>NC_050084.1:19169752-20369752 GCF_009764565.3 Dermochelys coriacea
ATCTCTTAAGGCCCCACCTCGAAACCATCAGACTTGCATTGTTTGTGACAGGTGAGGTTAGGCTTCTTGGTGTCTATCCTATGGTATAAAGAGAGACTGAGCCTTGTCCGGGGGACACTTGTGGCGGTGTTGGATTCTGCAATGTGGTAGTTGCTATGGTATAGACTGGCCTGGAGAGCAAGGTCCTGGCATGGTGATGCCAGTCTAGGCAGGCAGAAAAGTGTTCGCACCTAGCTTGGGATGTACAGCCCTGTTGATTGTCAGAGGGCGTGATGGCCAGAACGCTCGGATTACTCCTTTTTTGTGAGAGTTGGGGCTCACAGACTCTCACCTGGAAAGTAGGCACACGGCACAGGCAAAAGGGATCTCTGACATCTGTTACCTTTCTAGCCTCTTCTCGTGCTCCACTACATGGGGGATCGACCAACAGCCTACCTTCCTCTTTTCTCTTCCTGGAAGGCTGATACCAAATGTTTAGTGTTTTGCTCCTATCCCCTCTAGGTTAGTGGGACTTTTGCCATGGACTGCAAAGGGGGAACAGGATTGGCCAATAGTCTGCATCTAGCTATAACCACCCAGTTCCTTAACAAGGCTTGGCTTTCTTTTTGGCAAGTATTTCTGTGTCTGCAGTATCAGACCAATCAAATTATTTAATTTTGGTTTGTGTGCTGTAAACCCAGATTCTAAGGTGGCTCATGAGCCCCCATCCTCTCGTCTGCCTGTTCTGAAGCACTCGGTACTTAGTGGTTACCCACAAACCCCTCACTTGTTTCAGGAGTTCAGATTCCAGCCAAGCGGTCAAACCTCCTGCTGAGAAGGATGGAATCAGAAACCCTGCTTTTCTTTTTTGATCAGGATTCTAAGACCAGACTGTTTCTCCCCGCAGCTTTCGGCGTGGGCAGCTGCCGAGATGTGAGTTCAATGCCTGGCCTGACTTTTATGCTTCTGGAGGACCTTGGGCATGGGAGAAGTGCAGAGACAAAGTGCCTAACTTCTCACAGCGCGGTCTTTGGGGCTGATTGCAGCTCTGTTGATATGGCTCAAGGAGTCTAGTCTAGCTATCCTTAGCCAATTAGTGCAATGCAGGCTCCTCTACTGAGAGCAAGAGCGGTGCCATTGGCTTAATAGGGGTCTGAACAGAATACCTAAGGGTCTCTGATAGATATACAATACAGCCCCACTTAACCAGCATGTAGGGATCAGTAGCAAACATCTGAGACTCTTGAGCAATGTTGTTGTGCTTTTGGTAACTAGCAGTTTCTGTTTGAGCAGGAAATTCAGGCTAATGGGATTAGGGCCACATGCGTTTAGGTCTGGGAGTGTTGGTGCAAAATGGCCAGTGCTGTGGGGTCTCACACACGAACTCATTGTTTTCCAGGACAATAGTGCTGCTCAGAGTTCCTGCTTTTAAACACACCACTCCATTTGCAGAGCTGGAGTAAGTGGGGTGAGGGGCCGTTGAAATCAGTGGTACTTACTCCTGATCTGAATCTCACATGCTGTCCCTTGCACTGTGTAGTTCCTTTGATCAATGGTTAATAATTGGTCACTTAATCTGCTGGCTCTTTATTAATAATCTTCTTTCACTGGAAACACAGACTCTCTCTGAGCGGGATATGCCATGAAATGTCGGTGAAATGTAATGAAACTGGCCCATTTTCCAAGTTGCCTGCAGATGTTTCACCACTTCTGGTCCTCAGGAGACCAGCATGGGGTGGGTGGTGCATGTAGAACTATCCCAGCCCAGCGAAGCTGGCAGAGAGATTTGGCAATGGAACCATTTCATTGGGCTGTGAGAATGCTTAAGAAACTGGATTCTGGACCTAAGTATTAAACCTGCTTTTTAATAGGAGCCACTTGACTCTTGCTCACTGAGCATATGACAGCTAATGTGGATTCTTCTGTTCCTGCGTTCTTTTTCCTAGCAGTGCTCAGAAGGAGGGGAAAGTGCTGCACTCCATCTACCAGGGCAATACAGGTAGCGGCTAGGATGCCTTGCACTTCTGTAGTCCTGGAGGAAACTTGCTATTAATGAACTGGACCATACCTCTCCTTGCAGCCAAAGGACTGGATGGTGATAGGAGGAGGTCTCCTGGCTTTTCTGTCTCTCCTACCTTACCAAAATCACCTTAGGTTGCTTTGGATACCTGCCAATCATAAAGCAAGCCTTGATGTTTGCACAGGTACTGCTGGCACAGAATGGCTACTGTGCACCACCCCAGAAGTGGTCTGCAAAGCTGTCTCTGCCCACCACATGGGGGATACAAAGTTGGCCCTGAGGCTCATTGTGCTGCACAGCTAATGCCCTTAGCCCCTGGAAGGAAATGCCTCGTGTCATTTTTCAAGTTGCACCTCCCTAGTGGGCTCAGGGGAGCCCAGCACGGCATGGCTGGAAGCTCATCTGGGGAGAAGGGGCAGTAAAAAAAAAAAAAAAAAAAAAAAAAAACAATAAGGGGAACCCAGAGCCCCCTGTAGAATGAATTAACAAACCGATCTTCCTCCAAAGAGAGCTAACCCATGATTTTTGAAGCCCACTGTTACTCTATGCCATAGCCCTTCCTGAGGAGCACTGACCTCATGGAACAGTCTGAGAGTGACCAGGTCAGGAACACAAGACCGAGGTGGCTTGGCTGCAAGCACCATCAGATAGTCCTCTGCTGAAGCTATCTACATTCGCGTCAATTAACTGGCTTGTTATCTTTTCATTCCCCAGCACTCCGGCCGCACTGCAAGCCTTGCCTGGCTGTGGGAGCGACCCAATCTACTCCTTCACATTTTTTGCATTTCTCTCCCTCTGTGCTGCTTAGCACCCTGCTTTACATTATTCAGTGCAGTTGCTCAGTAGGCTCCAGGCCCTTTCCCAGTCACTGCAAGGGAGCTCTTTAAAGAGCCACTCACATCAGAAATTTCAGCATTTTGCTTCTTGGCCCTGGGCTCATTGATGCTGGTAAATCCAGAATAAACCGCATTTTTATTTATTTTTTTTTTTTTTAATCCCAAAGTCAAGTTCCTTGATTGACCACAGTCCTCTTGTGATGTTTCTCACCATCTGCCTTGTGGATGCAAGGATGTGTTTAGTGTTCTAGTCCTTTTCCCACATCACTGTTAAAATACTCAGTTCTCAGAAATTATTTCTATGCTCTTGCTTCATTCTTTGCTCTCCAATTCGGTGTGAACATCCTGAATCGGCATCGGGTGTCTTGGTACCGTGGAGATGGGGCTAGTATAAAGAACCAGGTAGCTCTGCTTAGGACCAAAGTCCTGTCTAAGTAGCACTTTCAGCAGATTCTCTTCCAACCATCTTCACTCTGAAGTAAGCTCCTCTCCACCCCTTCATCTATATAAAACTGAGTGGGTGTGTTGTAACCCACTGCTAAATGTGTATTGCAAATCCCCATGCCCAATCCACAGAGGATAGGAATCCATTACAGTGCCGCCTTTGGAGCCTCGGTTCTGTAGCGCAAGCAATAGCAGCTCCTGCTTTTAGCTCTGGAGGTGCCTGGTTCAGTCCTTGGTGCGTTGGCCAAGATGGCAGCTGTCGGGGAAGAAAAGGGGTTTAGCTACGAACACCACTTACAAGTATTTGTGCAAGCACAATGCAGAGAAACCTAATTCTTTAATGTGGGTATATCTAGAAGTAACAAGACAATCATACAGATTGAATATTAGGAAGTGTACTTCCTAGAGCTGAGCTCTGCTAGACTTTCCCTGGGAAAGTGGTTGATGTCTCTCAGAACTGGGCTGAGCCTTGGGAAATGCATTGTAGGAAAGAATCCTAGGGTTGGGCTGAATAATCTACTTCGTCTCTTCCATCTGTGTGATTTTTAGGATCAGTCAATAGAAGGTGCAACAAAATGGATGTCTGATCAGTGCTGTTGTTCCCCTGGTCTTGAGGTTTTCTGGAGTGCCAGTGATGTAGCACTCCTGTTCCTCAACTTGCTTGAAGCATTGATGGGTCATTTTCCCTGTGAGGTCCTGGCTGCTTAGTGATCTGTTCATGGATCCAGAGTCAGTCAACCAAGTGACAATCATCCATCAAGTAGACCTGTCTTCAGTTGTCAGCCAGGGGATGGCGAAGTAAGGAATGGGTCAGAAATTGGACAAAGCTCCTTCTGTGGTTAAGGTGGGAAAAGAGCTCTCGCAATTTGTGACCTGGTCATACAGCCTGGATCTAGCTGATGGAAAATCAACCTGACAAAGAATTGTTCAGCTGTCAGCCCTTCTCAGCATCAGTGATGGAGGAAGAAAGATACAAACATGGGCCACAATAATGGTACCAAATAGGGAGTCTGAGGGTCTCGGTTCAGGACTTTCTATAAAGAGAGGAGATGTGATGTGTTTTTGGAAAATTCAGATTAAAATTCCATAGCACGCAAGGTGTGAAACCAAATGTATTGGTGCTGTTTAATTTTATGCAGACTGTACTCTGGTGGGTCATGCATCTTCTGTTGTTGTAACTTTTGTGTAGTTTCAAAAAGTCATGGATACAAAAATGGAACAAAAGACATGACAGAAATCCAGCCCAAGAAATTAACGGGCTGACGCTAAAATCCTGGCGTTGGTATGAAAGACCTGTAGAACATCTTGGGAACAGGGGATAAATAATATCTTAACAAATAGTGCTACTTCGGGTCAGTTTTTTTCCTTGGAAACCGAGCTAAATAAGCCCTATAAAAAAAACGGCCATGTTACCAAGTCGGATACAAGATCAGTAAATCCTTAAGGTGAATCATGTTGGGAACTTTCAGATGGGGCTCCTTAGTGGCTTTATGAAAAATCAATAATACTTTTGCATGGTCATAATCATAAAACAAATGGAATTTATGGCCTCTGACAAGACCATGTTTCCCAAGATATAAGGCAGAGGTGGAATAACCCAAGCAATAAACTTAACTAGGTTCTGAGGAGGAAACACTTTTTTTTTTTTCTCCTCCCTCTTGCATGCCTCACTGGCCTTGAGTCTGGGTTGGGAATTTTCAAAGGTGCCTACAGGAATTAGGTGTCACTCTGAATTAGGTACCTTTTTAGTATCCATTTAGTATCCCGATTTAAAGTAACTTTTGAGGTGAGCAACTTTCTATCCCATTTGCTAATGATGGCAAGCCCCCAAACATCCAGGACTAGGAAATAAATGATCCCAACATGCCCAAGTAGCTGTCTCGTACTCCAGAACTGTAAATATTTTCTTCATTTACTAAAAATAAATGTCCCATCATGAATAAAATCTGCCTAAGGCCATGCTCTTTCTGGTGTTCAAAATGACTAAGTAATTTGACGTACAAACAAATAACCCTTTTATTGTCATTAGTCCACCTCCTGGTGTGTTTTCTCCCAGCTAGCGTAACAAACAAACAGGATAACAGACACGTTAATGGAAGTTAATCTCTGATTAATTAGTAGAAGGTTTTTATTGTTCTCCTCCTGCTTTCCCAACCTCTCACTCCCCTTCCAAAGGGGTTGGGGGAAGGGTGCAGCTAATTGTCAGATGAGCAGCCAATGAACTGGGCACCGGTGGAAGAGCATCTCATTTGTATATTGAGGCATTCCCCATGATTTCTCTCTCTAGTCTTTTCCCCCGCGCCCCCCCCCCATCTGCAGCAGTTGCCTGGAAGGGTAATTGCACAGAAAGCTAAGACCTTCCTGACTGGACCAGGGCTAAGGAAGGCCGGTTTGTCTTGGCCTTTCTACACAGCACCTCATTGCCACTTGATGGCTCTGTGATAGTCAATGTGAGGGTAGTTGCACCCATCGCACAAATCATTATCATAGTCTGCACTAATTGGTGCCATGTTAGCAAATACTGCAGAGAGGGCGAGGACCGACAGGACGATGGAGATAGAATTTACCTCTTGCCACTAGGTGGGGTCCTTCCAGGACAGCTGAGACCGATCAGCCGTGTGGTGCATGGGAAGCCTTCATGGTCGATCCCGGGGCTCTGCCTCTTTTGTGGCTAAACTGAGGAATTTGTTCTCCGAGAAAAAATTGCCCTAAACCAGAACCGTTTTTCTTAAGTCCACCATAAGCCTCAAGGGAAGGCAGATCTAAATTGTACTTGTGTTGGACATTGCTTCAAGATGGGCTTGAGTTGCTACATTTGGATCCAGCCTTCCTCAAAGTTGTGGGGGCTTTTGAGCTAGTTCTGGTTCGGAGTCATCTCGAGTTCTGCAAAACCCATTTCATCTCTCCCACCCTATCAATCCTTGCCCAACTCCTGAGGTGGCTGGGTCCAGCGCACCAGTTCCAGGGATTTCTTGGAAGCTTGCGTTTGACAGGTCTCTGCTCGGCAGTTCCACTTCAGTGGCTCCATCAACAGGCACTGGGTCTGCCTGCAAGGCATTTCCTTGGCACTGTGTAGATAACGTTAAATAAAATCCTTTATACCTTTCCCCTTTCTCTCTAATTCATCCATCTGGCACTTGGATCTCCCTGGGGCAGAGAGAGTGGGATTGTATAACTGAGGTGATAAAAGGCTGTTGTATTTATTGCTTCCTGAAAACAGAAGGTATTACTGCTGACCTCCTTTGCCTATACCCACTGTCTGTGGGAAGCTGTTATTCTAGTGAATGGAACTTCTTCCAAACTTGTCAGCAACTTAAAAAATCAATAGAGTTCCCAGCAATCGATGCTGAGTTTCTAGCCAGCCCCGCTATCACCCTGCCATTGTGTGCTGTGTTTTGTGGACAAAGCTCCTCTCCGAGCCCAGTGTGCTGCTACTAGGGTGGAAATATTAATAGCCTCAGGTGCATGCTTGTTGGAGCACTCTGCGCTGGCTGTTTTTGGGTGTTAGCAGAGGGGTGGTAGCTGCAGGACTTTTCACCCAGCTGCAGTGCTCTTCCCCACTGCCTGTGGGCTGGCAGTGTGTCCAGGGCATGGCGAGATTCCTGCTGTATCTCAGATACTGCAGTGATCAAATCTCCCATTCTTCTCAGATGAATAAAAAAAGATAAAAGAAAAGGAGTACTTGTGGCGCCTTAGACTCACAAATTTGAGCATAAGCTTTTGTGAGCTACAGCTCACTTCATCGGATGCATTCAGTGGATTTCCACTGAATGCATCCGATGAAGTGAGCTGTAGCTCACGAAAGCTTATGCTCAAATAAATGTGTTAGTCTCTAAGGGCCACAAGTACTCCTTTTCTTTTTGCGACTACTGACTAACATGGCTTTTACTCTGAAACCTAAAAAAAGATAGACTCGTTTCGTATGAATAATAGTGCTGAGAGAAACGTGCCAGTCTGATGGGACTACAGACCAAAATCCTTTCTCTATGAAGCAATAGGACACACCTGTATAGTGCCTTCTGTTGGATGATCTCAAAGCTGAGACCTGGAGTAGTGGGCAGGCCCGAGTCCCCTCTCACCCCTACTCGCCCCTGAGGAAGTAGCTGGACTGTGGTACGTTCCCCTGGAAGGGGGGGAACATGGAGTGCAGCATAGCTGGAGGGCTGTGTCCCGAAGAGGCTGCCGCGCTCCTTGGAGTGACGTGGGTCCTGGAGCAGAAGTGATGGTGGCAAGACATCACCCGAAGAGGGCGCACTGGCAAACAGAGCTAATTCCCAGAACAGCCAGCAGGAGGTGCCGCCATGGTGAATGAACCCCGTCACACAGTTGCTCAGCAATGAGCTCTGCGCCCTATGTAGAGCTTTACAAAGTGTGAATGCAGATTCCAGGGTGACAACCAGCGTCCTAGCAGCCCACTAGACAGGTCCAACATCCTGAAGCATCTCGGTCTATAAAATTACTTCAGTGTCTGCTCCCTCCAAGACCAAACAATGCTGAAAACTGGGCCAAGCCAATGAATAATTCACTTCTCGCCTGGTTCACTTGACTTGTTAGAGAATCTTAAATACATGGAATAATTTCTTATAATTCACCTGGGATAACCTCTGAGCTGCTATTGGCTCCTTCCTTTGCTCTCTCTTCTGTATGGTGGCTGCTCCTCTCCTGGGGGCTAGGTGGTGGTGGGGTCACTGTTTGTTAGCACTGCTTCAGTCTCCCTTTCATCTACATTCTAAATGAACGTGGCCTCATAAAAGGGTTCTCCAGTCCTCTTCATGTGAGAACGAAACCCACCTCCCATATCCAAACCCACCACATGGTTTCAGCCAGACACCTGCAGGGGTCAGAAAGGGATTTCTCTTCCCTTCCCCCAGTATAGTCTAATGCTCTTTCCTCTGGAGCATTAGGGATGGCCATGGCTGGAGAAGGGACATTGGATGGGGGAGGCGGGGCAGGGCTCTGGGGTGGCACTGATGCTTGGCAGGCTGGTTCTTTCTCATGTGCTCAAGCTCTAACCAATTGCTGTGCGGGGTCGGGAAAGAATTTTTTCCTGGGGTCAGATTGGCTGTGGAGGTTTTCGCCTCCCTCTGAAGCATGTGTGTGCAGGCCACTTGCTAGGATTATCTTGGTGTATCTCACTTAATCTTTTTCCCGCCATTGCAGGGTGCAGTTTGGTCCCTGCAGTTCTATGCTGGAGGCACATAATCTAGTCTTCTGTGGGGCATAATACATGGGTCTCATTTCAGCTGTTGGGTTAGTGGGCGGGTGCTGGGTGGTGGTCATGGCCAGGAGGTCAGACTAGATGCTCTGGTGGTCCCTTCTGGCCTTAAACTCTGACACTGCTTAGGTCTCAAAATATCCAGTTCTGTCGACCATGGACTGTACTTTGAGAATGGCTGGTCTAGCTGTTTTCTGCCTTTTTGCATCCAAGCTCTGCAACATACTTGCTGGGCGATCTTGGGCAAACTGCTTCCCCGCGCTCTGCCTCCATTTCTCCATCTATAAAAGGGGGATCATGGAATTCTCTGTTGCATTACGGGCAATGTGAAGGTTAATCTATGTAAAACAGTATTCAGACCCTGCTGTTAGTACAAAGTAGGGGTGTGTGTGTGTGTGTGTGCGTGTGTGTGAGATTTCCAGACTTGTAAAGCTGAGAGTCCATTCATTCTTTCTCGGACTGAGGATCCCCATGTATCCACACAGACCTGTACCCATGCATGGCGATGGCTAGTTATGGGTAGGGAGATATTGCAAGCCCATTTTGTTGGGAGGGAGGGTTTATGCCAAAAGGGGCATCTCACTATATTCCCCCATGCCAAAAATCTGCCTTTAGACAGCTCGCAGTCAAATGAAGGCCGCCTCAGCTGTGGGCAAGATTTGCACAGCTGTAGAACTGTGAATGCACCTGCAGAATGGGCTACTTGTCGGTTGCTTTACTCGGGGCACATGTACGTTTGCAGTAGAATTTGGTCTCCCTCCCCATTCCATTCACCCAGGAGCTGCAGCTCCTTCCTGGAATGCTGCCCTGCCGTAGATCCTGACGCTGATGAAGATGAGTGAGAGGCAAGGCTTCCCCGTAATGAAAAGGAATTCTGTGAACACCAGCCATGCAGCTCCAGAGCAGCACTTAATGACTTTGAATCCCCTGCCCAATAGGTGAGAGATTAGCCCAGGTGTGACAATTAATTAATTAATTGCTAGGCTGGCTTAACAAATGAGCATGGCTCTCTTTCCACCAAAGGTGTTGCTCTGTTGGAAGCAGGGACAGTCGCTTGCCCCAGATTGCATCTAGAGGGGTGAGGAGGAGGATTTTTGGCTTCCCTACCAATGAGTTCAGGCAGCAAGCGCCTCGAAATCTATCTAATCCTGCTGCTTGGCTGTCGGGCTGGGTGGACTCTGCATTCCCGATTTTGATCCATGTGACATTCCCTGCCCTTGACGCAGTCCATCCCTGCCATCAATAACAATCAGCATCGGACTCCCTTGCCCTCCCCCCTCAGCTCCTGCTGGCTTGGTTTCCCATCAAATCATTATTAATATTCCTGGGTTCCTCTCTACACCTTGCGCTCCATTGATACTGACGGGGAGCGAGCTGGATTTATAATCTTGGACAAGCCTGTGATTATAAGGCTCGATGCTGTGCAGGGGTCTCTCCCTGGCTTCATTGGGAGTGTCAAACCCAGGGCTTATGCAAATTGGCTCCTTTATCCATAATCATAGGAACAGGTGTGATCTCTTTTAGCTTGTTAGTGTTTGTAAGGTGATCTGGCCACACCATGCCCGTGAAGTTTCACCCTCCATTTTAGATGGGTAGGTAGATAGATAAGTAAACCAAGACACAGAAAGGATAAGTGACTTGCCCAAGATCACATCATGAGCCTGTGTCATGGTAGGGAAAGAGAAGCCTGCCATTCTGACTCCCAGGCCTGTGTGTTAATCTTCAGCACTGTATCGGCAAGAGCTAGTCCAACTCTGGCATTGGCAGCTCTGCTCATCAATGTATAAACCTGGAAGCCCAGCCCAAAACACGTTGCTTTTCTCTGCTCATCTTATCTAGACCACGCCGCTGGGCTTTCTGCCTCTCCTCTTCCTGTGTCAGCTTGGAAGGTTGTCTCTGGCCCAACCAGAAGCACGTTCAGAGGCTGACGCTTATGAGCTTCTGTCTTTGCTCCAAACTTGATCCCACAAGGGATTTTGAAAGGACCCTGCACTTCCCCTGGGGAAAGTGGTTTTACTTTCAAGCTCACTGTTTTCCACCCAGCCTCTGTGGGGACAGATGCTGAGGGGGGTCCAAGCAACAATAAATAAGTGATCACACTTTCTACTCTGGGGATGTGTGGCCAGAGTGTTTAAAAGGTTAAGAATCCTCCACAGATTTTCCAATAAATGGCTAAGCAACTGGTAGAGTCCAGTAGTGTCCTTATTATAGAGGGCTGTAAGCCATGGTTATATCTTCTACTGCTGTGCATACAACCACCTATAGGATGAACTCCTCATGCCCGTAACATTATAGAACACCTATTCAGCATTTATTAACCTTTATTTGCTATAAATGTGCCTTAGCAGAAAGTGTGAGTAACGGGGTGGAGTTGAGGACAAAGCAGATGTATTTACTTTTTTTTTCTTTCTTTCTTTTTTTCCCCTCACCGGGTGATTCAGCTTGTTAGCTTGTGGAATGCTTTCCCCAGGGCAGAGCTAGAAACCTGGTTGAGCCGCACCAGCACTGGAGCGTATGCTGTAAGGACCAGTCCCCTCTAGTCCCACCTGCAGACAGACAATGACCTGACCCTGAGGTTCTTGACCAGCAGTGGCCTGTAGAGTAGAGTTCAATAAAAACAATTGCTGGCAGTTTGCATCGAACCTGCTGACCACATAGGGCTGGCTGGCTCCTCCTTGCTTCAGCTGCTGAATTGCACTGAACAGCAGCTAAAAATATCACATCCTTTCCTGATGCTATTCTTCAATGAAAGCCTCTGCAAGTAGCTACATCAGAGCTGTCAGGCAATTGTGAATGGGAGAGGAGGCGGGACGGCAGGATCCTGAAAGGGAGGGGAGGCCAATCTGGAGGCACACGCTCTTCCTTTTAAGGTACAGTCTGCCAAAAGTTAGAGAGCTCCTGACTTAATGAACCCAGCAATGAAGTGTGAGCTGCACACTTGTTTCCCTTCCCATCCTTTATCTGTCTTGTCTATTTAGTGTGTGAGCTCTTCGGGGATTGAGTATGTATAGCGCCCAGCATGCTGGGGCTGGTGATCTCAGCTAGGGCTTCTAGTCTTTAAACCATGATTTGAGGACTGCAGTAACTCAGCCAGAGGTTAGGGGTCTATTTCAGGAGTGAGTGAAGTTCTGTGACCTGCAGTGGGCAGGAGATCAGACTAGATGATCACGATGGTCCTTTCTGACCTTAAAGTCTATGAATCTACTGTACTACAGATAAAAACAATGGGGTTGTACATTTGTGCAGTGTTGATGGGTTATGCAAGTCAGGTCATATTTTGCAACAGGAGGGATCTGTGTAGTTAGATACATGATGGATGGCTGCAAAAGGCCGTTACAATGGTCCGTTAACTGGATTCATTTGCTGGCCCTACGAGCAATTCTTCATGTTAATTTCTCTAACCTTGCTCATGGTATTGCGCCCTTGACATCTAATCCAAGATGAGAGGTTGAGCGTGTGAGGGAGCTGAAACCACTACAGCAGCCCCTCTCAGTGCCCTGTGTAACTTCAGGAGCAGATGAGCATGGTCATTTCCAGCTAGGATTTAATACTTAGTGGGGCATATAAGGTCCAGGTGTGCTCCTGAGAAGATGAATGACTCCCGCAGGCGGCAGGCCATGCATGTGGATTGGTATCACTCCACCTCCAGCATCAGCAATAGCAGAGGCTGGTTATGTCAGCGGAGTCCTTTAACTTATTTCAGCACAGAAGTGAAAGCAAAGGCTGACTTTTTATGCTTTTTGCAACTGTGCCTGAATTAACAAATGGGGGGTTTCCCTTGTCGCTTGGATGAGACCCTCCCCTCTCCTATTGTTATCCACTGACTCCATCTGTAAAAGATGCCATCTCCCGAAATAATCCCTGCTCCTGGGAGAAAAAAGTAACAGCATTGCAGGAGGGCTCTCTCAAAACAAGGCACTCCACTCCATGCATTTCTCCCTCTGGAGGGAGGATAAGAGAACAAACGTGTGACAGGTGTGTGTAGCCGTGTTACTGAAAGCACTACTGGAAGGCACTTGTACGACAGTGTAAAAACATAGAACAGAACTCTAAATGGATGGAATTTCCTGTTTCCTCGTTCAACTGTGTGGCTCCGGAGGCAGGTTGTGCATAGCTGACTCTCTATGTATGCCCTAACTTTGACTTATACCTCTGAACTCCAAGCAGCTATTTTGTGATTATTTCCCTCCCCCCCCCACCATGTGGTTGGTGGTGTCTGCCTAGCCCTGCTGCATCTGGCTGGGACGTTGTCTGATCTCATACGATACACAGGGCAGGGTCTTAGATAGCGTGCTAATAAGACACATCTATGGAAAAACTTTGCACCACAGGAAGTGATGTTGGTGATTCTGTAGACGACACTCTTCCTTCTGAGTCCGTACTTGTCTCTCCGTCCCAGTCATGATGCTGAGAGAACCATCTGTCATTGTGGAATGGTAGCACTCTTCTTTTAAAAAACTAGACTGTTGATCATTGTGTCCTAGCCAAATTTGTATTTGGTATTTACGTTTTGTTTACCAAAAAAGTCTCTCTTATAGCTTCAGTTGGACACAGTATTCTTCTCTTTCTGCCCTGAAGGGAAGTGTTGTAATTTGCTGTTAAATGGTGGATATGTTCTGCTCCAAAGGTGGATGCATTTCAGTAGTGAGTGAGGTCATCGTGGTGCAGATGATATATACAAGGCCTGGTTTTCAACTGTAGGCCTCTAATTTAAGGCATCCAGTTTCGTATTTTGGGTGTTCATATTGGTATCTTAGCTGTGAAAATGCTGATGTGAGCACCCAGATGTGAAGCAGGATGTGCTGACTAAGATACCAATGTTCTAAAACCTGATTCCCACTATCCCACCACCCTGCAAAGCCCCGTGGGATCCTTGGGGATCATAGCCATTAGTCAGTGGTCTTAAGACATGGAATATCTTAAGGCTAGAGTCTGAAGTGATGTGATCATAGAGGCAGAAATAAGGTTGCACTAACCATAGTTTTGCACGCTTTCTAGACATGGTGAAATGTTGTGACTGCAGCTGTTTAAAATGTTATATACCATCAATTGTCCTTGTTTTTCTTGTGGATTCCCTTGGTCATGGATAGTTCTGCAGTGGGGGTGTGTGTGTGTTTGGAATTCTTTATTTGAACTGTCATTAACTTTCTGTTTGATTTGTCTTTGCAGTTTGCTGGTAGGTGGAATGGGACAGTCATGAATGGTGATGCCCTTTGCCAAGAGTCTTCCTCCCAGCTTCCCGACTGGAGGGAATTCTGTGAGCTCCACGCCCAGGCTGCCGCGGTGGACTTTGCTCAGAAGTTCTGCCAGTTCCTGAGGGAGAACCCCCATTACGATACCCCGGGGGCTGAAACCTCCTTCTCCCATCACTTTGCTGCCAATTTCTTGGACATCTTCAGCTTGGAGGTCAGTAGGGTGTTCATGTCCGACTCCCCAACCAAGTACAACATAGTGCCCTTTGTGGGGCTACAGAACTGTCACATGCCTTACGGCCGAGACATCCTCCAGAGGAAAGAGGAGACCTCCACAGAATCCCTGGACAGCATGGACAACCCTGTGAACTCCAGCCGATATCTGAGCCCATCCCAGCAGGTTCAGGTCCATAAAGTTTCTTCCTACGGCCACTCTCGGAGTTCAGAGGACGTCTCTGTCCATGCTACTTCCAAGCCGAAATTCAAGAAAGGTTTCTCCTTGAGGAATATGAGCCTGTGTGTGGTGGATGGCATGAAGGAGATGTGGCACAGGAAGTCCTCTCCGGAGCCAGGCGTGGAGGCCACGCAGGGTGGCAGGAGGTCAGAGAGAGAGCACTGTCCCTCTGTGATCAAGGAACACAATGACACGAGGGAGAGATGGACTCACAAGCTGCGGCTGTCAAAAGTCCAGTCTTCCAAGGTGGAACTGGTGGATATTCAGAGGGAGGGCACCCTCCGCTACATGGTGGCGGATGACACAAACTGTGTGGGTAGCTCTCAGTGGCAGAAGTGTCGGCTGATGCTCAGGAAGGCTGTTAAGATGGAGGGGGAGAGGTTCCTGCTGGAGTTTTATGTGCCACCAAAGGTAGGTCTTGTAGGTTCTTCATGGCTGAGCTTCCTATCTATATTGACTTGCTTGGCCGCAGGCTGCAGAATTTATAGATGTGACGCTCCTTGCCCCGAGAAGCCATAGATCCCAGCTGACACGTCTTCAAGTTGCGCTTCATCAGAGCTCCAGACGGCCGTGGCAGTTTTACAGCTCTCTGCTGGGCTGGTGTACTGCTTCCCGGTGATGGGTGTTGCTCCTCTATTGTTTCAGATGGTCTATTTTAATCCTCCACCTCCTGGTCTTAATCCACTCTATGGGATGAAGTGTAATTCAGTGGTTTTGCTTATTTTGTCTGTGCCAAACTCTCCACCAAGTTTCTGACAATGTTACTGTCGGCTCAGACTTCTTGATGCCCAGTGCTCCTAGTTCGTTATCCATCTTGTAGGTCTTTGAAGTGGATTTGAATAGGGATTGGAGGGGGTTTTTCCCACTACCAATGTGCCTTACCCCAGAACTGGAAGATCCACCTCCTAGGGGTGAAAGAGGAATTTAGTATCCCTAATTACAGAATCATAGAACTGGAAGGGACCTCAAGAGGTCTTCTAGTCTAGTCCCCTGCTCTCGAGGCAGGACTAAGTATTATCTAGACCATCCCTGACAGGTGTTTGTCTAACCTGCTCTTAAAAATCTCCAATGATGGAGACCCACAACCTCCCTAGGCAATTTATTCCCATGCTTCACCACCCTGACTGTTAGGAAATTTTTCCTAATGTTAATCCGTTCAGTCACTGGCCTCTAAGTTAAGACTGAAAGCAAAAGGGCCAGTTGAGGCAGGCACAGCTACTGGAGCTGTCAGTGAGCCTTTTATGATAGTGACGCTTCCCAAATCCATCACTAAGAAAGGATGGCCTAGTAGTTAGGGTTCTAGCCTGGGAGTTGGGTGACCTGGCCCCAATTGCTCTGTCACCAGCTTCCTTACCAGTTCCCCTCCCCAAGCCATCCAGTCCCTCAGGGACTCAATCATTCCTGTTTGAGTGCTACTTTGTCTGGATTTTAGGGACAGGGTCTGATTTCAAATAACACGAAACACTGAAGGCATCCATCTGCACCTGCCTAGTGACCCTGTCTTGGGATTCATGTAATGCACATGATTTGTACCCCAGTCAGCCATGCTTAAAGCTTGGGTTTTGTTTTGCCTCATGTAGACGGGAATCAGACTGGTAATCCTGTTACAGGGGTGTAACATGACTCCGTAACGTGGATTGGTTCCTGTCTACACTGGCAAGAGCAAGCTGAGTTATTCCTGGTTGGCCAGGGTGCTATCATGCAAATAATACAATGCAGTATTTTTTTCTTTCTGGTGGTGATGAGCCACATGTCATCTTTGCTGTTGTGATCACTGCCATCTTGGTGTGAGCTGTAGCTCATGAAAGCTTATGCTCAAATAAATTTGTTAGTCTCAAAGGTGCCACAAGTACTCCTTTTCTTTTTGCGAATACAGACTAACACGGCTGCTACTCTGAAACCTGCCATCTTGGCTGACACTAAAGATTGAGCCTGGGACATCCAGAGATAAAAGCATGAGCTGTTCTTGCTTGAGCTAAAGAGCCAGTGCTACAGTCTGGGGTATAAAAGCCTCGTTACCTCTGTCGATCAGGTATCAAGAGGGCCCTGTAACTTGCGCTCTTATGTGTTAGGAACAAAGCGTGCGTGACTCTCTATAGCTTTCTATCCTCTTGCTATTTCTTCTCTTGTATCAGCCATGTGGGCAGTCTGTTAGTCAGCCCAGCGTTCGGGTGAACTCGGATCCCAGCGTTTACCCGGCAGGAGACTAAAGCCAGGAGCTGTCCCAATACACCAGTGAACTGCTTTCTAGCAGCTGTTAACCTGCAACATACAGGAACCTCCTCTAACCTTTCATTTCTGCTGGGGAAACGTCTCCCCACCTCCCTGCTCATTAGCTGCGAGGCTAAAGAAAGTTCTGTCAGGTGCTGCTCACTGAGCTGTGCTGACCAGTCACCAACTGGATGTCAGGGATGTAAAAATAGCTTGTGATGGGCCTGAGCAGTCTTGAGTTTTCTCAGCCCATTAGCACTGTCACTCACGCTTCAGACGTACGTAGTACAGAGCCATATAGGAAGGCAACTTGTGAACCCCGCACCCATGTTTTTGACAGGTTCGGTTTCTCTGTACCGCTAGGTAACTGTGATAGGGGATAAAGGACTCCAGCCATGCCCTCTTTCCTGCCCTCAGGATAGTAGATTTCGCCTAGAGATGGGCTAAAATTGGAACCTCAATTCCTGACCCTTTTTTAGTTTAATCAAAATTGAACCTCTGCTCATGCATAGGAAATAGCATTGGGAACATTGTGAGGGGTGTAGAATTGAGTAGCTGCTTCAGCATTTCTGTAGCTTCTCTACTGTGATCCTTTGAGAGATGCTCAGACACCTTTATGTGAGAAATTTGGTGGCTTTGATTAAATGGAATCCAGTCCAAACCTTCCCTAGTTTTGCCTAATCAAGCCCAGCTTCCTTGGGCAATTGTCAGTGACATCATCCTGAAGAGAGAGAGTTTCAGTACATAGCCAGTAGCTGCCTTGGCCATTGGAGACTTGTAAGGGTCCCGCAGGTCAAGCAGGTAGTGATAAATCGGTAAGTGGCACTCTTTCCTCCCTCACCCCTGAATCAGTGCTGAATCAATACCCCAGGACGGCTTTAAGAGACTGCTGCTGGAGGTGCTCTCTTTCAGGTGAGAAGCAAAGCCAAGGTCTTAAACGCTTTTGATTACCAGTGGTCCCAGGGCACTTTGCAGCAATAATTATGCTGCCTCCAATGTTCTAGGCAAATCCAACTTTCTATTCAGCTTACTTAACTGCTGGGGAATTTTCACCTGGAAAAGTGTTATTCACTTCTTTTCCAAAAGTGGTGTGCCGTGTTCCTGTGCGCTGTTAAACAGCTGCAGTGTTTCATTCCAGCACTGGCTGCATTCAGAGGTGGATGAAGTGGTTCTTGTGTATAGTTTGTGGAGCAGTGGGTATGTCTGTAAAGTGCTGTCGCATCCAGTGGGATGAATGGGGCTAAAGAAATGTAAGGTGATGAATCTCTCTCTGGCATTTAGGCTTGCTCACACCCCCTTTCCCCCCCCCATAACATTTCAATGAGAGAGAAGAAAGACTTCAGTGTCCTCTGCCAGGAGCATTCTAGCCCATATAGTAAATATTGTTGATGAAGTGAGCTGTAGCTCACGAAAGCTTATGCTCTAATAAATTTGTTAGTCTCTAAGGTGCCACAAGTACTCCTTTTCTTTTTGTTTCCTCTTTTGTAGCACACCTTCCCAAATGATCTTCTCAGTTACTTACCTTCCTGAATGTTTGTTTATTTATCTCTTTCTTCCCTGCACTCTTTTCCTTCCACAGGGTCCTAAAGAAAGCTTCAGAAAAAGGAGCTAGCTACTGTAGATTCATTATGCAATTTAATATCTATCTACCTACCTGCATGTCCCTCTTTACCATCAAGTATCTGAGCATCTCACAAACATGGCAGAGAATTATTATCCCAACTTTAGAGTTGGGGACACTGAGACACAGAGACTGAATGATCCACATTATGGAATGGCCCCATATGGTCCCCATCATTACAGTATCTGGGCCCCTTGCTGTCTTTAATGTACATACCCTCACAGCACCCCTGTAAGGCAGGGAAGTGCAATTATCCTCCATTGTACAGATGGGAAACTGAGGCGTGGGAGAGGCTAAGTGTCTTGCCCAAGATCACACAAGAGACCATGGAAGAGCAGGGAATTTACCTTGGGTCTCTCAAGTCTCAGGCTCATGCCCGGACTGCTGGACCACCCTTCCTGCTGAGATTAAAAAAAGAAATCATACACTGCATTTAAAATTAAGTTCTTACCTGTGGAGATGCATTAATTTTACTTAGCATGCATGTTGCACTTTTTCTCTTCAAAGCACTATAGAAACATTAACTAATGCTTCCAAGTAGATAAATTATGCAGATGAGGTAGTCATTACTAATTAAATCTTAGGTTACTAAATATAATTTACTTTGTGCCATTTATGTTGTTGGATTTTGTATTTCATTCATCTTCCACAGTGGAACTGGGCTAATCCCGTTCACTAGTCATTTTCTATACTAAATCCCTGATCCAAAGCCTATCAAAGTCAGTGGGAATCTCCCATTGATCTGAAATGGACTTCAGATCAGGTCCTTACTCTTGTTGTACTCGGGCTTACAACTTGGCAGAGGAATGTTTACGTTCAATAAAAATTGTGTGTGTGTTAAGAGAGAGAAATATACACCCTTTAGGAAGATATTTGAGTCCAATATAAACTGTTCCTCACAGTGTAGTAACCTGAAATTGAGTTGGAGGAAAAACACCCATGTATATACCAGATCAGAACACATGGAAAAGCCATTAGGGTGAAACCATTTATAGTGTCTGAATTCTGGGTGTCATCAAACATGTGAAATATCTGGTTTCCATTCACTGACTTCTAATCTTTCTAATGTCCCCTAGAGAACTGGAGACCAAGTGAGAGGGTTTGTTTGTTTATTTAATAAATTAATTTTAACTGCATTACCTTCCTCCCCATCCCCAGCTCCCTACCCTCTGCCCCAGAGTCTTTCTGCACTAGCAGTTAGGGCATGAAAGATGCATAGCTGGCACTGGCTCATCTGGGAGCAGTGCTTGTGAGTCTATGCACAGATTGATACAGCCATAGGTTTAGCTGGAGCAGTAACTGCTGTTAAGCAATATTATAGCTGGTAATAGATATTTTTTTCAGGTTTGTTTTTATCTCCCCTTTTTAAAAAATCAATGTTAAAAGGACCTCTTAAGTGCTTTTTATGGAAACAGTGTTGTCTTTTATTGTTATCGTTACACCCTCCTGAAATCTTTCGCTTAAATTTCTTTCCCTAATGAGATCTATCTTCATTTGTCAAATGTTCCTGTATTTTCACGCCCAACAAACCCTTTGAGAGGCACTGATGTGTTAACCTCGCTTTCTTGTACATTTGTGGGAAGAGAACTTAAACTTTTGCTTCTGAGAGTGCACAAGACCACACTACTTTGTTTTTGTGGGGGTCCTTCAAAAATGGGGACTAATTGGGTTTTCATTTAAAAAAAAAAAACCCTTTCCAGTGGATATTGTACTTTCTGGCAAAGTTAGGTGTGTATATATTTTCCCAAAGTAACAGTGATTGAAAACCGGAAGGGAAATTAAATGTGCTTCAAGTACCTGGCAGCAGTCCATCTTACCTTTTGGTATTATATGAGCAGTTTTGATGGTGATTCAAAGTACAAAAACCTCCGTTGCCTGCCCCCATTTATTCCTATGATGAGTCTCTGAGCAAGCCCTAAAACCGCAGATCAGGCATAGGGCCTGATCCCTCAAGCGTTTAAGCAGGGAGTAACTTTACTTACCTGGGGAGTTCCATTGACTTCTGTGGAACTACTCACATGTGCCAGTGTTTTGCAGGGCTGGGAACTCGGTGAAGACTCCCACTGTTGGCTCTTTTGTCTGCTGTTCCCAAGAAGAGTCAGAGCAAGTCTCTTCTTCCTTCTACCCCTCAGAGCTCGTGTCATATTTTCTTCCCTTTAAACAGCTGCTTCCTCTTTTCTGATCTGCCTCTGGTCAAAAATAAAAAAAAAAAAAAACCCAGCCCAGCAGCTTCTGCAAATTCATTGCTTCAAAACAAGCATTAGAGGACCGTTTATGGGAGCCGCTGAGCTGGTGCAGTGGTCCTTGGCTCCGTGGGTGCTCAGCACTTCTAAAGATCAAGGTCCTTCATTCATTTGGAGTCTTGCAGTGAAAGTAACTTGGTCAGAAACTCCCAGGCCCAGCTAAACGAAATCTTGGGGGAAGGGAAAGACAGCTCTTGGTCCCTGTTTCACAGCAACACTGATTTACAAAATGAGAACAGAACCCTTAATTAGTAACCTGTAGCATTATGAAGAAAAGGAGTACTTGTAGCTCACGAAAGCTTATGCTCAAATAAATTTGTTAGTCTCTAAGATGCCACAAGTCCTCCTTTTCTTTTTGTGGATACGGACTAACACAGCTGCTACTCTGAAACCTGTGGCATTATGCGCATCATGAGCCTGTTTCTGTCGTCAAGGGGTCTGGAGGCACTTGGGATAACTCATAGGTTTTCTGATGATTATGTTGCCTTTCTATTCCTTATCTAGATGCTTGCTTTGAATTCAAGTGCACAGCTTCAGGGAGGATTAGCCAGTCTGTCTGTCTAGTTAAGAGAGATTCTTGCTTCCAAATCCCTAACTGTGATAATTCTAGGGGCCAATTTACTAGAAATCTGGGGATTGTTGCTCAAATGTGCTACTAGACAAGCTTTTACTAATAATCATGTTGCATTTGTATAGGACCTTTCATTCCGAAGAGTTGCATATATTTAGAGCCCAATCCTGCAAACACTTGCTACCAGTTATAATGTTTACTAGTGGCCGTACATCCATTGGTTTCATGGGAGTAAGTACTGCACTTGGTAGCAAGTGTTTGCACAGTCAGACTTGATGCCCACTGCTGTACCACTCGGGGACTGGGAGCTTTGAAATAGACTTCAATGGAAGCAGGACTGAATTGTCTTCAGCATACAGCACTGTGGAAATTCAACCATCTCTAGGGTGGAGGGCAACAACCAACCATAATACACCTGTGAGGGGAAGGTAAGTATTTAGGAGATAGAGGAAACTGAGACACAGTCAAGTCACTTGTTCAAGGCCAGACAGCGCATCACTGGGAGAGCTGGGAATATAACGCAGGAGTCCTGACAGTATTGTCTGCTCTTAACCCTTATACATGCTCCCTCTCCCTATTAAAAAGGAGACACCACAAATCTGGAGCTGAGATACACAGCAGCTTATTATTTATCTTGCCCTTAAGTGTGCAAAGTGCTTAGCATGCATCAGGTTGCATGTCTGTTACCAGGGCTGCAGAGGCGTATAGAGACCATCCCATTGCCCAAAGAGAGCAGCATTTATGTCTCTGAAATCGCGTGTTCTTGTCTATTGGCTTCCAGTGGTGGGGACAGGAGGAGAAGGTTCACTTTGAAAGTGTCTTCCACTGCTTAGTAAAGAGCCTTCATCACGGAGCTCTTTATAGACCTAGGAAACTCATCTGTCCACTGAAACACAGCTGCTTCTGGGGTGGGACACAGGAGCTGCCCAACAGTACACTGGGACATAGCACTGTACAACAGGAAACAGAGGAGAAATACACTATAGCTTGTTTTACTCTAGGGGGCTGAAATAAAGAAGACCAGCAAAAGTGCAGCTTTGGCCGTGTAAATTACAGCCACACCAGGAGTGCTTTGCCAACGCAGCATTCCAGTACAGCTACATGCAAAGCACTCCTGGTGTAGAGCTGGTGTAAATTTTTATCCCCACTCTACAGGTAAGGACACAGGGGCATGGAGAGATTAGATTATAAAGTCCTTTGGGGCTGGGACCGTGCTCCCTTTTGTGTTTGTACAGAGCCTAGCACATCTGGAGTATCTTCTCGTGTGCAGCTTCAATTGCCAATCACTCTCTTCCCCCCAGTGGACAAACTGGCCTTGCTGAGGTTTGTAAACCCGTCTCTGGCATCTGCTGCTGGGGATGGGTGTGAGGAAAGATGTGACTGAGTCTACATGAAAGAATTTTAGCAGCAGATTCCCACTGCTGCTGCAGCAAGTTCAGCTGTTTCAGGGGGTACCCTGGGGCGGGAACCTCTTGTTGGGGTGAATCGGGGTAACTCAGTTGACAGCAGTGGAGGATCTCAACCCCCGTGCAGTCGAGGCTCTGGCACACTGTGTTGAAAAGCTGCATCCACACTAAAGCTCTTACTGATACAGCTGAGCCGGTGGCAACCCCAGTGGGAAACTTTTTGTCAAAATTCCCTACAATAGACAAAGCAGATGCGTCTTCACTTACCTATTGAAGTGCCTCTCTCTCTTCCAGATAAACTGGCACATCCCTCATCCAGCTGCCCTTTCCTGGCTCTGCCTCCTCTTGCCTTTTGTGCATGCTAAATATTTCCTTGATCAGATAGCATTATTTCCTCCCATGCATCTTAATGAGAGAGAGAGAGATTTAAAAAAAAAAAAAAAAACCCAGAGACATTAATGTAGTCGGCAGAGCTGGAATGTCAGAAGGCGCTGAAATAAGCAAGCGGGTTGGCAGTGAAATACGCTAACTCTCCTATCTTCCACTGAGGCGTCTCTTGCCTTAATTAAAAGATCTTGGAGTGATCAGGCGCGTGAGGGAAATCTTTTAATAACTGCACAGACTGGGGAGGGAGCTTGCCTTGCTGTGAGCTAGGCTGAATCATCCATTGGGAGAAC
Organism: Dermochelys coriacea; assembly: GCF_009764565.3. Taxonomy (NCBI): domain Eukaryota; kingdom Metazoa; phylum Chordata; order Testudines; family Dermochelyidae; genus Dermochelys; species Dermochelys coriacea. Next base: position 19,192,622 of record NC_050084.1, read on the forward strand.
TTCTATTCTACAGGCACTGTTCATTCCTTTTATTTCTTCCAGGTTTCCAAACCTAAGGTCAGCATTCCACTCTCAGCCATCATTGAGGTCCGGACAACCATGCCTTTGGAGATGCCGGACAAAGACAACACCTTTGTGTTGAAGGTAAGGCTGCTTGGCTAATAAGGCACCCTGGATGCCTTGAGACTGTACTGAACCCACCAAAGCTTTGGGCTTCTCCTCCCAACTCCCCAGCAGCCAGTGACTGCACAGATCTGCTGCCTGTACTCTTCCCTCCCGTCACATGGTGAGGTGACTGAGGGAGGAAGGGAACTTTGCGTCCATGGCATGTATCCTCTTCCCTGCAGAAGGCTGGCACCAATCAGCTGTGCACCAGGCCACTGCCAGCTGTTTGCCTGAAGATCCTCTAGTGCTTTAATCCACCCCTGAATGTAGCATACACGTATAATATTAACATTCAACTGCCCTGTTGCGTTTGTCTTGCTTCTCCTCCTCCACAGCCATCTTTATGGAGTGTGGAAGGGGCAGATGCGCTGATATCAGTGCTGGACTATGGATATTCTTAAGGTATGTCTACACAGCACACTAACCCCTTGGCTGTGGGACTTGGGTCCACACCTGAGTGTTCATGCTTCATTGTAAACCTGGGTTTACGTTGGCGGGATCTGGGTCTCCCAGCCATGCTAATGCTTCCATACTACACCTTGCAGACCTTCTGACTTGGATCTGCGGCTTGAGCTGCATCCACACTGCAAAATGGCAAGGCTTGGACCCGAGTCACAGCAGGACTCTGCCTCTGAGCCCCTCTCTGCCCTCCTTTCCCTTCCCTGCTAGCAGGATCAGAGGACCACCTGGGCGCTGAGTGCTTGCTGACCTGAGTCAGACTGATTTGTGTGTGGACAGAAGCAGGCCTTGCCTCAAACCTGAGTCAGAGTCCAGTCTTAATGTGCAGTGTAGACATACCGTTAAACACAGTGGTCCCAAGCAGTCACTCGTGATGTCTGTCCCTGAGGGAAACCCTGCCCCCGCTTGGTAACCTTCTCCAGCACTGTGTGGCAGCTAACTGGTGGCATTACTTAGCAAGTGCAGTGTTGTCATGAGGCTTGGTTCATGGGTGTTTTTCGATGGAAGGTACTCTAGAGAGACAAGATGGTGATGGTGTTAAATCTCTGTTCCGAGGGCCCAGGCTCCGAATCAGGGCCAGATTCCACTCTGTTTGGCTGGGGGACGTCTGGTGTACTGCCAGACTCCTTAGGGCTGTTCTGCTCTGGAAAATGACTATAACAATGGCATGTATGTATGATTTATTCTCTCTCTGGCTTCTGGAGCAAATCTGCTCAGTTTACAAAGAGAATGATGCATTTTCCCTATGCACATCTCCTCACCCTGGGATCTGCCAGTTAAACTGGGCTCTTTCTGCCTTATCAGAAAGTTCCCAGCTTGCTGTTTTGATCACTGTAACAATAGCCGTTTCTAGCAACAAAGATTCTGTGGCTGGAATTTGGGCAACAATTCTGTTGATGATGCATGAATCAGAATAGAATCCCGCTTACTCCCTCGGAGCTGTGAGGATTTTGCAGAGCTAAGAGAATTAATATTTTACAGTGAAGCCTGAAGATTGCAGATTAAATATGCAAGTGATCTGTCTTGGTGCCATTTTTGCATAGTTACTTTTCTGTTTTGGACTACATTTTACAATTCCCCAACAATTAACTAAGTGCTTCCCTCAGGTCTGCTCCTATACTTATCTTCCCGCACTAGCTGATAGGTGCACTTGGTAGGGTTTTCCATTCTTTTAGCCCCCTATAGGTGAACATCAATTGTTTGCTCCTTGTCCTAACCAGCAGTAAAACTCTGCAGATGAAGACTCCGGGGCCCTGAATTTTACTTTTGGCACTGTGACCTTGGGCAAATTAATTCCCCTCTGATTTGTTTCCCTTCCCACCTTTTGTCTGCCTTGTCTGTAATCTCTTCGGGGGACTTTCTCTCCCTATGTGTTTGGATGGTGCCTGGAACAATGGGGCTTCTAGACAAACAGTACGCTAAAAGATTATCTGCTTTGTCCTCTCCCTCTTAGAGGCTGCATTTGGTCTTTGGTTGCCTTCTGGGCACCTCTCCAGATCGCGAGATTACAGAAGAAGCTCTCTCCGTTTTTAAAAAAGGATTTGTTAGGTAGACAGCCCTGTTTGGCTGGCAAAGGGGGATCCATCCACACTCAGAGACCGTCCTCAAGGGGGGAATCTAGTCATGCTTCCTCTCTTGGGGAGCTGCTCCCTGGTATGTAAATGCTGCTGTTCTAGGCCACTGAAGTGGAGTGATGGTTTTATCCATAAAGGGCTGGCAGATGCTGTTTGATCTGTGGGAGCCTCACTTGCATTGGAAGATGTACAGCCTCTAGGGATGAAGAATCACACATAGCAGATGGGAGTCTGGGGGAGAGCAGATATTAAGTCTGTCTCTCTCTCTCTCTCGCTACAGAGACCCCAGAGAAGAGTTTTCCGTAAAATACAATTAATTAGATTGCTACGCAATCCTGTACCACATGCTGGTGGCAGCTGCTGCTAACAAACTCTCCCTACAAATGGGGATGTCGTCCCACGGGGCCTAAGCAGAAGGGGTGGAAAAGGTCTATGCTGTGTGCTGAGCTGGGAGGCGGCTCCCACAGCTGGAGCAGAGCTCTGCCTTTTTGTGGCTGAGTTTCATTCCCAGCCATCCAGGTTCCCCCTCTCTCTCTCCTGCCCCCTAGAACACAGAGCTCCTAGAATCGTGCTCGTCCAGGGCCGCCGCGCGAAAGCACGCAATGAATGCTGAGTTGAAATTACATTTTTTTTTTTAAAAAGAGAGAGAGCGCTTCACTCTGACTAATGTGGCTGCCCCTTCACATCAGCTGCTCTCTATGGGATGTTTGTGTTAATGGACTATCGCTCCCCCTTGAGCCGGATCAGAAACGCTTACGGCTCCAGCCAGGAGGTTAGCGTGCATACGTGAGTGAAAATAGCCTGATGTTTCCAGTGCACCTGCATCTGTTCCAGGGCTGGGCAAGCACTGTCTGTTTGTGAGCATCCAGGTATCCAACTGCCTATCTGAACTCTCCAACCTACACCAGTCCCCAGAATTAGAAGAGGATGGTCACAAGGTCAGGCACTCTCAGGATATCTTGGTCCCTTTGCTTTTGGTCAAACCCACAAGCTGGTGCAGCTTTGGTCTAGTGGGCTGAGGCTGAAGACCTGTGTTCTGCTCCCTTCTCTGCCCTGGGTGTAGGGTATAACCTGAAACAAGTTGTTTCCCTTCCTTATGCCTTTGCCGTTTTAAAACGAGGATACCAATGCTCCCTCTCCTGGCAAAGCAATTGGGGATCAGGGGCATGTGAAGCTAGAGCAATGCCGTGTCTTATTACTGTTGGCACTGACTGAGGCAGAATCCAACCTAAGCTCTCAGTGGGATGCCAGGAGGCATTTTGCTGCAACAAGCACTGAGGGTGACTCAGTAGGGGGTGCTCATCTCTGAATCACCGTAGCCTCTATTTCATGGCTGCCGTCTTAAATGTATCTCCATCGGAGCTCAGGAAACGGGGGTATTAGGAGAGAATCCAAGCACATGAGCAAAGCAGGCCCCAATCCTAGCTCCTTGTCTGACATTGGGACCAGCTTGGTGACCTGATGGCTGTTGCATTTCATTTATTAGGGAAGTGCCCATTGCAGCTGCATAATTTTAAGGCTGAGTTTTTTGCATTTATTTTCATCTGTATTCTACGTTATTGGCATGCCGCTGACCACTAAACGACTCCCTGGAAAGCCCAAGAGCCAGAACCTTAACCCACTTTACATACTGCTGTCTTCCCACAAACCTCTTTTGTCTAAAGTATTATCGAGTGTGGGGAAAGTGTGTGGGGGAATTCAGCTGGACCCAGATGGTGCACATGTGCAAAGATGTCTTTTGGGAAGAGGTGCAGAGGTGCTGAGCTAGGGGGCTGGCTTGCAGTGATTTCCAGTATTCTAAATTAAGTGTATATAATGATGAAAATACTGGTTTCAGAGTAGCAGCCGTATTAGTCTGTATTCGCAAAAAGAAAAGGAGGACTTCTATCATCTTAGAGACTAACACATTTATTTGAGCATAAGCTTTCGTGAGCTACAGCTCACTTCATCGGACGCATTCAGTTTTCCCACTGAATGCGTCCGATGAAGTGAGCTGTAGCTCACGAAAGCTTATCCTCAAATAAATTTGTTAGTCTCTAAGGTACCACAAGTACTCCTTTTCTTGTTGATGAAAATACTGTTTGCATGCAGAATTTTATTCTAGATCTTGCCTTCCTTGCAGCAAATCATACTGGGCTAACGTGATATTTTAACAGCCTCGCAGGAGAAAGAACATATGGTCCAGTGCCAGACTCCTCTGACTGCCACTAGCCTTGTGCTTGCATCTGAGTTTATTAGATACCTGGTGTGCTCATCACTTCCACTATGAAAGTCAAGAACCCCCCCCCCCATCCCATTGCTGCTTAAATCAATCCTCTTCCCCATTGTTTGCCTAAAGCATATTTTCAAAGGAAGAGTTCAGAGGCCAGTTTGCCTATGTGGATGAGCCTGTTTAAAGCTCTCGCAATCATAAACGTCAAGGGGAAGACTGCCTGTAGTATGGTATTGCTTTGTCTTTACCATAGTTTGATTAAAAGCCTGGCACTTGACTTCCCGCTGCCTACCAGGCCTTTAAGAAAGTGCTTTGAATTGACTAGATGCCCCGTGGCACACACAGGTTGCCATGGAAATGGTTCTTTCCCTTGGATGGCGGTTCCTTGACAAGTCGAACTTATGCAAACTTCACCCACACTCCTTTTCAGGGAGGACAAAGGGGCTTTGTGAGGCACAAAACTTTGAGTATGGTGTTCTGCTGTGCGTGTGTTGGGGGGAGGGGTTGTTCCTCACACTTTCTCTTTCCAGAGCGAGCAAGGCAGGTGATGGGTGAGGTGGAATCGTGTCCTGGGATAGCAGCTGGATTAATGCGCCTTCTTTCCTCTCCTAAATTTTCCCAATAATTCCCTAACAATAACGGCTCTCCCCTTTGCTTCAGTCCCTGTTTCCCCTAAGGGTTTATTTGGTTTGTTAGTTTCAAAGCCCATAATTGCTTGTTGAGATCCTGCTCTCTGCCTCCTCGGGGAGGGGAAGTGTTTAAAAGGTGTGCTGACTTTTCAGGAATCGGCGTGGTGCTGACCACTAAATGACTCGCTGAAAAGTCCCAGAGCCAGAACCTTCTCCCCCCTTTACACACTGCTCTCTTCCCACAAATCTCTTCCGCCTAAAGAATTAGCGAGTGTGGGGAAAAGGTGTGGGGAATTCAGCTGGTCCCAGATGCTGCACTGCAAAGATGTCTTTTGGGAAGATGCACTTAGGTGCCAGAACTAGGGGTGCTTCCGCACCCCCTGGCTTGAAGTGGTTTCCATTATAAACAGGGTTTACAGTTTGGTTCAATGGCTCTCAGCACCCCACTCTACAAATTGTTCCAGCCCCCCTGAAGAAGTGTGGAAGTGACTGATGTAGTGGCTGGATCCCCAGCAAAGATAAGGGACCTATTACCTCTTCTGGCTATTGGAGCTCTCCTCAGGTGGAGGAGGTCTGTAGCTTTTGAGCCAAAGCAGCAGGCTTCCACTCTCAGCTTCCCACATGCGTTTGATGTGAGGAGTAATTGTTTGTTTGTTTGTATGCAATGGTGGGTTTATGATGGAGGGAAGAGAAATGCAGATATTTGTGAATGGAAAACCTTCCCCTCTAGTTCCGAGGACCTCTATTGTAAATTGGCCCTGCAATTTCTCTCTCCTTTTCAGCCAAAATGTATTTATACACCCTTTAACTGAGCACTCCCTTTTGTATGCTTACATTTCTTTTCACTGTGAAGAAAAATAGTGCCTTGCAACATATCTAAACACTGTGTTTTGTTTCCTTTCCTTTTGTTCAAACGATTTAAGAATCCCCAAATCTTCCAGGCATATTTTGTGGTGTTTCTTTTAAAAGTTAGGTATCGGTTTCACTTACTGTGAGGTAAATCACAGGAATGGAGTAATCGCCGGCTTACCCTAGGCATATCTGCTGGAGGTGGCATTGTTAATTCTGATTTGTGATTTTTTTTGCACACTTGGGGTTGGCCATACTGCCTCTGGCATCCGATGTGGTAAAACAAATGGAGTTGGGCCTGGTCAGTGTGTGGAAGGAAGACCTTTAAAGAAAGCCTGGGGTACAGCAGGAAGTGAGGCTGGTTGATCAGTAAGTGGGCTCTTTCCTCTGAGTCGGTGTTGAGCTCATGTTCCAGCATGGAGTTAGGAGGTATTGTGGTGTTGGGATTAGGCTGTCTTTTTCAGATGAGCCTTTGTACTGACGTCATGTCCATTAAAAATCCTGTGGCACATTTCACAGAAGTAGGGATGTTTGCCCCAGAGTTCTGTCTAATTCCAATTTAGGTAGTTACAGTCAAACTCCTGAAAATTTCCCCTTCCATCCCATATCATAATTTCTTTTGGACACGATATGCTCCTTCACTTCCCATTTCGAACTGATGTGCTGTGAGGTATTTAACAGCTGCCCATGTGCCAGAGAGGTGGCTGCATTACAGTAGTGGGTGAAGGTGTGATACGAGCATTTACTTAACTCCACGATCCAGTCTGATTGTTAAACAGGGGCTATACAGTTTATTTCTCCTCTCCTTTCACATCTCTGGGGTGGGTGGCAAAGTGAGGAAGAGTCTATTTTAAACAGGTAAAGGAATTGTAAATTGACATCTTTTTTTTTCCCCCACCATCCTTTTCTCTCCATCTAGGTGGAGAATGGTGCTGAGTATATTCTGGAAACCATTGACTCCCTCCAGAAACATTCCTGGGTGGCGGATATCCAGGATTGCATAGACCCCGGGTAAGGCTCACTTGAGGAAGCTGCCCTTCCTGTTTCAAAAAGCACCTCTCTATCTCAAAAGAGGAAGGATTATCCAGGGGTTCGAGCACCACCAAGAGATATGGAGTCTGTCCCTGCTCTGCCACAAACATTCTCTGTGACCCAAGGAAAGTCTTTTAGTCTCTTGGTACCTCAGTTCCCCATTTGTAACATGGGGATAACAACACTGCTTCACCTCACAAGCGTGTTGTGAGGATAAATCCATTATAAAGATGGTGAGGTGCTCAGATAGAGAGAAAGAAAAATGAAAAAAGTCAATGATTTTTTTTCACCCAAAAATGCTTTTATTTTTTTTTAAAGCCCATTTTTCAACAACAAAATTTGTTCATAAAAGGTTGGCTAGTGTTAGTTATTGTGTGACCCACCAATCTACTGCCCCGGCAGACTGGGAACAGTGTTCAGACACAGCTGACTGGAAAAGAAACCCTGATACTAACCAGCCATCATCTCTGTGACGAAGCAAGGCCCCAAACACTCCCAATGCTTGCGTGACCCACTGCTGAGTGTGTGTTGGGGTCCCGCTCTGTGCCTGATCTGCAGGGGATCTGAGCCTATCACAGCCAGCAGCAATAGAGGTTTGTCCCTCTAGCTGAAACAGCCCATGTCTGTTGCTCTGGAGTCCCTAGTTTAAATCCCCAGTGTGTCTGCTAATATAGTGGCCATCATATAAGTGGGGGCTTATCTGTGACTGGATTCCTGGATGTCTTGCACACATTAACCAGTGGGTTACAGTCTTGTTCTGCCTGCCGTTGCAATTGGATACAGCGTTTGTCTTCACATCCTCTCCTACGCTGTTGTGGAGTGCTACGGTTTAGATAGCTGCTGCGTTCCTCCCCAGAGGTGGTTGGGTTTTACTGACAGGCAGTGATTCCTGTGTGTGCAGCCTACAAACAGCTTGGGTATGGTATCTGTTAGGTTGCAAGATGCTGTAGAAGATTGTCTTAGTCTCACTGAGGGTTTGGGGTGGGAGGGAGGAGGGTTTGACTTCTCAAGAGATCATGGAAAAGGTTAAAATACCTTAACAAACCTCTCACAGTAGCAAATAGACTTATTTGCTTTGGCTTTAGCTGCCTTTCCGTGGCATAAGGCTCCATTCTAATTCCAAACATGTCTGAAATACTAAGCTGTTCACAGGGTGGGGAAAAAATCCCCTGGTGGCTCAGATGTGAAGAGAGGAACTGCGAAAGGTGGGGTCTGTTGGTTTTTATTGAATCCCCGTCTTGGGAGCACATTGTACATGTTCTGCTTTGCTAGAGAGAGCGTCCGGGAGCCCTCAGCTGAGAGCGCCTAGCCCACAGAACGGTCAAGGGTTTTGGTGTCAAAGGGCTTTCTGGAGTCTAGAGGACCACATTAATGCACTTTGGTCACTGCCCTGCAGCTTGTAAAGAGTGTTATCCAGGGGCTAAGGCAATGGATGGGAGCCAGGACTCCTGGCTTTGCCACTGCCATGCTCTGTGACTCTGAGCAAGCAGCTTGACATCTCTGTGCCGCTCTCTCCCCATATGCAATATGGGGGGCAAACACTTTGCCACCCTTGCAGGAGTAAGGGCCATGATCCAACAAACGGGCATGCATGTGCTTAACTTCCAGCACTTGAACAGCCCTGCAGCCATCCAAAGGACCCTTTGTGGGCTCGAAGCTAACCACCACGGGCATAAATAATTGCAACATCAGGGCCCGTGTTTGTAGAGCACTCTGGGATATTTAAGACATGGACACCCCTGGTGAGCACCAAGCATGAATTTTCATTCATCTTGTGTGTGCCGTGCTTGCCAAGGGTTTGAATCGGAAACCTCGTCAATGCCCTGACAACGCACTTTCTGCAGAGGTGGTTTTTTTTTTGTTTGTTTTTTTTCTAAGGGTTGCAGCTGAGTGACTCCGATTGCTGATTCATTCAGTGCTTACTAAATAATTCAGCAGCTCCCTCCCAAACAATTACCGCTAACACAAACTGCTTCCTGAGCTGCCTGCTAGCACATGTCCTCCTGGTTCAGCTAGAGGCTGTTGCTCCGAGAGTAACGGAGACTGGTGTGCGTATCTCACCACAATGGGGCAATCTGGAGCGTCCAGGCTAAAAATAGGATTTCAAGAGAGCATGGCTTTTTGCATGACAATGGCGTCAGGCTAAAGAGGCAGGCACAGCTATGACTGACAGGGGGAGTCAGCTAATGGTCAGGGATGTGCACAGGCATTGCTCCCATAGGGGGTCATTTGGTCAGACTTCCTGCTGTTGGAGTGGCTGTTTCCGTCACCCCAAAAGATCTTGTCTCAAGGTCCACCAGGCCTATCTTGCTCCCACTCCACCCCCCCCCCGATGGCTTCCCCATCTCTAGATGGGTGTCCTCCACCTCTGCGGGTGGCCTGCCTTCATCTCTCCTGCCTGATCTGCTTCCCCTACCTGCCCCCATCCGTTCGGTCCCAATTGCTCTCTTTGAACGCCACTTCTGACCCAAATGGCCTCCGAGTCACCACCATGAGTGGCCAGCATGGGAGCTTGGCCTGCATCCCAGGGACTGGCAAGCAAGGCACAGCAGCCATCTGGCAGAGCTGGGGCCTGTTGTTTCATGGTACAGACACTAGAAATGTGATCCAGAGCACCCAACTGAGTGCATGGAGCTAGAATTTACCCAGAATTATAAGATCAGTCAAATGAACCATGGTTCCTACCTGAGAGTGGAAATTCTTCCCCGCTCACCCCATACCTGGTGAAGCATGTGTCTGCAGAGAGTGACAGCCTGCACATGACCATCTGCTCTGTTTTTTCCTCACAGGGACAGTGGAGATGATATTGAACTTTCCTCCTGTGTGCAGGGAGCCTGCCTGCCAGGCAGGGTACCCTCCTGCAGCTGTGAATTTCTAGCTGATGGTAAGGACACCTGGAGAAAATTACCAGAAATGTTGGGTTCAGATGTTGGTCATCTTGTGGTGTTGGGTTGGGTTTCAAGGCGAGAACGCAGCTGATAACGAAGAAAAGATCATAAAATGTGGGAGCAACTCCGCTCTCCTTCGGGATCTGTTCTTGTTCATGACGCAGCCACCCTGATCTGACAGGCCAGGATGCAGGCCAAGTATCTGGCCGTTATGACTCGCTTTCATGTGCCCTGTAGCCAGCAGCTGATCATAGAAGATCAGGGTTGGAAGGAACCTCAGGAGGTCATCCAGTCCAACCCCCTGCTCAAAGCAGGACCAATCCCCAACTAAATCAAGCAGATCCTGGCCTGACCCCAGCAGCCTTCGCTTGTTGCCTATCCCTAAAGAAATGGGGGACTGAGACCAGCACATGGAGACTCTGACTTCTGTTTCAAATCTGCCCCGTTTCTGTTGACCAAAACTTCATTGCTGAGTGTGAGATGAGTTTTGGGTCTCTGTCCAGCTCCTACGGAGGCATCCTGGCACCATTGTCACTAGTCACAGCAGAGCAGCTGCACAGTGAATGGCCTGTCTGAGACTGAACTACCCTCTTACTTCCCACGATTGTCCTTCTGAGGCAGTGCAGTAGCATGCTGTCAGGGTGATGTAGGGAAGGATTAAAGTAGTTCTGCTTGTCTGGACCCATTTTCTGGGTAAATGGAAGACTGCAGTCTCTAGGGTGACCAACTAACTAACCCTACAAACTAAATCAGCCAACTGTCTACCTTTCTGTCCCTAGTAGGAGCAGATCGTATAGAGTACAATACACCAAGTCCGTTATTATTGAATATGGTGTTGACAATGTGGGGATTTTCTGTAATATTTTTATGAATCCTGTTTGCCTCAGTTTCCCTTATATTTTGCATGGCTACCCAGTGATGGTGGGGAAAGGCCTAAGCTGTCTCTGAGGGCAGGCTAAGTGACCTAGAGAGTGTGCGTGTGTTTTGCCTAGCTGCCTGAGTCTGAATGTGTCACTAAAAACGACTGGCCAAGGCTGACACTATAGCAATAGACAAATCAAGCCTGTATCAATGGAAAACCCAGTCAACCAGACATTGACCCAGTAAGCAGCAACCCAGAGGGAGATGCAGTTCTCCCACCTGTCAGCAGGGACCCTGAGCAAAGACCTCCAGCCTGAGAACAAAGGGCTGGAAGGTGTGAGGTGGGGGGGATAAAGTGTTGGCTTCTGGAGGAAGCTGGGAGCTCACTCACCGGGGAACGGGCGAAGGAAGGCAGATTGCAAGAGACAGAGCTGGAAAATGGAGTTTTACAGCTTGGCTGGGGCTCTGGGCTAGTCGGACCAGGCTATGCTTTAACCCTCATTCCTCTGCGCTAACCTAAGGACTTCCTCCGCTGTGCTCCAGGTGACTAATAAACCCACCAGTGTTGACAACATTGCCTGAGTGTCCCCGTAAATATGTGGTGAGGTGCATGAATCCCTGGTGGGTGGACAGGTCTCTACCAAGTGTCGATCTCAGTTGGACTCGCTGAGCAGATCTCGCGGCGTGAAGCAGGAGTGTTGGAGCCCCCAAGGTTCAGTCTCGGGAGGCTGCATGGCCTGCCCTGAAGGAGGAGTGAGACCCCTTTGTGGGTCTGGCCGATTGAAGGGTTCCTCGAAGAGACTGCTCCAAAGTTGAGGGCGTAGCACCGATCTTGTGGGTCCGTGACAGGTGCTTGTGGGTTGATTTGCAGAGAAACTCTGAGCTTTAAGCCATTAAAGCTTGCCTTCCTTTCAGGTGTGCACAGGACTCCAGACAGATGTTCTGTGCTTGCCACCCACACCACCATCCCGACCACTGCCACTGTCATCTCACCCCCACATGGCAGGGCCAGGGACTCCTTGGGGGAACATCTGGCCCATGTACCACTGGAAAACTTCCTGCAGACCATGGAGTCACCAGCCACCAGCAGTCATTTAGCAGGTACCTGCAAGGCTCCAGGGGGCGGAGGGGAGGGAGGTAGCTACGTTGGCCACCTTCCAGCTGGTTTGCTGTATGTGACACAACTGATGGAAGAAAAGGGAAAAATCCCATTGCAATGCAACGTGGGTCTCTTGAGCAAACCCTGAGCAGAACTGCTGCATTCTGATTAGAGAGAAGGGTGTGAGGGGGAAGAGTGGATGTGGGGAATTAAAGAAAGGGGTGTTCATGGGGACAGGTGTGTACATGAGGTGCCCATACATAGGGTGGGTGTGCCCAATGGCAAAAAGGGAGGAGGTGTGCACCCAGGAATAAAGCTGATGGGAAGGTTGTATAGGCAGGCAGGGAGGGACGAGTGCACTCAGTTCTAACCTTGTCCCGCTGCTCCCAGCCAGAAGAGCCCATTGGTTTAATATAGAAACCCTCTTTCTGCCCTGCCTGGCCACTCTTTCAGTAGAACTGAGTGCAGCACCCAGTAGCCAGCCTGTTTAGCTACAGGTGCACATTTACAACACGATCCTCTGTATTTGACTCAGACATCGTATTCCCAGCATATGAGCCTGATCCTGATCCTTCTGGAATAGCCAGATCGTCCTCTGCCAGAGCCCTGTGGTCTATTCACTGTTGCTGCCGTTCCTTTTGAAAGACAAACATTTCCCTCTCTAAACTGCCTTTCTTTTACCCCTTTCCAACTGTACAGGGGAGGAAAGCGAGACAGAAGCGGAGATCAACCTCTCAGATTTCCCCTGGTTCCACGGGACGCTGTCACGGATCAAAGCCGCCCAGCTGGTGCTCTTTGGTGGGGCCAGAAGTCACGGTCTGTTTGTCATTCGGCAGAGTGAAACTCGACCAGGCGAATACGTGCTGACTTTTAACTTCCAGGGGAAAGCAAAGGCAAGTGCCATTGTGATGCTTATTATTTAAATGGTTTTAGAACTGCACTAGCTGAGCTGTAACTCACGAAAGCTTATGCTCAAATAAATTTGTTAGTCTCTAAGGTGCCACAAGTCCTCCTTTTCTTTTTGCGAATATAGACTAACACGGCTGCTACTCTGAAACCTGTTCTCTGATGCTATCCCTAGTTTGTCTTTCCACCTCTCAGGGTCAGTCCGACATGTAGCAAGCAGGACAGAGGGCCTGCCTCTGGCCCACCTGTCTGATTACAGTGGGACTCGGAAGCCTGATAGCTCTGCTGACTTCTAAAAAGATGCTCGGAAGTGTTGTTATTGACTGGGCTTTTTTGGGATTGCCGAGATCCCCAAACATGAATAATCCTCCAACCCTTGAAAGCGCCTTTCATCCCAGAATGATGCACAAAGATCCATTCTATCTGTGGCTGAAATGTGACCACCTTTGCAGACGAACGTAGCAGCTGTTTAAAACACACGGCCATGCTGCATAACAAATTAGGACAGTGGTTCTCAGTCTCTTTAGTTCTGTGCTGCATAAGAGGGAATGAAAAGAGCTAACGTTTATGTGTGGCCTTTCATCCAGAGGTCTGGATGGTTAGGTGGTTACCAGAATTGGAAGCACTCCACAAACTACTACTACCTCGCTCTCTTCATTGTTAGATCTCAAAGCATTTTACAGAGGAAGTCAGTATCATTATCTCCTTTTTACAGATGGGGAAACTGAGGCACGGGGAGGGACATGACTTCCCTCATATCCCCCAGCAGGCCAATGGCAGAGACGGGAATAGAACCCAGGTGTCAGGAGTCCCAGTCCAGTGCCCAGTCTACTGGGCTACAACAACTACAGATCAGTCTTGCCCCCAGATTCTTTAGGCAAAGCTCCCATTGATTTCAGTGGAAGTGACACCCTTGTATCTGAAAGCAAGATGGAGACCTATGTAATGAACAGGGATTAGCTCACCATCACTGAAATGCAGCTCTCTGGGGTGGAACGCTGATCGCTTTCAACAGGGCACAGAAATACTGAGCTACAGGTCAGTATGGAGGATACGTTGCGTCGATATATGTGTGCTAGCTTTGTCTGAGCTAGCATGCTAAAAATAGCAGTGTAGCTGCAGCGTGGGCCAATGGCCTGAGTACAGGCCTAGGTCTCAGATGGGATGGTACTCAGGGTGGCTAGCCCCTCCTGCCACTTGCACTTCCTCAGCTACACAGCCTGATCAAAGCTAGTGTGCGTATGTCTACCTCTAGCTGCAGTGAAGGCGTCCCCAGAGAGTGATGTGAGGGTTCTGGATCCAGTCGAAAGTGAGGAAGGGATTGTCAGGTGGTTACCAGAATTGGAATAAAGAAAAGGAGGACTTGTGGCACCTCAGAGACAAACAAATTTATTTGAGCATAAGCTTTCGTGAGCTACAGCTCACTTCATCGGATGCATTTGGTGGAAAATACAGTGGGGAGATTTATATACACACACAGAGAACATGAAACGATGGGTTTATCATACACACTGTAAGGAGAGCGATCACTTAAGATGAGCCATCACCAGCAGCAGGGGGGGGGGGAAAGGAGGAAAACCTTTCATGGTGACAAGCAAGGTAGGCTATTTCCAGCAGTTAACAAGAACATCTGAGGAACAGTGGGGGGTAGAATTGGAATGTAGCCAGGACACTGGGGCTACCAAACCCCTTGTGAAAGAAGCCTGGGGGGCTCTAAAGAAAGCTGGATGTTAGCCACCTAGAGCAGCCCAGGGAGCCAGTGGGAAGCAAGGCTGCCAGAAGAGAGTGAATGAGCTGCTCGGTGCAGGGAGAGGACTGAGAGCAGCCCTGGAGGATTAGAGTGTTGGAGGAAGTGAAAGCTTCCTGTTGGCTTAAGATGCTGCCAGAGGGGGCCCTGTCAGACCAGCTCTAATGAATAAAGAATAAAATGCCCAAGGGGACCCCAAACCACCCACTTTGCCAATAGCCCATGCAGTTTAGTCTCCGGGCTCGGCTCCCAAGCGAGCGTTAACCGCCTTCCCCCCTCAAGAGAAATGCAGCCGCTATCGAGGGCTCTCAGTCTGGCTGCTCCAAACATGAAGCTGGGGGAGTGGAAATGCTGAGCCACTGAAATGCATCTTGCAGATTTGACAGTACTTGCTGCTCTACTAAGGCAGGAAGGCTTTAAAAGAAACAATGCTGGCAGCTCCTTATCCCAGTGCCAGCCTGCCAGCAAGAGCACAATAGGAAGATCAGAGCAACGCCTGCTTTTTTTTTTTTTTTTTAAATATAAAGCCTGTTTGTTCTTGCTGGCTGTTTTGGTGTGTGTCTAACGCAGACCCCTTTTTATGCGGTGTATGACTCGCGTGCCCCAGATTAAGCACAGACTATGCGACTGTCAGGGGACTACGTTGGAGATCTGCAGTCTATTCCGTACTCTGCCACTGGCTCACTGAGTGATCATGGGCAGGTTACTCAACTCCTTTCTGTCCCCCTCCTCTGCAAAACTGGGCTGATACTTGGCTCCCTTTCTGAAGTGCTTTGAGATCACTGGATTAAAAGCCTCCCTTTTATTCTTATTCTGTTTCTGCTTGGCATCGGTGGCCCTCAATGCTGGGACAGCCTGAGTGGCTCGGTACGGTAGCAATAACTCTTGCAAGTGTCCACGTTCTAGCAAAGAGGCATCAGTTCTCCTCTTGGTGACACTGCTTGTTAATCTCCCATGGAGAGATCTATTAGCCCTTTGGTGCTGGATGCACAGGTTCCTGGCCTGATCCCTGAAAGTGAAATGCACTCGCCTAAATGGTGCTGTGGGTGAAGTCTGAAGGGGTTCAGTGAAGTAGAAATCCGTCAGGTTTCAGTGGCAGAGTTGAATGCAAATCCTCTCTCTTATTAGACTTGGCAGGGGGGTACTTGTTCCAGCAGCCACCCTGCTAAGCCCTGGGTTGGGGTGATGGGGAAAGGGACACATTCCTGAAATGGGTTAGGGCTCAGGGAGCTCTGAGTGCTCTCAACCCTGCAGGGCTGAAGGGGATGTCCCCCTGGCAAGCATTAGCCTTGGCAAGTCATGGCAGGCCTGATCCTGAGCGATGCTGAGCACTCTCTTCCAACTGGTTTCAGGAGACATTGTGCGTGCTCAGCACCTCTCAGGCTCAGGACCCAAGAGAGGAAGCTCTTGTTGCATACATATTTTTGTTTTATTTTTAGAACATAATTGTTTATTAATAAACACCCCCCCCCGAGTTTGGTAGGAGCTGTGCAGAGGAACCTTACACTTCACAGGAGGGACTTGCAACTCAGAAAGGGCATTTAAATGCACAGTGTTTATAAGGAATACTGCCCCGTAGGGGTGAAACTAGAACATTTTAACAAACCACTTCACTGCAGAAAGTGGGAACTAGCCTTTGATTTCCCAGCAAATGTCTTGCACTGCAATTCAGTTGCACTTTAACTTGCATGCAGCTGGGCGAGTGTCAATGAAAGGTCCCAGAGCAGAAGCTCTCTGCTGTATGTTCTCTTTGTGCAGCCTCTATTCCAGTTTGGGTTTTTTTTGTTTTGTTTTTTTGTTTTGTTTTTTTTTTGTAAAGGTGCTTTCCTTTTTATTTCCCCCTCTTCTCAAAGAACACTTCTGTTTCATGTTGCTGGTAACCGAAAGGCCAGCTTCCCTGACCAGACACTTTCTGAATGGGTCATAGCAACTGTTGCTTGGCAGCCAGTCAGTTTCAATCAGCTCTGAAACGTGAGATCTTCCTGTTTTGAGCCAAATCGCTAGCGAAGCGGAAAAAACAATTTTGTTTGTAGATAACTAGTAGCCTTTGGATTGGGGGAGCTGTAAATGTTCTATCCAGCATATGAAGGAACCAAGCCACGTGCATGGTCTGTGGGACAAATAACACTTGGGTCAGTATCCACGGCAGTTGTGGACTTGCCCTTCGGCCCATCTGCTTCACTGCGCTCCTCTCTTGCAGCACCTCCGGCTATCCCTGAACGAGAACGGCCAGTGCCATGTGCAGCACCTCTGGTTCCAGACCATCTTCGATATGTTGCGGCACTTCCACACTCACCCCATCCCCCTGGAGTCCGGCGGCTCAGCTGACATCACTCTCCGCAGCTACGTCATGGCGCAGGGCCCCTTCTCTGGTAGGTCACCTGGCTAGCACAGTATCCCTCGTGATCCTGCACAGGAGATGAGTGAGGAGAGCTGGAGATGGATCAGAGCTCAGATCCGGATGCGATCCTAGGACTTGGGGTCAGGGCCATCTCCAGGAGAAATGTGCTTGCACCAAGTTCCCTGCAAACATCCAAAAGAAAAAGACTCTCTCGTGTTTTCTCCTCCAGTACCATTTCCCAAAAGCTGTCCTGCTTATTCTAAGGTGCTGCCCCTATGCTGACCCTTGGGGAGTGGGGCCAGGAGCACTTCACTTAGCCCTTGAGTTCTTCTGACCAGCAGCCAGCTCAGGAATGGTGGTGTCCAAGATTTCCTGGCTAGAAGGACCAAGCCAGCTTTACAGGCTGGCACCCTTTGATATGGGCTGGGATGGATTTCCAGAGAGAACTTCCACTACATAATGTCTGGTATCTCTCATCCAGGGATCTCAAAGCATGGTATGAAAGTGGGTCTGTGACTATTATCCCATTTTACAGAGAGACAAAGTGAGGGTCAGCGAGATTATGACTTGCTCAGGGTCATACAGCAAGGGATTAGAATAGAAACCCAGCATCCTGGATGTGGACGTGCCCCTTCTAGTGGTGGCCAGGCCATATATAGAGGTTGAGACTGCTACAGCCCTGGCTAGCAGATCCAGCTCCTTTTAGCTCAGGCAGTAGTGGGGTGGGCTTTCGCACCCGGAGGTCCTAGGTTCAGTCCCTGCTGACAACCATGTACTTGGCCTTACAGATGTCCAGTGTTCTGCTCTAACCACTAGAGGTGCTGCCTCCATATATAAAAAATCTAAAAGAGCTCTGTGTGTGTATCTATCTCCATGAGCTATAGGAAGAGCATGCTGGGGGCCAGTGTGTGTATTTTCTGCTCCAGTGATGAGGGATGTGCTGAATGGCCTGTTGCACATACTTGATGAGGCAGGGAGAATGAAGTCACTCGAGATGCAATTAGGTGGGACCTTGTGGGAAGGATTTTATTACCTGTGTCCCTACGTCTGATCAGATCTTGAGGGGCTGAACAGGGCGAGAGCCCTGAGCACCTCGTGTCCGGAGGGGATGTTATCATTTGGGGCTGTGCTGCCTCCAAACTGGAATAGGGTGGACGCATTTAAAACCCACTCCTCAAATGAGCAATGGGGGCCGTAACATGATTCAGAGGTCAGTGCTCCCCTACATAGCCTTAATATGGCGCTCAGTGTTGTCTCCCAGTTCTTCCCCAGGGAGACAGGCTTCCTTCCATCTGCATAGGAAGTGGCAGGGAGTCCAGTCCCCCAAGGATTTTGGTTTTCCCCCAAGACCTGCCTGGTTTTCTGGGGAGCCACCAAATCTGTGCAGTGTCCCCATGCCTCTGGGCTGTTACACATACCCCTCAATCCCTCCGATGGGGACATGCTGCTAGGAGTCCCCGCACCAGCTGTTGGCCTCCCCACACCCCGCTACTGCAGTGAGGGGGGATCTGCTCAAGATGATCCAAACATGATGGGCCTGATCTTGTTCCAGGTCCCCATCTGGGGTCGACTGGGGGGGGGGGGAGTGATAGACCACACGTCCCATCCAGACCCACAGAGTGCTTGTGCGGTTGGAGGTAGAAGGGGCAAAGTCACAGCTCTGGCACTTTCTGCCCTCCCTCCCCTTCGCCTCTTGGCCCCATCGATTTTTGTGCTCCCCTTTCCCCTTGGAGGCATTTCAGCTGCACGAGCGTCTCAATCCTCTGCTGTGTTAGCAACACACAGGGCTTCCAAGGTGAGGCCTACACAGCCCGGTGCTGTCCCAGCTGTATCTGGGCCAGGCTGGGGCATCACCACGAGAGCAGAGGGACTGTGCCACTGCGCTTGGGGAGAAGGAGCCACCCCTGGCTGGGCAGGAGACACTCCTTTGCCCTCTGAGGCCTGCAAGGAAGGGCGCATAGCTGCGCTCACCCCCTGCAGGCAATGTGGGTTGCGTGGCTTCACGCAGCAGACTCAGAGGGCGGTTGTCTCCAGATTGGTCAAGACCCAAATTAACTGAGAGCAGATTCGTTCGGTGTCCTGCCATGGGTCAGTGGGAGAGGCTGGGAGGGACAGGATGTAGCTCCTGGCATCCGAGCACTGGAGTCTGAACCACTAGGGGATCTGCAGCGAGGAGCCACGGTTAAAGTGCTGGAGTGGGATTCGGGAGACCTGATGTCTTTCTCAGCTCACTCACTGACTTCATGTGATGACTTGCCTGCCGTGTCTCTGGTGATCCCGCCTGCTTCCTCGCCCGGCCTGGGCACTGTGAGGCCGAGCCGGAGTCTGCAAAGTGCTGCGAGATGGACAAAGACAATGAGCTAGCACCTTAGTCGATAGAGCAGCCCATCCCAGTACCACTCCGCCCTTCCTCCCATGCATGGCCACTCCCAGGACCTGGCTCCATATTTCAACTGGTTGAGGTTAGGAGAGACCACACCACCTAGAGTCTAGGAGATGGAAGATCTGCAGCAGATCTGAAGTCCTGATGGTCACTGACTTGCTGGGTGACCTTGGACAAGACCCCTCCACCTACCCCATGGGTGCCTCAATTTCCCCACCTGTCACTTGGGGCTAATGACACTCACCTGTGTAAAGCACATGAGACCCTCTGATGACAGGTTTCATGTGAGTGCAAAGCTTATTGGCAGGGCTGTGCGGGCAAGCGTCCCTGTGCTGTTTGTGCCCTGAGGACAGAGAACTCCTCTCTCCACAGCTGCCAGTCCAACATGGAACAGCTTGTAAAACATTCGCCCTCGTGCCTTCTCTGGGCACGTGACTCTTTTGTGTTTCACCTTGCAGATGCCAGCCCTGCCCCAGCTGTTGCCTCCCAACAGCCCAGCTGCAGGAGTGACCTCCCATCCCAACCCTACTTCTCCAGCTTTGTGCCAGGTCCTTTCCAGCCCGCATCGCCTGGGGAGGGGGCTGTCGCCTCTTCCTCCTCAACCAGCCACCCTCTGTACCACCGAATGGAGGGGACCCTCAGCGCCCGGAGCCGCAGCAACAGTACCGAGCGCCTGCTGGAGTCGCCCAGCGTTAGCGTGGAGGACTACCCCGAGAGCGACGGCTCGCGCAGCAGGGCCAGGGCGGTTGAGAACCAGTATTCTTTCTACTGAGGAGTCACAGGGTGGAGGCCAGCCCTCTGTGTGGGGTGTCCTTGTCTACCAATGCAGCTGTGGCTCATGGAGATGCTCGTGCCATTGCTGATGAGCCCTGGCTCTGATCTCTGACCGCCCCCCAGGGATGTTTACATATCACCATGGCCCAAAACCATGGGCTGTTCCCATTCTCTCTTGTCAACTCTCTGGCGTGCCTCTCACCTCAGCATCCGATTCACTGGTGCCAGTTGAAAGTCGCCAACTCCATCCACCACCAGCAATGGATCTGGGCTGTCCTTTCTCCCCCTCGCACCACGGAGAATGGTTTGAACAATGAGCAGTTCCGCCAGCCCGGCAACTGCGCTGGGGATGTCCCAACCAAACACATTCACCGCTCCCTAGATCTGGCTCATGCTCTGAGCTCAGAAGGCCAAAGACACCAGTGCCATTAAGGGATCTGTTCTAGGGTCAGCAGTATCCGGTCTCTGCCATTGTCAGCTTGTGGTCGATTCCCTTTACTCCTACAAATATTCGCCTGCTGGTCTCTCCATTGTCTGCAGTTGGATTGGGACTTTCCACTTCCCGCTTGGGTCTAGTAACATGCAAACATTCCTCCTGGAATAGGAATCCATGGTTTTGATTTATATTGTTCTTTCATTGTTGCACAGGCGAAAGGAAGCATCTCCTGGCATTTCCTAGATGGAAAGGACTAGACGTTGCCAGTGTTGGAACGTGGTCAAGGTCACCTCAAATGGTTTCTTCCCTTCAGGGATAATTACCTTGAGTTCTGCAAACAAGACACTGCAAGCTAGTAATGTTTTGAGGTGACCTTGTACATGACAAATCTCACCAAGGTAGTTTTGTTGCTAGCACAGAGAACGTGTCCCCCCCCACACACACCAGTCAGGGATGGAAAAGACCTATCAGACTGTCTGGTCCCTCTCCATTGCTATTACAAGACTGTTCACTGCAGGAAATTTAGGGGGGAGGGGTTGTCCACTTGAGTCCCAAGCTAGGGAGCTTCTGCCATTGCCCAGGGGAGATTATTCCACAGCCTAATGCATCTGACTGTTGGAAAGTTTTTCCTGATAGCCAGCCCATATTTTCCCTTTCTTCATTTTATCCTGTTACTCCTAGTTGTAGCTATGGAACCCACCCTAAATCATTCCTTTTCCTTTTTGGTTTTTAAAATCCTACAGCTGCTTGAGGGGTGGAATAAAATCCTCCTGCCTCTGTCATCTCTTAGCCAGCCTGTATCTGTACAGTTCTGTTAGTATTTTCTTCTAAATCCATCTCCCCAGGCCCTGATCATTTGTGTTTGTTCTCTGAACTTCCCCCAGTTTGTCAATGGCTTCTTGGTAACATGTGCACGTGTGTCTGATGCATATTCTCTTTCTTTCACGTGCATGCTCTCTCTCTCTCTCTCTCTCTCTCTCTCTCTCTCTGACACACACATACACCAACATGAAAGTTCCTGGTTGAATCCCAATCATGGCTAACCCTTGTACATTCTATTGCCGGTGCTAAGAGGAACACGATTGCAAATGCACCTTTTGGCTAACATGGCAAATTCAATCAGTTCCATCCCCTAGAGACCGAGCTTTTAAAATATGACATTGGCCCAAATTTTCAAGTGGTCACTTTTATTTATTTTTTTTTTGGGTGCTCCAGTGTTTGGGTCCCAGCTGGAGATGTCCAGGGAACCTCATTTTCAGGAGGGCCAAGCCCTCTCTACTCTGTTAGAAGTCAGTGAAAATTTCCGCTGCTTGGTTGGGCTCCCCAAAATTAAGGCACTGAAAATCAGGAGCTACTTTTGAAACTATGGCCTATTAAACCTAACCGCTGAAGAAGAGCGAGCTGGAGAAGAGAGGGCTGTTTCCTACTGTGTTCATAGACAAAATAACTGAAGTGTTTGGCTGGTATGCTTTTGGTTTTAATTTTAAAACAAAAAATTTGTACTCATGGCTGGATGAAACTTCCCCCTGGGCAGAGGACCAGCACTTAAAGCCAGGTCTACACACCAATTTAGTACTGATATAATTATGTCAGTTGGTGGGCTGGGGCCTGGGGTGTGTATTTTTATTTGAACTGAAATTGTTACACCTGTACACCTCTAGTGTGCATGTGTGGCAAAATGGCTTGAGCACTGGACTGGGACTTAGCAGACCTGGGTTCTGTTCCCAGCTCTACTATTGGCCTGCTGGGTGACCTTGGGCAAGTCACTTCCCTTCTCTGTGCCTCAGTTTCCTATCTGTAAAATTGGCATAATGGGACCAACCTCTCCTTTGTAAAGTGCTTTGAGATCTACTGATGAAAAGCCCCATATAAGAGCTAGGTATTATTAAAGGTGCCTTATAACACTATATATTACTGCCCTTCCCATATGGGAACAAGTTATATGGTGTAAGCATCTGTCCGCCATTCTAACAGAGTCCACCCTAGGGAGGACACTGCAGGTGTTGTGCTGTTTTAACAACTTGTGTGTGTAGACAAGGCCTTGAGTCCCACTAAAGGGTTCCTTTGGCATTTCTTTGGTGGCTTCTTTCCTGAGCCAGCAAAATGTGTCCTCATCTTCCCCCCCCCCCCCCCGCCCCCTCCAGTGGCCATTTCTCCCAGCTTTTCCCCTCTCCTCCCCTCCCCCCTACTTGCAAAGGCAAAGAATGGGGCTTCTGGGCCAGCCTGCTGCACCACCTGCTTAAGAGTTGTGCTCCTGAAGCAGCATTGGGGGAGGGGAGGGGAGTGGAGCCGTTGGCTGCCCATCTCCCTATGTTTACAGCCACTTCTGCTTTTAAATGATCTGGAAGGGACAGCGGGAGGGGTTCGATTTAGTTTGGGTTTTTCATTTGTCTGCTGCAGCAGCCCAGCCTAGGCGGGGGTCACATACAGAGGACCCCATGCAATATACAAACGGGGGCACCCTGTGCTGCAGAGAAAGGCAGGGTTTTCTTCGGTATCGAGTTTGAAATAGACCTGCTCTGTTTGCACACCCAAGGAACTGACGGGGAGCGTCCAGAAATTGAACGGTTGCTACCATTCTCCTTCTCCAGAAAGACTCGGCGAGCTGGTCAGACAGAGGCAACGCATTGCCTCGGAGCCCTTCCCCAGCTGGCTGCTCGTTCCCATTTTGCCTTGGGGGTGGGGTAAGCGGGAAAGGGGGTAGCAAATGATCTACAAGCAAATATGTTGATTTGTAAATAGGGGGAAGTAGGGAGAAGTGTAATGTTCTGTAGAATAACTACATTTATTTAAGCAACTTGTAAAACAAATGGGAAAACTGAGTTCCAGTTTTGAAATAAAACCACTTGAACCAAGACACTGCATTGAAAGTGATTATAGGGGCTTCCCTGGATTTGCTATAAGAGTGCTGGCTGCCATATTAGCTTCTCCAAGTGCGTACATAGGTGCTGTAACTAGGGGTGCGGCAGCATTCCTGGCCCGAAATGGTTTCCATCATATACACGACTTACAGTTTGGTAAGAAGCCCCAACTGAGATAGGCGCTGCATTATGCTTGGGGCTGTACAGACATAGAGCAAGAGGTAGTCCTTGTCCTAAAGAGCTTCCAGCCTACACAGGGTGGGAAGGAAGTACCTTTTGTCTGTTTAACAGCTGGGGAAGCTGATGCACAGAGCGATTATGATGTGCCCAAGGTCACAAAGGGAATAAACAGAACTGGGAATAGAACCAGGTCTTGTGGCTCCCCAGCTGGTGCCTTAACCAAAAAGACTCTTCTTCCTCTTTCACATGCAGCACTGACAGTGGCCTCAAACGGCAGTGGCTGGAGCACTGTTCGGCACCAAAGCACTTCCAAGTGGTCCACGGAGCTGTGCCAACGGTGAAGCTTCTGTGCCATGGATCTGAGCTGCTTCCTGCTCATGGTAGCCTGTTTTTGGAGGTTTTTAGTGAGCCGCTAACCTCAGCCAGCCCCCGGCTCCATTGCTGTCTTTGTCACATGGGTCACTGGTAAACTCAGCGGGGTCAAACCGGCAGAGGATTCCATCATCATTCACACTCCGTTAGCATCCCTGACCATGTCTCCCTTGCCAGAGGCCTACGTTGACACGTGCTCTCCTTACAACCAGTTCAGCACACAGCTTTGGCTGTGTAACAGGTTCCCCCTCGTTAGGTCCTCCCACTTTTTCGGCCGTAGGATCTCTGAACGCTCTGCCCTAGGTGCTACTGGCAGCTATCTCCTCTGGAGCCGACGTTCCCCCTGCTGCTGAGGCACTGTCTGGATCTTCCCAGGATGCCCTGGCACAAGCACAGTTAGGCAGCGCGATGAGGGCAGCGGCCCAAGCCCGGCTGGCACCTGGGTACATCTCAGAAGAAAGCTGCTCAACCCTGTTTCTTGTAAACAAGTCAGGTGATTGGGTTGGTTAAAAACCCCATCGTTGCAGTACCGACAGGACTGTGGCCAGTTCTGGGTAGCTCCTCAGTCAAGGCCCAGACAGCTGGTAAAGCAATAACGGTCTTGGGAAAAGCAGGATGGAATCCTTGGCGCTAGGAAGCTCATACTGCTGGATCCCTAAGGCAAGCACCAGGGACAATTACATTGTGTGCTCTTGTGTATTAGTAAGTTATTCATGCCCTGGTGTGTTGGTGAACTGCAACCTCCTGCAGCAGGAATGAATGAATTGTGGGTTGTGCTGGAAAATAACGTTCTGTCCTCTTACAGGATTCCTGGGAAGCTGAGAGAAGGACACGTCTGTCCACTTGTAAGGAACAGAGAGATCTGGGAGTAGAAACAATGCAAGAGACAAGCCAGCTATAGTGTAGTGTACTGGTTTATCTGTATGAGCCCCACTGCCCTCGGCTGGATGGACTCGGAAGTGCTGTAGTGTGTGTGATTATTAAGGCAGAGACTGATTTACAATGAACCTGAGAACCCTCAAAATCAAAGGTTTTCACATTTCATTCACTTAGATATTGCAAAGCTCAAATATCAAAAATGGACATTTCTGACCCACCTCCCCATCCAAATGCAGAAGCATGTCAGAGAGATAACAATCTCAGTTTCTTTCAAGAACGCTCCCATTTTCAAGAAAGTGCCTCCCAAATGCTTTATTTTGAAATGCAAACATTTGTTTGGACCAAGAGCAGGGTTGTGGGTTTTTTTCCCCCTGTTAAAACATGCAAATGTTTTCCTGTTCTGATGTAAAACCTGCCAGGCTGCACTCAGCACAATTCTGGAATTGATCAAGGCCCCACCACAAAACTGTGAGTCATTGTATGGGGATTTTTTTTAAATTTCACAAAGGAATATTTGCTGTTTTTGCACAACCCTGAAAATGGTCTTGCCTCCAGTGAGTATCTTAAAAATAAAAAGCAAGGACCAACTGCACTGTTGGCTCTAGGGCAATTTCCTAGGGATGTGTGGTTTGAGGGTACACCGTGCTCACTGCTCTTTCCCCATATTGCATATAGGGGCTCCTTTAGATGACCAGCAAAGTGGCTGTGATTTTTTTGTGGTCGTACATTGTTACAGGTGGAAACCACAGTTTGGACTATCTACACAAACAAGCTAGCCAGGTCCATGTTTGTAGTTATTTCTACACTCCCAGTTGACATTCCACTTTCCTTCATTAGAGGATAATGAGCTGACAGCCAGGCAGTAGTTCCCAATATTGAAATGTTTATCTTGGAATTACAGCTTTGTAGAGGTGGCAGCTGCAGTGATGAAGACACAGGGCATTGTAGGGCAATCGGACTGGCCAGTGAGCATCTACCTATCAAGCGATACAGAGGGACTGGCTGGGTGTCAGTGGATTAGTAATGATATTGTATATAGCACTTTTCATCTCCAGGCTACTTGTGACTGAAAATGGACCACGGGCTATTCCATGGCTTGTAGGAAATGAGCTTGTTTCTGTTCAATGGACAGGTGTCCACATCATGGGAGCCACCATCCCAACTGGCACTAACTGGCCCGTTTTCTGACAGTCTTAGAAGGCCCAAGGGTTGACGGAGCCATGGAGACAGGACTGCGTGAACAGCATGCTGGGCAGTCGGCTGGGGGCAGGTTAACTTGCTCCTGCCTGAACTGTGGTTGTCAAGACTTCAAGCTCTGGGGTTGTCAGCCATTTGGGAACTCTGCCCGCACTGAATTCACACTGTTCTTTTTAAAATCAGTTTTGTAAGACCAACACAACTCATAAACCAGTGTGATTTCTAGATCAGCCTCAGAGGAGCTAAAAAGATGCCTTATGTAAACATAGAGGGGGCTGAACCTGAAAGCCAGCTCCACATTCTCTGTCTTTTTTGGAGGGGATCAATAGTAGATCCAGATTTTGTAAACGGTCCTTAAATTTATAGAGCTGACCCAAAGCTTTCCCCCTGCACATCCCTTGCACCTTTAGGCCATCTGAGATCTGGATCCAGATTCTGCAGCTTCTGCCAATCTTGGTGTAAAATACAAAAAGGCATATTCCCCTCTTCCACTGCACCTGACCTTTAGTTGCAAATTTTGGCATGCACCTAGCCTGAGTGAATGTCATGCCATTTCTGTAGCACACAGCGGACTGACAAGAAATTTGGCTTGCATACGAAGCTTGTGTCCCAACCGGGCTCTGCGCTGACTCCCGGTTCTTGACTTCCAGCTGTTGCAATGGCTAAACGTCACTCAGGTTTACAATCTCACTGTTGGCAGAAGCCTTGTGCCTTCACAGGCTGTGAAAGGGGATGTGCATGGTGCAGGCTCACATGCAGTGAGCTACCTCAATGCCTTCTTTCCCATATAGATTGCCTATGTTCTTGGAAGCAGCTTCCCTCAAGCCACCGTCATCTATCACTGTTTGTGCACAAAAGCCTGTGAGGTGTCACATGGAGCGCTAGTTAAGTATCAAAGTGACACGAACAGATGGCGCAAGCAGCAATACAGGGAGGTGCTAGGAAGTACGGTCTCGCTTCCATTGTCATCGAGGTAGAAATCTGGCACGGGCAGGCATGCTGGTGTAAAACGCAGTGAATTGCAGCCCAGAGCCTCTGCAAAGCGGATGTGCACAACCGCAAGCAGCCACAAAACACAGCCAGAATGTGACTTACTTTGCAAACTGAGGCCACAACTCTCTGGCATATCTTGCAGGGCTCTGGGGACAAAACTCAGGTCAGCATTGCTGCTTGAGGAGAGTAGAAGGTTGCCCTGTTTGGGCTACAATAAAACAACCAACCAAACAAACCCAGCTTTGAAAGCACGAGAGTGAGAAGGTTAATCTAGTGGCTAGATCACAGGACTGGGGCTTGGGAACGAGCGAGTTGTAATCCCAGCTCTGCCCCATATCCTGTTGTAGGTTTGGGCAAGTCACGTAAACGTTCAGTGCCTTAGAGCTGAGCAATGGGGGTAATCCTACTTACCCGGTAGAGGGTTAAGGAGATAATATCTGGAAGGGGCTTCGGACGTGAAGGGTGCTATATGACTGATGATCATCATTATTAAAACTCCAGTGCTTTTAAAAACCTCAGCAAAAAGAAAAAAAAAACACCCTAGAGCGCTAATAATAATGCATTTTGCATTAGTATTAGTATTATTAGTATTTTGCAGCTGTGGATCGTCCTGTACTTTACATGACGTGTGTATTTCTTTAGTTTCTTCAGCTCTGTCTACGGCCCTTTTCCGCCCTTGCCAATACAGATGAGGTTGTATTAGGGTAGCCAGGGTGAGAACTATGCTGTAGACAGGGCCCCAGCCTTTAGACACTTGGCTAGCTGAGCCGTGGGGGGGGGGCCCAGGCTGGGAGGGGCATGAACGTCCCTGGAGGCCCCGCTCTAAGGCTGCTGGTGCTGGGTCTATGAGAACGGATCAGCTCCGCTATTAGCTGCCTTCCTGCCGGGGTATTGCCTAGGGGCTACGTCTACACTGCCTGGGGTGTCCACGCTACAGCCACGGAAGGGGTTAATGTGGCTGCAGTAAATCCACCCCACCGCTAGCCCGGCTGCTGGGAGGGAGAGATCTGCCCCTCTGGCTGGGTCTGCGGCGGGGGCGGGGGGTCAATCTAACCCCCAGGGCACGGAAGTTAGTTCGGTCAGCCCAGGCCCTGCAGGGATTGGGAGGAGCCCACCCCACGTTTTGGGAGCAGCCTCCCTGAAACGCCCCTCAGCCGGGGCTTGGCTCCCCCGCGCCGTGGCCCGGTGGAGCGGCCCCGTGGCGTGTCGAAGCCCGGGGGGCGAAGCAGCCAGCCGGGGGGGGGGCCGGATCCGCTGGGATCCCCCCCCCCCCGCTCCCCGGCGCTGGGGCCGGGGGCACCTCCAGGCCCGGCACTCGCAGCCCAGCCCCCTGACAACGACCCACAAGCGGCCCGACCGTCACGAACCAGCCCAGGGGGCGAGCCGGGGCCGCGCTCGTGAATCGTCACTGAGCCCGCCCCGCTCAATGTGCCGCCCGCTCGCCCCGCCGCCGCCGGGACGTCATCAGCAGGGGCCGGAGATGGCGGCGCCCTCGGCCCCGCGGCCGCCCCGGCCCCGCAAGGAGCCGCAGCCGCTGGTCATCCCCCGGAGCGCGGCCGAGGAGCAGCGGCTGCGGCTGGAGCGGCTCATGAAGAACCCGGTGAGCGGCCCCCGGCCCCCGGCCCGAGCCGCCCCCCCCTCGCCCCGGCCGCCCCCGCTGACCGCAGCCGGCCCCCCCCGGCCCGAGCCGCCCCCCCCCCACCCCCCCCCCGCCCGGCCGCCCCCGCTGACCGCAGCCCGCCCCCCCCCGCCCGCCCCCGCCCCCGCTGACGCAGCCCGCCCGCCCCCCCCCCGGCCCCGCCCCCCCCCCCCGGCCCCCCCCCCGCCCCGGCCGCCCCCGCTGACCGCCAGCCCGGCCCCCACCCCCCGGCCGCGCCGCCCCGCCCCCTCGCCCCGGCCCCCCCCCCCCCCCGGCCCCCCCCCCCCGGCCCCCCCCCCCCGCCCGACCGCCCCCAGCCCCGCCCCCCCCTGGCCCCCCCCCCCCCCCCCCCCCCCCCCCCCCCCCCCCCCCCCCCCCCCCCCCCCCCCCCCGAGCCGCCCCCCCCGCCCCCGGCCCCCCCCTCGCCCCGGCCGCCCCGCTGCCGCAGCCCGGCCCCCCCCCCCCGCCCGAGCCGCCCCCCCCCCCCCCCCCCCCCCCCCCCTCGCCCCGGCCCCCCCCGGCCCCCCCCCCCCCCCCTCGCCCCGGCCGCCCCCGCTGACCGCAGCCCGGCCCCCCCCCGCCGCCGCCGAGCCGCCCCCCCCCCGCCCCCGCCCCCCCCCCCCCCGCCCGCCCCGCCCCCGCCCGGCCCGCCCGCGCCCCCCCCCCCCCCCCCCCCCCGCCCGCCCCCCCCCCCCCGCCCCCCCGGCCCCCCCCCCCCCCTCGCCCCGGCCGCCCCCCCCGACCGCCGCCCGGCCCCCCCCCCCCCCCCCGCCCCCCGCCCGAGCCCGCCCCCCCCCCCCCCCCCCCCCCGCCCCGGCCCCCCCTCGCCCCGGCCGCCCCCGCTGACCGCAGCCCGGCCGCCCCCCCCTCACCCCGGCCCCCCCTCGCCCCGGCCGCCCCCGCTGACCGCAGCCCGGCCCCCCCCCGGCCCGGCTCCCCCCGGCCTGAGCCACCCCCACTGACCCGGCCCAGCCCCCGCCCGACCCCCCCGGCCCGAGCCGCCCCCACTGACCCGGCCCGGCGCCTGCCCAACCCCCCGGCCCGAGCTGACCCCGGCCCGGCCCCCGCCCGGCTCCGCGGACTGAGCCGCCCCCACTGACCTGCCTCCGCCCGGCCCTAGCCTGACTCGCCCTCCCAGCCCCCGGCCTGAGCCGGCCCTGGCCTGACCCCGGATTGACCCACTCTCCCGGCCCCCCCCAACCCACCCACTTCCCTCCCTCCCAGCCTGACCCGCCCCCCACTAACTCTTCCTCCCAGCCCGGGCCCGGCCTCCGCCCGACCCCGGCTCCTGGACTGACGCACCCTCCTGGCCTGGCCCGCCTTGGACTGATCCCTATCTCAGCCCCTGACCTGACCAGCCCCCCCGACTGACCCGGTGAGTCTTCTGCCCCAACCCCAGACTGAACCCCCCGGCCCAGCCCCCGACCTGACCCAGCCTCACCCTGGACTGACCCGCTGCACCGAGCCCGGACTGATTCTCTCCCCCTCCCTCCCACCTAGGGGTACTCCAACCTCCCTCTCCTGAACCAAACTCCCTTTCCCTGACCCTCCCCTCCTCTGCTGGGCAGCTTGGACCTCACCCTCTCCCACAGGACTGGGTCCTCCTGGTACTGTCCCCACCATCTCTGTCCCGGGGTACCTTGAACCCCACTCTGGGAACTAATTCCCCCTTGCTGCCCAGGGGCACCCCAGCCCTTTTCCCCAAACTGATCTTGCTCCCTGTGATGGGGGCCCAAACCGACTCCCTGGGACGGGGTCCCCAGCAGGACTGATCTCTCTCCTTGTGCTGGAGGCCTGGACCAACCCCCCCAGACTGATCCCCTATACCCCTTAGCTGGGGGCACCTCAGTCCCACCTCCCCAACAGACTGATTCCCCCATACCTCTGTGATTGGGGCATTCTGATTCTCTCCCCCCCCGGGGGGACTGGTTTCCCCCATGCCCTGTTTTGGGTAGACACTGTAACTCTCCATTCTGTTTGTTGTGAGGAAATCCCAAATTCAGTATGTGTGTGTGGGGGGGTGGCTAGCAGTGACCTCCAGTTCCCATTCTGGGGGTATACCCTGACTCCTGTCCCCTGGGGCCACTGATCCCCAATTCTTCTGCTGGGAGAGAAGAGCTAGCACAGTTCTACTTCCACTAAGATCTGTGCTGACATGGAGAGATTCCACCACTGGGCATATATCAGCTTTCACTAATGCATTAAACCTTCACTCTCTGCCCAGAGGAGATATTGATGGTTGGCTTATTTCTGATTGTAGGATAAGACTGTTCCAATTCCTGAAAAACTAAATGAATGGGCTCCACGCCCTCCCCCGGAATTTGTGAGAGATGTTATGGGTAAGGGCACTATTCTTCAGTTAACTTTTGATCAAGTGGCCTAATCCTAGATGAATGTGTAATAAAGACGGGGAGAGAGCTCTTCTGCTGTCTACCTTTGTTAAGAAAAGCAGCCAAGGACATGCTTTTGGTCGCATTTTTCCAAGTTCTTTTTATTAGTCTATGTTGTGGCTGTTTGTTTTCAGGGTGAAATGTGAACAGCACCTAAGCCTCCCCAGAAAGCTCGTCTGCACTTCTGATTGTGTGGGTAGAGGCAAGGTGCCGCTGTATCAATAGTAAGTAGTACCTCTATCCTCCTTTAGGATCTCAAAGTGCTTCTGAGATACTAATTCAGACCTGTTTTGGGACCGTGTCTCTGTTAAGTACTTTGCTGAATTGAGGCCTTAAAGAGGTGGTTTAGTAATCAAAGGGAAGGGACAGACCCTGCAGTGAGAGTCTGGGTGCAGGTTGATGCCAGAAAGAGGGAACTCCAAGAATCACTTGAAAAGAAAATACGGGGGGAGCCAATTATAACTATAATACCATTATTGCCTTAAAAGGATGTGTGGTGAGTAGACCACAAAGGCTTCATTACCACCGTATTTGCTCTACCTTCCTGACTTTGTATAAGACCTAGCGATGTATGTGGAAAAGGAGGGTGGCGGGAGGGGAGGGACTGGTCTGTGTGTGCATAGCCGGACAAGATGCCCAGTCAACCTACCATTACTTGAAACAGGGTGGGAGATGAGTGAGTCTCCATGGCCCGTTCAGCTAAGACTGATGGCAAGCGGTCTAGTGGATGAATTAACGGAGGTAATGGTTTTGTGATGTGGGCTGTTGACCAACAGAAACTGGACTGAGCCACTGGGTGTCTCATAGCTCACTCTGGCTTTCAAACCCTGTTGACCTCGGCTGGATAAAAATCGATGATAAAGATATGCTGTTACCAATTTCTGATGGTCTTTACTTCCTACAATCCCTCAGTCAGTTGTATCCCATAAGCATCCATGTGGGAGCGTCTTAGACCAGGGACGTTTTTACAAATGGAGTTTTGTTAAACTCTGTCTCCCAACACAAGCCCCAGGGCTGCTGAGTCCTTTCAGAGCTCACCAGACTCTGCTGCTGCACCCTGGGCCATTCCCTTTGATCTCCTCTGCAGATGTCAGTGCTTAAAGGGGCAGAGTTTAGGTGAATCTTACTCTGACTTTCCCTTAGGAGGTGCTATGTATACGGTGTGACAGGTTTGGACCCTTGGGGTGTCACCTGATGTGCTGGGGTGCCACTGAGTCAGCCTATTCTGCCAGCGTGGGTCCCCTTTACCCGGCCTTGCTGGGCTCGGCTCGCAAGCCTCTTCCAGCCAAGCACACAGGCGGGGCCACACCCAGCTGCCCAGAGATCCACTCTGGAAAGATTCAGCCTTCGGGGCTTGCCCCAACACTCTGGTGCCCACTCCCTTTAAGGGGCACAAACCCAAAGGTTTTATGAAGTTCACCCCTGCCCTCAATCTGGAGGGAAATGTGCACAACTTCTTCTTCCCCATCCCTAGTTAGAAATTACATAAACTGGGTTATATTATAAACAAGAAGAAGGTAAATTTTAAGTGAATATAAGAGAGAGACAGAACAAAGCAGATTACTGAGCAAATAAATCAAAGTACACAAGCTAAGCTCAATATACTTAAGAAACAAGTTACAAAATATAAATTCTCACCCTAAATGTTATTTTAGGCAGGTTGTAAAGTTACTGCGATTCAGAGTTCCAGTTATATTCCTTTTCAGACTGGACCCCTTCCCCCGCCTTCCCTTCAGGTGGCTTTAGCAGTCTGTTGTCTTGGGCAGACAGGCCATGGAGAGGAGGAGCCACATTTGCCTTCCTCCCCACCCTTAAATAGGATTTACATAAGGTGGAAGTCCTTTGTTACCCAAACTTGACCCCCCCCCCCCACCCTTCCCTTCCAGTGGAAAGTTACAAGAAGTCCCAGGTAATGTTTAGTATCAGGTGACAAGACCACCTGACTCTGTAGTATCACAGTATGTCCACAAAAAGAAAAGGAGTACTTGTGGCACCTTAGAGACTAACAAATTTATTTGAGCATAAGCTTTCGTGAGCTACAGCTCACTTCATCGGATGCATGGATGCATGTAAGTATGTCCGCAGGAAGGCCAAGCCTTTTCACAGTCCATTGTCCTTGCTGATGGGTCATCAGCCCTGTCTGGCTTTTCAAATTTGTTGTACCTGAAGTGTTAGCACTGGGCATTGTCCAAAGTAGCATAGTTGAAATACATAGTCATATGTAATTAGGTAGTCAAATATGTAGTCAATATTCCTAACTTCAGATACAGAAATGACACAGGCATACAAATTGGATAATCATATTCAGTAAATTATAACCTTTCCAATGATATCTTACATGAGCCATTTTGCATAAAGTACATCTCAGTTATGTCATATTCATATCATAAGCATATTTCCATAAATAATATGGAGCGAAACGTCACATACAGTACTAAGAGTAGCAGACTATCTAACCATCCTTGTGCCACTGGCAGGTTCTAGCGCCGGAGCCGGCAGTGGGGAATTCCATGTGTACCGACATCTTCGTCGGCGAGAGTACCAGAGGCAGGATTTCATGGATGCCATGGCTGAGAAGGTAAGCGGGCCCCTTATTGCAGTCAGTTGTCCGATTACTCAGTGTTCATTGCACTCTTTTTCTAAGAGTGTGAAATCAGATGAACTTCAAGGTGTCTGTTTTTCCTAATATGGGATATGTGTGGAAAACAGCAATAACACATCTGGCTCTTTGCATCAGACCATGCCATCCTCTCTCTGTAGTGGGGGACCCTTCTGGAGGTGGACTAAGCCAGAGTGCTTATGCCCCCATTCCCAATTATGACTTTAAAGTGCTTTAAAAATCAATAGAAACATGAGTAGATTCTTCCCAGCCAACAAAGTGAGCAGCATTGATTATGCTTCCTTGGTTAGCAGCCCTCGACTTACAAGGACAGCATCAAAACAAGTATTTCTATAAAGTCAGGAATCAAAAACTGCACACTCCTGGACATGCACTTAAGTTCTGGACCAGGGATACATTAGCACTGCTGTCCCATGGATCTTTGTCCCTCAGTTGATTCTCCCTCTCAGCACATCTTTCAAAGTCAGTTGATTCGTATGTTGCTGCTGATGTCTTCCATGTTATTCCTTCATTTTTGCTATATAATTTTCTAGGACCGAATCCTCAGGTTCTTGCTGCAATTGATGATGATTAGGTCCCCACCCTTTCCCCCTCCCCTCTCAGTTAAGGATCTTGAAATTTGGCCATTAAATTTTATATAGAATATTTTTCTTATCAATACACATTTTTAAATATAAAAAGGCACCCACACCAAACCTGCTGGCAAATCTTCCCAGTGTGTCTGCTAAGAGACTTCTCCCTACATCGAGATATAACTTTATATAATCACATTTTGTTTAGATTGTAACCAAAATGTCATCTGGTCAATTGCAGCAAAAACTGGATGAGGAATACCAGAAGAAACTGGAGAAGAATAAGATGATTGCAGAGGAGCAGACAGCGAAACGCAGAAGGAAGCGGTGAGAGCAAATTGTTCCCGGGAGACAGAACATAGAAACTCTAAATGCTTTATGTCCTGCCTGTAGCTACGTACTTTGGCTAAATGCTGGCTTCCACTGTCCAGATCTTTCAGCTCAGATGTCTGGCTACAGAGATCAGTTTCAAAAGTGTGGCCATTAAAAGTTTCTTAAGTGAGTGTCTGTAGCACTTGGAGCCAAGAACTTTTAAGTTCAGAAAACGACTGTGCATCTTGGAAAAAGAAAAGGAGGACTTGTGGCACCTTAGAGACTAACAAATTTATTTGAGCATAAGCTTTCGTGAGTTACAGCTCACTTCATCGGATGCATGCAGTGAGTATTTGCAGGGGTATGAGCCTGCAGGAAAAAAGCTGACAACTTCGTAGATCAGCATTCCGTATAAATCAACATGATTTATCCAGCTCATTGTTTCATGTGGATGCTCAAAAAGACTGCAGATCAGATTTACTACGTTAACTGACTATTGAAGTCAACAGTACGGTGTGTGCTCTCTTATACCAGTAGTGAATTTAGCTCTGAAAATATACCAAATATATGGAACCACTGGTTAATGTGAAATATTTAAAACCACATTAAAGCTGACTGCCATCCATCAGCATGTATGAGATTGACACACACACATTCCTATTAACAAGCGTACTCCAGGAATTGTATCGGAATGATGGAGGCATGTGAAGTCTGCAATTTTTGTTTAGTACAGTGTCTTTTTAAAACATCCGGGCAACCTAGAGGACTGAATTTTCAGAGGTGCTGAGCCCCTGCGGCTTCCATTCACTACCACTGGAGGCCAGTGTTCAGGTTTCTAGTGACTGAAAGGTGCTACCATCTGTTGAAAGGTCTGTGAAATTAGTGGTCTCTACACAGTTAATGTATCTGTGCACAAGTATCCACATCACAAACAGCCTTGTCACCCTTGACTCTTACTGGTCCCTTGTTAGCATTCTTGACAAAGGGCCAAGGAGAGAATGAGCCCTGGAGACTGAAATTCCCTCCTACGCCTAGAGGTGCTGCCTTTAGGTTAGAGCTGAAGCGCGCTGCTGGGGAGATGAGTTTGTAATAGGTCAGTATAGTTAGATAGATGATTTCAAGTTAAAAACTTCTTCCTTTTTTTTTTCTTTTTTTAAATGTTCAGCTTTTAACAAACTGACTGCCATTCTGTTCGCTTTTTGGGCTTTTTCACCTTGGATATGAAAACAGATGAGTCACATTCATTTTTGTTTTGTGTCTGTTCCATTTTCAGGTTCTCTCCTATACTAGCATGTGTGTTGCAAGACCCCCAGGGAAATGGCTAAAAAACAAAGTTTTAAGTTGGAATAAAAACCACTTGGGAACATTTCTGTTGGTCTTGTTTTGACAAACTTCACTCTCACTAAGCGGAAATTTGAGGCTAGATTTGATCTGAACTTGGCTTTTAAGGGCCAAGTTTCAAACCTGACAGCAGCATATCATCTAACACATTAAAATGTGCCACAAGATCGAAATGCTGGAATTTGCACACTCAAGTGTGTTTTCTTTTTACAGCCAGAAGTTAAAAGAGAAGAAACTGCTGGCTAAGAAAAGTAAACTTGAGCAAAAGAAGCATCAAGAAGGTCAGTGGAATTGCGTTTTCTCCTTTTTCAGGGCTCCGTTCTGCTCTCCAATACAAGGGCAATAGCTGATTTTTTTTTATTTTATTTTTTTTTCCCATTGCTGAGCCTGCAGTTTGTGCCTATGTGATGGAGGACAAGCTAAGCTGTTTAAACTTGAAATTTCAGTATAATTTTCAAAATCCCCCATTGAAATTCACTTAGGATGGGAACTAGGCTGTAAATCACGTGGGATATGTCCATGCAGCAGCTGGGGCAGACAGACGCGCTAGCTCTGCTCAAGCTAGTGGACTAACAGTAGCTATGTGGACAGAAAGAAAAGGAGTACCCGTGGCACCTTAGAGACTAACAAATTTATTAGAGCATAAGCTTTCGTGAGCTACAGCTCACTTCATTGGATGCATTTGGTGGAAAAAGCAGAGGAGAGATTTATATATATACACACACACACACACACACACAGAGAGAACATGAAACAATGGGTTTATCATACACACTGTAAGGAGAGTGATCACTTAAGATAAGCCATCACCAGCAGCAGGGGGGGGAAAGGAGGAAAACCTTTCATGGTGACAAGCAAGGTAGGCTAATTCCAGCAGTTAACAAGAATATCAGAGGAACAGTGGGGGGTGGGGTGGGAGGGAGAAATACCAGCTCTCCAACACCACTTTCTACAAGCCATTACCCTCTGATCCCACTGAGAGTTACCAAAAGAAACTACAGCATTTGCTCAAGAAACTCCCTGAAAAAGCACAAGAACAAATCCGCACAGACACACCCCTGGAGCCCCGACCTGGGGTATTCTATCTGCTACCCAAGATCCATAAACCTGGAAATCCTGGATGCCCCATCATCTCAGGCATTGGCACCCTGACAGCAGGATTGTCTGGCTATGTAGACTCCCTCCTCAGGCCCTTCGTTACCAGCACTCCCAGCTATCTTCGAGACACCACTGACTTCCTGAGGAAACTACAGTCCATTGGTGATCTTCCTAAAAACACCATCCTAGCCACTATGGATGTAGAAGCTCTCTACACCAACATTCCACACAAAGATGGACTACAAGCCGTCAGGAACAGTATCCCCGATACTGTCACGGCTAACCTGGTGGCTGAACTTTGTGACTTTGTCCTGACCCATAACTATTTCACATTTGGTGACAATGTATACCTTCAAATCAGCGGCACTGCGATGGGTACCCGCATGGCCCCACAGTATGCCAACATTTTTATGGCTGACTTAGAACAACGCTTCCTCAGCTCTCGTCCCCTAATGCCCCTACTCTACTTGCGCTACATTGATGACATCTTCATCATCTGGACCCATGGAAAAGAAGCTCTTGAGGAATTCCACCATGATTTCAACAATTTCCATCCCACCATCAACCTCAGCCTGGACCAGTCCACACAAGAGATCCACTTCCTGGACACTACGGTGCTAATAAGCGATGGTCACATAAACACCACCCTATATCGGAAACCTACTGACCGCTATTCCTACCTACATGCCTCTAGCTTTCATCCAGATCATACCACTCGATCCATTGTCTACAGCCAAGCTCTACGATATAACCGCATTTGCTCCAACCCCTCAGACAGAGACAAACACCTACAAGATCTCTATCATGCATTCCTACAACTACAATACCCACCTGCTGAAGTGAAGAAACAGATTGACAGAGCCAGAAGAGTACCCAGAAGTCACCTACTCCAGGACAGGCCCAACAAAGAAAACAACAGAACGCCACTAGCCATCACCTTCAGCCCCCAACTATAACCTCTCCAACGCATCATCAAGGATCTACAACCTATCCTGAAGGACGACCCATCACTCTCACAGATCTTGGGAGTCAGACCAGTCCTTGCTTACAGACAGCCCCCCAATCTGAAGCAAATACTCACCAGCAACCACACAACAGAACCACTAACCCAGGAACCTATCCTTGCAACAAAGCCCGTTGCCAACTCTGTCCACATATCTATTCAGGGGATACCATCATAGGGCCTAATCACATCAGCCACACTATCAGAGGCTCGTTCACCTGCGCATCTACCAATGTGATATATGCCATCATGTGCCAGCAATGCCCCTCTGCCATGTACATTGGCCAAACTGGACAGTCTCTACGTAAAAGAATGAATGGACACAAATCAGACGTCAAGAATTATAACATTCAAAAACCAGTTGGAGAACACTTCAATCTCTCTGGTCACTCGATCACAGACCTAAGAGTGGCTGTACTTCAACAAAAAAGCTTCAAAAACAGACTCCAACGAGAGACTGCTGAATTGGAATTAATTTGCAAACTGGATACAATTAACTTAGGCTTGAATAGAGACTGGGAATGGATGAGTCATTACACAAAGTAAAACTATTTCTCCCCCCCCTCCACTCTGTTCCTCTGATATTCTTGTTAACTGCTGGAATTAGCCTACCTTGCTTGTCACCATGAAAGGTTTTCCTCCTTTTCCCCCCCCTGCTGCTGGTGATGGCTTATCTTAAGTGATCACTCTCCTTACAGTGTGTATGATAAACCCATTGTTTCATGTTCTGTGTGTGTGTGTGTGTGTGTGTGTGTGTGTGTGTGTGTGTATAAATCTCTCCTCTGCTTTTTCCACCAAATGCATCCGATGAAGTGAGCTGTAGCTCACGAAAGCTTATGCTCTAATAAATTTGTTAGTCTCTAAGGTGCCACAAGTACTCCTTTTCTTTTTGCGAATACAGACTAACACGGCTGCTACTCTGAAACCTGTCATTATGTGGACAGAGCGGTACAGACTTCCCCCACCAGAATACGGACCAAGAGGGTTGAGCGGGCGTGTACTCAAACGACTAGCCTGTGCCACTGCCCACGCTGCAATGTCCACACCGCTATTTTTAGTGTGCTAGCTTGAGCAGAAATAGCGAGTCTGTCTGTTCGGGCTGGGAAGTAGGCTCCCTGCTGCAATGTGGACATATCCTTGGGAAAATGTTACCCTTCATTCAGAATATCGCTGACCTACAAACTGGTTCCATTTGCTCCTTAACTGCAGCAAATGTTGGTGTTTTCCTCAGGTGGTGGTGTTGCAAATATTTTGGCTCAGTCAAACTGGGAACTTGCAGAATTAGAGCATTTTACAAAAGGCTTTTTTTTTTTTTTAAAGTAATCAGACTACATAAAAATAGTCTTACACACTGAGGACAGGACAGAAAAATTAGAACCACACTGAGGAAAAAACTTCATACTGTGTGGCCAGCCAGAAACTGACTTATGATAGGTACTGCATGTAAAAGAGTGATCTATTCCAGTACCAGCCGTGTTCCACATATAGAAAGAAACATCCAAAATTCTATAGCTCTTCTGTTTAAATCTGGAAAATTAGGTATTTTAGTAAAATCAAGATCACTGATTTGAGAATCAAACACTTGCTGACTAGGTAGCTCTAGCGAGAGCACTATAATTCACTTGTCTTAGAAATAACTGCACTTTGTGGCTTTGAATTATGATTCCACAGGAAGTCTTTGAGGGCTGAAGCTATGCTGACAGTTTTGCTAGATGTGTGAATATTTCTGCTTTTAAAGAACACATCTGTTTGAACCTGACATTTGCCACCCTGTGACCTATTAAATCAGTGGGTCAATCCTTGGCATACTTCCTCTGAAGTGACACTACAGGTGGATTTGGTCCCTTGTAATTAGTTCGTTACTTTGTTGTGGAGCTTGCTCTCGAGGGGAATGTAAATTTCAGTGTCTTTTTATTTTGACTAGTGTCATATTTAGCTAAAATTACATACTGGTGAGGGTGGAATTGCTGCATCAGGGACTGGTGATGTGATGAGGAGTCTTTCACATCTAGGTTATTGGTTTGAACTAGCATCACAGTTGGCTGTAACTGGCAGCCGTCTTGGAAGTCTCAGCAAAGATCACACTCCCCTCTGTCTTCTAGAGAGAGCCCTTCCAAAGCAAAGTGGAAGCTTATTGGTTGGATTGGGTAGGGAAGCTTGTTCTCTGAATAAATAGAACTTTGAATCCAACTACTGTCGCCTTCGCTTTTTTTTTTTTTAAATAAAGTATGGTGCCTAATATCAAGTGACATTACACAGCTTCACCAGTTGGTGGCATCAAACTACTAAAAAATAAATGCTGCGTGCAAGGGTTGGTGCTTGGGATGAGTACTGGTATTTAGTATTTGGTACTAAACCAAATTCAGGTGCAGGAGCAGGAGCGGGGTGATAGGAGGGATTTTGGGATCAAGGGTCATAGAATCATAATCCTAGAACATCAGGGTTGGAAGGGGGTCATCTAGTCCAACCCCCTGCTCAAAGCAGGACGAATCCCCATTTTTTGCCCCAGATCCCTAAATGGCCTCAAGGATTGAACTCACAACCCTGGGTTTAGCAGGCCAATGCTCAAACCACTGAGCTCTCCCTCCCCCTATTTTATCCAACCAAAGGTCATCATTGGGGTTCTAAATGGTCCCAGGTCTGGTCCTTCTCCAACAGATTGAAATGTGGGACGCTTTTTCATGAACCTGGTGTGCAACACATACCCCAAAGAGCTCAGCATACTCCTAAGCAAGGCCAAACCTGTCAATCTGTTGCAAATCCCAGCATAGCTATAAAATAGCTGTGATCTTGAATGGGCATTACCTAGTGGTATGAGGAGTGTAGGATAATAACTAGGAGCAATGAGATACAATTAAGAAGATCAAGCTGCAGGTGGGTGAGGGAGTATTCCTGACGGTGAGATTTTTTGGGTGCACCCATCGTTTCACTTGGAAGCTTGTCCCATGGGGCCTTTATTTACCAACATTTGGTCCAGTTACGTTTTACACAGTAGAGAGCAATCCTGCAATGACCCTTTAGGATAAAGGTGGGTAACCTAATAAACTTTTTCTCTTCTAATTTCTGAAGTTAACCCGCTGTTTAATACATTAGCATGCACGCCTTGTTACAGGTAATCAACACGTTCTCTTTACCCTTTTAGAGTCCGACCAGTCTCAAGAGCAACAGACCAGTGAGGAAGAAGATGAGGATACTAAAGAGGAGGAAGAGAAGGAGGAGGATGTAGAAGAGCCCAGCTTTGTGATGGGAAGATGATGATAATGCAGTGGCAGCTGGAAACAACGTTCATTACTTTATGTTCAGGAACACAGAAGCTTTCATCTCAGCTGGACAGAACCCATTAGCATATGTTGTACCTGCTTGACAGTGGAGGTGTGACCTTCACATCTGAGTCCCAAAGGCTTTTGGTAGAAGGCTGCCAAATAAGAGTATTTTCATAACTGCTTGTATAACTGCTGTGCAGTCTGCTATAAGGTTGCTCTAATGAGACAGCCACAAGCCTGCGTTACCCTAGAGTTCTTTCTAGCATGGCCCAAAGTGTTTTCTGGCTGAGATCTAAAACATATCCATCAACGTTTAGGGCAGAGTCTACCCTGAAGGCTATGTACACAACATTCATTGAAATCAATAGGAATGGGATGTATGACTCTGAGGGCAGAATTTAGCCTGAAGTAAAGATTGGTCTGGGCCCAAATTTCCCCACACTGTGAGTGTTTTCAATTTGGGGTTTTGTATTGGGCCTGTCTCTAACCCAAATAAGTTGGTTTCTGTTGCTAGACAGGTGTGATAGGTATTGAAACAGAGGAATTCTTTTCTTTTTATTGCTCAGATGTGCCCTATTACTTTCTTTTTAAATTTTTCTAGTAATAAAAAGGGAATGTCTGATTTCCTGTCTGCTCTTATTTGAATGTGATTTAACTAAAAAAAAGAACCTCTTGCTTGCTGATTTTTTTTAAAGCTAGACTGAGGAATTTTTAAAGTGCATGAACAATACTTTGTTTCATGGAGATGGGGGGGAAGCGTGTGAAATTCCAGGAAATCTAGAGTTACAGTAAAGGAGAAATACTTAACACTATGTGGCAATGCTGGGCCATCCCAGCCATGTTTGGATTAAGGGACAAAGATCAGTAGTGATACTGATGCTTAACATGGAAATAACAGATTTGAGATTGTAGGGAGCTGCTGTGTATACTGTGCCTTTAATTTTCTTTTTCTTCTAATTTTTCCAAAAGAAAGTAGGTCTGTAAACACTACAGAGCCAAAAAGAAAATGAGTACTTGTGGCACCTTAGAGACTAACAAATTATGGAGTGGAAATCTATCAACTTCATGAAAAAACTCTGACAGATACAGACATACATCATCTTCCTTTCCAAAAGCAAACAGATGGACATTATACCAAAAGGACTGAAGGTAAAAATTTGTTAGTCTATAAGGTGCCACAAGTACTCCTTTTCTTTTTGCAAATACAGACTAACACGGCTGCTACTCTGAAACTATAGAGCCAGTCATCTCTTAAGGGGGAGCAGCCTCTCTTTCTGTCCTGCTTTGAACTTTGTGTTGCTGTGTTAAATATTTTGCTGTCCTGGGGTACACACACCCTTCTCTTAAAGACTATCCTGGGGGCAGTCTCTGCAAAAAGGCCCAGCGCCATGCAGTCTCAGGGTTGACGCACACTAGCAGGGCAGCTTGTCCTGCCACTGCTTGAACTGTGCCGTTTTGTGGAGAGAGGACTTTAGGTTTCAGGAGCTGTCAATGTAGCACCTTCCATCTGCGCTGACCAGTTAAACTAAAACAAAACCCATTATTGTGTCCATTGCCTGCACCTTGGATTGAAGAAAACAACTTTTATTTCTTTTTAACTTGGAAGTGCTGGTCATTTTTTGAATGCTTTTAGTCCAAGAGCTATTTTTTTTCCTCTCAAGCCTTTGCTGATGCTAAGTTATCTTAAAATAACCTTAAAAGAAAGGGAGACTATTAGATCAGCCCTCAGCATCTGATGTTGCTGCCTGAAAGTTATTTAAATTCCAAGGCTTGTCCTTTGAAGGTGTGCAGATTTCCTTTGTGGATGAGGACTGAAAGGTTTTTCACCCACAGGTGACAGGCTGTGTTTATTTTTTTCCTTTTCCTGTGAGCTTGTGCGAGAGCGTAGTAATTGCTTTCACCCACATAGTTGTTGAGACTTTTAGTGTTCTGGAAGGAGGTATGCTACACGTTAACAAATCTCTATGATCAGTGGCATTTCCCCAGAGATCTTGGTACAGACATGGGGTAGGACGGCTGTGCCCTCTGCTTGCTCCAAGCCGGCAGAAGGGTGGGCAAAATTTCCACACTAGGATGATTTGTAGGTGACAGGTAAAACATGGGTTATTTCCCAGCCTTTATATGGGGAAAGGGAGGAGAGAAGTATGAGTCTCATGAATAAACTGTACCCTGAGGCATTGCTTGTCTTCTGAGCTGTCAGGTTGCTGGGCTGAATGAAATGAATGGGGTTTTTCATTAATTAAAGGCATGTGTCACCTGAGGACTCTTGTCTGAATGGTGAAGATGGACTTGTGTCTATACCATTACATTAGGGTTCAACAGCATTCAAGCTATGCTGCTTGGTTCTGTCACCTTATGATTCCCCTAATGGCCTATAGCGAATTGTGAATGCACCCATCTCCTTCAAGAACATTAAGCTTGTATGTGAAACCCATCAAAGGACTGAAGATGCACCACTGAAGGTGAAATGTGTTCTGCTATCTCCATCGCTGGCAGTCTTTGGGAGGGCTGAATGTGTGCGCCAGTTCAGGCTATGTTTGGTGTATGTTGCAAGAAATCCTGCAAAGAACTGTATAAGCTGCTTTTGGGATATGTTTCAATGATGTCTCTTAAAGGACACAGACATTGTACAGTAAGTATCTATGCAGTATGCCTGCCCCCTGAACACTAAGAGCACAGTCTGCTGTGGGAAACTTACTAATTTTCCTTTATATCGTTATCGTCCTCATATAGAAAGGAAAAATGAAGTACAGCAGGGGAAATGGCTTGTTCTGGGTCCCGTGAAAAATCAGTGGCAGACACCCAGCTCTGGATTTCTAGTCCAATACAGTCCCAAATGAGGACTGGTAAAATAAAGGCTACAATGGTAAAACTGAGCAACTTTCAGCATCTCACCTCAAATGAATGTAAAAATTCAACCTAAATGGTGAAAAGTAAATTAAAATACATATTTATATTGTAGGGCTAGGAATTATTTGGATTGGTGCTATCCCTTTAATGGGCTTTTGCTGTGTGTTTTCAGAAAATATGACTTCTGAAAGATGGGGATGACTTTGGGGGTCAAGCTGCCCCATTGTGCTACTTTTTCCTGGTGACTTCTGGTATGGAATGTGAATTTTCCTGCATCTCCTTTTTAAGTAAAGAACTACTACTGCCTCTTCACTGTAACGCAGTCCCCATCCCTGCTCCCTCCTACACGATTTCCGGCAGAGTCTGTAGAGAGAAGGTGCAGCCCAGGGCACTGTGCTCTGCCTTTGTTTCTAATGTACAAAGGGATACTTTCCTGTACTGCAGTCAGAGGTGGAGGTTACTACCTTTCTGAGTTTATCTCAGTGGGACAAAACGGGATGTTTTGTAAGGCGGAGGGATGATTGCTGGGGTGCATAATTATTTATTCTACAATAAAGCAACCGAGGTGATTCTTTCCATCCTATTGAGTCCCTCTTGGCCTCGGTGCAAAGAATAGTGGTTACGTCAGAATAGGATTGTGATGAAATTTTGATGCAACGGCTTTGTGTCTTTTGATCTTCAAAAAAGCCTCCTTCAACAATTGTAGGCCCTGCAAACATGATTATCCGCTTGGTTGCTCCTGGGTCATTGGCTCTATCTGTGCTTGTATATAGCATGGTGCTGCAGCAGCCAAGTGCACTTCTCAATCTGATCCTTGTAAAGCACACGTGGTATGGGCCTGGCAGTGTG
This sequence comes from Dermochelys coriacea, assembly GCF_009764565.3. Lineage (NCBI taxonomy): Eukaryota > Metazoa > Chordata > Testudines > Dermochelyidae > Dermochelys > Dermochelys coriacea. The sequence continues at coordinate 19,237,396 of NC_050084.1, forward strand.
GGGCTACTCCATTCTCACCCCTGTAGTGCTCTGCAGGCAAGGGGTATACCTGCAGGGTGCTGGGCCCTGGGGGGCGAGGGTGTCTGCCCATTGCAGGGTTGGGGAGATTGCCCACTTGTTGGGATTTCCCTGGAGATTGGGGATGAATAGCGCCAGCCCTGCAGTCCCCTTCCTGGCTCTGGGAGCACAGGTATTACATAATCCCCTAGCAGAGAGGTACCCCAGGGTGTGTGGCAGCTGTGGCACCCAGGGCCAGCATTGCAGGGTAGGGGGGACCCTCTGCACACTTCCTGCCCTATCCATTCCTGCCCCCCCATGGGGTGAATCCCCAGACTCCCCCTGTCCCCCCAGAGAGAAAACCCCAGATTCCCCCAGCCCCCTCAATGGGGGTGGGCCCAGACTCCCCCTGCCCCCCAAAGAGAAAACCCCAGATTCCCCCAACCCCCTCTATGGGAGTGAGCCCCAGACTCCCCCTGCCCCCCAAAGAGAAAACCTCAGATTTCCCCAGCCCCCTCTATGGGGGTGGGCCCCAGACTCCCCCTGCCCCCCAAGAGAAAACCCCAGATTCCCCCAGCCCCCTCTATGGGGGTGAGCCCCAGACTCCCCCTGCCCCCCCAGAGAGAAAACCCCAGATTCCCCCAGCCCCCTCTATGGGGGTGGGCCCAGACTCCCCCTGCCCCCCAAAGAGAAAACCCCAGATTTCCCCAGCCCCCTCTATGGGGGTGAGCCCAGACTCCCCCTGCCCCCCAAAGAGAAAACCCCAGATTTCCCCAGCCCCCTCTATGGGGGTGAGCCCCAGACTCCCCCTGCCCCCCCAGAGAGAAAACCCCAGATTCCCCCAGCCCCCTCTATGGGGGTGGGCCCAGACTCCCCCTGCCCCCAAAGAGAAAACCCCAGATTTCCCCAGCCCCCTCTATGGGGGTGAGCCCAGACTCCCCCTGCCCCCCAAAGAGAAAACCCCAGATTTCCCCAGCCCCCTCTATGGGGGTGAGCCCCAGACTCCCCCTGCCATCCCCATGGGGGATGAGCCGCAGGCCCCGCCCATCTCGCCCCCCACCCCGTCGGCAGCTGGGCGGCTCCGGTCACGTGGTGCGGGACTCCCCGGGTCACGTGCCGGGGGGGGCGGTCCGGCGTTGCCTTGGCAGCGGCGCCGGCGGCTCGGGCTCGTTGGCGGCGGCGGCGGCGGCTCCAGCGCAGTCGGCGGGGCTGAGCGGACCCGCCCGGGCACTGCCCCCGCCGCGGCGCGTGAGTGACGGGCTCCGGGCCCCCCCCCGGGCTGCAGCACCTGCTCTGCCGCGGGCGGGGCCCCTGGGGGAGCCGGGGCGGGGCCCCGGGCTAAGGAGGGAGCCGGCGTCTCAGCGCCCCCCCCCCGCCTCGCCACGGGGGCTTGGCCTGTGGTTTGTGGCTGTAGCCCCCTCTCGGGTCCCAGTGCCATGGGGGGGGGGGCTAGGCCGAGCCCTGGCCCCGGGGGGGCTGCTGAGAGCCGTTGACCCAAACCGCAAACCCAGCGTGCGATGGAAACCGCTTCAAGCGGGGGGGTGCGGCAGCCCCCTCGGCCCCCCCAGTCCCAGCGCCGCTGCATGGCCCGGGGAGGTGTTGAAGCCGGTGGAGATGGTGCAACCAGGCGAGGGTCCGGAAATCCCAGACCCGGGGGGGGTGGTGGGGGGAGCCACGCCCGCGTCTTGGAGCTGAGAGCGGCCCCCGCAAGCCGTGGACCTAGGCCGATGGTGACACGGCTTTGATCCCTTCAGCAAATGCTCCGGCAACCCATGTTGACCGTGGATTGGAGAGGCGAGAAGGAAATGCACCTGTCGGCCGGATTGGCCGCCTCCTTACTTGACTGCAAAAGTCCCTGGATGTGCATTTAAAATCGTGTTGTAGGCCGCTGAGATCGAAGGCATGACAAAGGCTTTCCCTGAGCTATTTGCTGCTGAGAGGGCCAGGGTGAGACGGAGGGAGATCAAAACAATATTGACCGGCGCTGGCGGAAAGCTTTCCCTCTTCCATACAAAGGAGGACTTGTGGCACCTTAGAGACTAACAAATTTATTAGAGCGTAAGCTTTCGTGAGCTACAGCTCACTTCATCGGATGCATCCGATGCTCACGAAAGCTTATGCTCTAATAAATTTGTTAGTCTCTAAGGTGCCCCAAGTACTCCTTTTTGCGAATACAGACTAACACGGCTGCTACTCTGAAACCTGTCATCTTCCATACATTGTACTGGCATGAAAAGTAGCAGGGACGAATGCATCTCTGTTGTAGCTCCACTAAAGTCAGTAAAGCTACCCCAGGAACGAATGTAGCCCAGTTTGTTTGCAGTGTTGTTTGGACGTGTTGGTTCTAGGATATGAAAGAGACAAGGTAGGTGAGGTAATATCTTTTATTGGACCAAAAAGATATTACCTCACCTACTCTCTCTCCCTTGGCCCAGTTTGATTATTACAGTGGTTCTCAACCAGGGGTCCGGGGCCCCCTGTGGGGCTGCAAGCAGGCTTCAGGGGGGCCGCCAAGCAGGGCCAGCATTAGACTCGCTGGGGTCCAGAGCGGAAAGCTGAAGCCCCACTGCATGAGTCTGAAGCCTGGAGCCCTATCATCCAGGGGCGAAGTTGGAGCCTGAGCAATGTAGCTTCGTGGGGGCCTCCGGTGGTGTGGAGCCCCAGGCAGTTGCCCTGTTTGCTACTCCCTAATGCCAGCCCTGGCTTTTATATGCAGAAAAAAACAGTTGTGGCACAGGTGGGCTGTGGAGTTTTTATATCATGTTGAGAGGGGCCTCAGAAAGAAAAAGGTTGAGAACTCCATGACTATTAGACTGTGGAAGAGTCTCCTTATGGAATTGTGGCTGTCTTGTCCCTTGGTCCAAAACTAGACATGGCATAGTGCTGGTGAATAGACTTTGGAGAACGCTACTACGCTGACTTGATGATAGTGCTCTTCCACATCTGCCCTAACTTCCATTTCTTTTCCAATCTATGAGAGGCAACAGCTGGTGGTCCTGTCCCTGTCATATTGCAAGGCGGGAGACCAGGATTCCTAGAATAACTCTGCCTCTCTACTCAGATGCCTGGCTAGTGATTACGGTGCAGTAAAACTGTTCTGTTAAAGACACCATCCATACATCAATCTCCTTCTGGGTGTCCTATCTCAGCCCTCAGAACCATCCAGTCGTTTTCCACTGCAGTCAGCAGAGGTGCTCCCACCAACTTTTTTTGTTGCTTATCTGGCACTGGCCTTTTCTTATTTTGCTTGTTGCAGTGTTGTTCACATTTATTTTAGGATATCTGTCCAGCTACTTGCACTCAGAGTCACAATCCTGTACTAATGTTATTTTTTTGAAAAGGGAAGATTATTAACCTGTGAATCTGCTTCTTAAAAATATCATGCCGGAGTCTCACTTACCACGGGGAGCCTCCTCCTTCTTCTTTGTTTGCAGGAATGTTTTTGAGGTGGTGTCATTTTGTTCTGGTTTTTATGGTCGCATTCCTTGGGATGGTTTTTATAAACATTTTATTTGATTTCTGAATGGGAATAAATTGGGAGGTCTTGCTTCCCACACAGGTCAGGAACTGAGTAGGAATGCTCCAAGGGCTGAGGCTGTAGCTGCTGGTACAAGCTGACCAGGAGGAGGGTCATGCACTCTTAACTATTACTGTGTCAGAGGGCCAAAATCTGAAAGAATTTGCAGAGCACAAGACTCAAGAGTGAGAATCCTCTGTCACTGTATCTGCAAAATAGTAGAAATTGCTGGTGAGCAACTTTCCCTTGTTTGCCACAGCAACCTACTCTATTCCTGGTTCACCATGGCAGATAGAAGTAGCATCCCTTTTAAAATAGTATATGGAATGAAGACAGTTTCTACACAGTGTTGGCACTTGAGTGACATTTACCTGCATCACTGCTTAAAACCCTGGGGGAAATACTGGTTTATAAGTTATATTTGTAGTCTCCATTTGTACTGCATGGGTGTGAATAAAAAGTAACTTGTGCCAAACTAAAGGCAAGGTGCTTTTGACCTTGAAGTGTGGTGCTGAGATGAAGTAGCACCACGTCATGCGTGTTCCTGTGCATGCACCGGTTCCTTCTAGATGCATATAAATATTCATAGCATTAAAATGCTGATGTGGTCCAGTTCTGCAGTAGCTCATGGGTGCTCTTCTCATTGAGGTCAGTGGCAGTCTTGTTGGTACAAGGATTGATTGCAGGATCAAGGTCTCTGTTGTTTATCTAAAACCTCCTAATTAGGATATGAGTTTCAAACTTGTGCCGGAGTTCACAAACCCTACTCAATTAAATTCTACTATATGTCCATGGGTAATACTGTGATCATAACCCAAGAGGTTGCCTTTTAAATAACAATAAGGTTAACTCATAGTTTTAATGGAGGTGATATCTGGGTCATGGCCAGTGTTGTATGTGGTCACTTGAAATAGTCTAGTTGACTTAACTAGCTTTTCATATAGTTGGTTGAATCTGACGATGTCTGAACATTTATGAAATTACATAGTTCAGAAGTAAAACCTGATTGATTTTCCCCTTAAGAGTCACTTCTTTTCCTTCCCTAAGTGAGGCTGATGGATGTAAAGAAGCACAAATATTGGTCACAAATGTTGGCTGCTAAGCATGGAATGGGGTGAGTGGATTAGGAAATGCACAACTGTCCCTTTGAAGGTGCCAGCCAGTTCAATTGCTTTACATTATATGCCATTCAGCTCCTTTTGTATTTTTGCAATCTCAGCTGAGGGGAGGAAGCTGAACCCATGTAAAATGAATTGTGATCTGTGATGTGATTGTTACTGTTCAGGGCAACTGCACCTGTATTCTCCCTCTATGGTCCAGCAGTGGGTCCCATTTTTAGGCTTCCAGCTCCCACTTGTTACCTCTCTTGAGTAGAGACCCACTTCCCTTTCCCACGTGACTGGGGTTTTCCCCAGGCTGCACGGTTCCCTGCCTGCATTGTGGTATTCTCAGCAAACCAGACTTCCTAAACAGGCCCACATCTGTACTTTACTTTCTCTTTGAAGGCTTATGACCAACTTAACTGTAAGCAGTTATGTTACCACGCAGCTCTTTGTAAGCAAGCACATTTATTCTTAAGGTGTAGGCATTACATTGAAAACATTAAAACTACAAAAGAACCTACACACATGCTAATAAGCTTACACACCAGAGCCTACAACCCCTACCTCCTCCCCAAACTCCAGCAAGGACTTTGGTAGGAGTCAGTCCTTCAAAACCCACACAGGGGATTTTCTGTGGTTACAAGTTCATACCAGCCTTAGCTCAGAATAGGTTAGTCTTTCCTTTATACAGCTTGGGCCTTTGACCTTGTGACTCCAGGACAGGTAATCAGTAGACGATGGTCCTCCCTTCAGGGTGTACCTTCAAAAGGCTGGACTTTTGCAAAACTGGAAGTGGGAATTTGCATTTGCCTCCCCCTAGAGCAGTGGTTCTCAAACTTTTGTACTGGTGACCCCTTTCACATAGTAAGCCTCTGAGTGTGACCCCCCCCCCCAATAAATTAAAAACACTTTTAAATATATTTAACACCATTATAAATGCTGGAGACAAAGCGGGGTTTGGGGTGGAGGCTGACAGTTCGCGACCCCCCCCATGTAATAACCTTGCGACCCCCTGAGGGGTCCCGGCTTCCAGTTTGAGAACCCCTGCCCTAGAGATTCCCCAGTTTGTCCAAAAGTCCATTTTTGTCTGGCCTATTGTTCAAAATAGTCCTTTGAAGTTCGTAAAACTTCCCAGGTTCAAATCCCATCTTCCCCCCTAAGGATACTACATACAATCCCAGCCACATTAATACATAACATTTGCCTTTGATACAATGAACTCCAAAGCTACTTACATTTAATTCAGTAAGTTTTTTCAAGGATACTGCAGGAAATTGCCATCTCTTTCAGGGTGATTTCATTGAAAATGCTTCAATTTAGAAAATAATTAAAATTGACACACTGAGTGCAGTAGCCGATATTACAGTAGTGCTTTAATAAGAAGCTTTTGAGATGCTCATGATGCAGCATGGAATTAAACTGTGTCACCTTGAAAACAAAGTAGAAAGAACAAGCAAGATTTAGATTTAAGATGGTTGCCCTTATTTTTTTCAAACAAGCAAATGAGGATGGAGAGGGAGGGGCAGAATTAAGCAAGGGTGTAAAGTTGAAATGCAAACTGGCCGCAGCCTAGAGATACAAAGTTCAGCTGTCACCAGCCCATCCTGAGCTCATGCTGAAAGTAGTTCATGGTCTTACTTATGTAGTCTTTCCCCTTGTAACTCCCATAGGCATTCACAGCCGTTACAGATGAGTAGAGATTAGAGCTCTATATGTCATGCAATCTAGTTTACGTCTGTCTCCCAAGGGTACTTTTTTTAATGCAGCTTTTTACTGGATTTCTATCCATATGTCTTATACAAATCAGGCTAATAAAACAGTCTCTGGGATTGTCTTCTCCTGTGCAATAGTTCATACTTGTTCTTTCTGTTATTGCTATCCTGATATGAAAATATTTTATTTCTCTAGCATTGCTTTCATCATGAGTTCCGAGTTAAATGTCCCGGCGGATCCTGCCACTCCTGCTTGCGGCTCTGAACCTGGCACAAAGGGCATGGATTATCGGGACTGGGTCCGACGTAGCTATCTGGAATTGGTCACTTCAAATCATCACTCTGTTCAGGCCCTCGCATGGAGAAAACTGTACCTGAGCCGAGCCAAGCTCAAAGCTTCCAGCAGAACGTCTGCTTTGCTCTCTGGATTTGCTATGGTATATTTTTCTAGTTGCTGGATTGTGAAATGCTGAGTTCTGTAAAACCTTCCTCTGTTAATAGGGGTTGTTTTCTGTACACAGAGCAGGACTTCCATCATTTCCTTATTAGGTGGTAAGGAATCTGAGTGTGTGCGTTTTTGTTTGGCTGCTGTTGAAAAGTTTTAACACAGAGGGCAGTTCTCTCAAGACAATTGTTGCAGTGTTGTGATATCAGCTACCTAGAAATAGTCTCAGGGAGCCCCAAAACCCATGCCCCAAAGTATCGGCTGACCTCTTATAACTGGCAGCTAACGAGAGTCTTCGGCATAAACAGAACACTTGCGTAAGATGATGAAGTGATGAACCTCCCCCTTATCTAACCTCTGGACCTCACTCACTGGTGGATGGAATTAAAACTCCTATCCCTATGCATGTGGCAGCAGATGTGTGGTAGTAAGGAGGTGGAGGAATAAACACTGCTCAAGAAAATGCAGACCTGGTATTAAGGCTTTTTCCGTTCCTGAGGGCTTGTCCTTTTCATATGTCCATGTAAAGAGGTGTGTTGTATGAATGGGGGGGGGGGGGGCGGCTATGAAGGGATTTCAGGAGTGAAGAGAGAAACAAGATCATTTTTGGTTTGCTTGTAGTGTGGTTTTTTTTTTTTTTTTTTTTTAAACACTGACAATTTTTTATCTGGGTTGCAGGGGATTTTTCTGGGTGTGGAGGGAAGGGAGTGGGGGTTATATTTCCTTTTGTCTTTTTGTGGTTCACCCCCTCCCTGCCAATATTTTTTCTTTTTGGATATAATATGTATATGTGTATTCACAAAATATAGTAATGTACAGTAGAACCTCTATTTGACAGACTAAATGGGGATTGAGGAGCTCATAAAATGAAAGTTCATAAACTGAACATCTCAAAATTACAATAGATAAGTTGTACAACAAATAAGTTGTACATAAGCTGCAGTTTGATGCACTGCATCCCTTTCTTCTGGTCCTTCAAACCACTGCAAAACCATTTCCAATGCATTAAAGGCATCAGAATATGAAGGAATGTCAACTTGTTCTTCATTGACATCACTTTTGTTGTGTGGGTTCTTTTTTTAATTTCCTCCCAATCCTTACAGGGTCAGAAAAAATGGTTCGTATAGTTGGTTGTTCATAAGATTGGTGTTCATAAAATCAAGGTTCTACTATATGTCCGGTTGTAACTTCTTTTGTATTCTGAAGTAGCAGATAGAAACTTCTAACTGGAAAAAGTTGCAGATCCCTGATCCAATGTATTTTTGTTCGATCCTCCAGAATAGCAGCTTTCTTGATGTTGTGCCATGTCTTCAGTAAGCACGCTTTGCCAGCATAGGAATAGCAGTATACTATACCAGCCAAGCACTTCTAATGTGGACACAGGTTATACTGGCAAACTGTACTTGTACCTGTATAGAAAAACCACTCCCACGAGCGAAACAAGCTATACTGCAAAAAGCACAGTTTTGAGGGTATAGTTGTGTTTGTGCTAAGATCTTCTGACAGCATAATTCTGTCAGTCATGTGTGAAGAGGTGTGTTCCCTTACTGACAGAGAGATGCTGGTAGAAGTCTGCAATATAGCCAGGGCCGTCCTTAGGGTGGTGCGGGTCTGGGACAAATCAGCCCCTGCGGGCTTGGGGGCCCTGCTCTGCATTGGCCGCTGGGATGGATCTGGCCTGGTGCTGAGTTGCCTGCTTTCTGCTTTCAGCACCTCCGCTATAAAAATTGTCCCAGCACCCCTGCTTCTCTATTGACTTTCTCCACACCATTCATGATTTTATAGATGTCTATCATAGCCCTTCCTAGTTGTCTCTTTTCTAAGACTCACTGGACCAATCTTTTTAATTTCTCCGCGTATGGAAGCTGTTCCATACCTCTAATCATTTTTGTTGCCCTTCTTTGTATTTTTTCCAATTCTAATACATATTTTTGAGATGACTACTTGGGTGAATACCATCTGGTCCTGGTGACTAATTTATCAATTTGTTCCAAAACCTCCTTTGCTGACAGCTCAGTCTGGGACAGCATCTCAATTTGTCACTTTGAAGGACTGGCTCAGGTATGGGAATCTCCCACACATCTGCTATAGTGAAGACTGATGCAAAGAATTAATTTAGCTTCTCTTCAATGGTCATGTCTTCCTTCAGTGCTCCTTTAGTACCTCCATCGTCCAGTGCCCCACTGACTGCTTGGCAGGCTTCCTCCTTCTGATGTATTTAAACATTTTTTTCGCTGTTAGTTTTTGTGTCTTTAGCTAGTTGCCCTTCAAATTTTTTCATGGCCTGCCTTATTTTATTTTAAAATATATTTTGCTTGCCTGTACTTTTGCATGTGACTTTCCAGAGTTTATGCTCCTTTCTGTTTTCCTTACAAGAATTTTACTATTAGGGCCTATTAGAATCTATAGGTAAAATCTGCTTCCTTTTAGTAGTATTTAGCATAATTGCTGTATGTCTTTAGAGAGAATTTTGTAGTAAGAACAGTGTCATTATCCTAACTATAATGCATTCTGCAACTTGATCTAGGCAAATGGACCTTCTCTGCCCCCGTGGAGTGTCACTGAAGTCCACGGAACTGCTCTTGGGCTTAGGGTCTACCCACTTAGGTCTGTTTGCAGGGTCAGAAATCACAGTGATCACTTTAAAAACAAAACACTACTTCTAAACTCACTGAACACAAACAGCAATGGAAAGTTCTCAGCAAATATACAGTATAAACCAGCTGACTTCTATTTATGGCATATTCCCAAGGTGTTTAGATGTCTCTGCTAAAATTATCCACTTCACTTCATGCTATTGGATCTGTCTCGGAAGGATTCTTGCTCCTGTTAGATTTTTTTTCAGTGCAACTGTTGAGAACTTCAGAGCTGACTCCAAGGAGCACTGGTTGTTTGAGTATATTTTTTTTAAAATTGAAAAGAAAATAGACCAAAATGACTTTCATTTTGGATGGCGTGCATTTACATTCAAAGAAGTGGGATCTCTGGTCTTGGGTATTACTTGCAATATGTTTTCTTCATAAACCTAACTTTCAGAATATAGGGATTCCTTTAATTTGTGCAAGTTTGTTACTAATTTTTCTCCAACTGATAGAATTGGGCATTCCAGTTAACAACCTGGTATCATTTGCAGCCAATTTATTTCTGCTGCAGTAATTTGGAAGGCAAATACTTATTAAGCAGACTGTGTACTCTGTCCTAAGAGAGGCAACAATCTGGCTATTGATGGAAGTAAAATGTATTCCAAAGTCTTACTTTATTTACATATTTAAATATTCATAAGTCCAAAGTAAAGTAGTATGGAACTAGGATTCAGATCTTTTCAGCATTCTGTTGTTGCTTCCAATTCAACACAGATCAGTAGTGGCTGAAAATTGTTACCAGCTGATGGCTGTTGAGTGATCTATGTGAAACAAGCTGCTGGGTCTGGGTCCCATTCCTATTGGGCAGGCATCCTATCACACAAACCATCATCACTAATTGGTGCTCTTACTGGCTGTTTTAGCAGAGAAGCCAAAGACAGAATAGGCAGGAAGACAGAGTTCCTCTTTTTCCTGTAGATGTAGTCCCTGTAGGTCTAGTTTGAGGCATGTTGTCAGGGCAGGTAGGGAAGGTCTGCATTGTCACTGCAACTGTCCTGTGACCACTGCAAACAGAGGGCCTCTGATCCCTGTGCTCTCAATCTAGCACTTCTCAGAAGCATACGTTCACTTGAAGAAGAAAGATCTTCAGAAATCCCCTTAATCATTTTCCTGGCTGAGATAACAGCTGCTTCTGCACTTAGCCTCCTTGGCTTGTTGTCAAATTGCTCTGAGGTGTTGGTTTTTTTCCCAAATTGTCCAGGTTTCCCCCCTCCCCTGTAGATCTACTGGCCTGACTATTTGCAGAGGCTGCACAACCATGTGCCTGACAGTAACATATTTGTGTTTAGAGTTACCATCAACATCTTTCCTCACAGCATCAATCCTAGCCCCATTTTGTTAGATGCTGTTTATATGGGTCACAGTTTAAGGGAGAGTTTGCTTAAAAAAACAAACCCTGCAATGTTGAAATAAGTTCCTGTGGGCTTGGATGTAACTTTGTGTGTAAGCCTTGAAAAAGGGAAAGATACAGACTGTTCATGCACCTTCAGAAAAAAGGAATCCTCCATTTAGGCCCCAATTCAGGAAAGCACTTAAGCATGTGCTTAAGCACTCTGAGTAATGATGCTTTCCTGAACTGGAGCCTTGAAAAGTGAAATATGGGAATTCTAGCAACTGACCATCATTTCTCCCCCCCCAGGTTGCCATGGTTGAGGTGCAACTAGAGATGCAGTACAAGTACCCCCAAATGCTGCTGATTGCGTTCAGTGCCTGCACAACAGTGCTGGTAGCAGTTCATCTCTTCGCCCTTCTCATCAGCACCTGTATACTACCTAACGTGGAAGCGGTGAGTAACATACACAACCTGAACTCCATCAGTGAATCTCCACATGAACGCATGCATGTCTACATAGAGCTGGCCTGGGGTTTCTCCACAGTCTTGGGAATCCTCCTTTTCCTCGCTGAGGTGGTGCTTCTGTGCTGGATAAAATTTCTGCCTGTGGACTCCATTATGAAAAATGAGACTACCATCATGCAAAAGCCCAGCGGCCATGTGGGCTGGCAAGCAGCCCTGGTCTCCACCATCATCATGGTCCCAGTGGGTCTGATTTTTGTTGTCTTCACCATTCACTTCTACCGTTCTCTGGTGCGGCACAAAACGGAGCGACATAACCGGGAGATTGAAGAGCTTCACAAACTGAAAGTGCAATTAGATGGACATGACAGAGGGTTGCAGGTAGTGTGACAGAGGAACAGGGATCTGTTTCAAAGCAAATCATTTTGCTGATGCTAAGAGCAAAATAAACATTTTGCTAACAGGAGCAACCAAAACCAATGATGGATTATTTGGGGGTCTAACCATCTAAAATGCGAATTGCCTGATTTTTAGGGCAATGGGTTCTAGTTCTTTTCCAAACTAATGGGGTCTCTGGCCTATTTCTGGTCCTACGCAATTGTGTACTTAAGTTGATACTGCCACCCAGTTAAAGCCCAAAACTTTATCTACTTTAACATTATGTTCTGGAGGGTGGTTTCCAAAGTGTTATATTTTAACAATGCAACCTTCTTTTGCCAAGAGTGAAATTACTTGATACTTCAAAAAAAGCCACTGTAGGACCTGTTTGTTTGGGTTATTTTTAAGTGCCAGGGCTCCCTTGCTGGTTGTGCAGCAGCAAACTGACAATGATTGTTTCCAGGATTGAGGTGATAAGTAGTGCTATCTACTACAAATCTAAGGACATTTTGAAAGCACTGCAGAACGTGGGTGTTTGTCATCTTTATTATAAAATGGGTGTTACAGAAACAGGTCACTAGAATGGTGCAAGAGGTTAGAAATCAGCAGTCTTAGTACATATGTCCTCCTTTTGCTATCCTCTCTTGCTAGTACCTAACCCTGTTTTAGAATAGGGGAGAGAGAATTTCAGACTGGCAGAGGGCTGGGAAACTCTGTTTTGCCTGCTTTAGTAGTGTCCATTCTTTTCCAATGAATGAACACCAGTAACATTAGAAGGTCTTGATCATGAAAGTTTGTGTATCTAGGGAAGGCTTACAGGTATTTTCATTTTAACAACAAAGACATTGTTAAAACAGGAAACTAACTGGGAATTTAAAAAGGTCTGGCATAAATTTTGAAGGACTAGAAAAGCAGATTTAAAGGGGTGAGGAAAGATAACATCGCTGAAATCTGTCACTGTGTTTTCTTCATTTGCTTTATATATACCAGAATAATTCGTGTTTTGCTGGCTTGGTTTGCCACAGAGGGCTTGGAGTCCAAATCCCGTGCTTTTCCCTTGTTCTTTGTGCTAATTGTGCCTGAGAGCTCTCAGCATTCTTACCTCTTAGGGAAGAAAGCATCTTGCATTTTCTCAAATAACACATACCCCTTGTGGCACATGGAGCTGCATTTTTGTGTTTGGGGTGAGCTGCATCCAGCCTTTGCCATTCCAAAGGGAAAGCTGCATGCAGTTAAAGTACCATCACATTTCGTGGCGTATTTCAGTGGAGGGAAGGGATTCTTGTTTATGCTTGTGTAGCTTAGTGAGTGAAACTTGTAAAGCGCTGAAGCATCTTTCTGGGTGAAAGTATAAATAGTCACAACTAATTACAATTACTTCATGGGGAGGCAAAATATTCTTCTGCAATCAGTAGCTTGATTTTCATTTTTAAAGGAAAAGTAACACTTATTTCAGCTACAAAAATATGTCAAAATATTTAAGCAAAACTGTCCTGTCCTGTCTCATCACACTAAGTAATCTGCAGGATGCTGCCAGTGCTAATTTCAGGCCCTATTCCCTTGCATTCGATAGTAGTTTTACAATTTCTGCCAATTCTTGAATAGTTCTAAAATAATGGAAGAAGTTTGTGATGTTCTGTTTAATCCTTTCCCTTTAACCAGGGGTATTTAGGAAATACGTCCGTGTACTAAGTATCAGATTCCCAGCATGGAGTGTGTGTGAAATGAGTGCAGCAAGATGTGAATGTATCTTTAAATCTCTCTCTCTCTCTCTCTCTCTCTGACAAGTTCCAATCTTTTTTTTCATTTTAATTCAGTCATTCCTGAGCAAGCAGGTAGCACTCGTCTGTTTTTTTTTTATCAGTTATTCTCACCCTCATCGACATGGGCCATGTTTACACAGGACTACCTACTGCTTTCTAAATGCACAATATAAGGACCTTGTTTCTCGAAGAGGGGTAGTTTTAAAATTCCTGCTAAAGCTCCCGAATGTAATTTCTGTGACTCTCCATACCAAATGCTACTGCACTTCCTTATATGTAGCACCTCTAGCCTAAGGACCCCAAAGTGTTTTGAATGTCACACAGTAATCTCTTCTTCCGTTATAGAAATGTAGCCACTATTTGACATTGCACAGGTACCCTATGCAAGTTTTAGGATGGAACTTTAATACTGATTGCAGTTGAAATTGCTGGGATAGTTTAAGGAAGTAGAGTATAATTCCCTGATTTGGAGGTTGGCTAGGACATTAGGGTTGAATTCTGTCCCATCTCCCCACAGTAAAAATTAGTATTAACCAGATTAATTAACCATTAACATGTTAACCAGATCAAGATCACAGTAATGAAAATCAGAGTTTCAAATATAGTAACATGAAATTTTTCACAACCCTAAGTGAAATAGCTAGGCTGACTTACCGTTTTTGGTATAGACCAGACCTCAAGTTGTGTCTAAGTATGTCCACTAGAGCAGTGGTTCTCAATAAGGGGTCCGGTGCCTCCTGGGGGACCGCGATCAGGTTTGAGGAGGGCCGCCAAACCTGAGGGCCGCGATCAGGTTTCAGGAGGGCCGCCAATTAGACTTGCTGGGGTCCAGGGCAGAAAGCCAATGCCCTGAGCCCCGCCACCCAAGGCTGAAGCTGAAGCCTGAGCAACTTAGCTTAATGAGGCCCGCTGTCATATGGTGGTCCTAGGCAGTTGCCCTGCTTGCTACCACCTAATTCTGGTCCTGCCTTTTTATATGCAGAAAAACAGTTGTGGCACAGTAGGCCATGGAGTTTTTATAGCATGTTGGAGGTGGGAGGCCTCAGAATGAAAAAGATTGAGAACCCCTTCACTAGAGGCTATCTCCTGCAGGCCAGTAGGATGATTTGGCCCTCCAGCCATATCAAATAATCCTCTGCCATGGCAAATAAAGTCAAAACACCACCAAGTAAGATTGTGCCTTTTGCCCTCTTTAGGCCACAGCCCTGCCCTGTGTGTGTATGTGTGTGGTGGGGGGCGGGGCAGTAATCCTTTCCCTTGCATCTATAGTCCTTTTACTGCTTGGCTGCAGGGGTCTATGACAGCCAGGCATTCCTATACCCTCTCATCAGCTTCTTGCTATGGCTTCTCTCCAGCTCCTGCCCAAAGAGTAGTGGTTCCTTTTCTCTTTCTCCCCGTGCCTCTTCGTCTTCCTCTAATGTGTCTTCCTCATCACCACTCTTGCATATAGACTCACTGACATCTGTTCCTTAAAGGTTGCATATGGTGTCAGCCACAGCTACAGAAATTGTAGCTGATCTAAAAAAGGATGTTTGGCAGCATGGTGAAATTCGGCCGTTTCCCAAGCCATGTCTGAAGCAGTATGAGCTTGTTTTAATTAGACTTTTGCTAAGACTCCATGGAGTTGAGCCCTATTTTGGCCAGCTGTGTGTGTCTGAGCCACTATGCCAAAATCCAGCAGCTGCTGCTTGTCTTCACATGAACAGGATTTTCAGTAGTGAAGCTTTTAAGTGCCTTTCCTTCCATTACATTCTCAGTTGTCTAAATTTACCAGTTGTCTTCTGTTTACTGCATTTTTCCCCACTGCCTCTCGTTGCTATCGTCCCTCTATTCCAGATTTCACCCCTGGGACCCCCCTATACTGTAGAGCGACCATTTGTCTTCAGCTCCCAACTGCTTGCTTCATGATTCCCAGGGCCACATTCTGCTTAGATCTATCTTTGTTCAGGCTTTCTCTCTGCAGTCTTCTGCTGAGCCCCTCATGGGCTCTGCTTCAGATTCTCTGCCGCAGGGAGCCACCAGTGGTCTCCCTGCAGACCCCCCGATGACTGTTTCTTCCCCAGGTCATATCCGAGTCTTCTCGGGCAGTTCCTTCCTTGGCTCCCTTTTAGCAGGGAACCATGCAGGCCCTGGCCCAAGCCATCCCTGTTGAGCCTTCCCAACCAGCTGCTGCTCTTCTCAGGTCTGTCTCCTCTGCTGAGGGAAGGAACCTACCTAGTACTTGTAAGGCCCCTCCTCTTCATAGTGTCAGGGGTCAGGGCACCTCTTATTACTTATAAAAGATGACAGTGATCTCTCTCTCTCTCTCCTCTTTCACTGCCACCAAGTATCAAGTTTAGAGTATTTCTGAAAAGAGTGAGTTTGAGAACAAGGGCATTATTGTGGGAAAGCCTGGGGGAAGAGATGGGCTTCACACTTGGCTCTGAATACATTGAGGTTAGTGGTGGTTCTGATTTCTTCTGGAAGTGAGTTCCATATTCTTAGTCCAGACCCTGTCTCTCATGGTTACAAACTTACACCTATTGACCAACAGTATCATTGTTCCCATGAAAACATGGTGGCTGGGAGGTCCTTGTCACAGAGGGAGATATGTGGACTCAGGGGTTTGGGACCAGTTCTGTGTAGAGCTTTGAAAATCAGACTGTGACTTTGAACTGGACTATCTTCATTGGGAAGCCAGTGCAGAAAGCAGTGTGTTGGGATAAGAACGACCATACTGGGTCAGACCAAAGGTCCATCTAGCCCAGTATCCTGTCTTCTGACCATAGCCAATGCCAGGTGCTTCAGAGGGAATAACAGAGCAGGTGAATAAGTGATGCATCCCCTGTTGCCCATTCCCAGCTTCTGGCAACAGAAGCTAGGGATACATCCTGCCTATCCTGGCTAATAGCCATTGATGGACCTATCCTCCATGAATTTATCTAGTTCTTTTTTGACCCTGTTATATTCTTTGCATTCACAACACACTCTGGCTAAGAGTTCCACAGGTTGACTGTGCACTGTGTGAAGAAATACTTCCTTTTGTTGGTTTTTAAACCTGTTGCTTATTAATTTCATTTGGTGACCTCTAATTTCTTGTGTTATGAGAAGGAGTAAATAACACTTCCTTATTCACTTCTCCACGCCAGTCATTATTTATAGACCTCTCTCATAGACCCCCTTCATCATCTCTTTTCTCAATCTTTGAAATCTCTCCCTCATATGGAAGCTATTCCATATCCCTAATCATTTTGTTACCCTTTTCTGAACCTTTTACCAATTCCATACATCTTTTTTGAGATGGGGTGACCATATCTGCATGCAATATTCAAGGTGTGGGTGTACCATGGATTTATATAGAGGCATATGATATTTCTGTCTTCTATCTATCCCTTTCCTAATGATTTCCAGCATTCTGTTAACTTTTTTGACTGCTGCTGCACATAAAATGGATTTTTTTTTTCAGAGAACTATTCACAATAACGCCAAGATCTTTCTGGAGTGGTAACCGCTAATTTAGACCCCATCATTTTCTGTGTATAGTTGGGATTCCTGTTTTCCAGTGTTCATTACTTTGCATTTGTCAACATTGAATTTCATCTGCCATTTTGTTGCCCTGTCACCTCGTATTGTGAGATCCCTTTTGTAACTCTTCGCAGTCTGCTTTGGACATTAACTATCTTGAGTAGTTTTGTATTATCTGCACATTTTGCTACTTCACTGTTTACCCCCTTTTCCAGATCATTTATAAATATGTTGAACAGTACTGTCCCAGTACAGATCTCTGGGGGCCACCACTATTTACCTCTCTCCGGTCTGAAAATTGACCATTTATTTATTATAATTGTTTCCTATATTTTAACTAGTTACTGATCCATGAGGACCTTTCCTTTTAATCCCATGATAGCTTACTTTGCTTAAGAACATTTGGTGAGGGACGTTGTCAAAGGCTTTTTGAAAATCTAAGTATGCTATATCTACTGGATCACCCTTGTCCACATGCTTGTTGACTCCCTCAAAGAATTCTAGTTGATGAGGCGTGATTTCCCTTTACAGAAACTATGTTGACTCTTCCCGCAACAAATCTTGTTTATCTATGTGTCTGATAATTCTGTTTACTATAGTTTCAAACCAGTTTGCCTGGTACTGAAGTTAGACTTACCAGCCTGTAATTGCTGGGATCACCTCTGGAGCCTCTTTTTTAAAAATGGGTGTCACATTAGCTATCCTCCAGTCATCTGGTACAGAAGCTGATTTAAGTGATAGTTTACATACCGCCGTTAGTACTTCTGCAATTTCATATTTGAGTTCCTTCAGAACTCTTGGGTGAATACCATCTGGTCTTGGTGACTTATTACTGCTTGGCTCATCAGGTTGTTCCAGAATCACCTCTAATGACAGTTCCTCAGATTTGTATCTGGGTAATGTATAACTGTTACCTGTGTTGCTGAGGCTATCACATCCTGAACTATGCAGAGTTTCCTCTGGAATGGTCTTCCTTACCAGATACAGAGAATTGTAATAATCCAGCCTAGATGTCAGGCAATTTGATAGATGGGATTGTAATGCTTCAAGGAATTCTCCTCTACTTTCCTCCTCCTGCTAGCATTCCTTCAACCTTATCCAGAGTCAGAAAGGCAATCAGAAAGCTTGGAGACTGTGTGTTCAGTTGATGGAAGGAAGAGGTACAGCTGCTGTGTCATCCATGTACTGCTGGCACTATTCAGCCCACACTATCTCACTAGCTCTCCCAAAGCTTCACACACATTTGAAAAAGAGCTAAGGCCTGGTGGGACCCCTGGTGTGAGGGGGCTGGAGGCAGTTATTCCTGACAATCCATTGGGTTCGGTCTGAGAGGAAACATCTGAGCCATTGTAGGACATTTTCCATTCATACCTGGCTGCTTTTGGAGACCGCAAAGGAGAGTTTGATCACTTGCTGCAGAGTGGTTCAGCATACTCCCTTAAAACCACCTTCTTCTAAACAGACCTTGCTATAGTCTGTAGTTACCTCATTTGGGAGGAAACCAGGCGTGGGCAAGAGGGAGCTGGGGCTTCAGATCTTTTTAAAGGCCCAGTTCACACTGTGACAAGAGGTAAATAATGTATTGGATAGAAAGTTGGCCAAAACCATGAAACAACTGTTATCTTGCCTGCTGGACAGAAGTTCTTTGTAAGGTATTCTACATCTGGGTTGTAGCTAGAGACCTTTCACTTAAGTTATGAGTTGGATATAGAATATGCCCAATTTAAATAGTTGCTGTCTCCAGATGGGGGAAGGGGGGAAATGCGAGGAGACTTCAAGAATCTGGAACTTTCTTAGGGAAATGAAGTTTATGTGAGATAATAAGAAATAATAAGTCTAAGGCCAAAGCTGGCTTATGTATGACAGAACAGTAGTCCAGACCAAAGATTGGGGATCATAATAGGGAAAAGCTCTTAAAGGGACAGTGGATTTTGTAGTCTTCTCCTCAATTGTTTCTTTGCAAGTACCTGACACAGTTAAGATAAGATATGATAAGATGTGCTTTGGCGCGCTCTGGGGATTTTTTGGAAAGATTCGCAAAATCCACTTAGCGGTGTCTCACTGAAAACAGGGTAAAAAGAAAAATTGTGGGTTTAATTTTAAAAAGTGGCCTGATGCACTGTGGTGTGCACATGTCGGGGTTCTAAGCAAACTATTTTTGAACTAGCTACAGAAAAAATTGGCTGGAATCTGACACTTGCCCGGGACAAAGACCCTCCTTGAGGACGTGTTGTGCCTCTCTTTTGAGGAGCAAAGAGAGAGACATTGAAACCCCGATTAAGGGGAAAATCACATCTGAGTATGCTCATGCAGCATCTGCTAAGATTTTAGTAGCGCCTGCTGAAACTCCGTCCCACTTCAACATCACTGAAATTCTCCCTGATAGCGGAGGGCCCAGACAGGGACATCAGCTGGTGCTGGGACTGTAAATGTGTCAGTGGAGGATTTTGCTGCAAGGAAAAGGTGAAAAGTGCAGGTGCAGAAAATCCAGAAGCCCTTGATTTTAGAGTGCCTCTGACTTTTGATGCAATTTCAGTCTGAACTGTAAGAAACCTGTTTCCAGCCCAAACAGTGGCAGCCATAAAGGTGAGAATTCTCTCCCCTCCCGTACTGAAATAGGTATGGTCTTCAAAGCTAAATTAACACTACATAGAAAATTGAAGATAAGAATGACAACACAGGGTCAGCCCTAGCTCAGTATCCTCTCTTATGACAGAGGCCAGTGCCAGATGCTTCAGAGGGAATGAATAGAACAGGGCAATTATCGCATCCCATCATCCATTCCCAGCTTCTGGCAATTTGGAGGCTTAGGGATATCCAGAGCATGGGGTTGCATCCCTGACCATCTTGGCTAATAGCCATTGATGAATCTATCCTCAATGAATGTTTTTTGTTTTTGTTTTTTTTTAACCCAGTTATACTTTTTGGTCTTCACAACATCCCCTGGCAGTGAGTTCCACAGGTTGACTGTGCATTGTTTGAAGAACTACTTCTTTTGTTTGTTTTGTTTTAAACTTGCTGCCTATTAATTTCATCGGGTGACCCCTGGTTCTTGTGTTATGTGAAGGGACAAATAACATCCATAACACAAGACTTAAATAAATAAATAATTTTCATTGTGCCTGGAGTGGGTCACAGCTAAAAATGCCACACTCAGGACAGATTGTCAGAAAATAAGGCAGACCCCCACCCCCTCCACTCGTGGTATATTCTACCACTAGATTTTACCGAACCAGTAAACATAGAATATCAGGGTTGGAAGGGACCTCAGGAGATCATCTAGTCCAACCCCCTGCTCAAAGCAGGACCAATCCCCAATTTTTGCCCCAATTCCTAAATGCCCCCTCAAGGATTGAACTCACAACCCTGGATTTAGCAAGCTAATGCTCAAACCACTGAATAAATATACTCTTGGATCATTATACTAATTTTTATCATGCAGCCACAAACAATCCCCGTAGGCATTCCAGCTCTTTATTACCACCCAGACAAACTGGACTTCTGTGATGTAAGGTTTTTAAAACCAAAAAACACCACACATTAGGTTCTGCCCAGGTCAATGGATGCGCAGGACCTTACATAAAAAACAACTCTGCAGCCAATCCTTAGTAAACTAACTAAGGATTTATTAACTAAGAAAAGAAATGAGTTATTAAAAGGTTAAGACAGTTAAAACATATTACTGTTGGATCAGAGAATGTAGGCCAAAACGTTAGCAGGGATGTTAAATCTTGTAGTTTCCTATAAAAAGAAAAGGAGTACTTGTGGCACCGTAGAGACTAACAAATTTATTAGAGCATAAGCTTTCGTGAGCTACAGCTCACTTCATCGGATGCATTTCCTATAAGTTTCCTATAAGTCTCTCTGGGTTGCCCAAATAGCTTTGGGATCTCAGTCCTTTTGTTTAAAACTTCCCTGGTCAGAATTCACAATCCAGAGATGGGGTAGGAAAGAGGTGGCCAGGAGCCTTTGTTCTCCCCTTTTTATATCTTGACCCTTTTTGCTGGAAAAATCTTGGCTGTCTCAAGGGGTCAAGTGGCTCCATGGCATAAGTGCTTTGCCCTCAGTTCCTCATATGAATTTCAGATCTTTGCCCCTTTCTGGATACATGCCGTCTGAGGTATCTTTACCCTTGTTTACAGCTTCTTTGTTATTCCTGAAGAGCTAACCTATGGATGTTTCTCAAGCTCACAACATCTTTAAGTTACAAATATATATCAACATTTCATAACTTCATTTACAATGATGATACATTCAAACAGGACAATGAGTTTCAGCAAATCCTCACTTTTTAAATGATACCTTACAAGGCACACTTTTTGTACAAGATTTTATTACAATTTGCAACAGTGGTGACCATATTAGTGTAACCTGTCACCTTCCCCTTTAGACTGCATCACAATAATAATAAAAGACAAATACAAATTATTTGTCGTGAAAGGAAAGGAAAGGCACCAGATCACAGTAATGCAGCGTCAAGGTTTTGATCTTGCAGACATTTGCATATCTTTAAGCACACGAGTATGCTCACTGAACTCATCTGTAAGTACTTGAAGGGCTGGGGCCTAAGCTGCGCTCACTTAAAATCACAATCAAGATACAGAGTTTTGGAAGGGATAAAAACTCCAGATGCAAGATTGGAGCCAATCTGATTAGTGGGGATTTGGGTGAGACTTGCATGGGGGCAGACCATATCTGCCTACTATGGGGTTCTGGCATCTTCCTCTGAGGCATCTGGTGGAGGTTCTGTCAGAGACAGGATACAGACGGACTTCAAGTCTGGTCCAGTCTAGTAATTCCTATGATTAAGATGCCTTAAACACCATGGATGAATTAAGGTATGGCATGCGTTTTACAATACGCGGTAGTAATATGTGGGAAGGTAGAAGGCACACCACCACAGAGTTAATATGCTTGACTTTGTGACTTTAGCAGTGTATCCTTAGGAGCTGATCCTGCAATGTACAACACACAGATGGATGCTGTGTCCATTTGGAGCCCTCTTGGCATCACTAGGGCTTCATGAAAGCGTAGTAGTCTGCCATACAATGTAAATTGCAGGACTGGATCCTAAGCTGCTTGTCCACTCTTGTTTTTGTGTTTCAGGTCATCTCTCCTACTTTCTAGTTTTTAAATTCTCATGCCCTCAGCATTCCCCATTTCATACCTTCCCCATCCCCCAAGCGTTGTACCACTGCCATACTCCCCCTCCCCTCCCATTTCTTTCAGCCTGGGAAACAAAGAAACCACTTGGATCCCCAAGAGCCAGCACAATCAGGCCAGCCCATTTATTTTCTAATTAACTTCTCACCATCAATCTCCTTTGTGTCCACTTCAAAGTTAATACTCTAAATCATTTGATAACCATCTGAATATAACAAACATCTACATTAATATCTGTACATACAGTTCAAAGCTCACCTTTGCTTTGATTCTAACAACTGATATCGAGAACAAAATGTTGAATCATTTAAGTGCCAGGAGAAAACTTTTGAAGTCTGTGGGGGGGGGTTTTCCACCTAGTTCCTGTTGAAGTCTTGCTTTATCTATGCATGGAGTATTTTATGGAAAAAAAAATATCCTAGACTGTATTTAGATATGTTTCAGAGTAGCAGCCGTGTTAGTCTGTATTCGCAAAAAGGAAAGGAGTACTTGTGGCACCTTAGAGACTAACACATTTATTTGAGCATAAGCTTTCGTGAGCTACAGCTCACTTCATCGGATGCATTTGAACTCATCCTATGTGAAACTGGATAAACATTTTCTAAAGTATAGTAGTCTTTACACTGTCATGCTGTTAAGACTATTTTTGAAGGCTAGATTGAGTCATCCAGTGTCCTGTATGGACAAAAAAAATATTATAGTACATTAGGATGTTGACCTAATTTAATTAATTTGGCCAAATATGTTAGGCTCCCCCTTTATAAAATGTACAGGATGCAAGTCAACTTGATTATTTTGATTTTTGAGAAGGACCCCTGTTCTTGGAATGCGTATACAAGTACTAATCTAGGTTAAGAAAATATAGTGCTCCGATAGGAGTTACTGTTGCATTGAATGTTAATAGTTTCAATGTATTACATTAACTGCATTAGCAAAGAAGCCCAAAACTCTTCTTAGCAGCTACTAGTTACAGATTAAAATCCTTTTATACTTTCCACAAATCTCCACAATACCTGATCATCCAAAACAACTATTAATGTCTTTACAATGCTGCCATTCTGCCTTTTCAGGAGAGAACATGCGTATGGTTTTCACAAACCAAAACAAAGCCACCATGTGTGTTCCTGATGCCACAGCAGCATGAAATGGGAGGTTTACAAGTATTGAATTCAGGAACTCCTTAAACAGGTGCCCATGTCAATGTTTACCTAGGAAAAGGATGTGCTAAGATACTGTTTGCTTCTTGCAGCGACCAAATTAAACTTCAGTCTCTCTCAATACATAGCATAAAACCCTTTAGTTTATAGTTGAGTAGAACATACATTTTAAAAAAAATAAGTTCATACTGAGTCTCTCTAGTCTGTTTTCCTCGGGGCAGTAACTGTCTTTATTTAGACTGTACAGGGCTGAAAACAGCCAATAAACACACAGCACAATGTGAGCCAAAATATGCACTACAGTTTATCTTCTTTTTATGAAGTTGTTTTCCATGAAACCATCTGGTATCATACCTTGAGATTAAAATGGGCATATGTAGTATTTTAGCAGTGGAGTGAGAGCACAGAGTGTAAGTTAAAGGAAGAATGTTTAATGACTGAAATATAAGGACCAAACACTAATTTAAATACTCTGTCTACTGTTGCTTAGTAAGCTTAGAGCATATTACTACAGAAGCTAAATGCTAACAGCAAACAGGATGATTTAGGACCATGGATCAAAAGTATTGTTACATGTACAACTGTGGTACTCTAGCTTCCTAACTTACTGTACCATTGTACAGAGCTCCAGGATGCTGCCACTACCTTTCTTCCAGTCAATTGGACATGCACTGAATTGAGATGGAGTAAGGAGCACCCCAAGACTCATCTTGTGATAGAGCACGCTATACAATTGAGTAGTAGGACGTAGGTGCTAGCAGTACAGGAGAGATTAGTATGAACTTGTACGTTTACTAGAAAAAGTTGGGGGGGGCCTTTAGCTTAAGAGCACAAATTACACACACAATCCTGCTTTCTGATTGGACCAAAAAGGTTGTAGCCTATGGGAGGGATGATGGGTTTTTTTTGTTTGTTTTAAAATAAACAACATGTGGCTGTAGTGAACAAGTCTCATGCAGGTTGCATTTCTACAGTAGTATCAGGTGCAAAGGATTGTCCTGCAGTGACAGATCTTCCCTTCTGACAATCTGTGATCACAGTATGATGTTTCCTGCAGAGAGAGGGAACACTTTAACTGTGTGAAGCAAACGCTTTGCTGTCAGAAAATCTGAATAGCCGCTCACGGTTTTCGAAGCTTAAGCGGGAGTCCGGGTGTGACACTATGTACATTTAACACTTGCTAATCAATGTAAGAATTAATATGTTGCTATTTGTGCATTTGCATTTAAATATTTGACTGAACTGAAACTGGTTCATTTTGTCTGCAACTATGAACAGACCTGTGTTTGTGTATGTAAAACTCAATGTGATTAAAATATCCGATAACTCAATCCTTTTTCTATTTGTCAATTGTTTGTAGTGAGTAGATTTTTTTTTTTTTTTAAATACAAGTGGCTGAAGCCTAAGACTTACAACATGAAGAAACTAGCTTAGAATATCAGGGTTGGAAGGGACCCCAGAAGGTCATCTAGTCCAAGCTTCTGCCACAGCTGACTTCTCAAATCTCCTACCTGGAGTGACACAAACCTGAGCCTTTCTGTTGGAAGTTACAGGAAAGGACTCGTGCTGTAGTCTGCCTCTTTGCTTATTCTTAAAAACATACTTTATTACTGTGAATTAATGGCAGGGTTCAGAGGTTACAGATGCTCAGAAAAGAACACAGCCTACTTAGAGTTCAGATACTGAAAAGATGTCTGAGTTGTCTTTGAAAACCTCCCACTGCAAATGTTGCTCTGTCACTCTGAAATCCCACAAGATGTAGGTCATACACTAATTCTCAGTATCACACTTAATATTTTCAGTAAAGGGAAAATTACTTTAATTAGTTCTGTGTATAGTATTATCTATGGGTAGATCCTTACTTATGCTCCTCCCCTGGAGAGCTGGCCTTTAAAGGAACTAGCAGATGCAAACAAGAAGATAGTTATGTCCCTAAGGAACAATGCAGCTCTAAAAGCAGTATCTCAGAACTGAGCCTTGACCAGTAGTTTGGAATCTGCTTCATTGCGTGGACTGAATTTGAACCAGAAGGTTGGTGACTGGTTCCTAGAATGATAGTGTGAAACATCCTGTCCCATAGAAAAGGACGTTTATTTTTCATTCACTATTAGTTTAGGCAGAGCACCTGCATTCTTAAAATAGAGCCCTAAAGAAAAGTCAAGGCAGTAAAACGATCCAAAAAGCTTAAAGAACAAGACCCTTTTCTGCTTGCAGTAATTTGAAACATCAAAATAAACATAGATCAACTTACAATAATGTTTAGACTATACAGACTGTCAAATTGAAAGTCACTTACCAAGTTTCCTTCCTGATTTAAAATAATCACTTGAAGCTAAGGTGTAAAGTGATTTGTTCACGTCTTTGCATTAAATTACAGTAAGGACAAAAGTACAATAGCCAGTTTCTGATTCTCATCCAGCAGCTAACACTACAATGTTTTGGATTGTGATACTGCCAGGGAACACTTATTTTAAAAACAACCAAGCACTTTCAATCTGCTGCAATGTTGTAACATTTCCATGAAATCTAGCTTTTATATTTTGTATAATTTGGTCCGAGAATGGCCCTTAAACAATCTCCAAATAAGACAGAGAAATTTCAGAATTTTTGCACTTTCATTTTCAAATATCCAAACAACTCATAATTCTGATTTTCTCCCTCTGATGATCACACTGGTTTTCCTTGAAATGTCAGGGCTATTTCCAGGAGCTCTTTACCCAGTTTTTCCTGCTTTCCTCCCAAAGTGAACTCTGCAGACAGCTCCCTGAAGGTGACACAGATCCGGCGATGCTCAATGTGCTTGCGGTAAATTGCGTGTTTCCACTTATAGCGTGCATCTTCATACAGTGCAATCAGGGATCTCCTAGGTAAGAGAATGTCTACAGTAACTTCTTTGTATGGAATAAGTCTTGTGGGAGAGGAGTGGTCAATATCCCAACTGTCCAAATTTTCACATGCTGATGTGGGAGTAAGGTTGTTTGATTTATGGTTCTGAGAAGCTTGAGGTGAGGCAGAGTGATTTGATGCCCCACTTCCTTGACTGTGAGTAGCAAATAATTGGAGACTCTCTTCTGAATCACAAGACATGGACAACACAGTTTTTGAGAGCAAGTTTAAACTAACCCAGTCGTTCCCCCCAAAGCCACCAGTCATCAAAGTGTGGGTCAATGGCAGAACCTCTTTCAGGTAGATAGTCCAGGTTACATTGCTCAACAGGAAGGAAATCCTCTAGCATAGAATGAGCTTTCATTCGCTGCACAATCTCCTGGCTAAAACTGGGCAGGCCAATGAAACCACCAGCTTTCAGCTTCTTTTTCTTAAAGTTCACTTTGGGCCCATAGTCCTGTTTGAAAAGGAAAACCAGATGATGTTAAATAAAAATCTGGGGCGTGCTTTTCTAGGGAGGCGCTAGCCCTCTGGACAAACTGAAAGCCCTGGGTCTCCTGGGTTCTATTCCCATCTTTACCAGTAACTTACTGGTGCAAGTCATATTCTGATATGACCCCATGAAAGTCATGTAATACTCTTGTATTCGGTTTTCGTGTTTATGGACACTGATGTGATATGAGGTTGTATTTGAATGTACACTATCAAGTGTGATTCATTATAACAATGTATTTGAATGTGCACAAATGCACTCTTGAGAGAACATAAGAACGGCCATGCTGGGTCAGACCAAAGGTCCATCTAGCCCAGTATCCTGTCTGCCGACAGTGGCCAATGCCAAGTGCCCCAGAGGGAATGAGCAGAACAGGGAGTCATTAAGTGATCCATCCCCTGTCGCCCATTCCCAGCTTCTGGCAAACAGAGGCTAGGGACACCACCGCTGCCCATCCTGGCTAATTTCAAATACAATTATGTTTTTGTTGTTTCAGAAAGAATCAATTTAACGAAAACATTAAACCTAAAACATAATTTTTTGTTAACTGAAGAAATAATCTCATTCCCCAGAGGGAGTTAGAAATAAGTATATTTCTGGAATCGGACCTGCTTCCTTCGGCCAGACTGTGATAGTTTCCAGTCATCTTGATCTATCAGCTGAACCATCTCAGATTCCTTGTCTTGGTTTATAAACTCCTCCAGCAAGAATACTCCTGGAAATGGAAATGCCCAGCCAGCAAACTCTGAGCATTCGTTTCCTACAGCTAAACCTGCTGCTGGACAGTAAGTGAAGTTACCCTTTTCCTGCGGAAATAAAAAAGGACACAGCACACTAAGACACTGCCATGATGTCTGTTGTTATAGCATTGCAACAGGTAATGTACGCATAAGACTGCGGTAGAGTTAACCAGTTATACTATTTGTCTTCATGAAAATGTCTCCCTCCTTTTATAGTTGCATCTTTGCAATGCAGGTTAATAGATGCTGTCTGTCTTTAACAGTGACATCTATAGTACAAGGCACCACTGGAGGAAAAATAACAAGCTGTGCATTCTTAAAACACAATGTATATTTGAGGGATTATTGCCTCTCTCCCATCCCTCAGTGCTCCAGGTTGCAGCCAACTTCACTGGGGCAGTGAGTGCTGGATTCCCTACAAAACCAGAGGCACCTCTACCAATGCTGCTGGTTCGAGGAACAGAATCCTATGTTTTAAAAATGGATCCACTGTCTAGTGCACTAGCCACCGGGCTGCCCTAATAACTATTTTGTATGTCTTTTCTGCCTCTAGGTGAGATGTGAGCAACTGACTCTGGACTGGGTGTGGGTTGGTCAACCGGGGTGCTCCAATTGTATGACTAACTAACAAGTCTTTCAATCCATTTGTCACAGGCCTAAACAGGAAGTGATCCAGATCAGGCTTGATGGTGCCCCCACTCTTAAGTTGAAGCAACATCGACTGCTCTGGCTAGAGGGGATGCCCTCTGAAGCTCCTTAGCATCGCTCCTAATCAGGTAAAGATCAATGTCATGCTCCCCAGGCCTGGGTATTGCCTGAAGCTATCTCCAATACCATCACCCTATGCCCTGGAAATGCCAAGGGCAGGGGCTGTCCGTGTGTGGTTTTCTTCACCTGGTAGGAGCAGAGGAGGGCAGGGGAATGGAAGCTGCTGATTTAACAGATACTTTCCCCACGCACACCTTAGCCTCTCCCTCTAAGGAGGGGGAGGGATGCAAAACTCTTCCAGGTAGGGGGAGGCAGACAACAGACCCCCTCAGCTGCTCTCTGTTCCCCTGGGGCAGCAAGGGGGCAAGAGGCCTTGGGCTCCATGAGGCTGAGAGAAAGCAAGCCCTGGGCCTGTCCACAGGGTGGGGTGACCAGTCAGCAAGTGTGAAGGGTGTGTGGGTGGGGGGCGGGGGCAATAGGAGTCGATATAAGATAAGCCCCACATATATAAAATCAGGACAGCTGGTCACCCTACCGCCCCGCCTCTAAACCCACTACCCCCCCCCATTCTGCCCATGCCCCTTCCATTGTCATCCCCTCCCCAGTCTGCCCGATCCCTCCCTGCCCACCCCCCCGCGCCCCTCCCCCCGCTACCTGCGGGGGCGGAGCGGCCAGCGCGGGCCCCTCGCAGAGCAGGCAGGAGCGGATCCCCTTGCAGCCGCAGGCGGGCCCCGCGCCCCCGCCGCCTCCCCGCGCCTCCATCCCGCGGGGAGAGGCCCCGCCCGGCCCCCGCGCCCCGGGGCCGGATCGCCGCGCGCCGGGCTCCGCGCCCCCGGCTCCGCAGCGGCGGCAGGGCCCCGCGCCGCCCGCACGCGGCCCCGGCGGCAGGTGAGCGAGCGGGGGGGCGGGCGGGCTGGGGGAGCGGACCCGCGGCGGGGGGAGGGACACCAGGGCTCCCTGGCCCGGCTCCGGCAGGCCCAGAGCCGATCCGTCCGCCCCGACGCGGAACTCGCTTTCCCAGCAGCCTCCGGGCCGGCCGGCCATGCTGGCGGGCCACGCTCGGCCGCGGGGGATGCTGGGAGTTGTAGTCCCCCCCCCCGTTTCCGGCCTTAGCCGCCCCTCGGCACCTACTCCCGTCCCTGCCCCGGGAGCCTGGGGCCAGGGCCCGGCTCTGCCCAACTCCAGCTCGGGCAGGGCCGGCCTGGGGCACGGGGGCTCCCTCCCCCCAACATCGCAGGCCTGGCCCGGGACACGAGGGCTCTCCCCCTTCCCGTCCCCCCCACGTGAGCCTGGGCCGGCCTGGAACACGGGGCTTCGGGCAGCCCTCCATGCTCCGGGCCGGGTCCTGAGTCAGGACTGAGCTGGGCCGTGGGGACGTGCCCACGGAGGCTCTGCACCCCCAGACCCGCCCCGGAACTGGACTGGACCAGGACACAACACAGTCCCCGCCGTGTTAACGCACAATGTGGTAACCTGCCCCGCTCTGCAGCTGGACCAGATCCCAGCCGTCTGGACTCCGCGCTCAGAACATGCCGATTCGGACCCAGCCATATGGCCCAGAACATGGCAATGCCACATCTCGCTGGAGCTGGACCGGGACACAGCAACATGACAAAACAAAGCAATGTAATCCTGAGCTGGGACAGGGTGACCTGGTCACAGCCACAGGACCCATAACATAACAGCACAATCCCACGCTGGAACAGGGCCAGACCAGACCATGGCAACCTGGTCACAGCCGCGTGACATGGCAACACAACCCCATGCTAGTACTGGATTGAAACGGTGACTCAGCCACAACCACATGAGCTTAACATAGCAACACAATCCGGATCCAGACCTGGATTGGAACATAGCCATACAACCCATAGCACGGCAACGCAACCCTGTGCTAGAACTGAACTGGAACATTCCAACTTGGTCACAGCAACATGATCAACAACATGGTAACACAAACCTTCGTTGGAACTGGACCAGAACTCAGTTACATGGTCACAGCCATGCAACCCATAACATGGCAACGCAATCCCACATTGGAACTGGATCAGACCACAGTGATCCATGGTGATGCCACGGTGAGGCAGCCATAGCTAGTGAACCCATAATGTGGCAACACAGTTTTGAGCCAGAACTGGACCAGAACATGGTGATGCAATCACAGCTTCATAGGAACCTGTAAAATGGCAATGCAACCCTGAGCCAAAACACAGTGACAGCCACTCAGATGTGGCCTGTAACATACCAACGCAATACAGCCCTGAGCCAGAACCGGACCAGAACACGGCGACAGTCACAGCCAGGCAGCCTGTAACGTGGCAAAGCAACCCTAAGCCAGAACTGGACCAGAACACCGTGACATGGTCATAGCCACATGACCCATAATGTGGCAACACAACCTTAAGCCACAATATGGCAATGTGGACACGGCGATACTGTCATAGTATAGTGACCTAATCCATAACGGTGATGTGTTGCTGACCCAGGACTGGAGGAGAATTTGGTGATGCAGTCCTTATTGCTGTTCTGATCCAGAAGCAACTTAGAACACAGCAATGCTGCCCATTACACAGTGACACAGCCCTGATGCAGAACTGGCCTAGAACATGGTGATTTGAGTCATAACATAGTCCATAACATAACTTTGAGCCAGAACAGGCCAAGAATATGTCCCTGAGTGAGTGCTAGTCCAGAACATGGCTGTGTGAAACATGACTGTGACGTGGCCTGTAATGTGATGGCAAAGCCTGTAATACAGTCACTATAATGTGCTCTGTAACTCAGTGGTGACAGAGCCCCTATATGTGAGAGGGTCCATGATATGACCCCAGTGTCACCCATAGTGTGGCCCATGACGGTGTGACACAACTGTGTCTGAGACATCAGCAGAGTTTCTAACATGGTGACATGGCTCATAACTCAGCTGTGCCTGCACTGATTTTAGCTCGTAACTGTTTGGACTCTTATAATTGACATGGGGGTTTATGGGAGGCTTGAATATACTGAATATATCAGTATCTGGGGGTCTGATCTGGAGCTCAACTCCCACTGACTGCCCTGGGAGATGAAGGGGGCTCTGCAGCTTGCGGGATCAGGCCATAAATGGTCACTGATTAAATTATCAGGTTTAATGCTTTTAATTCTTGGATAAAATGGGGAAATGAGAGTCTCTCTGCTGTTGAGCCTGCAAAGCCTTTATTTAAACAAAAGAAACAATGCAACAGTGTTGGTCCCAAACAGACCTTACAGCTGACTGTAGCAAGTCTTCTTCAGCAAGACAAGTGACTGCCCAGGGCCCACATACTCTTATCAACTTGCAGCCTAATCTCCGTTCCAACAATGGGACTAGAAGGCAGGTCATGATCATGGCCTAATAGCTTTTTTTGAACTCCCTTTAGGACTAGGGCTGGAAAGAAAGCTAAACCAAGGCCCAGTATCCCCAACAGCAGTTCCATAAGGCTGTTCTGGCACTGGACATAGTATTTTTAAATAACGGAATATGTGTCATTTCCCCTTTCCACAGCAATGTTTCCTAATAACCTACAATATTGCTATTAACATTTCTTTCCCCTGTGAGAAATCAGTGCCCACCAAAAGTGATGGACATTATCATTTGTACCTTCTCTCCCTTTGAATAGGGGAATTGGCTTGTTAGTCCAGTTTTGCAAAATTTTAGGAATTGCCAGACTGGATCCAGCTAGTGGTCTCTGTAGTCCAATATCCTATCCAGGGGGCAGTAACACTTGCGTCAGAGGAAGAAACCTTGCAGTAGGCAGGTATTGTTTATTATTTGTATTGCGGTAGCGTCTAAGAGCCCTAGTCATGGATTGGGCCCTGTTGTGTTAGGTGCTGTACAAACACAGAACTAAAATGTGGTCCCTGCACCAAACAGCTTACAATCTAGGGTACAACTCACCTGTAAGGAGTAACTTCTTTTAATGGGTGAGTAAAATATCAATAGTGTTTTTGAGTAGCAGCCGTGTTAGTCTGTATTCGCAAAAAGAAAAGTACTTGTGGCACCTTAGAGACTAGCAAATTTATTTGAGCATAAGCTTTCGTGAGCTACAGTGATAAAGTGAGCTGTAGCTCACGAAAGCTTATGCTCAAATAAATTTGTTAGTCTCTAAGATGCCACAAGTACTCCTTTTCTTTTTACTAGTGTTTTTATTATCATTATTGCAGTCTGGGCAGGTGAAGTGGAATTTGGTTGTTTTGCAAGGCTGGGTTACTAATATCACCCAATGATGTCAGCTTTATCAACAGGGGGTAGTTGCACCATAACTTTTTTTTTTTTTTTTTTCTTTCTCTTCCTGGGACACAGTTTTAAAGGATTCCCCCTAATTCCTGTTTCTTTCACCTGGAAGGTTCCAAGAAGACAATCTACGGCTGACGGCTTTGTGCTTCCAGGAAAGGGGCGGAAATTAAAAATGTCAAAAGTTACTACAGAGCTTCTTTTGGAAAGAGCAGTTCCAAGATCTACTAGGCTACGAAAGATTGAGACTCTGAAGTAAGTGCAAACCAGACTCTTGTCAATTTCCAGTTGAATCTAACCTGGGCTATACCCTCTTTTTTTTCCTTCTTTAAATAGTGTTATTGGAATATGAAATAAGGGCTGTCAAGCCATTAAAAAAAATTAATCGTGATTAATCGCACTGTTAATAATAAATACCATTTAAATATTTTTGGATGTTTTCTACATTTTCAAATACATTGATTTTAATTACAAAACAGAATACAAAGGGTACAGTGCTCACTTTATATTTTTATTACAAGTATTTGCACTGTAAATAAACAAAAAAATTAGTATTTTTCAATTCACCTAATAGTAGCACTTTAGTGCAATCTCTTTATCATGAAAATTGAATTTGCAGATTTAGAATTACGTGCAGAAAATAACTGCATTCAAAAATAAAACAATTTAAAACTTGTAAAACAATGCAACACTCCAATGAGCAAACTACAGAGCCTGAACCACCAAAAAAGAAAATCAGCCTTCTGCTGGTGGCATCTGACTCAGATAATGAAAATGAACATGAGTTGGTTCGCACTGCTTTGGATTGTTATTGATCAGAACCCGTCATCAGTATGGACATATGTCCGCTGGAATGGTGGTTGAAACATGAAGGGACATATTAATCTTTAGCCCATCTGGCACGTAAATATCTTGCAACGCCGGCTACAACAGTGCCATGAGAATGCCTGTTCTCATTTTCAAGTGACATTGTAAACAAGCGGGCAGCATTATCTCCTGCAAGTGTAAACTAACTTAATTGGCTGAACAAGAAATAAGACTGAGTGGACTTGTAGGTTCTGAAGTTTTACATTGTTTTGTTTTTGAGTGAAGTTATGTAACAAAAAAAAGTCTACATTTGTAAGTTGCACTTTCACAACACGGAGATTCCACGACAGTACTTGTATGAGGTGAATTAAACAAAAGAAATAGTCTTTTTCATCTTTCACAGTACAAATATTTGTAATCAAGAATAATATACGCTTTGATTTCAGTTACAATACAGAAAATATATATAAACATGTAGGAAAAGATCCAAAATATTTAATAAATTTCAATTGGTATTCTATTGTTTAACTGTGCAATTAATCACAATTAATTTTTTGAGTTAATCAGGTGAGCTAACTGCGATTAATCGACAGCCCTAGAAATATAAAAACGTTATAAAATATGGAATACTTGATAGTGTGATAGGTACTAGGGCTTTATCATCATTGTAGGTTGAATAGGCAAGAATTAGATAGTCATGTTATCTGCAGTTGTAAGATCTTTGCCACCATGTATATTCTGCATATGCCATGTATTTTACTGGAGAACTGTTTAAGGAGGGCTGGCTTCTGATCTCCTTACATTAAATAGCACTTTCCTCCATTGTCTTTAATGGGACCCACTCAAGGAGTAAGGTGCTACTTGCTGTGAGTAAGGGGATCAGAATCTGGATTGTAATGTAAAGGTTTAACCAGACCAGTCTGACCTCAATTCTCATGATATGTCAGGTGGGAAAGGTCCCCTGTCCCCTTAGAAAGAAAATTTCCCATTTCTCCAATGGGATGAATCACCTGGTTGTGTGTTTTTGTTTTTGTTTTTGTTTTAGGACCAATTGTTCACAACTACCTTAAACTTCTGTTTTGTTCTAGGGCTTGTAGGTGGAATTCCACACTGGAACCATTTTACAGCATGCTTTTATTTATTTGTTTGTTTTGTTTTATTTTATTTTATTTATTGAAAGTAAAACATCATTTATTTTTTTGAAAGTTTAGTCAGTTGTTTGAAAACTGCCCAGGGGCTGATCCCAGGCAAGATGATTTAGTGGTTAGAGAGGGAAGTGCTTTGAGGTGCATGAAAAATATAGTGTATCCTGTGGGTCTGGCTGCCATGTATATGATGTAAATGGGTACAAGAGAGACAGTCTGATGAGAGAGTACCTCTGCTATGTTATTTTCTTTTGGAAATAGTGTTCTGGAAGTCAAATGTGGACTCTGAAAGATGTGAACTCAAAGAATTCAGCAACAGAGATGCATCAAAATTGCTACAGTTATAATTGTTATCACGATAGGACAGGGAATAGTTTTCATAGGAACAATAACTTGTTTTGTAGTGAGCCACTGACTGCATGGCCTGGCAATTAAGATACAGTCATTCCACTGTTTATTTTCAGTGAATTGGGAGTGTCACAAATGGCTGTGTTTTCTCAGTAAGTAACAGGTGCAGGTTTTGCCTGTAGATGTTAGCAATGGTTCCTGTTCCCCCACCACACTTGTGGTTACATTTAACAACTCTCTCCTTGCTATCTTCAGATTTGTGCTTGAAACATGTAGCGCTACATTCAAAAGTTAATGTAGGATCAGCGAGATTTACTCAGCAAGTTTTGCCTGAGTGAGAAGTGCAGCAGAATGAGACTTTATATCCATTAAAAGTCAGATGTGTCCACCTTTGCCCTTACCTTTGGGGAACCAGAGACAGCATGTTTTATTTTTGTTTTTTGTTTCAGTTTATCCAAGCTGCAGTTAAAGACCGGAGACTTGGACCCACGGTTGTTTTCCCGTCTGAGACATCTGCAAAATCTCGATCTCTCTGATAATCTGTTGGACAAACTACCTGCTAATCTAAGCCTGCCAGACCTGCGTGTCCTAAACTGCAGTAACAACCAACTGGAAGATGTGACTGTCCTGAAGCAGTTCCCGCTGCTGGAGGAGCTAAACTATGAAAACAATGTGTACCTGACAGTGAGTGATACGGTTTCCATCCTTATGTGATCAGCAGTTTATTGACTGGAATGTAAATAATAATAGTATCTTTTATATAGCACTCTTGAACAGTAGATCTCAAAGTGCTTTACAAAGGAGGTCACTAGCATTATCGCTATTGTACAGATGAGGAAACTGATGCACACAGAGGGCCCAGGGTCACCCAGCGTGCCAGTGGCAGAGCCAGGTCTCCCGCGTCCCAGACCAATGCTCTAGTCATTAGGCCAGCTACAGGAAACTTCCCACTTAGGGCTGCTTGTTCAGGGTCCAAGATCACTCCTCTGTGCAGTGCTTTGAAGATGGAAAGTGCTATGGAAGTGCTAAGTGTGAAAGGGATCTTGGGGACCACAAAAACCATTTGGCTACTTTGTACTCCACATAACACTGCAGACTTGCTACAGCTGTGGGAGAGCAAGGGAGGTCGTCAACAGAAGAGTTAACTGAGTTCTACGTACAGAAGCAAATTCTGCCTGCACAACTCTCTGGTGTAGCTACTGGCAGAGATTTTAGTCTTGTTGATGTATGAACAGGAAAGAGCCCGACTTGACTTTCAGACCCCAGGTTGAATTTGCAGGGCTGGCAATCAGGAAAAATCTTGTACTTGTAAATGGAGCATATTTGTTTGGGAAGTCTTGTATGGTGCTAAATTATTTTAAGTGCCCATTGTGGAATAAATATATTCAATTCTCTCCTGGTGGATTTGTAATTTAAATACAAACAATGATTATTTGTTCGAGGGAATATCATACACGTGTTACCATAACTCAAACTTCTATCTGTTTTCTAGACCAACGATGACTATAAGGTCATGTTTCTTTTACAAAATCTTCGGCTACTCAATGGCAAGGATGTAACCAAATTAGCTAATCACGTGAGAGTTGTCAACAGCCGAGAGCTGACCAGCAAGGTAAGATGTGTAATGTTTCCGCATGCATGCCTAAGAAATAGCTTAGACTTGCAGTAGAACCTCAGAGTTACAAACGTCTCAGGAATGCAGGTTGTTCGTAACTCTCAACAAAACGTTTTAGTTCCTTCAAAAGTTTACAACTGAACATTGACTTAATATTGGTTTGAAACTTAACTATGCAGAAGACAATGCTGCTTTTAACCATCTTAATTTAAATGAAACAAGCATTTTGTGAAATCTTTTTTTTTTTTTAAACTTTCCCTTTGTTTTAGTATTTTACTTTTAACACAGTACTGTATTTGCTTTTTTGGGGGTCTTGGCTGCTGCCTGATTGCATACTTACGGTTACAAATGAGGTGTGTGGTTGACTGGTCAGTTCGTAACTCTGGTGTTTGTAACTCAGAGGCTCTACAGTAGATACAATGCAATAATCAGGTTAACATCTCAGACCCTGTCCTCCACTTTGCCATTGAAACTATGCTGACAGCAGGCGTGTTTAAATACGGTAGCACAGTTTCATCTGCAGCGTGAACAGTCCTTGTAAATATTTCAGAGTCCCCTTCACTGCCCTCCTGTTCTTTGAAACCAATTCATGATTGCTCTCCTGGTTTTTGTTAGTCTCCCTACACTCACTCCCCCCAGCCTTTGTGACCATCCACTGCCCCCGGTTTAAACCAGCATGCTCAGCACTACAAGACATGGCCCCCGATTCTGGGATTCCCAGCAACACCCGTATAGCAGCTCTGCTGGTGTATGGGGGTTGCAAAGTTGGCAGATCTTCCCACCTGGAATTCCCCTTTGTGCAGGAGGGATTTGACAGCCTTCATTAGATCCCCTTGCAGCCTGTAGTAAATGGGATTGGCTGAGATGTGGGTCAGGGGCCTTCAGCTTTTCTGGGCTTACTGCAACAACCCATAAGTATGTGGTTCTCAGTCTTTCCAGACTAATGTACCCCTTTCAGTAGTCTGGTCTTGCATCACCTCACTTAAAAACTTACTTGCTTACACAATCAGACCTAAAAATACAAGTGTCCCATGAGTAAAGGTACTATGTAAATTATATAATTTATTTACAGATGCTTCCAGGATGCCTCTTTTTAACACATACGTGTTCTTTAAAGTAAAAACACAAATGCAAAATGTGTTAACAAATCCTCCTCCCCTTCCCAAATGAGCTGAGATCGTATACAAGCACCTGATCACATAAATATCAAACAGAACAGTGTCTGGGTCCAGGGGTTGGCCATTTCTGGAGCAATTTTAGTAGGGAGCCTTCTGATTTCCATGAAGCATCCAGTTCAGTAAACCAGATCTCTCTGCCTAGGTCACAGCTCACTGGGAGAGGCACTTCCGAAGCCAACTCCCTGAGAAGTATTCAGCCGAGCATGTGGTGATCATCAGGAAAAAGTTTCTGAAGTCTGCACAAACCCACGTCATATATGGACCCAGCTCCCTCGGTGAATTTACCCGATGGAGGGTAAGTGTCTGATCTTTCTGAGTTGCCTGGCGCCAGGATTCGGCAGCTTCATTTTGTGGACCCATAAGGTTAAACTGCTCTAATGATTCCCGGTAAGGGGGGCTCCTGCAAGTGACAGTATCAGTCTTTGGTTTTCGTTGCTAATTAACTGTGGCTGTTATGTTAGAGCCAGCAATAACTTCCATTCCGGATGGAGGGATGGTCTTTACTGTCTTTGTTTTCTACTCACCAGTAGTTAAGGTACTCATAGTAATTAAGTATTAGAAATACGGTAGTCATTGCAAGTGGCAAATGATTTTAATGGCAACCATTGTGTATTCACTGCTCATTTTGCACAGCTCCCATTAAAGCCAATGGCAGCTGTGTGCATTTCGCCAGAGGAAAATATACCCTTTTGTTTGGGTATTTTATCTGCATGTGCCCTAGACTTCCATCTGTTCTTTGTGTAACTTTATTGCTTTTGCATTCCTTCCTCAGATGACCCCATTGGCATCAGTAACAGAGTGGGGTGCCTGGTCCATGTGGCACAGACATACCCAGTAAAACAAAACATGTATAGGCAGAAGTCCTACGTGGAGGTTAAGATTGCAGTCAAACAGGCTTGTATTTCACCACGTTGCAGAACTCTGCTGTGCTAATGCAGAAAAATTCACCCTAATCTCTCATTTCTGCCTGCGCACTTTGATCTCCCAGGTCACCAGTATCTATCACTTGCCATTCACGGTATCCAGGGGCTCCACTTGGTCAATGAGTTGAATTGTTGCTTCGATGTACTGGTCTTTGGCTAATAACTGGTTTCAGTTGGCTACCTTTTCATTGTGTCACCAGTATTTCTTCCGGGCTCACTGTATTGCCAAGCACCTGCTCCTTTCTCTGACTCTAAAAAGAGCTGTCTTTAAACTATCATAACTGACCCTGGTTGCTAGCAGCCTCAGCAGAGAGGCCGTACACTGAATGAGGCTAAATTCCAACCTCCTAGCAGTGGTCCCTCCAGATCAGGAATGAAGCATAGGAGGATGGCAGCATGGGGCATCTTGCACTGCTGCTTCCCTTCCTGGACGAATTCTGTGACTAAAGAGAGAGCTTGAGTCTCCCCGCCTGTCAGCCCAGCGTCCTTCCACTAGATAGTAAGTGCACACAAAATATCTAATGGAAGCAAAAGCACCCTCCCCTATTACAAAGTGTAGTTGCATAGTTGAGTCAGGATGTTCTTGTTCTTTGTCCTCCATTAAGTGATGCCTTTTAAAAATGTCCTTGCAATGCTAGGTGAAGATGATTGCGGAGGAGTTGCTGGCATCCATGCTGGGACAGGAAGAGAACACACATCCTGAAACACAAGAAAGGATGGAGGATGATGAGGAGGAGACTACAGAAAACCCCAGGGAGGTGGGAAACGATGATATTGCGCAGGTAAGGATTCTCCAGGGGATTCTAGTAGGTAAGACACTCTTGGTTTTTTAAAAAGAATACTGCATTAAAGAGTAGGGTCCATGCACAACTGCTTCCAGCTAGGTTTTACACATTGCATTGAGGTCAGTGTTATGATCTTGCTCTAGCAAACCTGCATGGAAGTAGTATATTTCTCTACTAAGGATTCCCCAGCCAGGAGATCTTAGCAGATCCAGTTGTAACCTCATCAGGGAAGTAAAGACAGCTCATTCCATCTAAGTTTTTACTTTCATCCAGAAGGATCTTAAAGTCCTCTACAAAATTAATGCTGCTTTATTAATTATTTGTATTTGGGTAGCGCCTTAAAGGCTCCAGCCTGAGATCAAGGCCCCATTGTGATTGGTGATGTATATGTATATAGTGAGAGACTGTCCATGCTCCAGAGAGCTTACAACCTAAACAAAGGGGGAATAGAGGCACAGCAGGTCAGTGGCAGAACAGGAGTAGAACCCAGGTCTCCTGGCTGCCTCTCCATGAATACAGGGATTGCTTCACCCACCACTGAAATGCAGCCACCTCTGGGATGATATGCAGCAGCTGCATGCTGGCTTTCAGAAATCCTAATTGAAACTATGAGATCAGGGGTTGGTTTTGTTAACTTTTTTTTTTTAATTGCTTTTCTTACAAATTTAACAATGCTCATCAGTTGCATCCAGAACTTACCTTTCTGTAACTCGGGCAGCACCTCAGGGTTTATCCTGTTTTAACAAACCTTGCAAGCTAGTGGCATCATCATCTGGTACCAGCTTTAAGCTTTCCCAGGAATGCAAAGGCTCTGATTTTCTAGGAGAGCCAGAATATTGGCTGGATAATGTCCTGCTTGTTCCATTGTTCCTTGGGGAAAAGATATTTTTAATGAAATTAACCAAGGTGGCACATGCCCAAGATGTTGGGGTTGTTTTGGGGCTGCCCCATCACTGCACTTTGCAGCTTTGACTTGGCGTTAAGCTCTGTAGGCACAATTCTCCTGTTCCTTATCTTCGTGTGAATCGGAAGTGACTCCCTTTGAGTCAGCAGAGTGACACAGGTGAAGCAAGTGAGAGGAGAATCAGGCCCTTTCTGTATGCTGTTCGCTGGTCATCCGTAGCTTGCTGGCCTCTGCAGATGTGGATCTGTCTGATTTAGGAGCCCAGTCTCTGTGGGCATTTAAGGGAATCAGTTTTGGGGTAAAGACTTTCTCTGAATTACAAGCTGTCTGTATGCTGGCTGGGGAAGGAAACAACCCTGTACATTGCCAATGTGTCTTTAGGTCACATTAATCCCCAGCAAGAGAAGAGGGAATCACTCAACAGCAGGATCTGCAAGCAAAAGGCCACGGTCCTGGTGTAACACTGAGGAGGAAGTAGTGCTTAGTCCCAGAAAGTCCAGCCATTCACAGGATGACCCAACTCCTGATAGACCAAGAGCATCGAACCAACAGGCAAAGGTGGCCGAAGAGACTCACAGGAATGGAGAACAGCCTCCGAAAGGACAAAGCCACAGAAGATCCAGCCAGTTGACGGAGGAGCAGAAAAGCCAGGAGCAGGACAAAAAGGTTCTGACCATAACCCCGGTCAAGAACCTGGAAGACAAGGTACATTTATCATTCTCCTTTTGGGGTTGATTTTTGGCCTCTTGGGCATACAGAGAGGATCTGTGTTCAGGTGGGGGGATGGGAAGGTTCTGCTCTTTCAAGGCATCTTAACAACTCATGCAGCTTTCCCTGAGTCACAGTTGACCACATGTATTCGGGGGTGGGGATTGCCTTTCTCTGGAGCATGAGGGTTTGGCCACAGCTGGAGATGGGACACTGGATAGGGTGGTGCAGCGCTCTGAGGTGGTACAGAAAATCCTCTTTCCTAGATGCTTGGCTGCTGTGCCTTGCTCACATGCTCAGAGTCAAACTGATCACCAGATTTGGGGCTGGGAAGGGATTTTCCCCTGGTCAGATTGCAAGGGGGGGGTTGCAATTTTAACCCTCATTTAAATTGGCAGGCAGGAAACCTTGATCTGTTGTAATTGTGTTTTGCATTTGTACTTTTTAGCTATTTTAGCCTGTTCAGGGGTGTGAATTTCTTTAAAATTTGGCGGCAAATACTAATTTTTGTATTTAAATTATTTTAATAGATTGTCAATTTCAAATTTAATTTTAAATAAGTTTATTAAAAAAACCTGGATTGCATTTAAATTTTAAAAAATATATATATATATTTTTTTAAATAATTGATTTTTATCTATCCTGCCAGATGAGCGCAGAGCTTGGGTTTTTTCACCCTCCTCTGCACCATGGTGCTGGGATCATTTGGATATATCCCACTTAATCAGTTGAACTGCTTTGGTTGAACTCAAGTTATTGGGCTCAATATAGGGGTAAAATGTAATGGTCTGTGTTATAGTGGCGGTCATACTAGATGATCTACTGGTCCTTTCTGGCCTTAAACTCTATGAATCTGTGACACTGATTCATTCCAGATTTGGGATCAGTGTATGTGCTCGGCTCCCAGGCAGGTGGAGGAAAGGCAGCAAGGGGGAAGAAATCCCTGTGCCGGTTGTGTATAGTCACCAGCTTGTTGGAATTTCTTTTTCTAAAGTTACCGTAGAGTTGGTGGATTTGTCACGGTAAATGAGCGAAAAGCATTTTGTGAGGCAGAGCCTTGCTTGAAGAACGCTAAATGGTTTTAGGATGGCTCGTGTACAGAGGACACTGCCCACTGCTTCGTGTTACTTCAGTTTCCCCTGGCACTGAAGCCCCAGCAAGCAGCTGCAGCGAGCTGTGCTGGCTTTGCTGAACAAGGGAGGACTCTCTCACTATGGGGTGTTCTGATGCAACCCCCCTTCCTGGTGTAGGGAGCCTCCTACAGAGCTGGATTGTGTCTGTGCCCCACTGATCCCTGCCTAGCAGAGCAACCCCTTGGTACCATAAACATCTGGAAATAAATTAAAGCAGCCCTGAAAATGCTCTAACATACAGCAGGTAGTGGCCCATTTCTC
This sequence comes from Dermochelys coriacea, assembly GCF_009764565.3. Taxonomy (NCBI): domain Eukaryota; kingdom Metazoa; phylum Chordata; order Testudines; family Dermochelyidae; genus Dermochelys; species Dermochelys coriacea. The sequence goes on from NC_050084.1 coordinate 19,279,455, forward strand.
AGCCAGTCCCAGGATCGGGAGCATAATTGTGGCATAAAGTCACCTTTCCGCCCAACTTGGATATAGTGCAAGATCGGAGCCCTTGTCTTCAAAACTCCTAATGGACTATAGCCAGGCTACCTAAGGGAATGTTTTGCTGCCTGGAACACTTCATGTCCAGACACTTTTAAGGACTTGGAAAGTAGAGAAGCCCAGTGAGAGAGAGGGTTAGCAGCTCGGTCAGAGGCCGGGGGACACCCCACAGGAGAGGAATAGAATGCAGCCTCTAGTCTGATCCCCTCCAGAATCTGGTGCAGACTTCCCAAAGGTTGAGATGCTGAATAGGTTTATAACACACCAGTACAAGCAGCTGAGACCTATGTACGAAAGAGCCGATCCTAGGAAGTATTCTGCCTTTTTTTTTTTTACACTGTATTTCAACTCCTAGCTGCAGTTACTAGGGCTATGTAAACACCTAAGATCCATCTGCCTCTTGATCTAGTCACTGGTGTCCTGTTTAAACAAGCCCTTGGAGTAGAAGGCTTCTGATCTTCTATTCCTGTTACCAGCGCATGTTTTCTAACTGCAAGGTTTATTGCAGGAAGTTATCAGTTTGGAGCCATTGCACTTTCTTCAGTGTCACAGTAAAGGCAACAGCCGGGAGGATTTTAAAACGCAGCTCTGGTCCTGTGTCTTCGAGCCACCATTGGATTCTGGGACGAGGAAAGGTGAGTTTGTTCGAAGGCACCTGGAGAGCACTTTGCCGGCTTCAGAGAATGACTCCACATACCCTTTGGCGAAGGGTCTGGTGGGTACGATGCCCAACTGACTCATGTATTAGACCCCTCCACTTTCAAGCAGTAGTTTCCACTGCTACCTACTTATATTTTTGACTATAAAATAGATCAGGATTCTTTTGTAGTTTGTGTGTGTGAATTTTGTGTCAAGTTAACCTCCCTAGAGATGCCAGGCCATAGGATCGTTCCAGTACCACAGACAGTGGGAGCCTGGGGTAACAGAGAGGTGATTATGATTAGTATAATCAGCAGAGATCTAACTACAAGCCCCGGCATTTCTTAACAGTTCTTTTCATCTTTCAGACCCTGTAGTGAGCACCTCCAGAACCATGGCCACCTGTGGAGGGGAATCGGTTTGTCTTATCGACTGCGAGACTGGAATAGTGCTGAAAAAGTATAAAGTGCCTGCGGAGGTAGGAGCATGAGTACAGTGACTATAACTGTGTTAAAACAGCCTGTTAGAAGGGTGGACAGGAGAGAGATCACTAGATCATTACCTGTTAGGTTCGCTCCCTCTGGGGCACCTGGCATTGGCCACTGTTGGCAGACAGGATACTGGGCTGGATGGACCTTTGGTCTGACCCAGTGTGGCCATTCTTACGTTATGACAGGCATTAAAATGATGGGTACACATGGAAAATGTCATTTGTTGATCCTGAAAATAATAATACAGGCTAAAACTTAGCAACCCCACTTGTAGGCTGCTGAATCTGCTTCACAGGGTAGAAGGATCCATGCCCTGCTTTTGCAGTTTTTTTTCCCTCTTAAGTTTGGTCTGACACGTATGGCCCCTGATTGAATATTCATGTCATTTCAAAATGCGGCTTCTCACTAGTTCCCTAGATTGCTATCTAATCTGTGACTTCACAGCCATCCACCTGTGTTAGTTTCACAAATTCTCACCTCTCTCTATCCTAGGAGTTTTTCACCGTTGCATGGACAACTCTGACCATGGTAACTAATGATGGTCGGAAAAAAAAACATAATATTCTGGCCGCAGCCGGAAGAAGAGGAATTGTAAAGCTGATTCATGTATCAGCTGATTTCTGCTACGGAGAGATAAAGGCTCACAAAAAGCCTATTGCTACAGCCTGCTTCAGCCCAACCTGCGAGACACACCTCTTCAGTAAGTCTCCAGTTCTGGATTTCTCTAGTGGCAGGGAAAAGGCCTTGCTTCCAAATAAAGAAGCATTTTGTGGTCATCAATGTTGGAGCAGGTACTGGTCGATGGATATTGATGTGGAGGAGTGTTGAAACGCACATGGAGCACGTGTACCTCACTGGGGTGTGTGGTACAAGTTTCCCTTCAGTGTCTAGCCACAGAGAATATGAGTTGTCATAAAAATAAGGGGAAGAGTAACCACCTTTCCGTATACAGTGCTATAAAATCCCTCCTGGCCAGAGGCAAAACCCTTTCATCTGTACAGGGTTAAGAAGCTAAGATAAACTCGCTGGCACCTGACAAAAATGACCAATGAGGAGACAAGATACTTTCAAATCGGGACGGGGGGGAACAAAAGGTCTGGCTGTCTGGGTGATGCTTTGCCAGGAACGGATCAGGAATGCAGTCTCGGAACTTCTGTTAGTTAGTAAGTAATCTAGCTAGAAATGCGTTAATTTCCTTTTGTTTAATGGCTGGTGGTAAAATAAGCTGTGCTGGATGGAATGTATATTCCTGTTTTTGTGTCTTTTTGTAACTTGCCTAGAGGGATTCTTTATGTTTTGAATCTGATTACCCTGCAAGGTATTTACCATCCTGATTTTACAGAGGTGATTCTTTTACCTTTTCTTTAATTAAAATTCTTCTTTTAAGAACCTGATGGATCTTAAGAACAACGAAAAATCTAAGGCTTTGGGTCTGTGTTCACCTGTACAAATTGGTGAGGATTTTTTATCAAGCCTTCCCCAGGAAAGGGGGTGTAAGGCTTGGGGGATATTTTGGGGGAAGACGTCTTTAAGTGGGCTCTTTGCCTGTTCTTTGTTTAACACGCTTGCTGGTGGCAGCATAGGGTTCAAGGACAAGGCAAAGTTTGTATCTTGGGGAAGTTTTTAACCTAAGCTGGTAAGAATAAGCTTAGGGGGGGTCTTTCATGCAGGTCCCCACATCTGTACCCTAGAGTTCAGAGTAGGGAAGGAAGCTTGACATGAGTTGTTACAGCCTTCAGCTATAGAGCCTTGAGACTTTTGCTCCAGTGGTAGCAGCTCTGGCTTTTGGCTCTAGAGGTCCACAGTGTCTTGCCTGTGAGGGCGGCCATTGCACAGAGACCACATAAAACCCCAACCATTTCCATGCCAAGGAGTAAGGAGGGTCAGACCAGGCTGCATCTTGTGGGTCAGAAGTTGTGACTCAGTCCCCATGTCAAATGAATGCGCTTACCCTGGGCTGCTTGATTTCTTCAGATCAATGACGTTTGTGCCTTTACTTTGAGTAAAATCAGAGGTCACTAAATTTATTTAACAACCTCTTACAAATGACTCTATGCAGGGTCAGATCCTGACATAGAGGAGAGTTTTGCCTGGGTAGAGAGAGAGTGGTGCTCAGTGAGCAGCCAGTAATAACCGTTGGGTTCCCGTTGTACTGTCTGTCAGGTAATGAGTCATAGAATATCAGGGTTGGAAGGGACCTCAGGAGGTTATCTAGTCCAACCCCCTGCTCAAAGCAGGACCAATCACCACCAAAATCATCCCATATAGATCAACCCTTCTTTTTTTCGCATTCCGTACCTTCTGGCTTGCGTCTGACACAACTCGCATCCTGCTGTGTGCCCAGTGCCACGTGAATCATGAAGGCCTAAACTTTCAGAAGCATCCACTAACTTTGGAATCCTCCAGTTCTGGGTGCCCATCTTCTGGAAGCATCCAAATCTAATGGACATGTCTCAAAAGTATGCTCAAGAATTTAAAAACAAGAGCCTATCCAGCTCAGAAGATATCTGATTATCATTCTCAGCTGAGGGGGACTTTCACCTGGAGAATTGTTCTGAGTTGGACAACCATAGGCACATGGAATGGAGGAAGGGCCATTTTAGTTTGTAGAGTTGTGAGGGTTTTTTTGCAGGGGTTAACAGTTGTTCCCTAAAGGACTGTCTGGTGGCCAGGTAGTGGCAGTTTGAGGGCAGTCGTTTGGCTGGGGTCTGAATTATTTTCTGAATAATCTATTGGAAATGTACCATGTAGCTCTCGGTGCCAAAGAAGATTTTAAAATCTTTTGTACTTGGTGCCTAGCGTCCACAGTGGGAGGTTCCGTAACTATTAATAACGTATATGGAATGAACTGGTGGGTCGCAGTCCATTGGGACAAGTAACCAAAACAACACTGCCTGGAACTGGCACTAATTGATGCTCTTATTTGCCTTCTCAGAGGCCTGGAAAACAAACTTCCCTTTCACCCTTCAAAGTGCTCCCTTGAGAAGAAAGATTTGGTATGGGGGAAGCTTGCATTGCCTGTGCTGTGGATGAAGGGCCCCAGAGCTAGCAAGCTGGCACTCTTCACTAGCAGTAAATTCCCACAAGAGAGGGTTTTCCTTTCGCAAGTTTAAAAAAATATTTCAAACCATATGTTTTTAATGGCTTAGCTGCTTTGTTAGCTGGACCAAAATCCATATGGCTGATGCTGTGTTAATGGACTCACACATGACACAGCTGTGCAATGTCATGGCATGTGATCCAGGTGGAGCAAAAAGAAAAGTTGGCAAGTAATGGTCTGTAACTACCTAGTACTGTTTTTTGTCCCCCACAGCTGCATCCTATGACAAAAGAATTGGCCTCTGGGATATTGGGGTTCCAGATTGTGACTACAACTTCAAAGCAAGGTAAGTGTTCAGAAACGCTCAGTTAAATTCTCCCGAGAGGCAACTGTTACAGGAGGTTGGACTAAGTGTCTGTTTTATTTGCCAGCCAACTAATGGTGCTGGAAGTTGCCTCTATTCCATTACGGATTGCCCTGGTCCCATCCTGCCCAGATCAGTTCCTGCTGGCTGGTTGTGAAGAAGGTTGCTTTGCTTGGGATATTAGACTGGACAAGCCACAGAAGAGCAGGTAAGAACCATGGGCCTGGGACACAAATTCACTTTTCACAACCATAAGCGTTCTGAGGGCTTTGGGATTTTCATTATAGAAGGCTGAGATGAGGAAAACCTATTAATCTGGATATAATTCCCCAGCTCTTACAAGATGGTGGACCCCAGCAAGAGGTATAGAGAACAGTTATTTAGCATGTATGATGCTCGGATCCCTGAAGCCCCAAAGCACAAGGTTTCACCTGGCTTTCACCAGGCTAGTTACTCTTTTTTAGAGGGTGACACCAACAGCCCTGAGTCTTCCCAGATCTGCCGTCCCTAACTACCAGACACTCGAACTGCTGCCCTCTGGTTTGTCACTCCAAAGGCATGAAACCAGCCCCGTTATCAATTCACTTTGGCACCCACATTCCTAGTACAACAGAGACCTGTTTGAGATAAAAATAGACAAAAAGTTCATTTACTAGAAAAACCACAGATTCAGAGATGAAATAGTTAAGGGAAAGCAAACAGAGACAAATAACAAAGACTTAGGCTTTCCTAAGTCTATTAGATAATGCCCCTTTCCTAAAACAATTTACGTATTGCCTTTGAACAGGTTCCCCCAGTACCCCGTAGCTCGAGGGGGATCTAGGTTTCACAGACAGCTTCCTGCCTCAAGGCTGTCCCTTAGTTTCCAGATTTAAAAAAACCCCTCAGACACAAGTTTACTTTTAAAAGTAGACTCCCCTCCCCTCTTTTCCCCCCTCTTAGTGCAGGGTGACTCATGTTTATTCAGCATGTAAACTTGACAGCTGGGTTGGCTGGATGGCTTTCCATTAACTCTAATGCTCCACCTGACGGGACAGTGGGGTCATTACTTGGAGCCAGTTTCTTGAAAATACCTGGCTTAGGGGGTGCCCCTCCCTGCTTTGAGATGTAGTTGACATTGTAGTGCAGGTATGTATACTTCTCTCATAAAAACCATCAAGTTCTGCACATTAAAGGCTTTCATAAAAGACCTTACTCAATACACTGATAGTACAATAATGCAGTACGCAATCAGTCGCTTCAACGGCTCATTGTTGGGGATTTAAAACCTTCTGTTCTCCCCTTGGAGTGTCAGCACCTGATTATCACAGCATAACAGGAACTCTATTTCTTGGCACATCTAAAACTAGCTAGCATTAGGGAATGATCCTGCTTAGGCACCGAGAAGGGCTAGATGACAGGCTATATTTCCATCACTGTCTCGTTTAACAGGTCGCTTGGAGATGATGATTGTTCATTCGGTAGCTGACCACTACTTAACTTCTCAATTTTTCATCAGGCCTTTTGAAGTGGCATTCCAGTTTCCTAATGATGAGGGAGAAGAGACAACTTCCCACAGCGTGGATGGATTGGCCTTTTTGAACAAAGATGTTGTGGGTAAGTATGAACTCGGATAGTTGCCTCTTAGTTGGAGGCAGATTGCCATAAACAGTTACATGGGGTGCAGGAAGTAACTCATGCTCCCCTGATCTCAGGAAAACTGAAACAAATTTAATTTTGTACCACAGCTGTGGCTGTGAACATTTTAGCAGGTTTTATAATGTTTGGGCTGGGGCTACATACTGTGAAATGTTATATTCCAAATATAAGGAGGAGCTTTTCCCCCTCTAGTCATTCCAGGCAGATGGCTTGTACTTGCTTTGCATGTTGAATGGAACTGGAGAAAATGCTTTCTTGGTTCAGGGACCCTAACTCCCACCCTGAAACGTGGTAGGGTTTGGCTCTATGGGCCTGTCCACACAGGAACGTTGGCACACAGTAAGCTGGGGTGTGAACTTACCACACACATTAAACTCCCTGTGTGGACGCTCATACTAAGTAACTTTGTGCATTTTAAAGCTACAAGGCCTGGGGCACTTCTAGTGCCCAGTAGGATTGTCCATACAGGGAGTTAGTGCACAGCAAGGTAGGGTGTGAATTTACTGCACTAACTTCAGTGCAGACAACCCTTTATAGTAGCCAGTAGTGGCTTCCCAGGCCCCACTAGCTCCAGAGTCCTGGGGTGGGAAATCGAGTTTAATTCTTCCTTTAGCCTCACACTATCAATCTGCTTACAGCAAGTGTGGCTAGAAAGGTCCCTCCGCTATCGCCACTAATGGTGACTAGATCTCTTTTGTAATGGGGAGCATGTTACTGTCAGAAAGGCAGTATTTAAAGAGGGCCGGGTGTTTTGAAGTAAATGTGTCTGAATATTTTAGGACAGTCATTCCTAATATGCTGTTTGTTCTCTCTCTCCCCTCCAGTTTCTAAGAGTTCTAAGACAGGGTCTATATACTTATGGAGCTGGAGCCAGTCGTTTGAGGCCCAGGGGAAATCATGTCAGAGAACACGACCTGCACTGATTCTAGCGGAACTGGAGTGGTCGACAACAGACCTGCCCTACCTTACCCTCAGCACCTGTCCAGGTAAGCCCACAATGCAGAAGGCTGGACTCAAGAAGCTACTATTGGGGAAGGACTTGAAAGGTACAAGTTTCAGAGTAGCAGCCGTGTTAGTCTGTATTCGCAAAAAGAAAAGGAGTACTTGTGGCACCTTAGAGACTAACAAATTTATTAGAGTATAAGCTTTCGTGAGCTACAGCTCCCTTCATCGGATGGCATCCGATGAAGGGAGCTGTAGCTCACGAAAGCTTATGCTCTAATAAATTTGTTAGTCTCTAAGGTGCCACAAGTACTCCTTTTCTTTTTGAAAGGTACAAGTTGTTCTTTTAATGGGTCTTGCCATTTCTGCTTTACTTACCTGATTCCTTAGGCAGGGTAAGGATTTTATATCCAGCCTTGCTGCTGAGTTATTGTTCTAATGCTGCCTCTGTAAAATGTTAACATCTACCTCAGAAGACTGGTAGGAGCTCAGTTTATGAATGTCTGTAAAGCACTTTGAAATGAGGGGTGCTCTCTAAGTGCTTACACTATAGAGGTGGACAGCATGTTAAAATTTGTGCTGCATTTCAGACTGGTGGTAGAACTTCCACCTGGCACTCATAATAGTGACAAATTTCTGGGAGGAACCTGAAACTAATCCACATACTGTGTCTCATGCGGCACTTTGAAAGGAAAAGCTGAGCTGTCTGCTGGAGGCACCCAACTGAGGGTTACAACGGGGACACTAGCAATGCAAGACCAATGTTAAAACTACTTTATTTCAGCCAAAAGGGTCACACAACTATACCAGCTTGAGCCCAAAGTCCACTCAGCGCCTCCTTAGTATGATACAAAATTCAACTCCAATTATTTTTATGGGCTAGTCCTGTAAGGCTGGTTTACTGAACACTCTGTAGCAATTAAGAATGGGATACATTTCATCTGGAAGGTGACATTATAGTGGGCTCTGTGCCACTGGCAGAGGGGTGAGAAGTTTTTGGTCTTGGCCATCAGAAATCTCAACCCTGCACTGGGTCCTTTGCTCTTGCAGCGGCAGAGTATGTGTTCTGTGGCGATGAAAAGGGAAGCGTGTGGATGTACAATCTCAGCAAGCACTCCTCAGCCTGGAGGGCCTCCAAGGGAAAACGCCCAGAGAACAGAATAGCTCCCACGCAGGTAAGCCTTGGCCTTTGGTTTTTATATTGAACTATATTCCCTATCAGTGAGGCTGTGCAAACAGGAGGCATAAGACAAATTACTTAATTTTAGCATATGGAAGTAACAACTTTACAGATTTGTAGTTAAGTAACAGCACCTTAACTATCTCAGATGGCTCTTCTAAGAAGAGAATTTTAAAAAATTCAGACTAATGGGCTGTTAAGAGTTAGCAGGGAACTAAAATGTGTGGTAAATCTGCCTTTCCCAAGCTCTTGGATAGCATAGTCTTAGCAAGTGAGAAGCCTTGCCTTTCCGTACAAATTTTTAATTTTTTCCACCACCAGCTCTGAAAACTAGATGATCCCCCACAAACAGCTGTTCTTTACCAAGGCACTCTCTGCATTACCTACTTCAGTGGGCCTTAACACCTACTGTCTTTCAACTCAGGTTTTGGTACGCACTGGTTTAGCCCTAAGCTGTTGAATAAGAGGAGAGATTTTAGCTATGTGGATAAATATTGGTCTACTCTAGCTTACATCTTCAGTTACCTAATAATCCTGTATGATGGGTTTACTGTCCTAGATCAGTGTTGTATACTCCCAATGACTGAGGCCCTAAGTGTTAGCATGTAGTTTTCATAGGTGATTCTTCCAGCCTATTGATGTTGCATGCTGTTAGCCAATAGCCACTCCACAACCCTATACACTTACCAGTCGTGGTAAGATTATAGAAAGTTTGACCTCTCAGTCCATTGTTTTATACCCCCCCAGTGAAGACTTGGGCTTTGCACAGACTGTACATCCCTGTACCTTACCTTTTCTTTCTAAACAGAGGTAAACCCCAACCAAGACTTACTTTTGTATAAGCTTTTCTGAACTAAATCTGTTCTCTTGCTAGATTCTTGAGTGGCCAGAGCTTCGAGCAAATGGGGAGCTGCTGACTGAAGTCTTAATAAACAATGTGGTGACAGACCCTACTTTCACTTACCTTATTGCTTTAACTGGCGTAAATATAGCAGCTGTATGGAAGAAAACATAGCTCGTTCTTTATGGAAAACTTCATTCCTGTGATGTTTTGAAATAGTGCAGTATTAGTGATTGTTTCCAAGAGTAACCATGAAGTTTCTTATCATGCAAGAGAGAACGCAAAGAGACTTGGCCCACATCCTGTCATTGACAATACCCAATTTCTTTTACTGTGAGTTTTCACAATTTGTGTATTTGTTTTATAGAAATATAATACTTAATAAAATGTAATACCTGTTAACTTGGTAGTGAATAGATGACTTCTGGGGATGGGAGAGAATGCTGCTACAGCTGTAGGAGGGTCAGCAGTTAATCTTGTTCTGGAAGTACAGCTACTAAGCCCAATACTGCATGGTGAAAAAGCAGTCACTTTAACATGCTCCATGCTACAAAATAAAGTGGAGAACTACCCAGCTGTTAAGTTTCATGGGGTCTTACCTCTGTGTGACAGTAAATGATGGATTGTGGATGTGTCACATACAGCTTTGAAAAAAGTTTAATAGCTCAACTGATACACTTACCATCCTACCAGCAAATAATTTATCCTGTACAGAAATCTAATACTGCTTTCTCTGGGCAAACCAACAACAGTGGCCCTAATTTTTAGTTAGACATTAAGGATTATTTTAAACTTTTTCCGTAAGAATTAAATGAAGTAGAGTCACATCCACTATAATGAAAACAAAAACTTATTTATAAACACAATTCAGGTTAAAAAAAAAGTCCACTTGAAGCTTCATGTTTCTATTCAATTCCTTCTTGTTTATCTTTGATAGCAACCTGTAAAACAAAAGTAGTAACTTGTTTTAAAGGAATTCTGTACCAGAAAGTGATATCATTTATTTCCTCTCTGAGGTTCGAAGACCAATAATTTGAGAAACATTCATCACTATAAAAACTATATTTGAGTTTAAAGAATGACTTGGATTAAAAAATATTGAATCATGGATTTTTAACCCAAGTCATGTTCCGACGGAGAATGTGTATTTATACGGGTCCCTTACATTCTAATAATTACTGGAAGGCATTTTACATGAAAAGAGGGTAAGTTTCAAAGGATTTCCTGTGTGTCAACTGCTTTATTCTTTGAGATCTCATTAGTTGCTGAGATTATGTTAAAACAAGTCACAGCTAGGACTCAATTAAGAAACTAGCAAATAGGTGTGTATGGAATTCAATATAGCTTTAGTCTGAAATGTTTTTCAGACCAGTGGTGTATCAAACAATTTTAGAGGTTAAATAGACACTGGCAAGCAAGGAATGGAGTAATTACAGAAAAGTGAAAATATTAGAGAGATTTCAAAGGCACAATTTTTCAAGTAAGCTGTTCCAGACAACAGGCTTTCACACTTAAATGCTTGTGAAAAGGGAGAGAAAGCAAATGCTAGACACCTAGAGAGACAAGGTGTGTGAGAAAATGAACAAAATTTCAAGTGTCCTGGGGTAAGACAGCCAAATTCTGCTCTGGCTTAATGGAATTTACACATGGGTATTCAGAGCTGAATTGGGCTGATCATAAGTTACATTTTTCATACGAAAGCAACAGCTGTAAGATTAACTGTCATTTGTAAACCTGGTCACAGTTTCAGTAACTTTTCCCCACATTAGTGACACTACAGTTTAGCCAGAGGAGCAAGCTTACCCTGAATCTCTCCTCCAGAAGGGAGAGTTCACTGATCAGGTCTGTGATAGCATTGGTGAAAGCTTCCTGGGGGCTGTAATCAGGAGTGGTCTGAACTCGAATGATGATTTTATGTTCCAGAGGATGTGGGACCTTGTATCCTGCAAACAACACCTGAGGGTCTTTCAGTAATTGCCTGAAATGGGAAGGGGGAAAGCATTTAGAGGATACAAGACAGATGACTTAAACAGTTACCTGCAAAATTTCTGTAAGATCCCAAAGCATGAAGTTGGGTCTGCTATAGATCACATCTTTCTAACAGGCTAATTCAATCCTTGGAGAATTTTGCCAGAGGGCTAGAGGAAATGTTATGTCTATGGCAATCTCACCTTGAGAGCAAGTTTTATCTTATCCTAATAAGACGCAATACATGCATTTCATAAAGCCACTGCACATTTTGGCAGCAGTGACAGTTCCTACCTTAGAGGTCCAGGACAGGAACAGCAGGGATAATGGGAAATGCTTGACAAGTACTAGCAGAGCAAGTACAGAGCAGTGGTGGTCATGTGCACGAAGCACCAGGGTATAACTTTCAGCAAAATCCATGCAGAAGAGCTATCAAAAGCATACTTCAATAATCTGATGCAGCGAGCCCAAGTTTAAAGGCAGCAGTATTTACTCCTACCACTGGAGGCCACATGCTGCTGTTCCGAGCTAATAAATTACAGAAGGGACTTAAGCAAAAGACCTACTGCATCACCAGATACGAATGGATTAGCCCCTGCCACGTCCAACTGTGTGAAGTCAACCTGGTTCAGCCCTGGAGATTCTTGAATCACTGTGTACTGCTACAATGCTAAGTGCTAATTTGTAATTTGGAAAAAGAAAAAAAAGCAGGCATTTGCACCTTTGCCACCCAGATTGAGAATCATATTTTAAGGCCAGAGAGGATCCCCAGATCATCTACTCTGACCTATATATCACAGGCCAATACCACCACCCAGCGACTGCACTAAACCCAACAACCAAAATTAGACCAATGTATTACAGCCCACAGAAGACTAGACTATTATGTGCCACAGGCAGAGACCAAGAAGCATCAGGCTCAGTAACAGCAGGGAAATGATCAAGTGAGATATAACCAGATAATTTAGGCAAGCAACCTGCACCCACATACTGAAAAGGAGGAGGGAAAGAAAAAGGAAAAAAAAAGGACGAAAAACACACCCCCTCCCCCCCCCAGGTCACTGCTAGTTGCACCTGGGGGGAGACATCTTACAACATTACAAAGAACCAATCTTAGCCTCTAACTTTTGGGTATCTGCTAACATTATGCCCTAGAGCAGGGGTGGGCAAACTTTTTGGCCCGAGGGCCACATCAGGTTGCAAAACTGTATGGAGGGCTGGGTAGGGAAGGCTGTGCCTCCCCCAAATAGCCTGGCCCCCACCCCCTGACTGCCTCCCTCACCATGCCACTCAGAGTAGCAGGACAGGCTTATTGGAAAGCCACGCAGTGGCACAACTGCAGGGGAGGGGCCAGGAGCTCAAGGGCTGGGCAGGATGGTCCCGCAGGCCAGATGTGGCCAGCAGTTTGCCCACCCCTGTGCCAGAGGTATGATTCCCATACTCTTGCTAGCTCTCATAGCAGCAGAGGTACAAACCTGCCTGAAACCAGGGGGTATGTCCTCTGCTGCTGCGGCCATACTGCTCTTTCTGCTCACTCTAGGAGCTAGCGCCAGTACGTGTACACGAGCAGAGGAATCGCACCCCTAGCTCAGAGTTTTACACATGGTGGTAACAAGGGCCACCATGAGAAGTGGGCATCAACGAGCATAATTTCACATCCGTAACTACTACAACGAGGCCTGCAGGCATCACCCAAACATGCTATTGAAACTCACTGGTTGCTAGTTGTCCAGTGTTTATGGTTAGAGTCACGTGCGGGCGCTCTGCATCTTGGCAGTCTTCCCAGCTAAATGTAAGCTACTGCCTCACCATTAGAACTTTACTCCTAACCCTGTGTGACAGGAATTGGTTTTACTTACGATTTGATGATATTTCCAAGTGTGTGGTCTTCCTTGTTGATTGTAAACAAACAGGCATTTGGTACTTTTGTATCCTTATTAATTGTGATCCTGAATAAAAGAAAAATACTAGTATTAAAGCAAGTGATATTATCGAACATCAGACCAAACCATTCTGAGCTTTCAGTCATAAACGGTTATCTTTAGATTCACACCAGATAGAGCCTTTTGTACCTGTTTTGGATAAACAAAGTTAAAAAGTCAATATGGGATCATAATGATACTTACATAATTCATGTAATCCCTACAGCATTGCTAAAGCAGCACAACAGAAACATAAGAAAAGAAATGAATTTTTCAGAGCACAGTTTATTTCTTTAAGAATTACTGTAATAGCAATTACTTCCCACACAGCTGTAGCTGTATATATGGTTATTGGCAAGGGAGAATTTTTTTAATTATCCCAAGTTACTCTGCACAGTGCACTAATAAAAAGGTAATTTAGCAGATAATTTGAAAAGCTCTGTGGGTGAATTACAGAATAATTCGTGAACCCCAAAATTGCATCATTTTTTAAATTACAGCTTCTAAATGTCCCTTCACAATACTGTAAACCCAAAAACATTTTATACTTTAGAGCCATTTGCCAAATTGTCTATTTAGTAGACGCTGCCTTTAATAATTCAGATTTTTTTTTTAAAGAAGATTTAGCTTGTCAATCTTTTCCCCCGTCTGTAATCCATTTGTATTTCTGAAAATTTCTCTCTCAACCCATAACTTTGACTGATTATGCAACTCAGAGACTAGGTAAAAGGCGCAACATGCAACAAATGCATGACTCAGACACTGTGTCTCTCACTGATTGTCATTATGCAGCTGCGAAAACATAGCCATATGTACCAAATGTCAAGGCAGAACAGAGCAGGTGTCTGAAATGAAAGGATTTGATTGGGACATACTTGTTTTTGACTGCATGTCCTAGGACTGTGTACACCCAATGAAACATCTCTAAACTGGAAATATATCTATGGTCTGCCACTTAATTAAAAGTCCCTCTTGCCAGTTGTTGAGATTTTACAATAATAGAAATGTAGGGACAGAAGGAACCTTAAGAGCTCATCTAGTCCAGCAGTCTGAAGCGGGAGTCCACAAGCGGTTTCAGGGGGTCTGCAATCCCTGGTCTAGTCCAGCCCCTGCATTGAGGGAGGATTAGGTAATCCTAGACCAACCCTGACAAGTATTTGCCTAATCGTTCTTAAAAACCTTCCATGAGGGGTATTCCACAACTTCCCTAGGTAACATGTTCCAGTGCAGAATTAGTCTTAGAGTTGAAAAGTTTTTCTTACTATCTAAGGTAAACCTCCTTTGCTGCAAACCAAGCCAATTACTTTCCTCCCCTGCCTTTAGTGGGCATCGGAGATCAATTGTTCTCTCTCTGTTCGTAACACCCCTTTTACGTATTTGAAGACTGATCAGGTCTCCCCCACCCCTTTCCCACCCTTCTCTTTTCCGCACTAAATATGCCCAATTCTTTCAACCTTTCCTCATCGGTCACATTTCCTAACCCTCTTATTATTTCTGTTGCTCTGCGGAGCATTCTTTCCAGTTGGTTCACATCTTTAGTACCCAAAACTAGACATAACACTCCAGCCAAGGCCTCACCAGTAGCGAGTAGAGTGGGCAGATTACCTCCTGCGTCTTACAACACTCTTGTAAAAACACCCCAGAATGATATTTTCTTCTGTGCAATAGCGTCACACTGCTGATTCATATTCAATTTGTGATCCCAAAAAGAAAAGGAGGACTTGTGGCCCTTAGAGCCTAACAAATTTATTTGAGCATCAGCTTTCGTGAGCTACAGCTCACCGAAGTCCATTTCTGCAGTACTAGACAGTTATTCCCCATTTTGTATTAATGCATTTGATTTTTCCTTCCTAAATGCAGTTCTTTGATCTTGTTGATTTCAGACCATCCTCTACAAAGTCATTTTTAGTTCTAATCCTGTCCTCCAAAGTGTTCCCAGTTTGGGGTCATCCCCACTTTATTAAAGCGTATTCTTCACTGCACTGTTCAAGTCGTTAATGAAAATATTGATTTGCCCCGGACCCCTGTGTGTGATCCCACAAGGCACCCCCCGGCTGGCCAGCAAACCATGGGTAAGGAGCCAGTAGGATCTTGGACCCGGCTGGGCACTCCGTTTTACGGAAGGGGCCAATGATGGGGCCAGCAGCTCCCTTGGCACAACTGGCTGGAGGTGGTTTTCGGCTGCCCCCGCGCAGGGAGGCCGGACTCTGGAGGGGAGCAGCGGACGGGCCCGCAGGGTGACCCCGCCACAGCGCGGCTGAGCAGAGGGGGAGGAATCGACCTGCCCCCGCGCCGGCAGAGCCCCCCGCAAAGCAGCCCCTGCGCCAAGGACAGGCTGAGCCAGCTCGGGGTCTGGAAAGGGGGGCCGGTGCCTGGCGCTGCCCGGCTCGGGGGGCTGGAAGGGGGCCCTGGGGGGATTGGAAGGCGGCCCCGGGGGGTGGGGGGCTGGAAGGGGGCTGGCGCTGCCCGGCTTGGGGGGCTGGAAGGGGGCCCCGGGGGGATTGAAGGGGGCCCCGGGGGGATTGGAAAGGGGCTGGCGCTGCCCGGCTCGGGGGGCTGGAAGGGGGCCCCGGGGGGAGGGAAGGGGGCTGGCGTTGCCCGGCTCGGGGGATTGGAAGGGGGCCCCGGGGGGATTGGAAGGGGGCTGGAAGGGGGCCCGGGGGGGCGGGAAGGGGGGCTGGCGCTGCCCGGCTCGGGGGGCTGGAAGGGGGCCCCGGGGGGGGGCTGGCGCTTCCCGGCTCGGGGGGGTTGGAAGGGGGCCCCGGGGGGGGGCTGGCGCTGCCCGGCTCGGGGGGCTGGAAGGGGGCCCCGGGGGGGTGGGAAGGGGGCTGGCGCTGCCCGCCTCGGGGGGGATTGAACTCGGGCCCTCGCAGCGGCGGGGCCCCGGCCCCGGACTCACTTCTTCTCCCCCTCGAAGAGCAGGAAGGACTCGAAGGCGGGCGGCGCGTTCATCCTGCGGCGGTAACGGCGGCGGCTCCGCTTCCAGCAGCGCCGGGCTCCGCTTCCGCTTCCGGGGCGCACGCGGCGACGACGGCCCGGGCCGGCCGCGAGGCGAAATGGCCCCGCCCTCAGCCAGCCAAACACATGGCCGGCACCCGCCTGCTGTGACGCCGGGGCAACGCCCCCCTCCGTCCGCCACGGCAGCGCCCCGCCGGCCTCACCAGCACCGTGGACGGTGACGCGCTCCGTGCTGCCAACGGCCTGGCCGAGCCCCCCGCCCCCCCCGGGGCCCCCTTCCAGCCCCCCGAGCCGGGCAGCGCCCGCCCCCCACCCCCCCGGGGCCCCCCTTCCAACCCCCCCGAGCCGGGCAGCGCCCGCCCCCCACCCCCCCGGGGCCCCCCTTCCAACCCCCCCCGAGCCGGGCAGCGCCAGCCCCCCGGGGCCCCCCTTCCAACCCCCCCGAGCCGGGCAGCGCCCGCCCCCCGGGGCCCCCTTCCAGCCCCCCGAGCCGGGCAGCGCCCGCCCCCCGGGGCCCCCCTTCCAACCCCCCCGAGCCGGGCAGCGCCCGCCCCCCAGGGTCCCCTTCCAACCCCCCCGAGCCGGGCAGCGCCAGCCCCCTCCGGGGCCCCCTTCCAACCCCCCCGAGCCGGGCAGCGCCCGCCCCCTCCGGGGCCCCCCTTCCAACCCCCCCGAGCCGGGCAGCGCCCGCCCCCCACCCCCCCGGGGCCCCCCTTCCAACCCCCCCGAGCCGGGCAGCGCCAGCCCCCCCCGGGGCCCCCCTTCCAACCCCCCCGAGCCGGGCAGCGCCAGCCCCCCCCGGGGCCCCCCTTCCAACCCCCCCGAGCCGGGCAGCGCCAGCCCCCCCCGGGGCCCCCCTTCCAACCCCCCCGAGCCGGGCAGCGCCCGCCCCCCACCCCCCCCGGGCCCCCCTTCCAACCCCCCCGAGCCGGGCAGCGCCAGCCCCCCATCCCCGGCCGGTCCACAGTTCCAAATATCAAGGTAAATTCAATTAACCAAGAGGGCTAAAAAAAAAAAATCAAATCAAATCCAGCCCAGCCTCCCCCCGAACTAAACTGAGGGGCCCTAACCCCCCTTGGCATTTTCTCAAGGGGGAGATGCTGGCAGGGAATGAAAAGCAAACACCTGGCCCCATGATAAAAGAGGTGTTTATTGTGCATTCAGCTACACCGCTATTTCTCTAGCCTTGGTTCTGTACCAGGGCGAGGAAGGCACAGGCCACGCTTCCTGCCTTCGCCAGCAGCCTCCTCTGGAGTCCGTTTCCTTAGCTCATACGCACCTAAGCAGGGCTAAGCCGCCTCTGCACCGAGCCCACCAGCCATGCCCCAGCCTGCGCTTGATCAACTGCCAAAGGGACCCATTTCCCCTGGCAGGTGGATGGGCACTTGGGTCCCTCCCCCCTGCTGCTGGAGTGTGTCGACTCCACGTGCTGCGCTAAATGATAACAGGTTTCAGAGCGGCAGCCGCTCGTGCTCCTTTTCTTAAATGATAACAGTACACAGAACAGCAGGTCTAACCTGGGGCATTATCTGTCCATTCAATGGAGGGTCCGTGCGAGCCAGCAGGTGCACTGTTCTGACACCCAAATAGCCATGAACTAGGCTGGTTGTAACCAGCGCTTTAGTTAGTGCAGGACACTGGGTAACAGCCAGGCCCCCTGCTCAATAGTTTCAGAGCATCAGTTTATCTGGGCCTGAAATGTGGGTCAGGGGGTAGTGGCTAGCCTGCATTTCTACAGCACCTTTTGCCGGGGATGTGAAAGCACTTCTCAGACAGGAAACCATTATACAGATAGTGTTTTGCAGTTCCTGGGATCAAGAACCACTTGACAGGTAAGTAAGCTTTACAAGACCCCTGAGAGATAGGCATAGGGAGTGAAAATCTGCCTTCTGTGATTGCCAATGGGATCGCAACTCCGACCTTGGTTTAGCCTAATAAATATTATCCACAATTATAGATCAGAAAAAAAAACCAGACACAATGGTCAAGGCCCTGGCTTTCTGAGGTGCTGAGCCTCTCCAGCTCTCACTGACTCTTGCGGGTGGATGCTAAGTGCTTCTATAAAAGCAGCAATTTACCTAGGGTGGGGGGAGGTGGGAATAGAACCAGGAGCCCTGGCTCACAATCACCTGCTCTAATGAACCACTTCCCCAACTCTTCTTCCTCAAGGTGTGAAAGTGTCACCGAGCAGCCAGCGGTACCCACGCACCATGCAATGGGGTCTGAGGTGCTGCCTTGTCCATGTTCATGTTCATTCAATAAGCTGAACCTGCACTCCTTTACCTCGGCTACAACCAACTGAGACATATGGATGTGCAGCACCTGGATGTGTTCCAGGTGACAGCCAGCACCTCCAGTTACCCAATACGCTGCACCGCCATTGTGCCTTTCATCAGAGGGCCGCAAAGCACTTTAACAAAGAAGGGGAAGTCTCATCATCCCTATTTCAGAGATGGGAAAACTGAGGAACACAGCAGGGTCAAGGACTTGCCCCAGCTCACACTGTGGGTCAGTGGCAGGAGAGTGAATGGAATCCAGGCCACCTGGCTCCCAGTCCCCGGCCCAAACAGATTTCCCCTCCTTTTCTGTGGATGCATCAACCTGTGCATTACTACTGGCTGCAGTGCTCCACTGAGCCATTTTGACCCTGGTGAGAAACGCAGGCTGAAGCAGCTCAGCTATAAGGTTGCATTGAGGAATTAAGATTTCACATCAGATCAGGCTTGACAAAACAGCTGGATCTTGACTGAAAGGTAAAAATAATAGTGGAGAGAGACTTCCTAGTGCAACCCTGGCAGAGGTGAGACATGACAGCTTCCATGCTACCTTCTGGATGGAGCACAGGCCACCCATCCCACTCTGGGGACTAGTGAAAGCACAAGAGGGTCATTCACCAGTCGCTCATTAATGGAGACACGCTAAGCTAGCAGAAGTCCATGGCATGGCTTTTTGAGCAGCGGGGCAATGATGAGAGCACACGGTGTGAGGGAGTTCCCATTGCAAAGATGTCTGGTGTTGGCAGCTCTGATGGATGCAGCGGGACCAAGTGAGCAGAGCGAGAGGCAGTGGCGTCACCCTGATGGAGTGGCTCACTCCAGGAGTCACGTCTGCAGCTCCAGGAGGCAGTTTCTGTCCCGATCAGTTAGGGTGCCTGAGCTGAAGAGGGCTGTGTGATGGGCATCTTCAAGGTCCTGCAGCACCTGGAATAGCCTCGTGGGTCCATCAACGTTTTCGGGGTCTGTGGAGGTGCAAGGAAGCAGAAAGAATTGCCCTGATTGGAGTGATGCTTGCACAGCAGCTGCTGACAACACTACCAGCCCCAAGGATCAGAGACAGCACCACCCAGAAATTCAAGCCCACCTCCAGCAGCAGAGGATGATAGCTAGGGCTGGTTGAAAATTTTGATGGCCATGGTTGATGGCGAGGACAGGGAACTATTACAAGGTAATGTGGCGTTGTCTGGGAAGAGAGTGCTGGTTAGTAGATGTATTGCGAAATCTCAGCACATGCCCAGGTAGTAGTGATGGGTACCTTGGAAAGATTAATAAATCAATCAACAAAGCAATACCTCCACTTTGGCTCAGAAGAACGTTTTCGTTTTTCTCTGTCAACATCTCCAGGTACTTTTCCCTTAAGGGAGAAAGATGAAACAATAATGGGTTTTCAGGTGTAATTCGCAATTAACCGATTAGCCCCACCATATTGAAAGCCAAGAGGCCAGAAGGTTCAATCCTGCACAATGCCACTGATAAAAGGAGTTGAAGACAATCATTATCTCATGAGATGGTCAGGACCTTGCAAGATTAAGGTGCGTGTGTCTGCTCCCCTTGACACCGTGCCGGGTTTCATCACATCCCAAACTCTGACACATGGTGGCTTCTTCTAAAGACCTTTGAGCAGCCATCCCAGCCTCATGTACATGTCCACCCCCTGCTCACCCACACTTTCTTCTCTGGGATGGAGCCCCAGTGGATGCTCAGGACGGAGGAACTGTTCAGGGTGATACAGGGTGTAGACAGAGAAGGATGGGGATAGTCAGAAAGGGAACACTGAGGGCGAGTGTCAGAAGAAGTTCCTGCACAGTGAGTTCCTTAAGATAATGGAACAACCTCCCAAGGGAAACAGTGGAAGCCCCATTGCTTGGGGCATTTAAACTAGAATGGACAGAGCACTGGTAAATAGAAGGGAACAATCCTGGCCTGGGGATGGGCAAGATAGGACCTAACAGGGATTCCAATCTCCAATTTCTAGGCTAGTCACTAATGACTCATCTCTTTCTGCACAGGATCCCAAGGCTGCAGACCAGTGTAGAGGGAGGCCCTGGGGTATCTCCCTCACCCTGGCTTCAGTCAGAACGCCTGGGACATGTGCACATAGACAGGTAGAAACTCCAGGCCAATTCCAGCCAGGCCTTTGAAACAGAGCAGAACCCTGGGCCTTAGGCAGACGATTGCCAAGGGCAGAGCGTTGGCCCCTGGGACACAACTCACTGTGCTGATTGGCCCCCTTCCTCCTTGGGGCCACAGAGATGGTCCCCCACGAGTGAGAAGACAGTGTACAAGACTCGCTTCATGCTTACAGGGCCCAGAGATGATCCCTGGGTGCAAACTCCTAGAGGGAAACAGCCCCAATCATGCCGCACAAATCAAGTGACTCACCTCATTAGTTCCCTCACTCCAAACAGGTGTCTAAAAATTAACTGAGACTCTAGATCTGGATCCAGGGGGTCATTCCATTCCTGTAGAGTGACACCGTGCCGGGTTTTATCACATCCCAAACCTAGACAGCAGCCAGGACACAGACGGTTAATTTGAGGTGGGCCCGCAAAGGCGCCTGTTGATGTCGGAGTGGTGCCCTCTAGTGGATGTATTGTGCGACTTCCCTGCCCTCCCCCTGCTCTGGCTTTGCGGGAGGAGGGAACGTCTGGGCATTCCCAAGACGTCAATAAAGCAAACGAACACAGTTCACCCCCAGGGGGACAGGAACAGTACTCTGCCTTTCTCTAGCACCTGAGCCCTGGTCTGCACTACAAACTCATTTTGGTATAGTGCGGTCACCCATCCAACCGAACTCCAGTGTAGCCAGTGTCGACGGGACGGCTTCTCCTACCGCCTCTCGGGGAGGTGGAGCACCTATGCTGATGGGAGACGCTCTCGTAGGTGCGTCTTCACTACAGTGACGCAGCTGCACCGGTGCGGCCTTCTAAGCATAGAGAAGCCCTGAGCCAAGGGGCTCCAAGCCCTATTGGCGGACAACCGGGGAGCTCCACAGCTAAAAGCACGAGCGGATGACCCACGTGTCCCTAGTTTGGGCTGTACCAGTCACAGCCTCTGTGGGTCAGGCACAGAGGGGAACCCATAACACCCACCCACCTGTAGAATAGACAAACGCTTTACACCCAGGCATGCATCTCACAGATGGGCCCCGAAGGCATAGAGAGGTCAGGTGACTTGTCTAAGGTCACACAACGAGGCAGTGGCAGAACTACAGCCCTAGAATCCACCCAAGAGCCATGCCTCTCTGCTCTCACCCCTGGACTCCCTCGCCTTCCCCTTTGCTGGCAGGGGATTGGGCAAGCACGGTACCAGTTTTATCCTTTTGGTGGCAGCAGGTCCATTTGTCTCCTTTGAATACTCCTGGGTGATAGGAGCACAGCATCTCGGCGTTGTTCCCGCAGACTTTCCTCAGGGCCGAGAGCCACTGGTTCAGCTCATTGACGCACTGAAACAGACACACACAGCGGGGACTGCCCTATGTCCCTGCAACACCGGCCACTGAGTGACTGGAGGGTCCCCACTCACAACCTCCACCATCACTTGGCCTGCAGCCCATCGGCATTGCCCAGCGCGATAGCGCGCCAGCCTGGGAGCAAAGCAAAGGGCCACCATCTGTGGCGTAACAACCATGCATTGCACTAGTGCTTTCCCGGGGAGCCTCCTCCCTGGAGCAGCCGGCCTCACGAGGCAAACGAAGTTTCCGCCCTCACCACCCAGCATAAGAGCCTCTTCTGGCCCCTGGGACTGACTGGCTGCGTCGCTCTCCACTCTCAGCACTGCTGCTCACATGTTCTCAGCCTCTCACTCGAGCTGTGTGGCCAGCCTGTGGGCCTAGAACCCAGGAGTCCTGACCGCAGGCCTGCTGCACTGTCAGGGAAGGGGGACGACTCCCGACACCCACGGCCATGAGTTCCAGTCTCCATTCAGACTGGAGCAGACTGCTGCACATCCTCTTCCTCCATAAGTTATGGGCTGAGCGCCATCACCCGATCGGTGACCAGACACCCCCTTGGCCTGGGTGACCATCCTACCTTGCACTGCAGATAGGCCATCTCCAACTGCCCCGTCTCATCAGCATAGATGATCTGCATCACGTGGGAGCTTCCAAAGCTTTTCTCCTCCACCTTCTCGGCCGCCCGGATGTTGGACAGGGTGATGAAGGAGCTTTTCTGAAATGATGGGGTGGGGGGGAGCCATGGAAATGTCAGGAGGGGAGAAGGGGTGGGGGCCAGCCCAGCAGAGCAGGCCCCACAGCAGAGCCCAGGAGATCTGAGCGCGCCCAGGGAGAGGCCATGCCCCCCTTAGAGGGGGCTTCACAGGAGAAAGCTCAGTCTGAGGCTGGCTCCATGCTGATCCCTTCCCCACCCCGCCCCAGACTCTAGAGACAATGCAACCAAATCCTGACACCAGTGGATCCCCTGCACTGCAGAACCATGGCCCGTGCTCTGCAGGTCAGACCAGGTGATCCAAGTGGCCCACTCTGCCTTTCAGATCTTGAATGGATGGGCAAGAAAAGCCTTCAAGGCCCTGGGGTGGATCTGGCCAATTCTCTCCCCCCTGACCAGTTCACCCACCCCAGGTGCTTTGCACATGTTCCTGAATTCTCAACACCACCCCCAGAAGCCAGCAGTTCAGCTCCACGTCACAGATAGGCAAATGGAGGTACAGGCCCAAACCCGACTCTCAGTCCCAGCAGTGTGAGAGAATCCCCTCCCCACGGACAGACCAGCAGAGTCTTTGCCCCGTGTCACTGCCAGGTGTCAGGGGGAACGTGCCCTGCCTTGAATATCCCCTAGAGCACAGTGCTCCCAGGGGGCTCATGGTGATGCTGGCAGCAAAGGCTTGGATGGGGGCTGAGCAGGGAAGCAGCTTCCATCTGTCCGCCTGGTCCAGGCAAAGCCGAGTGTCCACCTGGGGCCCCACAGCCACTTCTCTTCCACAATCAGTGCAGCCCAACCGAAAACATGGGACCAGCAGCTGCCTTCCTGAGCTGGGCCCATCCAGGCTGCAAACCACTCCCTGCTAATGGCAGGGTGCGTCCCCCTTACCTTGGAGTTGGGCGTCTTGGCAAAGCTGAGGGCCTCACTCGTTAACGAGAAGTAGAGTTTCTTAAAGGAGGACGACAGCAGCGGCCCTTTGCCTTTGCTCTTGTGGATGAATAAAGGCCCCTCCTTCACAACCAGCGTCTGTGCCTTCGGCTGGTCCACCTCTGCAAGCAACAGGGACGTCCTCAGAACCAAACAGCTGCCACTTAGCCCCTGGGCAGCCGCAGACCTCAAAAGCACCTCAGAGCAGAGAGTCCCAGAGCTATTCACATTTCACAACCAGGGCATGCAGCATGGCTGGGACAAGCACCCAGGTCTCCTTCCCAAGGTGGTGCCCTGTCTGCTGGAGCACACCGCCTGCAACAAAGATGGCCATTTCCTGCACTGTCCCTGGAAATCATTCTTGGGCCTGGAGTCCATTGTATTAAGAATGCAAAGTTTATGTATTGCTGTGGGACTGTACAAAAAGCCCTGGGGCAGACGGGACCAGTGTGAACCCGGGAGAGTGTTCTGCACTCCCAGGGAGCATTTGAAACAATGGGCCAGACAAGAATGAACTTTGGGGACAATTAAGCGGGTTGCCCAGGGATTCTCTCTGTGTGTGTCTGTGTGGCGCGCGCCAACGTACCCCATCTCTGGTTATGCAAAGCCCCAATCTGCAGCCTCACCCTGAAGAGAGAGGTTGTGTCTGTGGTTCACTCTTGCATGAGCCAAAGGCCCCAGCTGTATACAGGAAAGGCTAACCTATGCATGTGTTCTGAGCAGAGGCCACCATGACCCTGTAACCACAGAAAACCCCCTGCGGACGGTGTGAAGGACTGATCGCTGGCCAGACTGATCACCCCTTGCTGGAGCCGATTTCGGGTAACTGTATTAGCACACGTGTAGGTTCTTTTTATTGTTTTTCATGCTGTCACCTGAAGAACAGTGTGCGTGCTTAGAAAGGGCTGTGTGGTACCTGATCACCATGGGAAATTCTCCTGTTCTAGCCTCTGGAGGGGAAACAAAGTGCAGGCATTGACCTTTTAGACAGTCTGGCTTGCTGGGGTTATCACAGCATAGGCAGGGGACTGTATCGCCTGGGGAAACCTGAGTCAGGTGGGCGTGAGATGTGGGTCCCATCCAAGAAAGGGGGTGGCTGGGGCCCGAAGCCTAAAAGTGGGTGTCCTTGCTGAACCATGGAGCAGGAATACAGGTCCCCTGGACCTGTGACACAGGCTACTTCATTGATCCCAGTCTGACCTACCTGGCTCTATCCATCTAAGCAGAGAGACAGAGTCCCAGCGTTCTACTTGTGGGGCCCAGAAGCTGCTATGCTTTTAGAAGAGGGATTCAGCCCAAAGCCACACCAGCAACGGCGAATCCCCCTGAGCCAGATGGAGTGAGGTATGGGGTCCTTAGACCAACTGGCTCCAGCAGATCCATTCACCTTCCTTCTCCTCGATGTCTACAAGCTTGGTGATGAACTCCTTCATCTGGGAGATGCTCTGCTGGATGGTGGGCTGCAGAGGGGCCATCCAGCCTTCCTTGGCCCGGCTCGCTGCAGCATCCATGTTCCCTACAGTCTGGATGGCCTGGCAACAAACGAGAGGGAAGGATCACAGCACGCCACCCGAGCTGCCCACAACTGTGTGCTCTGGGCAAAGCCGGGGCAGTTGCACTCTGCCTGACATCAGGGCAGGAATAGAACCCAGAAGTCCTGATTCTCAGTCCCCTGCTGTAGAGAAATGGGCAGCTGGACATGAGCAGACTCTGTGGTTCTCTCTGGCTGTGAGAGTCACTGATGCAGCCCACTGCTGCCTGGAGACCCCGATGTCCTGGCCTCGCTCAGAGAGCTGCAGGAAGGCTAGCTGACCCCACTGCCGTCTCCCACCCAAGGGGAGCATGACACACGGGGTCAGCAGGCAGTGAGGGCTGCCCGGCATCCTGCGGCAGGTGGGCTGCTTGGGGGAATACTGCCTGCGCTCCCATGCCAGCCCCTCGGTTTGGCCAATTGGAAATGCTGCATTGGGAAGTGCTGGCAGGGTCCCTTATGGACACAGACACTCCCCCCCACACACACACACCAAATGGAGCTGCCTGGGGCAACATGGGACTTACCTTGGCTAGGAGCAGCAGGGTCCGACTGGTGCGGGCATCCGCATGCTTCTCCCGCAGGTGGAAGAGCTTGGGGGACATGATGGCAGGAGAGAAGAAGCGAAGGCAGAGAAAGCTAGTGACGGCAATGAACTTCACATTCTGCAGGAGGAGAGTGGTCAGGGAGGGGTGTCGACAGGGAGACAGAGAAGGAAATCGCTCGTTAAATACCAATAGCAGCAATTTAGGCCTCCCAGGGGGATGGTATGTGCCTGTCAGCTGATCCCTGTGTAATCAGAATCAGGCCCCTGAGCCTCCTCGGGCCAGCAGCATCACAAAGTGCTTTAGCAAATATAGAGCATATTTTCCTGCCACTGTAATGCAGCCACCTCTGAGGTGGAACAAACATGTCAGCTGTTTGCAGTTTAAGTTGAATGCAGGATTCTTCCCCATTATTGGTTGCCTTGTCAAAAGGAAATTCAGGGAGACATGCACCATGCTGGAAATAGGGACAGTCAGAAAATGCAGTATTTTCCTGCAGAAAATTCAGATGGGGGGGGGGGGGGGGAGAAGAGAGAGAATGATTTTTATCTCAGTTTTCTATGGAGAATTTTGACATTTCAGTGAAAATCTGAAAACTGGTACATTTCAATTTGCTGCCATGGTACCTCATGGGAGCTGTAGTTCGGTGCCTCATGCTCTCCTATTCTCCTATATTGGTCCAGCTTCCTGGTTGGACTACATCTCCCATGATGCACCACAGTATTCCCTCTTGGAATGGGTGCATCATGGGACATGTAGAACAGCCAAGGAGAACGGGGATATGAGGAACCGCACTACAACTCCCATAAGGCGCCGGGGCAGGCTAATCCAAATCAAGGTATTTCAGTTTTTTGACGAAAAGATCGAGATTCTCCACGGCGCTTCCTGTGAAAAAAAAATATATTTAGCCGAAAACCCCATTTTCCATCACAGAGCAGTTTATTTTCCGACCAGCCCTGCAGGCCACCATTGCTTCATTCATGGCCCAGAAGGAAGAGTGCCCCCCACTGAACCACAGTGCTGCTCCTTGCAGCTACCACCTCAGCGGGCCCTGCACTGGGGCCCATCTTGGTCCAGACTAAACAAGGCTGTGATTTCCAGCCAAGGCCGCCCCCTTCCCGTCACTGCTGTGTCTGAGCAGCAGGCTCTGGGCAGCTGCTGCCTGGTGGGTTAAGTTGTTCTGCAGCCTCACAGCCAATGCCTGTTGGAAGCCAACCACAGCACGGGACAGCCAGGTCCCCCCGGAGAGTCACGGTCTCTCTGGCAGTGAAACGTCACCATCCCCGTCTCTGTGTTGGGCTGGCCTCCCTCTGGGCCGGTGACAGAAAGGGATGGGGAGGGCCTGGCAACCGACCTTGTGTTTGTTCTCCGGGAAGTGCTCCTCGACCCGCTTGAAGAGCTGCCTGAAGGTGGCACGGACGGTGGCGGGACACGTCTTCACCGACTTGGCGATGGTGATGAGCAGGTCGATCAGGTAGGACTGCAGGTGCTGGGTGCTCTGCTGGATCACCTCGCTCTCCGTCTGGATCCGATGGAGCCCGGAGCACCTGCCGGGCGAGCCGCAGGGACACAGTCAGGAACGCACACTGGGGGAGACCGTGTGCATAAGCATGAGTGGTCTCTGCAGCCACACAGCTGCGGTGCAGGGCTGCCAATCCACATGCTTCAGGACACATGCTGGCCACTGGCTGGGGTCAGGAAGGATTGCTCCTGAAGAGTCTAGTGCAGCCTGACGTGGGATATAGGACGCTGAACTAGCTGGACCATTGCCGGGTGAGTTAGCTCCCTTCTTCCTAAATCATCAGCCAATCCCCTGGCATCTGTGTGGCTCTGTTTAGACACAGGCCTGACACACAAAGTCAGGAATGAACCGGAGGTTTGGTTTGGACTCTTCTCTAGCCCTAGGATTCTTTTACTGGCCCCCTCCAGGGGCCCAGAGCAGAGTGAGAGCGAGAGAGAGATTTGCAACCAGGGAGCTACAGGCTTTAGGAGAACGCTCTGTTTGGAGGGGGAACGTTAGGCAGGTTTCGCAAAAAGAAAAGGAGTACCCGTGGTACCTTAGAGACTAACAAATTTATTAGAGCATAAGCTTTCGTGAGCTACAGCTCACTTCATCGGATGCATTTGGTGGAAAACACACACACACACACACACACACACACAGAACATGAAACAATGGATTTATCATACACACTGTAAGGAGAGTGTTCACTTAAGATAAGCCATCACCAGCAGCAGGGGGGGAAAGGAGGAAAACCTTTCATGGTGACAAGCAAGGTAGGCTATTTCCAGCAGTTAACAAGAATATCAGAGGAACAGAGTGGGGGGGGGGAGGGAGAAATACCATGGGGAAATAGTTTTACTTTGTGTAATGACTCATCCATTCCCAGTCTCTATTCAAGCCTAAGTTAATTGTAACCAGTTTGCAAATTAATTCCAATTCAGCAGTCTCTCCTTGGAGTCTGTTTTTGAAGCTTTTTTGTTGAAGGATAGCCACCCTTAGGTCTGTAAATCGAGTGACCGGAGAGATTGAAGTGTTCTCCAACTGGTTTTTGAATGTTATAATTCTTGACGTCTGATTTGTGTCCATTCATTCTTTTACGTAGAGACTGTCCAGTTTGGCCAATGTACATGGCAGAGGGGCATTGCTGGCACATGATGGCATATATCACATTGGTAGATGCGCAGGTGAACGAGCCTCTGATAGTGTGGCTGATGTGATTAGGCCCTATGATGGTATCCCCTGAATAGATATGTGGACAGAGTTGGCAACGGGCTTTGTTGCAAGGATAGGTTCCTGGGTTAGTGGTTCTGTTGTGTGGTGTGTGCTTGCTGGTGAGTATTTGCTTCAGATTGGGGGGCTGTCTGTAAGCAAGGACTCCCAAGATCTGTGAGAGTGATGGGTCGTCCTTCAGGATAGGTTGTAGATCCTTGATGATGCGTTGGAGAGGTTTTAGTTGGGGGCTGAAGGTGATGGCTAGTGGCGTTCTGTTGTTTTCTTTGTTGGGCCTGTCCTGTAGTAGGTGACTTCTGGGTACTCTTCTGGCTCTGTCAATCTGTTTCTTCACTTCAGCAGGTGGGTATTGTAGTTGTAGGAATGCATGATAGAGATCTTGTAGGTGTTTGTCTCTGTCTGAGGGGTTGGAGCAAATGCGGTTATATCGTAGCGCTTGGCTGTAGACAATGGATCGAGTGGTATGATCTGGATGAAAGCTAGAGGCATGTAGGTAGGAATAGCGGTCAGTAGGTTTCCGATATAGGGTGGTGTTTATGTGACCATCGCTTATTAGCACCGTAGTGTCCAGGAAGTGGATCTCTTGTGTGGACTGGTCCAGGCTGAGGTTGATGGTGGGATGGAAATTGTTGAAATCATGGTGGAATTCCTCAAGAGCTTCTTTTCCATGGGTCCAGATGATGAAGATGTCATCAATGTAGCGCAAGTAGAGTAGGGGCATTAGGGGACGAGAGCTGAGGAAGCGTTGTTCTAAGTCAGCCATAAAAATGTTGGCATACTGTGGGGCCATGCGGGTACCCATCGCAGTGCCGCTGATTTGAAGGTATACATTGTCACCAAATGTGAAATAGTTATGGGTCAGGACAAAGTCACAAAGTTCAGCCACCAGGTTAGCCGTGACAGTATCGGGGATACTGTTCCCGACTGCTTGTAGTCCATCTTTGTGTGGAATGTTGGTGTAGAGGGCTTCTACATCCATAGTGGCTAGGATGGTGTTTTTAGGAAGATCACCAATGGACTGTAGTTTCCTCAGGAAGTCAGTGGTGTCTCGAAGATAGCTGGGAGTGCTGGTAACGAAGGGCCTGAGGAGGGAGTCTACATAGCCAGACAATCCTGCTGTCAGGGTGCCAATGCCTGAGATGATGGGGCGTCCAGGATTTCCAGGTTTATGGATCTTGGGTAGCAGATAGAATACCCCAGGTCGGGGCTCCAGGGGTGTGTCTGTGCGGATTTGTTCTTGTGCTTTTTCAGAGAGTTTCTTGAGCAAATGCTGTATTTTCTTTTGGTAACTCTCAGTGGGATCAGAGGGTAATGGCTTGTAGAAAGTGGTGTTGGAGAGCTGCCTAGTAGCCTCTTGTTCATACTCCGACCTATTCATGATGACGACAGCACCTCCTTTGTCAGCCTTTTTGATTATGATGTCAGAGTTGTTTCTGAGGCTGTGGATGGCACTGTGTTCTGCATGGCTGAGCTTATGGAGTAAGCGATGCTGCTTTTCCACAATTTCAGCTCGTGCACGTCGGCGGAAGCAGTCTATGTAGAAATACAGGCTGCTGTTTCGACCTTCAGGAGGAGTCCACCCAGAATCCTTCTTTTTGTAGTGTTGGCAGGAAGTTCTCTGTGGGTTAATATGTTGGTCAGAGGTGTGTTGGAAATATTCCTTGAGTCGGAGACGTCGAAAATAGGATTCTAGGTCACCACAGAACTGTATCATGTTCGTGGAGGTGGAGGGGCAAAAGGAGAGGCCCCGAGATAGGACAGATTCTTCTGCTGGGCTAAGAGTATAGTCGGATAGATTAACAATATTGCTGGGTGGGTTACGGGAACCATTGTTGTGGCCCCTTGTGGCATATAGTAGTTTAGATAGCTTAGTGTCCTTTTTCTTTTGTAGAGAAGCAAAGTGTGTTTTGTAAATGGCTTGTCTAAAGAAAAAAGGACACTAAGCTATTTAAACTACTAAGCCCCGACCTGGGGTATTCTATCTGCTACCCAAGATCCATAAACCTGGAAATCCTGGACGCCCCATCATCTCAGGCATTGGCACCCTGACAGCAGGATTGTCTGGCTATGTAGACTCCCTCCTCAGGCCCTTCGTTACCAGCACTCTGGTACATTGATGACATCTTCATCATCTGGACTCATGGAAAAGAAGCTCTTGAGGAATTCCACCATGATTTCAACAATTTCCATCCCACCATCAACCTCAGCCTGGACCAGTCCACACAAGAGATCCACTTTCTGGACACTACGGTGCTAATAAGCGATGGTCACATAAACACCACCCTATATCGGAAACCTACTGACCGCTATTCCTACCTACATGCCTCTAGCTTTCATGCAGATCATACCACTCGATCCATTGTCTACAGCCAAGCGCTACGATATAACCACATTTGCTCCAACCCCTCAGACAGAGACAAACACCTACAAGATCTCTATCATGCATTCCTACAACTACAGTACCCACCTGCTGAAGTGAAGAAACAGATTGACAGAGCCAGAAGAGTACCCAGAAGTCACCTACTACAGGACAGGCCCAACAAAGAAAACAACAGAACGCCACTAGCCATCACCTTCAGCCCCCAACTAAAACCTCTCCAACGCATCATCAAGGATCTACAACCTATCCTGAAGGACGACCCATCGCTCTCACAGATCTTGGGAGACAGACCAGTCCTTGCTTACAGACAGCCCCCCAATCTGAAGCAAATACTCACCAGCAAGCACACACCACACAACAGAACCACTAACCCAGGAACCTATCCTTGCAACAAAGCCCGTTGCCAACTCTGTCCACATATCTATTCAGGGGATACCATCATAGGGCCTAATCACATCAGCCACACTATCAGAGGCTCGTTCACCTGCACATCTACCAATGTGATATATGCCATCATGTGCCAGCAATGCCCCTCTGCCATGTACATTGGCCAAACTGGACAGTCTCTACGTAAAAGAATGAATGGACACAAATCAGACGTCAAGAATTATAACATTCAAAAACTAGTTGGAGAACACTTCAATCTCTCTGGTCACTCGATTACAGACCTAAGAGTGGCTATCCTTCAACAAAAAAGCTTCAAAAACAGACTCCAACGAGAGACTGCTGAATTGGAATTAATTTGCAAACTGGATACAATTAACTTAGGCTTGAATAGAGACTGGGAATGGATGAGTCATTACACAAAGTAAAACTATTTCCCCATGGTAATTCTGCCCCCCCACCCCCCCCCTACTGTTCCTCTGATATTCTTGTTAACTGCTGGAATTAGCCTACCTTGCTTGTCACCATGAAAGGTTTTCCTCCTTTCCCCCCCCTGCTGCTGGTGATGGCTTATCTTAAGTGATCACTCTCCTTACAGTGTGTATGATAAACCCATTGTTTCATGTTCTCTCTCTCTCTGTGTGTGTGTGTGTGTGTAAATCTCTCCTCTGCTTTTTCCACCAAATGAATCCGACGAAGTGAGCTGTAGCTCACGAAAGCTTATGCTCTAATAAATTTGTTAGTCTCTAAGGTGCCACGGGTACTCCTTTTCTTTTTGCGAATACAGACTAACACGGCTGCTACTCTGAAACCTATCGTTAGGCAGGTTTGTGATCCACACAGAGTCTAGGGCCTGATCCTCAGCTGGTGTCAGTCAGTGTAGATCCATTGATATCAATGGAGTGATGCCACATGACACCAGCTGGCCCCTTAGGGTACGTCTACACAGCAGACCCACCACCCCAGGTCGGCTGACTTGGCCTCGCGCTGAATAGCTGTGTCGATGTTCAGGCTCGGGTGGGAGCCCGGGCTCTGAACCCCAGCAAGGGGGGAGGGTCTCAGCGTCCAGGCTCCGGCCTGGGCCCGAACGTCTACACTGCTCTTTTAGCCCCACAGCGCAAGCCCCATGAGCCCGAGTCAGCTGACCTGGGCTCAGACTCACTGCCGTGGGGTTTTGTTTGCTGTGTAGACATACCCAGAGACTCTGGCTCTTAAAGATTGTGGGCCTGATCTCACTTGCGTCAGGTCTTCATGGGAGTTACAGCCAGGGGAGAGGAGCATCCAGCCTCATGCATCCCCTACGTTCAGGAGCACTGTCAGCTCCAGCAGCAGTGCGGATTTAGGGCAGGGTGGCTGGCACCTCGCTGGCGCCAGGGCAGTCAGGGGTAGCAGCCTACATGTCAGCTCCACATTCCTCGGTGTTGGAGCCAGAACATGGCTCTTGGTTTCTGCCATTCTCGTCCCCTGCCCCGGGGGGCTGCCCAACGCCCGGCACTGCCGCTTACCCGACCTCTTTAATCTCCACCTTGCTGGGATCCAACTCGATGTACTTCTTCTCATCAAAGATTCGATTCACTGTCGGCCCCAGGATGTTGTGCAAATACTGCATCCCTGCCACCTAAGGAGAGACGGCCAGTGAGGCAGGCAGAGAAGTGAGCAGCTCGCACACGCACACACAGACACACGCACATGCTCTCTCTCTCCCTCAGCATTTACAGCCATCAGGAGACGGGCCCAGTCCTGCATCCGAAGAGCAAAGCTGGATCCACACCACGTTTCCAGATCTCTCCCCCACTGCAGCCCTTTGGCCAATGAAAGTCTCAGGGGCCACCCCACTATCTCACAGAGGATGGGGGGTGGTTTTTTCTAATGTTTAGAGATGGACTTCAGCTACAGGGATCCAAGCTCCGGTCTCCTCCCAGTTCGTTGGTCCCAGAGCTGGGGCGGGCTGCAGAGTAAAGATCTGGATCCAAACTCCCCACGGTCACAGGGGTTCAGCTCAGCCCCAGCTCTGCTCCTGACTAGCGGTGAGTCGTGGAGCGGGTTTCAAGCCTGCAACTGGAGGGGGCCAGACTCTATTATCTAGGAGATCACCTCCCTCCCTGGCGTCCGTGGATACTACAAGACCGATAACACGCTCCAGGGTATAATATGCGACGGCTGAGCACGGGGCAGTACCTTCAGAAAGGATTCCATCGACTTCGAGGCCAGGGAGTTGCTCCGGAATAACGTGTTTGGCTCATCTGAAAAATGAGAGCGTCACCCATGAGAGACCTGAGGAGCCAGAGCCCCCGGCTTTGGTCATCTGGAGCAGAATTTCCCTGGCACGTATCACATGCTTAGGGTGCGTCTTGCAGGCCAGCCTGAATGCGCTTGGATAAAATAAGAAAAACAACCCAAAGCTTCACTTTGGAGCTCAAGTCGAACCTGAACTGACTCTTTGGGGGCCTTGGAAAAATTCAGGTGTCCCCCACCCCTCAATTATTTTATCATCATTCCTGTTGCAGTTTCTAAGCATTCCCATCATGGCAGGGTCTCCTGGCACTTCCAGCCCAGCCCTGCAAGCCCAATGGGAATGGAGATGACTCTCATAAGCAGTCCTGACGCCTAACTCCCACTAATGTTCAGCCTCAAGCGCTGAGCAGAACCAACCCTCCAGGCTTTTGGCGATCAGCCCCACTTGGATACTTGGACCCATGTCTCCCAAAGCAACGTTATTAATCAAGGGGTGACAGTATTCCACATGTGGTACTGCAGCCCTTGTGACTCCCCCCTTTGAGTAGAATCATACACGATCACGGTTTGAAGGGACCTCAGGAGGTCATCTAGTCCAACCCCCTGCTCAAAGCAGGGCCAACCCCAACTAAATCATCCCAGCCTGGGCTTTGTCAAGCTTTGAAGCTCCATCCTGGCCAGCAGACATTAGCCCTGGTCACTAGGAGAAGAGAGCTCTTCCTGAAGCCTGCTTCCAGATCAGAACACCCCCAAAGTGGGGGGTTAGCCAGTTCCAGGGGGTTTGGCCTGTTTTAGAATTCAGTGCCATTAGACTCCAGAGCCATCCAGACCCTTGTCTGTGACCTCTCTGCATCATCAGCTGTTTGGAGGTTGACGGACAAAACTCACATGGGCTGGGGAAGCTGACCCTGATTTATCCCAAGCCTGCAGGGACATTGTGGGTTTGAAAGCATGAATCAAACGTCACCGTGTTTGTGACAGACTTAGAGGACAATGGGTTGGCTGGGGAAGGGCAAAGACAGTCTGATGAAAAACTCTGGGCACCACCCCCTGCTTCTGAGAGGAAGGATGGCCCAGTGCTTAGAGCAGCAGCCCAGAGTATGGGAGACCAGGGTTCAATTCTTCTGCTCTGCCACAGGCTTCCTGCATTACCTGGGGCAAGTCACTTAGTCTCTTTGTGCCCCAGGTCCCCCTTTGTACAAGAGGGAGAACAGTCCTGCCCTGCCGCCCAGGGCTGCTGTGAGGTTGACTCCATTAAGGATGGGGAGGTGCTGAGATCCTCCAGGGACAGCGGCCACAGACACCCCTTGGACAGATTCTCCTTTCTCGCTAGCGCAGTTAAACTTGTTCAGAGCTGGAGCTTCAGCCTCCACTTGCACCAGACTTTATCTTCCTTACGAACAATGTCCCATTTTCTTACTTGGCAGTAGATGGTGCTCTTTGTATTCACTACTTACATACTCAGAGCCACGTAAACAAACCAGCCTCGAGAGAACCTTGTAACAGCGGTGGCATTGCACCGGATTTACATCAGAGTAAGCGAGAGGAAAACCAGGCTCACAGCACAGAGCAGCTGTAGGACATGCACCTGGCTTTCGGGACACTCGTCTATCCCGTACACATGGAACAGGCTGCCCCTTAACTAGAAACACTTGTGTTTAATGGAATCACCAGGTGTGAAAGAGGACATGTAAGTGACAGGGGGAAAAAGGTTTGTGAATTCCTGCTAGTTTTACATCCCCATACCACCACCTACCTCTTACCTAGCCCCATTCATCAGTAGATCTCAAAGCACATTCCAAAGAAGGTCCACAGCATTATTCCCCACTTTACAGGTGGGGAACTGAGGCAGAAAGCGAGGAAGTGACTTGTCCAAGGCCACCCAGCAGAGCCAGGAATAGAACCCAGTCCAGTGCTCTATCCACTAGATTGTAGCTGGGTCACTCGCTGCTAGTGTAATAACAGACTCCTCCCCATATCCTCGTGCCTCACCCGTTTTATCCAGCT
The DNA here is from genome assembly GCF_009764565.3 of Dermochelys coriacea. Lineage (NCBI taxonomy): Eukaryota > Metazoa > Chordata > Testudines > Dermochelyidae > Dermochelys > Dermochelys coriacea. The sequence goes on from NC_050084.1 coordinate 19,314,689, forward strand.
CCAGCTTGAAGAGGAGATCCAGGAACTCTTTGGCCAAGCCTTGGCCTAGGAAGAGCTTGACGAGGTTGATGGCCACTTCCTGTCTACACTCCGCCGTTGCAGTTTCATCGATCAGGGTGATTAAATGAAGCTTCCCATCCTGCTGGGAAGAGAAGCAGCGGCTGCAGTGAGTGGAAGAGGCAGGCAGGATAAGGCCTTCCCCCTCGGCAGGGCACACTGGGTGCTGGGGAGTTTTCTTGGCAGCTGGCAGCTCTGGAGGCTGAAGTACTTTGTCTACAGAGTGAGTACAGCATATGCATTGGCAGAACTGGGGTACCCAACCCCGCTTGGTCTGCCAGTGGGGTTCGAAACCCTGCATCATCAGTGATAAAACCACAAGCCTCTGCCACATGAGCTACAGGAGTAACTCCCTTAGCTGCCAGCTGTAGTAGACTGCTACCTTCTTATGTGTGCCAGCCACTGGACAGAGACAAAGACCGCACTCGCTTAGTGTGGATTATACTAGCTTCCCCCATGCAGCCGCACCAAAACCCCTTACTTAGACTGTAGGCTGCTTGGGGCTGGGGCCATCTCTGTTTGTACAGCACCTAGCACAACGGGGTCCTGGGCCGGGACTGCAGCTCCTAGGTGCTATCACAATACAAACAGATGATGGTTAATCAATCTAGCGGGGCTATGTCTGGTACGTCCGTCACGGCACGAGAAGAATTGGTGGGGGCCTTGAGCAGATGTCGAATGGTAATTGGCTGATGGCCTGAAATGAGCTGATCATCAGCAGGGAATGATATTTTGGTCACTACCAACCTAGAAGTGAAAGGCTCCGTAGCTTCTTGCGAGTCGCAGGAGCCACTTGCGGCCTGCAGGGTGGCTGACCGGCAGCTCTTACTAGATGATCAGAATGACCTTAAAGATCTAGGACTTTGAATTCCTGTTTTGAACGGGGGTGATGCCAGGAAATATTAGCCATGTGCCCAGCTGAGCAGCCTCCCAGCTCTGTTCTGCGTGAGATGGTGTGGTGCAGCCAGCTCACCTTGGGCCCCGCTTTTACTTCTTGGCACAGCAGCTGGACCAGAGGCTGGTAGTAACTGCCTGGCAGCACTGTCTCATCTCGAAGCCTCACCTGCAGCTGCAGGGAGCCCAGGTTGCCTCTGAAATGCATGAAGCACAGAACCAAAGCGTGGAGAGAAATCACAGAATCATAGGATTGGAAGGGACCTTGAGAAGTCTTCTAGTCCAGCACTCAAGCCCTGCACTCAAGGCAGGACTAAGTATTATCTAGACCATCCCTGACAGGTGTTTGTCTAAACTGCTCTTAAAAATCTCCAATGATGCAGACTCCACAACCTCCCTGGGTAATTTATGCCACTGCTTAACTACCCTAACACTTAGGAAGCTTTTCCTAATGTCCAACCTAAACCGTCCTTGCTGCAGTTTAAACCTATTGCTTCTTTTCCTATCCTCAGAGGTTAGTGAGAACAATTTTTCTTCCTCCTCCCTGTAACAACCTTTTATGTTCTTGAAAACTGTTATGTCCCCTCTCAGTCTTCTCTTCTCCAGACTAAACAAACCCCATTTTTTCAGTCTTCCCTCATAGGTCATGCTTTTTAGATTTTTAAATCATTTTTGTTGCTCTTTTCTGGACTTTCTCCAACTTGTCCACATCTTTTCTGAAATGTGATGCCCAGAAGTGGACAAAATTGGGGATTGGTCCTGGTTTGAGCAGGGGGTTGGACTAGATGACCTCCTGAGGTCCCTTCCAACCCTGATATTCTATGATTCTATGAAAATATTCCAGTTGAGGCCTACTCAGTGTGGAGTAGAGCAGAAGAATTACTTCTCGTGTTTTGCTTACAACACTCCTGCTAATACATCCCAGAATGATGTTCGTTTTTTTGCAACAGCATTACACTGTTGATTCATATTTAGTTTGTGATCCACTATGACCTCCAGATCCCTTTCCGCAGTACTCCTTCCTAGGCCGTCATTTCCCATTTTGTACGTGTGCAACTGATTGTTCCTTCCTAAGTGGAGAACTTTGCATTTGTCCTTATTGAACTTCATCCTATTTTCTTCAGACCATTTCTCCAATTTGTCCAGATCATTTTGAATTTTAAACCTACCCTCCAAAGCACTTGCAACTCCTCCCAGCTTGGTATTGTCCACAAACTTTATAAGAGTACTCTCTATGCCATTATCTAAATCATTGATGAAGATATTGAACAGAATTGGACCCAGCACTATCCTGAGAGAAGCCAGAAGCTGGGAATGGGCGACAGGGGATGGATCACTTGGTGATGACCTGTTCTGTTCATTCTCTCTGGGGCACCTAGCACTGGCCACTGTCGGCAGACAGGATACTGGCTAGATGGACTTTGGTCTGACCCAGTAGGGCCATTCTTAGGTTTCTATGAGATACCACATGTGCCAGGACCCACGAGGACACCCACTCGATCGTGGGGTGCAGAAACACCATGGACGGGCGTCCCTTTGGAAAGGCTAGCACAGAAATACAGACGCAGAGGGGAGAGCGCCCCCTACTGCGTCGCCTGCCTTGCAAGCCGCAGGAACAGCGGGGTCAGCACTGCCTAGGAGGGACAGCACCCCCTGCTGAATCCCCTGGCATTCTCTCTGCATTTTATGGCATGAAAACGTAACTGGATAATGACAGACTCACTCATCCACTCTGGGCTTGGATTTATCGGGCCTCAGCCTGAACCATCCTTCCTCTTGCTGAACGGTCTGTGACCCCTGGATATTAAACACCACCTAGGAAGAACACAGGAGGAGAAAGCTGGCAAGGAAAATGTAACCCTCTCCCGAATGGGGTTACCACAGGGCACTTTCGTTAGAGAATCACTTCTGGAATAGTTCCGACGAGTCTCACCAGCTACTTCTCTCACCGTTAGCTCGTTCTCATGGCCAATTGCACATATTACAACACCACCTAGGAGGCAGCGACTGAGATCAGGACCCCCAGGGCACTAGGCGCTGTCCGTGCACAGAATGAGAGACAGTCCCTCCTCCAAGGTGCTTACAGTGTAACAAACAAGAGAGAGACAGGGTGGGAGAAAGGATTTCACAGATGGGGAGCTGAGTCCCAGAGAGATCGGGTGACTCACCCGAAGTCCCACATGAAGGCTGTAGAAAAGGTGGGAACTGACACCTGGTGCAGTTCTTAATCCTGAACCCCCCTTCCTCCGCTAGGCCACACTCAGGATGCTTGCGGTTAGCCTAGAGATGGCCCAGAACCAGACGCTTCTATCTGAATGCCCAGCGTGCCCTGGAACTTCAGTGGTTTGGATAAAATAATAATGAAAATACTTAACCTTCTACCTGACTTCACCGAGGGGCTGGCAACACTTTACAAAGGAAGGGAGAATGATTTCATCCTAACTTAGGTGTTTCTACCCAAGCATCTAATTCTCACTCTTTGATTTTACAGTGATGGGAAGTTCCTGAGCCCCTCCCCATCTTTAATGCATTGATCCTGCAAGGCAGGGCAGTACTGTCATCCCCTGGTACAGATGAGGAACAGAGCAGCTACGGGACTTGCTCAAGGCCACACAGGAAGGCTGTGGCAGAGCTGGAAATTCAATCCACGTCTCCTGAGTCCCAGACTAGCTCCCTGACCACTGGGCCATCCTGCCTCCATTTCAAAGATGGGGGAAACTGAGGCATGGGGTGGCAACAGGGTTTACCAAGGCTACAGAGAGAGTCAGTGGCAGAGCTGGAACCAGACCCTCAAGGTGTCTGACTCACAGCCCCGTGTCTGATCCATGAAGCTTATTAAATATTAATCCTAATGACTGTACAAGAACCAGGCCAATGGAGGTGGCTCTGATCAGCCGGCGGTCGCCCCTCACCTTCCCCAGGAAGTCGTTCCTGCTGACGAGATCCCAGTCCCACACCTCAATGCAGAGCTTCTCTGTGGCCGACTCATCCAGGTCAAACGCAAAGGTCTCGTTCCAGCGGGGGTAGCAGGATTTCTTGACCACCTTTGAGCAAAGCAAAGCAGTACAGCTTTAATCACCCTCCCCGGCCAGATCTGTAATGCTCCACTAAGCAGCTCAGAACAAGGGAACAGCATCTCACCGAGTCACCAAGCAAATTAAAAAGGAAAAATAATGGTTTTTTGTTTAAAAAAAAAAAAAAAAAGCGCGTTCTTACCTGTGTCACTAACAGCCCTTAGATTATTCTTCCCGGCCTTGATTCTTGACCCGATTCACTACGGCTCTGCACCTTGCCTGGTCGTCTGCATCAGTGCAAAGCACCTCACACCCACTTTGCACAGCATGAGTGACCATGCAAGGCACAGGACAGGGAGTATCAGGCCCTGCATTTGCAGAGACGGCCTCAAGCCACAGTTGCCAGAGCTAGATCTCCAGCACCTCAGAGCTGAGGAGTGGTGAGAGCCCAGGGGTTTGGAGCAGCCGGTTATAAAATGGTTCTGACAAACTAAAGGGGCACTCAAATGCATATACATTTATATTTCAGACCTCCGGAAGGCCTCTTTCCCCGGCTAGAGTGGTATAATGTGGACTTAGCGACACTGAGAATTCAGGCCATTGATTCTAATGCACTACAGCAGGTTTAGATTCCAAACACAATTGTTAACCCCAGCTCCTCACAGCCCCGTGTTGCCATGACACAGTGTTACCAACTCTTGTGATTTCATAGGGAGTCTTGTCACAGGTCATGTTTCATTGAAAGCCCCAGCTCCTGGAGTCATGTGATTATGGGGGAGAAAAATCACAGCTTTCCTTTTATAAAATTAAGTTTCTAGCTCACAAGGGCAAAAATGTGACCCAAAGGTTCAAAACACCCAAGGCAAATAAAAAGAATCCAATTTCCTTTTTAAGCCAATCTCATGATTTTTGAGGGGACGTTTGTGGTGGTCAGTACTACTGCCTTTGTTGTTTGTAATTGGGCAATCATTTCAATTCCTATCAGCTCTGGTAAAACTTTTTCTTTAAAAAAAAAAAAAAAAAACGAACACACAACTATACAAAAGCTAAACTTTAGGTCTAAACTACCTACATTTACATTCCCAGCGTCAGCAGATCTCTCAGTCTGCTGACTTCTTCCCACAGGAAAACAGTTCCTATGCATTGTTTGCCATCCAGGAACAGGACTGGCAGGGACCTCCTGGGTCATTGAGTGTAGTACGCTGCTATTGCAGGCAAGCCCATACAATCCCATTCCTAAATTTATCAAGCTCCACCTTAAAACCAGGTAGGTTTCTTGTCCCCACTATTCTTGTTGGATTCCAGAGCCTCGCTCCCCTCATGGTCAGAAACCTTCTAATTTCCAGCATCCGTTTTTTCAGGGTCGGTTTATCGCCATTGGTTCTTCATTTAGCTTCTGCTGCTCTTCCCCCTCCCTTGCATTTACCCTCCTGCCGTACGTCTAGAGATCAACTGGATCCCTTCCCCAGATGGGCATAACTACTTCCCTGTGATCAGACGGTACTGTTCGGTTTAGCAGAGTGGGGACTATCAGGAGGTGCTGACCTGGACTGAGTCTATATGCCTATGTCTGGAGCTAAAATTTACACTCCTGTACTAGGTCACTGCAAAGAGGCCTAGGTCGGATACAGATATTGCCACCAGAGCCGAGCTGCAAGGCTGGCAATGACAGAAGTCCAACAGGGCACTAGAAATGGGGCCACGCTACAACATTTTGATTGGGGTGCCAATCCCCCCTCCCAAAGCCTGAGGTTGTTCAGACCTCAGGAGTCTGGCTCAGGCCCATCCCGATAGGGAATCCTGAGGCAGTTCATCTTCTACCTGAAATAACATTACTGAAATGGCTCATAGCGCCACACCCGAGCAGCTTTCCTCCTGGAGTCCTGAACACGACCAGAGCCAAACTTTGGCCTGACGTATACCGCCCCCGAGCCATCCCATTAGCTCCAACAAAACTTCTGCACAGAACGAGGCTCCTAGGGCTCTGGTCCCAGTGATGCTCACATGGAACTTTCACTGCTAACTGATCCATCCAAGAGCAACCTCCGCCCCGATGCTGCGTCCATGAAGGGCGCTGTGCTATGAACATGACCCATGCGGCTGACTGCATCCCTGGATCCCCCCTTGGGGAACGGAAAGGCAGAAGGGAGTTTCTAGCACAGGCTGCTTTCCTCCCTGTCCCCACAATGGGATCAACACCCCAACCTGCTCTCGACTCACCGAGCTCTCTTGGGTCTTGCTGTTGTAGCGAACTCTGACAAAGGGATCGGAAGCGCCATTCCGATCTTTCCGAGCCAAATCCCTGCGGAGAGAGGAGGAATCAGAAGGGCCTTAGCACAAAAGAGCTTCTGACTAGAGCTGGCAATCTTTTTCAACTGAAACAAGTCAGTGCAAAATGCAGATTAAGGCCGACCGAAACATTTCGCCCATCGGTGTCGGCCCAGACCAAACTCAATTTGGACAGGGCTCATTTGGACGTTTTCAAAGTGACTTTTTCGTTAGAAATTTCCTTCAGTTTTATTGAAGCCAAATGTAAAAAATAAGAATTTTTTTTTAAAAAAAAGCTTAAAATCTAAATGAAATGTTTCATTTTTGTTGGAAATTTAAAACAAATTTTTTGTTGTGGGTCAAACAAAAAGGGTTTTTTTTGGAACTGCCACTGACCTTAAAAAAAAAAAAAAAAAAAATATCAGTTCTTTCCACAGCTCTGCCTCTGCTTAAGCTGCCAGCAGCTTTAGGGGAACCTGCAAGATCCTCCCTCTTGCTACCGAAAGCACAAAAGAACGGGGGCCAGTTCATGGTGAGCACCATAAAGGAATCTGCTACTTAACCAAAGCCACTTTCAAATGCGTGTTCCCTCCTACATTACTCCTGGCTGCTGCATGCATGCAGGGACAGAGGAAGGATGTCCATCTGCAGGGGAAGGAAGGGGAACAAGCTGCAGGTCCGTAACTGGTGTGAATGTTGATGGGAAGGTAGGGGAGTCATAGATGGAGGGAGGGATCTGCCATGTGCCCCAGTCAGGGCTAGGAGATAAGGGCAATAACTTGATACATCATGGGATACCAGCTGCTTCCACAAATGCATCCGATGAAGTGAGCTGTAGCTCACGAAAGCTTATGCTCTAATAAATTTGTTAGTCTCTAAGGTGCCACAAGTACTCCTTTTCTTTTTGCGAATACAGACTAACACGGCTGCTACTCTGAAACACAGAACTCCTGTACATGTCACACAGGGCTGTGGCGTGAGCAGGAAACACTGTCCCAGTATCCCTTGGGTGGGGGTAGGGCCATTGACAGGTGCAGGTTTGGGAGCACTGGGTGATCCAGACTGGCCACTGAAAGCAGCCAACGGCGTGATGTCCTGGGGTGCTATCTGTTTCTTGGTAAACAAAGGCTAACTCCAGCTCAGCATCCCCTACTCTTTGTATGAGCGCTCAGGGAAAAGACAAAAACAGTGGAGCTTGGGGAAAGATGGGAGAGAACTCTTTTGGGAAGGTCAGGCTGCTCTCCAAGGATCATGAGAATTGCTACACTGGTCCAATAGCCCATCTCTGGTAGTGGCCAGCATCAGCTGCTTCAGAGGAATCATCTTTCTAACACCCATGAGTCAGAGGCTAGCTAGAAGAATGAGAGTTTACATTCCTTCCCACCTTTTCCTTTCCCCCCCCCCTCTTTTCTTTCTTCTCCCCATCCTTGCTATTGTAACCCTGGACCTTCTCATTTTATTAATTATATATATATAGCCAATCCTTTTCGCCATCCTTCTAAGCTCTTGGCTCAGTGACATCTTGTGGCAATGAGTTCAACAGGCCAATTGCATGGTGGGTAAACACTTATTTCTTCATGTGTGTCCGTCAGCGACATTCCCAGTACTTGCATTACAAGACAGAGTGAACAGAAGGGCCTGGTCTACCTTCTCTCTACCATTCATTATTTCAGTGTGTCGCCTCTCTCAGGTAAGCAGTCCTCTCTCTCTCTCCCCTTTTTTCCAGGCCTCTGATCATTCTTGTCACCAGTCTCTGAGCCCCCTCTACTTCTGCTCTATCCTTTTCAATGTAGCGTGACCAGGTGGGATATATTATTTCAGATAAGGACACACTACCGATTTATATAATAAATGTGTGCTATTTTCAGGAATGTGCCCAACTCCAGGCATGAGGCAGTGTTCTCACTCTTTTGTTATTTACAGTAACTTGGTCTGATCTCTGGTTAGAGACAACCTCCCAAGAGGCAAACCCTTTGCTGATTGCATGTGTGCTTCGTCTCTGTGGACGCAACCCAGCTGCTTACACTGAGGTGTTGGAAGAAGGCATGAAATTGATCAGATTTCAGCAAAATCTGCAGTAGAATTGTCTGATGAAATATTTCTACCAATATGCCTTCTGGCCTTAGAACTGATGGACACACACACACACCCCTCCCCAAAGTGCCCTCATTCCCACCACCAGTCATTTCTTACCAGGTAAAAATTCAAGCACCCCTCCAACTAAGGCTTGCTGTAGCTAGACATACAAGTTATTTCCACATGTGGCATCCCCCACATCTTTTCAGAGGAGTTCAATCAAACCCTTGTGGTTTTGAAAAAATAAACAGCCCAGTTTATTACCCTCTCTCTTTAGCAAGACAATTCCCACCTGCTTTAAACTTGCCCAAGAGATTATTTCCACTGACGTAGGTTTTCCATGGCAAAGTTCACATTGTTCACGGGGTGCTGACGAACTGGGAATAAAATGCTTATGGCCTTCTGTAGGCCAAGAGCAAAGGTGTATTTTTAGTCTGGATGGCTTAAACTACAGAACAACGGGCCAAGAAAGAACAAAAGCAAAGTCTCAATGGCAGAGCACAGTGCGTGTGCGACCCCCTCCGTGACACCCCCTTCATATTCATTTCATTACAGCCGAGCCCGCTCTGCCTCCTATGCTTCAAGTTGGTCCCTGGGATCTAAACACGTCCATGGTTGCGTCAAAGCACTTCTGATCGCCTACACTATCCTTTATTAACAAGGCAGAGCTCGGCCGGCCCCGCTGTTCAGAATTCAAATTTCAGAGATCCCTGTGTGATGATGCTTTTAACTGGGGTTGATGTGCGCAGGGCTCCAGGGCATTTTATTAAGGATGCCATATTATTATTTGCCTTAGAGAACTGGCAGGTACAAAGAGACTAGTGGGGAAGACGCATTCCCACGCAGTTCTCTCTCTGACTCATAGGGGCTGGGTCCTCAGCTAGCGCAAATCAGCACCCTCAGCAGAGCTCCCCAGAAGGAGCAGAGTGACGCCAGTTTACATCGTGAGGGAGTGAAGCTAAAAATAGCCAGGCACCCAAACCAGACTCATCCTCTTTAATGAGGAAATTAAAGAGACCAACGTGTTTCAAGTGCTCCCTTTCCAGAATCCACAGGGCGGTTTGGAGCCAGACGACAGGCTCCATCAGCATGCAGGGTGCGTCGCTGACTGCTAGCCAGGAAAAGCCACCCTCTGCTGCCCGGCTTATGTGTGCAAAGGGAAAACCTGAAGCGTCAAAGCCACACACAGGGTTGGCCAATGAGGCGCTTCCCAGAGCGAGTCACACAAGGGGCTCGTTTGTTTCACAGGGAGTCGCCGGTTCTGGCACTCACCCCTAGAATTTGCACTCGGCCCTTCCCCCAGCAGCAGGGAGATGGGAGGGGGGAAGTTAAGCAGACATGGAAAATAATGAAGTGTAAAACAGTAACGGGGCAACCAACAGACTCCTTGATGATGCAGTTCAGTGAGCGGAGATGCCAAGAGACCAAAGAAAGGGGCTACCTTCTCTCCTCCTGCCCCACCAAAGAGGGACTAGATCCACACCCAGGGGCTGAGGTTGATATCAGGGCTTCTGGGTACTACCATGGTATGAATATTAATTCCTTATTGTTTGTGAATAGAGAAATAATACCCGCAGCATTCTGTAGCTGTGGGAGTACCTGGGTAGGTACACTCCAGGCTGCTGCAGGGATTTGCACTTGATGACGGAGTACATGAAGCACTGCATACTGAACCAATGTCCCGGGGGTCACGTGTCACATAGGATGGGCTAACTTTCAGAGGAGAGAGGCCATGAGCACTCATACTCATTAGAAAGAAGAGAAACCCCAGGATCCTGACCAGATTCCTCCCTAAACTCCCCCTGCAATGTCACTTGGGCAACACATGCTTCCCGTTGTGGGCTGCTCAGTTGCAAAATCCCTGCCTGCAGGCAGTCCAGCTCAGAGCAGGGCCAAAGACAGCGAGTATTCGCTCCTGGCTTTCCTCCTGGGGTTTTTGTGTCCGAATCTCTCCTGTAGGTGCCCTACTGTTCCCTCCCCATGTAGCCCTTGGAACAAGCCTCCTGGCCATTAGACTGACTGTGATTAGAGACTGGGCGGTCATTGCTGGAGTGCAGGGTACTCCGCCCAGAGCCAGCGGAAAGGTCAGGAGAGGGAGGGGGAATCCTGCAGAGCCAGAGCGGTGAGTCACAGGGAAGGGAACTCCAGGCAGCTCGCTGGCTTGGGGAAGCGGATTCCCTGCAGCTCCCTGGGGGCTTCTCCTCTCCCCCCCCCCCCCCCCGTGCCTGGCTGACAACGCAGGCTGGGCCGCTTGGCTGCTCTGAGGGGGTGGACGAGAGAGAGCAGCCTCAAGGGCGCTCTGCCCAAACAAAGCACTGGCTTCCCATTTGTGCAGCCTTTGAGGGTCACAGAGCCCCGACTCAGGAGGCAGGTGGCTAATGCCTGGGGAGGCTGGTACCTGGAGCAAATACCCAGCAGCAGCGGGCACAGTCTCGCCCATGCTGCAGCAGGAAGGCCCCTGAGTCAGCCTGGCACTGCCCGCAGGCTCCAATCCTCACAGTCCCGCAGCTCTGTCATGACAGATCCGGGGCCAGACATGAAGCGGTCTCCAGGAGCGGAGCCCAGGGGCTCTCAACGCGCAGGCCCCAGGAGAGGAAATGGTTACGCAGAGGCTGAACGGAGGAAGGAGAAGCCCATCCCTGGGGGTCACCCACTAGGAGCCAGCGAGATGGATTTTGGCCCTGCATTTTCGAATCGCCAAAAGATCTCGCACATATCAGCACATTATCCCGCCCCTGAGTGTCTTCACTGCAGAGTTAACCCGGGCTCTTACCAGAAGTTGCCCACCGGTAGCCCCCACCTGCACCAGATCCTCACCCAGCCTGTCATGTTTGTAGCAGCTGGGAGTCTTGGGACTCATTTAACAGGGAGCCCCGTGGTGGAGGGAGCTCAGCTGGGTGTGCAGCCAGAGCCACAGGGAAGATTAACCCCTCATTAGAGGCAGGCAGGCCAAATGCCTTTTCAGTCTAGCTCCTGCTGTTCTGCCAGCTGCATCAGACCGTGCATTGTGGGCGTTGTGCACACAAGGACGGCCAGGATGGAGGAGACACAGGGTCCATCTTGCCCAGAGTCTTGTCCCCAGCTGGGGCCTGCAGCAGTTGTTGCAGAGGCAGGGACAAGAGACCCCAGAATGGAATAATCTGGCCCCAGGGGAAGTTTCTTCCCCATGTCAGGCACTTAGTGGTTGATCTATGGCCTGAAGCAGGAGGAGTTTTATCCTTTTTAGTTACATTTTCTCAATATCTAGATAAACATCTGATCCTTTTCCAAATTCTGTTAAGCTCTTGGTCTCAGTGACATCATTTTGTAATGAGTTCCACAGGCTAATTATGCCCCAGGTAATAATCATACTTAGCTCCTATATAGCACTGTTCATCAGCAGAGCTCAAAGTGCTTTACAAAGGAGGTCAGTATACTTAGCTCCATTTTACAGATAGGGAAACCGAGGCATAAGGAGAAGTGACTTGCTCAAGCTCACCCAGCAGACCAGTGGCAAAGGTGGGACTAGAACCCAGGTCTCCTGAATCCCAGGCCAGTGTTCCAGCCACTAGATCACACTGCCTTCCTTGTAACATCACTGGATGTCCCTTCCTTCTCATTTTACGAGCAAGGGTAAAAGGAAGAGCCCCAACGACCGGGTATATATTGCTTATTACCACACACACCTCTGAGACAACCCCCCGCCCCTTTAGAGCCTTACCGGTACATTGCACCGTCCTGAGGTTTTAAACCCCTCCACCTTTCCAGGCCCCTGATCACTTTCATTGCTCTTCTTTGGACTTTTCCCTGGAGAGCAAAGGGGCATTAGCAGCTTCCTCCCTGCAGGTCTGTCTCTGCCTTGCTCCACCCCCTTACCTGGCTTCAAACACCCTGCAGCGCAGCTTCCTCGCCGCGTCGCTGCCCAGGATCTCGATCTGGAGGTGGATTTCCCCCTGTACCTCTTCGTCGGGATCGATTTCGGTCAGGTTCAGCCAGCCGCTGTAGCCTAGACAGAGAGAACAGCTGCTAGAGAAGCCTGTGTGTGTGTCTCCCTGCCACGGGTTTGTCTGGTCAGGCCTGTTTTCCACACAGGAAATAATAATACCACCACCTCACTCTTATGTAGGGCTTTCCATCAGGAGATCTCAAAGCGCTTCACAGGTTTTAATAAAAAGAAAAAAAGGAGGACTTGTGGCACCTTAGAGACTAACAAATTTATTTGAGCGTAAGCTTTCGTGAGCTACAGCTCACTTCATCGGATGCATTCAGTGGAAAATACAGTGGGGAGATTTATATACACAGAGAACATGAAACAATGGGTGTTACCATAGACACTGTAACGAGAGTGATGGCAACACCCATTGTTTCATGTTCTCTGTGTATATAAATCTCCCCACTGTATTTTCCACTGAATGCATCCGATGAAGTGAGCTGTAGCTCATGAAAGCTTACGCTCAAATAAATTTGTTAGTCTCCAAGGTGCCACAAGTCCTCCTTTTCTTTTTGTGAATACAGACTAACATGGCAGCTGAAACAAGTTTTAATGCATTTCTCCTCCCAACACCCTTGGGAGGCAGGGCTGGTGGGGCCGTCATCCCCATGGTACAGCTGGGGAACTGAGGCATAGAGCTAAGTGACTTGCCCAGGGTTACTCGAAGTCTGTAGCAGAGAAGGAACTTGACCTAGAGTCTCACAAGGCCTTACTAGGCTAGTGCCCAAGCCACAGACCCATCACAGTGCCACACAGTCAGCTCACACTACTCCAAGAGACTGACTGTGAATTTAGTGGTGGCAAAAGGTACCAGGCTTAGAGCCCAAAGTCATCTCTCTGCAGAGCCCTTCCCACCAACGAGCCTGGCGCCTAACCCAGAAGGAGAGGAGATCTGGGTCTCCAGGCCTGCTCAGACCCCAGCTTTCTCACTGCCGACACAGGTGCCCTTTACCATGAGCAGTGGCTGGTGGCATGTGCCACACAGACCCTGTCCCAGAAGAACCGGGCCAGCACCTCAGTTTGCAGGCGAGGTATCAAAGGGTAACGACATTCCATCACCTCTGGCCTCGGACCAGCCCCAAGCTGGCGGCCTAGTGGGGAAAGGCGCTGTACCCCATTACCAATCCCATGAGCCACCCAAAGCCTCTCACTGCTAGGGGCAGTGGGATGGTGCAGGACCCTTTACCTGGATCTTTAGCCTCTCCGGCATCCAAAAGAGCCAGAGAGTTCCCAAGTCCTCACAAATCCAGACAGACCCCCCACATAGGGCAGGTCCCTTCCCTTTTGCAGCCTCCTCTGGGCTGGACCTGCTGCCCAGACAGACACATGCAGGAGGGAGGCCAGCGCAGAGTTCCCCCTCCCTGCCTCCTCCACCCACGCAGCATTCGCTGCCCTTGTCTAGAGGCTGGCTCAGCTGGGCAAGAGTAAGCCGAGGACGTGAGCTGCCTACTCAAGGATGGGGGGACTGAGGCAGCCAGAGACCTGCATGACTCATCCCTGATATAGATGGGAGATTGTTTCCTTCTGGCAAGAAGGATTTGCAATACCGGAACTCGCTCTCTGTTCCCTCTTAACTAGTGTGCAGCTAGTTCACCCCTTCGATCCAGCCACTAGCTAGAACACGGGCTGAACTGTCAGGAGTACAGGACGGCTCCAGTTTGCAGGGAGCGCTGGCCGACCATCCCGGGGTTCTGGCAACTTACAGCTTGGCAGAGCTCAGAATGGGGGGCGCTCTCTGCACAGAGGGAGCGATGGGAGCCTGCTGGAATGAGCTCCTGTGCTGCAAACTAGCCCTTAGCGCAGGGGTGGGCAAACTTTTTAGCCAGAGGACCACATTGGGGTTGCGAAGCTGTATGGAGGACTGGGTAGGGAAGGCTGGGCCTCCCCAAACAGCCTGGCTCCCGCCCCCTATCCTCTCCCTCCCACTTCCTGCTCCCCTCAGAACCCCTGACCCATCCAACCCCCCGGCTCCTTGTTCCTGACCGCCCCCTCCTGGGACCACCCACCGCTAACCACCCCCTGGAACCCCTCCCCCATCCAACGTCTCCCCCTGTTCCCTGACTGCCCTGCCCCCTATCCACACCCCACCCCCGACTGCCCCCTCAAAACCCCCAACCCATCCAACCCCCCTGCTCTTTCTCCCCTGACCACCCCCTCCCGGAAACCCCTGCCCCTAACTGCCCCCCTCGGGACACCACCCCCTATCCAACTGCCCCCCCCACTTCCTGCCCCGACTGCCCCCCTCAGAACCCCCGACCCATCCAACCCCCCCACTCCCTGACCGCCCCGATCCCTATCTACACCCTTGACCCTGGGGACCCCCCCCATCCAACCCCCTCTATTCCCAGTCCCCTGATTGCCCCCTGGGATCCCCTGCCCCTTACCCAACCCCCACCCTCTCTTGCCATGCCCAGTAGGAGCTCGCCGCCCCACCCCCGGCTGGAGCCAGCCACGCTGCCTGGCAGGAGTGGCGGACCAGAGTGGTGGCGGCATCTGAGGCTGTGGGGGAGCGGGGACAGCAGGGATGGGGCCGGGCGCTCAGGGGCCGGGCAGGACAGTCCCGCGGGCCAGATGTGGCCCATAGTTTGCCCACCTCTGCCTTAGGGCGTCCTCTCAGAGGACCAGCAAAGGCTGATATTGCTACAGCACATTAGGGGATAGAGATTACACTCACCGACACAGCACAATGCCAGTGTGTTGCAGGGAGATGGCGCATTGGGACCCTGGCTGCACCCATTTGGGGCAGCATCTTGCAGACAGACGGTTTGCATGCAGCGCTAATTAGTCACCGAACACAGTCTCCAAGCCATGTGCTGCCATGCTAGGACACAGACTGCACCGATTCACAGGGGGACTGGAATGAGTAATAGCCCAAACTCCAAATCAAATGCCATCGCATTTGCCACATCCAGGTTTCCAGAGGCATCATGCATGGGGGGGGGTCTGCACAGTGCCTGGTGCAGCCTGCTGTCTGGGATGCAGTGGCAATATGCAGCGTTGACAGGCTGTCTGTTTCACTCCCACCTAGGTGTTGGGGGCAGTAGCAGGGTAGTAGTGCTTGAGGGTTCAATTCTATCCTTAGATGCAACCAGGAAAGGCTGTCGCTTTTGACAGGGCTGCGTAAACGTCAGGGGAGAAGCCACGAGAAATTCTGGCTGGCTCAAGACTGCTATCAGCTGTGGGGTCAAGCCTTGCTTTCGTTTCCACTGGTGCAACCCCCCGAAGCAGCTCTCTAAGCTGCTTTCCAGCATCAACTCAGTGCCCCCGGGGAAAGGGACCGTGCTGATTCGTGTCTGGCGGCATGCACAGCTGTACACAGAAACCAACTCAGCTGGAGTGAGAATCGGCCTTACCCTTCGGATGCTCAGTCAGCACGTCCCGTGTGACGCAGACTTTCCCAATAACATCATCACGGCTGGGGAAACAAAACAAAGCACCTCGCAGTGCAGGGGCCAAGCCAATGTAAAACCTCGACATGTCAAACCCCTGCAGACATCTGATTCAAATCCCCAGGTCGGAGCCTGACCCCATGGTTCTGGTTTGCGGCTAGTTTGCTTTCTGGTTCAGACACGGACAAGATTTTGGCATAACCCACAGTCCCAGTTAGGGCAGTACCTAAGCCTGTGATTAAGTCCCAGTGACTTCAATAGGACACAAACACGTACTTACGCGCAGTCCTGAATTGGGGCTATATCCCTGCTTTGGCCTCAAACCCAAGCCCCGTTCATCCCAGCCAACCTACTTCCCAAAAGCACTTTCCATCAGCAGTTCTCAAAGCTTTATAGAGCAGGTCAGTAGCATCATCACCATTGCACAGATGGGGAAACTGAGGCACAGGTAAGGGATGTGACTTGGCCAAGGTCACCAACAGCAGAGCTGGGAACAGAACCCGGGTCTCCAGAGTCCCAACACTGTGCTCCGCCAGGCCAGGCTGCCTCCTCTACCAGCCTGCTCAGGTTGCAGCCTCCTTGGTTCATTAATGCACAATGTCATTTCCCCCTTAAAGAGCCCGCTCCAGAGAGATGTGGGAACTCTGCAGCTCCCTGGGAGCCCTCCTTAGCTTCTTGGGATCAGTTTCAGAGAGATGCTGCTGGGCAATCAGCCCAGCCTGTCACCTGGGCAAGTGCCCCCCCCCCTTCCTGTTTACAAAGCCCTGCTTCTTGCTGCCTCCCAGCTCCTCGCGTGGGCGGAGGGACAGTGCTTGCCAGGTTAGCTTGACTAAGCTTCCTGACGCATATCTACTTGCGATGCTCGGTGTGCTGGGGCTCCACCGCTCCCAAAACCCCGATGGTGCACGCACCAGCACTTGTGCCACAGCAGTGACTAGAGGCTGGCAAGATGGCAACAGCGCTGCTGCGGGGATGGGGAAACTGAGGCACTGAGAGGGGATGTGACTTGCCCAAGGGCACCCAGTGACAGAGCAGAGACCCAGTCCAGCGTTCTATCCACTGGAGCCCTCCGCCTCCCTCAATCCTGCCAGAGGCTTCCAACAAGCTGCTTGAGAGAGGCCACTAATTGGAAACGTGGCAGACTGTGGAAATTATCCTTCCCCTGTGCTGTGTGCACAATGCGTGTGTTACTGTAGGGTCACCGGGGAGTGAGTGCTGCACAAGCTGGTTTGCTATTGTTTGGCTGCTGATACTGCACACACTGTTGTGTTACCGTAGGGTTGCTCAGGTGCTGGGGCTCACATATTGGTCTGGTATTGCAGGGTGGTTGATGAGGCCAGGCAACACACCCCAGTTTATTATGGGAGGGTTGCATGGGAAAGGGGGACGTTGCGCACTGCTCTGTTATTGCGGAGTAAGTAGATCAGGCCAGTTGGTTTGTTATCGTAGAGTTGTGGGCAGGTGCGAGGTGCCATTCTCGCCCTGAATCATTTGTTGTGAGAAATAAAATTCCCACAAAAAGAGTTACATACACTTAAATTCCATGTGTGTTCACACACAAAGGCAGGCCCCAATGGGCTGACAGTCCAAATCTGCTCCCTCTAGGTTTGAATGGCTTATCCTCTTCCATTCCCACTTGATTGCCCACTTTTGTGCATCAAGCTGACAACGGGTTTCCTCTTCCATGACTGTGGGGTAACTGCTTATCTGGAGTTTCTTCTCCCATGTGTTAACCGGTGCTCCCATTGCCACACCGAACAGCCAGCCCTTGGCATCTGACACTGGACCAGCATCTGTGCCCTCAATTACCTGTGTGCAGCCTGCGGGGGGGGGGGGGGGGGGGGGGCGGTTGGCCCTCTGTCCTCCCGATATTCAGGGGGAGAGAGAGAAAAATCAGAAACGGAGGCCATCTCACCCTGCAGTGCCCCCATCCCATTGTTCCAGCCCCTCCAGGCTAGGCCTTTGTTCAGCCCCTCTCCAGCTGACCAGGATTATTTGAAATGCTCTGCAGGCAGCTAAGTGAAGAGCTCAGCTAACTGATCTCCAGGGGAGGCAGAGACCTTCCCACATGGCTGGGTCTCCATCTGCATTGCCAGCAGGAGGCATTGGGCAGCTCCTCAGCGGGGGGAAAACCCCTCACCTCCTTCACAGCTGGCAGCCCAAGAGCCAGACGTATTCCATGCCCCTCTCTGGCTAAGGAGCGTAGGAAGCACCTTGTGCCCAAGACAGGGAAGGCCTCAAATTCCTACTGATCCTGCTAGAGTAAGGATGTTTTCATTCCTAGGCAGCTGAAAGCAGGGGGTTCACAAGAAGCCCCTCAATTTGTGGGACAGCCCTGATGCACATTCCCTCCACCGAGGTCAACAAGATGAGGATCTGGCCCCAAGGCAGCTGGTAGTTCTTAGTCCAGCCCAGATATCACTGCCGTGGAAGTGCCCTGTTTTACATGCTTCGCCATTCAGGACTGCCCATTTCTCAGACACCACTGCAGCCTGCATCTCCTCTGGGCACTAATGCACTTCCCTGCTGTGGCTGCCCATGCCAGCTCAGTTTGCAAAGGACTTGGGGAGTTTCCCTTCAGCAGCAGCCCTTGTTCTGGAGTCAGCCTCTCCTGACTTCAATTTTAATTTGCATCTTTTCCACCCATCCTTTGCAGAGAGGATCAGTGGGTCAGCAGAACCCACCAAGTCAAATACAGATCGGTCATTTCTCTTCCCTAGTCCCTTGCAGTTGAAGATGGTCTTGTGGCTAAGGCACTGCAAATACCTGGGGGGATTCAATGACCTGACTGGTCACTGAGTCCCTGTGTGACCTTGGGCAAGTCACTTGATCTCTGTGCCTCAGTTTCCCATCTGTTAATGAAGGGGTAATAGCACGTCTTTCGCCTTGTCTGTTTGGAGTGTAATCTATTTAGGGCAGGGGCGGTAAGTACGGTGTCTAGCACATTGGGGGCCTCCTGCTGTAACCGTCCTACAAATAAACAATACTAGTGTCGACAGAGATCTGCCATGGATATGGCCCAAGGCTAAAATCTCACCCTGGGCAAACTCCTCTGAAGCCAGAGGAGCTGCACTGGCGGGAGTGAGGAGAAGAGCTGGAGAGACGTCTACACCATACCTGAGTGCATCTTCATCCATCACGTAGAAGGAGACACAGTGGAAGGTGGGCGGCAGATGGACCTCGTATTCCTCCCCCCAGAATGGGGATAGCGTCTTCCAGACCGTGGCTGTCCTGGAGGGAAGAGGGTCCTTTTAACCACAAGTCATTACCAGGAGCGCAGGTACCTGTCTCCCAAACAACCATTCGCTTCTCATTGATATATATCTCATCTATACACCTACCGGAGGTCTTCTGCAGTAGACACTGCAGTCGTGTCCAAGTGCTCGTATAGGGATGGCAAGACATCAGCTTCCCCTCGCAACCAAGCCCCAGGTGAGGTGTTCTACCAAGCTCTCCTGACCATTCATGGTCACTGAGGGTCTATCTATGCTGCAGTGTCAGCCCAGGGTTAGGAGAACTCGAGTTAGCAGACCCTGAGTTTGCTACCCTGGGGTTTGAGCCTCTACACTCAGTTGTAACCTCAGGTTAGGAACTGTTGAACCTGGGTCCCAACCTGGCACTCCAGCGTCTACACTGCATTATGCGGGCCTGAATCCAGCCACCCATCTCCCAGACTTCCTAGTGCCCTCCCCAAAAGGTGGCCTCTCCAGCTCTCTGTTCATGGTGCAGTGTGGGAAAACTTGACTGTCCAGAGGACAAAGAAAGTTGGCCCATGGGATACTTTTGGCGAACTCTCAGAGCACGAGTCCAATGGGGCTGCACCTACACTGCAAAACAGGGCTTGAAACCTGGGTCCTGGCTTGACTCAGGTTCAGCCCCTCCACCGCCGAGGGGTCCTGGGTCAGTGCGATTTGTGTGTAGATGGAAGGGGGGGTTAGATTTGAGCCTGTGTTTGAACCCTGGGCTTACACTGCAGCGTAGACGTAGCCTCAGGGACCCAAAGCACTTCTCCATAGTAGTGTGTCCTAGCCAGACTCCATTCTCCCTCCGTTTCCCCTCAACTTTCATTTGGATACACTAAGGGCTCTCAACCTGGGGATCAAAATCTGGTTTCAGTAGTGTATGCTGAGCCGCTCTTTCTTTATAGTTAGTTGAACTTACGGGCGGGCGAGGGGGGGCAGGGGGAGAAAGAGGAGCCTGAAGCTTTTCTCTATTGTAATCACAGTATGGAAAAATTTGAGAACCACCAGGAGAGGACCTTCTGTCTCACTTCCTGTCCTAAACCACACTCCGATGCTAACAGCTTTCGGTCACTACTAACATGGGGCTAGGGATTCATATCAGCGACCTCATAGCAAAAGGATTTGTGCTTGCCTATTAACAGCAGCCTCTTGAGTCCTCCTGTCTACACTAGTAGAAGTGCCTTTTAAAAATGTGATAGCTAACACATACTAAATTCCTCATGCAGACAGAGTGAGCTTAGCTCTGATACGGGTTAGCTGGTCGGATCCCAGTGGGGAGCCAAGACAGAGTTAAGTTCAACCAGCTAGCGTGCATTAAACCTGTCCAGTCTACACTAGCTTTCTATCACCAGTTAGCAACCATATTTGAAAAGCACATTTCAGCCTTTAGCGCCAGCTTGCCGTGGATCCTGAGATGCTGGGAAAACAAAACCTCATGATCACGTCCGCTCTGCTCCGAGCACAGGAGAATAAAAAAAAGCAGCCATTGCTGGAGAGAATAGGAGACAAACAGGAGACGGGAAATAGCTTTTCTGATAGCTCCTTCTTGTTTACAGAGCCAGCTTGGGGAGAGGACGTGTTGAAAAATCAAATTAAATTTACAACTTTAAAAAAAAAGGGTGGGTGTGGGTGGGGCAGTTGACAGTTCTACCAGCTGTTCCAAAATCAACATGACATTAATCTCTAATCAGAAAGAGGAAAAATTCATAACATCCCCAACGGGCATTTCGCATGGAAAGGAAACGTCTCTCTGAGCACTGGCTCCTAACATCCTCACACCACAGCAAAAACTTTTTTTATATATGGCAAATGTTCTAAACTGCCTGGAGCTCGGGATTAGTCCCTCACTGGTTTTTCAAGTTTCGGAATATACAAGATGATCACATGGAACACATATGCTAGTGGTGCAGAAGAAATAAGAGTTTGCTCCAGGGAGCAATTCAAGGGGAAAAAACACAACAAAAAAAGCCAAACCAGGACCTCAGAGCCTTAGCGGTGTAAATTGGCCTAGCTTCATTGAAGTCAGAAGAGCTAAGCTGATTTACACCAACTGAGGATAAAGTCTACAGAGACAGAGAGTGCAAGACCACACAAACAAGCATTAGAGTGCGCAAGCAGATGGGTCAGTTACCTGATGATAGCCTCATTGTCGATTTTAACGATGCAATAAGGGTCACTGCTGCCCATGCTGCAAAACAAACACAAAATGTCCATGTTAACACAGACCAGGGAATTTCCAACCACAGTCGCTACAAGGGAAAGAAGGCACCTAACTTTCATTCTTCAGTCCCAATGGCCTTTCCCTCCTATGCAAGTCACGGTCCACTTGTCTAAGGGTACTGCTGTCCTGCAAAATAAAACCATGGCAGCACATCTCAGAGTCCAGGTCTACAGACTTGGACTCATGCTGCGGCTTTTAAAAGGTCCGTGTAGATGTTTCCCCTCGGGCTGGGGTTTGGGCTCTGAAACCTGGCAGGGCTATGGGAGGGGGAATGTCTCACAGCCCAAGCTCCAGCCTATGTGGGATCATCTACCTGCCTGCCTGTCTTTAGCACCAAAGCGTTAGCCTGTAGACCTGAGCTCCGAGATTCATGGCTGGGTGGTTTATTTTGCAGTGTAGACGTACCCTTAGAGCGCTAGCAGCAGGCTTTCAGAGGCATGTTGTGTCAGGGGATGAGACGGTTTATTGGTTTCTGTGGGGTTTTTTAATCTCATGGTTTTTAAGCCAAATCTTGTGACTTTGAGGCCTGACTCATGGTTTTTGAATGCGCACAGTTGGCAGAACTGGGCCTCTAAGGAAGGGCTGATACAATCACACAGCAAGTATCAGCTCTTTTTTGGGACAGAGGGAGGTAAAATCCATTTACTGCCTTCCCTGCTGTACCCACCCTTCCCAGCTCCAGAACAGCTCTTCTAGACCTGACTTTAGCAGGGGGATCTAGGTCCTACTGCAATGCAAACAAACAAACAAACTAATCAGAGCAAGTCAGACAGGCTATTTCTCGGAGACCCAAATGGAGCAGGCATGTCAGCTAGGCACCAGTTGTTGGCACCCTAATCTCACTAGGAAATAAAATGAACCAAAGAGTCCTGTAAGCCCAGGGAAGTAAGTGGTGGATTCTCCATCTCTTGAGGTCTCCAAATCAAGGCTGGTGCCATTCTGGAGGCTTTAGTCAAACACAAGGTACTAGGTGAAAAACTCTGGCCTGTGTAGGTCAGACTACCTGGTCCAAAGGGACATTGTGGCCTTAGACATCTATGCAAGAACTGTCACCCAACAGCATCTGGACTGAACATAAATAAGAACGGATCCAGGTTGGGGGATCCAGGTCAGGCACGAAGCGCTAAGGAAATAAATCTCAGACACTGGCTTCCTTGTAAACAGAGAGGTGCCTGGCTGGGAATCTCAGTCCTTCTGTCTGCCAAGAAGTTTTCTTTTTTCCAAAACAGGGGAGGAAAACCCCCCCTCTCCATCAGTGGAGCTGAGCATGTCCAACTTCCTTCATCAGGCACTGGCTGTTTGCAACCGGACAGCCAGAGTGACTCAGGGCTGCCAGAGATGCAACTGCTTCCTGCAGCAGCAAGGCAGCAAAAAGGAGGCAGAGCCAACTCCAGCCCAGTTGGACCTAGCCCTGGTCTGCCAATTCTGGGGGGCTCGGAGAATGCCACCCACCGGGTCCTTCCTCTCCTTCCCCCACTGGACAAACTGCACAGGGAGGTTAAGATCTATGATATTTCCTTGACTTTATCTTGTTCCAACATTGAACCCAGGTGTCCTGAGAGGACCCAGGTGTCCTAACTCCAGGAAGCCCAGCACTAACCCTCATCATAACCAGCGCTATCAGAGTGCCATATGGGTCCTGAAGCATGGGGATGTAGCCCATCCAGCTACTCTCAACACGTTCCTAACAGCCACAAAAACTCCCCTAGCTCCCCAGGGACGGGCTTTGGGGGGCTTTGTGCATGTCCGGGAGGAGGGACCGCTTTATGTCCCGAAGAAGGAAGTCCCAGTGGGCCATCCAATGGTTTGGGGGGTTAATTCCCAGCCAGGGAGGCACTCTGGTGCTGACCTGACAACCCAAACTTCTGGGGTTAGGTGGTGCTGGCCTGACAGCAACTTCTAGGTCAAGGAATAGATTAGATTCTTCTAGCATGTGGACTCGAGGTCTTTAAGGCACAGAACACAAAGGGAAAAAGGAGAGCACTGACCAGCGCGAGCAGTGCCAGAAAACCGGCAAGGTTAGGATCCATCTGTCAGTGGCCTCCAAGGTTTGCATCGTGGCTGGAATTCCCACTCAACACATCAGCAAAGAGGTGGGGAAAAATAGCCCCCCCAAGCTCTAATAGTGCTTCTCTAGCTCAGTGGCTTCGAGGACAGAGATTTCAGGAAGGTCCTTAGCACAACTGTGCTGCAGATCTCCAGGTCAAAACAATTTGCTTAGAACTAGATGCTCTTCATTAGGAAGAGGACATGACATGAACATACCAGCCCACCATCAAAGGCTGCCTAGCTCAGAGGAAGCAGAAGAGGAGAGGAGACATTTCATGCCTCAGCAACTGGCTCACAGATGGCCCAGTTCAGGACTGAATGAAAGTCACTCCCATTTGACAGCTGCATGGGCCCCCTCTGATCAATGGAGCTGGGGATCTCATCCAAGCTGTATTTGGCCCAGGGCTGGTGGGGTTTCATTGCACAAGCATATCCAGAAGTTATTCTGGAAGACTTCCCTGCTGGCCTAGAACCATGTGGGGAATTCCAGGCAGATTCTGCTTCCAGCCTGCTCTGTGGCAAAGCCCTCAGATGGCCTTATGCAAGCCCTGCCCAACGGGGTCTTCGGTGACAAACCTCTGAGTTAAGTAGAATTCAGTTCAGCCTTGGACTGAGTTTGGTGATCTCAAGACACAGTCCTCTATGTTTCCAGCACAACTCAGACTCCATCTGGCCTGGGACTGCAAAGGGCGTTGGAGCTGCCAGGGAACTGTGTTCAAAACAAGGCTCTTTAAAGAGGTGCGGACACAGATTCCAGTCTCAGGGTAATCAGGGCAGACAGCTCTTCGCGGCACCCCAGGGAAGGCAACGCTAACCAGACCACGGCTACGTCAAGCTCCTGCGGCCAGAGAAACGCAGCGCTACCTGCTAGCGACAGAGACCTTTACTTCTCCTTTCAGCAGCTCTGGAGAGGGAGGTCTGCCCTGGCAGCTCTCCAGGGAGAAGAGGATCCCCAATGTTGCTTGCTGTTAAACCAAGGGAGCCACCACTCAGGCAAGGCCCTGAGGACCCAGGAGAGGTGGAGCAGCTATTCCAGGCCGTTATCTTTCATCCAGAATCGATCCTACTCTGTGAGCTCCGGGGACGTGCAATCCTCCTGCACAGCGTCTGTGGTCCCCACCGAGCGGGTGTGGAGTATGCTAGGGCCCCGCTACTATCCATCTTCTCAAAGGGCACCCCTGGGCTGCAAGCACAATAGCACCTCCTTCTGGCCTCCACCAGGCAGCTACATTTCCCCCCCTGCCCTCCCCCCATTTCACCCTCTCCTGCAGGCTGCCTCTCTGTTGACCAACTGGAGAGGGGAGCAGATCTAGACAAGGTGGCAAAGAGGCTGGTGCCACACCGCTCCCACCATCACTGCCATGCGGAAGAGATTCCCATAAGGGTGTAGCATAGCCAAGGAGGGGAAGAGTTTGGGGGAAAACCAGTGCAGGTGCCCAGATACCATGGTGATGGTCACTGGATAGAAGAGGCACATGCTAGGGGCCTGACCCAAAGCTCGACGACTTCAATGGGCTTTGGATCAGGCCTATCACGGGGTCTGGGTAGGGAGAAACCGGGTGGAAAGAGCCATGTGTCCCCGTGTGCTGGACATGGACACCCAAAGGGAGGCTAGAGGTCAAAGTCAGGGTCCTGCTTTGGGGGGGAGGTGGGGCGAGGAGACAATGGCCGAGGAAATCCCCTCCCACTGCTACGCAGCACTGTTATGCTGGCTTGCGGCCTGGAGCAGGTGTAAAGCAGGCCAGTGGTACGTGCAGCCTCTTTGGCACATTTGCTGTTTCGATGAAGCTTTCCAAGCAAAGGAAGGAAAGGGGACGGCAGGACCCAAACACGGCATTCTGCAGAACTGTCTTAATGATTTGCAGCCGGAGCAACAATCCCCCCGGCCAGCGGAAAGGTTAATTCTGCCAAGGAGCGTTAAACGGCTGATAGACTAAGACTAAAACAAACAGTCGCATGGCCGCAAAACCACAGGCAGGGCTGGGGCCTCTGCTTTTATATTGGGTTCAGTTTTCTGCTCTCAGGTGCCGTCTGCCAAAAACCTACTCCCCAGAATAACAAGAGCTGCCATTTTGGGGGGGGGGGATAAGAAGAGAAGAGGAGGAGGAATGTGGGGGGGGACGACTAGTAGTCAAAGCGCTATGGGAACCCACGTCAGTTCAGTGGGACTGGTCTGGCAGTAGCCAGGGTGGAAGCCCAAAGGCAGACAGCTTGCCGGTTCTGGCAGCCATTTTGAGTCCCGTATGATTGAGCTAAAGGGAGAGAGCTATCTACGCCATCACTCGTGCCACTGAGCTGGGCTTGGTCCTAGAGCAGTAGTGGGTAGACATGGCGTTAGATGGGAAAAGGAAACCGCAGTAAGACTGTTTAGCATGTTCAGTGCTTCATGCCCATCTCACAGGGGGGCGGGGGGCTGAACTCAGCCGGGGTCAATTGTCAATGTCTTGCCTGAAGTCGCAGCAGCTAAATCGGTACGGAGGCACCTGTGGTTTGGGTACCTACGTGCCACTTTAGAAATCACTCACGGGCCCCAAACTAGTATCTAGGTGACAATATATGAATTTAGATGCATAAATTTGGGCACCCAGGTTTGAAAACTGACCCCTTAATGTTTGTAAAGTGCTTTGGGATCTTCAGGGGAAAGGGGTAGAGAAGACAAAAGACTTAACTGAACTGTTTCTTTTCCTCTCTTCTCCAACAGGAATGGGCTAGAGAAAAATAGATCAGAAATTTCTGTTCTCTCAGCCTCATACCATGGGAGCACCCAATGAAATCTAAAGGTAGGAAACCCAAAAAAGTGATAATGAAATGATTAAACTGTGGAACTCACTGCCACATCAAATCATTGAGGCCTAGGTGGTCACAAGATTTAGAAAGGGATTGACTATTGGTATGGAGAATATATTATGCATAAGTAAAAAACAATAATTCTGAAGATATCTCTAACTATTAGACCAAGACGAGACCCATCATGGGGATGGATTTTCCCACATCCACGACTGTGGACCTCTTCCTTACACCTTCCTCTGAAGCATCTGGTGCTGGCCAATGTCAGAGACAGGTTACTGGATTAGATGGACCAGTCTGGCAATGCCCATATTCTTCCCAAAGCTGGTCTCGCAGATAAATAACAACTGACCTTATTTATTTTAAGGAGTGCTTCTTTTTGTCCTGTTACCCGCTCCATTTTCTCTGCTCCCGCCTCACTTACATTCTGTGTTATTTGACAACACATTTTCCAAGGAGCTGATAATTTAAATCTGTGCGTTTCGCTGGAAGTAATTTCAGGTTGCTAAGAATGCGTTTCTCCCAGCATTTCAATGAGCTAGAACTGTAGTCAGGACAGGTTTTAAAATGAAATCAGTGGCTCAAATTCTGTTAAATATATGCTGCTGACGACAACATTTCCTGCCTTAGACAAACTATTAAGTGCGTAGGGAATACATACAGGGAATGTCAGATGTGGGCAAAGTAGTCTGTAGATCGTTAATCTCTAACCTAGAGTTTATAAAGTAAGGACCAGCTCCTAGCTGGTGTAAACCATTGTAGCTTCATTGAGGCCAATGGGGCTGTACCAATTTATATCACCCAAGTGTCTGTTCCTAGATCAGCAAAAACAACAAGGAGTCCTTGTTGCATCGTAGAGTAACACATTTATTTGGGTATACGCTTTCGTGGGCTAGAACCTACTTCATCAGATGCATGGAGTGGAAAATATAGGAGCACGTATGAATACATGAAAAGATGCGAGTTGCCTTACCAAGTGCGAGGTCAGTCTAACGAGACAATTCAATTGACGGCAGGATACCAAGAGAGGAAAATAAAGCTTTTGAAGTGGTAATGAGAGTGGCCCATGAGACAGTTGACAAGAAGATGCGAGTCACAGTAGGGGGAAAATAGTATTGGGGAAATTAGGTTCTGTAATGACCCAACCACTCCCAGTCTTTATTCAGGCCTAATCCAATGATGTCCAGTTTGACCCTGCACCACTGACAATTCCTCTGGAGGACTGGAGCTCAAGTGATCATGGTTAAAACAAACCTCCCAAAAGGTTTCTAAATCCACCTCACAATAGGTGGATGCTGCATTTCTATGGTACCTTCTCCATCCAAGGATCTCCAAGTGCTTTCCACACATCATCCCGTCCTCATAACCCAGCTGGGAGAGAGGTCAGTATCACCCCCATTTCACAGGGTTTTATAAGTGTTATAGGCCCCAAACACTAATGTCTGAGATGGTGTGGTTAAGCGACTTGTGTTAGTGCAACGCCTTGCATAATGGGATCCTGGTGCTACTGCAGTACAAATAATAAAATAAAGATGCCTGCCTACCATCAGTGGCAGAGCCAAGGCTTGAACCCAAGACTGCTGACTTAGTCCCGTGAGCTAACCCACAGATCAAGAGCTGCCTCCTGTCTTCAGCATTTCTAGCCTAGTTGCTCTACTCAAGCATTGAAAAAAAAATCAAAAAACACATTACAAGCAGCTTAGATGGACTCAGGAGCCCAGGGACATGACGAACCTCCCAGGGTTTGGAGGACTGCAAACAGAGCCCTGGATGGAATGATTTCCTTGGAAATGGCCATCGTCCGGCATCTACTCCCTTTATAAATGTTTCAGACAATTCCAACCAATCGCAGCGCACTGAGCTGATCAGCCAGGCCTGTCCTCCATCCCACGACACAGTGTGACCAGATCATGTTACCTACAGAACCACCTTCTACAACCATCTCGCTCTAGGCTTTGCAAGGCCTGGGAAGTGCCTTGACATCCACCCGCTACAGCCCAGTATCTTCACAAGGGCTGGTAGGTAAATTCTAGTTGCAATACCTGACGCAAAGTCTTTAGGTCAGGACTGGCACCATCTACAATGTTTCCCCCCCCCCCCCCGCACTGAGAAGCCAGAGGTGTTGTAGGTGGCCTAGCTCACCTAGCTCCATTCTGTAGCTGGTGCTTTGGAAGTCCTAGGATGCACTGGTACAAACACAGCACTGGGAACAAGCAATCACTTGACTGCACAGTGGTTTAGCATGAGCCGACCACTTCACATAACCCATGTCTCTGGGTTTCCTTGCTTAACATGTACAGCTGTCACATAACAGTCATGTCTTAATGAAGCCTCACAATGCTCCTCCCCCACTCTTACGATGCAGGTGATATTAACCCCATTTCACAGATCAGATGAGCTGCTTGAAGCCAAATTCACAGAGTGAAGCCCCCCAACGCCCAGATCAAAGCTTTAATCACCACACCCTGCTCCCAAAACATTATACTGCCTATGCAATAGGCACTTGCTTCTTCCCTAAAAGCAATGAACCAACTCTGACAGTCTCCGATACATCCAGCACAATTAGTAGAAGTGGCCAGAAAAATGGGATTTCCATCCCCACAGGAAATTCCAACCTTTCAAATTGTGTTTTCCATCTTGAATCAGGGGCACCAGAACAGGACGACTATGGTCTTTCCACTTTTTACTGGCTGTAAGGGAAAGCAACAGGGTGAGAGGGGTGAGCAGGGGACAGAGCCCCAGGGGAAAGAGGCAGTGCAGAGGCAGGGTTTTGGGGAAAGGGGTGGTGGGAGGGTGGGGCCTCGGGGCACCGCAAGCCCTCCTCCCACCTCCCTTTAGGGTGTTTCTAACCACTCCTGTCTTGAGTTGGTATAAAAAGTCCTTTTTTTTGGGGGGGGGGGGGGCACAAAAACGAATGCTGAAGATTTTCTACTTGGAAACAACTTTATCAAACGTTTCGTTTCAACAACTGTGAAACAATTAAAATAATAAATATAACTAAAATATTAAATCATATATTAATACCAAAGCCAAAACAAGAATCCAAATGAAACAAGAACATGGAAATCAAACCCTCCATTTCAATGGCACACCATTTTGAAATTTTTTCCATTGAAAGTTGTGTCAAGATCAACATGCGCATTTTGATTTCAGCCCAATGGCATTTTCCAACTCTTCCAATATTTCTCGGCCAGCACCAGCTACTAATGAATCCGACAGTCCTGGGAACCATTCGGCTCACTGCTCCAGAGAACGGAGGAGAGGAAGGATGGGTCAGTGATTATGGTGCTAGCCAGAGACCAGGGTTCAACTCCCTGTGTAACCTTAGGCAAGTCATGGCCTTACGCTATGGTGCTTAGGGTGTGAAAAATTCCAACCTAAGCCCCAGTGTAGATGTGGCTAAGTTGATGGAAAAGTCTCCTCTTGACCCAAGCTCTGTCTACACTGGGTCACAGCGTGAAGTTCGGAGGTATGAATTGCAGAGAGCACCAAAGAGGTGCACTATAACTGCCCTGCATGGACACTGCTGGCATGAACTACAGGGTACCTACGTCACCTTAACCCTTAGCTACCACTGCTAGGAGAGGCGGCTTACCTACAGCAATGGAAAAAAAACCCTTCCGTCAGTGTAGGGGCCATATAAGCACCTTAGAAAAATCCTGGTTGAACAAGCATTTCATCTGAACGGATGAAAGCAATCATTTAAAAAGGCTGCAGCAGAACAAGGTAGCACAAGAGGTGCTACGATTCTTTCCAGCAGGCTTTAATGTCCCATTGTTTATGGGAAGCCATAGATCCTCACGGGAGGCTGACAGTTTTATAATGAAATGCCAAGGTTGAGTGGTGTGCATAGCTTGTGGTGCTGGAAACTTCCTGTTCTCGGAGGTTTGTTAATCATTGCCAAAGCTAAACGACCCAGGACCAATGGCCGAGGCTGGAAATCAAAGCACCACTAAAAAGGTGGCAGTGATTCCTTTTGCATTGATGGTTTTTCCACCATTAATTCGAAGGATGCTGGTGTTTTCCTGACTGCCAGGAGGATGGCTGCTTAACAGGACAAAGGAGCAGTTCTAAAGAATAATAGGGTCATGTTTTCTTTATAAGGCCCCAAAGCCCCCAGACTTATCAAGAAAACAGAACTAAAAGCAAGGTTAAAGAGAGCAGAAGCAGGAGTCAGGACCTGCCAAGGGACATGAAACTGAAGCTCTGCCCTCTTTGTGATGGATGTAGAAGGCCTAAAGGGGGCTTTCCAGGTGTTTTTTACCTTGGCAATGTCAAATCTTGTCTTCCCTGTTTTAGGAAACATGGATAAGCCTTCCTGGACTGCAGTCGTACCTTTGCTTGCAGTGGAGACATGTTACAAAACCCACCATCCCAGAGTGCCCCCGCCTCGTGAGACCTGGCATCATGGCGTTTCCTCCTCAGTTATCCCATGATGATCTTCAGCCTACTTTGGCCATAGAGGCAACTTGAATGCTTTAAGTGGCTTGGCCGGACAGTCAACCCCTTCTGGGGATACAGCGTCCCTTAGTCCAAGTCCTGAAGCAATATCCAAACAAGAATCTCCAGCCCCATAGGGCTCAGCCTTCAGCCCCCTTGTTTACAGGTGGCTCCCAGCAGCGAAGGCCTGTCCCAGTCTACCTACTGTGGGTCCTTGGATGGGTGGGCCTAGACCCATCTTCTTCAACTGATGGGGGGGGGGAAAACCACAAAGCCCAGCTGACCAATGGTTATGGCTGTGGGACCAAATAAAATAAATAAATAAATCACAAGGAAACAGGGACAGGAGTGTGGGCCAAGGGATCCAGAGGGGCTCACCGAGCAGAGAACCCCGCACAGCCCCCACAGATCCTCAAAGGAGTCCAAGGAGCCAGTGGACAGCACCTGCCCACCCAGACTCTGCCTGATATGAGGAACCGGAAGCAGAATCCATAGCCATAGAGCAAGCCCCCCATCCAGCTTCCTCCTCCTGCTGTTCTTGTGGACTGCTCTCTTGGCCAGCGCGAGGAGGAAGTTGATGGGGAGGTTTTGCAACTTTGTGGGGGCCATGGGTAGCATGTGCAAATCTGAGGCGACGTGGAGGGAAATGCAGCCAGAACCTCACTAGAAAGCTGAGGAGGAGCCAGCAGAAGGGCTGCAGCCTGCTGTCCCACTGACTGACAGCCAGAGTCTGGGCTCCAATCAACCCAGCCATGGGGTCAGATCTACCCTCCTCTCAAGGGCCTTGGGCAGGCCAGAGTCCTCAGCCACTTCCGAACTCTCAGCTTCTTGCCTCCTTGCTGAGAGGCCTCACTTCTGTCCTCCCCAGCTAGCCCTCAACCGCTGGGCTCTCTCTCCTCCCTGGCTGCCCTCGCTCCTCAGGGCTAATCACAGGAGACTTCCCCCCTCAGCTGCTCTAGTCTGCATGTCCACCATCCCCCAGGGAATTCTGGCAGCCTTTCCCCAGAAACTCCTTCCTCACTTCCTCCTCCTTTCAAGTCCCACACCTTGCACAGGGCTAGCGGGACAGGGTTAAGTGAACAGGACTGACTGGTGCCAGGCATCCTGGCCTGGAAAGAGGCAGACCGGCCTGTTACAGTGTACCCCCAGGGACTCCCATGTCTTCACTAGGAACATGTCTACACAAGGAAAAAGGGGTCTTCTGAATGCCTTAGCCAGTACTTATCAAATCCTAGTGGAGAGAGAGCAAGTTGTCATGCTAACCGGGTTTGTTTCAGCCTGTTAACCCAAGTTAAAACTACAACTTGCCCTGTCTACGCTGAGATTTTATAACGTGTCAATTAACATGTAGCAAAAAGACACCGTTCCCCCCCTAGTGTACGTACACATAGCCAGTGCCTTCCAGAAAGATGGGGGTGAGGACAAGATCTAGACTTTTGATGGAAAAAAAATCCACACACACACACACACACAAAGAAAAAAAAAAGTGAAAATTAAATCAAAAAGTAGTAACTAAGAGCTCACACAGTTCCTTGCACATGAAGACAGACAGAAACTAATTCAACTTGGCAAAATCATCATTAAAACGTACTAGCCAAGACACAGAATCTGCTTGCCCACCTTCTCCATGAAGATAGGCAAGTAAAACTTGGTTGTCTAGAAAGTGAAAAACCCATCTCAGTTTCCCCATTTCTACGAGGGTGGGGATATCTGCCTCCTTAGGAGATGGAGGGACTTAGCGCATTCATGTTTGTAAAGCACTCCGAGACCTTCAGCCGGAAGGTGCAGTGAGCTCCAAGGGCTATGACTATATTCCAGTAGCTTGGGTAACTCCAGCAGACAGAAATGGCCTTTGCTCAGATGAGACTCCAATATTGGTGTTTACATTTGTGCTAGCTAAGCAGGAGGGTAAAAACTTTAGGCAAGACTGTACCTGAAGGCATCAGAATGACCCTGCTAGGACATCTGTCCATAGAAATAACCCATGACACCTCCTGCAGAGGCCATCTCCTTGGGATTCAGCAGGGATATCTATGGCCGTACCAGGGCTAGCTAGGAATTATTTAAACTGCCCAGCTGGCACTAGCCTGTTCCATTTTGGACGCTTTCGTTGTGCTGCTGTATGCTCAGTGCACGACCTTCCATTGAGGTCCCCAGAACGGGGAATGGGAGGGGTCAGCGTCAAAGCCACCAGCCTACAGGAGTTAGCGCGTTGGCTTAGTGCAATGGCCGTTCCTTGCCAAAGGTTCCAAACCAAGAAGCTGGTCAGAAGCGATATACGTACAGTGGCTCAACGTGGTCCCCATTCCCCCCCCCCACCGCAAACCCAACAAATCAGTCCCTGGTGCAGTTCCACTGGCTGCAGGGGAGATACCCCAGGCATGATACAGCCCAGGAAAGCAGGAGATGTGGCCAGCCAGGACTGTGGTTCACTGGCAGAGCCGTGCCGGGTGTCAGGTGTGAGGCCTTGCAGCTGCACTTGACCGATCACCGGGCCGCCTGTGAGCGCAGTGGAGTCTGATGACCACTCTGCCTGACTGGCTGAGGAAGCCAGCAAGCCTGCTGTTAACTGCAACAGCTCTAACTGAGCTCTGGCTATTCATCACCTGCCCACAGCGGATCTCTCCTGTGCCTGCCCTTCTCCTTGCTTTGCTCCAGCCCCGATCCTGCCTTGCTCCTTTCCTGCCAGTCCTGCTTGCCTACTGGCTTCCTGACTCCATCTCTAACCCCTGGCTTCAGTTCCCGAGTCCAGCTCTGATCCCTCGGCCCTGGTTACTTCATTCCTGACTCTGGCCCTGAGTCCCGACCCCTTGGCTTTGGTTACTGGATTCCTGATTTTGGCTCCTACTCCAACCAGTAGGAGTGACTGTCCACATCCCAGTTGATGACAGTAGGGAACCTGTACTGAACTGGAAGAGACATGCTGCAAGTCAAGATTGAGGTGCATTGTGGGGAGGGGCCCAGCATTAGGTTAACAAAGGGGGCATTGCAGCTCACAATAGAACTGAACTGAAGGGGCGGGAAGCTCACACAACACCTGTCCGCGCTATTTCTGGTTGCTAGGAGTCCCCCACTATCAAATGCCACTGAATCACCCACAATTAAACAATAAACAATCGGCAGCTTGACAGCTTGGGAGAAGGACACTTAACATTTCCCCAGGGGCGGGAGGAACCATTCGCATGGATGCAGCATGTTATTACAGGCAGTCTAGAAATAGCTTCTTGAGAGGTGCCTTTCTGGTGAGCACCCAGAACTGCTGAAGGTAAGAAACCCAATCCCTGTAGGGCAGCCAGCTGGCAAGGGCTGGGCTGGGCTTGCGGCTGCCAAGCAGAGTCACTCTTCCCAGAATGGTCCACCCACCACCAGGCCCTGGACCCAGCCCCCCTTGGAGAAAAAACAAAAAAAAACACCACAAACTTATTTCAGTTCCCAGATACACGCCAAACAGCGAAGTCAACAGGAGTTGTGGATTTTTAACAGGGACCACAGAAAGAGATTCAAGCAAAGCACCCAAAGATAAGGGCTGTGTTTGGAAACCTGAATGTAAA
Organism: Dermochelys coriacea; assembly: GCF_009764565.3. Lineage (NCBI taxonomy): Eukaryota > Metazoa > Chordata > Testudines > Dermochelyidae > Dermochelys > Dermochelys coriacea. The sequence goes on from NC_050084.1 coordinate 19,348,647, forward strand.
CTGAGCTGCTGTTGCACTGATTCCATGCCTGGTACACAGGATGGCATGTGGTGGTGTTTCCGTATAAACATATTACACATACAGAAACCCATTTCTATCCCCGTGTTCCTAACATGACTTTAGGATTATTGAAAGGGAGCATCCAAAACCCAGCTCACTTGATACTGTTCATGGCTCGGTGCAAAAAAACCAAAACAAACGAAAAAACACCCCCCCTTGGCTCAGACCATGATGGGGGAGAGGGGAGAAATCAAAGGAGTCTGTTTCCCTCTGGTTTAGTCAGTTTCAAGTTCTCAGTGCAGCCAAGTCTAGGCTGCAAACCCTGCCAGGGGAGATTTGTGCTTGAACAGGTCTTTCCCATTGTTAAAGATGAGGCTAAAATTTGGGGCCACATTTAAGCATCTGTTGAACAGGAGGTACTTGGGTTTGTTCAGATTCCTGCAGAAGCTGGATCCATGCACTGACTGGGTCTGATTCATACCTCACACCTGCTTCATACAGGGTAAATAGCTCATGTCTCTGGCAGTACTGCGGTGTCAGAGGCGAATCAGGTGCACTTATAGCCGAGTTTCCATAAGCCATCCCTGCATTGGATCCACCCAAGCTACATATTGTAGGCCAAATTCTGCCCTTGGCTACTCTGGTGTAAATACAGAATGATCCATTGATTGAAACGGAGTTATCCTGGATTTACAATGGTGTCACCTAGAGCAGGATTTATCCCGACAGGGCCTGAATCACCTAGTGTTTATACTGGTGTCAATCTGCAGTAAATTCATTGAATTTGGTGGAGTTACATTGCGGTAAAGCTGGTAGAAAGGAAGGGAAAAGTCAGGCCTTAAGACTTTTTGCCACCTCAGAAGTGATTACAGGCTGGGCAGAACAACCCCAGGGTCACTGAAAGGCAAATCCAGGTGAAGTGGCAAGTTCAGAGCTTCTTTCCCATCTATTTCCACGGATACAGGACGTCACTAGCTCAGACTCTCCAATGAGCGGTCCAGGGCCTTGAACCCTTGGGATTCACGGCCCCATCAGTGGCTCCTCAAAGCCCTGACTAACACAGATCAAAGACAAACACAAAGAGGGCCAGCGAAGCCAACCCGGAGCTGGAGACAAGCCAGGGGACGGCTCTCTCGCTGCTGCCTGGGGAGAGGATTTCATTCCAGGTATCTGAGAAGGCAAACCCATTAATATATTAACCAATAGGCTGCCTAAAATGTCAGGGTGCCCTGTGGGCCGAATTGGACACCACAGGCTCAGCTGTGGCGATCAGCAACCTCGCGGATTAGTCACCCTGGAGCTGCAGGTTTGCACATGCAGCTGGGGCTTTGGGTCTGTTTACAGGCCTGTTACAGGTGTGGGGCCAGATCTTCAGCAGGCACAAGTCAGCATTGTCCTCAGGACTTGTCAATGGCAACTGTGCTGATTTAGGCCAGCTGAAGATATGGCCCATTGCGTGAAAGCTGGGAGCAAGGATCAGAGCCAAATCCTGCTGTAAATCTAGAGTAACTCAGCTGGAACAAATGGAGTTACTCCAGATTTACATCAGCAGAGCAGGTGCACCACTCACAAACATCCACAACTATAATGAGCCAGATCCTGGGCAGGTATAAAGCAGCATCGCTCCATGACCCTATGATGGTTTACGCCGGCTGAGGATTTGATGTATGGATTCAATGGATTTAATCAGAAGAATAATTAAAAAAAAACAACAAAAAAAAAAAAAAAAACCAAAAACAACACACAAAACCCTAAACCCAGTAATGTCACCAAAAGCATCTGGAACCATGATCCGATCCAAGGTGAAGGGTTGGGATCCTGGGCTTTGGAGCCCAGGGCCCCAGCATTGCAAAGAGAACGCACTGCTGCAGGACACACTGAAGCAAGATAGACTCGGATCAGTCTGGCCACCCATCCCATGACATCTTTTGCCTCCCTCCAAGTTAAAGCAGGTTGGGCCAGATTCTGATCTCACCCAGGGGTAAGTAAGGTCCATTGACTTCAGCAGGGTTCCTCCTGGGTTAGCTCTCACTTACACCCTGGTGTCTACCGAAGGTACTGACATGGCCCCATCACTAGGCTATCCAGGCACCTCCACCTCCGCTGTGCGGCCTCACCATCCACTTTAGGGGCTGCGTGGATGGCTCTCTGGAGTATAAACCTGAGCAGCGTTTGGCTGGCCAAGTGAAAGACAGAAGAACAACGATCCCTAATCCGGGGTTTTTCAGCCCCAGATCTCGAGGCACTTTAACATAGGCAGATAAAGATAAATTAACCTCGTTTTACAGAAGGGAAGTAACTTGCCCAACAGGCCCATGATAGAGCTGGGAATGGAACCCAGGTCTCTTGTTTCTCCAGTAAATGCCCTACCCACTAGACCACACAGCCATGCTGGTGAAATCAGAGCTTATCCAGTCCCTGTTCCCTGCAAACGCAGTCTATGGGCAACACATTTTTAAAAATGCTATTTCACCCTCAGTTTTATTCTCCTCTCATTCACACTCATGCAAATCAGGAGCGTGGCATTATTACACTGACGTAAACCTCATTCCAGAATCAGGCCTGAAAAATGCTCAAAAGTCATATTTCTTTCCTTATTTATGTCTATTCTTTTTCCATGACGATTGTTAGGATTTTTTTTTTTTTTTGGCAGCCCTTCAGCCCCACCAACCTGAGGGCCAATTCCTTAACACTGACAGCCTCCGGAGATGGCTGTCCTAGCTGAGCTAAGCGATTCAGGATTTACGCTGGGAACCTGGTTACAAATGCCTCCATATGGTAAGCAGCAAAATCTTGTCTATTTCATTTTCTAACCCTTTTCTATCACTCATGCAGCTGCTTCCTCCTGCCCAGAAAAAAGCAACATGTAGCCACTTCTCCTCCCCAAGAAAGGGCCACACAGGATGGAAAGAATGAATAAATCAGGAAGCAAATAAATAAATCAGCCTCTTTTGGTTACATTATGATGTTTTGGTTACATTATCATGTTTTGGTTCAGTCCAGTGTCTGTAAAAGAGAAGCAACGTGAAGAATAGGCAGGTGCTGGGACACTGCATTGTACCTACTTTCCAGAGCCAGAACCGGCATACTCTGAGAAGTACATGTGTATTGGATGCTAATCCTAAAAAACATGCATGCATTGGAAAGGCACATGGCATATATTGGGAAATAACTCCTCAAGCACACCTACATCACATCGGGAGAGGGTGCGTGTGTTCGGGAATAACCCTAGACCTCGCTTGGGAAGGAAGCATGAGTGGGTGTGCTGGGAGACTAACCCTGTAAGGTGTGGGGGGTTGTGTTGAGGGAACATGCCCCCACCGGAGAGGGGTATGAGGGTTCACATGTAAGAACTACACTGGGAGCAAGGGGCGTGGAGGAGATCCCTCAAAGCCTGCCTACAATAGGGGCTGTATCGGAGTAGCAATAACCCTGGGTACGTACACGCATGGGGCAGGAGCAATTACACTATGGACAGGCCTGCGGGGGGGGGGGGAAGGGGGAGCGGCGAGTGACAGTCATCTGGATAATTGTGGGTGTGTGAGGGAAGGGATAATACTTTGGACATGCTTGCTGTTTGGAGTTGAACATTCCAGTCCTATGGGGCAGGGAGATTTGTTCCCCTTACCTTACCTAACAAAAAGAAACGGAGGACTTGTGGCACCTTAGAGACTAACAAATTTATTTGAGCATAAGCTTTCGTGAGCTACAGCTCACTTCATCGGATGCATTCGGTGGAATCCGACAAAGTGAGCTGTAGCTCACGAAAGCTTATGCTCAAATAAATTTGTTAGTCTCTAAGGTGCCACAAGTCCTCCTTTTCTTTTTTGTGAATACAGACTAACACGGCTGCTACTCTGAAACCTTACCTAACAACCATCTCTATCCTCCCTGTGTTTCATGGGCTACCCCTAACCTGCAAACTAGAACCAACACAACCCCCCCCCCCATAGGCGCTGGCACTAGTGGAGGGGGGAGGTGCTGAACTCCCTGGCTTGAAGTGATTTCCATCAGATCCAAGGTTTACAGGTGGGCTCAATGGTTCTCAGCAGCCCCCTTCTACAAGTTGTGCCAGCCCCCCTGCAAATCACCCCCACGATGCCGGTGCACCCCCCCCACACACACACACACCCCCACCCACCCACCCCGGGCGGGGAGAAGCGCTCTTACTTACATGTCCTTAGCTGGCAGGTTCTTCCCTTCCACGATCCGTATGAACAGCGAGCTCCTCTTGGCCATGGCAGGTCCCGGTGGGGCTCCCGAGCCTGGCCCGGCCGCAAGACGCTGCGAACTGGGAGAGGGACCGAGCCCAGCTGGGCGCCTCACGCTTCCATTCACCCATGTGTGGCGAGCTGCGTCAGCGGCCGCCCGCTGGCCTATCAGAAGAGGGAGGGGGCGTGGTCAGGCGGGCAGCGCCAGCGGTGATTGGCTGTTGGCGAGAGAGCGACCCGCCCGCTTGCTCCGGCTGTGCTCGGGACTGCGCCCCCTCTGGGGGGTTGCTCTAAAGCGAGGCGCCGGCGTGTGACACCCGATTATCTGAGCTGGTTAACGCGCCCCTGAGCTAAGAGCAACTCCGGTGATAGTAACGTCGGTGAATCAGCCACAGCTGCTGCTTCTCCATGGGATGCTTTTGCAAGGGCACAGTCTGGCTCCCCCAGGCAGCCTGCAATCCCAATCCCGCTCCAAAAAGAAAAGGAGGACTTGTGGCACCTTAGAGACTAACAAATGTATTAGAGCATAAGCTTTCGTGAGCTACAGCTCACTTCATCGGATGCATACGATACACGGCTGCTACTATGAATCCTGCTCCAGTTTCACACCGGAGTAACTCCATTGACTTCCGTGGAGTTATTCCCCATTTACATGGGTGTGCAGTGTAGGGTGACCCGATTTTATAGGGACAGTCCCGATTTGGGAGTCTTTTTCCTATATAGGCTCCTATTACCCCACACTCCTTGTCCCGATTTTTCACACTTGCTGTCTGGTCACCCTAGTACAGTGGAAACAGGAGGCCCAAGGCTGAGGGTCTGCCCTCTGGCATCTTCAAACATTGGACTGTACACATGGGGCAGAGCCTAAAGCAGTAGACACCCACCGAATAATACAGGGAGAGGGAGCTCAGACACTGATTTATTAGCAACATTGTTAAGCGGATGAGTACCCAAGGTTTCCAAGCCCTGCACTGAGTTAAATCGGGTGTTGCCTGCAAACTAGAATACAAATGATCATGAAAACACAGGGAGAAGATGCGTTAAATACAGTCAAGTGGGCTGAAGACTTACTGAATGCGGAGAACCAGATGCTAACGTTAGAGAAACATACAGAGATCCCATTCCATTGCTATCTGTAACAAGAAGCCCAGTCATAGACCAGCACTCCATTGTGTGAGGTGCTGTACAAACACAGAGCAAAGAGATGATCCCTGGCCCAGGGAACTTACAATCTAAGCCTGTAATTAACAAAAGTTTTGTGTATCGCCCGATGGATCCCAATAAAACCTACTGATCACACAAGAAAAGAAAAATACACCAACGAAACTTTTAATACTGACCAGCAAAGTTATCAATGCACCTCAACTGAAAGAAAAAAAATACCATTGGTTAAAACAAGATTATATTAAAGCTAAGAGCCTATCGCTCTTTTCACTTACAATGAAGGGACTCACGTGCTGCTCCAGGGCAGTCCAAAGAATTACACTGGGGCAAGACAGATCTGGATCTCCCTCAGTGGAAAGGGGAGTTGCGGTCTCTATTTCAATAATCTATCACAATTGACATAGATGGCCAGGTCCTCAGCTGGTTTAAAGCCTCTTTTAGATCGACTGAAGATCTAGCCACTAATTAACTACATTAGAAAGAATCATTTTTAACTTCCCATCCACATCCCAAAAAATAACCCTCCACCATGAGTCCCCTACTCATCCCATCAGTCTCACACAAAACTTAAGGGACCCTAAATAACTCTGGATACAATTGACCAGAAGCAACTGACCAAGATAAAATAAACACACCTTTCCATACATGGAAATCTGCTGCACCTTGTATGGGATCCTTCCTTTCAATGCACCCCTGCAGCCAGCCCTAACTTTGACTGCGTGGAACAAACACCACCGTGCTCCAGGAACAAACTGGACTGTGTGCTTCTTGGTGCACTCAGTCCTAGTCTCTGGGACTGTGTCTTGTGCAAGCCAGCAGCAGCTGATATAAAAGAGAAAAGAATCAGGCATACGATAAACCAGACATCTGAACCTGCAAACTTTACTCCAAGAAGTAATCCTTATCCAGCTGAGTAAAACATTTGGGCCAAACCCTGAGCCGCTCACACAATTCTCCACAGAAAGTTTTGCCTGAGTAACGATTTAGCCCATTTATGTCAATGGAGACACTAGGAGTGATATGGGTTACCCAAGCGAATACAGGCTGCAGAATTGGGAAGTCTATTTTCTTCTTGACCAATCTCCTACCCTACCTGTGCTCTGTTCATCAGTAAATGGGATGTTCCTCATTTCGGAGCCCTCTCCCCCACACTGGGTGTTACCTCAAAATCAAAGTACGGTAAATTATTTACCTCAGAGACTGAATTACACAACTAGTGTAAATGTCTGTGGATTCTCTGTAACTTGAAGTCTTTGAACCATGATTTGAGGAGTCAGTAACTCAGCCAGAGGTTAGGGGTCTATTATAGGAGTTGTTGGGTGAGGTTCTGTGGCTTGCAACGTGCAGGAGATCAGACTAGATGGTGATGGTGCCTTCTGACCTTAAAGTCTATGAGTATAGGCCAAATTCTGCTCTTAGCTACACTATTGTAAACATGGATTTACTTCAAAGGAGTTACTTCAGATTTTCATTGAGGAAAAGGGAGAGCAAACTGTAGCCTAATGCTGTATAGATTCAGGAAACAAATTCCTCATGTGGCTTAATTCATTGATGGATCCTGTTTTATCCTGAGGTCACATTTAATAAATGTGACCAGATATTCTAAGCATGTTACAGACATGGGCAACGTATGCTATAGATGGTTATTAGCCCATCAGCAAAAGATGTTATAGATGGTGATATAAGCAACCTATTGGCCTTTATAACAACCAATTCACCATTTATTAAACCAGCTAGCAATTTATTAATCCTTTATAAAAAAAAAAAATGGGACACACCAAGGTTTATAAAGAGCTATGAAATTCTTGGACATTGTAGAAGAGCAGGGTATTAACACCTAATGTCCCTGCGCTATTATTTTTTGTCTCATTTCATGCCCTTTTCCTACGTTATGCCAGTCAGTGGAGCATTAGCTAATTAAAAGGCAATGTGGTCTAGTGATCAGAACAGAGCATCAGGACTCCGGCATTCTATTCCTGGCTACCCAGCTGCAGGAACTTGGGTAACTCAATTTTTCTGGGTCTTGGGCTCCTCATTTAAAGAAAGGGAAAACTACATTGAGATGTGTGGATGAGAGCAGCAGCTGAAATGCAAAGTATTATCTGTTTCAGAGTATTATCTCTCACACACACACTGCTCTATTCCATCTACCCACACTGTTTTCTCTCTCTCTTCCCGTTATTCCTTCCCATTTGTTTGCCTTCATCTTCATTCTTGGAAAAAAGAAAAACAGGCAGGAATTCAGGATTTGAGTCCGATGTCACATACAGCCCGTAAAAATTCCACTGAAGTCAATGGAGTTCTGCTGTTATAAATGGGTGTGGAAGCACATGTGGGGGTGGGTGGGCGAAGGCAGTTTGCTTTACCTTACATCCTCCTGCAGATTGATTCTCCTGCCTGCCACACTCAATTTGCACAAAGCCACGCCAGCTCATTACTTTAGCACTCTGACCAGGTTATGCTCAATATGTAACTTACTCTGCTGTTTACGGCACGGCTGATGTTGGCCTTACAAGCTTTATTGTTAGTTTTTTAATTCAGAAATCCAAGTTGCCCAGATGTAACACACACAAGCGGGATCCAGGATTAGGAGAGAGTTGACTTCCTCTCCAGACTAAGCCATATGGCATTTTATTAACAGATCAGCCTCTGCAAAGGAAGGCTGAGCCGGGATCCAGTTTCAGGAGACCGGAATAGATGCCTTTGCCTGATGAATTTGGAGGGGCCCTAAATTCTGACCTCTGATCACTATAACTATGGACTTCAGTGGAGTTCCTCCTGATTTACACCAGGGTGAGACAAACACATGCCCCCCACTAATGCCTCCAAGAACCATCAGGTTTCTTTGCTAAACTAGGGCCCCAATTTAACAAGTGCTCCTAACTCTCAGCACGAGTCAATGGGAGTATTCACATGAAGTGAGCTGTAGCTCACGAAAGCTTATGCTCTAATAAATTTGTTAGTCTCTAAGGTGCCACAAGTCCTCCTTTTCTACATGCTTGAAGTTAGGCATGTCATTAGGTGCCTTGCTTATCTGGGGACCTAGGCTCTTCACTACAAATAAGCCCATAGCACTTTTCTTCCATAGCTCTCAAAGTGCTTTGACAAAGCAGGGGACGTGCAGTCCCATGGTTAGGACATTAACCTAGTATGCAGAAGATCTGGGTTCAGTGCCCTGCTCTGCTACCAGCTTCCTGCATGACCCTGGGCAAGTCACTTAGTATTTCTGTAGCCAGCCTGTACAATGCCGATAATGGAGTTACCCTGCCTCACAGGGGAGTTCTGGGGTTGAAGACATTGATGGGCTTTTAAATCTGCCAAGGAAGCACTATATACTATTTAACGGATAGAAAACTAAGGCACAGAGAGACGTGACTGACACAAGGTCACACAGCTTAGCTGGGAATAGAACCAAGGTCTCCTGCTTTTTAGCTACGTACCCAAGCCACCAGGTCATGCTGCTGCAACTCTTAGGGGTGTCACTTGTGGGCTTCTAAGGGGTTCTGTCCTGCAGCAGTGAGGTGGGGCAGGAGGAGCTTCATGGCATGGATAGGCCCTGCTTTGGGGAGAAAGAAAAGCAAGCACCTGCAAGCCACAGCATCTGCAAGGAGGGAGGCAGGCCAGTGGGGAGCAGGGGATCCTGGTGATCTCCCGTCGTCCTCCCACTTGGACAGGGACTGCTTATGCTGGGTCCAGCTCCCACAGGACCCCCCCCTTTGTGCCAAGCGCTGTGCTCTGCAGCAGCTCCCTCCGTTCTGCAGTGCAGAAGGGATGGGGCAGAGGGGGGAGAACGCGGCCCATGGCATGGTGACCACATCCCTCAACTGACCAAAGAGCCTGGCTGAAGGTGAGCGCCAAAGCAATGCATTCACATGCCTGAAATTAGTCACGTTTTTAAGTGCCTTGCTTGAATGAGGGCCTAGGTCTAGAGACAGCAAACACTTGGTACAGTGGTGGATTCCATCCCCTCCTCGCTAATGGAGGGCCCTTGTGAAAAGGCCAATTACTCTTCTGATCTACTGGTTGTTATTGACAAGCCAAGGGCCAATGGAGCTGAGCTTGGCCAGGCAGTGCCCCTGCTCAGAGCTGCGGGGGCAGGGGAAGTGACAGAGCAAGCGAGGTTAGGCCAGTCTCAGGGCCTGCTGCAGAATCGTGCTCCGGAATCTCAGCTTTCATCATAATTCATCTCTAGCCCTTAGGGGTGGGAAGAAACCCCTGAAAAGGTTGGCCCTGAATGCAACCAGCGCAGGGACTGTCTGCCTGAGTCTGCAGAGCGCTTATGTGACGGCCACCATCTTGGCGACACTGGTGATTGAACTGGAGACCTGCAGAGCTAGTGGGGCTAAAGAGCCAGGGTCTCAAATCAGGCCCTGTGAGAGCCCCACATTCCTCTATGGAGAAGGTACAGAGGACACAAGCCATATTGACCCGTAGGATTACTTCAGGATCAACAGCTTTGAGAAGCATGAACTGCACCCATTCATCACAATGGACTGTTAACTCTGAAATCTAACAACACAATGAACGACCAAAACATGCAGCTGACATGTATCTGGATACTGGATCTTGAAATACAGGGTCAGATTAGTGTTTTCGGAGATCAATGGGACTTACTAACGATGTGACCGGAACCAGCAACAGATCCTGAGTAAGGAAGCACCGGTACTGAAAGGGAAGGTTAGTTAGAGAGAGCAGCAGGAAGAGGAAAGAGGCCTGGAAACAAGGCCCTGACATCCACAGAGGGCTGCAGAGTTGAGTGTTGTGATTGCAGGGCCAATGGGGAATACATATATTTATTGATGCTAGACAGAGCAACAGACGTCAAAGCTCGTATAAACCAAACTAAACAAGCCTCTGTCTAATGTTAAACCCCCCTCTTTATTAGCATAATTCTGTCCAAAGCTGACATTAACCAGGGCCATCATTAACCAGCTGGTCATCAGGAAAGGGATTTTATAGCAATACGGGAGGTGGTGAGAGAAACGCTCACTGAGCTCCAGACCAGAGCTTGGGATCCGCTTCAGTCACCTTCCCCAGCAATGCCCTTCCCTGCAATCCCAGCTTACTTCAAAGGAACATCACATGAGAAAGAGCAGCTGCTCACTGGTCACGTAATAGTTAACCTGCCCCTGGTGCTCTCCGGCTGGAGGTCTCTGCCACTGGTAAACAGTACAGACGCTGGACATGATTCTGAGCACCCTTGCACTGATGTAAATCGGGATTAGCTTCATGGCAGTCAACTGGGCTATGCTGGTGTAAGAGAGGAGAGTTGGGCCCACTGAGCTCAGAGGAGTTATCTTTGGTTTGCACCCCCACGAGCAAGGAGGTTCATGCCTGCTGACCAGTGGAGTTACTCTTGCAAATCAGGAGGAGAGAGGGAGAGGAGGTTTTAAGCTGCTGCTCTGGGTAAACGTCATTTTTCGTAGCACAAAAATCTCCCAGTGAAGCCAGGTTCCTGTGCCCAGTGTGAGACGCCAGCCAGTCCCTGCAGAGAGCGAGTGGCCAAGATCCAAAAGAGAGGGGGGAAAATAAAACAAACAGTCTCTGGTATGCACAGACGGGGAGCTTTCTCCGCAGTCTGATCCTCATTACAAACACCGGGCCTGATCCTGCATTCCTGGTGCAGCTGGCACTCCAACTGCAGTTCCTGGGAATCTCAAAGAATGCAGGACCAGGCCCCTGGCAAGCAATAAAACAGCCTGCTGGGAGCAAGTTCAACCAGCAGTGCTCAGGTTGGAACAGGGGGAGTTGGCCATGCATTGCTTCCAGTCTCCCCCACAGCTGGGATGTCATTGCTGAAAGGATCAGCAGTGAAAGGGTTAAGGCAGTTCACACCTCTCCAAGCTAATTTTTCAGGTTATCTGGTCCCACTGCATTGGGAGGGTTGTGAAGAGGTGCCTTTTGAAGTCTTTGGAAGATGCCACAGGGGGAAAAGGCTCCTTCTGCCTGATTAGGGACTCGAACCCTGGACCCTCAGATTAAAAGGCTGACATTGTACCAACTGAGCTAGCCAAGCTTGTCCTGTGACCTACATGCTGTGGAGCAGCAAAGCCTTCATCAAGTCCCACCCCGTGGAAAACCCCTTTTGCAGGAGGCCTCCCCAGTTAGCTCTGTGCTGTCCCCCAAGACTCTGATACAGGGGGCATGTCTTGGGCAGAAGGGCATGGCCAGGGCTGCAGCCTGTACATTAGAGGCAGCACGACCAGCTTTCTCGTAATAGCGGTTGTTGTGGCAGGAGGCTGGCTGGCCGCGGCTGTGCCCGGCACGGCCTGCCTGCGCTGACTTCCCTGCCGGGGGAGCATAAAACAAGCTCAGTGCTCCCACTCAGAGCTGCAGCAGGGGTGTGGGAAGTGACAGAGGAAGCTTGGTTAGGCCTCTCTCTTAGCACCTGTATCATTACTGGGGGTTGCTAGCCGGCAATCCAGTTACCGGGGAGGGCGGAGGAGAGGAGATTCCAGTGGAGCCAGACAGCATCACATGACCTAAGACACCTTTGCACTGTTGCCTGAAAAAAAAAAAAATTGCAGGCCAGCACTAGGTCCCCAAAATCATGCAATGAGGTCATTGCACGTGCTCAGACACTTCTGAGTGGCGAGACAGTAGATGCTGCACGCTCACACTTCTCTTTTCAGCCCTAGAGAAGTGAGATGCAAGAGGAAGATTGATCTGATTGATAAGATGCTGGCCTGGGAACCCTGGAGATCTGGGTTTAGTTCCCATTTCTGCCACAGAGTCACTGTGTGACTTTGCACTAGGGGGGTCTGTGACATAACCTCAGACTAGATGATCTCATGATCCATCTGGTCAGTCTCTCCCTGCCTCGTTGCCTCTGTTTAAAACAGGAGAATAGTCCCTTTCTCTGATTAATTTGTCAGCCCTTCAGGCCAGGGACTGTCTCTTACTAATTGTACGTACAGTACCTAACATACATGGGCCCCTAGGTCTGTGGGGGACCCCCAGGTGCTAATGTAATACAGAAATCAAATATAATGAAGATGTACTGATCATTTCACCTGAGGCAACAGCTGTGTAAAACACTGGTCAAGGGCCAGAAAAGTCACCAGCCTTGCGAAAGACCATGCTGAACATACAGCTTCTTTCTTTGCAATTGCTCATATCCCTTGGGCAATATTTTAGGGTTATTGTCCTCAAAACCAGGAAGGGAAACTATTGTAACGATCAGTGAAGCCGGCACAGATCCATGTGACTTTTATAATCAGTGTTACAGTCTTCCCTCTCGGAGAGGCTGTTAAGTGGCAATGATCCTCCTTTACACAGCCACACCCCGTAACTCGGCCTTTCCTTTTACACCCAAACAACAGCACTGAAGGGATTGTGGTTATACTGGTGTAAATGGGGGCATGATTTGGCTCAATGAGTAGATACATGAGGGGCCCTGATACTCGCTAGGGGCAAGGCACAGAGAAGCGAAGGAAGGGGGAAACTGGGAACCAAAATAAATAAAAAAGGTGTGTGTGTGTGTGTGTGCAATGATCTACAACAGCATTAATCATCCAGAGAGACAGTGCCAGGAAATGAAGAGTGAGGCGCCGCACTCAAGAAGCCACGCACACTAGAGATGTTGTAGCCTAAAATACACGATGAGTCAAAACAAGCCAGCATGTTCTGCTCTTCCAACGCCGCCACTTACTCACCGGGATTTAACGGGGGAACCTGCTCTGAGTTCCTGATGAGCGTGGTGGGTGGCAGGGAACGCCGCTCACGGCTCAGCTAAAACCACGGCAGGGGAGCACACCGAAAGCCGGGAGTGCTGCTTCGCGCTTCAGAAAGAAATGGTTTCTAGGCCTGGGAGCCACTGGCCCATAGGCCAGTCACTGGGCTCGAGAAGGGGGTTCTGAGAAGAACGGTTCCAGGAGCAGAGAAAGGCCAACAAGCCCTGCCCATTGTATTATGAGCGTAACTCAGTGCTGCCAGCCCCTAGAGACTGGGACCCTCAATCCACAGGACAGACGTAGCCGGGAGAACAGCAAAACAGGGCTCCACCACCCCGCCTCTGCCTACGTCCCTTGGAACTGCCCCTGTCCAGTCCCTGGGACCTTGTTGAATCTCCAGCCTGTCTGCTGACTTTTCCCACCGCAGCTGTGGCTCTGTGACCTGGAGACCTGTCAGCTAAGGAAGGGACCACAACCCACCAAGCCCCGATCGGCGGGTAATAATGGATGGCTGTTCCCAACTTGGCTGGGGTTCAGCTCAAGAACCCAGACCTTGTGCCAGCTCCTCAGCATGGAAGTCAATGAAGTCTGTTTACACCAGCTGAGCCTCTGGCCTTAAAGGCAGCCCTCTGAGCCAGCTAGTGCCCCGGGCTGACTATCTAAACCCAACCTCCCTGCTTTTTCAGCGCAGAGCATCGGTGTCTTCCCAGCCTACAGGGTGATCTTCCCTCTCTTTGTGCCTCGGTTTCCCTCCTGTGTAAAACAGGGCAGATGCTGTCGCCCTCATTTGTCAAGTGCTTTGAGCGCCAGCGGTGAAGTGAGCTAGGTGTTATGGGGTAAGCAATATAAAAATCGCAGGCCGTTGTACATGCACCAAGCTGCCGTGGGCAGTGAGCAATCACAAAGCAGGGTTATGTTTATGGACATAATACTTTTAACTAAGCCTTCACCATCTGTTCCCAGAGCCCCTAATTATGGCTGCAAAGAACACGCAGCAAAGTGCAATCTATCAGCAATGAGATGAAAGGGATTGGAGCATATGGGCCCGAATCCCTTCCTGCTGGCTGCTGTTTTACATCATTTTAATCCACTGACTTCAAAGGGGGTTACTCCCGATTTACACCAACGTGAGCGATGGCAGGATTAGGCGCCTGCTGCCTTTATTCTCGATCTAATCCAGCCTCCTGAGAGGATGATAATGTATTTCAGAGGCGTATTGGGGAACCCAATCCACATGGGAATGAAACCCCTGCTTTTTTTCAAGGGGAAATGGTTTGACCTGAATCTTTTACTCTGCTGATTACATATACAATAGGCCAAGTTCTCCACTGGTGTAAATCAGCATAGCTCCATTGAGGCCAACAGAGCTATTTACACCAGCAGGGGATCTGGCCCTGTAACCACACTCCCACCTTTGGTGTGACATTTCCAGCTGTTCGGGGTTAATCCGCCTAAGCAATTCATGAAAATGATTAACTTGCTTTTTATAGAGGGGTTTTGCGAGCTGTTTGGAGCCACTATTTCTCAGAAAGAGTGAGAGCTTGGATGGTAAATATTTACCAAAGAAACACCCCTTCTCTTCCATCCTCTCCCTAGTGATACTGCATCACAAGGAAACCTGAGCTAGAAACTACCATCATTAGCAGCCCTAATCTGAAACCTCCACTTTAACCAATCATGCTTTGCATTTCTGTAGCATCCCCCCCTGCCCCCTCAAAGTGCTTCAGAAACACTAATAAATTAAGCTTCACCATATCTGCCCTTGGCCCAATTTTCCCCAGCCTCATTTTACAGAGGGGGAAACTGAGGCACGGAGCGGCTAAGGCTCACATTTTCCTAAGTGGCTTCTAATCATGGATGCCCCAGACATGCAGGACCTGATTTTCAGAGGTGTGGAGCACCCACAATAGATGTCAGGGGGAGCTCAGCACCTCTGAATAATCAGGGTACCTCAAACTGGGACACCCCAAATTAGGGGTGTCAATTCACCACCTTTGACCAGAACTAAATTCACATTCAAAAAAACAGAATAGAGCCACTGCTATCTGCACCCCTCTTTGAATGGGGGGAGGGATAGCTCAGTGGTTTGAGCATTGACCTGCTAAACCCAGGATTGTGATCTCAATCCTTGAGGGGGCCATTTAGGAATCTGGGGCAAAAATTGGGGACTGGTCCCGCTTTGAACAGAGGGTTAGACTAGATGACCTCCTGAGGTCCCTTCCAACCCTGATATTCTATGAATGCTAGCTGGTGATGCAAGACGCTGCATAGAGGCCAGAAGAAATGGCAAAGGTCTATCTTAGAGCAACAGCTGGAAACAAATGCCCAAGTGAGCAAAACAAAAAAATCGGGAGAAGGATTGTTTGATGCAGGATTTAGCTCTCACCCAAGAACTGGATTCAAGGAGAGACAAATACACTAGGACAAAGCACCTGGGACCAGATCCTCAGCATCACTCTCCCGCCACTGCCTTTTCCCCCACAGAACCAGGGGAACCACTGGAGCAATGCCGATTTACACCAGCGGAGGAGCTAGTGAAAGGCAGAAGGATAAAGACGTGGGCAGGCATTGCAGGGCCAGGCTGGATGTGTGCCTCGAGACACGTGGCGGCTCGAGACATGTGCCGGGGGTCAGAGGCTGCTCTGGGTTAGAGGCTCAGACAGAGCGACTGGCGAATGGAGAATGCGCTGGTTATCCAGTCTGTGCGTGGTAAGGCAACAATATAATCCACAGGGTAAATCGGTGGCATAACAAGAGAGCTTTTGTGAAATAAGGAAGCGAGAAAGGTCAGGGGAAAAAGCCTCCCTGTAGAGTTTCCATTGGTGAGAACAGCTCATTGTGGTGTATTTTTCTTATGGCTCAGAGAGGGCCACACTGCCAAGACTGCCTCCTGCTCTATTTTTAGTTTGTTTTCATTTCTCTCCTTTCCACTTGGCAGCTGACATGGCAAACGGCAATTTAGGCAGCCCAAACGCAACAAACCGGCAGCTGGCAAGGATCCTGCCCGCTGGCTGGAGGGGGTCAGCAGAGCTGGTTTAACCCCAAGCCCCATCCCAGAACTTGCTGTGGGACTCACCCATGCCATAGGAAAGGTCCACTACCCTACCGCATGAGTTCTGCCCCTCAGTTACATGGGACCGGACCATTGCAAGGCTGGAGAGGAAAGATGCTTTAGTGGTTGAAGCACTAGCTGGAGACCAGGGTCCAATTCCCCACAACCACAGACTTCTTCTATGACCTTGGTCAAGTCACTTAGTCACTGTGAGGATCAGGGGCTAAGTCTCTCTGTACCTCAGCTCCCCATCTGAGAAATGTCAGTAGCGGCCCTTCCCTACTCTAAAGGGCAGTTGTGAGGATAAATACAGTAAAGATTATGAGAAGCTCAGATATCATTGTACTGGGGGCCATGTAGGTACCTATAACAGGATAGGTGCAGCGGTTCATCTAGACTAATATCCTATCACTGACAGTGACCAGTACCAGCTGCAAGAAACCCTGCAGCAGGCAGTTATTGGGTAACCTGCCCCTCCGGGGCAAGTTTCTTCCTGACCTCCATTAGTTAATGCACGGCCTGAAACATGAGGGTTTAGATCCCTTCCAAAACTCCTGGAATTTTTTCCAAACATTACTAATCTAACTCTGAGTATGTTGCTTTGGCAGCAGTATGTGCTGAAGTGGAAACAGGCACTCCTGTTCCGGAATAAAGGCATCCACGCAGGGAGTTACACTGCTCTAGCTACGGCAGTATGATTATACCAGTTAATTTCCTCATGTAGACAAGACCTAAGAGGGAAAACAAATGTAACCCGACTCTATTTCAGTGCTCCCCTCCCCGGCTCTTTGAAAAATGTATAAAGCTGTATAAAGCTACATGTTTTTCTTACAGCCATAACGTCTTTAGATTTGATCTCAGCACAGCCAAAGCAGGGTCCAACCTGCCCAGGGTTGGGATGGGGGATTGTCAACAAACCCCCTTATTTGCCAGAGCCCTGCACCATGTGTGGTCATGCACACCAATGCAACACGGGTGTAAAATGCTGCCAGATCAGATCAAGTCTGCAGTCACGTTGCGTTGGTGTAAATGATTGTACAAAGTGTGGGACAGCAAAGAATCTGACTGCCTGACATGGAGTCACTCCTGATTTACACCACAGAGAGTCAAAAGTCAAGGCAACCTCTAACTAAAGGAGGTCAGGATGAAACTTTCCCCAGGGGCAGGTTATTTCATCGCTGCCAACTGCAGAGTGTCTGCCTCTGGTGCTGGTCACTGTCCGAGACAGGCTAAGAGCCTAGATGGTTCCCTGGCCTGAGCTACTGTAGCAAGTGGGTACCTTGGGGGACTGTGGTCTAGAGCAGTGAACATTAGACTAAGCCTTAGAAGACCTGGGTTCTCTTCTTCCTACTGGCTTGTGGCGTGACCTTGGGCACGCCATGGCTCCCTCTCTGTGCCTCAGTTTCCCCATCTTACAAGTGGAATGATAAGACTCCCCCTCGGTGGTAAAGCATTTTGAGATTTATGGATGAAACCTGCTAGATGACAGTGGGAGGATAGCATGAAATGAAGAGCCTTGAGTCTGCAGTGAAGAATGGAACAAGACAAAGCCCCTCTTCTACCTGTCCTAACTCTTTTATGAACTACCCCGCGTCACAGCCAGCCAATCAAGGAGCCTGTCGCAGGTACTTGGCCTCCTAGTGGAGCTGGCTCATTGGCTGGCTGATATGACAGGGCAGCTCAGAGGCTGGCTGAGAACCTGCCTGGCAGCCAGCATGCCCTCTGCCTGGTGGGTTCTTTGTGCCAGGAGTCCAACTGGGCTGGGAGAAAGAAATCTATCTCCATTTTTTCTAACTGATTTGGAGGCTTGGTTGCCATTACATTTGGTGGAGATGGGGGCCCCATATCACTCTGAGGGCTTTGAAAATCTCAGTTGGAGGGAAGATGCGGTAGAAGCCTCTGGAAATGACCCCCAGTAGATTTTTCCATGCTTGATTTTATTGCCGGTTTAACCCGACCTCCGTACAATGGTCAGAATCACAGGCGAAGGGCGCTGGGCTCCCCACCTTCTCAGGAATGGAAGGTTTCAGCCAGACCTGTTTACCAAATACCTCTCCCTAACACAGCTGCATGCTGAGCCTTCTAATCAGGTCACAAAGCACGCCTTGTTCCTGCCCAAGGTCAAACCCGGGGAGGTCATGCTGCCTCCAAAGGTTTATGCCACTTTCCAGTGCAGCATCTCTCCTGTTACCACGGGCTGCAGCCACAGCCATTGATTTACTGAGCTGGTGGCTGGTAAAGCAACAAGAGGGAGAAAATGCAGAGAGAGGGAAGGAAATCTGTGCTGTGATCTCGGAGGAGGCGTCTGGATGTCCCGGTCCTATGGGGAGTAAATGATGATAAATCAGTGTGGCCTGGGTCTGCCCTAGAACCACCACCAGTTGCTGCCAAGGGATGCAAGGAAAGACGAGGATAAACTGCCCCAGTCCCATGTCACTAACCCCAGGTTAAACACCCAGCCAGATCCTGCCTGGGTGGCCTGCATTTATGGGGCTGAATGAATCTGTCAGTTACATCCCTGCAACCTCGCTGACGCACGGCTCCGATAACACAGAGAATGGAGCCGACAGACAGACGATAGGATACACAGACTTAGCCCAGCGTGCCAGACCATATTTCTGTGAGTGAAAAAAAAGAAGAGGAGTTTTAATGGGGATCATTATGTGAATTTGGGAGACTTCCCAGTAAATACAGAGCACAGGCGCGAGCCAGATTTTGTTGAGCTGATGTGGGCAGGCAAGCACATGCATCGTGACTTAACAGTCCGAAACACATCATGAGGAGAGCGCACCGCAAAGGCACACGCCAGCCTTCGCTAGAAGCGACAGCGCTGCAAAGGCACCAGCTGTTTACATATGTCACCGGCTTGATGGGGAGATCGTTGTCAGGAGTCACCTGAGCTTGTTAAAAGGTCTCTCTTCACCGCAGAGTTAACTCTGCTGACCGGCACAGGCTTAGCCTCACCAGGGTGTGCAAAGCCTGACCCCAGCGACTGCTGCACTCCTCCAGCTGTCGACAGGACTCTGGGGGGCTGAGATTCTTTCCCAGTGAGTTGTGGGAGAACTCATCGGTCCCTCTGGGCACACGGGAGGGAGGAATTGTGGGAAGGCCCTGGAGGACTCTCGGCACGGGTGTGGTTTAGCCAGCATCCTCACTGCAAAGTGAGCGGGTTACCAGCGGAACCCGGGGTTTAAACCAGCCCCGCAGCCATGCTAGCCTGGGTTGAAAGCACACTGAGCTCAGGAGAGAGGGCTGCGGGGTGTGTGTGGGGGGTTAGCTTCAGTGGCATTACTCCTGCTTTCCATCATCAGAACCAAGCCCTTAAGGCTGGTCTCAGTGCCGACCTCTACTGGCTGGCAATAGGTCCAGTCCTGCCCCCAGTGAATTCATGGGGAGCACAAACAGGGACTGGGCACGGAGAGCTTCCAGATCCCAGAGACGTGGGGACATTTCAAAGACACCTGCCTGGGGGAGCCCCGAGCCCTGGCAGGTGCCCTGCGAGAAGGTACTCTCCCCCATCGGACCATTTGGAAGAAAAACCCTAACAAGGAAAAACACAAAGGGAAGCGGGTTGGATAACCCAGCCCAGGCGCCAGCCAAGGGTCACAATGCAGGCTCATGGCCGGCCGCTGGTCCCTCCTGGGCCTAGTTTCCAGTTAACTAACGAAGAGCAAAGAAAGGACGGGATGGGAAGGAGGAATCCTATTGCGTGCATTGGCTCGGCCATGCAAGCCCCACTGCAAAGCTAGCTGGTGGGGCAGGGGCAGGGAACCGAATGCCAAGACCTCGCCTACGATCGGTAAGCCATTTAACACAGCTCCCCAATGGGCGCCTGCCTCCCCCGCTCCATTCTCCTCGCCCCCGGGGGGACCCTCGCCCCGTGGAATCCATTACACATAATAGCCGGTGTCGTCAGCTGCGTGGTCTCTGTACAAACCAAGCCGGCAAAGTGCACCCACGACCCAGCTCTGCTTCAAGAGCCATTAAGTCGGCAGCAGCCTGACTCCTGCGGCAATTTCATGTGACTGGCGTCAAAAGAAAGAAGGGAAGCTGTTCTCCGTGTAATTGCAGGTTATAGCAGCCCTGAATTAACAGCCCCGGCAGGAGCCCTCTATTGAGAGCAGCTTTCTGAGCTGTCATGAAGCCAAGCCCCCCTCCCCAGACTGCTGCTTATAAAGGCAGGTTTGAATGGCAGCCTCCTTCCAGTGCACCCCCCCCCCCGAAGGCAACACACGCACTGCGGAGAGCAGCGGCCAGCGGCACAAGAGCAACTGCCGGGGTGTTTCATGACATTGGGAGGCCGGGGGCGAGCAGCCCCCCATCTCCCTTGCCCACTGTGCCATGGCTCCCATTCGCTCTCGGACTCTGGCTGCTGACGGGGTGCTGGCGAGTCCGGGAGGATGATGCCTCTTGCTGACGCATTTCTACCCCCCCAGGGATGGCCTGAAACTGCACAGGTAAAGCTGCATCCATGTCCAGTGTGGCTCCTGGATCTAAACAGGCTCAGTGTTTGGAGCTTGGGGATCCCAGAACTTGGTTTGGGGACCTGGGACGGGTTTGTTCTACTCACCGCTGGATGGTGCCACCTTCTGGCTGTTCTGGGGATTAGCTCGGTCCAGACCGACGCCCCTTTCAGTAGTTACACCCCTGTTTCTCCTCTGCAGCTCCTCTCTTGCTCTCAGGAGCCCCAGCTGTCTTCTTTGTGACTCAGCCCTCCGGCCGGGTCACTATCGGGGTTCCTCTTCCTGGGGGGAGTGCAACAAGGATCTCCAGCAGTCTCCTGCTTCACTGCCTCACAGTGCCACTCCTGCAGTGGCTGGCAGAGCAGCCCGGGCCCACCCGCTACTCCGGGTGCTAGCTCAGGGACCCTCTACACAGGCTGCTTGCACCTGCTGCCTTTCCCTGAGCTGCTTCCACACCTCCCGGCCTTCCCCACTCCTCGCTCCCTCCTCCCAGGGAATAACTTTAGGCAACTTGGTTCTCTGCTTGCCCCCTCTGCTTCCAATTTCCTGTCTTTTGTAGAAGCCCCGCCTGTCCCTCAAAGGTGAGTGTCTCTCTAATTAGCTGCCTCCAGCCTAAAGCTCCCCCTGTTTGCAGCCTAATTAATTGATTTGGCCCACCTGGCCCAATTCGGCCCTTGCCAGGGTGGGGAGCACTCGCCATCACAGGGCCCTTCTTCATGACACAGGATGATGCTGTACTCTGGGGGCACCCTTTGGATCTGGGGGCCTGGATTTGTGGACCCACCCTCTGTGTTGCTTCACTTTAGAGGAACCCATAAGACAGACAGGATCAGCTGGTCAGCTGGTGTCAATCCACAGCATTCCATTGACTGAACTGGCGCTCTGCCTCTTTACTCCAGTTGGGAATCTGGCCTTTGTTTCTTTATTCTTTTCTGCAGAGACCGATGACACATTTCCATATGGGGAGAGTGGAGACTCTTAAGGTGGAGGGGGGATGCAGGGTGGACTTTGTCTCCCTCTAGTGGCTAGGCCCCCTACAGAAGTTTAGGAGTCTGCTACTGCCTCTGAGCTAATGGAGCTGGCATTTCAGCTGAAGCAATAACTTCCTGTTTCTAGAGCCAGGGATCTGGGTTTAGCCGTCATGGGAAAAGGCAGTACCGTGTTTGCAGAACAGCATTTCGTTCCAGTGGGGACATTTTTATTTTTTTTAAATATGCATTTGTAGTCATAATGCCCTTCGCCCGCACCAACCACAAATGGGAGAAAATGCACTAAAATCTCAATGATTTGTTCATAAAATCCACAAAGCAAAGATCAAGGGCTCGGCGCTTGCTGTGGCACTGGGCTCCCATTCTCCTAGTGGTCTGGCTCTTTGAGACCGTCATTTACACTTCCGAGGGTATCCCTGCTAGCCCAGCGCATTTTCACTGGGTACAAAGCAAATCCATCAGTTTCTTTAAACAACTCCACCCGCAGTTCTGCTGTCCTCACTCGAAGGTTTGCTTTGCCCACGAAAAGCTGGCTTGGGTAAAGCCTAGCTCATCCCATGCGTCAGCTAGGAGATTTCGCTAGTCGCTGTTGATTTGACGCATCTAGGTATCTGTACTGACCTCATGACCATAAGATCTCAATGACTATTCTCGGGAAAGTTTCTCAATCATGATTTGACCAGCACAGCTAGCCAATTGCCTGATCTGTCATCGGGGGATTTCAAATGCACAAAGAAGCCGATCGGAACCCTTTCTCCTTTGCCTTATACCACATGGCATGGGGCAAACCTCCCACTTGCTGGCCCAGACCTTGCAGAACAGCCTGGAGAAGATACTCAAAGTCATCACAGTGCTTTGAAAGGCATCCCCACCTCAGCTGGGGCCTCCTAAAGGCACATCCAGCCCCCATTCTCTGGGAAACAGAACGACCGCTTCCTAAAAGTAACATTGCCTTCAATGAGCCACACTCCTCCCTAGCGTACGGGGCCTGAACCCCTGGTGTGTGGCCCTATCTGTTTATTAGGCATTGAAGGCCATTTTACCTGGATCTGTAGTAAATTTGGCTTTGTTCCCGATTTCAGTGTCATGATGACTTGGCCATTCCTAGTTTGCTGACTCAGCTGGATGTGTCCCGCCAGTATGCGATACTCCCTGGTCATGAAGCAGCACTGAACCAGAAGGCTGATTCCTCCAGGCACACTCAGCTTTCTGCTCTAAACACACCTGGTGCTTTGCCTGTGACCGGGAGCCCTTCTGGCCCTTTGGGGGAAGGAACATCACCTGCCTTCCCAGCGGGGCCCACACC
The DNA here is from genome assembly GCF_009764565.3 of Dermochelys coriacea. Lineage (NCBI taxonomy): Eukaryota > Metazoa > Chordata > Testudines > Dermochelyidae > Dermochelys > Dermochelys coriacea. The sequence continues at coordinate 19,371,505 of NC_050084.1, forward strand.
AAACAAACGATTTCTATTTCAAGCCACGTGACTGGGTGCTAAACCCATTTGAACTCTCCTAAGCCGCTCTCCAACTGAAACATGTACTTCACTGAATGAATTGACAGAAGATGGCTGAGAAAGAAAGTGCCGTTTCGAACGAGAAAAAGGCCATGTGTTGCTGGTGAGATTATCTTTGGTTCATTTATTTAGTACTCTTCTTCCCCTGGGGAACAAGATCTAATTTCTGGCACGACCCCCACACTGTTTGGTGTGGGTGACCTTGCGCAGGGGATCCATCACAAGCTGGTCTCTCTCTCAGAACATGCCCAGTAAATGGTATTGGGCTGTGGTGAATGAATGGCATGCATTGGCAGCTCTATACGGGGATAGCAGTAAGGACCACAGCAGTTTGTTCCCTTCGTCCCTTCTCAGATTTTGCTATCGCTGATGGGTTGGCTTGTTTTAACGTGACCTCCTCCTTACCTTGGAAGCCAAGGCAATAAGATGGGTTGGTATTATTTCTTCCCCCCCGCCTTCATCTACTGGAAAATTGCTTTATTCTTCAGTCACCCAGTCACACGCGCCAATTCTGCATTCCATCTCAGGACTCCTGGGTTCTAATCCTCAGTTGGCCACTGACTGCTCAGTGAGCTTGGAGAAATCATTGAACCGGTGTGTACATCTATCACGAGAGTCAAATACTAATCCATTGCAATCGATTAGTCGAATACTAATCCATTGCAAGATTCTTGCAAGAAAATGCTTTGCTTTGTATAGTACCTACCGGAGTATTCCCAAATAACTTGGTGCACTAGGGTAGATCATTTTCCTATGAAGCATCCAGTACCAGAGATACGCTATAGGGTTAGCTGGACTAGACATGTGCTCTGGAGAGGTGGTGTTGGCTAGTGGCTAGGATGCTAGCTTGGAGACCTGAGTTCTAGTCGTGATTCTGTCATAGTCCCGCTGTGCGACTTTGGGCAGTCACTTCCCCTCACTGTATCTATGTTTTCCCCTCTAGCCCTTTGTCTATTTAGACTGTAACCTCTTCAAGACAGGGCCTCTCTCTATGATGGATAGTGCAATGCTATGTGTACGTACAGCCTTTAGCACAGCTGTGGCCTCTTAGCACTACTGTAATTCAAACGATGAATCTATTCCTTGCCGATTGCTAGACGCCGATGCCAGTGGTTTCTGAGAAACGTATTCTAGTGGATCTGTTCTGAATGCACATTAGCTTCACTTTGTAAGTTACGTAAGGGGGTGTTAGACAAATTACCCAGATAATAGGAACAAAGATGATAGTCATTACGCATAAACAATAACAAGGGAAAGTCAGCAAGAGCCCTGGGCTAAGAGAAGACAGCTCCTGCTAGATCCTTATAGCAGCCTGAGCTACTTGGGGACATTCATATATTCCAGTACTCCACAGCCCCAGGACTAATAACGTGTCACAAAATTTTGGGTCGCAGCCTCGCTTTTAGAGAGTACGGTAATCTGAACAGACAAAATGGCAGCAGCCAGAAAACAGGAGGCCTGGCTGTTTTCCTCTGCCAAAATTCAAGCCTCCTGCTTGACACCATCTGGTATTTAATTTGCTAGTGTTGAATGAAGGTAGATACACCCGGCACCACAAGGACAGAGATGCCCATGTCCTCTTCAGGCTTGTTCCTCTTTGAGAAGTGAAACAAGGTGCAACTGTTCATGGCACGTTGCTGAGTGGAGACCATATGGAAGAACAGGATATCGAAAGCAGGTGCAAACAGGCCTCTGTGAGAAGTGCCAGTGGTAGTATGGTCTAACACCATCTAGTGGACCTGGCAGGTGTCTAAGAGGAAGTAGGTTAGAGAGAAACATGGAGACACATAGAGTTTAGGCCTTCTGACGCACACACTGAATCCATTACGGGGTTGCTCTAACAGAGCATTGCCAATGCTCACAATTTCATCATGAACCTGGCTGTGTGAGTGTAAAAGGACGTGCTATGATGCTGTCATCTGTAAGGGGTTTCCTTGCCTGTCTGCTGTGGGGATGGCGCAGTGAGTTAACTCAACATGGCTGTCAGGCAAAGAGTCTCACACACTGTGCTCTCACTGTCTTATGGAGATGTAGATTTGGTTGGTTTTTGTTGTGATTATTTTCCCCTTTTCTAAGACTGAAATTGCAGGCCTGGCTCCTTGTGCATGGCAAACAAAGTGAACCTTTTGATAGAGTCCTGTCTCTGCTAATCTGGTCCCTGACTTTAGTGGTTAGCGTGTGTATATATACACAGTTACAGTGTGAGCTTAGTTGTGACTCTTAGCTACTAGGCCACGCTTGAGGCCTTAGTGGGGAGCTGTCCCACCTCTGCAGGAACTCTGGGGAGGAGTGTCCTTCATGGAGGCACATCTCTTTCGGGAGCTTTCAGGCAGGGGTCAGCAATGTGTCCGTACACGGACACGTGTCCATGGTAAAAATGTTGAGGTCTGTGGTAATTTTTCAAAAAATGGAATGACTGAATGACGTAACTCCCCCCCGCCCAATGTCCATCACTAAGTACAGTAATTTCGTCAAGTATCCATCGCAACATGGTGGTGCCGACCCCAGGTCACAGCATGACCCTGTGGGGGTTGCTGGTAATGGGGATTGAACATTGGCCCTCGGGTCTGAACACACAGAGCCTTGACTCCTTGAGCTAGAATGGCCAACTCAGAGCCAATGTTAATCAACCTCTGGGGCCCAACCACCACTCGAGAGAGACAACGCACCTCCGTGAGTGGGTGTGGGCGACACACGCTCATTGCGCCATGCCTCAGGGCAGGGCAGCGGGTTACCCGCTCTGCATCCTGAAGCGGGGAGAGAGGGGAAATGGTCAGGCCATGCCCCACCTCCTCCCTGGCCCCTTCTTCCTGGGAGCTGCTATGGGCCCCTGCAAGAGCTAGGAGAAACTGCAGTTATGCCTGGTCACTGCATGGCGCTTCTAAGACAAGGCGCCGCAGTCAGAACTCCCAGCAGAACTCAGACGAGTCCAGGGCCACCTCAGGCAAAAGGCTCAAGGGAAAGAAAAAAAATCCAGGGGCGCTTTCCCCAGCTTGCATCTCGTCTTCCATATACAACTTCCATCCAACTTGCCCTCCTGGGCCAGGCGGGAAGTTATTTCAGATTAAGGCAAGCAACCAACCAAGAAAGAATAAGTCTCTGTGATGAAGAGAGCGGAGTGTCCCAGAGCCCTGCAGCCAGACTTCTGACCTTTAAAAGGGAAATCAGAATCACCTGCCCCACCCAGGAAGGACTTCAGCAATTTTCTCCCATGTGACCCCTAGCAGGACATATTCCCTTCATCTGGGGCGTAGGCTGAGCCCCAGCCCCCTGAACGGGCCAGCTTGGCCTGCATGACCCGCCCTCCATAAGCTGCGGCAGGTGTAGTGAATGGCTCGTAGCCGCGCGTAACAATGGAGTTCCCCTCTCCCCCCCCCCCCGCGCGAGGGACGGTGCTAAAATGCATCAGAGCCAGGCGGGGAGGCAGCAGCCCCAGGAGAGAGCTGCTCATTATGGTTTATTTTCAGCAGCGTTGCTGTCTATTTTTAGCCCTGCTCTCGGCAAGTGAAAATGAGCGACTATAAAAACGTTAGCCAAAAGGTTGCTCGGTCTCGGAGCCTGGCGACAAGGGCAGGAAGGGTCCATCTAAGGGGGAGATCTGAAGAGGGTTTCATCCGGGGTCGGGGCGGGGAAAGACACAGGTGGGACATTTCAATCCTGTTCCTTCTGCTGAACAACACTCAGGCCCCACAGATCAGACACGGCCCCTGGATCAAACAAACTCCGAAGGCGATTTGGCTCCTTATGGCTAAGAGTTGTCGTGCACCTGGATGGTGGTCAGCCATCGCCATTCGCACGGTGATACTCCCTGCAGTAAGGGAGGTAAGAGCGGCGTTGGGAGATCAGCGCTTCCTGGGGTTGGAGGAGGAAATACAGCCAGTGTCCCAGGAAAGCCGAACACTGCGAAGGAAATGCTGCTTTTGGGGAGTGCATCCAAACGCATCGCATGTCGGAGCCATATTGGGTGGCAGTGCAGTCTAGTGGATGGAGCACTGGGCTGGGAGTCGGGAGACCTGCAAACAGGAGGGGGAGAAAGCCGAAGGGGAGTGCCTCCCCTCCCCTGCCCCCACCCACCTCCCAAAGCCCCCGCTGCTTTATTCCCAGCACTGCCAATGCTGTCACTGAAGAGGTGGCTTCCCCTCAAACCCACGTCATAACAAACGCCGAGCAGAGTGACAGCACCCTGTTTGTGTGGGCAGTTGCCACTGAAACAAACAATGCAATGACCTTACGGGGCCAGAACGCTGCACGCCAGCTGGGGATCTGGCTGGAGGAGAGCCCTGCCAGTGGGGCGGGGACCCCAGTGTGTCCAGTAGCCAGCATACTCAGGAGGGCCCTTAACGATCACTCTGGGCTGACCTGGACTTTACAAGCCCTTCACCACCGTTTGCACCATATTCTTTGCTTCATAAACCTTCTGGCTGTTCTGCGGCCCTAGGAGGGAGCCTGGGTCCATTTCCCACCAGCAAACGATGGTCCACCATGGGGAAAAAGGCTATCCCATGAGCACACTCCTTGGTCCCCTTTGCTGGCACGGGAAACGTTGGCCGTGAGCAAGGTATTCCTCTCTTGCAGATCGCAGGACATGGCTGTGCAATAGGGTATGAATTTGAGGCAGATTGACTCTTCCTGATTAATTCCATGTGTGGCTGTTCCGATGAATGAGATCTTTATTCCAAACTACCTCAGTCCAAGGGGATAAGCTAATATGGAATAAGGTGCTCTGATTCTAGATTCAGAGCATCCAGATCTGGCATCCATCAGGATTAGCTATTCCAGAATAACTCCCTCCATGTAGACAAGCCTAAGGCCTCATCTGCATTGGGATTTCAGCCCCAGGGGCACCTGCACTGATGCAAACCCCTAGTGTAGACAACTGTCACCTGTCCTGGACTAGTTTATCCAGCTGTGAATCCACATCTGCCTGACAGTGCTGAGCGGGCGGGTGAGCAGGGACCGCTGTTCCCCATGCTGATCAGCACTGTCTGCATGGTTCCCTCATGGTTTCCCCCAACACACAGTCTGTTGTATCCACCTATTGTCTCATCTTTAGACTACAAGCTCTCCAGGGCAAGGGCTGTCTCTGTCTCTTTGCCTGTACAGCTCCCAGCCCCAGCGGGCCCTGATGGCTACTGTCAAGCACTGGTGCTTGAAACTTCTGTGAAGACAAAGCCTAATTCACCTCCCCACCCACCTCCTCACCCCACCCTTTCCTTAGAGATCTCATTTCCGCTGCAAGTTAAAACCCATCTCTTACCCCTGCCCCTGCGCTCCACAGCCATTAACACAGCCAGCCCTCCTGCTTCTCAAACCAGTATCAGCTCACAAGCATAGGCCTTCATGTGGGAAGCTCCGTGGGATAGGGCCTGGTAATTGTACCATTACCAGGCTAACACCTGCAAATTAAGGGGGCAGCCACATACCTATCACCGGCTCTGCATGGGGTTAGGATGGAGCCCCAGCACTTCCAAATCACCAGCATAAAGCTCTACCGCTCCAGCTATAAGGGTTAAGTTTTCTAACCAAATTGCACTCAGTTGATTCCACATGGTTTTGATGGAGAGCCATAAATCTAGGGTTACCATTCATCTGTATTTTCCCAGACATGTCCGTCTTTTTGGTTTGTAAATCGCCGTCTGGGAGGAATTTTTAAATATCTAAAAACGTCCGGGATTTTGCCATTATTTTTCCCCAAAGAAGAGTTGATCATTCAAGAAAGAGAGTGAATGTTGATCATTCGAAAAAGAAAGTGAATGCTGATCACTCAAGAGAGTGCCTGCTTTTTCCCCCTAGCTCCCAGTGCTTGCGCTGCGAAACAGCTGTTTCGCCCAGCTGCGGGGAGGGAGGAGGGGATGCACTCAGGGGAGGAGGCGGGGCTGGGGCGGGGATTTGAGGAAGGGGTCCAATGGGGCGGGTGGGCGGAGTTGGGGCGGGGACTTTGGGGAAGGGGTTGGAATGGGGGCGGGGAAGGGGTGGAGTTGAGGGTGGGGGCAGGGGTGTGTGAGCACATCCACCCCCCTTTGTCCCCCCCGTGGAGTGTCCTCTTTTTCGAATGTTCAAATACAGTAACCCTACATACATCAACTCAGGCTTGCGAGCCTTTCAATGAACTTCGGCTGCCCTCGGAGTTCGCGACCGTACCTGGAACGAGGAGGATCTAGGTTTGGTTTCATGGGAAATATTTTGCATGGCTCCTGCAGGGCCCCTAGCAGCTCTCCTAAGAAAACCTAGCATCTCTCTTGGGTCTTCGCTCTAAGCTCCAGGCACTTTCATTGATTGCTGAAACCTCCCCGGAGGGCACTGCAGTTGAGTGACTTGCCTTGCTCTGTGATTGTGGGTCGGGTTGGAAACTGCTGAATCCTGACACACCACGCTGGGTTCTAACCGCTAGACAATGCCGTCTCTGTTGCTTAATGTCACCATCTTAACGTGCACAGGAGGGGAGAATATAGCCTTGAATGCAGGATGTGGTTTAATAGTTGTTATTAGAACAGGGTTATTTTGTACTAGGGGAAAAAAATTGCTGTCTACTCTAGGTCTTTAAAATTGAAATGTAAGGCAGGCTGAGTCATGTCCCTTTGTGCCCGTCTGTTCACTAAGACCAGGAGAATGTAACCCCTTTGTAGCTGGTCCCAAGCACCATTTCGGTGCAGGGCAGGCTTCCTAGTTTTCGTGGTCTGCCCCGTGGGACGAGTCAATGCAGGTGTTAGGATATAGATATTCAGGCCTGTCTGTAAAGGCCGATACTTTAAGAATGTAGGTGTATGTTTATCATTTAGCTGGTTGTAGAGGTATAAAAGAAAGAATCAAAATCACTGTCTGCTTGCATAAGGGCCTTCTCTCATTGTGACAGCCTGAGGCCCTGTGCTTAAGCGAAGGCCTTTGGCTAAGCAACAGAGGCAGCCATAAGCTGGGAAACGTACGGTCACATCCTCACATCCCAAACCGGTCACATTGAAATAAGGCAATCTGGGGCCGTTAGAAAGGTGATCTGATCAATCACCTCCAGAGAAAGGGAAGAGCCTAAAAGATGTAAAAGGAAATTTAGTTTGATCGTTTTCTGTTTGGTAAGAACTCACTTATCAATAGACACAGCTGGGAAACCCTTATGTCTTTATAGATGTAGTTGTAAAATCCTCACTTCTGTATTGTTTTGTCATTATAGTTCCCACTTTGTTATTGTTTATTTGCATGGTCTCTATCTGGTTCTGTGATTGTTTCTGTCTGCTGTATAATTAATTTTGCTGGGTGTAAGCTAATTAAGGTGGTGGGATATAATTGGTTAGCTAATCATGTTACAATATGTTAGGATTGGTTAGGTAAATTTCAGTAGAATGAGTGGTTAAGGTATAGCTAAGAATATTACTATATAAATTAGGGGCAAACAGGAAGTAAGTTGGGATTCGAAAATAAGGAAAAAGAAACTTGGATTTAAGCTTGCTGGAAGGTAACCCCAATAAACGTGGAATTGTTTGCACCTTCGGACTTCAGGTATTGTTGCTCTCTGTTTATGTGAGAAGGACCAGGGAAGTGAGAGGATGAAGGAATAAGCCCCCTAACAGCAGGGGGAAAATATTGCCCTTGGATTGCAACTGCATGGTATAACACAGCTACAGGAGGATATCAGGATACAGTTGGAGCTGGGAGAAACGTTTTGGCCAAATCAAATTTTTCCAGCAAAAAATGCTGATTTGTCAACACCAAACCAGTCCGCAAAGACGAGCCTGGGAATTTAGATTCCTAACTCTGCTAGACACTAAAAATCACGGTCTAAAGGCACTGGATTTATGGGTTATTACAACACTCTGTTACTCACTAACCCCCGGTTTTGTTCTAAGATTGCAAGGGTGCTAACAGACCACTTCATCTTGAATGGCCTCTTCTGTGTGTTAACTACTGATACAAAACAATCTCGTCCACCATGTATTTAGCTGTGACATGCTGAGGGCAGGTCCACGCTGTAGACGCTGCATCAGCATGGCTGCACCGGTGCCGCTGTGCTGCCGTGTTGCTTTAATGAGGCCGATGTAAGCTGACTGGAGAGAGCAGTTAATGTGCTGTAGTTATACCAAAGTAAATCTGAAGCGTAGACCAGAGCTTACATTGGCTGAACTAAGTCTCTCAGGGAAGTGAAAAAGCCACACCCTGAGAGACCATAGCTATCCTGAACTAACCCTGTTGTAGACTGGGCTAGGTCAACAGAAGACTTCTTCCTCTGACCTAGCTACTGCCTCTCGGGCAGGGGGATTACCTCCTACGCCAATGGGAGAACCCCTCCCATCAGCGTGGTAGTGTCTACATGGCAGCACTACAGCGGTGAAGCTGCAGCGGTTTAAGTGTAGACCTGTGCATGCCCCACGTGCCTTCTGTGGAGCTTGAAAGCTTCTCTTTCACCAGCAGGATTCAAAACCCCTTCATGAGTCAAACTTGTGTTCGATTTTATTTTTTAACACTGTAAGAAGTTTAAGAAACGCGCCGTTCAAAACATTTTTCGACTTCTTGGTTTGCCGGAAATCTCAAAAAACTATTTGTTTCGGGTCGACCCAAAATTTCTTGGACCAGCCAATAACAAAACCCCTGTTATTCACCCAGCGCTGGGTGCGATGCAATGGCAATGTAATGGAACGCTGCAACATGCAATAGACATAATGCAAGGGTGGCAGGACAGAACACTGAGCCATGATGCTGTGATACAGTGTGCTGGTCCGGGACTAGGGCTCCTAGCAACTAGGCCCCAGATCCTCAGAGGTATTTAAGTGCACAACTCCCATTGCTCTCAATAGGAGGTGCCTAAATACCTTTGAGGATCTGGGCCCATGGTAATGTAAAGAATAAATAACCAGGGACTTTAGAGCGCCATTTAAGGGGAACATGAGCAGTGCTGTGATCCCCTGGCCAGTCACTCAGATTGGCCTGGCCTCCCATCCTGATGGAGGGGAAGCTGGGCCAAACCTCAGCAGCTCTGCAACCTGCTGCTTCTAACCTGCTGTGGGGTGGGGAGCCATGGTCCTGGGCGGCTCCCCACCCCGCAGCTCTGTGGCCTTTAATAGTAATGGTAGCCTGATGGAATGCGGCAACATGAGGATGTTCCCCGCGCAAGTTAACGACCCTCCATTGTCTCTGCACTGGGAGAGATGAGGGTGGAGCCCAGACACCCCAGCGAATTCCCTTACACAGCAATTTCAGAAAAATCAACCAGAATTCTGAAGTTGCACATAGATTCCCCAAAGCACACAGATTCCCCGGAGGGAAGAGCGCCACTTATTGAACCACCACCGCCGCTTCTGGCGGCACCCTGGGCTTTCCTTGGCGCTCTCCCACCCAATACTAGCTACTGTCGAGCCTTAGAGGTGCGAACACCAGAGTTATGAACTGACCCGTCAACCACCCGCCTCATTTGGAACTGAAAGCAATCTGACAGCAGCAGACACACACACGCCAAAAATCGAAGACAGAACAGTACAGTATTGTGCTAAACGTAGACTTCTAAACATAAATAAATAAAGGGAAAGCACCATTTTTCTTCTGCATAGTAAAATTTCAAAGCTGTGTGAAGTCAAGGTTCATTTGTGAACGTTTGAAAGAACAACCGAGAATGTTTTGTTCAGAGATATGAACATTTCAGAGTTACGAACAACCTCCTTTCCTGTACTCCCAATCCTGCATCACTGAAGACAAGATCACAGGCAGGGCTACCTGCTCTGGGCAAGTAACTCTCTGGACCCAAAGCCTGGTAAGCAGCATGGACGTGTGGGCACGGTTTGTGGTGGGGCAAAACTGCCCATTCCCGGCAGGCTTGTCCTGTCCCCAAGCTGCGCAGAACAGAAATACTCTGCTGACATCTCCTCTGGGCCTGTATTATATCCCAAATTGATTAGAATTGCACCTGGCTTCCAAACTCTCTAAACCTAATGGCAGAGCTCCTCTTCCCCCGCCCACCCGGATTAACTCCACAGGGCAGCTGCTAAAGCTTTGCAGACAGTTTCAGGTAGAGATCATGCAGTGGAGGTGGGGAACAGCCTGTTATACAAGACATGGGCATTGTTTCCTTTCTGATCTTTCTCTCTCTCTCTGCAGGTTGGCATCACAAAGCAGGTGCCAAGCTGCAGAGCGGAGATAACAGAGACCATTAATTCCATCAGGGCTGGGACGACAGCTCATTAGCGGCTGGAGAGGAGACTAATGGTTCCCTTTGTTCCTGCCATTTCCTTCCCTGAGTGGTGACCTTTCTGGAAGAAAGCCCCTGGCTTGGGGAATGCCACCCCCTTTGGGGAGCATCCAGGCTGCCGCGTGTACCATTAAATTGTGTGCCTCCCCCCAGGACACCTTCCCCACCAGAGCTGCTCTCCCAGCCGGTGGGCTTCTTGTGAAGAGTCCAGGGCCCTGTCTGTGCGAAGCCCCATCTCCTCTAGCCAGAAGGAGCAACTCAATAAGTTGAAAAGAAAAGGAGTACTTGTGGCACCTTAGAGACAAACAAATTTATTTGAGCATAAGCTTTCGTGAGCTACAGCTCACTTCATCGGATGCATTCAGTGGAAAATACAGTGGGGAGATTTATATACACACACAGAGAACATGAAACAATGGGTTTTATCATACACACAGTAAGGAGAGTGATCACTTAAGATGAGCCATCACCAGCAGCGGGGGGGAGGGGGGGAAAGGAGGAAAACCTTTCATGGTGACAAGCAAGGTTGACCATTTCCAGCAGTTAACAAGAACATCTGAGGAACAGTGGGGGGTGGGGTGGGGGGGAGAAATAACATGGGGAAATAGTTTTACTTTGTGTAATGACTCATCCATTCCCAGTCTCTATTCAAGCCTAAGTTAATTGTATCCAGTTTGCAAATTAATTCCAATTCAGCAGTCTCTCGCTGGAGTGTGTTTTTGAAGTTTTTTTGTTGAAGGATAGCCATTCTCAGGTCTGTAATTGAGTGACCGGAGAGATTGAAGTGTTCTCCAACTGGTTTTTGAATGTTATAATTCTTGACGTCTGATTTGTGTCCATTTATTCTTTTACGTAGAGACTGTCCAGTTTGACCAATGTACATGGCAGAGGGGCATTGCTGGCACACGATGGCATATATCACATTGATAGATGCACAGGTGAACAAGCCTCTGATAGTGTGGCTGATGTGATTAGGCCCTATGATGGTGTCCCCTGAATAGATATGTAAACAGAGCTGGCAACGGGCTTTGTTGCAAATGCATCCGACGAAGTGAGCTGTAGCTCACGAAAGCTTATGCTCAAATAAATTTGTTAGTTTCTAAGGTGCCACAAGTACTCCTTTTCTATTTGTGAATACAGAATAACACGGCTGCTACTCTGAAACCTCTCAGTAAGTTGGCTCAGGAAAGTTCCCTGCAGTGAGTTCCCAGCCTTGTGACTCATCCCACACAGGATTTCAGGACAGATTAAGCATCGCTTCCCCAGGCACTAAACTGAAACTGTCTCTGATTTGCAGAGCACACGGCTGCCTCTCCATGAGATAGTGCTTCACTCGGATGCCAGCTCAGCCGGGGATAAGGCTGCCAGCACAATGTGCATCAGCACCTGGGGCTAAAACCCTGGGCTGGGATTGCCCGCAGCCAGCGGAAGGCAGCCGGTTCAAGGAAGGCCCCGTGGACGCTGGGTTCTATCTTAGGGTGACCAGATTAAACAGAGAAAATATCGGGACACATGGGGGAAGCAAAAAACAACAAAAAAAAAGGCGACTGGAGTTGCCGAAGCAAAAAAAACCCCAAAAACACCCCACCGGAGTGGCCAAAGCTGCAATATCGGGACAAATGGCATCCCAACCGTGCATCGGTCGGTACGTGGGACAAAGACCTAAAAATCGGGACAGTCCTGATTTTATCGGGGCGTCTGGTCACCCTATTCTATCTAGACTAGGGAAGCTGGGGAGGGCGCCAGGCAAAACACTTACCTAGAGTCAGGAGTTGGAGTGTAGCATTTGTACAGCTAATTAGGGGGCAGATGCAGAGCTAGCACCTGAGACGGTTCTCACATTCTCCTCCAAAGTGCCTCAGCCCTGCTGTAGGGGATGTGAGAATACCCTCCTGAAGAAGAGGAGCGAGAGCAACACTAGGAACGGAGGGATGGCTGTGTGGTAAAAACAGTAGCCTGTGGCTCAAGGGCCTGGCTTTGAGGCCTACCTTTGCCTCAACATTCCTGTGTGAATGGGCACCGTCCTCAGGGCCAGACTTTCAAACATACTTAGGTGCCGTCTGCTTTTGGAAAATCCTATCTGCATCTCTAGGTGCTTTGAAAATCTGGCCCATAACCGTTCTTGGCCTCAGGCCTCTTGTCTGCAAAATGGGAAGAATGATCCTTCCTATGTCTGGCTTGTCCTTTTAGGGGCACGGACGGTCCCTTCCTATGTTTGTACAGCACCTCGCCCTGTGGGGCTCCTACCCGCTACGGTCATCTCCAGCATTGATAGCAGCACGGGGAGCGACATGTGTCAGTGTGGCAGAACCGCTATTGTGAACCGTGGCTGGGCCGTGACTGGAGAATGCTGTAGTGCTATTTATACGGGTTATTCTGGCTCCAACGATCATTCGCTCCTGGGCCTGGCTATCTTCTCTGGCGAGTGGCTTGGCCAGTTTAATGGGCACCTGCAGCTCATTGCACAGAACGTGTTTCCCACACGAGCCCAGTGCACAACGTCCCCGTGCAACACAGTTCCTCAACTGATTGCTTAGCTGTGGAGGACTGATCCAGTTGTCGTCCCGTGGAGCTGGAAGTCGTGGTCGCTCCTCTCCTGCTGTGGTGGGCTGTGCATTTCAGAGCCCCAATGGTGGCATGCAGCAGGTGGGAGAGGCGCGAGCAGAGCGAGCTCTGATCAAGCTGTGGGAAAGGTCGGTTTGTTCGGACGTCAGCATGTGTGGCTCCTTCTCCCATGTTATGTGGGCTCGCCACCGGGCGGGTTTCTCCAGAGCTTTCCCTGAAGGGCTGCAAAGGAGTCTGAAGCAGGCTGAGAGCAAGAGGGGGAACGCTGGGAAGCCCTGCCCGGAGGTTGTTAATCAGGCTTCAATGCAACCTGGGCTCGATCCTCAGCTGGTAGAAATCACCGTCCACTGAGGCCAATGCAATTACCCCAATCCCCCTTCCAGCTGCGGCTGTGTCGTGTCGTGGGGGGGCACCAGGCTGCGGGATGCTTTTATTAACTGCCAGACCTGCCCAGGGGGGCCTCATTTTAACCTTTTCTGTGTGACAGGGCAACACCCAGAGGCCCTGGCTCAGCCCAGTGCCCGTTATCCTAGTCCTTGCCCTGAGGAGTTTCCAGACCACGGGGGGGGGGGGGGAACAGAGGCCCATTGTGGGAAAGGCCCAGATCCACACAGGCAATTAGGCATCTAAGCCCTGGATTTAGCACCCAGGATTCAGGTTTAGGTGCCCAGTTTTGGCTCCGTTGTGATCCACAGGACCCCTGCTGCTTTCCGACTGGCCCAGTGGCTAAATACTTGCAGTCATTGGGTCAGAGAGAGTGACTGTCGCTGTGGGGCTCAGACACCCGTGGGGGAGTCCCTGGCTAAAGTCCCTGGTTTGTTATTCAGCTACATTGGAACAGCTTCAACAGAGAAACTGGGGGATCCCCCCCCAACAGGATACCCCATAGCCCAGTAGTTAGAGCACTTGCCAGAGGGGTGGCAGATCCCCCCCTTCAAACCCATTGTCCCCCTTGTGGCAGGCAGGGGGGAATCAAAGCCGAGTTTCCCCGGCGAGCGTGCTTACCACTGGCCTAAAGCTTATAAGGCAGGCGCCTACTCCTGCCACTTGGTGTGGGGTGAGGCAGCGACTTGGTTCCTTCCCACAGACATCGAAGCCACGTGGCTGGGTCCCCTTTGTGGCTTGCTAGCGGAGACAGGTGCCTCCCTGCAGCCTGGACTCCGGCACCTGTCTCTGAGGCAGGGCTTGGCCTGCGCCGCTCCCACTGGGGGGTTTAGGGGGCTCCTGCCGAGCGTGCTGGCTTTTGAGGATCACGTTCCAAAGCTCCGCTCTTTCCCCACTCGGCTTCAGGGATCGCAGCGTCACGCAGCTGGGACTGGAACCCCTGGAGGCTGATTTCTAGGGGAGAGCGCGAGCCACTGTGCCACGCTGACCATCAAGCTGTGTCCCTCCTGCCTCATAGCAGACAGGTCCTGCAGCCAGTCCATTTGTATTATGCTAGCACTTAGAAGTCCTGACCACGATCAGGGCCCCATGATACTGGGTAAGGCCCAGACACGTAGCAAGAGACTTTCCCCTCCCTGAAGCGCTTCTAATCCAAGTAGACAAGACAGCCAGCAGGTGGGAAGCAAAACAGGGCCACAGAGAGGGGGAGTGACTTGACCAAGGTCACCGAGCAGGTCAGTGGCAGAGTCGGGAATACAGGTCTCTTTAGATGCCATCTACTGCCCTAGCCACTAAGCAATGCTGCCTCTGTGCTCAGCAGAGACTGCCCCATGCTCCGGTTGGCAGCAATGGTTCCGCGGCGCAGACCGTGTTAGCAACGGGATAGGGTGCGGGAGAGATGGGGCGAATGGAGACATGCAGGACCACGGGGCTATTTTTGCAGTTGTTTTCGCTGTCCGGTTCCACAGTTTAGAAAAGCAGGCGAGAGGGAGCAGATGGCTCAGAGGATGGGATGGGGCCTGATCCAATGCCCATTGGAGCCAAGGGGTGTCTTTCCCTCGACTTCAGCAGGCTTTGGATCAGGCTCAGAGAGAGCCTTTCCCCTCTAGTTAACTGGGATGAAGGCAGACTGGGCTGACTCGTGACCAAGACTCTCCCGTTGCCTACTTAGAACATCAGCTCTCCGGGGCAGGGACTGTCACTCTGTGTCTGTGCAGAGCCTGACCGGGTTGTTTCTGTGCCACCATCATACAAATCTATAGTAACTAAACGGGAGGGGCCGAGACCCCCAGCCAAGAGCGGGCGGCCTGTGGGGGTATGGGTTCAATCCTGCGCTCTGCAGGTCCAGGATGTTGCACGTATCAGCCCGCGGGAGAAGGGCGTGAGCCGGCCGGGGGGGGGGGGGTGCTGCGAACCCAGCTCTTGCTGCTGCCCAGGGGCTGGCGCGAGGCCTTCAAGGGGAGCACATGACACAGAGGCTCACTAGCATGCTGGGGATGGCGCATCGCAGCCTTGGCCATGCCTGCCCTCCACTCGCTAAGGAAGGGAGGGCTTCCATTCGCCCTTGAGCCCAACTTTACATGCTCTGCTGAGCATCCCACTGGGGCTCAGGACCTCGGGGGATCAAAGCAACTGCTGAGCCTGGAGCCCAGGCGTGGTGGCCTCACTAGAGAGGCTGGCGGAGAAAGCTCCCTCCGCTCGGGGCGGTCCCAGGGCACGGGGTAGGATGGAAAAGTTGGGGGGCTGTGGCTGGCCTGCACCGGCTCTTTGGATAAAGAGGCCTGCGTTTTCCAGGGCTGCTCCTCCCAGCCCGCATGGCAAGGGGAGCAACCCGCAGGAGCAGCGGGCTTCCTTCTCTTGTGACGGGGCCATGCTGAGAGCCGAGAATGCGTGCTGCAAAAAGGGAGGAGGAAACGGCTGTAGAAAGGCAGCAGGAAGGAACAAGAGGGGGCAGCTTTTGAACCTAGGCCGTCTCACATTGAGAGAGCATTACCCGCCCCACCCCTGCGGGCACGGCAGGAACCAGCCTAACGACCCTGCGTGTTCAAACATGCCCGGAGCAGGTGCAGCAATTAGCAGGGAGCTAGGGCTAGTCCCCACCCCGGCTTAGGAACAGCTTTCAAAGGAGTGTTTTCTCCCATCGCAAAGAGTCCCGCAGAAACAAGGAAGGGCCACAATTGGGGGTGAAGGGCGGATACATGGCGAGGGATGGAGGAGAGAAGTGATCACATCATAACCTTTGTCCGACAGGCTGTATCTCTCCCCTCTCCGCACGCCGCCCTGGGTCCCCGGAAATGCCAGCATTAAACGGAAAGCAGCGTCACGCACAATCTGGACATAAGGTGGGGCAACTGCCCTCAGGGGCGTCATTTGCTAGGAGGCCCGGGGATAGTTCCCCCCTCGATTTTTATAGGTCTGTATGCTCCATTTGTGTCTCCCACTTTTTGCCCCCCTCCACCCCCCTCTGGCTTCGCAGGACAGGATCTAATCACACCTAACGTTCTATATGCTGACACAGCTTTGGCAAATACAACCAACCAACTTCCATGGTCAACAGGATTATTATTAGCCTATTGCACACACAGACATTCCAGCCAAGATCAGGGCCCCACTGTGCTGGGTGTGTAACCCACTGCTGAGGGTCCATTACGCATCTTCACTGGGGGCCCCACTTCCCCCGGCAGGGGAGCACCCTTTCGGCACACGTGAGCAGCAGTAGCTGAATGCGTTACACAACGCCACTGGGGGGAGAGGGATTGAACCTGGAACCTTGGGATGAGCATGAGCAAAGCATGAGCCTGAGCTAAAAGAGCCACTGCCGTTCGCTAAGGCTGCAGTGCATTCATCAGCCTCTGCGGGTGGCCGCGGCCCCTCACAAGGGGATCAGAGCGCCATGCTGCGTAGGTGTGGATTACCCATGCTTTTAAAATCCACGGGGCTTGTGAGACAGCTTTGATCCTTCCCTGTATCCTCACAAGAGCTAGCTCTGCTCTGGCGCTTTTCCTCAGTAGATCTCGAAGCACTTCGCACCGGAGGCCAGCAGCATTGTCTCCTTAGTACAGGTGGGGACACTGAGGCACCGAGCAAGGATGTGACTTGTCCACGGTCACCGGCAGAGCCAGGTCTCCTCCTCCTCCCTTGCTGTTAGCCAGTTCGAGCCTCCTGCCCTTTTGTCTCTCTGCAGCCTTTGGTGGTTTCCTTTCATCCATTGTCCTCTCCTAACCGGCTGTGTATACACTGGTGCCCAGACAGGCCAGCAAATCAAGTCTGCGCTCACCGCGGTGCCAGGTATTGTACTATCAACCCAGCGCACAGCAGCCCACCCAGCAGGAGAGTGTACATCACTAAGAAGTAAGCCAGAGCTCTCTGAGCCTCCCGCAGGAGCCTGGCGACCAGTCCGGGACCCCCTTTGTTTCGGATCATTGTCAAGCAGAGACACAAGGAAGCAGCTGCCTGTGGGTGCCGCGGTCAGCGCTGGTCATATGACGTGGAGGCCTGGCTGGCTCGGGGCGTTCTGGCTGTGGCAGGCAGGATGGAGGGAGAGTTGAGTGTTGCTCATGGCGCTGTCTCTGGGGTTGGTCCTCAGGCTCTTCTGTTAGTTCCCTGCTAATTTAGAAAGAAAGATAGAAGTGTGAGTAGGGTTCCCGCCCCTGCAGGCAGGTGAAGGCTGCCTGCTCGGGGAAGGCTGGTGCAGGGTGCTAGCCTGCAACTGGAGAGACCGGGGGCGGCAGTCCCTGCTCTGCCACAGACTTCCTGCATGACCTAGGACAAGTCACTTAGCTGGACAGAGATCCTCAGCTGGGGTAAATGGGCATGGCTCCGTTCAAGTCAACAGAGCCTTCCAATCACCCACCCCAGCATGGATAAGCCACCTCACTCCTTAGCTCTTTAGGGTGGGGTTTCTAGGCACCTGCTAACAATCCAAGGTCCCACAGCACGTCTGCTGAACTAGAACCCAGACCTCCTGCAGCCCAGCCCTGGGCTTTAACCACTAGACAATGCTTCCTCCAACAGTCACTCCCTCCTCCTCCCTTGCTGTTAGCCAGTTCGAGCCTCCTGCCCTTTTGTCTCTCTGCAGCCTTTGGTGGTTTCCTTTCATCCATTGTCCTCTCCTAACCGGCTGTGTACACACTAGTGCCCAGACAGGCCGGCAAATCAAGTCCTGCAGCTTTTGTGCCATTCTTCCTCGCTCCCTTTGTGCGATGCTTCAGCTCCTCGGAGGGGCCCCATCACTCAAGCCCCATCTCCGCACCACCCCCAGGGCCAGGAGAGCTTATCTCTGAGGCCTGCACACGGACACAGGCATCCGTCTGTGCCTAGAAGGGGGAGTGTGGTGATCAATCTCCCCGCCCCTGTTCTACTAACAGCACCTGCCTGAAATTCACCCTTGAATTTATAACAAGAAAGATGGGGCCATGTCCTTCTTTGGCCTGTATCAGCACAGCTCTGCTGACTTCCCTGGGACGGCGCCAGTTAACGCCAGCTGAGATCTGGGCCAGTGTTATTAGTGGGGATTGCGAGACCAGCTGTATACCAAGTTCCTAGACTGAGGCTGTGTGAGCGAGGTACGTAGCTTGTGCTTCACTCATTGGGTTTGTATGACAGCCCCCGTCTCAGCAGGTATGACTAGGGTCTGACCCAGGGCCCTCCAAAGCTAAAAGCAGGTGCGGTTACAGCGGGAGTTACAGTTCCGTAGCTGGGTGAGGCTTTAACAACTCATGTGCTCTATGGATCGGCACAGTGGGGACCGGTAGCTCTTCCTCCGTGGGTTACACATGCACTGCATACACACTCCGTAGCCCCGGCTGTGCTCAAAGCCCCGTCCCAGCGTGACGGGCTCAATCCTGCCCCCTCGGATGGATTTTCGGGGGACATCCTGTACTCTGATTGTCCCAAAGTCCCGGAACCAACCCAATGTGACCGGAGCTCCCCAGCAGGACCTCTGAGGTTTGGGGGAGTACCAGTTAAATATCTAGAGAGAGAATTATTTTCCATTTTCAAGCAGCTCAAGTTGCAGGGGAGAGTAGGAGAAAAAAATCCAGGGACAGAGGGGCTGCTGTGTTAATGAAACACACGTCCACGTGCTGGAGCGGAGGCTGGGAGCAGTGGAATGTGGTTCTTGTGACATTCCCAGCTGCTTTTTGCCCCATCCAACGGATGTGGAGAGTTCAGAGGGGCATTATGGAGAGGAAGTAGTGCAGGGGGGTAACTAGTTTCCATTATAACACCCTGATTTACCCCACTTATAGCTTTGGCTGGGAGAGCTGGCCTGGGAATGGCGTCCCTGGGTCAGATTCCCAAGAGAGCGTCAGTCATTGGGCTCTGGGGGGAAATCTGGTCCTGGCTGTGGGGGCCGAGCGCTTGGCACTTGACCCTACAGCAAAGGGGAATAAGGAAATCTGCCATGTGGCTAGTGCTTTACTGTCCTCCTTCTCTCCAGCCTGGAAGGCCCGGTCCTGCCGGGTGCCGAGGGGATGTCCCCCACTGATCAGGGAGTGCTTGGCCCCTTGTCAGGTGGAAAGGAGAGGCAAGGAAGCTCTCCCCCTCACTGGCCTCACAATAATACAGCTTGGCACATCCAGCCAAGCTTCTTACTAGCATGAAAGACCCCCCACCCCCAGCGAGCCAGGCATTATTGGCCCCATTGGGGAAACTGAGGAACAGAGAGGGTTAATTGACTTGTTCAAGGCGACTGAGCACCAGGGCTTCCAGCCCCTTGCTCGACCTACAAGGCAATGCCCCTTTCTCAGCTCCAGCAACAGGTTCCAGCTCTCCCCTCTGGAGACCAGAGTAGGGGCTAATCTGTAGCCGTAATGCTGTACTCCTGGCCATTGGCACTGACATGTTCACTAGCGTCTCCTCACCAAGCTATCCACAATGGACCCAGACAGCAGCATTAACACGGGGTGAAATCCTGGCCCCCGGATTCCACCTGAAGGAGTTTCCCTTATGGTGCAGCCTCCATTCTGTTTGCTTACTCCTCCGTCCACAGGCCTCCATACTCCCTTCCCGGCAGGGGGAAAAGCTACCCAGGGTTCGGGATCTAGCCTGCCATTGTCCACACTTGTTTCCATGCAGTGTGCACAGAGAGCAGCTTCTGGTGCAGCATGCCCACCTGCGACTGAGCGAGCGTCCCAATGACCCCAGTAAAGCGTTGACTCACCATGGACTTGGCCAGAGCTCCAGCCAGCCACTTCGAAGAGGTGGGTGGCTTGAAGCGGGGTGATGAGCTGTTCTCCCTGGTTCCCCAGCCGGCTGGATTTCCCCAGGTCCCCTTTCTGCTTAGCCAAGTTGTCTCCTTCGCCCTGACAATGATGCCTCTCTAAGCTGGAGGACAACGGTCGGTCCAGGGGCTGATCACTCATGGAGGTAACCAGGGCACTTTAAAGGCGGCACACTCTGGCAGAGTGAAAAGAGGCTGTGATTTACTGGGCCGGCTGAATGCCCCGTGTCTGCTCTGACATTCCCCACTCCCCTTTTATGACCTCAGAGGCCGTAGACTTTGCTGCTTGGATACTGCTCCTGCTGCTTTGACATGGCTCCATCTCTCCCCCCGGCCCTCCATGTTTCAGCGTGATCTATGGCTGGTGTGCTGGTAGATTGTACAGCCCACGCTGCTGCTGAAATGAGCGATTTCCATCTAGCTTCCAAGCCGTCTTCTACCCCACGCGCCACAGAGTAATTGCAAAGCTCCCACGTCCAGGAGCCCATCCACGGTGCCCTAAAAGGGCGTGTGTATTAGGGAGATGCACGTCCAACGAGGGCAGCACTTGGAACGGTCTCTTTGCTGCCTCCAAGAAGTCCAGCTGGGACCAGTGTCATTTATATATCTGGTCAGGCAAGAGTGACTGGCCAATCAGACATCAGTTGGGGACAGCTGGAGAGGGGTCCAGACCAGGGTTGGGGCAAAGTCTTTGCAAATCACCTGTGTTTAGGACTTGGGGCTGCGGCTGGCTAGCATGCCCCACCCACACTCAGCAGATGTTGCACTGCAGGGATGGGGGTTGCAGGGTAGCCCCATTTGTCATTGCACTAGTGCCATGTCTCCACAGCTGGGCTCTGCAGGATGCATCTACCCTCTGCGGTGCTGGGGAGACCCTTGCAGCTACAGCGGGGTTATGCCCCGATATGGCCCCAGCTTTTCAGTCCCATGGGACTGCTGGGCAGAGCCTTCTCCATGTGGCCGTACTCTGACCAGCTTCTAAGTGCTGCAAAATGCTCATCGCTGGGATTTGGCTGGGTTCGATCTCTTTGCTTTCCCTCATTCCCCTGCGTTATAGGCCCGGCATCATTGCAGCTGTCAGCAGAGCAGAGGTATCAGCATGGGCCTCTCTGCAGCTGGTTGCACTCGGCAGCTTTGGGTTCCTGGCCCCTCCAGCCTTGATGCGTTTGTTTCAAGGCCCCTAGCGAGCCATTGGAGATTCCGCCCCCCCCTCCGGCCAGACCCCGCATGGGCCCCACCTCTGAAAAGACTTAATGGCAGCAATCTGAGGGCCTGCCGTCTGGGAGCGAGTACTGATTGCCGCGTGTCGTGACTCACTGCTTGTGCAGATACTGCCAGCGTCCGCGCCGAATGAGGAGCCCGCTCCGCTAAGCTGCTCGCTCTCCCATCCCAGCGTGGGAGGGGACGGACCGGCCCCTGCGGCAGAAAGGCAGAGCCCTCGCAGCAAGGCACGTTCCAGAACACGGGGTTAGGCAGAGCGGATCAGAACGGTGACCCACGTAGAGCCTGGGACCCCCGCTGCCCCAGACCCCCCCGATGCTCTGCCTGCAGCCACGCTGGCCCAAACCATGAATTCCCCTACCTGGTTCGCCTACCACACCAGCTCAGGCCGCAGGCCTCCCATTTCTAGCGCCCCTTCTCCAGCAGCAGCTTTTGCCTCCTCCCACAACACACCTGCGGGGGACCCTCCTCGACCCACCCCTCCAACCCGGCTGATCAGTTTTGCCCTGATGACACGTCCTGGCTGGCTCTTATAGGCTTCCTGGCATGGCGTCCATTACTGCACCTGCTGCCTGGTCTGCAGTGCTGTGCAGAGCGCATTGCACCTGGTACCAATTACCGTACTGATTGGTAAAGAATAAAATACATTGCTTGAAAACGAGGGGCTCTGGCTAACGGGGCATGGCTGGTCTCTGCGAGTGGGGCAGGAGCTAATCACCTCCCTCTTCAGTCTGGGGTGGAAAGGTTGCTCAGCTCTTCCCAGTAGCGCCTGCCTCATTACCTGGAGCCCCTTCTCTTTACCAGCTCGCCGTCCGCTACCTTACACCTGGGAAACGTCCCGCCTCCTTTTCCACCCCTGCTGCCACCCATCGGTTCAAATGATCAGCAAAGGACCCACCTCTCCACCTGCTGACGCCCAATCACAGCCCGGCACACCCCAGCTGACAAGGGCGTCAGTCCCCTACTATAAACGATAGACACAGGCCTGGGCCATATCTAGTGGGTTCGATTGGAAGAGGGGCTGTCTCTTTGCGCTGTGTTTGTCCAGCGCCTAGTGCCAGGGGGCCCTCACCCATGCCTGGGGCTGCTAGGAACTACCGCAATACAAGAAATGATAATAAACGGTTGCATACAGAGGCAGTGTGGTCTAGCGGACAGGGCACTGGCCTGGGAGCCCAGCGAGCCAAGCTCCCTTCTCAGCTCCTATCACTGGCCACAGAGCCTGGCTTTTGCTGACCCTCCCAGGCAGTACGTGGCAGAACCAGCAGACGCGTCTGGGAGGTTAACCCCACTCTCGCGTGCCAGGCTTACGGCGTCCTGCCCTTACCCCGCCAGGGGGAGCCGGCTTGCAGCAGAACCTGAGGGCAAGGTGGGTCCGTGCTGCGGGAGTGCTGGCTACACCATAGAGTGCAGATGGGAAACATCAGCGAAAGGATGGGAGAGCGAATCCACCTGAAGTCCCTTGTGCCATTCAGTGAATGGGTGACAGAGATGCCCTCTGGTGGGGAAGAGATGCTGCGATGCTGGTGGAGAATTGGCTTGGCAGTTACAGCTGCCCATCACCATGGCATCTGGGCATCGGCAGCCTTTGATCTGTGCATTGGGCCATAAGGCTGTTGGCTTTGGGACTAAAAAAACCTCTTTACACCCTTCTGTCCACACAGCCTTCCCTCCAAGGGAACCAAGAAAGATCTGCAGGGCCCACAGCTAGCCTGGGGCCTGTAGTCACAGGGCCCTGAAGATTTTAACCCCTTGCTCTTCATGCTCATGGGGATCTGTTCGGCTTGTGCATTTATTGATTAGGATAAGTTGCACATGGGGTGTGTGGGGGGGAAGTTCTCTGCAGACAGACCCAGAGCTATAGGGTTACAGTGAAGCAAAGTGGCCAATATCAGGTATAACACACAAAAACCTGCACAACTCCCCCATCTAGCGGCCAACTTCATCAGAAGCCTGGAAAGGAGAAAGGGCGTGTTCGTACGGGGAAGCTCAGCCTGCTGGGCCATGAACGACCCCGAGCGGGAAAGTTCAGCACAGAGGTGCATCCACCCACCTTCCTCGGGAAGCCGACGAATGCCACTGGGCACCCTAATAAAAACAGCCGTCATTAGACAAGCGAAGACGACTAGGCAGAGCTGGTAGTGACCCCTCTTGTTAAAGCCGCCTGCCGGGGCCCTTATAAAACCCTGTTTTCAGTGGCTTATAACTTTGCCAAACTTTCGCCGGGTCTCGGAAAGATTCAGCAAAAACAGTTCCGCCATTTCCAAGAACGTTGTTCTCCCCTGATGGAAAAGTCTTGAAACAGTTTCAGTGAGAAGCTTTAGAACCTTCAAGGGGCTTGAAATTTGGCGGGAGGGGGGTCAGCCTGGGGCCAGGAACATGCCTCGTGGGGGGAAAAATAGCCTATGAACATGCAATGAACGGCTGGATCAGACTACATATGCACGAGGGGGCTGGTTTAAGGTTTCGTGGGCACATTTTATCTACTAGAGAAAGGAGGGGAAAAGGTGTGAGGAAATGGAATAAAGCCACTTTTCACAACTTTGTATTGTTTTCCAACTGGCAAAATTTGGGAAAGAGTAAGAATGTGTAAGAAAATGTGACAAAAGCCCTTCCAAATTTTTTGTTTACCAGATAGTAAGTTATTTCCCGCCGTGTTACTCTTTCACAAATTTTGCCAGCTGGGAAACTACAGGGAAGTGGGAGAAAAAAAAAGAAACACCAGTAAAAAAACATTGGGGTTGTAAATAATACGATTTTCGTTTGAAATTTTGGAAAAAAATTAAAACGTGATTCAGAAAGGAATTTTTTTTTAACCGAAAATTCATTTTTTGATTAAACCCAGTTTTCTGATGAAGATTTTCCCCCTGAATCTCTTTGGCCAGCTCTGCTATTTATAGTTACCCCCTGAAATAACTTCTGGAGGAGTCACATTAGGTGCAGCTTTTTTGCCTCAAAGGAACAGATTGTTTTCACCATGAATCAGATGCCAAACTTGTAACCTTCCCCTGCAGGATGAAACCCCCAACACGACGCTAAAACCGTACATTGGAATGCTGCCACTCCTTGCACAGACAAGTGTCACCTGGAACCCTACCCCTGCACTCACGATACTTTCCTTGTAGCCAGGGACACTTGTCTCAAGCTCCACCACAGTTCCCATCCCTGTATGAGTCAGCCCTTGTAATGACACCCCTAGGCAGGGCGTCAGTGGGGCTTGAACCCAGGAGATCTAGAACAGGAGCCTCTACTGCGCTAAGGCAGGGGCAGGCGCATGAACTGCTATGTGCAGTCTAGCCACTACAGGGGGACAAAGAGCCGGGCTGAATTTGCATGGGGGCATGCATGTGCCGGCTGGCTCGCTACCCCTGTAGAATTGGGCTAACGATACTGCCCCGTCACAGAGAAGGAGATCAGCTCCGGGGGGTTGGTTCAAACGAAATTGTTCAGCATTGGTCCTGCACAGCTCTCCTCCCCTGGCTACCCCTGAACCTTTTTGTAGCGGATCGGCTGTGCCATGTCCTGTATTAGTCCGGGCGACAGCTCGGGGCAGATGTTCTAAGGCTCCCAGGACAGTTCAGCAGCCAGAGGAGGACGGCTAACTCTCATACATGCCTTCAAAATCCCCCCACACCCAGGTTCTTTGAGGCAGGGCATTGTCTATTGCGTACCCCATCCGTCCAGCTCTGTGTGACTGGTGGAGAATGCTCTGTGCTGAGCAGAAAGGGGTGGTGGCAGGCGTGGACTGAGCTGGCTCTGAGGCTGATTGCACTCAATGAGCGACGAATCACAGCAAAACTTGTCTTCATGACAATCCGTTTTAATTGTTCATTTGAAAAAGAAAATGGTGAATGTCCCTGCTGCACAGGCCTGGCCTCTGCCTCCCTGGGAACACTGGCTGGGATTTCCAAAAGCACAGAGAAGAGTGAGGGGCCTGAGACACAGTGAAATTCCAGGGTGCAGGGTAACTAACTTCCTGAGGTTCCTTTGAACCACACCCATGGGGATTAAGGTAGCTTGCTGAGGATCCTATAAACTGCAGGCAAAATCCATTCCCATAGCACATGGAAATCCAGTCCGGCTTCTCCGTTATTCCCAGAGGCTCGACAACCAGGGGAAGCCTCCCCACTTTATTGCTAACAATTAATTGGGGGAGTTAATGCACCTCACCTGTGGGAGCCTGCGTTATCTCCCAGTCTGGATTTCCATGCTGGAATGGGATCTGCCTACAGCTCTGCAAGGGGATCCTTATTGTCTGGGCTGAGCTTCTGTCTGATCACACAGGACCATACCCAGTCCAGGCGGGCTAGCGGTCTCGGATGGGAAGTGGTGCACCAAAATTGGTGGCACGGACGTGGGCCCCAGCAGACATTGGGGCAGCCAGGGAATGTGGCTGACTGGGGATTAGGAGTGGCGCTCCATCCCGGAGGATGAGCCCTCTGCAGCCAGAGACCCACAGGTGGCCACTGCACCCTGTGTTCAAGTACCACCCGCTTAGAAATAACCCTGGTTCCAGGCTACTGGGTTCTCGACACAGGGCTAAGTCTTAGGAGAGCTGCAGGACACTCAGCAGTGACCTCTCCAGCTCGGGAAGGGGTGGGGTTTAGGGATCTGAAGGGGGTCCATGTCCAGTGGGTCAAGGCTGGAGGGATGGTGACTGTTCCTGTCTGTGCATGGAGCAGTCAGGGCTGGGTACGTTAAAGTGAGGTCGGGGGGCGGGGAATCCTCAGACCCAGCATCCTCCAGCCATGAAGGATCTCACCGGTGCTGCAGTTCAGGAGGAATCACCATCGCCCCGACCCACTCGGAGCAGAGGGGATAGCCCGGACCCTGGAAACATCACCACATCTCAGGGACAAACTAACCCTCTCAAGGGCGCCCAAGCCCAAGGGACGGACGCCAACGTCAAATCCCCAACCCCAACCCTGGGAGATCAGGGGTGATCGGAGGATCAGAACTAGGAGGAGGACTTGGTTCTGAGTCCACAGCTTGGGACTGGAGTATTTGGAGCATTATTACTGCGGAGTTCCACTCACTGCCCCTGGGTCCCCTCCTCTCCTGGCGCTGTTCATGGCACACACAGGCTCTGCCGGGGAGGCGGCCGAGGAGCTCCCGGCTGATGGAACGGGGTTGCAGCAGGGGGTGGCTGTCTCGCTGGAGGGCCTCAGTTCTTGGAAGCAGACTGGTCGTAGATATGGTGGGTGTTGTATTGCTTCACCGTCACCGGGTCCTGCTTGCCCATTATCTCCGCGTGCTCGGAAAGGTTCGAACTGCGGAAGGAAGGGTGGACAGCGGATCAGGGCAGACGGGGGGGGCTCCACAAAGGATGCTCTAGGGAGTGGGGCGGGGCGAACCTAAGCCACTGGGTCAGATACAGTGAGATCTCTGCCCACAGCTGCCGCGAGCGACTCTGTTACAAGTCAGTTTCTCTCCCCCGCCCACCCTTCCAGTTATCCCCAGTTTCCCCTCACTGGGCTGGGCTCCTTCACTGACCGCAAGGACTGGGACTCAGGGTAAAGCAGGGGGAGGTATGGGGTATCTCCGCACAGGCGAATAAACACAGCACATGGGAGGACCTTCACAGGCTGCATGTGGCTTCTCCCCTTACAGTGAATTCAGTCCAGGTTTGAATCTTCATGAGAAGACCTTGTTTTAACATCCCAGCCAAGACACGGTACCTCTCCATGGACACCGCAGCCTGCACTATTCTGGGGCAGGAGAGGAATTAATGAGCTGTGGGTCCAGAGCCAGGCGTGTTGAAATCAGAGCCACACTGGCTGTGCTAACCACGGCAGACTCATCTCCTGCCCAGGGTGCATCTAGCCTGCAGGGGGTGATTTACCCCAGCCAGCTTCAATGGAGTTAGCTCAGGTCCTGCAGAAGCAATGCCTCAGCAGCTCAAGGTTCAGCGCAGGGTGTGCGAACCTGATGGGAATCCTGGATAATTCCTGGCAGGACTAGCCCGTGCCAAGGCCGTGACAGTGGTATCGAAGCAGGCTCAGGTACGGGAGCTCAAATTGCAATCGCACCCTGTGATTACAGTAGAGAGAGAACCTAAGAGCCCAAGACACAAGGTGTTGCCCAGCAGATGCCTGATGAACTGAGTCCAGAGATGCATCTGCTTAGAAAAGGACTGGAAAGTGAAACCTGTTCCTGGCCAAGCTCAATCTGCAGAAGCTCACCTGTGCAGGTACCCTCCTCCGTTGGATCAGCTGCTCACCTACCCAGCACAGGGAGCAGGCATGCTGGGACAATGTTTATAGTGGGGATGCTGAAGGCAGAAACCATGCACTTGGGTTGTTATTGCTACTTCAAACCCAGGAGGGAGGGGGGCGGCACCCCTAGTTCCAGCATCTACAATAGGGAGGGTCCCAGCTGGTGACCTTCCCCTGCTATGAGAGCGTGGGGCTAGAGGGGGCTAGGGGAAGAATTGGGTGTGACTGAGAGAGGGGAAGGGAGGCCTCCCACGGTTCTGATCAGCACCCAGGCCCTGCCCATCCGCCCCCCCGGATGTGGAGCTCACCATCCATAGACCAGCGCGGCGATAAAGCAGGCCAGTAGGATGGCCAGGAGGATGGAGAGGATGGTGGTGATGACAATCATACCACCGCTGCGCCTTCCGGGCCAGGTGTCAATGGGGACAGGGTCCTTCCCTGGAAAAGAGAGTGGGGGGAGGGGAAACAGTCAGTGGCAGGGATCCCCTGGGCAGGAGGGGAGAGACCCTGATGCGCTTAACTCCGAGTGCATGAATAACTCCCTTAATGGAGTGGGTGTCATGGGACCAGTCTTGCTTAAAGTTAAGAAGGAGGCAGGGTGGCCTAGTGGCTAAAACACAGGACTGGGACTCAGGAGAGTTCTAGTCCCAGCTCCGTCACTGACCTGCTGGGTGACCTTAGGCAAGTCATTTCACCGCCCTGTGCCTCAGTTTCCCCATCTATAGAATAAGGAGAATGACACTAGCCTCCTTTGTGCAGGGCTTTGAGATCTGCTGGGGAAAAGCACTACACAAGAGGGGCATTATAAGTCACTGGGCCAGGGCCATAGAGATGAACGCAGACATGTCCCGTTCTAGCCATTTAGACTCTTCTGCAGCCCCGCTCACCGCTGTGTCTGAGCTCCTGATACTCACAACACCCCTGTGTGGCAGGGCAGGATGATTATCCCCAGAGTTCAGGTGGGGACTGGGGCTCGGAGAGGCTGAGTGACTTGCCCGAGGTCACACATGGAGCCTGTGGCAGAGCTAGGAACTGAACCCAGCTCTCCCAAGTTCCAAGGCACCATTCTTCCTTCCCTCCAGACACCCCTCCTCTTCTCGTGTGTCCGTCCCACTCCACCTGCTTCCCACAAAACCTCTCCGGCATGGCCGATTGCTGGGGCCAAACACGCCTCCCACCGGAGCCTGCTAATGCTTCACCTTCTCGGCCACATGCGGCACGACCCTCTCCTTTCACTGCTGGCCTGGGGCAGTCAGAACCCTGGCGCCACCTGCGCCTCGTGGCGGCTGAGCTGTACGGTCAGTTACCTGTTTTCAGCGTGATCGGGGCTGACCATTTTGTCTCGGCCTTGGGGCCAGTTGCAGGACTTATCGCAAGGAACTTCACTCTGAGAAGAGAGAAAAGGGAAGAGGACATGGAAATGCACAGGCTGGGGGCTCAAGGTAACAAGGAGGCACAGGAAGCAGCTGAGGAGAGGGAAGGGGTGAGCCTGTGGCAGGTTCTGTTCCCAGCAGCGCCAACCCCAAGCATGCAAAAATCAAGAGATGGGGGCGGGGGACTGAACTCAACAGGCCTGATTCTTAGCTGGCACAAACTGGCATCGCTCTCTTGGAGTCACTGGGGTTACCCCAGTTTGCAGCAGCTCCAGATCTCCCCTGTACCCCATGAGGATCACCCATCCCTGTGGACAATGAGGAGAGATAGATCGGAGGAATGCCCTGGGAACACAATGGACCTAAAAGGTAAATAAACAGGAACACACGGTGGCAGACATGAAATTTAGGAGGTCTAAGCACCACGGATGCCCTCCAAATAGCACCAAAGTGACAGATGGGCTCTGGGCTGGCTCTGTACAGAGGGGGAGGTTCTATGGGATTTCACTCCAGTACAGACCTATAGAAATCATAGGACTGGTAGGGACCTCGAGAGGTCGTCTAGTCCAGCCCCCTGCACTCATGGCAGGACTAAGTGTTATCTAGACCATCCCTGACAGGTGTTTGTCTAACCTGCTCTTACAAATCTCCAATGGTGGAGATTCCACAACCTCCCTAGGCAAGTTATTCTAGTGCTTCACCACCCTGAAAGTTAGGAAGTTTTTCCTAATGTCCAACCTAATGCACCCTTGCTGCAATGTAAGCCCATTGCTTCTTGTCCTATCCTTAGAGGTTAAGAAGAACAATTTTTCTCCCTTCTCTATCATGTCTCCTCTCAGTCTTCTCTTCTCTAGACTAAACAAACCCAATTTTTTTCAATCTTCCCTCATAGGTCATGTTTTCTAGACCTTTAATCATTTTTGTTGCTCTTCTCTGGACTCTCTCCAATTTGTCCCCATCTTTCCTGAAAAGTGGCCCCCCAGAACTGGACACAACACTCCAGTTGAGGCCTACTCAGCGTGGAATAGAGCGGACAAATTACTTCTCGTGTCTTGCTGACAAACACTCACGCTAATACATCCCAGAATGATGTTAGCTTTTTTTGCGACAGCGTTACACTGTTGACTCATATTTAGCTTGTGATCCACTATGACCCCCAGATCCCTTTCCGCAGTATTCCTTCCTTGGCAGTCATTTCCCATTTTGCATGTGTGCAACTGATTGTTCCTGCCTAAATGGAGTACTTTTCATTTATTGAATTTCATCCTATTTACTTCAGACCATTTCTCCAGTTTATCCAGGTCATTTTGAATTTTAATCCTATCCTCCAAAGCACTTGCAACCCCTCCCAGCTTGGTATCATCCACAAACTTTATAAGTGTACTCTCTATGCCATTATCTAAATCATTGATGAAGATATTGAACAGACCCAGAACTGATCCCTGCGGGACCCCACTCGTTATGCCCTTCCAGCATGACTGTGAACCACTGATAACTACTCTCTGGGAACAGTTTTCCAACCTGTTTTGCACCCACCTTATAGTAGCTCCCTCTAGCTTGCATTTTCCTAGTTTGTTTATGAGAAGATCATGTGAGACAGTATCAAAAGCCTTACTAAAGTCAAGATATACCACATCTACTGCTTTACCCCACACTGACAGGGTAACAAGCCTTGTGGATGGGGGATGTGTCAATTGTGGGGATGGAAGGGACTTCAAGGGGTCACATCCAGGCCACCCCTGGTTCTGAGGCAGAATGACGCGTACCTAGATTTCTTGTGCTGCCCAAGGATTAGCACATGAACACGACAGCCCAGCCATTGCTGCTCACCTGTAGGGCCCTGGGCCAGGCAGGGGGCCATTGCAGTCGGGTCTTGATGTGTCCAAAAGGCACCCGGTTTCATTCCCGACGCGCAGCACCGTGATCTGGCCCGAGCTCTTTTCACATGGGTAGTTTAAGGAGGAGGTGCCCATGGTCATGTAATTGGGGTTCTCTGGGAACTGCTGGAAGGCAGGGAGGCTTTGCAGGGAGGTGGGTCTGGTGAAACTGGATATCGCTGCAGGGACAACGGTGAAAAGCAAGTGAAATGTTTTAGTCCTGATTTACAACAGTGGGAGAAGAGACTTCAGTGGAGTCACTCTGGAGTGACACCTCCGTAAGCTAGAGAAGACCTCTTCTAGCACCAATGGACTCTCTCCAGAGTTACAGAAACAATATGGATCAAACTGGGCTCCAAAGGGTTGGAGGAGTGGCAGTAGGAGAGGAGCCCCTGTTCCCAGCCTGGCCCGGATACATGGGCCATCCCACCCTATAGGCAAGGACTTTCAGCCACTTCCCATCTGGGCTGGACTTGGCCCAGTGGGTTTAAGGCAAAAGCCTCGGTCTTCTAACCCCCTGAGCCACCCAGCCCTGAGAATGGCACACTTATTACATGGAAAGGACATTTTTTTTTTTACACAACATAATTTATCTGTGGAACTCATCGCCACAGGAAATTATTGAGGCAGAGAGCCCGGTTAGGCTGGGGCAAAAATTGGCACCAGCAGGAACTCTAACGAGGGTGACACATGGAGAGAAAGCGCCTGTTCTCCCAGCTTAATGCTATTGCACAATTAAGTGCCTGTTCTGAAGCTACTGGCTCTGGCAGGGAATGGCTCCAACGCACAGATCTGCCCCAGCCTGGGCAGAACCCTAGTGCCATTGCTGAGAGCAGTCAGAGGCCAAAAAGGAGCCCTCCTTCCACCTGCCAGAGTCTTGACTGCACCTCCAGCCACCTTGGTGCCTCACCCCGGCTCAAGGCACTGTTTACCCTTAGGGAGGGGCTGATTTTTCCATGCAGCGCAAGGTCATAGGGAACACACCACAGGCATTTCCTTGGGCCTGTGCCCCACCCGCCTGGCTCTGTCTGGGCCTTCTGCATCCCTGCAGCCTGCGTAGTCCCTTCTCCAGGGACATCCCCAGTCTCCAAGCAGAGGGGAGCTGGCTGCAGGAGCATGAGCAGGATCTCTAGCCAACAAGGGCTCTGCGGGGCAGGGTGGAGAGTCCCGTTTCGCTTCTCTGCCCATTGCCAGCCAGTCAGGGCTCCAGGGCAGGGCCAGGTTTCCCAGCGCCTCGGCCGAGCTGTGGAGTGGGGGCTCTGCAATGGCCTGATACCCATTGTACACTCGATACAAAGCCCCTGGGGCCATGTCAGTAGCCCCTGCACTCACAGACCCTTCTGCTGAGCCAAGCACATCCCATGTGCGGGAATGACACCTACCACGACTGAGGGAAACCACCAACCAGATCTCATCGGTGTCGCTAACAGTCTGGTTGAAGACACAGCGGGGCTGCTCCAGGACGAAGGTGGAAGAAGTGATATTCCCTTCCAGCGCCAGGAGAGCGATTGCAGGCTCATAGTCGATGGTGATGACTGCAGAAAGCCAAGGAGATAGACAATGAGTCAGAGCAGGCTGGTAGACAGCCACTTACCTTCTGCTCTGAGCTAGCAGGTCACTGTGGGGGCAGAAATGCGGTTGCAGAAACGCAGGAGCAAACCTCAAGATGTAGTGAGCTGTAGCTCATGAAAGCTAATGCTCAAATAAATTTGTTAGTCTCTAAGGTGCCACAAGTCCTCCTTTTCTTTTCAAGATGTCTCTGAAACTCAGGCTGCTGCTGCTGAATTGGGAAGGCAAGCGGATGACAGCGAGTGGGAGAGAGTATCACCTAGTGAGCAGAGCGCTGGAACTGAGGAGAGCTGGGTTCTATTCCCAGCTCTGACCTGCTGGGTGATCTTGGGCAAGTCACTTCCACCCCCTGTGCCTCACTTTCCCCATCTGCAAAATGGGGCTGAGGACACTGTACTCCTCTGTAAAGCGCTTTGGGATTTAGGGATGCAAAGTGCCAGATGAGGGGAAAGTAATTATGACTTTCCCTTGGTGGCTGCAATATGTGCTCTACGATCTAAAATTTTGCTTAAAAAAAGCAAATGAAGTCTCCAGGCCCTCCAGTTTCAAAGAAAACCTTCCAGATGTGACCCAGACATACAGTGATGCACTGATGTCTGCCCAAGGCCTGGGCTACACACACACAAACTGCAGCTAGAGTGGTTTCTAAATCAGTTGAATTAAAACACTGCCACTCCTCTTAAACGGGATGAAGAGTGACTATTATTGATATAGCTTCATTTGGAAACAAGCCAATTTAGAAACCAATTGAGTGGAATTGGTGCAACTTGGGTTGCCCAGGCCTGAGTTTGCCATCAGCCTGAAACAGTGGCTCTGAGAGAGATGCAGACTGTCTCTATTAATTCCAAGGGACTGTTCACTCTGGAGCCTAATGAAAACACGAGCATCCTACTGGGAGTGGGGGTCTCATTTGGCACCGTTAGTAGGCAGAGCTTGGCTTGTGGATGGAGCTTGGGACAGTACAATTTTATATGTATTCCCCCTCAGCAGTAACTGCAATGAAGTTGGTGGCATTCCGCTGATGCAAGGGAAAAGACTATCAAGCTCAGTTACTTAGATTGTGGGGCAGGGACCATCTTTTTGTCTGGTGTTTGTACAGCACCTGGCACCTCACTTCTGATGCTGGGGGACTGGGAGGCGGGATGCCTGAGCTCAGGAGGGGCACACGTACTGCAGGATGGGGGCCATGCACACACCCAGAGGGGGAGCTAGATCAAGCCGCATGAACTCGAGCGACTCCCTTCCCTCTTGGCGTCAGATTCCCCATCAGTAAAATGGGGATAGAACCAGCCACCTCTGGGCACATGGGGAGGGTTAATCACAGAGTTTTGGCCGTGACCAGTGCTGGGGATCATGACCTTATCATTAACGAGCAGGAAGAATGCACTGAAGGTTGACCAGACAGCAAGTGTGAAAAATTGGGATGGGGTGGGGTTAATAGGCACTTATGTAAGACAAAGCCCTGAATATCGGGACCATCCCTATAAAACTGGGACATCTGGTCACCCTAGACCTGCTCTCCCCCTCAGAAACCCCCATCCCACCTCCCCAGCCAGGGGGTGATTTGTTTCCAATATGGCAGAACTTTGAGCCTCACACAGATCTGTATCGAAGCACTCGTGGGTGCCTGATGCTCTGTGGTCTTAATTGTGTTCACACTAGCACCATATTCTGCAAATAGCTCCCCCGCCGGTTCCAAGGCATTCCCAGCTCCATTGCCCCCAGCCCCAGTATTCAGAGTCCCCCCAGAGCTCCCCTGCGTCGCCCTCCCCGCCAGACTGCGGCACCAGACAGCATCCCCAAGACTCACCTTGGCCTCTCCCGGTGCAGGTGGTGGTGGCCAGCAAGAGCAGTGCCAGCAGGAGGGACATCCCGGCGGCAGATGGTGGAGCGGGGCTCTTGGCGGTGCGGCAGCTGGCACGGTAATGCCGAGAGGATCACTGGCTGAACGGTCTCTGTGTCCCGGCCCCTGTGGGTCGCGCCTGTACCCTCCCCTCTCCTGGACACCTGCATTCCTCTCTTCTCCTCCGAGAGCTGACAGCAAACAGGTCAGGCCAGTTTCTTGGGGAGCGTTTGCTGTGCATGAGTGCGCACCAGGCTTGGCAGCGCCAAGGACAGGTGCTGAGCAGGGCATCGCTGGAGGGAGCTGTCCTGTATTGCCCTCCCTGGGCCAGCTGCCTGGGTGCACCGATCTAACACAGCATACAGAGATAGGAGCCTGGCTCGCCCTTTAACACCAGGCCAGTATCATGGCCACATGCCCAGGTAAATCCAGGGAGTACTCAAGATGGCCCTGGTTTGCTCCAGCATGTCTCTCTCCCTTCTTCCCAGTTATTAGCACCAGCCTCCTCTCTGCCCTTCCAAACAATCTCCCCCAACCATGGTGCAAGAGCCCACCCTTCTGCAGCTCCTGCCCCTCCAGCTCATCAGTGCTGCAGCCCGGATCAAGCCTCAGTTGCAAACACATACGGCCAGATTCTGATCTCTGTGACGCTGGCACATATGTGAAGTAACTTCTCTCCCCTCAGTGCAGTTACTCCAGATTTAATCTGGTATAACTGAGGGCTCATCTCCACTACAGCTGCGCGTCAGAGTAAACACTACCTGCCCTTGGCATAGGTATTCCCCCTCCCCTAGAGGCAGTAGCTAGGTCAATGGAAGATTTCTTCCGTCAACCTAGCCCTGTCTACACCAGGGGTTAGGTCGGCTTAACTCCAGCGCTCGGGTGTGGGTTTTTCACCCTCCTGAGCGACATAGCTGGGTCAACCAGGCCTGCGAGCAGCAGTGCACAGAATAAGATTCGGATCCCCCTTACCCTGGGTAAATCCACTGCACCGGCATAGAACTGGGTAAGTGAGATCAGATTCGATCCTGATATGTCTGCACCTCTTAATTTCTCTGCTCTTATTATACTGAATGCAGAGCAGAATTGAGGGGCTACCATTTGCATGATGGTGGCAGGTTGCCCCGTAGTTGCAGGGTTTCTTGCGCTACCCTCTGAAGCAGCTGCTGCTGGTGACTGTCGGAGGCAGGACGCTGGAAGACCTTTGGAGATGTCTCCACCTAAGGCTCAGAGAGATGCTGGGGTCTCCCAGCTGCCCAGCAGAGCCCAGGCAAAGTGCTCTCAGGGCAGAGGGCTCCTGTTCCTACGGACATACGGTACGTCCTGAGGATAAGGTGCTGAGTCCCCCAGTTCCCACTGCCTTGAAGGCACTTGGAAGTTGTGACAGGCAACCCTCCCTCCGGACGCCCCTTCTTCACAGCTGCTATCCTCTGCTCCCCCTGGTCTGGTTCTTATAAGAAGCCACTCCCAGGCCAGACAGCTTTAACCTAAGATTCCCCCTGCGAATTCCTCATTCGCTAAATAGATCAATTCGTCTTTAGCCCCTTGAACTCCCCCTGAATTCAGGGGTCCCGCAGGCCTCCCTCTGGGACTGTGTGCCTCTCTGGGCATGGTCCCCCTTCTCAGGTCGCGGTCCCACAGCCTTCCCTTTGGGACCGTGTGCCTCTCTGGATGTGGTCAGGGGTCCCACAGCCTTCCCTTCGGGCCTGTGTGCTTCTCAAGGCATGGTCCCCCTTCTCGGGTCTGGGTCCCACAGCCCTCCCTTTGGGCCTATGTGCCTCTCTCGGTTTGGTCAGGGGTCCCACAACCCTCCCTTCCGGTCTGTGTGCCTCTCTGGGCATGGTCCCTCTTCTCGGGTCAGGGGTCCCACAGCCCTCCCTCTGGGACTGTGTGCCTCTCTGGATGTGGTCAGGGGTCCCACAGCCCTCCCTTCGGGCCTGTGTGCCTCTCAAGCCATGGTCCCCTTTCTTGGGTCGGGGTCCCACAGCCCTCCCTCTGGGACTGTGTGCCTCTCTGGATGTGGTCAGGGGTCCCATAACCCTCCCTTCCAGCCTGTGTGTCTCTCTCGGCATAGTCCCCCTTCTCGGGTCGGGGTCCCACAGCCCTCCCTTCGGGCCTGTGTGCCTCTCTGGGTGTGGTCCTCCTTCTCAGAGGCAGGCTGCAGCCCTTGATCAGCATCTCTGAGCTGGCCCCCTTTGAATTCTCTCCTTCCCCTCCAGGCAGCCCCCTGCCTGCTCACCCTCTCTCCCTCCGGCTTGCTGCAGGCTTCTTTTACATCACTAGACCTGAGCCTGATTTAGCTACAGGCCCTTGCTGTGATGATGCGCCCCACTTGGGGAGGAGCGCTGAGTGAGGGGCAGGTGGGGCTGGACCCATTACCTCTTAAAGAAGCTGATCATCCGATAGCGGAGGGCCAAACTGATGGCCCAGTGATAAGCTCCCGCAGTCCAATCCTTTGTAATTGACCTCACCAGGAGCGGAGTCAGAAAACTCCCTGCCCGCGTTGGAGGGATTCAGAAGAAAACAGCCTGGATCTGTGCCAGGCCCACCTCTCTGCAGCGGGGGGATGAAAACAAACACCAGACACCCTTTGCGGGGAGAAGAATGTAACGGACAAGCCTGAACAGCCCAGCCTGTGGCTGGCGAGGTGGTGGCTAATGGCTAGGATGCTCCTTTCCTACGTGGCAGGGACTGGAGCTTAGGATCTGGCCGGGTGAGAGACGAGCCAGGCCAGATCTGCACCCAAAGCTTCAGACCCGTCGGGTCACGCGTAAGGAACCATTTTCCTCCAGGTGCCTCCGTGTTTCCTGGCTCCGGCTAACCAGGAGGAAGGAAGTTCTTAGGGTCTCGTTGGTCGAGCTAGAAGAAAAGGAGTACTTGTGGCACCTTAGAGACTAACAAATTTATTAGAGCATAAGCTTTCGTGAGCTACAGCTCACTTCATCGGATGCATTTGGTGGAATGCATCCGATGAAGTGAGCTGTAGCTCACGAAAGCTTATGCTCTAATAAATTTGTTAGTCTCTAAGGTGCCACAAGTACTCCTTTTCTTTTTGCGAATACAGACTAACACGGCTGCTACTCTGAAACCGTTGGTCGAGCTGGGAATCTGGTACCAAAGCCTGTTTTCATCAGATTCCCAGCACGGTTTCTAGGGCAGAGCGGTCTCGGTGAGCGTCCCCTCGCTGTTCACGTAACCGAAGCGATACGCTGACTGTACAGAAAACATGCAGGAGGTCCCCGAGCCTGGGACCAGCTTTCAGCCACAGGAATGCCGGTATGAACCAAAAGTATTCGCTGTGATGAAATAAGGCCCCTCACGCTCTGTCACAGAGAGTGGGGGAGTCAGGGCCCTGCACTCCCCACTTCCTGCAATTCACCGTGACTTTCAGCCAGCCAGTAAAACAGAAGGTGTATTAGACGACAGGAACACAGTCCAAAACAGAGCTTGTAGATACAGGAAACAGGACCCCTCAGTCAAGTCCATCTTGGGGGGGCGGAGGTGGGGGGGTAGGGAGTTCAGACCCCCGTCTGGACCTCTTTCCATTTCCCCAGCCAGCTTCAAATTGACCCCCTCCAGCAGTCTCCAGCCCAGCCACACCCCCGGCTCCTTCTCCAGCCTTTGTTCCTTTCCAGGGCCAGGGGGGCCACCTGATCTCTTTGTTCTCCAACACCTTCAGCTCGCACCTTGCAGGGGAGGGGCCCAGGCCATCAATTGCCAGGAGACAGGGTGTCAGCCATTCTCTGTGCTGACAGCATCACATTGGCCCTCTGCTCTGCAACAATCACACCCCCTTATCCCAGTCCCTAGATACTTAAGAAAGGCACAGGAGAAACTGAGGCAACCAGACAGTATTCAGAGAAAACATTCCCACTTTGTCACATGCTCCACCCAGTGCTTGCGTGAACCCACTGCTGAGTGCATATTGGTGTCCCGCTCTGTGCTTCAGCCACGGGATCTGAGCCTGTGACCCTCCCAGCTCATACAAGCAGCCCCTGCCTTTAGCTCAGGATGGCCGTGAAGAAGAGCTCAGTGTAAGCTCCACAGCTGGTCCCTCTCACCCGCAGCAGCTGATCCAGTAAAAGGCATTACTGAACTCAATGAGACAAGGTGGGTGTGGTCGTTGCCCCCCTCCCTGTGCATTCCCCTGCTCGGGTCACTGGGTGCATGAGCAAAGCTGACAGGCGTCTCCTTTCCCAGCCCCTGGAGAACCCGCACAGTGCTGGAGAGGTGAGGGACACACCTGACCACGAGTGCACCTGTCCACAGTGGGCTAGGCCGCTCCAACAGCGCCTGACTCATCTGCTGTCACACCATGGTGGGGCAGGGCTACCTAGGCCCCGGCATGTAACAGCACCGGACCCTGCTCTCCCGCCCCTGGGAGTGGAGCCCTGTGGCTGCTCCCATCTCTGCTACACTCCAGGTCCGGTGCTGGGGGGAAGCAGCACCTTCCCCTGGGCTCACAGGACGGGAGCAGTTATCTGGTCCTGGAAAGGATCAGGTTTGTATTGGTCAATGTCGATTTTGCTGCAGGAGCACAAGCAAACGGAGGAGAAAAGGGTTCCATTGCTACTAATGGAAACGTACAGCACGGCCGAGTAAGACATCCGCTGCTGGAGACCTTCTTGGAGCTTGGATTAAGGCCGTTGACGTTGTCTCTTTCCACACGTGATGCTGACCAATGCACCAATGCTCCCGATGAAGTGAGCTGTAGCTCATGAAAGCTTATGCTCAAATAAATTTGTTAGGTGTCACAAGTCCTCCTTTTCTTTTTGTGTTTTAAGGGTTATAAAAGCTTTAGCACCTCAGTGGCTACAGCCATTAAATAATTATTGTCTGGACCACGCTCCCCGTTGTCTGATCCCTGTCCCCTAATTTCCTGCAACTGGGAAAATTTGAATCGATCAATGTTGAAAAAAATGCTTGAAAATAAACATTGAGCTTATCTGCTGACATGATAAAAAAATGCAGAATGAATTCTGCTCTGGCCTACCCATGTGGCTAGTGGCACAGTGCACCTGGTTGCTTAGTCCTCGGAGCTGAGTAACTGGTCACCGACTAACAGTTGACAGAGAAGAAAGCAGCTAGAGATACACACTCAGGAAGGGAGGAGGAGAGGGGGCGTAGGGACAATATGGGGGCTGCTGGCCCAGGATAGCTGGGTTTATTAGAGGACTGCTGTTTAGGGCTATGGGCCAGATGCGAATGTGTGTATGTGCATGGGTTTGGTGTGTGTATGGGCATGAGTGTGTCCATGCATTGTGTGTGTGTGTGTGTGTCTGTGCATGGCTGTGTGTGTAAGAAGCTGAAGAATTTCTCCGAGCCTGGGTAAGCCCCACTTGGGATGTGATCACGCCCCAGGCCCAGGGAGCCTCTGCTCACAGGACGGGCAGCCCCCTCCCCAGTTTCTGCAGCTCAGGAAGAAAACAGAAGTTACTGCTCGCATGAGGCCGGGGTCACTGAAAACAGAGGGGAAGGGACAGAGGGAGCCATGACCCCCGTCTCCTGCCGTCCAGTCCCCATGCTCTGTCCCCTGCTGCCTCCTGCTCTGCCCTGTGCTCATGCCGCGTGCCCCTCCCCGACCGCCCCATGGGCTGCCCCAGGCAGCAGCCGACAGGATTGTTCTTTTCCGAGAGCACCTCTCCCGCCCCGACGTGCTGCACTGAGTGTTGCACAGAATCCTGCTGAATTGCCGCTCCCCCCGCCACCCGCTCCCCACCCTCCTGCTGCTCTCTGGGGCGCACCTGGCACAATTACAATTCCTTCCACTCTCCAATCTGCAGCAGCGCTCGTCTCCAACCCCGTCTGGCCCTCAAAACGTCAGAGCTGGTCTCCCCCTCCGCCCTCCCCTTTCACACTCCCTTCCTTCCCCTCCACTCCCATCTCATCTCCCTGTTCCCCGCCCCATGCCTTCCTGCCCCTCCCCAGCATTCATGGTTTTAATGGACGGGGAGGTGTTTGTGCCAGGGCCTGATCAGCGGAGTCAAGAGGCTCAGAAGCTCAGCGACATTGCCCAAGAGGAAAGCAGAGGTGAAGGCATTGCTATAAAGGCCATGCAGCTGTTCCATGCCCTCTGCCCTGTGGGGAAAAGGCCATTGAATAACACTGAGTTCCTGTGGATGAGACACTTGATGTGTTATTGCTCTTGCCCAGTGGCGGATTGGGGCACCCCGACCCACCCAGCGCTCCTGCCGGGGAGCGGGTTTGGGGCACGGGGGCTTGTCCCACTCCATCCACCCGCTGGGGAGCAGGGGAAGCCCCCGCGCCCCGACCCCGCTCTCCAGCAGGAGCGCTAGGCGGGGACTGCAGGTGGAAGGAGTGGGGCCCTCACTCTGGCCCAGGGCCCCACAAACCCCTCATCTGCTCTTGCCACACCACTAATAACGCCATCCAGCTCTGTCCAGCAGCAGATCTGAAAGCACTTTGTGAGGGAGGGCAGCACTGTTGCCCTGGTCGTACCAAGGGGGGAACCAAGATAAAGTGATTTGCCCAAGGGAGGAGAACCCAGCTCTGCTGAGGCCCAGACCTGTGCTCGAGCCACTAGGCCACACCGATTTCCCTCGAACGTATACGATTTTGAGGAAACCCCATGGGCTCGGTTGGGTTCCAGATCAGTGTGTTACCAACTAGCTACTAGCTACAAACATACAAGGCCTCCAGTGCTGCTGGGTTAGGGGCCGGTGGCTTCCATCCCAGCAGACACTCGAACAGGCACACTGCCCCATTCCTGTCCACGACAATACTCCCTTCCTTACAGATCGGGGCCAGGAACTTCATGACTGGCAGCGGCCGAGGGAGCACAGGCACAGCCATGGTCTGGACGAGCACCCTGGCCCCCCGTAAGCGCACGCTGCGCCAGCCTTTTGCATGAAAGGAGCCCCATAAATGCAAGCGCATGAAAAGCCGTCGCCGGGAGCGATGGGTTTGATTGCAGTTACACTGTTCGGCCACAAGATGGCAGGGTGAGCTGCCTGGCATTCCTGAGGGGATACGGTGGGGCTGGTGAGCAAAGCCCGACAAGGCTGGGACGCGAGCTGCGTGGACCCTCTGTGGGCCTGCGGCGGCCCGTCAGCTGTTCTGCCGTACCGGCTCCCTCCTGTGGCCCAAGGGCTGGGAGTCCCCGGACTGTGACCGCTGCAGAGGGCGCAAAGGAGGACAGCGAGGCAGCGGCTCAAAAATGCAAACTTCAGTTTACTTGGCCGGGCTCCGATGAGATGAAAAGAGGAACCCACCTTTCCCCAGCAGTATATACAAGAACCACAGAAGCTGAACCTCTCACACCGGCCGGCCGGCTGGTCCCTGAGGATGGCTTCCAATGCGGGAGGGGAAGGGAGAGGGATTGGGCCCTGGTCTTGAAACAAGTTCTAGGGGCTCTAGGGGAAAGCACCTAAGGCCGCATCGCTGCTGGGCTGCTCCATCACCTGGAGGGGCCACTCCATCCTGCAGCCGGCTGAGCTGAGGGCCTGCTCCAAGCCCAGTGACTTCCATGGGTGTTGGGTTGAGTCCCTGCTCCACCCCTGGAGCCTGGCTGGGCCCCTGTGGGGCTGGAATCTCAGACTCCAGGCAGAGATCTGGGAAGGCCGGGTGGGGGTTGGCTTGACCTCTTTCCTCAGCACTTGCTTGTCCGAGGGGGCCCGGGGCTGGCTCTGTTGCAGGGCTGCAGACTTCGGAAAGGGCCCCCGTCAGAGATGAGGCGCCTCCTTCCTGGCCACTCCAGAGCCCTGAGGCCACACTGATGTCAGCAGGCGCTGCGCACAGATCCCTGGGCTCCGGCCTCCCGGCGTATTGAAGCACAGGTGTGCCAGTGCTCACGTGGGCCTGGCCAGGGCAGGGCTGTCATTCTAGCCCCAAGGCTCCTGCGACAATTGCAGGTGGTGGGGAGCGCGGGGTGCCGAGGGGTCATTGTGTGTTCAGGTGCCCATCAGCCGGCTACACCCCTGGCTGGAATTTGCTTCTCTTTGACAGGAGCCCTGTTCTAGATCCAGGCCCAAATGTCCCCAGCGCTCAGGAGGAGCGTGGCTAGGGGCCCGGCCCTACACCCATGTGAACCTGGAGCCACAACTGCAGTGCTGGTGGGCCAGGAACACCTCCATCACATTCCCGCTGACAGCACAGACGGGTCCTATTCCCTACGCTGGGGGTAAAGAAATGGGATCAAAGCACGGGACCCATTAGCCAGGGTGGGGATAGTCTTTGTTTCTCAAGGGCTTTTTAATCCCTCCGGTTCTGTATATGGAGCTCTGATCTCATCATGGGATTGCCCAGCCACTAGCTCCTCCAGTTAATCTGGCTTCATAAACAGTTCCAGGAGGTGAATAAAGCCTGCGAGAAACAAACGACCGAGGTGCCCTGAGTGTCACCAGTGCCCAGCCCGATGCACCAGGCAGCTGCCTATTGGAGTTAACAGACAGGACCCTTTGACTGGCAGGAGCAGAGGACGTGGCTTGTTTACTCCCCTTCTTCCCCAGCTGTTGCTCTGTGTCCTGTAAAGTCAGTCCCAGGGAAGTGGGAAGCAGCACAGCCAGTCAGGCCAGGCTGGATACCCCAGATGGGGAGCATGGAGCATCTCCTCTCCGAGCTGGTGATCCTAGAGCACCAGGGTGAGCATGTAGGAGGCTGGGGTTTGGGGCACAGAGGGAACGCTGGGCAGCAGGACATGTGATGCTGGGGCATCGGGCGTGATGGGGATGCTGGGGGTTGGGGAGCGTAAGGGATGCTGGAGCCCAGGGTATATAGGGGACGCCGGGCAGCAGGGTGCATGATGGGGACGCTGGTGGTTGGGGAGTGTAGGGATGCTGAGGTTGAGGGTATATAGGGGACGCCGGGCAGCAGGGTGCGTGATGGGGATGCTGGGGGTTGGAGAGCGTAGGGGACTCTGGGGTCCAGGGTATATAGGGGACACGAGGCAGCAGGGTGCGAGATGGGGACACTGGGGGTTGTGGAGCGTAGGGGATGCTGGAGTCGAGGGTATATAGGGGACGCCGGGCAGCAGGGTGCGTGATGGGAACGCTGGGGTCCAGGGTTTACAGGGGACACTGTGCAGCGGGGTGCATGATGGGGAGGGCACGGGTGTATAAATGGGATGCGAGGCTTCTGAGGGTGCCAGTGTGCTGAGCCCAGGACGATGGCCTGCGGGAAGCTCTGGGCTCCTACGGAGAGGCGGCCGGCGAGTGAGGCCGGGG
The DNA here is from genome assembly GCF_009764565.3 of Dermochelys coriacea. NCBI lineage: Eukaryota > Metazoa > Chordata > Testudines > Dermochelyidae > Dermochelys > Dermochelys coriacea. The sequence goes on from NC_050084.1 coordinate 19,414,686, forward strand.
CACGTCGCTGTGGGGCTGGGCTGGAGCCTGCGACGGGGGGATGTGGTGGGTATCATACTGCCTCTCTCTGAAGGACCCAATGGGTGGCTCCTCCGGGACCGCAGGCTCCTCTCGACGCCAAAGCTTAAAGCTGTAAACAAGGCACAAACAAGCAGCTGGTGAGCACCACGGACCACGCAGCGCCCAATCCTCCCGCAGTGCCAGGCCGAGTGGCTGCTGGGGGGGCCCAGTGCTGTGGGGCCATGGCCGGGGCATGCCAGCCCCACCCGAGCTGCTGCCCTCTGACCCCAGGGTGCTGAGCAGAGAGGGTCGGTGCTGCGTGAGTGCCAGGTGGGGAGGGCAGCTCACTCGCCATTCCCCAAAGAAAGCACATCCAGAGCGTTCTCACCGGCCTGGGTTCACAGATTCCCGCTTCTGCCCCCCCCAGGTCGAGCCAGTCTCTGCTTCAAGGCTGCACCGGGCTGCGCTTCCCTCCGGGCTTCGGCACTCACCACTCGTAGGCGACCGTGCAGAGGAACAAGATCACCAGGACGCCGATGAAGCTGGAGAGGATGGAAGTGATGACGACCATGGTACCACTGCGCCTCCCAGGCCAGGTGTCGATGGAGCGCGCCTTGCGACCTGGGGCACACAGCCGGGGAAGCTTTCACCACGGGCAGGGAGCCGGAGGGGATGGGCTGGGAGGCACCAGGGAGGGTGGTGGGGACTGAAGGGATCCAGCAGGGAAGGGAGGAGAGGAAATAGCGGGGAGGATGGCGGAAGCTGGGATAGTTTAGGGCCAGCTCCCTTAATGCTGCTCGGACAGTCACTTCCCTCTCCCAGGTTTGTATGGGTGGCGCGATGCCCCGGGAGCTCAGTGTCCAATTCCCAGTAGGGAGTTGTAACGTAGCCTGGTCACTCAAGGCTTCTGACCGAGTATCAGGCTGTAGGGGCCTATAGGGAGGTGCAAAGCTGTTCTACTGACTCACCCTGGCAACTAGACCAGGCGGGCCCAATTAACGACAACTCAGGAGGTTAAAAGGCAGAGTATCTCTGAGCAGGGAGGGACAGGGGGCGTGCAAGGAGACACCCTGGGAACTGCCAGCTCTGGCTGGTATGTACCATCCTGTTTAACAAGCCCCAAGAAGTGTGCAGAGGGTGAGTCAGGAACCCAAGTCCCTATTTGCTGCCATGAGAGTGGGCTTAAAGGAGACAAAAACCCTCCCCCAAGATGCTTTCAATGCAAGAAGCCCCTTCCCTGTTCTTCCAGGGTTACCTTGCTTCAGCATAATTTGTTGGGACCATCTTGTCTCTGCCTTGGACCCATTGGTATCCAGGATGAGGAATTTCACTCTGAAAGAGGGGGCAACAAAAGGAGAGAGAAGATCAGGGAAATTTGGCAGGGCTCCAGCCCAGCCCATGTTGGAGCATCAGGGATGCAGCTGCAAACGGCAAAGTCACCGAGGCCTATCATGCTTGGAGAGCAAAACTGACCCAACTTGTCACTGACAAATACCGGGTCTGTCTGTCCACAGGCTGTCTCCAGACAGCTGGCCCAAGACACCAATCTATTGGACCCTCTGCCGGTACATCTCGCTGCAGCTCTACTGAATCCAATGGCGCTAGGGTGAATTACCCCAGTAGAGGACCTGGCTCTTTCTTCTTGCCATCACCTTTACCCCGAGTCCTAGTTATTCAAGGCTGGAAGGGCCCATCCTGATCATGTAGCCGGACCTCCTGAAAAACCTCCCCCACTCATGCCTGGGTTGAGCCCATAATTCCCACTTGTCCCATAGCATCCTTGTTAGAAAGCCATCCGCTCTGGCCTTAGATACTTCAGGAGGTGGAGACTGCCCTGGGTCTCAAGGTCAGTTGGTCCAGTGGCTAATTACCTTCACTATTAAATACTTATGCCTTATTTCTAGTCTGAATTTGTTGAGTCTCAGCTCCCAGACAGTGGATCTTATTCTGACTTTCTCCGCTAGATTGAAGATCCCCAAAGCAGATGTCAGATGTTCAGTATTATCAGCCTTTGGTATAGCAGGACCTAGGTATGACAGTGATCGGCAAGTGCAGTGTATGCTAAGAGAGACACTCAGACTATCGTGGTTAAGGATACAATTTAGTTACGGAGGTCACAGATTCTGTGACTTTACTGGACCTCCATGACTTCAGCTGTCAGCAGTGGGGGTGGAGCTGGGGCTGTGCACCCCTCCCCCAGTGGTGGTGGGACTTTGGCTGTCAGTCCACTTGGGCTCTTAGCCCCCCTACCCCCAAGGTCCAGTTGTCATTTTCACCCCCCCCAGCCGTCTCTTCCCTGCCTTATGGCTCCAGTGAATTTTTGTTTATTGCCTGTGACTGGCCATGACATTTACTAAAAATAACAGTAACAAAATCTTAACCTTAGTCACGGTCTATGGAATCAAAGTCCTCCTTAAGCGGGAGAAAAGGAGTACTTGTGGCACCTTAGAGACTAACAAATTTATTTGAGCATAAGCTTTCGTGAGCTACAGCTCACTTCATAGCTTATGCTCAAATAAATGTTAGTCTCTAAGGTGCCACAAGTCCTCCTTTTCTTTTTGCGAATACAGACTAACACGGCTGCTACTCTGAAACCTGTCATTAAGCGGGAGGTATTTGTTAAAGAAAACAGCTTCTGATTAGAGACACAAACAGGTTGCCACGCAGCTCAAATTCCAGCATGGTTACCCTTGTTTACCAGGCACCACGCCCTGCCTGCAAGCGTATGGAGCACAGGGAGATATCTAGTGGCTGAATGTTATTCTGCAAGTAACCTGTCCTCAGACAGCCTGAGGAACTGCAGTTCTGACATAGAGGTTTGTTCTGTATCTTTCAGTGTATGTAGAAACCTCCAAAATGCAAAGCCCCCTGGTGCCAGCAAATTTCCTGGGTGAGATCCTGCCCTGAGACACACCTGCACAAACCCGCTAAAGTCAACGGGCTGGAAGGATGTAAACTAAAGGCAGAATCTAACCCAACTCTCCGCTCAGGTAGCCAGCACAGGGGTCTTCTCTGGTTGCTTCCCTGGTGGTGCCCCTTTCCCCAGCACCATGTGGGATTAGATATTGCAAACCACTCCGCCCGCCATGCTCAGGAGTTAGTTGGTGTCTTAAGACAGGGGCTGGGGAGTAGCGCTTCAGAAATAAGGGGAGAAAGAGAGAGAATGGAAGAACAGTGAGAAGAGAGAAGGAATGGTGTTTTTCTGAGCGGCAGGTGAGGAAGAGCAGGTGACTCTTGCATCAGGACTGCGAGGACAGGACGGCAGAAATGAACACACTGGAGCACTCATCGTTAAAGAGCCAGTTAATTACAAAAGGCAACTGAGTGACTGGAGTGGAAAGAGGTGGCAGACCCAGCCCTGTGATCCAGGAGCCAGGATCTAGCAGGCTCCTTAAACTTCCTTGCACCCCAGCCAACCCAGCTGCAGAGAGTGGGTTAAAAAGAAACGGGAGGCTCCTTACCAAATGCATGTGCTGGATTCTGTGCGCGAGTGAGTTCTAGACTGGGAAAGAGCAAGCTTCGAAGGTTGCAAGGGATGCTGCACCAATCCGAGGAGACAGAAAGCCAGAGAGGGTGGGAATGGAGGGACAGGGGGAGTTAATATTAAAGAGGTTGAATTTGTTATCAAGAATCTCTTCGGGACAGGGACCATCTGTCTATCCTGTGTCTGTACAGCACCTTGCACAGTGGGGCCCTGGTTCAGGACAGTGGTTCCTAGGGGTTACAGCAAATACAGGTGATAATAAACCTCTAATCTCTAACTATACGGGACTCAGAGTAGCAGCCGTGTTAGTCTGTATTCGCAAAAAGAAAAGGAGGACTTGTAGCACCTTAGAGACTAACGAATTTATTTGAGCATAAGCTTTTCGGATTATATGGGACTGAGCCTCCTCCTGCCGCCATCAGCGTGAGTCCGCTTTCTGCCTGGGAGTTACTCCTGATTTCCGCTGCGTGAGGGAAAGGGTAGCCAGGCCCCTATCTGCAGGGATGCCTGTGCTCAGACTGTCGTACCTGTAAGGCCCGGGATGAGGCAGGGGTCCGTTGCAGTACTCCAGGCTGCGGTCATCTTTGCAGGAGGTGTCACTGCCAACCCGGAGCACGCTAGCGGCCCTGTTTTCAGCACATGGGTAGAAGGCTATGGAACTCTTCAGCGTCATGTAATGGAGAGCGGTCGATAGCTTCTGGTAGGGAGGGATTTGGATCTTGGAGGCTGGATTTTTGAAATGGGATGTGGCTGTGGATGAAAGAGAAGAGGGCGTTCCTGGATTAGGCGAGAAGGGTGGGCTGGTGGTCAAGGTACTTGACTTGGGAGATGGTCGGTCCATTCCCAGCTCTGCCACTGACTCCAAGGCTGACCCTGGGCAAGTCATTTAATCCCACAGTGCCTCAGTTTCCCCACCTGTAAATCTTTCCTTAGGTCACAGTTGTGCTGGGAAGCAAAATCCATTGGTGCTGAGTGGCACAGATGCTGTGGAGATAGGGACCTTAGAAAAGCCCCTAAATACATTAGAAAAACCTGCAACCAAACCCCATGAGTATAGAAAGGCACAGGTTTGGAATGGGGATTATTCCAGGATAGACCCCTGACTGCTAAGGTCATTGCTTGAGCAAGCTCAGCTCCTCCTGTGGCTGTGAGTCAGGATGGAGCTTGGGTTGATCTGCACTGAAAGCACAAGCTGCTACTCCTTGGGCCAACATAGGGTCTACATTAGCTAGAGCAGTGTTAGGGCTTGTGACCTGAACAGGGATCTGTCCTCACTGTAGAGTTAACTCTGGTTTTTACTCATGGGCTGCTCCCAGCCCTCTTCCCGTCCACATACCAAACCTGCTCACCCCAACTGAGTGGCGTTTTCAACCCGACTAACTGACCCAGTAGGGGGTACAGGCTCAAACCCAAGGGAGGCTTTCCCTCAGGCTAGCCACCTGTCCATTTTCCAACAGGGACATAGGATGAACCAGGCCAGTGCTGATAACTGCGCTGCCTTCCCACGATTCACCCCGTGTGCCCAGGAGGACAGACCTGTTCTCTCCAATTCACCGCTCAGCTCACTGCAGTGCTACGAACCATGAGATGGGCCCCCTGAAGTTACTTTGCAGCAGGGCTGTTGACACCTGGGTGAGGCTGGCCCAGGTGCTCAGATCCAGGGGCTGATCACCTGAGTTAACTCTGCAGGGAAGACCTTCCCTACATCTGACCCATCTGCTCGGTGGGTGGGTGCGGGGTGTGTGTTCAGCCCAGTTGCTGCATTACTGGCCTCAGGGCCTAAGTGTACGTGTCCCAGTGTGAACGTAAGCAGGAGGGATGGCCCATGGGTGGGCATTCTCCTGCTGTAAGGCAATAATTCTGCCCTGTGCACACCAGGAACCAAAATCGTGAGAGTGGCCTGTGGATGGCTCATCACCAGGCCGTGTGGGCTGTGACACCCTTGTGCCCAAAGCCTGCGGGTCCCAGCGAGGGTGCTGCCACGCCAGGACAGAGAGCGGTGCGTCGCCACGGGCATGGAGCACAGGCGAAAGCTGCAAATCAGCGGCCACAAGACACGCTGCTGGGCTGAAATGCACAAGATGTTTGTGATTTCCCAGTGCTGGGGAATGGAGCGGGGGCCGCAAGACTGTCTACATTGCAGAGCACTCTTCCGTCAGCCTAGCTGCGTCTACACTGGGGGCTGCGTTGGCACAGGGTCAACAGGTTTTCCAGAGAGTCAGCACAGCTATGCCCTCCGTGAAAATGGGGCAGTGGGTAATGAATGTGAGGTCACTGCCAGGCTGGCTGGGTTAGGGATCCAGAGGATTCTTGCTCCCCTAGGAACCCTGGCAGGTCGTTAGCTTCTCGATCTGCGGCAGGATTTTTTCAAAGGGCTGGGTAAAGCCATCCCCACGCTCAGATATGAGCAATCCAAAGTCACGCTCCAGGGGGTAAGGTGAGAGCTGCAGGGGTATTTCCGCTCCATTCACAGCATTGTGCAATTGGCGAGGTGCACAAGGGAGCAGGTGTTCTCCTGAAGCCGCAGCTGGAGGCAAGATACCAACCTGAAGGACCAGCGGGCGGCCTGATCCGGTGTGGCAAACCCCACATTCTAGGAATCTCTAGAGCCCAGCCTAAAATTTCATGCAAACTCGGATTTCTCTGAACTCATTTACATTATGGTGTCCTCCGGCTCCCTCTTCCGCTTGGCTGGGCACAGTGCAGATCATTTGGATGGCTGCTTTCCATCCTGCCTGAATCTGGCCTGGACAGAGGATCTTATTTAGCTTCCCGCTAGCTCAGGCCTCAAGGAATTGAGGCAGCCAAATTCAGAGGTTGCTTTTGAAAATTTGAGCCTCCGTGACTAGCTCAAGGCCACAGAGTGAGACAGTTGCAGAGCCAGGACTAAACCACAGGCCTCCTAGTGCCGTGCTCTGACCCCGTTGCCTTTACTAGGGCCGGGGGTAACCCAGGGTAGCTGCAAATTGGTGCTCCTTAGAGAGGGCACACAGCCCTACAATCTCTCAAGCAAGGGAGGAAGGAAAAACCAAAAGAGGAATAGAGGCGGCTGTGAACTTCCTCCTCAGACAGTGCCATATTGGGGCTGGCAAAGGCTGTTGTAGGCACAGGGAAAGGTGCCTGGCGGGGTCTGGAGCCGCACGTACCGTTAGTGAAGGCAACGACCAGCCAGATGTCATCGGTGCCGTTCACGTACTGATCGAAGATGCAGATGGGCTGGTCCAGCGTGAAGGTGGTAGCGGTGAGCTTCCCTTCCAGTGACTTGGCAGTGATCTGGGGCGTGTAGGGGACAGTCTCTGGAGAAACACAAAGGGCAACACACACAGTGAGGCGGACACGGGGCCTAGCAGAGAGCGAGGGGTGGGGAACCCAATGCTTCTCATTTCCCTCTGAACGCAGGTATTCCCCAGCATTGTCACTGGGCTGATGGGCCCACGGCAGCTGTGGTCATAGAGTGAGCATTCATAGAATCATAGAAGATCAGGGTTGGAAGGGACCTCCGGAGGTCATCTACTCCAACCCCCTGCTCAAAGCAGGACCAATCCCCAACTAATCATCCCAACCAGGGCTTTGTCAAGCCGGGCCTTAAAAACCTCTAAAGATGGAGATTCCACCATTCTGAGCCAGATTCTGAGCGTAAATCTGGAGTAACGCCGCTCAAATGAGTGCATAGGCAGCCGGTGAGCTGTGACAGCTGCTTACCCGGCTGACCAGGACGGGCTCGATTCCACTGGTTTGTTGCAGCCCCTGGTCTCTCCTCTCCCACTCCAACTGGCAGGGGCCAACACTTTGTTGCAAGTATGTACAGCTCCTAGCAACATGGGAGCCTTGATCCATGCCTGGGACACAACCACCCAAATACGCCAACGCTTTGAAGCGGTGTAACAGAACAAAAGCTGGCCCATGGTCTCCACGCAGATACCACCCACCAGGGCACTCGCTAATGTTTCCAGTCGTTGTGCCCATTTCACACAGGTCACCAGCGGGCGATTGGATCTTAGCCGCTGAGTTCTCTGCTGACCTGGAGTGAATCTGTGACCAAGATGAGAAAGGCTCAGTCGTGCACGACCAGTACCCTAGCGTGTCCCTTAGCACGAGTCACAAAGGGATTGGACATGGCTCCGGATCACAAGAAGATCCAGCGTTATCCTACTTAATGCTGAGGGATCTAAGACTTCATGCCTCTGATCACAAGCCAGATTCACTGAAATGGACCCTACTGGCATTTGGGGCCTGATCCTCAGTTGGCATCATTTGCTACTGGGGTAAACGGGCATTGCTCCATTGACTTCCATGAAGTGACCCTGATTTACAACAGCTGAGGATCTGGCCCTCAGCATCCAAGGTGATGGATGCCCCCCACTGGAAATAGCTTCCTGCAGACCAGCTAAACTCAGTCCGTTAGAGCAGTGGGAATCCGGAGTCAAGCCAGATTCACACTGGTGTAGCTGAGCAAAATTCACCCCCACCCACATGAAATTAGAGCAGCCCGTGTTGGGGAGAACTGGGGGGCCCGCTGGGTGTGCTGCTGAGCTGAATGGACAGGGTGGGTCCCCGTGGCCGGCCATCCTGCAAGGCACAGGAGTCCGCGTGGTCATGGGCACAGCAGCTGGTGACGTCGTGTGGCGTCAGTACCGATGCAGCAGCCCGCCTGCCCCGGGGGGCAATGTCGCCCCAACGTGGTGTGAGGTTGTGACTCAAAGCCAGCCATGTCACAATGCAGCAACACAATTACCACTAGTGGGTCACTGTGCCCTGCTGGGCAAACACAAACCCTGGCCGGGAGTGCCGTCCCTGCTGATGAGCTCAGCATGCTGTGGCCTCCGGACCTAGGACCTCCGTGCTGAGCTGGCAGCCTGGACCCCAAATCCCCTGGGGGTGCTGTTGGTGTAGTAGCACTGGGGAGCCCCGCTCATGGACTGTCCCTGCCTCACGGAGCTCACCTGCTCTGGCATGACGTGGGCAGCGCCAGCTTCTTGGATCATGTGCCCCATGGCCTCTCTGCTGAGGCTGACCACAAAGGGCGAGCCAGCATGGCTCTTTGGTGACCAGGGCAGCGGGGAACTGGACCAAGTGCGCAGGCAGGCACCAAATCACCGCCCGCCCGAGGCAGCAGCTCTCAGTTCTTCCCACAATGGGCTGGCTCAGAAGCCAAAGCCTGAGGTGCAAGGCTCTGTATCCCCCTCGCCATCCAAGCAATAGAGACCCACCTCCTGCCCAGGCTATGCTGAGGGTCCAAGTCTGGGACAAGGCCCCCCCGCTCCATCTCGCCAAGGGAAAGCCCTGGTGGAAGCCAGCCCAGCTCCATCCTGAAGCCGGGGCTGCCTTCCCCAGCGGGTAACTGCCCCAAACGGGAGCTAATGAACTCGCCCCATATCTGATCACTCCAAATGCCCTGGAGGTCAAGGGGGCCTCCCCGGGGCCTCCCCAAACTGCTTCCCAACACCAGTCTGAGCAGGGGTTTAACAGCTCTCAATATATGCAGGGGGGTGAATCCCCCCAGCAAAGACCTTCTGGGGAAGAAAAGTCCCCCAGATTCTTTCCCTCTGCTCAGTATTTAGGGGACAAGACCCTTCAACCCCACAGCTTCTCCCTTCCTCTCTCCACCCCATAGCGTCCCTCCCCACCCTTCCACCCCATAGCTTCCCTCTCCCTTCATCCACCCCATCGCTCTCCCTTCTCTGCTCATCCACCGCATAGCGTCCCTCCCCACCCATCCATCCCATAGCTTCCCCTTCTCTGCCCATCCACCCCATAGCTCTGCCCCTTCCCAGCAAGCAGCACCACCAGACCACTATCCCCTGTAATAGTCAAAAGATTCACCTAGGACCCTGCCCGCGCCGATCCCAGTCAGCACCAGCAGCAGCCCCATTGCAGCAGTGGACGGCATGGGTTCTCTGTCTGTGTCTTGGCCTGACCTGGAGCAGGACAGCGAGGGCCCCTGTGCCTTGCTCTCTGTCCTGTGCACTAGTGTGAAGAGGATGGCAGAGAGGAAAGATCTCCCCTCTCCCCGCCGCTTAAGATATGTCCCTGCCCCCAGGGTCTCTGCTGTGCCCTCCGCCCCCCAGCTCCCAGCCACCTGCATTCCTTGCTGGGGGGGGTCGAGGCCCAGATAGCAAACAGGTCAGGCTAGTTCTGCAGCAAAGCTCCAGGGCCCCAAAGGCTGGTCATGAAAATGCAGTAGCTGGGCTGGGAACGAAGGCAATTCCCTATGGCCGGGGTAGAGAGAGCCCAAGACTAGCGGCCGTTCCCCTCTGGAGGCTGGGCTGGGCTGGCCCAGGGCCTGCAACCTTCCGGTCAAGCCCAGTCAGTCATCCCCATGGCTGGGTTTCCTTGGACCCCGTGCGCGTTGCCTTGCTCCACCTGGCCCTCAGCTGCGAACCTGACTCCCAGGGTGCCACTGTTACTCTCCAGGGGCCTGGATCCGAACCCCACGCACAGGGAAGGCAAGGGGCCAAGCTCCAGGCAAGGATCCCTAGGTGAGGTTCCCTGGCCTTTGTTTTGCAGGAGCATCACAATGGTCCCTTCTGGTCTTAAGAGCCCTGATGTTGAGGGGGGTTCGGCCATGTTTTCATAGTCCCCGTCCCATTAAATGACCCTCGGCGGTAGGAGGGTATTACCGATGGAGACACAGGGAGGTGAAGGACCAGCATGGTCAGAGGGGCTCAGCACCCACCCCCTGGCCAGATTTTCAGCCCATCGGCTGCTGAGATCTTTCCGACATCTGCTCCCTTGTTAGGTGCCTGCAGGGGAGTGGGGCTTTTTGAACCCCCGGCCCATTGCGGGGGCGTGAATGTCAGCGCCCACGTGCCTTTTCCTCTGTCACCCAGCAGGGCGGCGGCGGAGCTAGACCTTGAACGCGCATCTCGAGTCCCAGTCCGACGTCTGGGCTGCCAGGCCACCAGTCCTGAACCCACTCCAGCTTCAGCCTATTCGATTGGGGTTAATCTCTAGAGAGGATTGACCCAGACCCACGCAGGGTCCGCTTCAACTCCAGCTCCGAGCATTACGCCTCGGGCCTCTGATTATAAACAGAACCGGGGTGATTAGTGGATGGAGAGAGTCTTCAGTCAGGCACTTCACAGCGTTTTACACAGATGCATCAACAGCGTTATGCCCATTTTGTAGAGGGGGAAACTGAGGCACAGTGCCCTCCACAGCTGACATTCCCTAAGTGGAAAAGGAGTACTTGTGGCACCTTAGAGACTAACAAATTTATTTGAGCATAAGCTTTCGTGAGCATGCATCCGATGAAATGAGCTGTAGCTCACGAAAGCTTATGCTCTAATAAATTTGTTAGTCTCTAAGGTAATGCATCCGATGAAGTGAGCTGTAGCTCAGGAAAGCTTATGCTCAAATAAATTTGTTAGTCTTTAAGGTGCCACAAGTCCTCCTTTTCTTTTTTGTGAATACAGACTAACACGGCTGCTTCTCTGATTCCCAAAGTGGGCTCTAATTCTGAGTGGCTCAGTATTTGAGTGTTGTGGCTTTGAGCGGGCACCTCTGCAAGCCAGGCCCTCTACGTGTCCCACGCTGGGACCCAAAATTGGAGGCACCTATGTTTAGAGGCCACTTTTGAAAACTTCGGCCCCCGTGACTTGCCCATGGTCGCACTGTGAGCAAGTAGCAGAGCTTCCTGCTGCCTAGTTGGTGCCTTTACCCACTGAACCGTGCTGCCTTACGAGCTACAGAGCTGTATTGTGCATGCCTCAGCAACATGCTAATTCCTATCTTGTCCCTCTCCCTTCTGGGCCTGTGGGGCTGGAAACACGCCTCCCCCCCAGCTTTCACATGGCATTCCTGCCATTCCAGAGAGCGCAGAAATAACTCCTCCAGAACACTGTCTTCCTGCAAAGTGAGAGGGCCCCTGCCCCCAGTTCTGGCATTGAGGTTATTACCTAGAGACAGGTGGATCTGTTTCAAGGGTAATTAGGAGAGAGGATTGTACAAATCACCAGGAAAAGGAAGCTCTCTGGGCTGGACTGCATTTTCAGTGACGGGACAGTAAAGCGTGTGTGTGTGTGTTTGTTTTTCCAATGACATAAAAATGTTACCTAAGAAGAATCAGACACTCGGGCTGAAATCCTGCCCCACAGAGATCTTTCGGAATTTTGCCACTGACTTCAGTGGGGCCAGGATTTCACCCTAGATACATAAATTGGGGCCACTTGTTTAATCCCAAATATTTGGGGTGGGGTTTTTGGGGAGCATTTTTGTCACAGAGAGATTTATGGGGCCAAATTAACCAGTATCTGATCCTCTCTTTATAAGGCCCCATCCTGGCACTATTCATTCAATAACTACAGTGGCTTGAACCCAGGCCTTGCCTCTTATGTGCATAACCCCGACAGCTGCATTGTACAGATGCACATTCCACCTGCAATAAGGACAGCAAGACACGAATGCACTCAATATAGACAGCCGGTTTCCAGACAACAAAGCCAGATATCTTGACACTTCTCTATTTCCACTGAAATGTAGTTTCAACAAGCTAAACCAAGTAGTCCTTAATTCCCATAAGCAACTTTAAGATCTCAGGTGGGTTTCCATTTTTTGCCCCCCAAATTCACCTTTCTTCCCATTAGATTTGCCTCCAGCATACAAACCATACCTCGTTCTTTGCTGTTCCTCGTTACGGGACTGCAGGGCCCAATTTGCAATGGACTCTGCCCCCTATTGACTTCCTCTGTAAAATGGGGCTAATGCTACCGCCTGCCTTTGGAAAGTGCTTTGAGCTCTACTGATGAAAAGCGCTAGCTAAGAGCTTGATGCTATTCTCACAAACAGGCAGTGGGACTCTGTGCAGGAGGAAGGTGAAAATCAGCATAGCTTCAATATGCCGATTTACACCAAGTGATCATCTGGCCCCTTGTCTCCATTTGGGATCTAGGGGTAACTTGGATTCCTGTTACCGTAGCCTCAGGAGGAGCACATAGGCTAGCAGACTCATGCAGTGTGTATGAGGCCAGCTCTCGGGCTACAGCTCCTACACTGGTTGTCTATGAACAGCTGTTTTCCTAACAGAACGCTGGGTCCTGTCCACTCTCTATAGGGATGGCTGCTGGGTTAGCTCCAGTCTCACACCACGGGCTGGCGTCTACCTAGAAACATTTGATAGCAGCCCTCAGCGACCTGAAGCGGGGTTCCAAAGGGGATGGAGCTCGGCTGTTCTCTGTGATGGCAGATGACAGAACAAGGAGCAATCGTCTCAAGTTGCAGTGGGGGAGGTCTAGGTTGGATATTAGACAACACTATTTCACTAGGAGGGTGGTGAAGCACTGGAATGGGTTACCTAGGGAGGTGGTGGAATCTCCTTCCTTAGAGGTTTTTAAGGCCTGAACTGACAAAGCCCTGACTGGGATGATTTAGTTCGGGTTGGTCCTGCTTTGAGCAGGGGGTTGGACCAGATGACCTCCTGAGGTCTCTTTCAGCCCTAATCTTCTATGATTCTTTGTACATGCTGGGCTCCCCCATTCACAACCATAACCGCCCACAGCCAAGATCCCCTCCGTCCCTCCGAGCACTATCAGGGCGGGGGCAGCCAGGCAGAGCTATGCAGCAAGGTCATCGCAAGAGATGTTTGTTAGATCTGATTCTTCCCTACATTACCCATAGGAAACAATAAAGACCCGTGGATTGTACACAGCCTGGTCGGGGGCACAGCTAGGGCCTGCCGAATGGCTGCACTGAGTGACCACGTCATTACAGCACGGCAGAAGGACTCTCCGGCGTGGAGCCCTGCGGACCTCGGTGGGACTGAGCAGCACAGTGTCCTGATGCCAAGAGCTCTTCCCGGACAAGGCTGGGGGAGTTCTGCCAGGGGGCTTGCTGGCATTAGGGGGTGGCCCGCATTCGCCAGGTGATACATCTATGTGCCACCACGAGTCATGGGTTGAAGGAGTCCATGGAACCAGTGAGCACAGTTCAGAGGCTTTGCTGACATATTTACGGGGTCAGTCCCCAGCTAATAACAAACAAACCATCGTCCCTGGCCTACGCGCTATAGACAATTGGAGAGAATCTGGATTCTCTGCATTCTTTACTGCACGGCCCATCCAGCTAGTCCCAGGCTCACGCCAAAGGGCTCACAGCACCGGCTTAGTCCAGCTGCAAGCTGTACAGGCTTCCAACTCCCCTTTCCCTGCCAGTGGAGCTGCTCCAGTCCTGGGCCCCCATCCAGGCCTGCTAATGCACCATGCTAATGACTTACATCATTCCCTGCTTTCATCCGTCTCCCCTGGCTTTGCAGGGAAGGTTTGGGGTCAGTTCTTATTGAATTCAAGCCGCCTCTTGCTCCCTCGGGTGGGATCTGGGTGCTCGGAAAGGCTGCCGTGGCTGTAGGAGGAGATCGCATTGTGTTTGAAAATACTTCACGAGCGGTTATAAATTCGCCCCTCACTGCCCAAGGCTCAGATCTCTCCGCTTCAGAACACTGTGGCCAGCAGGGCTCTGGCTGGTCTTTTAGACTGTACGCGCCTCAGGGCAGAGCCTGTCTTCTGTTCTGGGTACGTACAGCTCATGGCCCAACGGGGCTGGGGCCTTAGGTGCTGCTGATACACAAATAATAAACAAACATGAGTCACCGCCAGCGTTAAAGAAACAAAATCTCCCCTCCGCCGGTTCCGCTCCATTGTAACCAGCATCATAAGGCCTCTGGGGCTCTAGCCCAGTGGGCCCCGATTCCCAGCGAGAGCTGCAGGCGCGACCAGCAGAACCGCTCCTGACACTAAACCCCACTTGTGCCGTTCAAAGACGACCGAGGGATTTGTGAAGGAGGAAGCCCAGGGTGAAAGAAATGCAGGGGGTGGGTGTGAGAAAGAGGGACTCTGCTAAGGCCAGACAAAAGACAACAGGAGGGGAGAAGACGGGGGGGGAGTTTCGGTCAGGCCTGTCCTGCCACATTACAAGAGCTTCTCCCCTCTCCCTCTGGCCATACGTCTGCTTTCCAGCTCAGACAGGTAGTGCAGCATTGGAGGAGTTTCTCTGCTTTGCCCCCCTCCAGCTCAGACCTATGCTGTAGGAGTTAATCTCCCCCTTGCTGGGCTCCCCAGCTCAGACCCAGCATTACACCAGTACCTGGCTGTCCTCATCTCCCACTCAGAGGCAGGGCAGGATCCCCATTTTACAGACAGGGGAAACTGAAGCCCCAGGATAAGCAACGATTTGCCCAAAGACCTCCCAGCAAATCCGGGGCAGGGCTGGAGAGAGCAGCCATGGCTGCTGATTGCCTGGTGCTGGGCTTTAACCGCAAACCCATCCTTCCTTCCTCCCTCCGGAGCAGCTCCGTTCGTGTGTGTTCAGCCCTTTGTGCTCAGCTCGGGGTTAAACAGCACCTGAGCCTTTCACATGGGCTCCCCCCACCCTCTGCCATTCTAGACAGGGCTTGTGCCAGTTGGGCCGGGCATGCAGCCCTCGGTGATTTGACCTTGACTTTGATTTTAGAAGTGTGTGCAACAAGAGTGATGTCATGGTGGGAGTCTGCTATAGACCACCGGACCAGGGGGATGAGGTGGATGAGGCTTTCTTCCGGCAACTCACGGAAGCTACTAGATCGCATGCCCTGATTCTCATGGGTGACTTTAATTTTCCTGATATCTGCTGGGAGAGCAATACAGCGGTGCATAGACAATCCAGGAAGTTTTTGGAAAGCGTAGGGGACAATTTCCTGGTGCAAGTGCTAGGGGAGCCAACTAGGGGGAGCGCTTTTCTTGACCTGCTGCTCACAAACCGGGTAGAATTAGTGGGGGAAGCAAAAGTGGATGGGAATCTGGGAGGCAGTGACCATGAGTTGGTTGAGTTCAGGATCCTGACGCAGGGAAGAAAGGTAAGCAGCAGGATACGGACCCTGGACTTCAGGAAAGCAGACTTTGACTCCCTCAGGGAACAGATGGCCAGGATCCCCTGGGGGACTAACATGAAAGGGAAGGGAGTCCAGGAGAGCTGGCTGTATTTCAAGGAATCCCTGTTGAGGTTACAGGGACAAACCATCCCGATGAGTCGAAAGAATAGTAAATATGGCAGGCGACCAGCTTGGCTTAATGGTGAAATCCTAGCGGATCTTAAACATAAAAAAGAAGCTTACAAGAAGTGGAAGGTTGGACATATGACCAGGGAAGAGTATAAAAATATTGCTCGGGCATGTAGGAAAGATATCAGGAGGGCCAATTCGCACCTGGAGCTGCAGCTAGCAAGAGATGTCAAGAGTAACAAGAAGGGTTTCTTCAGGTATGTTGGCAACAAGAAGAAAGCCAAGGAAAGTGTGGGCCCCTTACTGAATGAGGGAGGCAAGCTAGTGACAGAGGATGTGGAAAAAGCTAATGTACTCAATGCTTTTTTTGCCTCTGTTTTCACTAACAAGGTCAGCTCCCAGACTGCTGTGCTGGGCATCACAAAATGGGGAAGAGATGGCCAGCCCTCTGTAGAGATAGAGGTGGTTAGGGACTATTTAGAAAAGCTGGACGTGCACAAGTCCATGGGGCCGGACGAATTGCATCCGAGAGTGCTGAGGGAATTGGCGGCTGTGATTGCAGAGCCCTTGGCCATTATCTTTGAAAACTCGTGGCGAACGGGGGAAGTCCCGGATGACTGGAAAAAGGCTAATGTAGTGCCCATCTTTAAAAAAGGGAAGAAGGAGGATCCTGGGAACTACAGGCCGGTCAGCCTCACCTCAGTCCCTGGAAAAATCATGGAGCAGGTCCTCAAAGAATCAATCCTGAAGCACTTAGAGGAGAGGAAAGTGATCAGGAACAGTCAGCATGGATTCACCAAGGGAAGGTCATGCCTGACTAATCTAATCGCCTTTTATGATGAGATTACTGGTTCTGTGGATGAAGGGAAAGCAGTGGATGTATTGTTTCTTGACTTTAGCAAAGCTTTTGACACGGTCTCCCACAGCATTCTTGTCAGCAAGTTAAGGAAGTATGGGCTGGATGAATGCACTATAAGGTGGGTAGAAAGCTGGCTAGATTGTCGGGCTCAACGGGTAGTGATCAATGGCTCCATGTCTAGTTGGCAGCCGGTGTCAAGTGGAGTGCCCCAGGGGTCGGTCCTGGGGCCCGTTTTGTTCAATATCTTCATAAATGATCTGGAGGATGGTGTGGATTGCACTCTCAGCAAATTTGCGGATGATACTAAACTGGGAGGAGTGGTAGATACGCTGGAAGGGAGGGATAGGATACAGAAGGACCTAGACAAATTGGAAGATTGGGCCAAAAGAAATCTAATGAGGTTCAATAAGGATAAGTGCAGGGTCCTGCACTTAGGATGGAAGAATCCAATGCACC
The DNA here is from genome assembly GCF_009764565.3 of Dermochelys coriacea. Lineage (NCBI taxonomy): Eukaryota > Metazoa > Chordata > Testudines > Dermochelyidae > Dermochelys > Dermochelys coriacea. The sequence continues at coordinate 19,431,453 of NC_050084.1, forward strand.
GCTACAGACTAGGGACCGAATGGCTCGGCAGCAGTTCTGCGGAAAAGGACCTAGGGGTGACAGTGGACGAGAAGCTGGATATGAGTCAGCAGTGTGCCCTTGTTGCCAAGAAGGCCAATGGCATTTTGGGATGTATAAGTAGGGGCATAGCGAGCAGATCGAGGGACGTGATCGTTCCCCTCTATTCGACACTGGTGAGGCCTCATCTGGAGTACTGTGTCCAGTTTTGGGCCCCACACTACAAGAAGGATGTGGATAAATTGGAAAGAGTACAGCGAAGGGCAACAAAAATGATTAGGGGTCTAGAGCACATGACTTATGAGGAGAGGCTGAGGGAGCTGGGATTGTTTAGTCTGCAGAAGAGAAGAATGAGGGGGGATTTGATAGCTGCTTTCAACTACCTGAAAGGGGGTTTCAAAGAGGATGGCTCTAGACTGTTCTCAATGGTAGCAGATGACAGAACGAGGAGTAATGGTCTCAAGTTGCAATGGGGGAGGTTTAGATTGGATATTAGGAAAAACTTTTTCACTAAGAGGGTGGTGAAACACTGGAATGCGTTACCTAGGGAGGTGGTAGAATCTCCTTCCTTAGAGGTTTTTAAGGTCAGGCTTGACAAAGCCCTGGCTAGGATGATTTAACTGGGACTTGGTCCTGCTTTGAGCAGGGGGTTGGACTAGATGACCTTCTGGGGCCCCTTCCAACCCTGATATTCTATGATTCTATGATTCTATGACCTCCACACCCTGCAGCCAAGTGCTGGTCATCTAGCGTCTGGCTGCACCATGTCCCGTGGAGCCCAGCCGCATGCTGAGCGGGTAGGGGAAAGCCCCCAGGCTGTTCCACACACGCTAAATACCGTCTCATTCATGCACAATATCCCCAGAGCACACCTGGAAGGGCAAGATGCCGTCCGCACGATAATTATTGACCCAGCTGGTCTCACAACCCGGTGCGTCAGGAAAGCATCATCTACGGGCATCGTCACCTTGCATGGGGCTGCTGCGGCTGGATGAACCCTGCCGGGGTTTCCGTTCTTTAGCGTGCTGGGTGCTGTTCTCCTGTGGCCACAGTCCTGCTCTGCGACTGTGGGCAAATTGCTGTCCCTGCTTTGAGCCTCAGTTTCCCCAGCTGTAAAATGGAGAGGACATTAGTGCCTTCCTCTGTAGGCTCTTTGAGATCTACAAGTGAGAAACGCCACATACTGTCACTGCCCTTGGTGGATTGGGACAGGCCTCTGCTGTTCTGTTCCTCCTCCCTCTTCCAGCTCAGGACTTCCGCCCCTTGAGAAAGATTCTACCCTGGCCTTAGCCCATCTCAGCAGACTTGTCCAAGCTCTGTGGTGGAACAGGAGCAGAACGGACTCCTGTCGCTCTCCTCCCTTGACGCGGTCCCTAGCAGCTGCCCCGTTATCCCTGTGAGAACCTTTAGATCAGGGCAGGGAGCCAGAAAGGAGGAACCTGGTAGGGGGAAGGAGGGGCAGGGCTGGCTCCAGCGATCATTCCCTCTTCCCCCCACAAATCCTTTCCCTTCCCCCCAGCAGCACCCTCATAATCCAGTGGTGATGGTGCAAGACACCCCAGGACTGGGCAGGGCTCTAAGGGTTAACATGGGTTCTCTCACCCAGGACCGAGGCGGGATGTGAGCAACCATTTATGCACGTGCTCAGCTGAGCTCCGGAGTCATCCCGTAACTGGGTCGGACCGGTGGTCCATCTCACCCCCTCTCCTGTCGGGGATCACTCACACACTGCAGGTTAAGCACAGCCACGTCTGCAGGCGTCAGGTACTAGCCAAGCCAGGGGGAAACAGGTTAAGAGCTAGATCACCTCTGAACTGAGCTGCCTTGGACTTAGGAATCATAGAATATCAGAGTTGGAAGGGACCTCGGGAGATCATCTAGTCCAACTCCCTGCTCAAAGCAGGCACAATCCACAATTTTTTTTTTTTTGCCCCAGTTCTCTAAATGGTCCCCTCAAGGATTGAACTCACAACCCTGGGTTTAGCAGGCCAATGCTCTAACCACTGGGCCTATCCCCAACTCTCATAGAATCTAGGAGCCATCATCTGGGAGGAGACGGCAGCTGCTTTGCGGTAGCAGTGAGGAGGCCCAGTCGTGGAGCAGGACCCCACGGTGCTAGGTCCTGTACAAACACAGAGCAAAGAGTTTATTGTCCCCCGCCCCTCCACCCCCGCACCATGTGTTCAAACAATTGCCGGGAGCTGCGCAGGGCCTGCTGCGCTCAGAGGTTGTACGCCAGCCCTCGCTTGGCTGCATCCTGATGCCGCTACGGGACAAGAGGTTGGAATAACACACGCAGCATTTGGTGAACTTGCTGCTTGGTTAGTTCCTTGTTCCCTTGCACTGACCTTTTAAAACTCCCCCAGCGTGTTTATACCAAAATGGGCCACCCTGGTGCCTGGCACTGGTTTACCTTTAGCCACAAGTCCATTGCTGGTTTGCTGCTTCTCTCGCCCTGGCGCTCTTTCGCCACATTCCTCCAAACTGGTCTCTGCTGAAATTCAAACCGAGCTAAGACCAATGGCCCAGCTCCCCAGAGGTAGACAGACACCTCACTCCATTGATGGCAATGGGGGTGAGGCACCTAAATATCTTTGAGTATCTGGGCCAGGCCATCCACACTGGGGGGGTGGCCTGGATTTAGTCACATTGGTTTCTAAACCTTAAATTGGTGCAACTTTTGGGTGTGGACGAGGCCGTGCTCAGGAGCCCACCAACTCAGTAACAGGCATGGTCTGAACTCAACCCAGCTCCCCAAAAGCCAGTGTGTATCTTACTGAGCCTCCCACTGCTTCTTCCAGGCTCGTGAAGTATTGGATCGATGTCTCCAACGGATTCATGACTCAGCGGCTTGGACAAACACCAGCCCAGCCCCCTACAAGTGAGAAATCAGACTTGTTCACACTTGATTTAATGCCCAGTCTCAGATCTACTTCTCACAGCACCAGAGAGAGCAACACCAGGCAGCCTGCTCAGCTGGGAGCCACTCTGAAGGCCCACACTGTGTAAGGACATCACCAGTGCCCACGCAGTTTCAAGGAGAAGGAAACACAAGTGGCTGGTCCCAAAGCAAGCCTAATTTCCTGCAGCTTTACTGCTCTTCTTGGGTGAATGTCCCAGAGGAGGCTTCATGGTAGCTGGAGTCTTCTCTGCTACAGCTAGTGCAGGGCTAATGGCCGAGAGGGAAGGAGCATCCACGTTAGGACACTAGCTTGCTTGGATGATGAAGAGCAAGGAAGTGCTCCAGCTCTCTTCAGGGCATTCGGGGATTTTTAGGGTTGAAGAAACAATTCAAACATCTGCATTTTCCTGTGCTTGTCCGAATGGTACATCTAGGAGCCTGCTACACTTAAGACCTGGGCACCACTACAGGTGCTAACCTCAGACAAATGATTCCCAGAGTGCTTAGGGAACTGCAGAGACAGGGTTGATGGCCACCAGCTGCACAGATGTGGCCTTTCACGCTCGACAAGACCCTAAGCCCCTGGGTTACATAAGACACAATTCATGTTTTGGGCCGAAGGGCTGGTCTACACTGAAAACTTACAGCGGCATAGCTATGTGTGAAAAATCCACACCATGGGAGCCGCCACTCTGCCAAACTAACCCCCCGTGGAGACAGAATTCTTCCAGTTACTGCTTCTGGGGGAGGAGGGTTAAGTACAGCATCAGTTGAAGTGTAGACATACAGCATGTCTACACTACCGAATTAAGTCAACCTAACTTACATTGGCATACAGTCCCCGCAGTAATTACAGCACTTGTGTGCATCCACACTTCGCCCCTTGTGTTGGCCGTGCGCATCCTTGCGCCGATGGAACTGTCTATGTGGGATGGCTTCTGAAAGCTAGCAACAGTCAACGGAAGCAAGGCGGTGTCCACATAGACCCCGCATCAACCTGGTCTCTACGCCTCTCGGGGAGGTGGAGTTATTAAGGGGGTGAGTGACATTTTAGTGTGGACAGAGTTAGGTTGATGTAAGCTGCCTTGCGTCGATCTACGTTGTGTAGACCAGAGCTTAGCCTTACTAACTTACTCCTGCCTGGAAGGAAAGACACTTACTCCTCAATTAACATTTCAACTCCAGCAACAGGGCCGGGAAGGAATTAAAGGGAGGACGCTGGTAGGGCTAACTACAGCCAAGTATGCCTTAGTAATCCCCCCTAGGTGCCTCCACTTCCCTTCTTTTGATCATTGTGGAGTGATTCACCTAGTCTGATGGGCCAAGTCACTTCAAGCTAGCATTCAGGGCACAGCATCACTCCCTGAAGGCTCAAGCTGTGTTTAGCCTCAGACCTCCCTTCCTACCCCATTTTAGAGCCTGTTACATTCTTCATGCAGGGGCGGGGCCTCTGGTTTTGTTCAACCAGAAGCTGCAGTTGAGGAGGGGTTTTCTGGCTGTCACGTGCTACCCTGTCTCACCTGGGGAGTGCTGCTGCTGGTTCTCCGCTCCTGTTGGACAGCTCTGTAGGGCAGCACAAATCTGTACACAGAGCCGAGGAGGGTGGGGAATTGACCTCCGCTCCTAGACTCTGCTGCTGGGGAACGATACGTCCCCTCCTTCCTCGAGACCTGCGGCCCCATTTGCAAAGCCTCGACCAGGAAAGGCACAGCCTGCATCATGCAGCAGACAACCTTGCCACTCCTAATTAGGCAACAGCACCATGAAAGGGAAGTTCCAATGATTAGGGACCCTTGAGCCCGTCCACGGACTCCAGGAACTGTCCTTCCCCCTTGCAGCGATTGCTTCTGCTGTATCCATGGCACACTGGCTCACACCTGATGGGAAATGCCCTGTTGCAGCAGGACGGGCAGCCACCACCATCTTTAGCAGAAGAACACTAGGCCTCTTGAGAAAGATTCTACCCTGGCCTTAGCCCATCTCAGCAGACTTGTCCAAGCTCTGTGGTGGAACAGAGCGTTAGCCAAACTCCAGCGAAGGACCAGGTATCAGACCAAAAAACGAAAGCATCAGACACAAGAGATTCCTTCAAGGCGAATGTCAGCTCTCCAGAGCAATGCAGCGTTTATTAGGAGCACAGCACAAAGGCATAGGTATTAAATCAGCTACCCGGGGACGGGGGGGGGGGGGGAGGAGGAGGAGGCACTCAGCTGAGCAGAGCTTCGGGGTGTTAGCCAGAGGAGTACGGACATTTCGTTGCTGATCCAGAGCCAGCAAGACGTCCCTTTACACAGCGAGGGAGCAGGGCTGGGACCACTCGAGCGCTGCAAAAGTACACGGAGAAGCGAGTTGATCAGCCACCTAGGGAGCACATTCCAGGCATGCCCTAGTTGCAGGAGTGCTCCGGTATCATGCCTGAGACACCAAGATCAGGACCCTGGGCTTATACAAAAATAACCTGCTCTCCAGAAACCAGACTGTACAGAACACGATTCCCAAATACAGTGTTATTGCTCAGAACATGACAAGTGATTAGAGACAGGACCTTAAGGCAACAGGTATAAGTGCACTAGCCGCCCTCCAGAGGCTTGAGTAGGCATTCGCTGTGCATTGCACAGACATGACGCGAGTCACTGTCTCAAGCAGGCCTCGGTGACGCCCTGAGCTGCCAGCTCTGCCAGCACATTGTCCAGGTAGTTGGGGTCGGGGTAGCCGTGGCCGCTGAGATTGGTGTCCATCTCCGTCTTGTGGTGAATCTCATTCCACACCACTGTGTTGCTCTCGCCGGTTGTGCTGGAAGTGCCCACGGTGAAAATCAGGCGCCTTTTCCAGGCCACCCTCAATAGATCCAGGACCTAGAGATGGCAAAGGGGACAGCTCCATTAGAGAACAAAGCGCCTTGGTTCCTGGACAGCTTAGGGTTCAATGCGATCAGTCGAGCCAGTAGTGGGTTGGGCGATCTCTGTTCCAGGCTGGTTCACTCTGCCCTCCTGCTCCATCGCCATTCCTGGTTGGACCAAAGTCCAGGGCTGATTCCCCCTCCCTGCAGTTCCCTCCTTTCCCATGCTCTATGGCCACATGGTGGGAGCGCTGCCCAAGTGGTGAAGGCAGCATGGCCTAGTTGTCAGGGCACCAGGCTGAGAGTCAGGAGCCCTGGGCTCTATTCCTGACCTGGCTGGCACAGATCACTTCCCCTCTCTGGTCCTGAGTTTCCTGGCTGTACAATGCGGGTGAGGGGGGAATGACACGTAATCCCTTTCGCCTGAGGATCTCAAAGCACTCTGCAAAGGTGGGCAAGTCTCACTATTAATGACCTGCAGCACCAGCAGGCCGACTTCCTTCTCTCCCAGAGAGGCAGAAGATGCAAGCCCTGCTCCCTCTGGATCTATGCAATACCCTGTCCATTTCTAGACACACGTCAATCCTTAACGGTTACCCGCAGAGGAGACAGCGTCTGGATGAACTCCATGGGGTAGATTTCTCCAGAGAAATAGCCCGTTAAAATCTAACTCGCTGGAGCCCTGCAGTCCCAGGAGGGAACCCCGGCCATTTGGGTTGGAAGGGATGCTCCTAGTCCATCCCCGGTATGGGTACAAGCTAGCATTGATGGCTCCCCAGGCATTTCCCCTCCTCCAAAAAACAGGGTATTAACCAAGGAGACATGGAGATTCCACAGCCTCCCTTATCAAACTGCTCCCTTTACCCAACTGTCCTTGCAGTTACCAAAGGGACCCACCCTGCCAGGTACTGAGTGCCAGCAACTGCTTAACTCAGTGGAAGTCCAAGGCACTCAGCCCCTTGCAGAAAACACTTCACGCCTCCTACAATCAGGCAGGATGTGTACGTGCTCCAGGCAGAGAATGCACCAGCCACGGACTAAGATCGCAAGTCACTTGTGGTTTGCAAACCTAAGAGCCACCGCATTAATTCAGTTACTGCCCAGACTGGGAGTGAGTGCGGGGCTCTTGTAAGACTTGAAGTAAGTCCATTCAGCCCCACTGGAAAAAGGCCAGACTCAGGCCAAGTGCCGGTTACTGGTGAAGTCACCACTTGGATCAGGACTTATTACCTTTCTGCCCTTCTCGTTATCGGGAAGGTAACAGTACCGGGGAAAACCTCTGGCTGTGTATGGCATCCCTGGATTGGGGTGCTCCGGCCCCTGCAACAGATAAGGCAATCCATCAACTCTGAACCGACGACAGCTGCTTTCACAGGCTGACGGCACTGACTGATTTTTCCAACAGCAGGAGAACAGAACTGTGTAGACCCGCCCCATCCCGGCTGCCCCAAGTCCTGGGGGGGTGGGGGGAGGAAGACAACATTACTCCCTCCTCAATCCCCCTCCTGTTGCACCCCCCCAGACTTGGGGAAAATGGGGTATAACCCCCTCCCCCTGCCCAATCCCCCAAATCCCCCTTGCTGCTCTGAGTTCTGGGATGAATGGGGCTGATCCCCTGCATCCACCCTCTTCCTAGGCTTGGAGGAGAATGGGACAGGAGCCCCTCCTTGACATACCAACCAGTGCCTGTCCCCCATGTCAACCTGCCTCTGCCTTATCCTACCCTGCCACCTCGGCCCTGCACTTCAAATCTACCCCCCCCCCCCCCCCCCACCATTGGCCACCGACCAGCCAGCCGCACCGCTCCGGCACAGAGCCGAGGCCAACTACATTCCCCAGAATCTGGGCACCAGCCACACATCGGGCTCACAGCGAGAGAGGGGTGGACTCTGGGGACTGCAGTTTCCACGCAGGAGATAGCATTATGAAATCAGGGCTGGAGTTATTTGGGTTGGAAATGGGAGTCTCCCTGACGTACCAAGAGACTTGGGCCAATTTGACCTCAACACACCACCGCTTTGGGAAAAATAGGGGCTTGGCTACATGCTGTAGGATCCCAGGAGTGTGATTTCTAATGGACGCTAATGTGTTGGCATTAATCCATGCAGACCCTGCTGGAGTGCACTAAAAAGTTCCCGAATGTGATCTAACATAGCTTTTAGTGCACACCAGCAGGATCTAAGAGGATCAGCTAACGTGCTTTAGAGATCATGCCCCTGTAGTCTGCATTAGGGACCTGTGTAGACAAGCCCTAAGGATCTGCATCCAACCACTGCAGCTCGGTTTACAAACTGAACCGCCTGAAGTCTGTGCAGAATGCAGAGGGATCGATTCTCCCCAGCATGACCCTTGGGAGAGCAGTCACACCAGTGCAGAGTGGGCAGAAAGTCTATTTTGCACAGACGTTAATGGCTAAATAAGATGAAAGGAAGTTGGGGGAGGAGAAGGCCTTGCCTGGAGATCCATTTAGGGGAGAAAAAAAAATTAAGATAGGCACCAGGCTGCCTCTCTGCTACGACTGTAAGCAGGGCTGACCACCTGGAAGACCTGGTCCAGCCCAAGCTTCGTTAATTGCTCAGTTATGTGACCTTGGGCAAGCCATGCCTCAGTTTCCCCATCTGTGAAAGAAGGGTTAATCTCTTCTCAACATCCTTCCATTGACAGTTTTTCTATTGTCACTGTAGTTTTTCTATCTGAGCACCTTCCATGTTACATTAGCAGCAATGGCGAGGTCTTCGGTGGACTTCATGGAATCTCAGGTGCGTCTCCCTTTTCAAAGCGGGAGAAGAGGGATAGCTCAGTGGTTTGAGCATTGGCCTGCTAAAGCCAGGGTTGTGAGTTCAATTCTTGAGGGGGCCATTTAGGGATCAGGGGGCAAAAATTGGGGATTGGTCCTGTTTTGAGCAGGGGGTTGGACTAGATGACCTCCTGAGGTCCCTTCCAACCCTGATATTCTATGAAAGGTGAAAAAGCCTAATGCTGCTGCTTCGGGCAGGACGCAAGACAGGTAAAAATAGTTCATGGCTACACAAGTGCCACATGTCACCCAGGCTCAGCAGCCACCGCAAGGTATAGTCTCTCAGACCATTATGAAGTCTGAGTGATGAAACCAGCCTCGGCAGCCATTTTGTCAGTGCATTCTCATCTGTAGGTCTATGAATCGAATACCCCACACAGCAGAGAGCACAGAGGTAGATCGTACATAGATGATGGATTTACAAGTGTGTTAACCAGCTCTTTGGGGAAAAAAAAACAACAAAAAAACGTAGGGCACCCAGATCCCATGGGATCTTCCATTAGATAAACCCAAAGAATTGGGTTAGGGAAGAGGAATTAAGGACATAGCAGTAGAAGGGACCTCCTGGGTCAGAGGCTAGTCCCCTGCTATCACAGGCAACCCCATCACATAATCCCAGGCAGAAACTTATCAAGATCCAGCTTAATTAGTTCCATTTCTTGCCTCCACTAATCCTACGGGGAGGTGGTTCCAGAACCTCACTCCTCCGATGGTTCGAAACCTCCTAAATTTCCACCCTAAGCTGACTCATGTTCAGTTTATCCCCATTTGCTCCTCTAGCTCCAATCTCTCTCCTCCTCCCTCCTTGAGGTCCGTAAGGATCTGAAGCCACCTAATCCTTTGGTGCCCAATCCAATCCCTTTGGCCATCACCAACTGCATGAGGGAAGAGGGACACACTGGTGTGTTACCATGGCTGGTGCTTACAAGAATTGTGACGTGAGTTCCACACGCCTCATGGATTCAATGCTCCACCACGGCAGAGACTAGCTTTAATTCATTGTTATATTTATTAGGCGCATGACGACAGAACCTAGGTATCTCAGTCATGGAGCAGGGCCTTCTTGGGCTGAGTACTGTACAGACAGAACTTGAGACAGTCGCTGCCCCAAGGGGCTTACAGCTGCCTAGGTACCTGAATTCCCCTGATAATGGAGTACACGATCTGTATTGTCCCGCAGTCCTGGTGGCCGGGAAGGGATTGAGTGAAAGTCGAAATCTCCATCTTCCCTTTTGGCTGAGTGCCAGTCTTTTCACCATAGATGGTTTTACAGGAGGGGCACTGCAGGCTGCCATCCTGTGGGCAAGAAGGGTCACCATCAGAGGGATTTCACAACAGTAGTGAGGACACTTGCACTAGTATCTGTACTGCCATACTGGGTCTACTCATGGATCGGGACCCCACTGTGCTCGGTCTTGTAGGTAACAGTGGCCCGGGGTGCTGCAGTACCTGGTTTCCATTGGCGTACATGGCCAGCACACAGAGCAGGTGGAAAGTGTGCTGGCATTTGGTCAGTTGCCCCACCGCTTCCGGCTTGATTGTCTTGCCCTCACAGGCATCGCTGTAGCCAGAAGGCAATGCCAGCTTTTCCATACAGATCATACAGTCCTTGAAAGAGCAAGAAGAGACGCCATTTACCACCAGCATCGGGCTGCAGCGAACATTAGCCTTGTTGATTAATCAGCTTGCCAGAGAGACTATTTAGAAATTAGTCTACAGTGGCATTAAAATACCCCTTTGAAGTCTGAGGAAGTCTCTGCCCCCCCCCCCCCGCAGCTTTTACCTATTGGGAAAACATTGATTCTTCTACTTTATTTGATTTGTCTATCAGTGTGATCTCTAGAGGCCTGTCCCTATAATCAAATTTAAAAAAAAAAAAAAAAAAAAAAAAAGTATTTCTACAACACCTCCCATCCTGAAGGATCCCCAAGTCCTACACATACATCCTGAAATCCTAAACTTTGGGTTAGAGGCCAGCAACTAATGAGTGCACAGCCCAAGAGGGGCTAGCACAGAAAGTTTACACCCTGGAGTTTTTGGTGAAAGGTGGAGGTGGTGGGACGAGATGGTTTTCGTAGCTACGGGATGAGAGAGACCTGGGAAGCTGTGCCAGCCCAATCTGGGAGCGGGGTTTGCTAGTCTGGTCTCTGTCCATGAGCAGCCTACTCTTTTATAGATTAAAAGAAGCCAAACCTCTTTGCACTTGAGTATTAGGCTAAACAAGGCGGCAGCTTTGTACAACTTCCTATCTTAAGTAGCAGTGTGTATCCCTCCTCAGAGCTCCTGGAGCCAAAGAGGACGCGGGGCACTGAAGTTCGTTTTGTTAACTGCTGAGCAAGGCAGTTTTCCCTGTGAGATCTCTGTGGGCAACATGCATTTGAGATGCAAATATTCTGCTAAGAGGTCACATTGCAGCTATCTCCTCCAAGCATTCGAGTCTGCACACGGGACCCTCTAAATAAAGGTCACAGCCTTTTGGGGGCACTTCTACCACTCTAAGGTCCCAAGTCAGCATCCACCACGGCCTCCCATTCGTTTGGGTGCTTCCTAACATACAGGGAAGTTAGGGCTGCTTCAAACTCTGGCTGCGTTGGAGTCTGGAGACGCTCCAGTTGACACACACAACAGAAAGGCAGAGAGCAGTGGTGTCCCAGGGTAGCTATCTTGGTAGGAACAGGGACCCTGGAGCTCTCCCACAGTACCTAACAATGCATGTGAGTGACACTCAAGGCAGAGTACAGGCCTTGCAGATACAAGGCCTTTTCACCTAGTGTTGACAAGACCATTAACAGGGGGTCCATTGGGACGTCATTTGTGTAGGGCAGGCTGGTGAGTGTAGTGTCAGTGAAGTGACCAGTGGAGGATCTGGCTAACAGTCTAAAGAGCTGTGTAGGTTTCACATGAGCCTTGCCTAGTATGAAGCAAGGCAGGCCTCTTATCCAGCCCACAACTGCTTTCGTTCCTTCCATTCTTCCCCTCTTTGGGGGAAAATGCTGTTGTCAGACTCCTTTGATTCCTCACACTCACCTCATCAGCAGGGGCTCCTCTCAGCTCTTCCAAGTATTTCCTCACCACCCGCTCGGGCTCGCTTGGGGTCACTGAAGAAAGGGAGGGAAGAAAAAAAAAAAAAAAAAAGAAAAGCCCATAGGGAAATAAAGATTCCAGGAGGTACAACGTGAGCGAGAGGCGGCGAAGGAGGGAGGAAAGCAAAGCAGTGGCAGGCCAGCTTGCCGAGGAAAAAGGTTTAGGGTTAGAGTTGGAGCAAGTTAGTCCAGCACGGGCCATTCTGACCGGTTAACACTACTCTGGTGCTCAGATGCTACGGGGTGCAGGAAATGTGTCGATTTTAAGGCCCCAAAAAAGGGACCAGTGCCCAGAGTCAGATTTCCTGCAAAACACAGGCCAGAAAACGTCACCCAGTAAATGGCAAGTAGATAAAGAATCAGGTTGTAAAAGCTCCCATTGCACGGGGTGAACAGCCACCGCTCCATCTGACGTCAATGGGAGCTGCAAATGCTCAGTCAATCTGAAGCAGACCTTAGGATCCTCTCTAGTCTTCTGATACTTTGCTGGGCTATGCCCTCCTCACATACTGCAGGCGACACTGGTGCCTTTCAAATACCAATGTTTTGCTGCACTGGCTCTCAGAACCAGGCTCAAGGACTATACACACCGCAATGGTGGAAGAGGGTCATGTATCCTACATCATTAAAAGAAAAAAAAAGCAGCACATGGACACATACTATATAGATAGGACATAATGGTTTTCAGACTAACTATCTATACGCACTAGTGCTCTCACATCAGAGAGCCAGGCAAAAACCTTAAGTGAAGGCACAACTACAGTCAGATCCAGCAGTCGTCAGGGTGTTCTCCTTATGCCATGAAGGAGCACAAGAGTACAATAAGCTTCATTACCGGATATTGCATTCCTAGCAGGAAAGCAAACCCTTCCTCGGAAAGGGCCTTTCTTGGGAACGTCTCACGGCTGATCCTGGTTGGTACCTCCCATAGAATACAAGTCACTGGGGTTTCTAAAAATAAGCTGGTTTCTTAATAAAATGAATGTAAATCTCCAGAATTATTAACTGGGCAGAGGCCCAGATCCACAAAGGTATCATGGCATCCCACTGATTCCATGTAAATTGTGCCTAGGTACCTTTGAGGATCAGGGCCTGAAATCCTTATATTCACTTGAGTTCTCCCCAAGCACGTATGTCCCACTGCAGTCCTAGGGCTTGCCCTTCAGCACAGGGATGGATTTCCTCCCTGCTGGTACCCCAGGGTATCCCTCCCTTCCCACCTACCAACATACCCGGACTCTGGTCTAGGACCACCCCTGGGGTTGGGAAGGTACAGCGCTCTCCATTGAGCTCACCTACGTGGCAGAGAACATGTAGTGCCACAATGGTGAGCACCGGTCCATGAGGTTCTGAATGGAGACTTCTAGCCCCTATCAGGTAGGGCATCAAACTGCAATCAAAGACCAGCTTCTTGCCATCCCCAGCATGGGCCGTGGGGCCAGCTGCTCCCGACCAGCATGGTTATGGTGGCATTTCACCACACTCTCCCCCACAGGTGAAAAGCCCCTTGGAAGCTCTCCCACCCCGCCCTGAAACATGGGGAGGAGGAGGAAGAATCCCAAGTCAGAGGGGGAGGGGTCCCTGTAGGAAGAGAATGTGTAGGAAGAGAATGAACTCCTCCCTTCGACCCCAGGAGATGGGATGAACCACCCCTTCCGCCCCAAACATGTCCCAAAGCTCAGGTGGCATTTTGTAGACCACCCCGTGAGCTGCCTGCTGAATGCTGGGGCTGGGTTTGGCAGAGGGGCCTTGGGGCATCCATGCCCAGTCCCCACTGAAATGCAATGAGAGCTGGGCAGCTCAGGGGTTCAACTGCTCTAGAAGACAATTTGACCCTGTGATGCAGCTCTCAGGGGGTCATAAAGGACAAGGGGGCTCCATTAAGCAGCTCACTTGCCTCCTCAACGGGTTAGGCTGGGATTGGCTCCTTGTGGGACGGAGGTGCTCAGGAAGCCCCTGCCACACAGCTGGGAGCCAAGAACCTGTGAGGGGTCACACAAGCCAGGGGAAAGTGGGCCGGTGCCTCTCGCGCCGTCACCAGGTGCCACACAACCCGACGGCAGGGCGACAAAGCTCCTTACCAGTAACCGTGTCCATCATAGACGCGATCAGGCTCTTCCACCAGCCTGCAAAGGGAAACATTTGCACAATCGACGTTATGATTCCACCTAGCAGAGGGCAAAAGAGAGGACTAGTCACTCGGCTGGTCTAGAGCCCTCGACCACTCCCTCCTCACTCAGCCCTACTGTAAAGCCCAACAGACCTACGGATGAGAGAGGGGCCGGGAGAGGTGGGGGGGGGGGGCGTAGGGTGGGGGAAGAGGAGTGCCATGACAAATGCTATTACCAGTAAGTAATTTTTCCTTGCCTCTTCTCCTCTTCCTCCATCCCGGCCAACAAAGCTAGCGGGGCCCACAGGACGGGGCAAAGGCAGCTCGCAGTGAGGAACTCAGGCCTATCACAAGGAGGAGTTTCAGTGGCTGACGCTCCAGGCTTCTCCACCCAGGAGGATACCCTGCTCTCAGTGTCCCTGGAAGGGCAGAATTTCTCTGGAAGGGGACTCTGGGGGATCTACATTCGCTGGCTCTCAGGCAGGTTTCCTCAGTTTACCACTCCAAATGGCATTTCCCTAAGCACCGCAAACAAGCCCTGTGCGCCTCCTGCAGGGCCCCCAAGAGTGAAGGCTCATTTAGGCAGTTCCACCTGGGTGACCCTGTCTTCTTCCAATTCCACCACCCTGTTAACCCCACCGCTGGGGAGCAGGATGCAGGCTCTTAGGCTAAGGTGTGGCCAAGAGCGGAATCTCTAAAGGCAGCTCAATAAACAACTCTACCCCCGATGAACAGGCCAGACTAGGTTCCAGCACTCTCTCTGACAGCCCAAAAATGCTAACAGGAAAACACAGGAGTTACAACTTATTTTGGTCACTGAAGAGAGCAGTTGCGGTTACACAGGAATTGGGTCTGATGGGTACCATTCATGCAGCCACTTTTCAGACTAGAAAGCAGTTTTAGGAAGCAGATAGAAAGGACCATCCACTTTTATGCAAAGTATTCCTTGATCAAATGAGCAAAGGTTCTGCTGCTCAGGTCCCTCCCTTCGCTCTGGATATCAGACAAATTGTTCTTTTCAGTTCTTGAAGAACTGGTTTTGGGCCACGCAGAATTCCAGTGGCACTCGACAGCCAGCTTTTGCCCAGAAGACATGGCCAGATTCAAGGCTACATACTGTTTAATAAGAAAGCATGAATGAATAACCCTGCTGGACAGTCAGAGGGGAGATGAAAAGCTACCTTGTCTGGTAAGAAAGATCACCAGGTAACGATTCCATTGTACCTGCTTTCCTGGATTAAGAAAAAGCTATTGAAAGGCTACTTTCTGAGGGCTAATTCTGACTTGCATTGTGGTCAATGGCTAAACTCCCACAAATATCAAAGGGACAAAGATATAGCCCAAGGCCTGTAGCTGCAGGAAAACCAGCCCCATCAAGACAAGTGACTTCCTCCTGCCCCCCCAACTGCAGCAGAGTTATGTTAGCAACAAAAAGTTTCTAGCAGATAGTCTGGAAGAGAGATTCCTAGATTTTAACAGCCAGAAGGGGCCACGATGACCCTCTAGTCTGTCCTCCTAAAGAGCACAGCATGGAGAACCTTGCCCAGTGATAACTGCAGCAAGCCCATAACTTTGGGCATCAAGGAATAAGCTCTTAAGGAAACCCGACTGCACATTGTGAGACACAAGAAGGGATTGGGGACCAGGACTTATGCCTGTGCCAAGAAATCCCATCCTCACGCTCCTAGTCATCAGATTCCCTGAAGTGGAACGCTCAGGGGGGCGGGGGAGTTTCCTGACTGACCTGACAAGTAGGCTCGGGGCCAGAAAACCATGATGGCCAAGGCCAGCCTGGGGTGAGCAGATGGCAGGGGCCCTGCCTTAGTTTGCTATTACTTTCTGAAGAGTAGGAGGTGGCAGGATGCTGTTCCCCCGAAGGGCTGCACTCAGATAACGGCTTAAAGGGTCTGGTGAAGATGCTTAGCGTCTCCGGTCGGCCAGGACAGATGCGATCTGGCTGGGCAGTTACTGGGCTCATCCCCGAATTAGACCTTGACAAACTTTGCTCCCCTCTCCAGCGGGAACACAGACAATCCCATGGACAGGAAGTAGGGGTTTGGCACAGACACAAGAACTGGGGAACCCCAGGAATCCCCCCTCCAGCTGTGGGTATAAAGGTCTGTCTCCACAAGCCAAGACACAATGACCAGATAGGGAAGCCTAGGTGGCCAGGTTAAAGCTCACGCTCCTAGAAGGCTGAGACACCCCAGAGAACCCTCAAAGGTCCTAACTGACAAAAGCAACTCTAGGGACTAGCACCTATCAGCTGGGCCCAAAGGAACCAGAAACACACAGCAGCATATGCTGATCCCAAGATCCCCACTGTAGACAGGTCCATACCTGAGACTGCATCAGGCGCCTATGAAACAGACACTTCAGGTGATTTAAATACAAAGAGCTCAGAGGTTCCTCAGCAGAAGCCTGCCTGTGGTAAGGAGCCCTTTTGAAAGAAGGCTCTGCCCCCCGACAGAGCACAGCTAGACCCAATTTCAGAAAGGAAGCTGTTTGCATCACCCTTTGAGGGAGCTATTAGGAGGAAGAAGATTCACCTGTGGGAGAGGCCATCCCTGATTGGGGAGGAGCCATGGGAGATTATAGGGAGGAGTGTGTTTGGGGGAGCAGACCAGGGCTACTCCAAGAGGGGAAAGGAGTGTGTGAGAGAGAATTTAAACACTGTCCTTGACTTAATGGATAATGCTACTCTTGTATTCAGCCTTGCTGAGGGGAGCCAGGGGCTGGACTGGCTCAGGGAGGGTTGGGTGGGTGGAGGAAAGATGTGTTCCTTCCTCATTTAGTTGGGCAATCAGGATCTTCATGAAGCTCCTAACACACCAACCTAAAGGTGGGGGATACAAGTCACCAGCTGCCAATAACTTGGCTAGGTGGAGAGGGGCAAATACACATCCTTCAAATGAAGCCAAGGAAAGTTATCCTTAAGGTACGGACCTGGGCTCAGGAGACCTGGAGCCTATTCCCAGCTCAGCCTCATCGGTGGGACCCTGGGCAAGTTCCTAGCTCATTCTCTATGAGTCTCTAACTCTTCCTCCCTCCTGCGGACCTTTGGGCTCTCCAGGCTGAAAGGCTCTCTTGGTATGAAGGATTACTGTTCTGAACCCCAGGGTCTGGATATTCTTGTGCTGGATGGTCTTGACCCCAAGTGTTGGTGGACTGTGAGGTTTATCCTTCTGGCTGTTTCCTGGGACAGAGGGGAAGAGATGCAGGCAAGGACGAGGCCCTGACGTTTCTGTCTTCTCCACTATAGCTCAGTTCTTTAGGGAGGGGCCGTGCCTTTGCTTGGCTCTTCCTGTGGGCCTGAGCTCCAGCCCTTTAGCCGTAAGTGGGGTGGCATGCACAGCAAGTGTGAGCCCTGGGCCGCATGCCCAACGGACTGGTAAAGCAGAGTGTGCATCTTCAGGTCTCTCTTTCCAACCGGCTGAGATTAGATCCAGCGGCTGGTGCTCCTTCTGTCCTAGAGAGGGCATAGTTGCCTCTATGGAAGCTGA
Source organism: Dermochelys coriacea (assembly GCF_009764565.3). Lineage (NCBI taxonomy): Eukaryota > Metazoa > Chordata > Testudines > Dermochelyidae > Dermochelys > Dermochelys coriacea. The sequence goes on from NC_050084.1 coordinate 19,448,705, forward strand.
GACTCCCCTTTACTTTCTAGTACCCACCAAAAGTGAGAGCGAGACTGCAGCCTTGCCTGTGATCCCGCTGCCCTCTGAACCTTTGTAGCCGTGTGCTCGTCCAGCGCAGCCAGAGGAGATAGCGGTTGGGGGTACTGGGCTCCAGGCACCAGGAGCACTGTGAAAATCTTACCCAGCAGCTTATTTGATGGCCGTAGACTTGGGTTCCTCCCCCAGCCAATCGACGCCTCGCCAGGGCTAAGCAGGATTTATGGGAAGGGGAAGGCACTCTGTCCAGCCAGGCTGTCAAAAACATCCCCCTGCACATCTGGACGGGTCTAACCCCAGGGACATGATGGGAGTCCGGACTCTCAGCGCCAAAGGGAGGCCTGTGGGCCCTCAAGCAGCAGGAAAATCTCAGCTTCTGCCCTGGGGAGATGCTGGGGGTGTTCCAGCTGCTTGGTACCAGCAGCGGGAGTGGGAAGGTTGAGTTACCCTGCGTGGGTCGAGGCGTGTTTCCAAGCAATCCTCCTCCATTCACAGGGGCAGCGCCTGCACCCGGAACAGGCTGACTCCCTTTGGTGCCAGAAGGGGGAGACCCGGAGCAGAGGCATCGCTCGCGATGGCATGTGCAGTCAGTTCCCTCTGCCAGTCACAGGGTGAAAAGGGGGCTCCCAGCTTCCCCTGCCCAGCACGTACCCTGCCAGAAGATCCCCAGGGGGTAGGAGGTGGTGGGTGGGAGGATGTTCCTAGAAGGCAACTGCCACTTGATCCTAACAGCTGTGGAATGCAGAAGGCTGGAGTTGGTGGGGAGCGGACTTGGTTCCATGCACGGCTGGCAGGTGGGACCAGCCGAGCAAGCCGCGCAGGGCTGTCAATCTCTCCGGCGGTTGCGGTCGCTGCGAAGACAGAGGCTCCAGTTTTCCTTGCAGGGAAACAAGCCTGCTCTGCAGGGTCCGGGCCAGCCGGGCTTTGACATCTATGGCTGGAGAGCACGGTCTGAGCCTTAAGCAGCAGATTAGCTACATGCATGGCTGTAGGCGATGCTCAACACCACCCACTTCTTCCCAGGTGGCCCCATCTGATAGCACGTCAACCCCAGCCTCAGGCCTGGGGCTGGGAGCTTGAGCTCTGACTGCGGGATCAGGCACCAGATACCTCACCCTGGAGTGGTTCCTTCTGGGCTGTTCCTTTTTCAGATTCTTCTTCTCCTCTGGGCTGGGAGCTGGAGAGGGAAAGGAGGCTGACATAGAGGAGGCAGCAAAAGGACAGAGGGAAACAGGTGGCTGGAGTCACGCCAGCAGCGAGGCCTGCTTAGGAGCCACCATAACACCATTTCTATAGCACAAGACGAATGAAAGCTGTTTGCGAGATTCACCCACGTACAGAAATACTGAGGATGCTCCTTGCTCAAACCTTCTGTTGCCTAGATGCATAAACCCTGGGTTCTCCTGAAGGATTTATGGAGCACCACACAGGAGCATGGGGTTTTACCGAGCAAATAAGGAGAGATTCTCTGCCCAGAAGAATCCAAACTCTCTGTTAAAATGAAGACAGGAACACCACAGAGCGGGGCTAGGACAATGGGGTCATGCAGAGACTTTGAAAGCTAGGATGTGTCTTGCTGGTTACAGTGGCTGGGACACCCGCCTCAGAATACTGATGGTTCTGCCATCTCACAAGCTAGAGGCTAGTTCCTACAGTGTCTCCTCTGAACCTGGGGTATAAAATGATCACACACGCCTGTGCTGCTGGCCCTCTGACACCTGTTGCTACAAATGACACCAGCTGAATTCATAGCCTCCCGCTGGCTCTTTTTGCTTTGCATCTCTGCTAAGCACTACACCGATGGAGGAGAGCAGGGTTTTTGCTGGCCTCAACGCTGCACAGACCTGCATCCACAGCAGAGGGCCCCACAGGAATCGGTAGGTAAAAAGGCATCACAATTTGGCAGGATGTAACCTAGTGTCCATGGGGAGGAGCAGCTTGGGTCACCCTATGCAATCCCCTCTGGCATTGACATACTGCGCCAAGCCACAGCACCAAAGGGAAGGTGCCAACAGGGGAGTGTTTGAGAGTAAGGGGCCCCCCATAGGTTCGGTCTTCTGCTTTGGGCAGGATGGATTCATTCACTAGACGACTGGCTATTTTTCTACCAAAGAGGCACCAAATTTTGGCCCAATATCCCCATCCATTAGTATTATGCCAGTAATTCCCATGAGAAGCTACAAGAACCCTGTCAAGCCCTAAGAAGCTGCCTGCAAAGCTAGAGCATCGGTTTCAGGGCAGTTGGAGACAGTTTTTCAAAGATCTCTGCACCCATATAGGCACCATGGTAGGTGACCAGATTCTCCAAGAGATATTAGTGTGCCTCCATGCATGCCAGCTGCTCAGCTCTTTTGAAAATTTGGCCCCAATGGTGGGTGCTGAGCATTTGGAAATTTGGAAAGAGAGTTAAAAGCAGAGACCTAAGTAGATATGATACCTACCAAGAGATCAAGACACAAGCTGAGAACAACCACATCTGATTCAATAGATGCACCACCTTGTATTATCCTGATCTGGACCTTAAGGATATTTGCTTCGGGGCCTTTTCCCAAATCTTTAAATCTATCCTCGCCCTGGTTCATCTAACACTAAACACTCTTCCATAGCTCTTTGGAATCAACACTGGGTTGAAAAATACTACAGCGTAATCTAATAATGTTGTCTGTCACCCACAGATCATTGTTGCTTTATTGATCATTTGGGAAGAAAGGTTCACTGTCCCTTCATTTACAGGTGCGAGGATACATTATTTTCCTAACATTGCCCATTTTCTGGAGATAGTAGGAGGTTTATTAAGAGGAGGACTTTCCACAAATAACATTTAGCAGCTGTGTTTTGGAGGCTTATAGCAGGAACACACCTCCTTCTGGAGATTAAAAGGAGCCATATGGTTTGCAGCAGCTATTATTTCACACACAACACCTGCCAAACATGGAGATGTTATTTCTAATTGAAGTTAGGGAAAGTGATTTCCCCCATCCCCCAAATATTTTTGCACAGCTTTCTCCTGTTTTTGAAGCCAGGGATTGAAGCTTCAGCTACACTAAGGGCTTGCCCACACTCATGGCGGTATAACTGATGTCACTCGGGTGTGAATAAGCAACCTCCCTGTGTGATGTCACTTACACTGACCTAAGTGTAGGTGTGGACAGTGCGATGGGGGCAGAAGAGCTTCTCCTGCCGACACCCACCCTGTGGATTTATTATGCTGAACAGCAGCATTACAGCTGTGCTGACGTCGTGTTTCTAGTGTAGACTCGCCCTCCTCCGAATAACCCAGCTGTGCCTAAGGGAGGTCCTGAAGTTTCTTGAAGTGTTGCCCAGGCTTTTGGGCAGTTGGTTTTCCTGCGCTTTGGCATGGATGATTCCTTGAGTGAAGTTTTTATTTTATTTTCCTCTTGCTAATCCTGTGTCTCTAGTGACCTCAGAGGAAGGACCTCCCTTGAGGCAATCAGGAGAGGCTAGAACAGCGGTTCTCAAACTTTTGTACTGGTGACCCCTTTCACATAGCAAGCCTCTGAGTGCAACCCCCCCTTATATATTAAAAACACTTTTAAATATATTTAATACCATCATAAATGCTGGAGGCAAAGCAGGGTTTGGGGTGGAGGCTGACACCCGAGGTAATAACCTCACAATCCCCTGAGGGGTCCCAAGCTCCAGTTTGAGAACCCCCAGTCGACAAGACCAGTGAGGCATTGGACTTTTGGGGAACAGCACCTGGTGGTGCAACCCATCCCCACTGTAACAGGGTGGTCTGTCTCTTTAAGGATGAGTTTTGACCCTCCACCCCACCCCCATTCGGCTCTTTCCTGTGGCTGAGTGTGAAATGCATCAAGTTCAGAGGGTGGTACACTTTCCTTTAGTTCATCACAGCCACGTTCTGCAGCTTTCTGCCCTCCACAGAACAACAGGAAGGACAATATGCAAATGTTTACACCCACCCGAGAGCTAGGGTGAGTTGCTGGACTAGGACTATGGGGTCAGATTAGGCAAGCTCCCATGGAAACACAGGCTAGCAACTGGGAACCTGAGGCACAGAAATAGTGCAACCCCACCCTGCTCCTGCCCCCCCAAAAACCACCTCAGCAGAAGGGGGACAAGTAGGGAAGCTATGGCTGAGGACTAGCTAGCGAGCCTGGTGATACGAGATGTTTTGGTCGTGCTCTACTCGACGGTCACCTTGGCTGTGTCCTCTGGGCTCTCCCCCCAGGGAAGGACAAGCATTCCTGTTCATTCACCCTATTTGGGCTACTGCACCGGTTTTCTCCATTAAGCCAACCTAGCTCATTGGTTCTGAGACAGCCAGGAACAAGAAGAGTTGGGGTGGACCTAATCTAGAGGTACTTGCAGTATTACTTTTCGCCTTGCATTGATGGATTCCGATTCTCTTGCAGAATTAGCGCAGTAGCTTTATGCCAAGGTGAAAATGGTATGTTTTCTATTTTATGTAAGGTAGAAACGCAGAAGCAACTTGAAATGCACTAACTGTATGATTCATCTATACCAGAAACTCATCTGCAGAACTGAGAGAACAACAGGGCATCTACTAATTATCTTCCTCAGTCAATAGGGGCCAGGCATTTGCAAAAGAGCACCACAATGCAGTTTGGGTTTCTTGAGCTCTTTCTTTTAAACAGCAGGTAGCTTGGAACTGCTGATGCACAGACTGGATCTCTTCATTAAAACACTGTGTGATCAGCTGTGAAATCCTGTAATGCTGCTATGGGAACAAACTGCAACACCACAGGCGTTTAGGGTGGCTGATGTAGGACTTAAAATCAGCCGTCAGAGAAATTGACTAAGTTCAGCCTCCTGGGTTCTAGGATGCTAGAAGCGACTGACATTTACATTCAGGAAGCATCCCCCTGCCACGCCTCTAGGCGCCTGAACGGAGAGAGCAGAAATATTTACACAGTTCAGGGATGCTTTCACGCAAGGATGCATCAGTTTACAAATCTCACTGGGATACAAGAATGAGTGTGTTTGGGATACAATAACTAATGAAGCACAGCAAGACCAAAGGGATAAAACTGCCATTTCTGATCTTTACAGCTACCAGGTCTACAAAGAATGACTGGGCAAAAGAATAATTAAAATGAAAAACACCCTTCAAGTAGCCCTGGTTTATTTCCATGGCAGTAATGGCTAAGGATCTCCAGCAGGGACAGAGTCCTTTAATATTAGCAGGGACATAATACTTTAGAGGGCCTGATCCTGGGAGGTGCTGAGCACCCTTTACTCCCAGGGAGCTGAATGCTCAGAACCTCCCATGGTTAGGCCCACACCACAAAGCAAATGAACCTCAATGAGCAAACAAAACAGTTGATGGAATAAGTCATTCTCCTCTTCCAGGGGGGAAAGACACCCAATCACTATGTATTAATATAGGACATTGTGCTGGAGAAGGCCTGGCTAGGGAAGTATGTCCATGCACGAGCCACTAAGATAACAATGAAAAAAACCCAATGGGCTGGATCCTTTCGGTGCCAGCTGCTCAGCACCTCTCAGACCATGCCCAATTGTCACGAGTGATCATTCTCCCACTGATGTGGTACCACCCCTCACTCTCTTTGCTTCAACAAGAGGCTGGAAGAAAAGCTTGTATTTCCTCCAGCAGATAGATGGTGCTGGTACCCTGCGGAGGGTCAGTCCATGTGAGTTCCCTGGGGGGCAGCGACGCAAGTTCCCACAGCCCCGCTGGCAGGCAATTGGCAAGTCCCAGCGGGCAGCCTGGGGCAGGAGGATTCAGTTGAGCGTTTGTAGTCTAGGGCCAGCTCCATGCAATGTCAGGAAGCCCCCAGCTATTCCCCTGCCAGGCTGGAAATGCTAAATTCATTCAGTGACTTGCACATTTGGGCCCAAGGCAGGGCTGCGGGAAGCACTGCTCCGTATTTGGGCTCAGGGAAGCTAGCAGCTCGGGCCACATCACTACAAAAGAGATCTCAGCCAGGGCGGAGCTAAACACCCTATCAAAGGGGGGGGGGAAACGGGAGGGGGGGACCATGCCTGCTTTTCCAGGGTGGCTTCTGGGGGGTGCTAGGGCAACACACACAATGCTCCAGCTGGATCAGACAGAAGGAAAAGGGCTAATGGATTAGGCAGGAGGGTGACATGACACCCATCATGGACACACTGACCCCTCCATTCTCCCGGGGACTGACACCCTCCTCCCCCTTCCTCTATCAGCTTCCTGGCTCATTCCCCATCATCTTGAAACTCCCGGGCCCTTTCCAAGTCCAGCACAGTGCTGTCTCCAGCCCACTGTCCTAGCCCCATTACCACCCCTTCTGTCCTGCAGCGTGACATCCACCGAGCTCCTGCTTCACAATAGCGCGATGGTGCTTAGAGGCTCCCATTGTGCTAGGCGCTGTACAAACCTATAGTCGCTGCCCCACAGAACTTACAATTGGGCCGAGCTAGGAGGATCTGTCTAGGGCTGGATCCTCAGCTGGGGTAAAGGAGAACAGCTCCATTGAAGTCAGTGGGGCTATGACCATTTACACTCATTGGGAGTCTAGACCTAGTCTCCCATTACACCCGCCCATTGTGCTCGGCCTGTTCCAGCCCCGCCCGGTGCTCTACCCACCCTGGTCCTTCGGGCTGTTCCCTGGCTCCCAGCAGGGCAAGCACCCTCACCCCCCCTTCAATTCCTCTGGCTGCATTCTGCTGGGAAGCGTCCCCCCCGCTGTGACTTGCCCCTCCTCGGCCTTTAATGCAGCTTGAACCGCGGCAGAATAACTCAGAGTAAACCTGGGATCCAGGGAGCCTGATTTAAGCTTGTGGACCCAGATCCACACAGGAACTTCGCCTGCGCCTGCCCTCCCCCCCCCCCCCCCCCATCTCCCACTGAAATCAATTCAGTGCCTAAATACCTGTGAGGATCTGGTCCTCAGTCACTTTGAAGGAATCTTCCAGCCCCCCCCTTCCCCCCAGTTAGATCACATTGGCACAGGCACCCCTTTCTCTATGTGGGTGAGAAGTGCCAGGCACCCGTTTCAATCTCACACATTCTGTAATAATTAATGCCAGGAGCTCAATACCCATACCGCCAGGTCAGCTGGCGCCGCTTAGCGAGCTCTTCACGCAGCTCGGCCCTTGGGCACTGCTCTCCATTTCCACACAAAAAGAAAAGGAGTACTTGTGGCACCTTAGAGACTAACAAATTTTTCCACCAAATGCATCCGATGAAGTGAGCTGTAGCTCACGAAAGCTTATGCTCTAAAAATTTGTTAGTCTCTAAGGTGCCACAAGTCCTCCTTTTCTTTTTGCAAATACAGACCAACACGGCTGCTACTCTGAAACCTGTCATTTCCACACACTGTCTCTTCTCCACCTCACCTTCTCTCTTGTTTCTCCTGCCCTTGCCGAAGTCTGGTGTCCCCCACTTCTTGCTCACCCTCCTTTCCTTCCTCGGCTGTTCTGCTTCGCAGCCTGGTCTCTCTCCCTCATTTCCCTTCTCTTCTGTTCACCACAGGAGGAGAGCGATTTTGGGGGAGTAATGAAAGGAGGGGGTATATGCTCATTCCATCTGCCTCTCCTGTCCTCCCTCTAGGGTCCCCTGATCTTCACCTTTCTCTCCCCATGCCCTGCAACTCACTTCCTCCTTCCCTCCATTGCCTGCCAAGATCTCCAGTATCTTTCCCTGTCCCACCAACCTATTCATAAAACCTTCTCCCTCTTCCCCTTTAGTGACCCCATTTGGGTTTCCAGGTAGGAGGGGGTCACCAGGGGCACATGGTTGGACCAACACCTGTCAGGGAAGGTCTAGGTGTACTTGGTCCTGCCTCAGCACAGGGGGCTGGACTAGATGACCTACCAGATCACCTCCAGTCTGACATTTCTAGGAGTCTATGCTGCTTAAACCTTCTGGGTTGCCTCTGTCCGCCCCCCACCCTCATTTGCAAACAGCCCAAGGTGCAGAATGGGGGGGCACTCTGATGGGAAGCATGGCTGGATAGAAGTGGCCCAGCCCCACGACACTTCCTGCTAGCTTGAGGCTGGGCAGCTCGGGCTGCAGCTTTAGGTACTCGACCCGTTCTGTTTGGTAGTGTAGGTCTGCGCCAAGTGCCCTCTTCAGACAGAAAGCTGGGCCCAGCAGCTTCACCCAGGGTGAGCGACTTAGCTTGGGCTGGGAAGGGAAACTATCCCAGTGGCTCTGTGGCTGGGCTGGTGAGCACAGTCAGCACAATGGTGCCAGGATGGAATAACCCAGATTTCCACCTTAGCTCTGCTGTTGTCCTTTCCCCATGATAGAGTATGGGGCTGGGCTGGCACACACAAACGCGCAAGCCCGGCTCTCTCAACCTGGCCTGTGGCTTGTGAAACAAGGGGCTCCGCAAAGCTGAGGCTGCATGGCTTGGACCCAGGGAAGAGCAGGAAGTGGAGAAACCACTGTGGAGATGACTAAGCCTTGCAACAGGGACCCGGTAGTGGCTATTGCTGTCATTCTGGGTAGAGATACTGGAAACCAACACGCAGCAGGCCCCGTTCCACCAGTTCAACCCAATGCTGAGCTGTAGGAAGCGGGTTTAACACATTTCATCCTGCAAAGCCCTAAATGGCCAGGGACTGACCTGTCTGACAGACACCTCTTTCCTTGTGCTCAGGGATGACCAGCAGGGCCACCCAAGCAGAAGACCCACTGGAGAGCAGCTGAATGATTTATTCCACCACGGCCCCACAACTCTGGAACTCACTAGCTCCCTGGTCAGTAAGGGACCCCCAGCACACTGGTCCTGGGCCATGACTCCTTGCTGCTACAGTAATACAAATAGATGATAATAATTGACTTTCAGAGTGCCTGGCAAGCCCTAGCTGCCAGGGATAGAGGATCCCAGTAGGAAAAGTCTGAACTGTCAGGCTGCCGAGTTATTCAATATGTTAATTACTGGTTGAAAGGGACTGGGTTAGTTAGAGGCATGGTCTATTTTTACAATCTTATTTTCTGCTGTGTCAAGGAGCATTTAGAGCAAGGGAAAGAGCCCTGCTCCTCTTTATGGAATGAGTGCACCAATCACGCTAATTTAGAAAGGCAGGCCAAGGGGGCGAAGGAAATGAATAGTGAGTGCAGAGATAAAGAGAAGGAGATTGAAGCAAATACCAGTGAGTTTGAGCAGCAACTACCTTTCTTGGACACTTTCCTCCCTTCCTTAACTGAGCTGTGTTTTTTAGTGGCTCTACGGGTGCTGGCAGGTTGTGGCGCACAGGTCAGACGCACGGGAAGTCCAGTGGCTGACATCAGCATAGCCGTCATGCCTACAGGGGACACGAGGTCAACATGCAGGAAGGAAACAAGGGGGAAAATAAATTTATTTAAAGAAAAAAAAAAGGAATAAATTTTTCAAAGAAAATAAAAAAACCCCGTGATTCAAAGAACATAAAATATTTGTAAAGCAAATAAATGGGAAAGGTGATTCAGTTTGATTTCAGTGCAAGGACAGGAACTGGAGAATCCAGAGGAGGAACAGCTTGGATGGTAAATTAAAGCGGAGGAATATGTTCATGAATCTGATAAATGCTACCTGACGCCACTGCTTTAACAGAAGCCCTCTGTCTTTACCTCGGACTTGGAGTCTATGGATTAGCACAGATTTAGGATTCCGCTATTTAGATGGTAAGTGTCTCTATTTAAGGCTCCGCTCTGCAAGGTAGCGAGTACTCTTGACTCCACATTAAGAGGCTCATTGCTTTCCAGAGCTGTTCCTTAGATTGTAAACTCCTTGGGGCTGAGACTGACGGCCCTGCTTTCATTTATGCTGGTGTAAATCTGGGAGTGGCTCAACTGGTTTCAATGGAGTTACACTGGATTCACAACAGTGCAACAGCAGAACTGGGCTCAGTGTCATGTTCTAGGCATCATACAGCCTGGGACAGGCCTGCACATTGACCCAGATTCATTAAAACACCTAAGCGCATGCTTAGCTTCAAGCATTACGGCAGCCCCATTGACTTCAGCTGGATCTCTTCGGTGCTTTGCTAATCAAAGCCACAGGACAGCACAGTCCTACGATGAATTTGTTGAATTCGGTTTATTAACGTTAATTATTCCTCTTAAAAGGACACCTGTTCCCTAAAGGGGAAATTGGCACAGACAGAACTTCAGGGTTGACTCGATTGATCTAATACTGTAACATTCACTATTGAAATACAGACCAGTTACAATCCTGTAATGTAATAAAACTGCCTTAATGCTTACATATTCAAGGAACCTCTTGCCTGCCTCATTCCCAAACAGAAAAGTATTCTACCCTGAGACACACCAGGATATTTAGAAAATCCCTTTTAAATGCAGCTCAACAGAGGTCAACATTTAGCAAGAGTTACCCACCAGGGTAGTACACAAGATGTAGCAATGTGTATATTTCCCTGATCTTAGGGAACTACATGGGGAGTGTTGGTAACCAATAGCTCACAACTCTGTTAGCTGATATTTTAAGTATTTTGTTTTTCAAACCCTTGTTTGGCTGGGGAGGGAAAGGCAGCATAAAAGATGCACAAAATGAAATTCTTTAACTAGTACAATAAAATACCATGTATGCGCACACAAATTAGAAAAAACTGAAAATGGTATTATCAGGGGACGTCTCAAGAAACCTTAAATATAGGGGACACTATCAGCTCGGTCTAAAATATATAACTCACTAAGAGCATCTGTGGACTTTGCGTCGTCAAACGTCCCTGTGCAAAGTCAGGACGAAACGCTATCCAATAAGAATTCTCCACTCAGAGCTGACTGCATTCTGTACACACTTTACAACACACTACAGTAACCCCTACAGCTCCTTCTTTATACAGCTACAGACTGCCCCTGACTAAGACCTGACAACCTTAGGGTCTGATCCAAAGCGCATGGAAGGTGGGAGACAGGAAAGATTATTAACCCCATTTTACAGATGGGGGAGTGGGCATAGAGATTAAGTGACTTGCCCAAGGTCACCTGCAACACCTATGGCAGAGCTGGGAATTAAACAGACATCTCCCAAGCCACAGTTCATCTTAACAACAAAACCATCCTTCCTCTCTAACAAGTGACTACCAGAGATGCAAGGCAGCGAAGAACTGGGCCTGGTATTTGTATCCTTTCTACAGCATTGCAAAAGCTATCACAAATTGTTACTGACAGGCAAGTATTATGGTGATGGGCATTTTAGAACTGCATGTCAGACTAAAACAGTTGATGTAAGAAATAAGGCAACCCCTTTTAAATGGAAGATTGAAAGAGGGAAATGAGAGAAAAAATAAAAGAAAGAGGGGAAAAAGAATAGAAGAGAGGAGGGAGAGGATTTTAGGAGATTAATGAAGTTCTGTCAAAGAGATCTAGACACAGAGTACATGGATAAACTACAAGCTACACTCCAACAGACATGAAACATTTTTTAACTCAATCTCTGATGAATGTCAATATCTGGGTTTCCTTTCACATCACTCCTGCTATCAAGAGACATGTGAAAACAGAAGCTCCCTGCCTCCTCATCAGCCAACCGCCTCTGCCACGCTCAGTGGTCTCCAAACAGCATCCACCGGGCTGGACTGTGACACCACAACACACACACGCGCTCCTTAAGCGGCAGCAACAGGAAATGCAGAGAGAGCCGCCAGCAGCTGAGGGGTGTTGGTAAAGAGAGTGTCTTGATTTTTAGGGGGTGAAAACATTAAGCTACTAACCTATTGTCCTGGTAACGATACCAGAGCTAGGTTCTCAGCTGTTAGAAATCAAGGTAGGTCTGCCAAAGTCAGAGCTATGTCAGTTTACACAAAGCTAAGAATCAGGCCCATAAACTTACCAATGAAAAATGCCAGTCAGAATCTAAATTTCTTTTTAATCTGGACTAAAGCCCTGGTTCCTGCAAGACTGCTGTGCACCCTTGATTTCCAGGGCAAGTTGAGGGTACTCATCAATTTCCAGGATGCATAAGCAGGACTAAACCTTAAATCCTTTTGCAATATCCTAAGATTTCCACAGCAATGGGACACGGCCTTCTTTTCATTAATGGAGAACATGGGGATCATTTTTATTTCAGCCTTCTTAACCTCAGCCATTGTAACCATGCTATTACTGACTGGCTGCACTTATGTTCCATTCTTTTCTTTGGCTGAAGGGCGAACAAATTCATCCTTAGCATTGGTGGGTATGGACCAGCTGAGTCTGGAGTCAGAACACCATTCAAAAGTGACAATTTGCTTTACCACATTTATTAAGAATTTTGTCTGCAAAAACTAAAGTGTTTTGTGCCAGTGTACACTGTCAAAATGGTACTAAAGCAGGAAGATTCACAAATCCACGCTGGAATATTAGCCCTCGGAATAATACATTTTCGTATTCAGGAGACAAGATATTTTGTTCTCTGTAGTACCCAGGGATCACTGGTTACATCTTCAAACAAGCACCTTCGCGCTGTCTCCCATGCTGCCCTGGCTCTTGGGACGAGCTCCCTGTAAACATCTGCAAAGCTATCTCATTAGTCTCCTTCAAATCCCTCCTCAAAACTCCTTTGCCATGAAGCCTACACTTGACAACCGCTGGAGTGCCGAGTCCACTGCCTGTTACCAAAAGCGTCTCATTGTTTCCCTGTACATCCCTACTGGTCTGAATCCATTTGCCTCGTCATATTTAGATAGTCACTCCCCCAAAGAGCTTACAATCTCTTTGTTCTGTGTTCGTACAGCGCCTAGCACAGTGGGATCCTGATCCCTAACTAGGGTCCTAGGTGCTATGGTAATTATACCTAGCTCTCAATACAGAGCTTTTCATCTGTAGATCTCAAAGCACTTCATAAAGGAGATCATTATCCCCATTTTACAGATGGGGAAACTGAGGCAAGGAGTGGGGAAGTGACCTGTCCATGGCTACCCTGCAGGCCAGTGGCAGAGCCAGGAATAGAACCCAGGTCTTTTGAGCCCCAGTCCAGTGTTCTAGCCCCTAGGCAAAATTGCTTCTAATAAATAATAAATCAGCCTACAAAGTTTCTGATCAGGCAGGGATGTGAACACTATTCTTCAGCTTGCCACAGAAGGAGAAATGGTAAAGCTCCTCTTAACTGTCATCTTTACTGGACAATTTGATTATGTTAATCAGCTAAAGTGTGTAAGGAACTTTGAACCTGGTCACAGTGCTAAACAGGATGATCTTCAAATGTATACAACTGATATGTAACTGAAAAGTTAATTAAATGGTCTAAGCTTAACTGCTCTAGAGGATATCACTGAAATATTGTGCGTATGCCATTAGAAAGCACAGGAGCTGCAGAACTGTGCATCTGAAAAACTGAGTTAACAGATTTTTACGGCCACAAGGGACCATTATGATACTCTAGTCTAACCTCCTGTAGAACACAGGCCATATAATATATCAGTTTCATTAGCTAAGCTTTACCAGAGCAATACTGATCCCTGTGTGCATCTGGGGCAATATACTAACACCACGTATTGGAGGTGATGAATCGTCATAAATAAAATAGAAATGTATTACATGAACTTTATACCCACCCAGCACGTCAGGAGGTGAAACCACATCTATTATTCAACATAGACAGCAATGCTCACATGATATCACGAGAGATTCCTCCTCTGAGCATCTAGCAAGGAGGCAGGAAGATGGACGAGGTGAACTACCAGGCTGTCCTCCTCCTCTACTTTCTGTTGTCTTTGGAGACAACACATGGCAGAGGAATCAAACGTAGCACAAAACGAAGTGTGCAATAGTAACAAAGCAAATTCTTCCTGAAACCAAGGAATCACTGAGCGAGAGGCCAGTCACTTGGTGCATCACGGCTGGGCTCCCTCACATTTGAATCATTTGCGTAGCCAACAGCTGTTTTTCCCTTAAGCTTCTAACATAACACAGGAAATCTCAGCACTCAGCAATCAACCCTTATGGAGCCTGACGGCAAAAATCACTTGCGATGCTTCCTTATGCAGATAAGCCAGCTTTGCTGTTGAAACTGTGGCTTATCATGCTTGACTCCTCTTCAGCACCCAGAAATCACTGGGTACATCCACACTGCAATCGGAGGTGTGACTGCAGGTTGGGTAGACATACGCACGCTAGCTTAAATTTAGCTTGCACAGCTAAAAATAGCAGCAGCCCAGACTGTACCAGTCCATCTGGAACACAGGGTACGTAACCACATTCCTAGCTCACGCTCAAGTCCATGTCGCGGTGGGCTCCTGGATATTTTTAGCTGTGCTGGGCAGATTAAAGCACACGCAAGTTCACCTACCTGAGTGGCCCTCTGATTCTAACACAGACCAACCCAGTGACACCATTAACACTGTCTCATCGATGGGCTCTTGGCATCAATTTCACAAGATGAAGGAGCCAATTACTTTTGTATCCACTAATGACAAGCATTTATAGGCATGTGCTCAGCACCTTAGAACCAGGGCACATATTACAAGGCTCAAAGATCGTTCTGACTCTTTCTATTACCACGAGGATCTCCATGGGGATGAAACAGAAGAAACAGCACACGAGGATGTTGTGATTTAAGCTATGTTTTCCTTAAAGTTGGCTAGTGGCCAGCAATAGCTCTTTAAGGAATGCAGATTTGCCACTGCAGGAGAGCAACAAACGAGGACTAAGCTTTTATCTAGGAACAGTACGGGTTTGTATTTTCAGAGCTACTCAGCGGGATAGCCATGCAACATTAGGGCTTGTCGACACATTCCACACTGCAGCGGCACCAATACATGTAATCCACCTCCCGGAGAGCTCTGTCCCAACACAGAGTCTGTAGCATAGACCAAGCCTTAGCGTCAGAGAAGAATTCTCTGCTGACATAACTCCACTGACTCCAGCCGAGAATTTGGCTGCTGTTATTGAATGTGTGTTGGAATTTGAAAATCTACCCGCAGCGCAGTGCAGATTTTAGCATGTTTGTGCATACAAACTACATGGGTGTTGTAAGCCAGGTTAGTCTTACTATGGCAATGGTCACAGCAATCAAGGATCTAAGTGGTCTGCCATTCAAAGAAATTCTTACTGTTCTGTGCTGTGCAAGGACTGAGGATGGGGCAGGGGCAGCAGGTTGTGTGTGTACAGGCTGGATATGTGAGCAAGTTCTAACATGTCACTTTTTCCAGCTGCCAGTTTTTGTTCAAATGTACTTTAGAGTCAAGACTTGCATGGGGACCAGAACTTTCCTTTGAATAGCAATGGAGATCCTACACAGTATTGCCAACTCTCACAATGTTCATTGCGGCTCTTGTGATATTGAGGGGTTTTTTCCCAAAGCCCCAGCCCCTGGAATCATGTGAATACATGAGAATCTCAGCTTGCATTTAAAAAAAAAAAAAAAAAAAATCATTCCTGACCTTCATGGTTATGGAGATTTAAAGCTGGAAACCAGGGGCCACGTGCCCCTTAAGTACCAAAAACCAGAAGATAAATACAAAGAATCCCAAAGTGTACTTTTAGTATGGTGTTACTTTTAGTTACAAGGCCTGTTTCAAACACATTGAAGAGCATATCTGACTGGTACCCAAAGCTCCTGAGACATCAGTCCATTCGTCCCAGAATATAACTAGTTTCCTAATGAATGGACCAAATGAGAGATAATCCAGCATAGCAATAGATTTATTACCCTACAGCAGCTGGCTAGGCTTAGTTTTGGGCCTGCCTTTTTCACCTCAGAAGGGCCACTCTGCACAGCCAATGATGAGCAGACTATTAAGATTGGTGGTACAGACCATCACTGAACTGCCCCGTGAGGTTCTCACATGGCTCTATGGTTCTCCAGTGACCCGCACAGCCATTCCTGCTGATCCACAGAACAAACTAGTTTGAGAACCGCGCAGTGGAGCTCAGAACGTGTCCAAGGAGGGGATCTTGGCCTTATTAAGTCATCTGAAGCATGAAAAGTTGGGGAATCAAGATCAATGGAGGCTTTTCATGTTTCCAAAGAGAGGTCCTAAAGTTACCAAAGACACAGTAGCCAAGTAAGATGGGAAGGAGAGGTCACCAATTAAAGGCCGCGTCAAGTAAAGCCTTGATGAAATTCAGTATTTTTGTCCCCAAAACTCCACTGCCTGCTGTTCTTCATGGATGTTCCCGGGCACTTTCTTTCCTTACACACACTAGTTAAGCTACCCACACCTTTCCTCTGTGACTTCTTTTACAGTCACGTTCAAATAAAGATTTTCTGCTGAAAAAGAAAAACTGTGTACTGTTGTAGCCTTCTCAGATCTTTTAAAGGCTGCCACACTGAACAAAAGGCAACATGGTGCTTCCGTTAAAGATTACCACCCTCCGCTCCAGTCAAAGCCAGGCCCTGTGAAGATTCAGATCTAAACAAGAAGAGTGTTTGACTTTAGAAGCTAGCATTTACCCATTGATCATGCCCTAGTCGGAGCATTGCTGGACTCCTGGAGTGCAGTGTGCGTCTTGTCAGCTGCTGTACATGTGATCTTACAGACCTCGGCCTCATTTTTAAATTAAAGAGATTTTAAAATTCTCATTCCTGTACCCCCTGCCTCCAACAAGAGTAGAAGAATTGATTACAAAAGTGGCTTTTTAAAACAAAGGTGGTGATAAAATGTTGGTGCTATTGACCAGTTACCTCCTGGAGTTCTTCTCTATTAAAGCATGTCATCAGATGAACGATTTGATCAAGTCCAGTTGCCTCTTCCAAACTGAGAATGGATGACCCGTATATGAAACATACCAGCAGCTGGTTATTAACCGATTCAGCAATACCTTTCAGCACGTGCTTTGTTGAATTTGGCCCTATATGGTTAACCCAGGGGTTTTCTATAAACACTCTCCTTTGTAACAGTGCCTAGAGAATGGGTCCATTTGACATGTCACTGCATATAGTAATGAGCCAAATTCAGAGCACGTATAAAAGGTGAAACTCCACTGAGGTCAGCCACTTACACCAGGTCTGAGTCCGGCCCAGTGTCTCATATCCATTAAGTAGGTTTGAGAATTTCTAGCAGATGGAGGGATCGGATGCTTGGCTGAACATTTAGATGATTTCCAATATGTAATCGCTACAACTAACTGGACAGCACCAATAGTGCACTAGGTGCTTTCTAGATGTACAAGACAAGGAGACGACTACAAACATGGCCCCAATGCTGGAGGACAGACACACCAAGGTTGTGGAGTATTCGCCTCGGTATGCTCCCCCACTCAAAGAGCTTACAGTACAAGCAGACAGAATACAAAGGATGGGAGTGGGGGATGTGCTGTTATGTACTCAAAGATGTCCTGCTATGCGAGGGCATCATTGAACACCACCATATGGGCCTTGTGGCAGTTCTGTCCCAGGGCAGTACTATTATTAAAGTGCATGGACTGCATTAGTAAGCAGAAGACATCGTGTGATCAACAGAACCTCCAATTTCAGAAGATGCTCCCAAACTAGAATTCCAGTTGCTGTGCACTAGCTGAATTAAGA
Organism: Dermochelys coriacea; assembly: GCF_009764565.3. Taxonomy (NCBI): domain Eukaryota; kingdom Metazoa; phylum Chordata; order Testudines; family Dermochelyidae; genus Dermochelys; species Dermochelys coriacea. The sequence goes on from NC_050084.1 coordinate 19,466,134, forward strand.
GGTGGGAAACATACCAGCAAGCGTTCCACCATCTGGGATGCAGACAAGCAGTGCTTACACTGCAAACCATACGGGTGTGGGATCATTATCCAGACAACACCATTTAGAGTCGCAGGGAGCAATTCTACTCTGAAAAGCAACTATGTAAAAATGGATTCCTCCTTCCCTAACAGATCTGCTCCCTGGGAGTATTCAGAGTCAGAGCTGCAGACATCAACGACAAACTCCCGCAGTTACAGGAGAACTCATGCTTCATCTACAGAATTGCTAACCAAGTTCCATATGCTTGACTCCACCCCCTAGGCTACAGTGCCTGACTTCCTCTCTGTCCGCCTTTGCCCTTATAGGTAACAAGTCTACACACTGTGGCATTGTAGAAAGACAAGGGTGAGACCGTTCTCACCCTATTACCAAAGCAAGGACAGCAATACAAAGCCAAGTAGGTACTTATCGCAACATGGTTGAGAAAAGCCAACCAGCTGCTGGTGTGTGCACTTTCTATACATTTTCAAACATACTAGCTTTATTCTCTATCCTGTGCCAGGCCCTGGCTACATGACAGGGCCCTCTAGATTCTTATTAGAGGCTAAGTAAGGAAGCAAGTTACAAAGGAAAGGAAAAAAAAAAACCTAGGGAGAAAACAAGTAATTGAGGAGGAGTCATTACCTGCCAAAGCTTGGTTCACTTTGCTGGGCTTAGGCATCTCAACCGGCAGATTTTGGACACTGGGGAGAAAAAAAAACAAAAACAACAAAACAAAACGTTTAACATCACCGCATGGATGACAGACGAGATGGGGCAATTCAGCGGCACGTGGTGTTCTGTCCGACGGCCACAGAGCACTCTGCTCGTGTTAGTTACATTTTCCCATTGTACCCAGCAAAGTCAATCACTGCAGAATTAGGCCTCTAGTACATACCAAAGTACAGCTGGAGATACAGCAAAGGCATTCGACCTTCCAGGTGACTTGCTGCACTGGTTGTTGATGCTAGTGAAAATAAAAGCAATCTCACTGCATAATAATAATACAACCTCCTCTTATATAGGTTTCAGAGTAGCAGCCGTGTTAGTCTGTATTTGCAAAAAGAAAAGGAGGACTTGTGGCACCTTAGAGACTAATTTAATTGAGCATAAACTTTCGTGAGCTACAGCTCACTTCATCGGATGCATTTATATAGTGACTTTCAGCAGCAGATCTCAAAGCCCTTTACAATGGAGGTGAGCACCATTGTACAGATGGGGAAAAATGAAGCACAGGGAGGTGAAAGTCGCAGCAGAAGTCTGATGTGAATCTAGTTCAAGTGCCCTATCCACTGAACCGCACTGGGTTATGGGAATGGGAAAGCAATGGGAGGTCCAAGAGACCTAAAGGAGTTAGATGTCCAATTTCCCTTGAGTCTGATAATCCCATTTGGAAATCCCAGCCTAGTTCCTTTAGGAATTTAGTGCGTGTGTGTGGGGCCGGGGGGGGGTGTCCAGTGGCAAGAGGATGGAATTTCATACCAAGATGAATTTGGAATACCTGGGCATGAGCCACAGAAGCGCGTTCTGCCGACGATGAGGATTAGTAAGGAGAGCGAGGGCAGCAGATTGAAAACACACAGAGACAAGAGCTCGCAGCAGGAGGAAGAGGGTTCGGGTTATGTGGAGTGGGGAAAGGAGACCAAGGGCTTGTCTACACGGACAGCAAACCAGGGTGTGAATCTACAACATGCTAGCTGGCCATGCAGTCCCCGCTATAATCCAGTAGCTTCACACCCTGGCTTGCTGCGTGGTAGCAGCCCATGTAGACAAGGCCCATATAAATGGAATGGGAACATCCAACTCTGACGTTTCAGGTACTGGGGTTGTGAGACTTCAGTCTAGGATGGAGTATTAGCCAAGGAGGACAGGTGGTCATGCTCTAAATCAATGAGATAGTCAGTCAATCCCAGCTCACTCAATGTAAGATAGCAACAATAGTGTTTACACAGTGCCTGTCGCCTCAAGAGAGCCGGACAGGGCATCACAAACTATAGACGTACAAGACTACTGAAATGCAGCCATTTCTGGGGTGGAGGGAAGAAAGCAACAGACAAGCACACAGCACAATGGAGGGGAGGGCCAATTTTGCACAGGATATTAGAGCAAAAGAAGTGGCAGCACCAAAACACAAAGGCCATAGGGTCTTTGGGCTCAGATTATTAAAGTGGTCAAGGGGCTCTGGGACAGACGGACCGATCCCCCCTCTCCCCCCACATGCCAAGAGAAGCTGCTGTTTCTAGGCCAAAAGAAAATCGGATCGACTGCCATTAAAAATCAGATTCCAAATACTGCACAAAGCAGGTTCTCTATTAAAATCACTTTCAAAACCCACTTTCCTGTTTTCTCCCCCCATTTTTCCTCCTACCTTACGTGCCTTGAGACGCACTGTGACAAACAGAGGTCAGGGGCTCGATGCAGGAATCCACTGACTGAGGCGCTATATCCTGTGTTTTGGGGGTGGTCAGAGGTAAGGATTATAATGGTTTCTTCTGGCCCTACAAAAATATTGCCTCATGGTGTTTTCCCATCCAGCTATTTCAGTGACTGGGTTTTCCCCCCCCTCACACTAAGCTGTCCAGAATTTCTCAATCTTTTCAAATGACATCACTTCACTGCTCTCTCTAAGGGCATGAGCCAAAGCCCACCAAAGTCCCTGGATAGGCCCTCAGGGATTGCAAAGGGCTTGGATTAGACCCTAAAATCCATTTCATTCTCCACTGCGTTTCTCTTCTGATTTGGCCTCTTCCCAGCAGTCATCTTCTTGGTGTTTTTTTCTCCCTTTCCTCTCTAGCCCAATTTCTTCCCACCACCACCACCCACCTCCTTGGTCGTCTCTCAGGAGAAGAGCCACAGCGAGGAAGCGTCTCACGCTTCCAAACACGGAATACAAATGTTTTCAAGGCTCAATGAGCGAGGGCAAATTTGAGGATCGCTCTACCAATGTCAACGAGCTGACAACCCTGAACCAAAACGGCTCACCTCCTTCCTCCCGAACACTGTACAGGACAGAGTGATGTCCCACCCGGAAGATCTGTTCTCTCAAGTTCGAAGCTTTGGGTCCGTGATCCCAGCACATGACTGCTGGAAATCCCCCCAGCTTCACTATTCTGGGTGGAGTTATCTCCCGCTCCACTGTGCCTCCATATCCCCCCCCCCCCCCCCACACACACACACCAGCGAGTCCAGTTCGTCCCTTGTGCTGAGTGGAGAGTTGCAGACTCTAGTGCTATCACTTCCCTTTTTGTCCTTCTTGTGGACGGCAGAAAACATTAAAGAATACTACCAACTCCTTGGCTCTGCAGGGAAGGTGGGTGGATAAGTGAGGCTCTCTTACAAGGTGCGTCTTCAGGGAATGACACAAGAACGGCATAGCTCTCCTCCCCGTTTGCAAGAGTACTAAAAAGCTCCAAAGAGACCTCTGCAGATGAGAAAGAGCAGCAGAGGTGCCTTGTGTGCAATTCCTCATAAGTGCAACTTCAGTGGTGGGAACAACACTGGAAGCTCAAGAGTAGCAGGGCTCGGGTGTTTTTACCACCCTGCATTCATGGGCACTGGTGGTGAATTGCATGTCCCATTTTTGCCAGCTAAGGAGAGATCAAGTGAGCCAAACTGGCGAAAGCACCACTGCTGGAACAAATATATCGAGGTTTCCTGTCACTGTTACAGTATATATAGAAGGGTGGCACATTGGGTAATCTGTGCTCAAATCGTGTGCTGGACGCCCACGAGGACAGGCCAGGAGCCTAGACAAACCATGCTTTGCAAGAGTAGGCATGGACATTTCTCATACCGCTCAACCATTGCAGGAGTCAGGGCCCTCATGAAACGACGAGTGACCTTGGGATTTCACAGCGGGAAGAACATCTCCTAGTACGTATTTTTTCCTCTTAGGGTCACAGACCCAAGCCTGGTGAAATGGAGGGAAGTGATGGGTCCTGAGTGTAGACCCCTCACCACATGGTTTTGCAGGTATATTCAAAGCCACTGTCCTGGGTAGAAAGTTTTGTTATTAAAAAAAGGTGCCAATGAGCCACTCACCAAAGATTGACCCTAGATCTGAGAACCACAGAGCAAGCTAGCTGACCAAGCTGACAGGGTGCAGTGAAATGAATTGGGAGCATTTTGTCATTCGGCTACACAAGATGTTAAGGAGTGGGGCAAAGGGGAGCGAGATGGATCTGCTGGGAACAGAGCCTGAGACTCCTGCCATTGTTCCCATAAATGGAGCTACAGCAGAAGTAATATTTTTTTGGCAGGAAACATCCCTCAAAGACTCCTCTCATCTGCTGACACAGTCAAGCCCACGGAGCAGTATTTCCCTCCGTCCATGTCTCCAACAGATGCCCGCACACAGATATGGCTCACCAGACTTTCCAGATACTTGTCTGAAGCTGCACGAGACAGAGAGACCTTGGCATGAGATCACTCAATGTTATTTCAGCAGCATCTTTGTTTTAAGAGCCCTTATTTTACAGCCTCTCTCTCTACCTTGGCACAGGAAGAGCTGACTGGGTTTGACCCAAACTAAGTAGTTCTGAACAAGTAAAGCATCTGCCACACACACACACGCTCAAAGAGAAAAACACAGACACGACAACACTGCTGCACCTCCTTCCTTGTAGGTACAGAAAAATGGGGGAAGAAATCAGACGGTCTTTGACATCCATTTCTAAATGGAAAGGTCTGCAATTGCCTGTTTAGAAAAGAGTGGATTTTACTCCCATGACACCAGAGTGGAAGTGACTCTGGGCAAAAGACTACATGCGAAAGTTGGGCAACTCCCACTAACACGCCTAATGCACGCGGTTTGTATCACCCTCTATCCAGTCAAAGTACTGCAGCCCCCATCACCACAGCAGTGGAGTCCCTCCCTGTCTTTAATGCAGCTATCCTCACAGCATCTCTGTGAAACAGGGCATGTTCCCAAGGAGAGGGAAAATGTGGGCCAACTCCCCTCAGTGAGGCAGCCCTTGCTAAGGTTCAGGACACGGACACTTCCCTAAAGAGCATTAGGGAAGCAGTGCGTAGCAATACCCCTCTGAAGGATAATTAAACTGACCTAAATCCCCATATGGACAGTGCTAAAGCTATCGCCTCTCGGGGGGGTAGATAACCGACGCCGATAGGAGAACCCCTCCTGTTGGCGTAGGCCATGTCTACGCTCCACTGGGATTTGACCCACATGTTTCTAACCAAAACAATGCCAGGCTGGGGAACGGTAAAGCTTAAAGTTTGGATTAAAACCCCAAAGTCAAACACCTCCAAGGCCTTCGAAGTACAATAGTTCTCTTATGTTTGGCAGATGCATGATCATTTTGCACCACCTGCCTGAACAAACAGCTGCTCATAGAGTGATGGTGGAGGCCCATCAAGCAGAAACCTGAACAGCTGCAGAACTGTTTTTACTGTGGCACAAACAGGAAGGATTCTCTGCATTAATTTAGCTTGGCTATAATGGGGACATGACATAGGCCCGTGTAGACAGACCCGCACTAGCTGCGCTCAAACTAGTGCCCTGAAAACAGCAGCATTGATCTCTGCCCAAGTCAAAGCCTGTCCAGCCCCCTGGGTCTGAGCGCAGGTGGCTAGCCCAAGACTAGCTGTTCTTGGCAGGCTAGCTTGAGCGAATCAAACCTCTGAGCTGCACCCATGGACTGTGAGCAGTTAATCCTGAGCAACAGCAGGAGCAGCAACAACTGCTCATGTGAGGCCACACGGCTGGGCATGATGAAAATTCTGGACTCCACTTCACAGAACTATCACTAGCTAGATTTTAGTTTTGTGTTTTTTTTTTAAAAAAACAGAATGGGAAACAATAGAAAGTGGTTTGTTATTCTTTGTATCTCAGCTGAGATCAGGGCTCCACTGTGCTATATGAACACAGTGAGAAAGTCCCTGCCCTAAAGAGTTTACCTCCTTGTCTACAGACAAGACAGGTGAACGGTGGGAGGGGAAAGAGAGAAAGTTGCAGAGCAGGAATAGAACCCAGCCCTACTGATTCCCTCCGCCTTGCCCTAGCCACTAGGCCCTGCTGCTTCTCACATAGCGTTCAGCATTTGTCAGGATCGACATCTACCCACTTCCAGTAAAGTACTATTCAGCACCACACCCATAATCTGCAAATATTGTGTATGTCAAACCACTGTAAACTCACCCTCCTTTGATTTTTAAGCACAGAAACTAGCTTACAGCTATGAAAGCCTCCTGCTACCACATGCTGCTGAACTGAACATTTGGGGCCAGAGCTACCCTTGGTTTAATTTCAGTGACATTAATGGAGTTACACCAGAGATTATGTTGGTCCGCTTTATAATTATTACATTGTCAAGCAGCTTAATGCAGCAGTGTTAGATCTTCTTTTATTACACCAAGGACACTTCTTACCAAACTTCAGTGATTTATTCTTCCCTGTAATTAACCAGAGTGATGCAAAGAGCATTACGCTGGGGTTCCCATCGCTTTGAAATACATCCTTTCCCATTCCTGGTATTATCTTCAGAAAGCACCTAAGCTCACAACAGGCCCACGGCACCAGCAATTGGAAGGCGCTGACTGTATTGTAGTTTCTCTCTGCTACACATCCAGCTGGCAGTGGGAATAATAAAATTCACCATTCTTACAGAGAGATGTTTCAGCTGCAGAGGTTCAAAGTGCTTTGCAAAAGAAGGTCGGCGTCCCCACCCCCGTGTTACAGATGGGAAAATAAGGCACAGAGAAGGGAAATGACCCACAAAGGTAACCCAGCAGGATAGTGGCAGGGCCAAGAATGGAACCCACCCCACCCCCACCGTCTCTTGAGTTCCAATCCAGTGCCCTAGCCATTGGGCCACACTGTTTCCTGCTCCTCTTTGTAATTACCTTGATCTATCAAAGACTCAAGGCAATCAGGAATTTAATCTACCTTTGAAAAAAATGTGTTGAACCCCATCTGCACTGCCCAGGATAAATGTAAAATTAATGCATTTCATTGCTCGATGCCAACTGCTCCTGCAAAAGTGCAGACCTTATGTTCAAACCATATTATAACATGGTATGTTCTTGCCAGTGTAGAGAGAAATTCATATTTTAATTGTGTTTCAGACCTAGATATCCTCCAGGGGTGACAAGGTTGCAGCTCTGCCTATTCCTTAATTCAGTTACATTCAATTAAAGCTACACTGAACTACGGTCACTTTAATTCTGAATATGAGCATCCACACAGGGGTTTAATGGGATTTAACTAATCCACTTTAAATTCACACTTTTGTTCACTCGCATTAACTTTCCCGAGGACCCCCCTCCCAGTGTAGACAAGTCTTTGGACAGGAAATACCCAGAGAGGAAAGGAGGGCAAACCTGTTCATTGGGTGGTTGTTCTGGAGACCTCAATCTTTTCACTGCCCCTTGCACACACAGGTCAGGGTCACAAAACCCAGACTCAGAACTGTCATCAGAACGGTTGGGCCTCTGAACGTGGACTACAAAACTGGCAAGGGTTCGTCACAATGGAGATGCATCAGCAGAGCTCTGTGTTGGAAGCTCACACAGACACCCAGCTCTTGCCAGGGTAATTAGTCTCTTATGTTCACTGACACTGAATCAGCCACAAACACTAACATTTCCCTGAAATGTACAAGCGACAAAGGAGGAGAGGCATATAGACTATGAGGGAGAAAAGAAGAAACATTCTGCAGAAACAAACCCTAGCTGAGGAGTGAAGGGGGGGGAAATCTAGTGTATAAAGTAACTCAGGAATGTCACAGCTAGAAGTAAAATGAAACACATTGTGAGAGTCGGCTGCTCAGGTTTCCTCTAATACATGGGTATTAGAATATTTTCTGATGGGAAATGGAATTTCACAAGCCGGAGAAAAGAACCCCAGACAGGAATAATTAACTGGACTTCCGACTCAAGTCCATCATGCGGAAAGAAAGGGAAAAAGACATCCAGGGCTGTCTGCTAGGGGTGAAATTGTCCCTTTCACAGCCTTTCTATATTTGCTGCTACTTGAGGCCAAAATTACCCTTACTGTCCCTCTTCCCTTTGAATTCGTGTGTGCAGGGTCAGAAGCGGAAGGGGGAGAGAGAATACAAGAAAACTCCCAGAGATTTAAAATCCAGAATCAGGAGGAGGCCACAAGGCATTCAGAATCAACATCTGACACAAAGATTCGCACTGCCCATCCTTTCCTGATTCACAGTGTTTCAGCTTGCTCCTCCAATGTTACACTCCTCCCCCCCATCAGCGCAAGAGCACAGTCTCTGGACCCTCCCCAAAGTCTCCCCAGCTCTACTGATAGACATTTGCCAGCATCAAATAAAGGAATAGCTTTTCAATTGAATTTCACTTGGAGTGCACAGGAAACAAATGACAAGGGTATGGCTAGGATACAGGCTAATATTAGATACTGTTCCCCCACCCCCTGCCCAAAAAACAAAAACAAAAAAACAAACCAACTCCATAGCTAAGGCAGAAACTTCCACAGCCAGAAGCTCACAGGGTAAAGACAGCCAACAAAACTCTCACCCTCCAAACCAAGTTCCAGTCCCACAGAAAGTGAGTCTGACGATCTCCCCACAGCAATGCATTGAATCTTTAACAGCCAGACAACGATCAGGAATTGAGCAAGCAGGCAGGAGGGTCAACCCACAAGGACAGATTTCATAGTCTGCAGGTAGGACCACTCTTGTCTCACATTTTGCAGGTGTGTCTAGTCTCTCCCACATCCCTCCAATCACCCAGAGAGTATAAGCCACATTCCCTGTGGTGTTGCGTTGTTCCCAGCAGATGCCTGATCAACTAACCCCTCTGCAGCCTTTAAAAGGCTTAATGGGCCACGGGTTACTGTGAATGTAGTGGGCACCACACCGTCTGCAAGTCAAGTCAGCAAGTTTCATTACTTCACCGATGGGCACCCATCTCCAAAGCCACCTTCAATATACTAACAGCTCACAGCCCTTTGGCCCTCCAGGAATGTGGGACTCACAGTCCAAATCCTAACCAGGGCCTAATTGAAAACTGCCCAAAAGCTTAGTCCACATGGGAAAGAGAAGGAAATGCAATGGCTCTTAGAGGACTCTGATAGTATGCTGCTCGGTGTGGATTAAGAATCAATCCAGTCCAGCATCAGTGACAAAGCATATTAGTTAGGAGCTAGCTAATCTGAGCATCCTTTAATGCTCCTGAGATGACAGAACAATTTGGTTCTGTTTGTGAAGCAGTGTTTCCAAACCAGCTGTGTGTTCAGTACAGGAAACAGTAGCCCACGAGACACATGGGAGGGGTTGTATGTCTTCTGCTTGCACAAATCCACAGAGGTTGCAGAATTGAGGATGATCTGGAATCAGTTATTCCCCCTGCTTGATTTCACGGCAGCCCTTACCCCACAAAGAGCTCACACCACCTAGTACCTAACTAGGTACCACCTAGTACCTAACTTAATCTTCGGGAAGGTCTGTCTTCAGGTAATGTCTGCAGTGCCTATCTGTTCATTCCTAAAGCCTCCTTCCACAAGGATCAGCATGCACTTCGCAAACTACATATATAAATATAAATGCACCACTGAAATGCAGCCAACACTGGGGAGGAAAGCCAGCAGCCAGCTAGGCCAATAGCCTAGAGCACTGTGTAGTAGTTTGGAAACTAAAGGGGAATTTGGGACAGGAAGAATCTTTTCCTCTTATGCAAAATGCTAGAGATATTTAATGTTCAGACAGGGCTTCATCTGTAAATGTCTTGTCTGAATGTAAAATATAATGCCGCAATATTAGAAATCAGAGTAAATGTTTCTTTTTAATCAGGACACCGAGGCTCAAAATTATTTGAAAAAACATTCAAATCCCCCTTACTACCATCCTCTCATATTAACAATACGAAGCACTTTAAAAGTCCTATAAACTATTCAACCTTCATGTTGTTTATATTTTTACACTGGATGAACCTGGACAATTAAACTAGCACAGTAAACTAGCAGGTTCATGTTCAGATTCTCCTGCACACACACAATGTTCCAATGTGTGGGTTATTACAGTGAAACACACATAGCTCTGTAAATGTACGCAGCACTTTACAAACATATGGGCTCAGGCAAACTTTCACTGGACATGAAGTTCTCCCACTTTCTTTCCATGAGGCCACTCACATGAGTAACAGCTACATGAGTAATACTTTGCAGGATCATAGATAAATCATAGTCCATAGATAAATCACGTGTCCTGTCCACAAACAGCTTTGCAAACACTGGTAGGGGAGGTTTAAATCCACAACGGGGAATTATCATCGCTGGAAATCAGACAAAAAATAGTCAAAAACATTTTCATTAGTCCTAGTTTTGGCAATTTCCTTTTTAAACCACAGATCTAAGAGCCAACAATATTTAGTGTTTTTCATTTATATATCTTCAAGCATTTTACAGAGGAAGGTCAATATTATCCCCATCTGGAAAATGGGGAAACTGAGGCACAGTGTAGTGCGGTGACTTCCCAAGGCCACACAGAAACTTAATGGAAGAACTGGGAAAAGACCCCAAGTCTCTTGACTTCCAACCCAGTTCCAAAGGAGTTCTTTGCATTTTGCTGGGGGCAGGGGAGTTGCGGAGAGAGGAAAGAAAACACCCAGAGAGCCAAAGAGATCCCTTTGGAGTCACTGCCTGGGTCCTGGCACTGTGATCGACAGACCGTGCAGACTGCACCTTTCAAGCATCTGAAACCTACTGATCAGGCAGGCCAACCAGGTTTCTTCTGTTTTATTGCGCAGAAAGCAAGCATTGTGGAGAGATGGAACGCAACGGTAACAAACTCACCTATGAACTGAGGTAGTCTTTGCAGCAAAGTGTACAAACCATTTTTTACATATAGATAAATGACAATTTGTAAACGGCAAAGCTGCAGAGGTTTCTGGGCAATGCCCAAAATAGCTGGACAGATAAGAAACAGCTTAAATTTCTGAAACAGTTTTCAGAAATCGCTGCCTGCCAATATTTTGGGATTGCTATTCAGCCATCCTCTCCGCTACTGTGGAGTGCACGTGATACCACACTGTACTTCCCTGCCTGAGGCCCACCCAAATGATGCATAGTAGGACTGAGAAAATTCAGCTCTTTAGAAAGCCCGGAGAAACAAGAACACTTCCAAGATTCAGCTGGAAATGAGCCCTCTGACTTCCTAATGCTTTCCAACAGGACATGAATTCTCTCAATCCGATTTTGCACCACAAGGTTGCTGATACAGCAGCTTCCTCTAGGAGTGTTAAGTTTCAGAGTAGCAGCGGTGTTAGTCTGTATCTGCAAAAAGAAAAGGAGAACTCACTGCATCCAATGAAGTGAGCTGTAGCTCACAAAAGCTTATGCTCAAATAAATTTGTTAGTCTCTAAGGTGCAACAAGTCCTCCTTTTTAGGAGTGTTAATTGCACCTCAAAGACTTTAAAGAAACATTATTTAGTGATCAACTGAGCTCTGCAGTTTGATGCAGTGACCACATTACACTGGAGTTTTCCTTTCAACTCAATTTGATTGTCCATCAGGAATAGCTTTGTGTAGAGAATTAGGGAATCATTCCCACTTTCAACACTTCCTTATTTGTTCTGTAGTTTGAGAAGACGGGAGATGTTATTTGTTGATGGGTGGAGGAGCTGAAGTATCATGAAGCATAAAGGCATCACACAAGCTACATACAAGAGCAACAATAGTCAGGAGATCTGGAGTATCTCTACACTGCAAAAAACACACCCCAGCCAGTGAGTCTCAGGGTTTGTCTACACTACAAAAAAAAAACCCCACACACACACACCTGGTGGTAGTCTCAGAGCCTGGATCCACTGACAAGGGCTTGCAGGGCTAAGAATAGCATTGTACATATTCAGGCTTGGACTGAAGTCTGGGCTCGGAGACCCACCCTGTTCACTGGGTTTCAGAGCCCGGGCTCCAACTCCCACCTGCTATTTTTAGCCCCATAGACAACTCCAGCTCTGAGCTGAGTCTCACTACTGCAGGCTTTTATTATTATTATTATTATTACTTTAAAGTGTCGATAAACCCCTAGAGTGTATTCCTGACTCTTGTGGCTGACTCGCTGTGTGACCCTGAAGAAGTCCCACCTGTGCCTCAGTTTTCCCATTTGTAAACTGTAATGTATATCTACCTCTGGGAGGGGAGGGATTTGTGGTCTTCTCTGTTTGCAAAACACTGAGCGCTTTGAATGAAAGGTGCTTTCCAACTAACAATCCACCTCTTACTGCTGCTACCCTTGTGATTATTTGTAAAGGGAAAGAACCCTATGCAGGCTGGAACGTTTTTGAAGAAAGGAGGCCATCAGCTTGTTCCCCTTGTGGAACTGAGTCCGGTTGACACTTCTGCTGCTGGGAGGGAGCAAAAACAGGAGGTGGCACAAAAGATCCATGTCACACTAAAACCCAGAGAGGAAGCAAGCAGAGAACAGGGCTGAGAGGTGCACACTTGGCAGTTTACAGACACTTATCAGGTCAGGTACATACTGGAGTCTCCTCCCTCCCTCAACAGAGAAACAGCAGAGACAGCATGCTCAGCTTCCTTGCTTTCCTGGGAAACGGGCATGAACACAGAGCTGAGCCACTCCCAGAAACGTGATACCATGACACAAACCGGGCAGCTGTTAAAGGCAGAACAATGAAACGATCAATAAGAACTCCTGCATCCACCTCTGCACCCAGTTACAACACAGTCGCCCCATCTCCAACATAGTCGCAACACTCATTGAAACACGTATCTTGTAGAGTAGGCAGGAACCAAACGTGTCCCCTACATGGTTCCCTTTGCCGGGCTGTAGCCCAGTTCAGGAGACATAGCTAAGAGCCCACTTTCACCACAAGATGGAAACCTGTCTCACCTGTGTCAGGGAACAGCCAAATGAATGGTGGCTGTTGCATGAACAGAATTCTACAATGGGGAGGACTGTAGTCAAGCAGAATCAAGTGAGGCCAAATCCTTTGATAGGACATGGACTTCTGTTCCACCTAGGCTACTCCCTTGAAAACATTCGGAAGCTGTCCATAAGCCCCCTCCAGAAAGTGACCTCAGTGGAAAGGGGAGAAAACAGAAGCCCCAAGCAGCCAACCTTCACAAGGCGAGCCTCCGAGTGTTTTTTCAAAAAAATGACGTTTTTGCTGTGCTTCCAGTCCTGCCACATCAGACAGACGCTGCTCATGGCGAAGGCTAAGATTCTGTCATGATTATTTTTTAGTAAAAGTCGCAGACAGGTCACCAGCAATGACCAAAAATCCACATGACCCGTTCCTGACTTTTATTAGAAATAACTATGACTCTGCACTTAGGATGGAAGAATCCCATGCACTGCTACAGACTAGGGACTGAATGGCTCAGCAGCAGTTCTGCAGAAAAGGACCTAGCGGGTACGGTGGAAGAGAAGCTGGATATGAGAGTCAACAGTGTGCCCTTATTGCCAAGAAGGCTAAAGGCATTTTGGGCTGTATAAGTAGGGGCACTGCTAGCAGATCGAGGGATGTGATCATTCCCCTCTGCAGGGCCCCTGCCAGCAGACACCTCCAGCCATGCTGCCCCGGGGCTGAAGTGGAAAATGTCACCGAGGGCTCGAAGTCATGGATTCCGTGACCTCCGCAACAAAAATCTTAGCCTTACTCATGGCATCAGAGCACACGGAGAACAAACTGCGTCTCTGATTATCCAGGCAGACCTCAGCATTTAACCTTATGAAGCTGGAAGCTCTGTCGAATATAATGGGTCAAATTCGTCAGTAGCACTACTCCCTGGACCTCAGATACACCAGAGATGAATCTGGCTCAGTGCCTTCAAAGGTGAGCAGCACAAGAAAAATATCATGGGATTTATTCTTTTTTCATTGTTTTTTTTTTTTTAAATTCTTTGTGCTGATTAAAAAGTCCAGGAAGGTCTTTTGGTTCATAAAAAACTACACTTAGAGCTACCAAGGAGGGACTTTCCTGGATGACTTACTGGCGGTCTCAAGCGTGTGTCATGAGCGCTCTTGGCCCTTCGGTGAAAGGACGGGGTTCTAAATGCGACTTTTTCAGGGGGCTTCTGTGTTAACTCAGTTTTAAACTGCCTGAATAAAACCCTGTCACTTCCATTCACCACCTCTCCCTTCCTGGAACGTGTCACATCAGAATCCTACCAAGTTCTCCAGGGGCCCATAGAGACTTCTAGAGAAGACCTGGCCTGGATTTCTAATGTGAAAAAACAAGAGGGAAGGAGAATGCAGCAGCTTCCTTCCAGGGCGCCTTTATCCATCACAAAGCAGCCAGACAGGGCACAAACTCCAATTTTTTCTTTTCTTTATCACATCCAACCATGGTTATGTGGGTCTGGATTCACATACCCGCTACATAGCAAATTCTAGCAGCAAATTCTATGCTCTCTCAAAGGCCCTAAACACAATCAGTTTCTGTACCTGACTCCGTTAGACGCTGACAGCCCTGGGCTCGGGCCTCCAGCTCCCACAGATTGAGGCAGTGCCCATGCACTCTGTGTATTGAGTCTCGGCGTTGACCTGGCTCCAGACAAGGTCGGTTTGTTATAGGGCACAAAGCCGAGCCCAGAAGAGCTTAGTGCAGCTGTCCGACTGGAAACCTGTGGCATAGCCGATGAACTGGGGAGGTTTATCATGGAGTGCCGATAGCGCATGGTGATAGGACCAGTTCCGCTATTCAACAAGCACTGTTGACAAGAACAAGCCACTGCCACGTGAAGGGGCCCCAAGGCCGTGGTCACTGGATACGGGGTGTCCATGCGCCTCTGAATACCTCGTCGAAACCTGGAGGTCTTGTTGGTCTGGACCAGCGATATGAAATCAATGTTGTAGTTGTAGCCCAAGGAGCTCAGGTCTACATGCTGAAGGCCATGCGTGAAGGCTTGCTCCAGGAACACACAGACCTTCATCTCATATGGAGACCACCCACCTTCGTCATTCTGCCACTCCCACACGATGCCCTGCCCGGCCGCAGAGTCTTGAGCGAAGAGGTGTCTGCGGACGGATCGCATGGTTCCTGGTTCAAGAGAAACAGAGACTGGAAGTCAGTCAAAGCCACAAAACACATAGCAACACAGTAACTATGGAGAAGTGGCACCCCGGGGCAAGATTTTTGAAAGTGCTTATAGGAGAACCCAACTCCCTTTGACTTCCCATGGGAATTCAGCATCCACTTGCTTAGGGCACTGTAGGAAATCACATGCAAAAGGGACAGTGGAACTTTTCTGAAGTGACCACCAAAGGGCCAACCACCCAGGTCTGGTGGCTTAGTAGACGTGGCTCTTTCAGAGATTGAACAATCCTGGAAGATGCTTTGAAATGGCCACTTTGCCAGGTACCGCACCTACACATACACGTGTGTGCAATAGTCTGAGGGAAAGGCAGAGCCAAACCTGGGAAAGCAGTTTGGAAAGTCTAGAGAGCAGCTGTTCATACAGAGGGAAGGGGAACAAAACCACAGCGGAGTTGCTGGTTCAAGGGTTATTCTAGACCAGCAGTGGGAGCTAAAGCCTGCTCACATATCAAAGGCTCTGCTTCCCAGCCGCAAAGTGATCTGAGAAGCACATTTCCCCTGGTTATTTTTATTAAAACCTGCTCAAGGAGGATAGAAACCAACCAATAAAAGAAGAAATTAAAAGTCAGCAAAAATGGCTTCCCCCAGCAGGGAATGAACCAGCCCAGGCACCGGCAGCATCAGCGGGGCCCTCAGATCTCCGCTCCTCCATGGTGCTAGTGTCTTTGGGGACGCACACATAAAGGGGAGGAACAGGGAGGCAAATCTTCCCATTCACAGAGGAAGGCTTTTCAGCAGCTACAGAGCTTGTACAGGGAGAAGCACCAGGGGAAAACGTTCAAAAGCACCAAAGTGGCTCACAAGCCTAAGTGACTCAGGCACGTCGGAGCCTCTGTCCCAATGACTTTCAATGCCTCCTAAGTGCCTTTGTCACTTAGGCTCCTGAGTCCCGTTTTCCCAAGTCACTTAGATGCATTTGAACATTTTAGTCTCATGGGAACTCCCCTGCAGTCAGCCTCTTCCTGCATTGCTCCTGGGCGTCTCTGTAGGTTTGGTTTGGATTCCGGTATAATGTGTTTGGTTAATTGTATTTTGCCCTCTTTGGGACCAGTGTTGGGCTGAAGGGATCTGACTTTCAGGTGTCTGACTTCAAGACCCTTTGCAGAGCTGTTCTAGTGACTCACTCTGGCAACCAGATCAGGAGGGTGTCATTAGCTCCAACTCCGACGCATAATAGGCTGAGAATTCCTTCAAGGTAAAAGAGCCAGAAGGAAGGGACAGGCGGACAGGAAAAGAACCCAGGAGTCCTCACTCAACCACTGGACAACACTGCCCCTCACATACCTCAGGGAACATCCCTAGGAACAGATGGCTCAAGTGAAGGTTTAGGTTTGCAAGTGCCGTCCTGCCTCAGGGTTTCATTACATAAGTTAAAAATAAAGAAAGTGATTATGGAGCATAATCTATTGCACGTGCTGCAGGGACAGCAGGGTGGGGACCTCCCTGACTTACAAGAACCTGTTATCCACGGATGCCCAGATGCTCTGCAAACGTTAAGCCTCATGACCCTGTGAGGAACCCATGTTGTGATGGGGAAACTAAGGCTCTGGTGGCTTAGAAAGTTATAGATCATTGCTTCAGAGGTTAGCTCAGCAAGTGACCTGCTCTGTACAAGAGCACTGACTGCTCTCGGTTTACTTTGCTGTATCGACGGAATACTGACCCTTTAACTAGCAAGCACCATGACAAGAGACAACGTGACCAACGCTACTTAAGAGCTACTGAAAGGAAAGGAGCTCTAGTAACTTCCCCAGGGCCCTTGTAGCTCAAACATCAGGCTTGGAAATCCTGGTGGGTCAGATTCTCAGTCGGAGTAAATCAGTGCAACGTGGACATCAAGAGAGCTAGGCTGATCCACCAGCTGAGGAGCTGGCTCTGGGATGGGAAATCAGAGTATGTGCGCAAAAGCAAGTTCTAGGAACTGCTCCCCACCTGGCTGCTCCCTGAAAACCAAGTGAAGGAGGGGGGTGTTCTCTTACAGCACCCCGGATCCGCAGCGAGACACGTAGGTGAAGGAATCCATTGGGGGGAGCAATGGGGATGAGATCGCAGCCTCAAGAGGCAGAGCAAACCTCACCCTGGGAGCTAACGCAGCCCCCCAGAGAGTCTGTATCATAGACGCTGTGGGAAAATGAAGGTGGAAAACCGATGCTCAGCTGGGGGCTAGCGTTCAAAGCCAGTAGTGACATCCTACTTCTTAGCAGACTGCAGGATAAATGCAGCACAAGGGCTTTCAGAGCATGGAACCGCAGCACCCGCTAGCCCCCAGTTGTGGGAAGAGGTGGCTTTTGGGACTCCACACACAGTGTGAGGTGGTACTGCCCTGGGATACCCAGCGGGCAGGGCATTGGCTGTTCTTATCTTGGCCACACAGACAGTGGTAGCTTTAGGACAGTTCCTGAAGCTGTCTGATATTTACTTCTGGCTACACTGCGCAGACCAGCAGCTGAGGCTCGTTCCTAATCCAGCGCTTAAGAGCCATCTTTGCAGCTGTCACTCCCTTTCTATGGGGATTTTAGACTTGTTAACACTGGCTTCCTGTTATTCTTCCCAGCTTCCTTTGAAGAGCCTGCTTGTCTGTTGAATAGCAGCGGGGAGAATGCAATGGGCTCTTTTTCGTTCTGTTTAACGATTTTCAGAGGAACGTTTCCTGCAGAGTTTATTTTATCTCTAGCGCATTACAAAGGTCAGCTGGCTGATCATTTACACAACGTTCATGTCTAAAGGTGGGGAGCCTTGCTCAAAGCTAGGGAGCTTTGAATATAACTGCACCACCAGAAGGGGGGGAGAGTGGGAACAAGAGAGTTTTAAAGGATCGTTCTGAAATGCAAACTGAACAGGTGGCTTCATAGGGTGAGCAACATGTCTGCGGTCCCTGCAGCAACAGATCCAAATCCCAGCTAGGCCATCTCGGTCCATCATCCCTTCAAGATCAATTTACTGAGCCCATGCATTCACGGGGAGGGGACTTTCAGACAAGATCCTCAAAACTGAGTCAGCAGCCCTGACATTAAAGAATCTATTATAGTTTCATAAGAGTAGCGGTTTGACCCCCAGGGTCCTTTGCTAAAACGTTCATTCCACCACCCTAGCTGCTACCCTCCCTCCACCCCAGAGCTGGTTGCATTTCAACAGTCCCTGCATGATTATAATTTGTGAAGCGCTGTGGAATCTTTTCCAGTGAAAGGGACTAGAGAGAAGCAAGATAATATAGAGCATCAGTAGTTGCTTTCAGAGAGATTGCCCCCTCCTGTGGGAGGATAATCCATACACAGTTTGGCCATTAGGAGAGAATGTTGCTCCCTAGGTGGTCCTACACCCCAGCTGCTCACAAGATTCCACCTACACTAAGAACCAGATCCACTGCTGAGTGCGGAGACCATTTTAACTCATCACGCAGCTGGGACAAAGCTCATCAGTGTTACTGATTCAATCACGCTGCTGTAGCCCGTGTCAGAAAAGGGACCATTTCTGAGAATAAATGGGGGCCTAGAGAGAGGGGACCATTGGCTTCCGGGGAGAGCAAGGCCTGAGAGTTAGGACTCCTGGGTTCTATTCACAGCTTGGTCACTGAGCATTATGGAAAGAGGCAGCCCTGGTGCCTGCTTGGTGATCTCCACAGCAGTTTTCAGAGCATTATGAGCCCCATCCAAACAAGGCTGCTGGGTGCCTAAAGAACATTCAGAGCTACTGGTGCTGTGCCAGTGACAGACACTCCAGAACACATACATCTTGCTGACGAAGTCTCTCACCTGGGACACCTTCCTAGCCAGGTTTCAAAGCTCGAGGTACTTTCCAGAGTGGTGCCCAGCCCAGCTGTGGGCTACTCACCCTAACAGTAGAGCAAGAAAGTAGCAATATGAGCGGGGAACATGCCCGTCCTTGCTTATAGGCCTGTCATTTAGGATTCATCTTATCACCCCTCACACTCTGTGAGCCCAACTGATTTACTATAGTCAAGAAATCTGAACATTTCTGCCCTTTTCTAAGGCCCTCAGAGCGAATCAAGACTTGCCACATCGCAGGAGGCAGGGCTTAGCTCCATTTTTACAGATGGGTAAACTGAGGCATGGATAGGCTTGTGCTTTCAGAAGTGGGGACTAATGTTGGGTGTTCATTTTGACACACCCAGGCCTGATTTTCCAGAGGTGATGAGCACACAAAAACCCCATTGAAGTTACATATGCTCACTATTTCCAGGGGGAAAAAAAGTCCGCCCCTAGGTGCTAAAGGTGATCATCCAGATGTAATGGACTCTAAACTGTTGGCCTGAGAGATCTCTTTGGTTTGTGCAGTGAGTCAGGAGCAAAGGTGGGAACAGAACCCAGATTTCCTGGCAACTAATCCTGTACCTTACCCTCAAAAGCCAACCTCCCTCCTCCCTGGAACAAAGGGGAAAAGAAAGTGGGAAAGGAAAATCAATCTGAAGGGGCAGTGTTCTAGCACTGCCCTACGTCATTCTGTGGGGATTGCAGGCATTAGCTCAGCAGCGTTCACAGGACACCAGGCCAAGCCAGAGCAGCTGGTGCTGCAGCCAGGGAGGGGTCAGACAAGGGAATCAAACAGGAGTGTTTTAATCACAAAAGAGGCCTTTTTATGCAACTCCTCTGAAGGGATGTGTGTGTGTAGGAGGGGCCACCGGGGGAGAAGAGGGCATATGGTTCTCAGGCCGCAATCTTGCAAAGCATTTAAGCACATGTGAAATTTTAAGCATGAGTGATCCCAGTGAAGTTTTAAGTGCACAGTGATCTGAATACAGCCAGGAAAGAGGTTTCTTACCTGTGTCCTGTCGGAACTGCATCAGGCTTGGTATGTCGATGACATAAGGGGCGAGCATGGCATCTGCCTGCCCCAACGGGATACTGCTGCTGGCCAGCCCAGTTCCTGATCGTCTCCCCTTCTGTGCAGGGGCCTGGAGAGCCTGTTCAATAAAGCTGCACACGCTCCCTCTGTATGGCCTCCACCTGCCGAACTCATCCTGCCATTCCCATACTGCCACTGCGGGCAGGGCCACATGCCCTGGCACGGAATTGGGGAGCCCAGGTGCCCCAGCAGAACCGCTTCCGGCACCCAGTGCTGCTGCCATTTTCCAAAGCGAGCCGAGCCAGAGCACGTAGTTCACCCAACTTCAAACCATCCCCATCAAGGGCGTACGTCAGGCCTGCAAAGAGAGAGAGACAAGACACACAGAGTTAAGAATGCCTGCTGTCAGCTCAGGGTTGTCAATCCAGCAGGTAGGTGGCAAAGTCTACAAATCCAGGGGGAGGAAGAG
This sequence comes from Dermochelys coriacea, assembly GCF_009764565.3. Taxonomy (NCBI): domain Eukaryota; kingdom Metazoa; phylum Chordata; order Testudines; family Dermochelyidae; genus Dermochelys; species Dermochelys coriacea. The sequence continues at coordinate 19,486,479 of NC_050084.1, forward strand.
CATGTGTTTCTCCATGAAAGACAATTGGGAGGTGAAATCGCTGAACACTTCAAGTATGCAACTCAGAAGCGAATCAATGTCAAACCCAGCAGGTTAAATGTAGTTTGGGGTCCTACCCAGGCCTGAATCCTGCTGCCAACGTTGTGGGGTTACAATCAAATGGACAGTGTAAGCTTCCGGGGGCAAAGACTACTCAGCGTTAGACCCCAAGCGCATGATGTCAGCACTGACAAGCAGGCCAACATGTGGCATTACAGGAACCCAGGATTTCCAGTGTTATTCATTATGGGTATTGCAATAGATCCAGAGGCCCTGATCTGGGATCAGATCCCCATTAGCCAGGCTCTGGGCGCACACAACCAAAAACCAATTGCTACCCTTCCCTCCCATGCCGCAGTCAAAGGGTTAATCTGTGTATCACACTGTCTGTGAACAGCCTTCTAAAATGACATGGGCCCTGGAGAGCTCAAGAGCAGGGCACAACTTAACCAACAGAGCAGCCATCAGTCGGCTGGAAGGTTTTTTTCCATCACAATCAGAAGCATGAGTCTGGTGAGATGCAAGTAACAACGGAGCCTCCACTGGTGTATGCAGGCTTGGCGGGGCCCTTTGGGATGTAAGGCAGCCCAGGTTCCTGTGGGCGCAGCACCCACCCCTTGGGGGTGGCTCCTGTGGTTTGTTATTTCCAACTCATCCGTATGGAATAAAGCAGAGACACCCAGATGGCTGCGTTTACAAGAGGAGAGCGATGCATTTTAAAGAAAACGATAGCGAATGAGTCAACCTGTGCAGTTCTACCCAACACCCCCAGGCTTACAAGCCGGCGGCAGCAAACGAGATCCCCCACAGATCATTTGATTTAAAAAAAAAAAAAAAAAAAAAGAATCTTGAGACATTTGCTGCTGTAACTTAGCACCCCCCAATTCCCCAGGAGTGGTTATTTTACAGCTTGGAATTACAAGTCACTTCAACAAACCCCAGGTGCAAAATCTCAACACCTGCCTCGTGCGTTATTTTTACATTGGATTTCATACGCTGCTACTCAACATTGCCGAGCTCAGCTTGGATCATCTCAGTTCAGAGCTCTGCTGTGGAGTTTTCTACCCCATCTGGTGCCCAATGTTTGCAAGCAGAGGGTACTCTGCGCCCCACTGGGAAAGGGACAGCTGTACATAAAGGGCTTCTGGCTTTTCCAAATATAGACAGTGGCCTGGATAACTATCAGCAAAGCAGGCCATCGGGGGAGGCGCGCTCTGTTTTGGAGGGGTCACACAATTGGTTTGTGCTCCTTTTAAAATGTAGTGGCAACAGAAGAAAAAAAAAAGATCACAGCAGATACACATCTATTAACACTTTCTCCTTACGTGATAGCTTTCCCCCAAAGCACTACAGCCTCAAAACCCAGGTGGGGGTAGACATCCTCCTCACCTATTGTACAATGAAATCCTGGGTCATGATTGGCTGAAAAGAGTCATGTAACAAACGGTCTACTGTCTACCTCCTTGGGGGGTCAACAATGCTTAGCTTACTTGAGGAGCTGCAGCTGCCAATCAGCACTAAATATGCACACCAGGACATCCTGATTGGCTGCAAGTGAGTTCCGTGTAAACGAAAATTCACTTCCCGGTAAGTAACTGATACTATTTCCTGGAACAGAAAACTGACAATCTAAAGGGGCAAGGGCTTCCCAGTTTATGCATCTAAATGGAATTCTAGACTACAGCTGTTTGCAAGGATTGTGAAATAACAAACGCAAGTTCCAGGTCTTGGGCAAAGCACTCTGGCAACTTGAAGTTAAGGCTGTATGTTTCTATTCCTTATTGAAGGGTATCGGGGTAGGGGATATCTAAGAGAAAAATGTAGTTTGATTTTTGTTTTCATTAAATAAAACACCCAACCCCACCTCAATCCATCGCTCACCTCCCGCGCCAAACAGTGACACACACATTTTAGAAAGCCTGGAAATCCAAAGTTAAGGTCACCCACACCCTGAACAAAAAACTCGCATGAATTGGCCCTGTCAACACTGGCTCTCCACTTGTGAGGTAACTCCCTTCTTTTCACGTGTCATTATATAATGCCTGCATCTGTAATTTTCACTCCATGCATCTGAAGAAGTGGGGTTTTTTACCCACGAAAGCTTATGCCCAAATAAATCTGTTAGTCTTTAAGGTGCCACTGGACTCGTTTTTTGCGTGGATACAGACTAACACGGCTACCCCCTGATACTTGACACCCTGAACTGTGATCCTCACCCCTTGCATATCTTCCGTTATTGCGTGTAAGATGGAAACAGTTTGAGGTAAATTGCGATAAGGAATTTTACATACTTTAGAAAACTTCTCAGTCTGGTTGCTGATCTCTCATATATCTAACATCCACTGCATTTGCGTCATTTACCTGTAGAGTGTAGGAACAGTGAAGAATATGGCTGTGGTTCTGTATCAACATATCTACCACAGATCTCCCTCGACCCCGCGTGCCTACTGTGTCAGCTACTAAATTCAGTGGTCCAGCTCTTCAGAGATCTGCAGGCCCAGATGTAGTAGCTACATGTCGGTGCTAAATCTCACAGCAGAACAACTTTGCTTTTAGTTTTAAAAAATATCTTCTCCCCTGTTGTTAACAGCACTTTAGATTGTAAGTTTCTAGTTTGTTTTTCACCATTTATGTTACTTGATTATTAACTTGGGCTTCCATCCAGCAATCAGACCTGCACAGGTGGATCTCTGCCCCTGGGGCAGAGCCTCATGTAAGGATCCACCCACCTGGATTTGACTGCAGGACTGGGGACTCTGACAACTAAAGTAGTTTGGTAAGTTTTTGTTTCTTTCTCCTTCACAGTCACTTCCTGCTTCTCAAGCCCTAGCAGAGGGCAGCAGAGCTGGGTTCACAGCACTACCTGGCAACGTTCAAGCCAAAAATCTGTTTCCACTGAAATTTAAAACAGAAGTTGGAGGGGGGAAAAAAAACCCAACAACTATTCAGTTGCGTAAAAGCCTTTTTAAATACATAAAAATCTGAACTTTGGCTCTACAATCCAGCTGACGATGTCCCTTTAAAATTTTTGGATTGAACTCATCAGTGTTAATAAAAACTCAATGATGATGTAGCCTGCCTCACAAGTGGAAAAGAAAAGGCCAGGGAGCCCTATATCTGTGCTGTGGATATAGGCAGTTTTCTAGGGCCGACAGAGTGGAATTCTTTTAAAGCACAGGGTTTTTCAGCATGCTATTCGAACAGGACGATGCCCAGAAACGATTTGCAAGGATCACTTACACCACACTTAGGAAACACGAGGTCTGCAAACAAGCGACTACATATCATCGCGGTGAATGGATTATATTTGAATTAAAAGATTCCTAGGTGTGTAGGCTACACTAAGCCAGGGGTCTCCAACTGGCTGACTACTCAACATCAGAAGGGTGCGTTTGTTACAGGATTGCAGGTAGCCCATACCCCGTGCAATTCGGAAACCGCAAAGGGAAGATCAAACTAACGGCCCTGCTGCTCCGCGTGGTGCTTGCCAAGCCCCACAGCAAATCAAATGAAATTTTAGTTTCATTCCGCTGGGAATTTACAGGAGCAACAGAGGCACTACCATGACCATCATCCATTGTTCAGGGCTCTCTGTGGGTGTCGGTGGAGATACTTGGAAAGAAACATGAGTCTCAGAGCTGTAGAGAAATCTCAGGTACTTGTGCTGTTCCTGGGCACTGTAGGCCAAATCCGGCCCAGCCTGATCCCACCTGGAGCAGCCAGGTGAAATTTACTAGGATCATATCAGTTTTATTCATAGAGTTTAAGGCCAGAATCCTGATCACCAGGTCTGACCTCCTGCATAACACAGGCCAGGGACCCTCACCCAGTGATTTTTGCATCAACCCTTAACTTCTCTGTGGGCTACAGTATATCTTGCAGAAAGGTATCCAACCCTGACTCTGGGGTTCAGGGAATGGTATGGCCTGTACCCCAAACTTGACCTGGGATTCATGGGAGAGTAATAACCATAGGTCTGGCCTAGGAATCAGGAGACCTGGGTTCTATTCCCAGCTCTGACACTGACCTCCAGTGTGACCTTGACCAATTCCTTACCTCACTGTGCCTCTGTTTCCCCTCCCACCCTTTGTCTGTTTAGACTATAAATTCCTTATCGTTTCTGTCCAGTGCCTAGCACAACAGGCAAATAGAACCAGGAGGTCTGCGTTTTCAAGGCAGAAATGCAGACCCACCTGGATACTAGAAAAAGTATTACTAGCAAACGCAGTGCGAACGTAGAGAAGGAAATCAGACAGCCTGATATAAGAGAGAACTAAACTGTATGCTAGTTCACCACCCTATGCAATCCTAGAGCTTTCACAACAATTAAAAAATTAAGACTGCAACCTGATTCAAGGTCATCGGAATGACTTTCCAGCTCCAGAGCCTTTCAAAAAGAAAAGGAGTACTTGTGGCACCTTAGAGGCTAACAAATTTATTTGAGCATAAGCTTTCGTGAGCTACAGCTCACTTCATCGGATGCATTTGCAAAGGCATGCGATCAGGCCACGACACAGAACTCCATCTTGGATACCAGTGTTTTTCCACAAACTGAGTTTGGGACAAAGGGTTCCTGCCATATGCTAAAGCTATATAAGGCAGGGAGTGACCTCACTGGTTGTTCTTCACTCCCCCACAACTGAACACCTAAGAGAATCTCCTAAAGAAAAGGACTTGGAATGGGGGTGGGAATCCCAAGATGCAAAGCAAGTGCAACTTGTGGCTTGACTATCTGCAAGCCTGCTGGTATCATCAGCCAGGGTGAGAATTTGCCAATTCATATCCTACCTTTCTGGTATTTTAGGCTTAGTTTGCGGTTTTGTTTATTGACTAGATAATCTGCTGGGATCTGTCTGCTAACACTTATAATCATGGAAAAATCTATTTTTTTGTAATTAATAAACTTATTTTATGTTTTCATCTAAACCAGTGAATTTGAATGAAGTGCTTGGGAATCTTAGCTCAAGGGACAGGGGCATTTCCTCTCCACATTGGGGGGGGGGGGGGGAGAACTGGATAATAAATTCATACTGGTCAGGGTTTTGACCAGGGCAGGATGGCACAGCTCTGGGGTCCTAAGTTGAGAAGCTGATGGTTATTTTGGCTGTAGCTTCTCTATTGTTGGTTCATGCAGTGGCTGGTCATCCTGTGTGTAACTGCAGCTGGGTGTGTCCCGACCTGTGTGTTTGCTAGTGGAAGTGTAGGACTGGGAGTAGGTCTGCAGCTTCTCACAGCAGCACAGTGTGAGAGGGAGCCCAGACTGGTGAGTCAGAGGGCTCAGTGGTACCCCAGTTCCAGGTGGCACCCTGGGGGGGAACCCTTCACACGCATACTTGCGCTGTTCAATAGGAGCTATCACGAGTATTACTCGCCATGTAAGCACAGAGAGCAGCAGCGGAGCCAAAGCCGAGTACACATTCATGGGTTTCAGTGTGCGTACCTGAGCTGGGGAATCAAGCCCCTAGCTCATAGTGTAGACGTACTTAATACAGAGCACTCCCCTCAGATCATACCAGTCCAGAGACCAGCCTGCAAAATTCTAAATTCTTTCCGCTACTACCGAAGCCAAGGGGAGCTGAAAGCACTCAGCACCTCCCAGGATCAGACCCTTCATCAGGAAGGTTTGCACTAAAGAAACAATGTCAACTCAAAGCTGGAGCACTTCAGATTCTGTATAAACACATTTATACCAAACCCAACAGACATGCATCCATTCATTTCTTTTCATTCAAATGGAAAAGGGTTTTATACAGATATTGTAGGATGCTGTTCAAATGCAAAACAAGAAACAGTTGCTTTTAAGCACACATTCTCTTGGGGGTGGGGTTTTCCACTGAGAGCCTGAAAGCAAAACGGAAGTTTCCACTTTTTGGCTTATATTATCTCAGCAAATATTTATTTGCCCAGGCTGAGAGAATCACTATAAACAATCAGCATGAACAACAAAAAGAAAATTAGATTTTAAACACTAGTTCAATTTTAGTAAGCCAAGTGCTCTTCGTAACTTGGGCCAGGAATTCTGATTGGAAATATTATGAAGAAGTGGTCAGTGTCCTTTTAAAGAACTAAACTCAGAAATGACTATTTATATGGTAGATCCATATAAAAGGCCCAGTTAGGGAGGAAGAGTGGTCTGGTGGTTAGGACACTACCCTAGGAATCTGGAAATGTGGGTTCAATTCCCTTCTCTACCACAGACTTCATGTATGACTCTGGGAAAGTCACCCTCTGATTCTGTTTCTCAGCGGTAACATAGGAATAGCACAGGGTGTTGTGAGGCTACAGACACTGACTACCTCTCAGTCCTCAGATACTATAGCAATGGGAGGCCACGTAATACCACAGATATTGCCTGCCAGGAACAACTGACAGTCTCGAGTCCAGAAACTATAACTGGACCCTTGTGGTCCAAATGCAGAAGCAGGACCAAGGGCCTCATCCAGTAAACAGTACCAGGCACGGTGTCCCCATGGGAATACTGGTAGCATTTGCAGGATCAGACCGTGAGGAAGAAAAGTCCTATAGTTAAGACAAGGGTAAAACCTGGGCATTTAGGGCATGTCTACACAGCAAGCAGGATCCCACAGCAGCGAGTCTCAGAGCCCAGGTCTACAGACTTGGGCTCAGGCTACAGCACTAAAAATAGCGTGTAGATGTTCGGTATCTGAAGCTTAGGGAGTGGGATCTTCAGAGCTGCAGCAGGATTCTGCTTGCTGTGTAGACGTACCCTACATGCCCTAGATCTCATTGAAACTAAGTGAAAATGGGCCTTTAGCACTTGAAAAGTTCACCCCAAGTCAAAATTAATCTCATTTCTGTAAAAGGCAGCTCCCACCGAACTTCCTTCTAAATATCAAAGGAAATTGCTTTAAAAGATGCAAGATTAAAAAAAAAAATCTTTAGGTCCTAGACATTTCATAACTTTTGAGAATGAAAATAAATTGCTATCTTAAAGCGTCACCGCCAGTTTAAAAACTGGCATCTGTCTGAAAGTGCTTTCCCAAGGAACAAGCAAAGGCTGGGCTACCACAAATTGCTCTGATTGAACTAAATGGGTTTCTAAACAGATTTAGTTAAGTTGGCACAAACCCTTCGCAAACTAAACTCATATCCGCCTCGCAATGTGGACATCAGCTTAGGAGGAGCTGATTGTGAGTTAGCGTGCAATGGAGATGCACAGATTTAGTTCAGCCAGTGGAATTTCTGGGCACGGACTGGCCAAATGTTACTATAGTAGAAGGATGAAAGAGACGCAAGCCTTAGCTCCGTTCATCAGTGCAGCTTACCCCAGCTCCAAGCAATGATACACTGCACTAGCTCACATTGTACAGCTTTGCCCATCCATGGGGTTTACACAGGTGCAGTTATAATCAGGATAAAGCCCCTCTCTGTTTTTACAGCTTTGACACCAACAGCACCTTGTGCATAGTCAGTTTCACGGTTTCCAGTCTAGTCAGTCTCCCCTGTTGTGCGTGGAGGTTTTGCACACAGCAATGGGGGAAGGAGGGAGAAACATTTTAAAAAATAAGAACATGTGATTTTAAACCCACACACACTGGCAGGAGGACTTGGGCAGGTGTGAGATCTGAAACTGTTACTCATTCTTTTAAAAGTAACTAGCTTTAATTGGTGCCACTTTAAATTCTCAGGTTATAGTTATCTGGGAATGAACTAAGTGGACTGAGTCTCCCCTTGCATTTTAGAGGGTGTCTGTCACTAGCACCTGCAAGAGACCAGTTTTCAGAGTAGCCGCCGTGTTAGTCTGTATTTGCAAAAAGAAAAGGAGTACTTGTGGCACCTTAGAGACTAAAATTTATTTGAGCATAAGCTTTCATGAGCTACAGCTCACTTCATTGGATGGGTCACATTTGAGTGGAGACAGTCGATATTGAAAATGAAAGGAGTGATGTTGAATGAGATGTGCATGCTCTGCAAGGGGGAATAGCACTGACAGATTGTTTGCAAAGCTGGGTGTGCCACACTGGAGGAGGCTGAAAGTGGTAGACACCCACAGCTCTCTAGGGAGGGGTAATAGAGTAGTAGAGTAGGCTGGGCACAAGGGCTCCATGTCCCTGGAGCTGGACAGATCTGAGCGGATGGGGCGGGAGAAGAGAGAGGATTGAATAGTAAAGTGGGAGTAAGATCTCCAGAACACACAGAGGCTCTAAGTGCCCACCCAGAGTAATGAAACGTGCCCAAACCTGAGGAGCAGTTCCAGCGCTAGGCACAGACAAATCCCCCGACTGGCAGACACACACTTCTCACTAGAGAAAGGAAGAAATGAAGGGATCAGTTACCTCCACCCAAATCACCAAGGGAACCTCAAGTTACCTCACCATCACCTCCCTGCCCTCCCAGAGATACCCTACAGCGAGCAGACCTCAGAGTTAGACCCCTATCCCACAACACTGCCCTCCGATTTCCCCCAGGGCCAGACCCCCCCGCCCTCCTGGACCCCTCACCCTCCGGCAGGGGCCTGGCCCCCCTCCGGCAGGGGCCTGGTCTCCCCCCGCCCTCCTGCCTGCCTGCCCGCCAGCCCCCCCCGGCAGGGGCCTGGTCCCCCCCGCCCTCCTGCCTGGTCCCCCCCCGGCAGGGGCCTGGTCCCCCCCTGCCCTCCTGCCTGCCCCCCCCAGCAGGGGCCTGGTCCCCCCCCGCCCTCCTGCCTGGTCCCCCCCGGCAGGGGCCTGGTCCTCCCCCGCCCTCCTGCCTGCCCCCCCCGGCAGGGGCCTGGGCCCCCCCCCCCCCCTCCGGGCCCCCCCCCGGCAGGGGCCTGGCCCCCCCCGCCCTCCTGGCCCCCCCCCCGCCCTCCTGCCTGCCTGGCCCCCCCCGGCAGGGGCCTGGCCCCCTCCCCGCCCTCCTGGCCCCCCCCGGCAGGGGCCTGGCCCCCCCCCGCCCTCCTGGCCCCCCCCCGGCAGGGGCCTGGCCCCCCCCGCCCTCCTGCCTGCCTGGCCCCCCCCGGCAGGGGCCTGGCCCCCTCCCCGCCCTCCTGCCTGCCTGGCCCCCCCCCGGCAGGGGCCTGCCCCCCCCGCCCTCCTGCCGGCCTGGCCCCCCCCCGGCAGGGGCCTGCCCCCCCCGCCCTCCTGCCTGCCTGGCCCCCCCCCCCGGCAGGGGCCTGGCCCCCCCCGCCCTCCTGGCCCCCCCCGGCAGGGGCCTGGCCCCCCCCGCCCTCCTGCCTGCCTGGCCCCCCCCCGGCAGGGGCCTGGCCCCCCCCCACCCTCCTGCCTGCCTGGCCCCCCCGGCAGGGGCCTGGCCCCCCCCCGCCCCCCCGGCAGGGGCCTGGCCCCCCCCCGCCCTCCTGCCTGCCTGGCCCCCCCCGGCAGGGGCCTGGCCCCCCCCCCGCCCTCCTGGCCCCCCCCGGCAGGGGCCTGGCCCCCCCCCGCCCTCCTGCCTGCCTGGCCCCCCCCGGCAGGGGCCTGGCCCCCCCCCGCCCTCCTGCCTGCCTGGCCCCCCCGGCAGGGGCCTGGCCCCCCCCGCCCCCCCGGCAGGGGCCTGGCCCCCCCCCGCCCTCCTGCCTGCCTGGCCCCCCCCGGCAGGGGCCTGGCCCCCCCCCCGCCCTCCTGGCCCCCCCCGGCAGGGGCCTGGCCCCCCCCCGCCCTCCTGCCTGCCTGGCCCCCCCCGGCAGGGGCCGGGCCCCCCCCCGCCCTCCTGCCTGCCTGGCCCCCCCCGGCAGGGGCCTGGCCCCCCCCCCCCGCCCTCGTGCCTGCCTGCCTGGCCCCCCCCGGCAGGGGCCTGGCCCCCCCCCCGCCCTCCTGCCTGCCTGCCTGCCTGGCCCCCCCCGGCAGGGGCCTGCCCCCCCCCCCCTCCTGCCTGCCTGCCTGGCCCCCCCCGGCAGGGGCCTGGCCCCCCCCCCGCCCTCCTGCCTGCCTGCCTGGCCCCCCCCGGCAGGGGCCTGGCCCCCCCCCGCCCTCCTGCCTGCCTGCCTGGCCCCCCCCGGCAGGGGCCTGGCCCCCCCCCGCCCTCCTGCCTGCCTGCCTGGCCCCCCCCGGCAGGGGCCTGGCCCCCCCCGCCCTCCTGCCTGCCCGGCCCCCCCCCCCGGCAGGGGCCTGGCCCCCCCCCGCCCTCCTGCCTGCCCGGCCCCCCCCCCCCGCCAGGGGCCTGGCCCCCCCCCGCCCTCCTGCCTGCCCGCCCCCCCTCCGGCAGGGGCCTGGCTCCCCCCGCCCGCCCCCCAGGCGCCAGACCCCCCAGGCATCTCCCCCGACTCGCGCCGTTCAGAGGCCCGGGGCGCCCCTCACCGCCACTCCGGGCGCCGCTCGGCTCCGCTCCGGCCAGCGCTGGGCAGGAGGCAGCGAGAGCTGCTGGGGGCAGCGCCTTCCTTCGCAGCCGAGACAGAGAGCCCAGCGCGCATGCGCCTCCCCGCGGGGCACCCTGGGACTTGTAGTGCGGAGCGGCCGTCGGCCTTCCCCCACCCACCGCCTCTAGCTCGCCCTGCCCCAGCCTCAGCAGCAGCCACCTGACCCAGTCCAGACCCGCCACCGCTTTGGGGGTTTTATTAGGGCTCCCCCACTCCAGCCCACCCCCCCAGTTTGGGGGGCTTTTGGGGGCTCCCCAGCCCCCCCAGTTTTGGTGATTTTATTGGGGCTCACCCAGCTCCCCTCCAGTGTTGGGGTCTTTTCAGGGGTCCCCCAACTCCTCCCATTGCCACAGCTTTGGGGACTGAATGCGCCACGCTCAACCTCCCCCTGTCATTTCTTTGGGGCCTTACTGGGGCTCCCCCAGCCCAACTGGCACCTTCTGGGCCTTTGAAGCCCCCCAAATGTCCCCCCCCAATTCATTGGCCTGATCCTCCTTGGAACCCACGTGTACGGGGAGTTTGCCGACAGACCCATCCCAGCCCAGGTGGGAGGCGGTTCAAAGCCCCTCTCAGGCGAGTGCACATGGCCACTCCGTCCCAACTGCTGCCTTATGAAAGCAGGACCCAGTTCTCAGCCACCCCTTCCTGTAGTTGGGACAGGGAGGTGCACAGTGTCACTGACCCCAGCTGCTCCAAAGCCATGAACCAGCCCCCCAACCCTGCCCCCAAATCATAAGTTTGGCTTAAAAACCATGAGACTTGGGTTTATTTCTTTGCCTTCAGGTCACAAGCTGGTCCACTTTCAAGCTTTTCTCTGCACCCAAAAAGCCACTCACTTTTGATTTAAATGACAGCTGAGAGTCTCACATAATCACATGACTCTGGGTGCTGGGGCTTTAAGAAACACCACAAATATTGTGAGACTCATAGCCTCCCAGCTGCTCCCATCTTGTTTCAAATCTTCTTTGAGTCTCTTCTCTTCTCTTTTCTGCACCTCTTACTGGCACAAGGAGAGGGAAATGACATCTGTCCTACTGCATTTTCAGAGAGAGGTTGGATAAAAGCTGCTATACAAAATGTTATCAGATTCTGTTGTATTATTAAGGCCTGACAAAAACAAATGGTTACAGAGACAGTAAGCGAGGCTGGAAAATGGGATTAAAGATGGGTATTTTATGATCTGGGGCTTCCAGCACAGAAAATCTAGTTTAAAAAAATTGTAATCAGTCATCAGTAACTTGGTATTTTACGGAAGATTTACTTAGGCAGATTAATCTCAAATCTCTGTTAAATTTTCTGCACTGCTTAGCTCCTTAGCTCTCTGACTTCAAACAGACTTAGTAGGACTGAATGAGAACCAGAGGCAGCTCCAACACCTATATCTGATGAACAGGAATTGTTACATTTTTGCCTGTGGGTGATAAAGGTAGGATTATGGAAGCTGCACAAAGCAAGAGAATCACCTGGAAGATTAAAGAATCTTTATGTTCCCTGCCTTAAAGACAACAGCTGCAAAGAGAGAAAAGGATTTGTGTCTCCAAAGGAAAAACTGGAAAAGCATAGAGGATGGAGTGTGTCAGTTTTCTCCCCTGCAAAATTCAGGATCAGCTATAAAAGACTTAACAAAGTATTTTGCAGGGAACAGTCCTGCACGGGTAGGGGGAGCAGTGGACAACGTGACTTTGCTTTTTCCCCCTTCTGAGTCTTTGGTAGTTTTTATTATGAGGCCTTTTGTTGAAATCTTCTTCTTGCATGTGACCGGAGAGATACCAGTGCTGTTGCTTAGCAATTGATTTATAGCTCCAGCTTTCTTCTATGTTTTTGAACGGCTTTGGTTTCTCTTTTCTTTGGAATTAGTGAGGGTCAGATTCTGATCTCAGGAACAGGGGAGGAGGTTTTAAATGTTTTACAGATTTACAAGCGTACACATGTGTCTACAAGTTTACAAAACATTTGGAAAAGTTTGCGAGATAAAGAACATAAGAACGGCCATACTGGGTCCGACCAATGGGCCATCTAGCCCAGTGTCCTGTCTCTGACGTTGGCCAGTGCCAGATGCTACAGAGGGAATGAACAGAACGGGACATCCATCCCCTGTCATCCAGTCCCAGCTTCTGGCAGTCAGAGGTTTAGCCAGAGCATAGGGTTACATATGACCATCTTGGCTAATAGCCACTGATGGACCTGTCCATGAAATTAACTAATTCTTTTTTTGAGCCCAGTTTTACTTTTGGTCTTCACAACATCCCCTGGCAATGAGTTCCACAGGTTGACTGTGCGTTGTGTGAAGAAATACTTCCTTATGTTTTTTCTAAACCTCCTGCTTATTAATTTCAGTGGGTGACCTTTGGTTCTTATGTCATGTAAAGAAATAAATCACGCTTCCCTATTAACTTTCTCCACATCATTCATGATTTTATAGACCATTATCATATCTCCCCACTTAGTTGTCTCTTTTCTAAGCTGAACTGTTCTAGTCTTATTAATCTCTCCTCATACAGAAGTTGTTCCATCCCCCTAATCATTTTTGTTGCCTTTCTCTGTATCTTTTCCAATTCTAATACATCTTTTTGGAGATGGAGCGACCAGAACTGCACACAGTATTCCAAGTGTGAGCAGCGTGAGGAGGGGGGTGTATAAACACCGCACAGGGTACAGGTTCAGATTCATACTACAGTATTATTGTGCAGGCTTGAAGAGGCTGCATCGGGCAGAGCCGGAATAATAAGGAGGCTCTCAGTCAAACCTGAGGTGCACTGGCTGAGCTGTGTGTCTAGGATAGTTGGGTGTGACTAGAAGAAGAGGGTCAGCATTGAGGTGCATTGCCAGAGCTAGGTGAGGGGGGTTCTGGACTAAAAAGACCTGGGTGATGTTACAGATGGAGAGGTATTAGCAGATCTGGGTGCAGGGCTATGAAAGATCAGACTAAAGGTGCATTGGCTGGATTATTAGAAGACCTTGAGGGCTTGTCTACACTTAACATGCTACAGCAGTACTTCTGTCGTGGTTTGGTGAAGACACTACTATCGGTGCAGGCACTCCAGCTCCCCGAGAGGTGATATCAACCTAGCACTGTCTACACCAGGGGTTAGGTCAGTTTAACCGCGTCACTCTAGGCTATGGATTTTTCACACCCCTGAGCAATGGAGTTTGCCAACCTAATTTCCTAGTGTAGACCAGGCCTGAGTCAGACCAACAAAGAAGTTCTGTGATGCACTCAAAGCTGGTTTTGGTCCATCAAGGAGGAGTGCTCCTCTTCATGTCAAAGTGGATTTCGTAAAGACCACGTATCCATCCATCGTGTCAGTAGTATGAACATTTTGCTGGTTGCTGGTCCTAAATGTATTACTGTAGCCACTTGGTGATGTGGAACAACAGTCAATGCCCTCAACAGACCTTCTACTTAGTCAAGTTGTTAGCAAAGCCACACCATCAAATACAATTTGAGTACAGGACCCAATGGAATGAATGTCTGTTGAGCTCTAACGGACTAACTTCATGTCCCTGCAATATTTGCTGCTCACAAACTGGGAAGAATTAGTAAGGGAAGCAGAAGTGGATGGGAACCTGGGAGGCAGTGACCATGAGAGGGTCGAGTTCAGGATCCTGACACAAGAAAGAAAGGAGAGCAGCAGAATACATACCCTGGACTTCAGAAAAGCAGACTTTGACTCCCTCAGGGAACTGATGGGAGAATAACATGAGGGGGGAAAGAATCCAGGAGAGCTGGCTGTATTTTAAAGAATCCTTATTGAGGTTACAGGAACAAACCATCCCGATGTGTAGAAAGAATAGTAAATATGGCAGGCGACCAGCGTGGCTTAACAGTGAAATCCTTGCTGATCTTAAACACAAAAAAGAAGCTTACAAGAAGTGGAAGATTGGGAGGAGTATAAAAATATTGCTCGGGCATGCAGGAGTGAAATCAGGAAGGCCAAGTCACATTTGGAGTTGCAGCTAGCAATAGATGTTAAGAGTAACAAGAAGAGTTTCTTCAGGTATGTTAGTAACAAGAAGAAAGTCAAGGAAAGTGTGGGCCCCTTACTGAATGAGGGAGGCAACCTAGTGACAGAGGATGTGGAAAAAGCTAATGTACTCAATGCTTTTTTTGCCTCTGTTTTCACGAACAATGTCAGCTCCCAGACTACTGCACGGGAAGGAAGTGACCAGCCCTCTGTGGAGAAAGAAGTGATTCGGGACTATTTAGAAAAGCTGGACGAGCATAAGTCCATGGGGCCGGATGGTGGATGGTCTTTGGAATGCAAATTGTCTGGCCAAAGTTCAGAGCGAGATGCAAAGTGAGACGTCACATCCTTATCTGTAGGGCGTGCTGTTAGCAGGCAGCAAGCTGGTAGGGTCTCCCACAGTATTCTTGCCAGCAAGTTAAAGAAGTATGGGCTGGATGAATGGACTATAAGGTGGATAGAAAGTTGGCTAGATCGTTGGGCTCAACGGATAGTGATCAATGGCTCCCTGTCTAGTTGGCAGCCGGTATCAAGCAGAGTGCCCCAAGGGTCGGTCCTGGGGCTGGTCTTGTTCAGTATCTTCATTAATGATCTGGAGGATGGCGTGGATTGCACCCTCAGCAAGTTTGCAGATGATACTAAACTGGGAGGAGTGGTAGATACGCTGCAGGGTAGGGATAGGATACAGAGGGACCTAAACAAATTAGAGGATTGGACCAAAAGAAATCTGATGAGGTTCAACAAGGACAAGTGGAGTCCTGCCCTTAGGACGGAAGAATCCCATGCACCACTACAGACTAGGGACCGAATGGCTCGGCAGCTGTTCTGCAGAAAAGGACCTAGGGGTTACAGTGGACGAGAAGCTGGATATAAGTCAACAGTGTGCCGTTGTTGCCAAGAAGGGTAACGGCATTTTGGGCTGTATAAGTAGGGGCATTGCCAACAGATCGAGGGATGTGATCGTTCCCCTCTATTCAACATTGGTGAGGCCTCATCTGGAGTACTGTGTCCAGTTTTTGGCCCCACACTACAAGAAGGATGTGGAAAAATTGGAAAGCATCCAGCGGAGTGCAACAAAAATGATTAGGGGGCTGGAACACATGACTTCTGAGGAGATGCTGAGGGAACTGGGATTGTTTAGTCTGAGGAAGAGAAGAATGAGGGGGGATTCGATAGCTGCTTTCAACTAACTGAAAGGGGGTTCCAAAGAGGCTGGATCTAGACTGTTCTCAGTGGTAGCAGATGACAGAACAAGGAGCATTGGTCTCAAGTTGAAGTGGGGGAGGTTTAGGTTGGATATTAAGAAAAACTTTTTCACTAGAAGGGTGGTGAAGCACTGGAATGGGTTACCTAGGGAGGTGGTGGAATCTCCTTCCTTTGAGGTTTTTAAGGTCAGGCTTGACAAAGCCGTGGCTGGGATGATTTATTTGGGGATAGGTCCTGCTTTGAGCAGGGGGTTGGACTAGATGACCTCCTGAGGTCCCTTCCAACCCTGATATTCTATGATTCTATGATCTGGGACCAAGAAACTGGACCACTAGAAGTTGACACCATTACAAGGGACGGGCTTAAGGGAAAGGGCTCAAAACAGACTGATATTTAAGAGGTATCTTTTTAAACTGTCGACAGCGTGTGAAACATTGGTGAGAGTTCTCTATCTGATAGGAGACAATATCATCCATTATGAACTCCCAGGGTTAATGTGGTTTTCTATCATGATGCAGCAGCACTGTTAGAGGAGCAGCTCCTCATTGGAACCAACGAAGCTATGACAATTCACACCAGTTGAGGATCTCCCTGGGATATATCTACGGTTCCACAATTTCCAGAACAGCCCAGGGAACAAAACAGTAGACCCAACCGAAGACTTGGTTATGATCAACTGTCCTTGGGCCAGATTCAATCAGCTTGAATAGTTGCCACCAATTCGCACATTGTAACTGAGGTGAGAATCTGGGCCCTGTTTTCGGAGGCTCCTGAGGCTCTGGAGATGCCCAGGGAACACTATTTGACCACTCTGTGAAGACATGGATGGATAGAATGGTATCAGATGACTCTGACATCATAAATGCGGTTGTTGCTAAATCATCAGACTGTTCTTTGAAGCTGTGTCAAATGAAGCAATTTGTGATCCACCCTGGTAGTAAAGATAAGGTTCTCCTTGGACGAACTCTAATCTATTTGTTAGTCTCTAAGGTGCCACAAGTACTCCTTTTCTAATCTATTATGTTTGTGTGCATCCACAAAGATCCTGGAAGCTCATTGGTGATAATCGTCAACTTGCTGCCTGCTGACAGCACACCCTACAGATAAGGATGTGACGTCTCACTTTGCATCTCTCTCTGAACTTTGGCCGGACAATTTGCATTCCAAAGACAGGTTGCACTAACCAGAGCCCAAGTGTTCAGATTGTCAACCCAAACAGCTGTAAAGATATGGCTCTACACACCAGGGCCACATTTACAAACCTTAGATAGGGTCTTCCTGTATCACCCTTTAACAGATGAAGAAGTTACATTGCATATCCAGAAAACAAGTTCTGCATTTGGTCGTCAGCAGAACCGGGTGTGGAAGCAGGGTGAGATCTGCTTTTGTACAAACAGGGGCTCCCTTCTGTGTGCAGTGGAGATGTGATCTTGCTACCAGAGCCCTATCAAAGAGCTCGATGGTGTTTACATGAGACATCTTCATTGACTCCTCGGCATAAAGTGTCGAGGTAAAATAGCCAGCAACACTGTATTGAAGCACAAGAATCTCAACAACACCTTTGTATTAGAGAATCACAGAGAGGCCCCAGATGAGATCGAGTCTCCATTGTGCTGGGCGCTGTACAAACACAATAAGAGACAGCCCCTGCCTCAAAGAGCTGAGCCTCTACATTGACAAGATAGGATTTTTATCCTTGTTTTACAGCTGGGAAACTGAGGCACTGAAATCACTGGGAGTTGGGAGCCTAAATGCCTTTGAAGATCCAGCCAAAGAGGGTAAGTGATTTGTCCCAGGCCATATGGGAGGTTTGAAGCAACGCTGGGCGCTGCACACAGAGCTGCTGAGTCTCAGTTAAGGGCTTTAACCACAAGGCCAGCCTTCCAGTCTGCTAAGAGGTAGCTGAGAAAGACGAGTGCTGGTTTGGGATTGCCTTTGGATGTTTAGATGGGGAACTCTTTGGGAGTGGGACTGTCTAGCAATATGTGTACGTACAGCACCCAACACGATGGGGCCCAATCTCAGTGGCAGCATCGGCACAGAGCCATGCCGGATATAGGGGCCCAGATCCGCACCTCACTCCCATTGATTTCACAGGCATCAGGTGCCTAAACACCTTCGAGGATGTGGGCCGCAGAGACTCCCTGTTCGCACATCACGTTCCTATGGCCAGCACAACTCCGCGTTCTCTCCCACGCTACTCCGTGGGTGGATGCTTCCTGATACCCCATACGCACGTACCCAGCTATCCAAATCAACCTGCCAAAGCACAGACTGAGAGCACCCAGCGTGGGAGAGTCTCTTGTTAGTGTAGTCAGTAGACAGGAACCAGCTAGCTCAAGATTTGTCCTCGCCTTTGTTCTTTTCTTGCAGCAGGGCCATAGGGGCTGAGTTAACTTCTCCATGATGACCACCTCTTACGTGTTTTTGAATCAAGGACCTGTACTAAGGTATATAAACCCTCATGCTTCAGGCTCTGCTAAGTGATGGGGGTTAGGTTGATACTTCAGGGAGGAAACGAATTACACAAGGCCTGTCTGTATAAGGATATTGATCGGGATAGCTAGAGCACTTTAAATTCACACCCTACCTTACTTTGGCATAACTTCCCATGCAAACAAGTCCTAAGTGATAGGAGTTATGAAGAAACTTCCCCTGCAGGAAGGTTATTAGATTTGTACTTTCCCCTGACACATCTGGTGCAGCTCAGAGACAGAATAGTGGAGTAGATGGATCATGGCTTTGCTAAGATGTTGTCTTGTCTTCTGGCCCCCAGGAACCAGCTGATGCTTTTGCTGCTGGAGAAAGGCTACATCTCCTCTGTCCCTGGGAAGTGGCTGTTGTGGGCAAGATGCCAGCCTGCAGCCCTCTTGGCTTCTCTTCCTGGCTCTGCTGCTAAATAGAAGGCTGAGTCACCTAGGATAAATATTTCAGAAATGGCCCTGGATTGCGAGAGCTGAACGTGAGACACCCAGGGCCTGATTTTCAGAGATGCTGAGCCCTCCCCCTGCCCCAACAACTCCAGCGGAAGTCAGTTGGAGCTGCAGGGAGCTCAGTGCCATTAAAAAGCTACCCAGGGTGTCATGTTGGGCGCCTAAAAATGCAGATGTTCCAAATCGGTATCCCATAATTTGACTACTGTGGCATAAGTGACTTGGCCAAAGTCACACATCAAGTCAATGGCCGAGCTAAGAATAGAACCCAGGGCTTCTGTGCCTCAGTTTCCCCATCTTTATACAATTCTTGGAGATGTATAGGTGGAAAGATCTGAGAGCTAAGCATTTTAGGGCAGATTCTCAACTGGGGTAAATTTCCTCTTGTGCTCTAGCTCTCCTGGGCTGGCTAGTGGTTCTGGAGTGACACTCTAGTTCACAACTGCTTTTGCCTAGATTGTTTCCTCACCCCTGTTGTTTTCATTTGTTGTTTGTTTGCTGCTCCGTGGTCGGCTAAAGGCAGATATTGCTGAGCTAATATAAACAGCTCTGCCCCGCCACTAAAAAACAACCCCCCACAAAAGTAGTTAGCAGAGCAGAGCAGATCCTAGGAGTGGGCGGGACAGGACAGGGTGTTATCGTTCGACCCAAATGGAACACAAGGCCTTTTCCTGGTTTTGCTTCAGGGGAGGTGAGTTTGCAGCCCTCATGCTTCACTTGGACGGGATCCACGTGGGGCTGGAAGGGGAACAGAGTAGTGCCAGCTGTGCGTTGACTTCCAAGAGACAGCCTGGTCAGTACACCTTGGAAAGCAGCTGCCCACATCACTGCCTAGCACATGCTGCAGATGGGAACGTACAGGCTGTAACTTCTTAACCCACGTGCCTTGGTGGGTCACTGGCTTCCAGGATTGAACTGGATCTTAAACTGCCTGAGCTAAAAGAAAAGGAGGATTTGTGGCACCTTAGAGACAAATTTATTTGAGCATAAGCTTTCGTGAGCTACAGCTCACTTCATCGGATGCATTCAGTGGAAAATACAGTGGGGAGATTTATATACACAGAGAACATGAAACAATGGGTGTTACCATACACACTCTAATGAGAATGGATGAAGTGAGCTGAAGCTCATGAAAGCTTATGCTCAAATAAATTTGTTAGTCTCTAAGGGGTCACAAGTCCTCCTTTTCTTTTTGCAGATACAGACTAAACACAGCTGCTACTCTGAAACCTGTCATTATGCAAGGCACTGAATTTAGCCGTATGGAGTGGAAATCTATCAACTTCATGAAAAAACTCATACAGATACAGACAGACATCATCTTCCTTTCCAAATGTAAACAGATGGACATCATACCAAAAGGACTGAAGGTAAAAAATCCATTCTCTTTACTGTGTGTATGGTAACACCCATTGTTTCATGTTCTCTGTGTATATAAATCTCCCCACTGTATTTTCCACTGAATGCATCCGATGAAGTGAGCTGTAGCTCACGAAAGCTTATGCTCAAATAAATTTGTTAGTCTCTAAGGTGCCACAAGTCCTCCTTTTCTTTTTGCCTGAGCTAAGAGATCCACTGCCAGTGTTTTCCTCAGGAACTGAAATGAGAGCGGCGTTGGCCACCGGGGGCGGGGAATTCAGAGGGGAGGTTCACCCCAGGCTCATCAGCCTCGCTTTGTGGCCTAGCCATGACACTAAGGGGATGCGGAATACGTGACAGCAACTCTGTAATAATTCATGCGGGAGGCTGACCTGGTACTGGGGACGTTTTCGGTTTGAATAGAGGGGTCTAGGCATGGCAGTAATATTAATCCCAGTTGAATAGAGGTCTGTAAAGAAAACAAGCATGAAGGACACAGAGTGGCTCAAGATAAGTCCTGCAGGCCTGCCTCCCCAGCTGGGGAAGGACTGACCCCACCCCAGAGTCTAGTTCAGGCTATAAGGGCTTCAGCTTTATTTCTTCCATGTAAAACTGGTAACACAAGTTCCACCTCTCAGGCCTTCCCCCCACCTACCAGAGCTCTCTCCCCACCTGACCCCCTCTGGCTTTGATAATCCCCTATCCCTATCCCTAGCCGAGCAGCCTCAGCTGGAAGGTAACTGATCCATCACAGGTGAGGCTCAGCCCAGGTCCCCTTCAAGGGCCAGCCACTTTGCGGCTCCCCCTGCAGGGTTGGGAAGAGATAGACGCCGCCGGCACTAGATGCTGTGAAGAGTGTGTCTCTGGGTTCCATCCAGCTTGCAGAACTGGTTTTGATGGGCAGCCAAGGCCTGGGACCCACTCGATCAAAAGGCTGGAGCAGTTTGGAAAGGAACACACTCTCTCGGAGGGGGAGTTGGTCAGGTCTTGACACACAGGACCTGCTGGGGTGTCTGAACGTAAGGGCTGCCAGCAGGGGATGGGAAGCCTCTCAGTAAGACAGAGGTGTGTAGAATCAGCAGACTGTTGTTTTAAAATTCTTTTCCTCTAAATGCTTTGTTCCGAGGCTTAAAACCAACGACACTCTGGTTTCCAGAAGGCTGTCTGCTCCTGTTCACCCCGCTCAGACTCCCGAAGGGAAAACCAGCAGCGGCCAAACCCAGACTGGACCTGCTGGGTCTGAACAGTCAGTCCCCAGGGTGCTGTAGCCCAGTCTGAGAATGGAGAAGTAAAGGCATGATACCAGATGCGGTGCTCTCAGGGAACAGAGAGGGGCCAGAGCTGCAGCTAGTCCTGCCATCATGACAGGCTGCACAGGGGCAAAAGCAGTGGGCACTCCCCCGGGCACCCTCCTGCACTAGCTGGTATGGCAGTGGCTCCATCCCGCTAATGCCCCTCGGGAGTTAACTTGGAATCCTGCCCAGCTGCTAGGACAGAGATGGGCAAGGGGCAGCAGCTTGGATCTTCACCGGCTGCCCTGTTCTCCGCTGAAATGGGGCTTTTAAATGACAGACTTTCTGTTGGTGCTCAGCGATGGGGGGCCGTGGAGGTACCGAGATAGATCCGGATGAATGCAGGTCTCTGCTGAGGTGTCCGAGATGGGAGGCTGCACACCTCCCCTAGGCTGGCCCTGCCAGGGGCTGGCTCGGCTGCCCGTGCAGGCTGGAGCAGCTTTAGGGTGGGCTCAAACTCGCACTCCACTGCGGCAGCACCTGTGGGGCTGTCCCCGCCCTGCCAAATCAGAGGGCTGCCGGAGGGTCCCCAGGATGCTTCCTGTGTCGAGGAGCCTCCTCTGTGGGCCCCTGATGCCTTTTGGAATGATCCCCAACCTGGCAGGTGGGAAGGGACCCTGGCTGCTCCCTGCCCCCTTCCAGCCCGTGGTGTGCGGTTTCTATGCTCCCACCCGAGATCAGAGGCTGGCAGCCATGTGGGTCGGTAGCACGGCTCGCTTGGCACTGCCCTGAGTCCCCTCCAGGCAGCTCCATTTCAACAAGGCGTCCTTGGGCTGCTCTTTCTCCCCTGGCCAGGGTGGCTTCTGCAGCAGGAAGCAGATTACCAGGGACAAACAAAGGTGATTTTGTTTAGGAAGGGGATGGGCACCTCTGACTGAGATGCTTCTGAGTGCAGCTGTCTGCCAGCACCATTTCGTGGGTACGTCAGCTGCTGCGCCAGCCTTTCTCCCCTCTGCCCTTGTCCTTCCTTCAGCATTTACTAGTGCACACAGGGTTCTGAAAACATGTACAAAATGGAAATGAATCAGGCCATTCACAAAAATCAAATAAAAGCCCCCGCAGCTGCACCTGTGCAGTGCTTGGTAAATGTTAATGGGGGATGGGCATTGATGGCTTCCCACCGCCTTTCTCCTCCATCTTGGAGCTGCTGGGAGACACATCAGTTCCTGGCACAAATTAGAGCAGTCTTGGGGCTGCTCTAACTTGCACCAGGAAATAATGGTTCCTAAGAAGCTATTTGGCTGGCCAGGATTGCCACAGTGCATCGTGCTACACCCTTGTCCCGACCACTCCTGGAACACACCCTGTGCCATCTGAGGATTGTCCTACACTAGGGAATCCGCAGCAGCTGCCAAAGGGGACTTAAGAAGGACTGAGTTTGGCTGTCTGGATGGAGTGTTCCTGTCCAGAGGCAGAATAACTAGCTCTGGCCCTGATCCTGCTCTCGCATGAATGCAGGTGAAAGGAGAAGTGGGCCTTCTCTTTCCGGGCAGAAAAAGCGAAAGAGACAGAAATGAAAAGATGGGGTTAAAGAGACTGGAAAACGATCCCAAGCAAAAAAGGAGCTCAAAAAACGTGGCAGTCCTTTACTCCATATGGCGATGGGCCATCCACTGTGCTAACCAGTGGCAAAGAACCACAACTCAGATTCAGATCCTAAGTCCTTACCCCGGGGCACCCTCTGGGATAAGTGTTGCCTGGGCAGCAGATCCAGCCTGCTGCAGTGGGAACCCCAGCAGCTGGTGCCCGGTTCATTTGGGTAAGTGAAAGTGCCCCCCTCCCCAGTCTTAGTGGTTCTGACTGGTTCCTGAGCTGGTAACTCCACGGGGACCTGTAGGTGTTTGGTCCCCGTGGTCCTTGCCAGCAGTGAGGGTGGCTTTTGGTGTGGCCACCTGCCTCATTAGCTAAAGGCCTGAACCATGCCTCTGCCCCGTGTCCTCCCGACTCAGCAAAAACCTGCCTGGCTGTTTACATTGCGCTGTTCCCTAGCTATAAAGCACCATGATATGTCCCGGTAGCTTTGCAGCAGCTCCAGAGCGCGCTCTCTCCTGCTCCTCCCCCCTCATTGTGGTGACTGCCCCTGTAGAAGACCCCTCAAGACAGCAGCCGTGGGTCCTGCTCACACCACTAGGGGAGTGGTCTGCTGGAGCTTCCAGAGGGAACAGTGAGGTGCTCCGTTCCCTAGTCTGCTGTGCTGGACGTGAGAACGGACTTGATCCGTCGGCAGAATCCTGGCCAAGCCGGAGACTTCTCTTGCTGTGTGAGCTCCCTGAATATTAGCAGAGTCCTGGTGATTCCCTAGACAGCAGGTTCCAGCAAGTGAGGGTCTTTCTCTAGTTCAGCGAACAGAATACATTTATCCCACCTGGGATCCACAGTGTTGCTGACGTAGGTGTTGATCATGCTCCCCTATGCAAGGATGGGGTGGGGGTGTTCTCTGGTCCCCAGACCCGCTTTGGTGCATGGCCTGGCACTGCCAAGCAAGGTGGCACCAACACCATGGAAGTAAAGAGATTAAAAGTAGTACAGTCTTGATTCATCATGAAATTCCCCCTGAGAGTTTATATGATCAACAGGGTAGTGCTCAGGGCTTCTTCAGGCTGCTGGCCTGATCCCTGAATTCTGGACTTAAGGAGAGTTGGTGTGGGGTGTTCAAACTTGGGATTTGGATCTTGATCCAGTTTTGATGTAGACTATTTATAGCCCTGACGCCCCCGGCAAAAGGCCAGGATGGTCAGAAGTGTAGCAAAGTTGAGGCAAACTAGACTTTAAATGCAACGCTCTTGCATGTGCGAGCTGCCTAATTAAAACTCTGACGTTACTGGAAAGGAGACATTAAATGCCTAATTGCTAATTACTGAGTCCAGAGATTAAAGTCATAACAGATGGTTAACAGTGCAATTAGTGACACTTGTATTCGGATCCTGGCTTGAAAACAAAACAAAGGAGTTTAAAGAGAGAATTCTAAGGGGATGGCTCCTGTGTCATTGAAGACAGTGGCAAAATCCCCATGGACTGCAATGAGACTAGGAGCAGACCCTGTGTTCACAGCCTGTATTCAAGATTTGCTAGTTAGATACTGGTCAGTTTGGGTTCATAACATCCCCCGGATCTTGATCGTCTCCTGTCCTTTAAGGATCAATATTTCAGAGTGTGCACAGAGCAGGTACTTCAGATATTCTGCATCTTTCTCAGAACATCCAATCCCACCTTCCTTACTGCTCAGGATTTGGCCCTTTGGCTTCTTGACAAGAATAGACCAAATTCAGCCCTGGTGTAAAGCAGCGCATCTCCCTTAGTATCTATGAATCTATGAATCTCTCAGTGCAGTCAATGGGAGTCATTCTTCTGTACCAGCTCACGCTGACAAAAGTGCAAGGCGTGTAGGGAACAGTCGTTGGAGCGTTGGTGGCAGGAGCATGCTTGGCTGAGGACACCTTCCATGCAGGACACACGTTTCGTGTGTTGGCATCATCCATACGTGATCCTTGCACATTGCACAGATACATGGACAGGGCTGGACATGATCCATTATTGTAACACAATCACAACAGTGTTATTTGTAAAGCATTTTCTCTGGCCTGTGCCCCATCTCCCACCCCAGCAAGGTGCTCAGGAAGTGCTGTAGGAATTCAAAGATTATATAGAAAATGAAAAATAAGCACACTGGCCCCGTTAAAGACGGGGCCCAAACATGACTCCATCGGCAACGCTCTGGGAAATAAATGGGTTTTCAATAGAATTGGTTGGAAAATGCAGAGGATTTATGGATTTTTTTTTTTAAATTTGAATACTAGCAAATTTCGGCTGAAAACTGAAATACTTTGATTTGGCAATTCTGACACAGTGCCCCATACTGCCATTTTCCTCTATAGACTGGGCTCCCTGGTTAGACTACATCACCCATGATGCACCACGGTGTCCCCTCTTGGAGAGCATGAGTGATGCATCATGTGAGTCACTGGGTGGGTGCATCATGGGAGATGTAGTCTGGCTGGGTAGCCCACCCCATAGAGGAGAATGGCAGCATGAGGCACTCTGAACTACAACTCCCCTGGGCACAGTGGCAGCATTTCCAAAAGGACATATTTTGGTTTTCAGGCTTTTTTTTTTTTAATTAAAAATCTAATATTTCCATGGAAGGCAGACACGTTTCATATACACACACACACACAAAATCATTTAATCGAAATCCCAATTTTCTGTCCAAAACCAGTTTAGACAGAAAATTTTCAACCAGACTGGTTTCCAAAAGCAGTTTAAAGCAGGAGGCTTGGATGGGCTGCATGTCAAAGGGAAGTGATTCCACTCCCTGTTATCTACTTGTTTGGAAGATGCTCAGTGGGGAGCAAAACTTCAGCCGCAGAGGGTGACATGTAAGTGAGATGTGCGTATGTGGATGTGCCTGCGTTCATGGAAGTCTAAGCTATTGTAAGGGGCACACTGAAGGGCCACGAGAGAGGGACATAGCAAGAATGCCAGCGAATGGGGTAAGGGTGAAATCATGGATTCCTCCCTGTTGTGTCTTTGCTCTTTAGACACCATTCAGAACATGAGGAAACCACAGTAGCACAGTTGGGTTCCAAATAACATGTTTCCTAACTTTCTACAAACATACAAGGCCTAGCTACATAGAGCCCTGCTGCTGGGGTGGCTTCCTCAACAGAACACAGTGAGCGCCGCGAGAAGATTCATGCGCCGTTTAAAGGGATACTACGCAGTTCCTATACACTCCACTTGCACCTCTTTCTGGCCCCTTTGTGCTTGAGTGAAACAAGTTTAGACTCCTGCCCATTCTCCTAATTCCTCAAGTTGGCCCTCGACTATTATTTAAGGAGAAAAAGCAGAAGTGTAGCGTGCAATGGAATGGAGGTGGATGAGGAAAGGGTGTAACATTTCAATGTACATGCCGAATATGCCTGACTTGGTGCAGCTAAATGAAAATCAGTCACCCAAGGAATTCGACTGCCCCCTGCTTAGTAGCCAGGGGGGGTGAAGCGTAGCACAGAACTATAGGCAGAAGGGGAGAATCAATTGGTGTTAAGTCACCATTGTGCCCTCCTGATGCTGGGCTATTCAGGAGGCTGTAGGGGCCCTCTATGTAACTTCAGGCTTGTCTACACTGGAAATGCGACAGCGATGCAACGTTCAGCGTAGCTGCTCCCTACAGAGACAAGAGCGGTTCTGCCATTGGCATAGGTAATCCAATTCCCCGAAAGGCGGTAAATAGGCCGATGGAAGAAGGCTAGCACTGTCTATGCCAGGGGCGAGGTCGGCTTAACTGCATTGCTCAGGGGTGCAGATTTTAAATATGCATGAACCTAACTCTTTAGTGTAAACTCTTTAATGTAGACCAGGCCTTAGACAGCTCAGAAGGCAGCAGCCTCCCTAGGCTGCTATATGGGCCCCAGTGCTGCCCAGAATCTCCTCCAGGCTGTGCAGTGTGGCCATATCCTCCTCATGCCCCTGCAGCCCCCATCCTCACCCCCGGCACAACCATTGTCCTTGGAAGACAACCTGTCTTCCACAGTCCCTGCACCAGGAGAATCCTCCCCCAGCTGGAACGCAGGATTTTAGGGCTCCTTCACACCTGCTCTGTCCCTTTTACCTGGCGTAAATGGGCTGGACTCCGAGTAGTGCAAGGCTGTCAGCCAGCAATCCTGCATACGCTGTGCCCACTAATCAAGGGGTCATCAGACTCTGTGACCCCTTCCCTGCTGGTGCATCACAGCTGCTGGCCATCCCGAGAGATCTGGCCAACGTGTGTGTAGCTAGCAGAACGGTTAGCGCAGACTACCAGTGAAGGCATTTTGTAGGAGAAGAAAAAATACAAATAGAAATGCCTTCAGTATGTGGTATCCCCTCCTCCAAGATGCTAAATCAGCCTCCACTTTTCATCAGCAGAGCTAGAACCCAACGTAAGAGTGTATCTCTTGCCTGCCTGCCTGAAACCCGAGTCATTCCCCACCCCACTATGTCTCTTTAAACGTGTCCCTTTCCCCCTCTTTCTCTCTTTCCCTCTTGAGAAAACCCACCCCAGGATGTGATACTGTAAATGCAGGGTTGTTTCCACACCATAGCGCTTTAAGTCAACTTCACATCCAACAGCAGCAACATCCATTCCCGAAAGGTGAACGTGACGACAGATTGGAGCTCATTGGTTGCTGGGTGAAACATTTTTTCCCTCTTCCTACTTTTTTCCCCTTTCATTTGCAAAAAAAATTCTCCCCAAAGTTTCCTTTCTTTCCTCCTGGTTTCCTAGTGCCGGGGGGGGGAGGTAGGGGGAAGTGACTTCTGTATTTTTTTGTTATTCCTTTCGTTAACTAGCCAGCTCTTTTCTTTATTTCAAAAGAAGAGATTTATTTGTGGGATTTTATAGAACCATCACTGCACTGGAAAGAAAATACCAAGCAGGTACGTGATTTTTATGGCACTCCCTTTTTATGTTTATCTGTGTGATCATTACCTATACATAGCACTTGGGCAGGGAAATGGAACTTGAAAGAGTTTACTTTTTCATAAGCGTGTTTAAATAGTTTAGAGAGGAGACACGGCTACGAAGAGAGATGGATCCAACCCTAGAACAATGAAAGACAGGCTCATTTCTCAAAAAGAAAAGGAGTACTTGTGGCACCTTAGAGACTAACAAATTTATTTGAGCATAAGCTTTCGTGAGCTACAGCTCACTTCATCGGATGCATTTTGCGAATACAGACTAACACGGCTGCTACTCTGAAAGGCTCATTTCTGTATCCAATGCATTTCCAATTCACGCTGTAGGCAGGATTTTTAAATGAGCTGTTTTAAAGCACCGTTTGTTTGATACCAGATTTATGAATTTGTGGAACGACAGTGTAGGGACTTTCTATGCCCTGTGCGATATCAATGTTGCTTTGCATGTAGGTTACTCCAGATGCCCTGTCCAATATTTCGGTGAGTGCATAGGTTGTGAGCAATATATCTACTCTGGGTGTAGAATACATGCTAGTTTTTTAAAGATGGTTCTATAACACATTGGGCTCAAAAAGCCCCTGGATGGAAAGGGTGCTTGTTGCAGAGTTGTGATAACCAGTAATGGATTAAAGCTAATTTTCGATCAATGGGGATTCATGAAGGGGTTTCCCCTGGGGTTTAAAGAAAAGTGGGTGTAATCCTGAATCGGGGGCTGAGAGCTGAGAGGGCTGAGAGCTGGTGCCAGTGCAGAGGGATTGGGAGCCAGGATCCATTAAGTGAATTGCTGCCGGGCACTTTACACACACAAGCAACACAGCACAGGCTGGGTGTTGCCACTGCAGTCTGGTAACCGGAGGGTGGCATTTTAATGGTTAAAACCTGCCGGTGCCCCTGCCAGGGGCTGTCCATCGCTCTCCGGCTCTTTCACAAAAGTCACCGATGATGATCATTTGTAGCGAAGGCAATTAGGAAAGGCTGCTCCTCCTCCCCGTCTGACTGCATTAAAACAGGCAGGGAAGGGCGGATGGCACTGGGAGCTGTGCTTGTTGGGGGAAGGCTGGGATAGTTTCCTTTGAGCCTGGCCACACGTCCTCCCTTGGTAGGGGACAGGTATGTGCCGCTGGCCCAGAAGAGCCTCATCTGCCCTCTTTCAGCCAGTCTAGGCTTGAGGGCGGGGCGGGCCGGGCAGGACAAAAGGCGCCATTATTCGGAATGGAGCCTTGGCACATTAGGGATGAATGGAGTATTGAAAAACACACTAGTGGGGACAAGATTATTTTTCATCCCTTCATAACGGAGCCGTTTGTCTGCTGGCGGGTCCCCGCTGCGAGCTCGGCGAGCAGCATACGAGCAGGGAGAGCGCAGGAAGTGGGGAATTCTCCACGGCGGCACATCCCGTACGTTACAGCGCTTGCTCCATTTTCTGTAGATCCACATTACGGCGCTTGCTCCATCGTGCCGATAGGTCTAAAGCGCTCGCTCTATTGTCTGTAGGTCTCCAGTGTCTTTAGTTCTACAGTGCAAACGCAGCACCTGTCTGTGAGGTCGCCCATGACACACATAAACCAGGCTTTGGTTGTATCACATCGGGGCGTTCTTCCAAGGCAGTGAATGGAATTCAGGTTTGGGTGGGTGTTTCTGAATCGATCTTTAACTAGTAAGGAGCAAAGTCGGGTTGGAAGCTCGGTTGCTCATTTGAAGCTTTTCTGAACGCCTCTTCGCTCCTTTGGGTTTGTGATCTCACCCAGTTTGGTTTCCTGGGGAGAAGTTTGGGGCTTGTCACTTCTGGCTGGGTCTCAAGCCTCACTGAACAGGCCTGTCTTGCGGTATTTCTGTACTGCTCTTCCGGCCCCTCCAAGTCGGGAAGCATGGAAATGGGAAAGAAGGTTTGAGCGTGAGTTGTGAGTGAAGCGTCAGGTTGATTGATACTTTATCCAGGTGGGCTCACTTTTCCCCATTGTTACCTCACACTTTTCATGGGGGCTTGCTATTTGATGGCCCAAATAGGATGGTCTTTGACATCTAAAGGCATGTGGCCCCAGCAGCTATGATCTTTGCTGATGGCTTCAATGCAATAAAATGGTGGGTAGGGGACTAGTCTGGGCATTGGGAGACCCAGATTCAAGTCCTTGCTATGACACAGACTCCTGGTGTGACCTTGGGTAAGTCACTTAGCCTCTTTGAGCCTCATCTCCCCAGGTGTGCAATGGGGATAATAACAGTGCCCTGCTGTGCAGGGATGGTGTGTGGAGAAATACATTAAAGATGGTGATCAGGTATTACAGTGATGCAGCAACGTAAGTGCCTTAGATGGATGGCACTCCACTGAAAGTCAGTGGAGCTCTGAGCAGGGCTGAATTGGGCCTTGTGTCTCATAAAGCAAGATAAGATCAGTACACTGTAAGCATGGTGTAGATTAGGGCCCATCATGGGGAGGGGGACCAGGCCTCAGGGAGCCCCTTCCAAATCTTTGGGCCAGGAGAATAAAGTGGGAGCTGTGAGTCTCTCTGGGGAGGCAGCTTGCGTGAAGATGGTCCTCAAGCCAAATGCCAGTCGTCTTTGGCTGGTCACATGGCAGCTGTGTTTGACAAGGAAACAAGCACATTGATCTTGTGGGGGGAGTTCAGACGTCTCCCAGCCAACCGCCTCAGAGTTCAGGCTGCGTTCTCATCTCTCCAGGTTATCTCCATGGGCTGCCACTGGCAGGGGAAAGCTGCATATTGTAGCCGTGTGCTGCAGTGTGGCAGGTTACATGGTGCGTGGCCTCTGGGAGCCCGAGCGAGAGGAGGTCAGAGGGCCCAAATGGCAGTAGATGGGGGAACGTGTTAATATCTGCTCTCAAGGGGCAGATCCAAGACTTTTCATGCAAGGCCCAATGAATTAGTCCACTGATGCCCTCTGAAAACGTAGAGACAGGGCTTATATACCCACCAAACTCTGTCTGCTGGGTATAAAGCGGGCACTGTCCTACAACTCTGGCAAACTCAGGAGGTTCAAACCTATGAGCGTGCCTCAGCTCTTGACATTGTTACTGAAAGCTCTTTAGATGTTGGTCCAGCTTGGGCATCTATATCTTTATGTTCCTTTCCATGTCAAGAGCTTGGCGATAAAGGGGGAGTTCTTTGCAAACAGGGTGTTCTCGATCAAAGTCCCCTTTATCCAGCTGCACTTCAATCACAAATTGAATATGCGCCAACAATGTGAAGCAGTGGTGAAAGAGGGAATGATTCTGGGGGGTGGGTATTAACAAGAGTTTTGTAGGTAAGACACAGGAGGTGATTGTCCCGCCCTGCTTGGCACTGGTTGAGACCTCAGCTGGAGAATCGTGTCCAGTTTTGGGTGCCGCACTTTAAGACAGATGGGGACAAATTGAAGAGAATTCAGAGGAGAGCAATAAAAATAAGGGAAGGGTTAATAAACCGGCCCTATGAGGAAAGACTGACAGAACTGGGCATTTTTAGTCTTGAGAAAAGGAGACTGAGGGGGATGCTTATGACGGTCTTCACACATGTTACTTGCTGTTCTGAAAAGGACGGTGATCAATTGTTCTCCATGTCCACTGAAGGGAGGACAAGATGCAATGGGTTTAATCTGTACCAAGGGAGATTGAAGGTAGATATTAGGAAGAACTTAATCATTCTCAGGGTAGTTACGCTCTGGCGAAGGCTTCCAAGGGGGATGGGGGAATCCCCATCATAGGAGGTTTCTAAGGACAGGTTCGACAAACACCTGTCAGGGATGATGTCCTCAGCATTGGGAAGCGGGTGTGTGTGTGCACTGGATGACACCCTGAAGGTCCCTTCCAATCCCATATTTCCATAATTCAATGACCTCCCTAGCACACAGCCCACAGACCTAGGGAATTTGCCTGTACAATCAGCTGTTGCGTGCCCTCCCAGAGGCTGAATGCTGTGGGCTTTGATTCTCTTATGCAAGCACAACTATATTGACTTCAGTCAGTTACTGCCTTAAGGCCTGACCCATAGTCCACTGAAGTCAATGGAAAGACTCCCATTGACTTCAATGGGGTCTGGGTCAGGCCCATATGCTGGTGGGAGCGAGAGCCAAGCTGGGCCTAGAAGGTAGAAGGGCCAAGGAGGTGGAATGTCAGGGACTCATAGAAATGCAGGGCTGGAAGGGACCGTGAGAGGTCAGCTAGTCCGGCTCTATGCTGAGGCAGGACCCCTGGATACCTGTAATTATCTGAGGATTCCCTGGCCAGTTATTTTACTGAGTGGAGTGTGCACAAAGAAATGACCGATGCTAGCCCAGGTCAGCCTGCCCTGTGGAAGAACCCATGGGAGAGGGCTGGGGTGAAGAGATCTCTAATAGGACACCCCCTACACACACACCCCAAACACACTGTCCTGATGCTCCCCATAGAAAAGGCTGTAGGTCCCAATCCCAGGCCTGGGAATTGGAGAGGCCTGGGCCACCAGTACAGGAGCACCTGGCAAGGTGCTCCTCTGGAGTCGTGTTGCTGGGATAGCTGGCTCCAGGCTGTGGATGCTCCATACAGGGGGTGGGGTGGGGAACCTAGGGCTGGATTATCTTTTCTGACTAATTTCCATGGGGCCAGGAGAGTCAAGGTGGATCCCCCTGATGTGGTTCACCCAGCCACCCTGGGGCATATCCCACCCACTCCCCAGCCCGGTCACTGGATCACACAGAGACCTGGGGAATGCGCTGCCCAGATAGCTGAGCCCACATTCAACTAGATCTACATGGGGGAGGAGATCCCTCCGTGCACAGATCGCTGTGGGACAATCTGGGCAGTTCATGCTGTAGGATGCACTAGCTGACATTTGGCTACATCTCATGCAGTCGCCATTCCGCCTTGGGTGTGTTAGTCCTGTGCCAGGAGCCCAGCAGGGTCCAGGCTGCTCAGTACTTGGATGGGAGATTCCCAAGAGAAACGCAAGGTGCTGCAGGAGAAAGGTTGGTGATAACAAAACCAATGTCCCAGCCCGGGGTGGGCTGCTGTCTTTCCGGTGAGATGTAAGGTCCCGCCCACATATGGTCATAAAAAATTGCATTGGCGCATCTCAGCCACAGCAAGGGAGTGAAGGAAACTTCACTGGAGGCTGTTACGTTCTGCCTGCTCAGATTCCCCCTGCAATGTCACCTGGGTACAGTATTCCTCATTTCCTCTCCTAAGCTGTTCTTCTTTGCTGTTCAACAGCTGCCTGGTTCCACCCCAGAGGTGACTGCATTTCAGAGCTAGGCAAAATGATTCCTGAATGTAGGTTTTATGTCCTGCAGGATATAAAGATCTGTATAAATGAAAGATTATCATTATTTTATTGGTCCCAGGCACGACAGAAATAATAACAATGAATAATCACTAATGCTTGTCTCTGAACTTTCCAGGTGTGGCTTCGCATCTGCTTCCGTGAGAGACAACCGGACGACCATCCAGCTGACGAGTGCAAAGCAGCAATGAGAATTGGTCCCCGCCCAGCTACCGAGCACAAAGTGTGGAGGCCGGGCCTCTGGGTATTCCCTGCCTTCCTGCTTCCAGCAGCACTGCTCCTCTTCCTTGGCCCGAGTGGTGAGCTCTTGCTTTGCATGGGGTGCAGCCAGGGTGAGAACTTTGCCCACAGTTAGGGAGCTGAACCTAGGACAGGGCACTTCCAGGATCAGCTGATCGAGGTAAATCTCTCCCTCCACATGGTGAACCTCTAGCCAGCTGCTGGTACAGGTGCACCGGCCAATTGGTTGGTCCCCCGAGTCGGTGTGCGGAGCAGCAAAAATGAAGGCTGGTTCCAAAACATGCATATGAGAGTCACTCCAGCTTCTGAACACAATTGCCACGGGCCAGAGTTGGCAGGACGCATTGCCTAATGGGAAGAGTGCTGAAGAGGGACTCTGGAGCCTGGGTTCTAGTCCCAGCTTTGCCACTGGCCTGCTGGGTGACCTTGAGTAAGTTACTCACTAGCCTGCTCTGTGCATCAATTTCCCCTTCCATAAAATGGGGATAATGATCCTGCTCTCCCTTGTAAAAAGCTTTAAGATTTCCTGATGAAAAGTGCTCTGTAAAGCCTTGGTATTTATTCCTGGGCAGAGAGTCAGCGGAAGGTAGGATTGCCAATTTTGGCTGGATGTATTCCTGGAGGTTTCATCACATGCCATAATCTTTCATTAAAGATTAATCTTTAATTCCTGGAGGGTTCGCGACACCAGCTGAAGGTCTGTGCCTCGCGTAAGTCCCACTGAAGCCCAAAGGGCCTTAAATAGCACTTTGTGCTGGCATCGGCGCAGGGGTGAGTTTCACAGACGTCTTCCTTTTGACACCCGCAAATTGTGGGAGCAGATCCCCTGCTATTATTTCAAGGCTTAATCGGTGTCACACAGACAACAGGTTTCCTTGATCTCTGGGCACAGTCAGGCCGTTCCACATGACTTTAACTGTGTCTGCAAATAACTGCAGGCACAAGAAGGATGCTGCCGGTCCAGGACATTTTCCAAACCAAGCCCCAGTCTGGTGAATGATATTTGTGTTGGCAAATGCAGTGGCCCGAGTCAGCTACTAATCAGAGCTAGCAGGGAATCGGCTTTTTCTTGTTATGGGAAATTCTGTAATTTCTGTAATTTTTTTCCATTCTGAAATGGAACAAAAAGAAACCTTTTCTGCATTTCCTGCCAAATGAAATTCCCGAAAACTCTTCATTTGGGGCCAATTGAAGCCATTTTGGTTTGGGAAAATCAAAATGACTCGTTCCGATTTCAACCCTTTTGAACTTTTTTTGCTTTTCATTTTTATAGGCAAAACAATTAATTTTGTGTTTGAAAGGTCATTTGGAAATGAAAAGCTGAAATAGTCCATTCCAAAATGGGGACGGTTCGACGCTCTTAAAATGTTGCATTTAGGCTTTTTCTAAATAAAAGCGCGTTGAAACTGACAAATGTTTCTAACCCTTTTGATTTTAGGCAAAAATGACCTTTGCTATCGAAACCCCCTTTTCCTGAACACGTTCTGACCAACATGGTGGTAACCATAGGAAGGGCTATTGCTGATCAAACAGCTCCTAACCTTGTTATATGCAGATGTGCCAGGGTTTTGTGCATGGGGATTTTCTATCACCCCCATCTCCTGCCAGCCTCTTTGCAATTCTTCTTTGGCCATTCCAAGTTGCTGTGCCAGCCTCTTCCCCTTCCTCTTTCCTGACACTCACAAAGAGCACTGACCAGGAAAGGATTCCTTGCTTTAATACTGGTAGTTGACACTAGACAAATTCAGACTGAAAATAAGGTGGACATTTCTAACTGAGAGCATGATTAACCATTGGACCAACTTAGAATCATAGATTATCAGGGTTGGAAGGGACCTCAGGAGATCATCTAGTCCAACCCCCTGCTCAAAGCAGGACTGATCCCCCATTTTTGCCCCAGATCCCTAAATGGCCCCCTCAAGGATTGAACTCACAACCCTGGGTTTAGCAGGCCAATGCTCCAACCACTTACCAAGGGTTGTATGGATTCCCATTTTAAATCAGAATGGGATGTTTTTCAAAGGGCAAACAGGAATGGTTCCAGGGAAGTTCTACACGGGGCGATCAGACTAGATGGCCACATTGGTCACTTCTGGGCTTGGAACCTATGACTCTGTGAAATGTGAGGGCTCCCCTAGCCAGTGCTTGGCTCCCCACCCCCACACACGCTGCCTGTGACTTCCATGCCCCATGGGGCGCGATCATGACTGGACTGGCTGAGGGAGCAGAGGCTGCCCTCCTCCCAGCAGAGATGGAGGAAGGTGAGGAATGGGGGTGATTGGATGGGTCCAGCGAAAAGAGAGAAGAAAAGGGCCTTCAAGATGGCTAGCAGGGTTGGATGCTCAATTGCCATTAATATCAATGGAGACTGAGCATCTAAATCCCTTAGGCAGCTTGGAAAACCCCAGCTGAATGTGAGTGGGTGGGGGGGAGCAATAGAGGGACAAAATGCTGATTGCCCTCCAGCCCTGCACACTTAAGCTCCTTCCAGCCCCTGGAGGGAAGGTGCAGCTCAGTGGAGCCCCACAAGAGTCCAGTCTGACTCCTCTCCAGCGGCACTCTCCTGAATATCAGTGGAATTGCCTGGTGTCCTGGTGCAGTTAGTACCATTGTTATCCATTTGACAGGGGCCCTCTTCAGGATGGGGGCCCTGGGCAAACACACAGGCCTTGCCTTCGCTAGGGAGAAAGGTGTTTGCTATCCCGTGGTAACTGACGTGAGGTAAAATCCCAGTGAAGACAAGGCGGCTGTAGTTTTAACATGGGTTAGCAGGCCAAGGTGACTCCTAGACTCTCCCAATGACAG
This sequence comes from Dermochelys coriacea, assembly GCF_009764565.3. Taxonomy (NCBI): domain Eukaryota; kingdom Metazoa; phylum Chordata; order Testudines; family Dermochelyidae; genus Dermochelys; species Dermochelys coriacea. Next base: position 19,522,314 of record NC_050084.1, read on the forward strand.
GCTTCAGAGTAGCAGCTGTATTAGTCTGTATTCGCAAAAAGAAACGGAGGACTTGTGGCACCTTAGAGACTAACAAATTTATTTGAGCATAAGCTTTCGTGAGCTACAGCTCACTTCATCAGATGCATCCGATGAAGTGAGCTGTAGCTCACGAAAGCTTATGCTCAAATAAATTTGTTAGTCTCTAAGGTGCGACAAGTACTCCTTTTCTTTTTTCCTAGACTCTCCCATCACCTTTATCTCGACCTACTAATGTAACCCACACACCTCCAGACCCAGACGGTGTGTGGGTTACACTAACACAAGTGAAAACTACACCCTGCCTTGGCTTCACTAGGGTTTTCCTCGTGTTAGGTACCAGGAGTAGAGAACACCCTTTCCCCTAGTGAACCCATACAGGGCTAAGCTCCTCTTCCGCACAAGTCCTGTGAACAGCGTGTAACATCGACAGACTCCGGCCGGCGGTGGGTGGGATCGAACCTGGGACCTCTGGAGCTAAATGCATGAGCTTCTTATGCGGCCCTTAGCTAAGGCTATAGAGCAAACACATTAATCTCTCTCTAAGTGGTCTTGGTGCCACTACATGGGACAGAACACCACACGCAGGAGGTGTGTGGGTTCCAAGTGCTCATCCACCAGTTTTGTGAGTGTGGACTAGGAGATGGTATAGGCCCAGTGCCTGTCTAGGGGTGGGAGGAGACAAAGTCTCATGTCCCAGGCTGTGGTCAGGATGTAGCTGGAGCCCGTGGAGGTGGCGACGTCACCGGAGTCTCTCTGGCCCGGTCAGGTCAGGACATCTCTCAGGATCAGGGTGACAAAGGCACAGTGGTGTCATGCTGGATCCTGGGGTCCCAGGAGATGGTGGGGTGGCAGCCAAGATGGTGATGCTCTCTTCTTCCCCGTCTCTCATCTTTTGGTCAGCCAGCATGGTGGTAGCCAACCTGTCACCCCAAAGGCTCTTTCTGAGGACCCACAAAGGGGAATGGTGGGTGGAGTAGCCCGTCATTCCTTGTTTGGTTCACCAATTTTGGTCCATTCACTTCTGGTCCCTCACTTCCCTTGCTTACCAGGCATGATATTAACATGGTCCTTGAGTTATGGAAGGAGGCTCTTTGGTTTGGACTAACTTAGTCCGTCTCGCTTTTGCACCTTCTCCCATCAGCATTTGTTGTTATAGGGGCTGGGGACAGCTTATGAACTTTCACACACTCTGTACAGGGGAGCTCACAATGAGGGTAGATTTGTAGGCCCAATTATCACTATGGGCACCAATCAGTCTTTGGCTTCTAATGCTAAGGGCTCTTTTTAGACAGGGCAGAAAGCCTTGAAAGATGTGCAGAGGGTGAAATCTCAGGGTCAGCTGTTTATTGAAACTCACTGCTCTCAGCTGCTGCTCTTGGGGAGATGGGGAAGCAGGTTCTCTTGTGCATGAACTTGGTACCAGCTGCTGTGGTCCCTGCTTGGCCAAATTCCCAAGGAATGCAGGACTGGGCCTTGAAGTTTGAATTCTCTGAGGGAGTATCGGTTTGGGTAGGAAATAATGCCGTGAAGAATCCTAACAATGAAACCTGAGTTGTTTGAAGCCTGCCAGCAGAACTGGCTGAGGTTCATGGCAGCCTTCTTTGGTGCCTATCCAGAGGCAGCTAGTCAGTGGGTTTTGGTGAAAGAGGCACCTGACGCTATTCAGTTTCTTCGCTAGGTACTCAGTACCACGCTGACTGACTCAGCTGTCTTGCTGCAGCACTTGCTGGCATCGTAATGGAGACGATCAAAACTTGCCTTTGCCATCACAGAGATATAGGGGTCGTACAAGCCTGAAAGTCACAACAGCGATAGGAGGGGCAAAGCCCTGATGACTGGAACCTGAGGGGACACGCCACTGAAACCTCTCTGGAGGGAGATTGGCAGGGTGGGTGCTGCTCTCGTAAAGAAATGGGGGTGAAGCTTGGGAAATGGCCAGACGAGAGAGGTCCCAAATCAGGACACCCAAAGCCCTCAAGCTGATCTGCACTTAGCAACCTTGCTCCAGGCAAGCCCTAGGTACACATTACAGGGAACAACCCTGGTTCAGCCCCAGAGGGAAAGTTACCTAGACTGTATCATTTCTGAGTGAGATGATTCTCTGCAGAGCCGGATGCTCGTTTGTTCCAGGGGATATTGCTCCTGTGTAAACCCCAGTCATTACCCTGTAGTGTGTGTGTGTGTGTGTGTGTGTGTGTGTGTATTGGCTGACCCACAGAGGAGAAGAGCACTGAACAGGGAGTCAGGACACCTGGATTCTATTCACGGCTTTGCCATTGACTTAGTGTGTGACCAGGCCTCAGTCTCTCCAATTGCAAAGTGAGGCTAATGAGACTTATCTCCCTTTATAACACACCTCTCATCCCCATCCAGCCGATAATGGGGTTCTCCTGAAGCTCATGTGGTGGAGAAGCTAACCGGCAGGGCGAGAAAAACACCGTCCCCTAGTTTACATTGTTGCTAGCACCCGGTGAGCTGCGCTGGCGTTAGTGTGGTGGCGGAGAATGCCTGAAAATGCCCCCGTGTAGACAAGGTCTGAAAAGGTTTGAGCTCATGCCACTCAAGTCAACTGGAGTTTCACCACCAGCTCCAGCAGGGCTGAGATTGGGCCCCCCAAGCATTGCTGTGAATACAGCAGGAACCATGGGGCTCACTGTATTTCTTCTTCATTTCTCTGCTTTTTAGTATTTGCTTGCTAGCCTCACAGGGCGCATTAACCAGAGCTGCGTGAAATGTGCCTGTTTCCATTCACTGCAGCACAGGGAGACTTTCTGTGGCTTGAGTTCACATGGGATTCTCCCCCCATGGAGTTAGGGGGTTTGAATCCCACCCGCCCCAAAAAATCATAAAAAACTCACAGGGAGTAAAATAAAAATTCACCCCTGGGCAGAGGGCCACAGAAGCTGTAGGCACCTTGTAAGGGTTCAAGTGGGACCTAAGTGGGGCCTAGGCCTTATATCTGCTGGCTCCTCTGCATAGGGGGTGAATTTTACCACTGATGAAGAGAGGTTTTGGTTACAGCTGGGCCAGAACTAAGTTTCAAACGCTTTCTATCACATGGTGTCTGGCCCTTTAAGGGGAATTGGGTCCAGCCTCACCTGTGACTGATCAGCTGCTTCCCAGCTGAGTTTGATCCAGTGATTATAAAAGCCACCCAGTGGCTCAGCTATAAAGAGGAGCTGCAGGGAGGAGATTAGGACATGAACACAGATACAAACGGAAAGGCCTTAGCAGAAGACCTGAGTTGGGGGAACGACTAGGTTTATACATAGCCTAACGTTGAACTGTTGTGTTTGAAGAATAAACCGTGCTCTGAAGGAAGGGATTGATAAGACTTTCTGGGCTAGGGAGAGAGGCCTACAGCCCCAGCCTCTGCAGGGAGGAGATAAAACTCAGATCTGAAATGTGCCACCTGAACCCAGCTCAGATATCACAATGTTGGGCACAGTCTAAACACTAAGGCCTTGTCTACATAGAAAAGCTATACTAGTACAAGCTGCTACGGTGTGAATGTATATTGATTTAGCAGTGGTAGTCCCTATATGGATGTTCTTATTTTAATGTGAGTGCCTTTTTTGTTTTGTTTTGTTTGGTCTAGTTTATGCCAATTTGGAAGGGGTTTAAGCTGAACTGGGAAAAGCCATTCTTCTTTGGGAACAGTAGTGTCCACACAGAGAGCTATACTAGTGCTGCTGTACCATTCTAACTTCCCAGGTAGCCCCGGGATTGTCACAGCAGATTAGGAGTTTGGCACCAGAGCTGGTTGCAAAGTTTTGATGGAAGAGTCATCTGTTTACAAAGGCGATTTCACTGAAATGAACAGATTGCATCGGAGCATGCCGATTTCAGGGACCTTTCCATATGATAACATTTTGGTTTGACTTTTATAGGATATTAAATATAATCTATGTAATATTGTATCGTTAACAGTTTAATATCCTATAAAAGTCAAACCAAAATGAGTTGACGCTGGAAACAAAACATTTCAACATTCGTGTAACAAAGCTTTTTGGTGGCTCTGGATCTTTTGGGGGAATTTTTGTTCTGTGGGAAATTTTTGAAATGTCAGCTTTTTGTTCCGATTCAGAACAAGTTTTTTTGGAACTTCCCACCAACTGGGAATTCTCGTTACTCTAGTCATCGATTCCACGGCCAGAATGGACCATTGTGACCGTCTAGTCTGACCTCCTGTGTAGCCCAGAACTTTCCCAAAATAATTCCCCGAGCAGATCTTTGAGGCACCCCGCTGACATTGCATTTCCGTTAGATTTTGGCACTTCACTCCCGTAGGGTCTTTGAAAACTCCCAGCTTTGGTGCTTCCACCTCACTCGGAACTGGCTCAAGTCTAAAGCTTTTCAGCAACTGGGTTGGGGTCTGGAATGGAAGCCCGACGCACTGGTGGCACTGGCAAGGCAAGCGTTGTGCAGACTGAACATCAGCGAGTGAGTGTGTCGTCCGTGTTGGCCTCCAGGGAGAGCCTTTGAAAATGAGTGCTCTGCTTTGATTCATGCTTGGAAGCATGCTTGCTCTGGTCTGGAGTGAGGAGCTGCAGGCTGGCACCTCTCAGCCCTTCCATGGGAAAAGCTTGGTTGACCGCGGGCAATCCACTTCTCACTGATGTGCTTATACTACAACTGGCAACTAACTTTCCTGCAATCCCTCTCCCTCCCCAATAAATTGCATGGAATTTGGAATAAATCACAGATTTCCCCAGGGAGAATTTGAGACAGGAACTTTGTAACCTTAAACCACTCAGACAGGAAGAGCATGCGCTGCCCTCTAGTGTTTCATTCATTTCTTTTTGTGAATGAGACTTGGCTAAGTGGATAACAAAGGGCGATTTGTCCTCCAAGGTACACTATTGCAGAAGCAGCATCTGGAAATGGGTGTCTATGTAGGCGTATTGCACCAGGGCCTTGTTGCCTGCCCTGGTGTAACTGAGATGGGAATCTGGTGCTAGGTTATTTGGTGGATTTTATTTCCACTGGGTCTGTTCGCTTTTTTGCTTTGCTAAGATGGATAAAGGAAACCTGGAAGTAGAACTGATTGGAAAATGGAATTTCCATCCCACAGGAAATCAAAACATTTTAACATTTGCTTTCATCCCAAATTGGGAGAAAAAGTCAAAATTTAGAACTATTGCGGGAACAGAAATACTAAAAAAAAAAAGTCAGTTTGGAAGCATCAAAACAACCTTATTGAATCATTTTGTTTTGAGAATGTCAAAATAATTCATTTTGAAACATAATGTCAAATATATATTATTCACATTAATATTTTGTCATCTCATGTAAATGGCTAAATAAAGCGGCAAAGTTGAAATGAAACAAAATGAGAATGTTGAAACAAAAAACTCCATTCTGATTGTGAGTTGGTTTGAAATATTTCTGGCAAAAATGTTATCAATTGGTACTTCTTTGCAAAACATTTAGATTTTGACAAAAGGACATTTTCTTAGGGAAAATGTTCCACTGAAAATTTTCAGCTGGCTCTATCTGGAAGATTGGCTTTCCAAAATACCCTTTTTTCCTGTTTTCTTTTAAACATAGAAATACCAGAAATGTCAAGTCTGGGGGGGTCTGCTGGTTTTGCTGAAAGTCGATTGGGCATCTCAGATGCATGTTGCAAGTTCTTGCACCTTAATGAAAGGGGCAGGGATATGAAACTTTACCAAAGATGTCCTTTCTATCAAGTGTGTTTTAGGCTTTGGAGTTAAATAGGTGTCAGCAAAAAGAAATGCAAAACAGAGTTTTAAACAATCTGACTCAAAATACTTTCCCTCACTGTGGGGTTTACTAAAGTGATCTAAAGTTGAGTCAGTTCTCTTGAGTCAGCCCAGCATGGGTGAGATCAGTGATACTGAGAGATCAGGCTGGAATTGCTGTATCACTACTGGTGTTGCACTAAGACTTCACAAGGCCCATCCCGTGGTTCTCAGAACTGAGCTGCCCTATGAATCCTTTCCCAGTGTATTGTGGGAGAATTTGTCTGTCCCTTCTGGGCACGTGGGCGGAAGTAGTGTGAACCTGGCAACTCCTTCAAGTAAACCACTTCTAGCTTGATGGGCTCCCGATTTCTGTCCGAGGCCTTCGTTCCAGCTGGTGGCAAGGCCTGGATCCAGCTTCTTGACACTTAACGTTGTCTCTTAGGGTTTGCCTACATGCACAAGTTGCACTGGTATAAGATTTGTCATCTTAGTGCGGCTGGAAGAATTTTTTTGGTGGAGAGTGCCCACACTTTGCTGCTTCTGTTCACACATGTGGCGATGCTTGCATCTGCCCGGCGCACTGCACTGAGGGGCAGGTATCTGTGTCCTTCTGCCTTTTGGAAGACATTTGCTGGGCATGGTGGGGAGAGCCGCAGTGATGACAAGGAGAAGGGCCTTGGGATTCATTCAGTAGGCTGGGGCTCAGGTGATCTGGGTTCAGTTCCTGGCTCCGCCCCGGACTCTCTGCGTGACCTGGAGCAAGTCACCAAGGAGCAGATTTTCAGAAGGGCTCCATGTATTGGATGCTGAGGTCTTTGGACAACCTGGCCCCTACATTTCCCACTATAAGCTGCTCAGAACTGAGCCCCTCTGCAAACCTGGCCTTTATTTCGGTGCCCAAGTGGGGAGCTGAGCTCTTTTGAAACTGGCCCCAGCTGTGGGTGCAGAGCCCTGGAAAACTAACCCCCTGCCCCCATCCCTGAGCTCAATCAATGAATCTCTCTATACCTTTAGCCTGCCTTGTCTATTTAGATTGTAAACTCTGGGGCAGGGAGTATCTCTTACTATGGGTATGTACAGCGCCTAGCACAATAGGCCCTCACTCTCGTCTAGGCCTCTAGGTGCTGAGTAATAAATAATACTTACAATGATCCTGTCTATTCACAAGCTCTCCTGTGGCCCATAGAGTCCTCCAAGGTGGATACAAGCTGATTTTTTTGTGGCTGACTTAGAACCCTCTGAAGCCATATTTGTCATCCTCAAGATGCACAAAAGGGCAGTGGCCCAGTTTGTTTCATGCCATGAGAGTCACCTTTAAATTATCCTCTTCATGGCCACGGCATCTGGTGCATGAGTTACAAGACATCACGCTTACACGGAACGGACAACTGTGGCTGTGCTCTGCTTATGGAAGAAGAGCCGGCCTGGAAAGAGCAGGATCGGGTGGGTTAGAGGTGGGAGGAGGGATAAGGTAGAGAAAAGAAGGCAAAGGGACGATGTAGAAGAGAGACCCTGATCACGCGTTTGTGTTCCGTGACTAAGACAGGGATTTTCATAGATTCTCAGGCCAGAAGGGACTTCTGTGATCATCTGCTGCCCTCCTGTATAACCCAGGCCAGAGAACTGCTGTGAAATCATTAGGGAACAAGCCAATCTGGGTTTAAAAATTGCCAGTGATGGAAACCGTTAGTAGAGTGTTCCAATGCTTAGTTACGCCTGCTGTTACAAAGGTAAGCCTCCTTTCCAGTCTGAATTTGTCCAGGTTCAACTTCCATTGTCTGCTCGACTGAAGAGTCTGTTACCAACTGTTTGTTCCCCATCTAGGTACGTAGAGATTGTGATTGTCACCCCCTTAACCTTCGCTTTCAGTCTTTGGAGTCTTTCACTCGAAGGCAGGTTTTATTTATTGGGAATTGTTATCCTGAAAGGTGGGGTGGGGGGAGTCTAACTTTCAGGTCTGGGGTTTCTCTGGAGTTGGCATTAGATGCGCCCATTCATCCGAGCTGATCAATGGTGGGTTTTCTGCTGGAAATAAAGGTTTTTGGACTAATTCAACAATGCCGGGGAATAGACACGGTGACTTGAAGTGAAGAAACAGATTGACAGAGCCAGAAGAGTACCCAGAAGTCACCTACTACAGGACAGGCCCAACAAAGAAAATAACAGAACGCCACTAGCCATCACCTTCAGCCCCCAACTAAAACCTCTCCAATGCATCATCAAGGATCTACAACCTATCCTGAAGGACGACCCATCATTCTCACAGATCTTGGGAGACAGGCCAGTCCTTGCTTACAGACAGCCCCCCAACCTGAAGCAAATACTCACCAGCAACCACACACCATACAACAGAACCACTAACCCAGGAACCTATCCTTGCAACAAAGCCCGCTGCCAACTGTGTCCACATATCTATTCAGGGGACACCATCATAGGGCCTAATCACATCAGCCACACTATCAGAGGTTCGTTCACCTGCGCCTCTACCCATGTGATATATGCCATCATGTGCCAGCAATGCCCCTCTGCCATGTACATTGGCCAAACTGGACAGTCTCTATGTAAAAGAATGAATGGACACAAATCAGACCTCAAGAATTATAATATTAAAAAACCAGTCGGAGAACACTTCAATCTCTCCGGTCACTCGATTACAGACCTGAGAGTGGCTATTCTTCAACAAAAAAACTTCAAAAACAGACTCCAGCGAGAGACTGCTGAATTGGAATTAATTTGCAAACTGGATACAATTAACTTAGGCTTGAATAAAGACTGGGAGTGGATGAGTCATTACACAAAGTAAAACTATTTCCCCATGTTATTTCTCCCCCACACTGTTTCTCAGACGTTCTTGTTAACTGCTGGAAATGGCCCACCTTGCTTGTCACCATGAAAGGTTTTCCTCCTTCCCCCCCCCTCCTGCTGGTGATGGCTCATCTTAAGTGATCGCTCTCCTTACAGTGTGTATAGTAACACCCATTGTTTCATGTTCTCTATTTATATAAATCTCCCCACTGTATTTTCCACTGAATGCATCCGATGAAGTGAGCTGTAGCTCACGAAAGCTTATGCTCAAATAAATTTGTTAGTCTCTAAGGTGCCACAAGTCCTCCTTTTCTTTTTGCGAATACAGACTAACACGGCTGCTACTCTGAAACCTGTAAATAGATTGTGGCCCGTGCGAAACAATTCAGTGCTCAGATTTTGTGTGAGAAGTACGCAGCGCCACACCGCGCCCCTCACCTTTAGGGCACTTGCAAAGGAGAGGCTGTGGGCGGTGGTCTCTGGCAAGTGCTGAGGGGCCCAAGAACTCTGTGCTGCGTCAGGCTGTCCCCTGAGTTCAGGGCGCACTTAGGGTGGGGGTTCTGGGCCAGACACTTTAAAGAGAGAGGGCCAAGCCATGACACTCAAGTCTGGACCTGGAGCCAAATGGCCCCCAAGGTTGTGGGTGATCCGATCCCGTGTCCCAGTTTGGGTCCCTCTCTTTGGTTTGCTACTCAAAGCACTCAGCAGCCTGTGCTGGGGACGGCAGGGAGGCCAGTGGGAAACCTTCTCCCTTGGCGTACCCACTCAGAGCTGGTTCTGGGGACCCAGTGTCCATCCCAAGTAACAGGCTGGGGTTTGAGTAGCTCCATGGAGTGGGGAACCCGGGGAGGGCCCCCTGCCCCGGCTGTGGAGCCACTAAGAGCAGATGCAGCCCAATGGGGAGGCGCCAGCCTTACCCACTTCTCACAGCCAGAGCAGAGACTGCTCCAGCCATGCCCTCTCTCCTCTGGGAGGGGACGGTGTAGGGTCACCCACGCCACCCTCCTGGCACATGGGGAACCCCCTAGGCTGGGGGAGTTCCCAGCTGGGAGGAGCCTCATGCATTCCAGTCCCTTCCCGCGGCCAGAGAGGCCCCGCCGTGGTTCAGAATTTGGGCCCAGCCTGGTTTTTGGGGGTGTAAAAGGCTCCCCAAGGTGCAAAGCAGAAGGAAGACCAGGCCTGGCATCGCAGCCATTGATTGTCCAAGCCACTGGGTGTCACCATTGCACTGTATATCCCGGGGACGTCGCCGATGCTCTGTGTTCCCTGGGGGCGAGGTTTCCAATGACCGGGCGTAGAGAGCTCCATGCCTCTGGCCTGCCCCACTGCCTGGCCTCTTGTGGGGGCATTGCACCACCATTCTGAGCGGGCGCTTTCTCAGCCACGATGGGCACGTGCGTGAGGCCCAGGAGAATCGGGTGTCTGTCTGGCTAAGCGCACGGAGACGTGGCCGAGGAGAGACTGGCATCCTGGAGGGGGTCCTCTGGGGAGCCCTTGGTAACGTCCAGCTGGCTGAGGTCTGTGGGAGTTTTCCTGTCTTTCTGTGTGGCCGGCTATCCCTGGCTAGATTAGGGTGACCAGATGTCTCCATTTTAAAGGAACAGTCCCGATCTTTGAGGCTTTGTTTTATATAGGGGCCTATTGTTCCCCACCCCGTCCCGATTTTTCACACTTGCTGTCTGGTCACCTTAAGCTAGGGCAGCCCTGTCGAAGATGGCTTAGAATTGGGGCTCAGACACTTAGGTCAGGTTTACACTACAGACCTGCCTCGCTCAGGGGTGTGAAAAATCCACCCCCGAGCGACGTCGTCGTACCGACCGTAACCTCCCGTGTGGACAGCACTATGTCTATGGGGGCGCTTCTCCCGCTGGTATCGCTACCGCCTCTTGGGGAGGTGGATTAACTGCGCCGGCAGGAGAGCGCTCTCCCGTTGGCGTAGGAGCGTCTTCACTGAAGGGCTACACGGGCACAGCTGCTCCCGTACAGCAGTTTAAGTGCCGACCTGCCCTTTGCCAGGAGTTGGGGCTTTAAGGGAAGCACCAGGTTTTGCATGACTCAGACTGGAATGGCAGTAACTGGTGACACGGCACAAACCTGGCAAGCGGTGAGCCCGCTGCTGAGCTCGTGTCATTTGTCATTGCTTCCCTGCCTTCGAGAGAACAGCCCCGACTGGCACCAGCTGAGGAGCTAGTCCTGCGTGTGGAGCCAGAAGATGGGACAGGCGTTCCAAGCAAATGCACTTCCCATGTGTTGTTTGCCAGCTGGTGCTGCCTGGTTCATAGGATCATAGAATATCAGGCTTGGAAGAGACCTCAGGAGGTCATCTAGTCCAACTCCCTGCTCAAAGCAGGACCAACCCCACTAAATCACCAAAAAGCTATGAAAAGCCTTCTGTTTAATTAGGAAAACCAATGAGCTGCCCCTCCCTTCTGCAGCACCTGCTCTCTCTGATCCACAGGGATCCAACTACACTGCCTATGGGGATAAACACAAGTTGAGAAGGGAGGCACTTTGGTTCTGGTTTCCCAGAGAGGATCAGTTACTGGTATGGGATCCTTGCCTGTGATTTTCCCACTCGCTTCTCCCCTCTGTCTCCAGCTACACCTAGTGTAAATGTTTTTTGTTTTTTTTTTTTCCTGTGCATCTTCTGCTCTCCGGGACTCAGCCAGACTGTCTTTGCTGCGGAGCTTCGGCAGATAGGAGAGCAGATCTCCAATGTGACCAGCCCCCTCTGCCAGATACTCTGTTTGGTTCCTTGGAAGCAGAAGCTGTAGCCCGAGTCCTTGTGCAGTCATTTACACCAGGGCAACGTGGGGGTAACGTGCAGCTAGATCAGTGGGAGCATTTTACATCACTTTGCTGGTGTAAATGCCTGGACACGGCAGAATCTGGCCATGTGTTGGTAACCTGCAGCCAGTCCTGCTCTTGAGCGTTCCTTCTTAAGGGGACCGGCATCCCCTGGGTTGCTGCACTGGGCTGTTGCCTGGTACTGATTATGGGCCCGATTCCCTTTGTCCTGCACCTGGTGTCGTCATTGACACCAGCACAAAGGGGCTGAAGAGAGCTAGCGGCTCAGCATGGTGACCATTCACGCTGGTGTGAGTGAGGACACCGGGTATAGGAGGGCCATGGGGAATCAAGCCCCCTGGGGGTGGAGTAAAGTTCAGCGTTCCCCAGCTATGAAGGCCTGCTGCATTCATAGCTCCAGCGGCTTCACATTCGAGCGGCATTGTTACCGCTCTCAGGCTGGATGCCTGTGCGTGGTAAAGCCCGCCCTGGCCCAGCCGTGACACAACCTCAGTGCCCCTGGGGCATCTGCTCTATTGTTACTCAGCCCTTTCTCAGCCACCCTTCTAGAGCTGTGTGTAGAACTGCACCTGCTGCATAAGTGATCATTGCCTCCATCTGTCACTGCAGCTGGACGGCCAGGTTAGCTTCCACTCCTCACCCATTCAGATGGGGATATTTAGGACGAGCCTTGATTGGCACTTTTCCAGTAGAATTGCTCCGAGGCGGAGCTAGTAGGAAGTAGAGTACATGCTCCCCTCCTCGCTACCTGGGCACACAGCTGTTCTTCCCAGCATTGATCAAACTGCCTGGAGCTCCTGTTATGCTAGTAAAGGCGAGCCAGAACAGTTCCTCTGTGCCAGCGGGGGGGTCGGGGTGGATCTTCTGCGACCCATCGCGCGCCGCTAGCAGGTATTAGGACAGGAGCTGGGTGAATAACTGATTTTGTGATTCGCTGGCACGTCTAGAGAAAAATGATCTCAGGGGGGCTTGACAATAAACTTTTTTGAAATTTTCAGCAAACTGAAAAGTGTGTGTGTGTGTGTGTGTGTGTGTGTGTGTGTGTGTGTGTGTGGATAGTTTGGGGTCAAATTACATTGAATTGTTTGAAAGTTCAGCTTTTGTGTTTTTTTTTTAAATTTTTTTTAATAAAATTGAAGGAAAGAGTGCAGGAAAAGTGCTTTTGAATCACAATGAGGTTTTTCAAAAATGTCGGAAGGTTGTCTTTTTTTGTTTGTTTTCCCTGAGCTGCGCAACTCAGCCAAACCAAGGCGAATTTGCCAAACATTTTGGAGTCACTGAATCTGCATTTTTATTTATTTATTTATTTATTTTCTGAAAAAAAAGACTGATTATAAATTTCATGGAGCTGCTGCAGCAAAAATATACCCGCAGCAGCCAGTCTCGGAGCCCGGGTCTACAGACTTGGACTTGCATAGCTTACGCTGCAGTGCTAGAAACAGCTGTGTAGTTGTTCCCATTCAGACTGGAGCTCGGGATATAATACCCAGTGGGGGTGGGTCCCAGATCCCCAGCTCCAGTCTGAGTAGGGACATCTATGCGGCAATTTTGAGCTCAGTATCCATGACCTGACTGTGGCCAGGCAGAGGGATGGATTATGGCATACCAGGAGTGTTACTTAGCGGCAGCCACACCACTGTGGATGCGAGTTCAGCAGCTGCTCTACGGCAGGTATACTCAAGTTTGGTACGTACCAGGAAAGGAGATAGCCCAAGGAAGCCAAGATGCTGTGGGGAAGTGATGCTGGTGAATCAGTAGGAAGCACCTCTCCTATTGAATGAACGCCTGGCCCCACCAAAATCCTTTCTCATTGACTACATGTCCCCCTCTACATCGGGGCTGGACTAATACCCCGGTGGTGGTGATAGAGGGTCTGTCTTTCAGATGAGATGAGAAGCTGGTGCTTACCAAGTGTGCTCACCAAGGAGCCACTGGCACTTTCCACCCAAGTTGGCGCGTTAACCCAAGTGCCAAATTCCAGGGATTCCTCCCACCTCAATGGTTTCCAGGGGATAACTTCTCTCCTGTTCTGTTGTGGTTTAGAGGCTGCCATCTTCTGCCCCAGAAGTAGCTGCCTGTCAGCTGTGGGCGAAGTGATCTGTGCATATAGACAGACAGAGAACTTGTAAAGACTGTTGACTTCGTTGTGTTTTTTAAAAATGGTACCAAGTAAATAATAATACTTAGCTCTTTACAGCACTTTTCATCAGTAGATCTTAAAGCTCTTTACCAAGGAGTTCAGGATCATTATCTCCCTTGTAGAAATGGGAAACTGAGGCACAGTGACTTGGCCAAGGTCACCCAACAGGCAAGAGGCGGGAATAGAACCCAGGTCTCCTGTGTCTCAGGCCTTTGTCCACTAGGCCCACTGCTGTCCCTCTTCATTTTTATAAAACAGGCTGTTAGTAGTGTGACCATAGTGGGGGAAAAAAGCGCGACAATATTATACCCAGCTATAAAAGGGTCTCTCTGTCTGAAAGCTGGTAACTCTCAAGTGTGAGCCAGAAGAACAGCTTTGTTTCATTTAACCTGCTAATGATAGTCCTTGGCACTTCTCCATCGCCTTTTGTCTAAGGATCTCCCTATACCAACATTAGAGAACTGACGCCCAGCACCCCTGGACGGCGTTGTATCCTAGTGATTAAAGCACATGGCTAGGAATCCGGAGAGCTGTGTTCTATCTCTGAGACGCTGACTCGCAGCATGACAGTGGGCAACTCACAGCCCTTGCTCTGTGCCTCAGTTTCCCCATCGCCAAAGTAGTGAAGATAAAAATGATCTGTCATTTTGTGGGAGTTTTTCTTTTTAAACCAACAGCTTTCTCTCTCCTGCTCTCCCCTTTCTCCGCTCCCAGACCTCAGATCTGTGTGGAAAAGGGAAGAGACAGGTAAGCGGAAACTTCACGTGCTCACATGTTTGGAGACTTAACTCCTCTCCGTTGTCTCAGGCAGGAGTGGCCAAAGCACAGATCACGGAGTTTGATATTGCAGCAGTCTGTGACCGGCCTCACTGGGGGAGAAATTTACCCCTACACACAAATGGCCTAGCTCAATGCCTTTGCATCAGTCCTTCTGATTTTTAGGGCTTGAGTGATGCACAGGGTTTTGTGCCGGGTCTCTGCGTGGGGGTGAATTTCATCCTGCTCTGAATAATCAAGCAAGTTCCAGTGGCTGGGATAACACCTTGGCCCTGACAATTTCACCAATTGCTAGTTGCTTGCTCAGTTCCCCCAACTGCTTCCTCGTTCCACGGACCTAGCCACTATTTTTAGGGCTTGAGTGATGCACAGGGTTTTGTGCCGGGTCTCTGCATGGGGGTGAATTTCATCCTGCTCTGAATAATCAAGCAAGTTCCAGTGGCTGGGATAACACCTTGGCCCTGACAATTTCACCAATTGCTAGTTGCTTGCTCAGTTCCCCCAACTGCTTCCTCGTTCCACGGACCTCCAGGGTCCAGATGCCACCACAGCGAAGACGGTTCTGCGAATGCAGTCGAATTTGCTAGCACAAAGATAGCTGCATGGAACAACAAAACAAAACTCCCCTTAGATAGAAGCCTCTGAGAAGTCATGTGGACTTGAGTGTGATGGGTGAACTGTGGCCAGTAAGCTAACAAGGACTCCAGAAATGTTTCCCCTTTAATCTGTGACAAACCACAGACCTCAACAGCAGTAACAAAGATCCCAAGGGGCAAATTCTGTCCTCAGTAACTCGTTTGCACCCCTGTTATTGTGCATGGAAGGGAACACCCTATAAACTGAGAAGTGTGAAAGGCTCTGCTGGGGCTGGGATGTGCATTATACCTGATGCTTAATGTACTAAGTCATCCCCCTTAGCATTCATGCTGCTTGGTAAGATGTTATGGGTCAGTTCTGATATTCCTTATCCAGTAACCCTTTCCTATCTGTGTTCTCCTGGCACACCAACGATGCGTGATCCTTTTCCTTCTCCATTTCAGGCAACGCCTCCGATTCTGCTCCATTGTCATTCCCAGGTGAGATCTTATTAGGACTGCTTTTAGACGAAGAGTTTTGGACCTGAAAAATGGGGAATATATTGGCGGCGGGGAGGGAGGGGGGGAATGGTGATGAGATTTTGAGTTTTGCTTTGAAAAAACCAAATGGGTTTAAAAGGAAAATTTTGATGAAATTTTTTGTGGAGGCAAAATAACTTTTTCTTGACCAGCTCTACTTATTACTGGAAGCAATAGGGGAATTTTGCAGCTCTCTAGCCTTGTTCTGTGCCATCTCTGATGGGCAGTGCCATAGAAGTGGGTGGTCCATGGTTCTAGTGAGTGACCGACTGATTCGGCAAGGCATTTATACAGACGCGTGTTCTATTTCTAATTATTTGACAGATCATTTATGTGTGGCTGATTTCAGCCCAGGAATTATCCATGGATTGGTTTGCTGTGAGTATTAGCAATTTGTTACCTGCTCCAGGTGACAGGTCACCCAAGTCACATGATACCATTTCTCTTCTCTCATTGGACGATTCCCTAACCCAACAAGAGCTTTCAAGATGGCCAAGTGAATGTGTCCAGTGCAGAGATGTATTCCTGACCCTTTGCTTCCCATAAACAAATAGAAACCCACTCACCAGAATCAAAGCAAATGCCAGCAAGACAGCAGCCTACTACTGGTATCAACTAATGGAGCTACTCCTTTTGCTTACGTGGTAGCAGTCTGGGATTTGGTGCAGAAGGTCATAGGTTCAAACCCTGCTGATGACCCCTGGTGAGGGTCGTGGTGCATTCATTACCTAATTAGGGCTAGCCTGTTGCCTTGTTACTCATCTCACTGTGACCTTCCTCCTTGCAGAGGTGCGGCTAGTCAATGGGCGCAACCAGTGCCAGGGGCGCGTGGAGATCCTCTACAACGGCTCCTGGGGCACGGTGTGTGATGATGACTGGGACCTAGTGGACGCCAACGTGGTGTGCCGCCAGCTGGGCTGTGGCCATGCCCTTGCCATGCCAGCCACCCTGACCTTTGGCCATGGGAGGGGACCCATCTTCCTGGACAACGTGGACTGCCAAGGCGGGGAGGTGGCCCTGAGCGAGTGCGGGAGCCGAGGCTGGGGAATCCACAACTGTTACCACTATGAGGATGTGGCTGTCACGTGTAACGGTAAAAAGGTTTGGTTCCATCCTACAGCGGGGGCAGGGGCAGTGATGGGGTTACGTGACTGACGCCTCATCACAGAAGATCAGGGGTGGAAGGGACCTCAGGAGGTCACCTAGTCCCACCCGTGCTTAAAGCAGGACCAGTCCCCAACTAAATTATCCCAGCCAGGGCTTTGTCAAGCCGGGCCTTAAAAACCTCAAAGGAAGGAGATTCCAGACCCACCAGGCAGGGCCCAGCAGCCCCCTTGTCTCATGTCCCTCTTGTGATGGACTAATGGGATTTCCGGTCGGAGGTCACTGTGGCTTCCTCACCAGGGCCCCCGTGCCCGGCACTGGGCTCTCAGAGGAGATGGTGCCGCAGGGCTGGGCTGCTGGGGATCAGAGTCCGGGCCCATCACTAGGGATGGGCCAGCTGCTTGCACCTGCATCTACCAGCCACCTGAGCAAGGGACCGGAACTGAGCAGCACCAGGGCCTGGCTCTGTTTGATTAAACTGACCCTCCCTCCACATCTTTCTCTTTCTGCCCTGCCCTTTGCTCTCACTCTGGTCCTGGCCCATGGCTCCACATTCCCATCTGCCATCTCTGTCACCCCCCCTTAGGGTAGGTCTGTACTACAGTCAGAGGCAACTGTGGGGCGTGGAGATGTACCTGCGCTAGTTTGGATCTAGCTGGCTCCAAGAACCATAGCAGTGTCATCCGCCCCTTCGAGGACGCACCCTGGGTCTCGGGCAGCCTTGTCCGTCTGTGCAGGAGCAGCTTCACTGTGAGCGTTAGTGGCGTGAGCTAGATCAAATCTAGCTCCGTGCTGTTTCCGCTGTTCTTGGTGGTGGCAGATGACAGAACAAGGAATAACAGTCTCAAGTTGCAGTGGGGGAGGTCTAGGTTGGATATCAGGAAAACTTTTTCACTAGAAGGGTGGTGAAGCACTGGAATGGGTTCCCTAGGGAGATGGTGGAATCTCTTTCCTTTGAGGTTTTTAAGGTCAGGCTTGACAAAGCCCTGGCTGGGATGATTTAGTTGGTGTTGGTCCTGCTTTGAGCAGGGGGTTGGACTAGATGACCTCCTGAGGTCCCTTCCAACCCTGATCTTCTCTGATTCTATGATACACTGCAGTCGGGACAGTGCGTGTAGATCTCCCCAAGCTAGCTCTGACTGAAAGGTTCACAGACCCAGTAAGATCTAGTTTTTCTCTGCGGGGCCTGGTTTTTTATTCCCAATCACTCACAGACCAGGGGCTCCCCTCTCAGACCTAGTCAGCGTGATGGGGGCAGATGCCTGGAGCTGGGCCAGATTTGCAGACTGATGCCGGCCCAGGCCTAGCAGAGAGACAGGGGATTTGTGATTCTCCTAAGAGGCTGGGGATCAACGGGAAGGAGGCAGGGACTGATTGATTAAGGAAGGCGTCCAGCCTTGACTGAAGAAAGGGGGCTGACCTGGAGGGGAAGGGGTGATGAGTGTCAAGATGCAGCTGTGAAGGGGAGTGAGAGGAGCTGGTCGGGGAGGCGAGCTCAGGTCGGCTTTTGGGGAGGAGATCTCTGGAGGAGGTTCTGGCGGTTTGATCCTGCTGCTGAGTCTCCAGGCTGAATTGCTCTGCTCAGGCCATTGGAGGTTTGTCCATCGCTGTTCAGAGCCGGGATGCTGACGAGAGGGAGGCAGAGGCCTGGCACCGTGTGAAAGAATTCCCAGCATGTGCTGGGAGGGGGGTCCCAGCGGACAGCGCCAGCTTTTGACCCCGAGCAAGATGTTACCCTGCTGGCTGGTGAATGCAGTGATGGGGTGACGTTGCCCTGTCTGGGGCTCCTCCCTCCTGCCCAGACTGAGCTCAGAGACACAGATGTGAGTGTTGCTCTGCTAATAACGAGTAACCAGCCCTCCAGCTAGCCTGGCCTGCAAGGAAAAACTGACCCTTCCCTCTAGCACTCAGCATCACACACGGATCTGAACAGCACTTAGCCCCTCTCCATCGCTTTGCAAACAGGGACCAATCCCCAGCAGCAGGATGGAGTGTCATTGCCCTCAGTTTCCCTCAGGGCAATGCGAGGCAGAGAGGTGAGGTGACTCCCCCAAGAGTGATCTGGGTCAGAGCCAGGATTAGAACTCGGCTTCTTTGCTCAGCGTTGCCGGCTCTTGCAGGTTGATCGTGAGTCTCCTGATATTTGCCAGTTTTCTAGCCGGTGCGTCTGTGTGGGTGAACATCGCTGCCCTCCCCTGGGCTCTGGGTGCTGGGGCTGCGTATCCAGCAGGTGTATTTATTACAGGGCACGCGGGAAAGGAAAATTAGTAAAGCCACACTGACGCCCAGCCTGCCTCTGGCTCTCTTTTCAGAGCTCTCACCCACCCGGGCAAGCAAAGGACCGACGAGCAGAACCACCACAGCCCCCCTGCCGAACGGGAAGAGTAAGCATTTCGGAGATTGGCTTCTCACTCATCAGATTCCCTCCCTGCCTCATACTCACCCTTCGAAGCCTGCATTGGCTGGCATCTTTCCACCAGAGGCCAGGCCAGGGCGCCCTAGCAGTGCATGTAGACTTTCCCCATCCCTTACCCCCAGGCTTGGGCCAGCTCCCCCCCGGAGAGCAGAAGAGACAGGTGAGACCAAGGCCAAGGATGACCCCAGGGAGTTATTGAGGTCCCTGCATTGCAGTGGTGCTGCTCAGAGCAGTGGCTATACAGAGCAGGTCTCCCAGTTTGGGGATGGGACGTCCCAACTCCATGGGCTGCTTTTGCTGCCACGTGCAAACTCACGTCTCACTTGCTGCTCCCCATCCCCGCACGGCCTGCTCCTGTCGCTCCCGTGGGATCCCGCTCGGTGCTCTGCCCGCCCCAGGGAGACCCTGACGCTAACCCCGGCCGCCCTTGTGCAGGCGATGGCAGCATCCGGCTGGTGAGCGGCGCCGACCCCTGCCGGGGCCGAGTGGAGATATTCTACCGAGGCATCTGGGGCACGGTGTGCGACGACGACTGGGGCATGAGTGATGCCAGCGTGGTGTGCAGGCAGGCGGGCTGCGGCCGCGCAGTGGCGCACAAGAGCAACGCCTACTTCGGCTACGGCACAGGGCGCATCCTGCTGGACAACGTGAATTGCGAGGGCAGCGAGCCCCGCCTCGCGGCCTGCTACAGCCTGGGCTGGGGAATTCACAACTGCGGGCACCACGAGGACGCGGGGGTCATCTGCACAGGTAAGGGAGCAAAGCCCCATGGAAACGGCCGCCATCTTGGCTGACCCACCGGGGATGGAATCAAGGCACATGCTGCGGCCCATGTGGATTGGGCGCAGAGGGGGCCAGGCTGCGGGGAGGATTACCGTCCTCCCCCATCCAGAGGCAGCTCAGCACAAGCGTCTGAGCCATGACAGTGCAAGCTCTGGATAAGCCTTGACCGATGCGATGACTGCCTCCTTGGCCAGCATCGAGTCCAGCCCTTCCGAGCAGAATGCCTGAGTCTCTACAGGTAGATCCAGGCCCATGGGGGGAAGCCGGCAGTAAATCGACTATGGAGAGGAGTGAGTAGCACACACCACGCCATGGGTTACATCCCCAATCGCTGCTGCTGTTCAGGGCTGTGCTAAACAACCCTACTCTGCTTCCTACCATCATGACGCATTGGAGCAAAATGTTGCCGGGCCGTGGATTTTAACGCGGCCTCCATTCGCACGGGCACGTGCATCGGCACCCACAACGGTGTCTGTGCAAGCTGCTACTGGCGTGAAAACAAGAGCTGTCCCCTTCTCCACATTGCACACACACAGTTCTCTTTCCACAGCACCAGCTGCGCCAGTCCCATTTGCAGGTGCAAAAAAGGAGAGGGTGCAGATGAGATGGGTTGAACATTGATCCAGCTCCAAATGTCCCCATAGATCAGGGATGCTCGTACCTGGATGCTGGTTTGGAACCATTTTGCAGCGTGTGCAGAAAGCTAACGTATCCGGGCAGTGGCAGACCGAGCCCAGGGCCCCCCTCGAACACCCTGCCAGCAGCCCCTGTGGTCTGTCCTGAGGGAGCTCCAGCCCCTGCGTTGACTTCAGCCCTGCCCCCAGGATGAGCGGTTACTGAAGTAGCATGCCCAATCCCTCTGCTGGTGGATGTGCACTGTCAGCGCGCTCCGGATCGCACCACGCACAGCTCTGTTGTGAACGCTACGGGCAGTGCACATTCAGTGATGCGGCACCTGCTCTGCATTGTGCCGTGGGTGCCCTCTGTTATTAGTCATAGTCTCTCTGCAGCTCTCTTTCTGCTCGGACCCACAGCCTCGCTTGATCTGTCCAATCTTGTTAAGAGAAACATTTCAAAGCCCCAGAACCCAGCAGTGAATCCACGCTGACATTTTCAGATGTCAATGTTTTTTCAGATTTCAATGTTCCCGTCGCGCCACTTTCTCCCTTGTAGACTGGAGACTCCTTGGGGAAGGAGCTGTCCGCAGGTCCCATATCTGCACTAAATGCAGAGATGTTGGATCTAAATCCAATGATGCCAATCCAGGAGGAGGAGCAGTTTTGTGGCAAGCCCAGGACTGCAGGAAGTCGAATAGCCTTGGGAGTTGGACAGAGAGGTGGCAACTGGAGATGAATGGGAAAGATGCAGTGCTAGCCCTGGGGAGGATAGTCCTGGCAGCGGAAGGACTATTAGGATGAATGGAACAGAACTACAAGTGACTAATGTGGGGTAGGGAGTTGGGATCATAACGCCAGAGAAGTTGGAATCTGGTGTTACTCCTGGAGGAATTCTGCGTCACTGCGCGTGCACAGAATTCATGTCCCCGCAGATTTCTTTGCTTCCACGCAGAAAAATGACTCCTGACAGGGAAGCAAAGGGAAGCCGCAAGAGCGGTTGCACACCCCTCCCCGGCAGCGCAGTCAGGTTGGTTCAGGTGCCTGGAGCAGGTACATAGAGACATAAATCACCACCGAAGGGAGGGGGGGATCAGCAGTTGTATGAGTGAGAGACACTCTGTCCCTCTCGCTTGTTGTTGCAGCACGCTTGGCGTGGAGGGGCAAGGCTTCAGGGTGTTTCTGAGGAGGTAGGCATGGGGCAGGCTCTGTCCCCTCAGGCAGAGCAGAATGTAGCAGCCTGCCTGCTTAGTGAACTGTTCCCATTGTCTTTGTGAATTCTCCCAGGAGTATAAAACAGGTGTAGAGACAAGATCAATGCAGCTGGTGCAAGCGCTCCCGGTGAGGCTGCGCACGGCCGACACAAGGAGGAAAGTGTAGATGCGCAAGCGACGTAATTACTGCGGTGGTTGTATGCCAACATAAGTTAGGGCAACTTAATTTTGTAGTGTAGACATGCCCTAAGTTACTTAAATGGCCCCCAATGCCACAGGATCTGGTGGCCGTATAATGTCTAATATACCCCAGAGCACCCTGGAGAGGCAGGGCAGGGCTGTTATCCCCATTACACAGATGGGAAACTAAGGCACAGAGAGGCTAAGTGACTTGCCCAAGGTCACACAGGGAGTCTGTGGCAGAGCAGAGACTTGAAAGTAGGGCTCAGAAGGCCTAGGGGACTAGCCACTGGACCATCCTTCCTCATTACCTGCTAGGGTCTAACTCAGGAGATGGATAAAACACAATGGAGAGAGGCTGGGACTAGTCTGAGCAGCAATTTGCAAGGGAAATGACTCTGGTTGCCTGCAATTTCCTGGCTCTGGTGGAAAGCAAGCTGCCTTGGTCAGGAAGTGGAGTGATTGGCTGTCAGCGGCTGGGCACTCAGCCATCCCCGGCCTCCCTTTCTCTTCCCCTCTTTCAATTATGTATCTCTGTTGATTACCATTTATAATGTTAATAATCCCCTTGAATTCCCTCATTATCGCAGCTAATGACTGGAGCACTAAGTGCCGTCACTTTCGCTTCCCAGCGATTAACTAACAAAGAGACTGATGCGCGCAAAATGAGCAATTTTCTCAGGTTGTTCCTTTCTTGCTTAACTAGCCATTGTCCTGGAAGCCGGGGAGATGAAAACGCTGGCCCGGAGAGCCTCAGTGGGACGGCTTGTACAGGTGTGGGGGCTGTTCTGAATGGGGGCAGCGGGTCCACAGGGTGGGTGAGGCCCAGTTGGGAGAACCGAACCTCTAGGGGAGATGCTAGTGATGATCAGATCAGTGGCAAGGCAAGAGAGGGGGGTCTTGGTTCTGGCTCACTGGGTGGGGCAACACGGCTAGGCAGAATGGGCTGGAGGGCTGTGGTGTGAGCGATGCACTGTATCTGGGCCTAGCCACCGACACTGCCAAGCCCGGTCAGGTGCTACAATATTAGAGTTGCCAGGCATCCGGTTTTCGACCGGAACATCCAGTCAAAAAGGGACCCTGGTGGCTCCGGTCAGCACCGCTGACTGGGCCGCTAAAAGACCAGTTGGCTGCAGCACCAGAGGGGCAGGCAGGCTCCTTATCTGGCTCTGCGCGGCTCCCGGGAAGCTGCCAGCATGTCCCTGCAGCTCCTAAGCAGTGGGGCGGCCACGGGGACTCTGCGTGCTTCCCCCACCCTGAGCGCTGGCTCTGCAGCTTCCATTGACCGGGAACTGCAGCCAATGGGAGCTGCGGGGGCGGCATCTGCGGTCTGGGGCAGTGCGTGGAGCCACCTGGCCACCCCTCCACCTAGGAGCTGGAGAGACATGCTGGTAGCTTCCCGGGAGCTGCCTGAACTAAGTGCTGCCCAGAGCCCGCACCCCAAACCCCCTTCCGCACCCTAATCCTCTGCCCCAGCTCTGAGCCCTCTCCCACATTCTGATCCCTTGGCCCCAGCCCAAAGCCTGCACTCCCAGATGGAGCCCTCCTCCCCCTTCCCCGCACCTCAACTCCCTTCCCCCAGCCTGGAGCCCCCCCCAGGGATCTGGATAACAGGGCCGGGCAGAATTCAACTTTTTTTTTTTTTACAATATTGACTCATAATATTGATGTTTATTTTTACATTTGTATTTATTGAAATTTGCCCCAAATGATGGCTTTTAAGCATTTTTTTAAAATTTGGATCCATTTGAATGTTCACAGTTGCGGGAAATTGCTGGGGTCAGCCAATAGGAGGGGGCCGGATGATTGTTTAATGACAGAAGAGGTGGAGATTCCAAAGGTTAAAAGCTTTGTAACCGCTCGAACACAGATTGTCAATATCACAGGTCAAAATATACAAAGGAAATAGCCTTAAATCAAACTCTAGTAAGTCCTCAACTGGCATTTTGTGTACAGGTTGAATCTCTCTAGTCCGGCACCCTTGGGACCAGACCGGTGCCGAAACAGAGAATTTGCCGAACCACGGGAGGTCAGTGCAGAGTGCCAGCGGGTCTCCATAGGCATGGGAAGTAGAGATGCAGGGGGTGCTGCAGCACCCCCAGGCTTTGCAATCAGTGTGGCCCCCGGCCTGGAGGCGCCGATGCTGGCCCCTGGTCCCAGCCGCCAGCCCCAGGTCCTCCCCCCTCCCTCCCAGAGCTTGAACGGATGAATCAGCTGTTTGCGTCACTCCGGAAGCACTGGGAGGGAGGAAGAGGAATCGGTAAGCGCGGGGCCGCCAGTGCCAAGAGGCGCAGGGGAGGGGGGCAGAGGGGGGAGCTTGGTGCTGGTGGATGCTCCGCACCCACTAATTTCCCCCCCCCGGGTGCTCCAGCCCCAGAGCACCCACAGAGTCGGCGCCTATGCCGGACCACGGATGTTGCTGGACCAGGGAGTGCCGGATTAGAGAGGTTCAACCTGTACGTTCCCAGTTTGTATGCTTCGATTGTTATTGATGGAAATATTTGTTCAGCAGTGTGTGGGCATGTACGGGGAAATGCGTGTTTACTGACCTTTACCGATAAAAATTGAATCCTTCCAATCCTTTGTATAACACACACTGATCCCAACCGTGGGTTACCTAGGTGCATTTAGCAGGACGCTACGCTCTGAACACATGTTCCCAAGGCACCGGCCAGTGTCTGACGTAGGAGCTGCTAAGAGCGGCTGGAGGAGTGTAGAATGATTGACACATGTCTCTGTTCTCTGGATGGGCTCCCTTCTGGCTGCCCATCCTCTTGAAATGACTCAGTGCAAACAAAGCTACAGCCGCTGGTCATGTGGTCTCTGCCCCTACGTGTGTCTCCGCAGGGCTGCGGATTTCAACGGTGGCACCATTCACCACCTCGGCTGGCCGGGACTACGGAGAGTCATTCACAGACACTGCCACAGGTAAGGCCAACGCTGCCCGTTCCCGCATCTGGAGGCTCTCTGGATGGATGATATGTGAGGAGACCTACAGGTCCAAGGCTAGTGCATTGATCAGAGCAGCTACCCCATAACATTGTCCTGGGGAGGACACAGCTGGGATTCAAACCAGCTCACTATCCTTCCTGGTCCAGCCACCCGTACTGGGGAAGCAGGTCTCAGATCCCCTGTCCAGGGCTTTCTCCTCCCCTTCTCCTTTGGAGTCATCAGTAGAGACGCTGGGTGACCTAGAGACATGGCTGGGCTGCCAAGAATTCAGCCCAGTCTGGAGTATTGCTCAGGTCATGCTGAGCTTCACTTGATCCACAGCACTGGGTGGGATCCTTCCTGGGGCCCAGCAGCAGGATCACAGGAGCTGCAAACAAACGTCTCCAGATCCCTGAAAGCCTGTTAGTCGGGTGCTCGCTGCACAACGTGCCATGATGTTGCTCTCCCCGGGGGCACTGTGCTCTGATTTTGTTGCTACAGGGGCATCCCGGGGTGGCTGTGATGCCAGGGAACGAGGCGCTTGTGGGTGAAATTCACCAAGGTCCCACTTCAACGCATAGGGTGATGCCTTGCAAAAAGAACTGCCCCCCATCGGGTCTAAATGGGCCTGCTTCTCTCCCATCAGTCCAGCAGTGAATTTCACCCTTGTGCCCAGGAGCCCCGTCAGATCCTGTGTCCTTTGGGCATGAGGTTGCATGGTGCGTGCTGCCATCATGGGGGAGGGTGCTGCCCTTGTGCCCCGTCAATGGAGAACAGCCCGGGAGCAGGCTTTCCCCTGAACTCCCACCCGCCTAATGCCACTGCTTGTCCTTGCAGTCACGGACGCCAGAGATCAGCCCTCGCCAGAGACCGAAGTGATCACAGCGGCCCTTCTGGCCGCGGGCAAGGGAAGTAAGTGTGCACGTTCCCCGCAGGTGGGCATTGGCTCCAGGCGGCCCAGGGTGTGTTCAGAGATTCCCCGCAAAGCCAAGGCAGCCACACGGCACGCCTGCACTGGGCTGCCAAGGCTGGAATGAAAGCCCTGCGGTATTAACTCAGCCCCTGCCCAACCACATGGAGCACGTTGCACCATTTATATGGCGGAGTAGCTGGTAGAAACTACGAGTCCCAGCAATGCCATGCTCTGTCTTGAGCCTAAATGGGAGCACGGCATGCGGGGACCTGTCGTCTCTCTGGGCCCCACCTCGTATCAAAGATGAGGGCAGCTGCTGCAGAGCACTTTGAAGAGCACCGGGCTGCACGGGGCACCTGACTGTATCCCTCCTTACCTCCAGCATCAACCAGAATCTCTCGACTTTCTGGCCTTCCACGTCACCTTTGCTCTCTGGGTCTGGCCAACAGGTGGCAACATCAGGCTGGCAAATGGGAACAGCAGCTGCCAGGGCCGGGTGGAGGTTCTGTACCGTGGCACCTGGGGCACGGTGTGTGACGACGACTGGGATTTCACCAACGCCCAGGTGGTCTGCCGGCAGATGGGCTGCGGGGTGGCAGTTGCGGCCACCGTCCTGGGGTATTTTGGTTATGGCACCGGGCTGATCCTTCTGGACAATGTGGATTGTGCCGGCCGGGAGGCTGACCTGGCGAATTGCTTTCATCTGGGCTGGGGGCAGCACAACTGTGGGCACCATGAGGACGCCGGCGTCATCTGCAGAGGTGAGATACGTGTGTGTGCTCCATGCAGCGCATCTGCCCCGCCCCAAGCAGTACGCATGGCTCCAAGCTCCATCCTGTGCAAGGGAAGCTGAGCCTAGGTCATGCCACGAGCTGCTGGCCTCAGCATGCCTCGGGGCAGAATTAATGGGTCCCAGGGAGTGCCACCCAAGTTCCCGCAGCCTCCCTGGGTGCACCGTCTGAACTGGGAACCTGGATTCCAGCCTCTCAAGTGGGAGATGGGCCACACAGGGATCATATCGTATTTAGTCCGGGGCTCGAGGTTTAGTTCAGGTTGGAACTGGAATTGGAATTGGAATCAGATGCTCTTGGTGGGAATCCCATGAGACCCTGGGGGAATTTCAGACACGCCCAGAAAGGCCCCTCCTGCTTCTGGATTCCCCCAGAACCGAAACTTTAGAGCCAGGTTCAGATGTGGGGATTCAAATCCAAGCTCCCTGAACTTCAGAGAGTTCAGGTCTGAGGTGCTAGTTTTGGCCCAGTCCCTGGGTTTGAAGCCGGTCCCTGTTTCCGGAGTGGCACCCACTGGGGAATGGGATGCTACTGTTACACGTGACAGATAGATAAGGCCTTCAGCCTCCCCTGTGAATTTCAGTGCCTGCTTTCAGGGGATGTTTGTCCTTCCTCTGCTGACATGTGGTGCGTTTAGGAAACAATCTGCAGTGCATCTCCTCTCCCCGCCTAGCTGTCTGGGTCTACCTAGCTCCAGCCCAGCCACTCATGCTCCATGACATCCACCCCAGAGCTGGAGACCAGAGATGGCTGATCATTCTTCTTTTCATCCATCCTTTGCTGGAGCAGGTGTGGACGAGTCCGAAGACCATTTCAGAGAAGATGCTTTTGAGACCACAATCTCAGCCACAACTCGTCCCAAGGACGGTAGGTACCCCATGGGGCCAGCAGCCACCCCCAAACCATCTTCAGGCAGCCATAGGTCTCCTCCCAGAGAAACCTCCTGGGGTTTGGCAGAGAAGCCAGAGATGAAGGCAGCTGAGGGTTGGTCTAGATAATGCCTGGTCCAGGCGGGGATTGGACCAGAAGACCTCTCAAGGTCCCTTCCAGTCCTACGAGTTTGATTCTGTGACACCGCCCGTGGCAGAAGTGATACTGCAGCACAGGGGTGGCAGGCAGTGTACGGTTGACTACCTCTCATGGTGTCTGTCATCAGTGGATCTCAAAGCACCTTTACTGTAGCCTCTGTCTATCCCAGTGAGGTAGATGAGGTTAAGCTGAGTGACACTGGGTGATGTGGCACGGGTCACGCAGTCAGGCCGAGCCGGGAACAGAACGCAGGCTTTCTTGCTTCTCAGTCAGATGCTCTGTCCACTGGCCTATACTGCTCTGGGGTCCTGAGGCCTGCTCCCCTGTTCTGGACCCCGTGCTCTCTCGTCTCCACTGAACTGCTAATACGGAGGCACTAGTGCTGCTTCCACCGCTGGCCCCTCGCTCCCAGGGCAAAGTGAGCTAAAGGAAGGGGAATCTGGATTCGCGGGACCCTATGTTGGCTCCCTCATTGGCTCTCTCCTCTGAGCACCTGCCTGCATCCCGGGGCACAGTGGGGGACTGCCGACTGCTCGCAGGTTCTAGGCTGGAAGCTGCTTTGAGTGCCCAGTGCCGCTGGCTCGGCTGGGTGGATTCACTCCCCATCTTCCCAGGGGGATCAAGGAAACAATTCATTCGTATTAGACCCATTAAGGAGCAGCCTTACGTCCATCCTGCTGGGATCAGAGGGCGGCTGAGCGTCCCCAGGAGGAAGGCGGAGGGCCGCCGGGTGCAGGGTTCTGATGGGCAGGGCCTCCGGCTGTCCCGGGTCCCCTCACCCTGTGCTGTCCCCCACACCGCAGGATCCCTGCGCCTCGTGGATGGCAGCCACCGCTGCGAGGGCCGCGTGGAGATGTTCTACCTGTCCCAGTGGGGAACCGTGTGTGACGACACCTGGGACCTCAGGGACGTCACGGTGGTGTGCCGGCAGCTGGGCTGCGGGGGCGCCCGGGCAGCCTGGGGGGAGGCGCACTACGGCCCAGGCACCGGCTACATCTTCCTCGACAACCTCAAGTGCAAAGGTGACGAGCCCTCCCTGCTGCACTGCTCGCACATCCGCTGGAACGTGCACAACTGCGACCACTCGGAAGATGCCGGCGCCCTCTGCGGGCTGCTATGACCGGCTCCGTGCCCACGGCCGCCCAGAGACGCCCGGGTGAGTCCGGGGGGGGGGGGGGCGCGGGTAGATCCCCTTGCATGTCTCTCTGCTTCCCCTACCGTGCCCCATCGAAGCCCAGTAGCATGTCTGTAGTGAGGGCAGACCGGGCCTTCAGGGCGAGGGACCCACCTTTGCTGATTAAAGGACAGTGGCCAGTCATAGGAGGTGAGGGCAACCCCGGAGCTCAGACACCCGTCCCAACCAGAACGAGTCCGACTCTCCTGGTAGCGGAGCAGGAGTGCGCTCCCCCCCCCTCCTGGGAGCTGTTCAAAGGCCAGCAGCTCTAAATCAAGCCTAAAGCGAAAAGAGCCACCTTGCCGTGGTGCTCCCCGGCCTGTTGCTAAAGCTGGCTCAGCTTACTGGAGCAAAGCGCCAGGGGAAAGCGGTTTCGTTAAGAGGAGTCAGGCCCCAGGATCCGCCCTGAGTTGTCCTTTGGCCGATCAGCCGGATGAAAAGCCCTGGCTGCCAGCTGACGTTGGCTGTTTCTCTTTCAGACTGACGCTGGCCCAAACTGCGGGGAATTCCAGATGCCAGCGGTACGTGGCATGGTGCGGGCCGGCTTGCTGGTGCGCCCACGGCACCGATGTCTGTGGGAGATGAACCCCCACGTGGCCTGTACATCGCTGTATATAGCATGTCTATAACGGGCCTGGAAGCCCTATTCTCGCTGCCAGGCCCCTCCCCACCCTCCGAGGAGATTTCTCTAGGGGCACTGGCGAATGCCTACTTGAACATTATCCACGATGCACAGAGCAGAGCTCCAGCCACTCATGGGCATCTTTGCAAACTCTCTGGCAGGGGAGGTTTTTGTCCCAAGAAAAGCCCCAGAACGGAAGAAAAGCAAGAAGGAACACCGCTGCCCCGCAGAGTCTCTAGGAGAAACAGCAGAGACATACATACCCAAGAAGCAGAGCCCATGGAGAAGGCAGAGAACTCTGGTGCCAATCTAGCATTGCTAGTCTCTGTGGAGAGTCACGGGGAGCTGGACCGGACTATTCTGCAGAGTCGCTGGAGCTCAGATACTAGCTGTGTCCAAGTGGCCAGCTCTAATCCAGCCCACGGTGATAGTGACCAAGGGTCACATTTTCATATGTGCCAGTGTCCCCTTTTCAGAAGTGATGTAGAACCAGATCCTCAGATGTATTTAGGTGCCTAATTCTCATTGGTTTCAATGGAGTTAAACACCATTGAGGATCTGGGCCCTAGGGTATTTAGGCACTTAAAGATGTAGTTCTCAATGACAATTAGGCGGGCAGGTGCTTTAGAAAATCATAAAATCTCAGGGGTGGAAGGGACCTCAGGAGGTCATTTATCCAACCCCCTTCTCAGAGCAGGACCAATCCCCCATTTTTGCCCCAAATCCCTAAATGGCCCCCTCAAGGATTGAACTCACAATCCTGGGTTTAGCAGGCCAATGCTCAAACCACTGAGGTATCCTGCCCCCCCAAAATCCTGCTAAATGCTTCTGCATCTTAAAATCTGGCCCGAAATCCCATGAAAAGCCAATAGAGCTAAGTTCCTAAGTCATTTTTGAAAAGGGACTTGGCCTTGTGAGTCCCGTAGGAGCCTCTGAAAATCTTGCCCCACATCCTGTTGGAATTGGATGGTGGCTGGCGGATCTATGGGAGATGTGTTTGGCAGTAGGTCTCAGTCCAAGTCCCTGTGGCCACGTGTTCCCATCAGAATGACCCACCACCCTGCAATGGCCCTCAGAACTGATCCACAGGCAAAGCTCCTGACCTGCTTATCAAAAGGGTGTTTGTGAAACTGCCCCTGGATGATCCATTTGCAGGCCCATGTGCATTAGAAATTTAGGCCCCGCTCCAGAATCAGATCCATTCGGATTTGCTGCATGGAGCCCCCTGGAAGTCAATGGGACTCTCTGTGCCCAGCACAGACCTGACTGCCGAATTGGCTCCTGGGGATTGGTGAATAAAAACGTGGAGCTGAACTAGTGCGTTTCGTGGACCCACTTGGGTGGCTCCTCCTGTCAGCCAAGACGCCCGTGTAGCCCCACTCGGTCTTGTGTATTTCGCAAGGAAGTTCTGTTTGCAGTCTCGGATCCTGGCGAAGAATTCCAGAACCCTGCTGGGATCCTCGAAGTTTGTCATTAACCCTTTGTCATTTCCCCTGCCGGGAGACCAGAGAAATACTATTTTTTGGCAGACGGAAAGGGAGCAGCTTGCTTAATTACGACGCGGGCAATCCCGGGCCTCTCAATTCTCGGTATAATTCCTTTGTTAATAACTGAGTGTGCATGTTCCGGGTTTTCCACTTTTCTTATACATTTTTTGGGTGAATAAATAAAAGCCCTTTTGAAGTGTGCTGAGAACCAGCGTACTCATTGCTCTGTGAATCACAGCTCAGCCGGCTGCGGTCAGTCCCTCAGTGGCAAATGGATTCTGAACAGTCACTGTGGTTACAGGCTGCACCAGAGGGTGCAAATTCAAAGTAACTTCATTGAAGTCAAGGAAGCTGCTCCTGATTTACACCGGTGTCACATATCAGAAGTATGGGCTGAGGTTTTCTGTACTCTAGTTGCCTGGAATACATGATCAAACCATAGGTTTTGGATTTTTTTATATTTTTAGAGCTAGATCTTCAGCTGATGTATATCAGTGCAACTCCACTGAGGTCAGGAGAGTAACTTTGAGTTACACCAACCAAGCATCTGGCCCCTATGTTGTGTCGTGCATGGTGTGCCAGTACTGAATAGTTGAAATGGGGACTTAGTTGGACCTCTGGCCTGTTGAACCCAGGATAAAACCAGGGTTTCTCACTGGCTTCTCTCTGCCTCTGTGAGTGCTTCGGTTAGCATCACATGCCAGCAAGCAAGCGATCTCAGACATTCTCCACCATCAGCCAAGCAAGCTGGTAATGGTGAGATGCTCCCTCGTTTAGATCTGTCACCACCTGAGTGGCGAGGTGCCGTCACCAGACGGATCCCAGCCGTTAGATGCTGGCTAATGCCTCTAGCAAAGGAGGGAGAGCTTGATGAAGGCCTGGCTGGCATGGCTCCTGATTTGCTGCTCCAGGATCTGTCGTGAGGCTCATGCTTGCCATTTCCAGAGCCTGGTTCATCTGAGGAATTCACAGCGCTTTACAATGAATGGCCCCCTCACAACACCCCTGGGAGGGGTTTGTTTGCCCCTGACTTGCAGTGTGATCAAAGCGCTTCTGTGCCTCAGTTTCTCCACCTGAGAAATGGGGCTGAGTTAGACGTAGACCCCCAAAATCCTGCCTCCCGGCTCTATCCATTAGACTCCCTCCCATTTACCCCAGGGTCCCCCCTCATGTGGGTAAAACCTCCAGACCAATTCTTTGGCCGGCTACTGGTTGGCTGGATAACCTGCCAGCCTTGGACTTCTGCTCCGGGACCATCCCATCCCCACCAGCCATTCTGCCCTCCCTGGAAGGGCAGATGGATGCTGAAGCGGTGGCAGAGACGGCTTGCTGGGAAAAGAGAGGAAGGAAAGGGATGGGAGCTGAGGATACTCCCGGCGCCACAGCAACCTGTCGGAGAGATCAGGGGAGCAGCCCTGGGGCCTGCAGGTTGCCCGTGGCAGGGGTTGATTTGTCATGGAAGATGGAGCCCGGGGATGTGGTATAAAGTCATTACTCTGGGCTCCCCGGGTAACTCCCCATTAGTCCTTGTGGGATATGTTACACACCCCATTATTCAAAGGCACATCACGCCCCCTTGGAGAGTGAGTGACTTGAGAAAGAGAGCTAGGGCTCGGAGCCTGGCACTGCCAGCCTCCCTGCTGCAGCCTTGCAGGAGGAGAGGGATTCATGAGAGCCGGGAGGAGAGGAACTGGTGGAAGCAGTGGAGCACTGGCTGCCTGCACCAGGCTCTGCTCCGTCAGCAGGGAAGGAGACCAACCACCTCAGAGGAGCCAGAGTGGGCAAAGCTCCTGGGCTCTGTGAGCCAGGATCCAGGGTCTCCTCCCAGGGCTTTACTTCACTCAGGATGGGGGACCAGCAGGGGTCCCTAAGCAAACCCCCGGGGTAGGCTTTGGCTTGTCTCTGGGACACTTACATCACCCCCCTCCCTCTGCACTCCCAGCAAGGCAGGGCTGCAATCCCCATTGCACAGATAGGGAACCGAGGCACAGAGAGACAAGTGACTTGCCCAGGGTCACACCAGGAGTCTGTGACCAAGCAGGGAACTGACCTTTCATCTCTCAAGTCCGAAGCTAGTGCCCTAACCACTGGGCCATCCTGGGTTGCTTTTCCTACCCCCCACGGGACTATTTGAGCTGAGCAGGGATCCATTTGCATCGGGACAACTATGATTGTGGTGTGGCCTAGGGATTAGAGCACTGTACTGGGACTCAGGAACCGTGGGTTGTGTTCGTGGCTCTGCCAGTGACTCTGGGCAAGTCACTGCCCCCACTGTGCCTCAGTTTCCCCAGCTGCACAATGGGATAAAGACAATGACCTCCTTGTAAAGCTCTAGGAGATCTGCTGATGAAAAGCACTTATAGAAGAGCTAGCAATTATTTATCTATTAATCCTGCCTCAGTGCGGGGGGCTGTACTAGGTGACCTCCTGCGGTCCCTCCCAGTCCTACCGTTCTATGGATATTCTAGCCCTCTGTGTCCTGCTGGAGAGAGGGCAGCAGAGCAAACGCCAGAGCCTTGCTCTCCACTGCCTCGCACTAGGCGGGTTTCAAACGCCCCCAGATCTCCAGTCACATAGAGCCAGAATTGTCAAAGGGATTTAGGAGCCTAAAGAGAGGCCTGGTAGGAGTTTTGAAGGCACCTGGCCCCCTGGATTTCAATGGGACATTGGTGCCTAACCTGCTCAGGCAGTATTAAAGTCCCGCCTGAGGGTCTCTCTGCATTTATGGTGCCTAAATCCCTGGGAGTATCTTACCCCACTGTGCATAGGTGCCATGTGTCACACTGTATACGGCGTCCCACCATGCTCTAGTGAATCAGGTCCAAGGGTAGCATCAGAGCACCTGTTCCCTCCCATCTCAGGCCCGTAGGGGGGTGTCTTGTGCCTTTCTGGGGTCGTATTCTGTACTTGTCAGATACAACTCGCTCCCTTTAGCTTGAAGGTGGGGAGACCCAGTCCCCTCCCTCTGTCTGACCTTGGTCTCTGGCTTCTGGGCCCAGTGCACTGCTGCTGCCCTGCAAAGCACAATGCATCCGGGCAAATGTCCTTCTGCAGGACCTAGGCTGGAGAAACTGAGTTTCCTTTGGCTCCAGATTACCCACCAGAGCTGGGGATGGCTACCTAGTAAGACCATATGGGGCCCTAATGTGGCAATGTTAGAGAAGAACTTGGGCCAAAAGCCTGAGTCCCCGTGTTTCCCACCTTTGGATCTGGCTGGCCCTTCCACGTCAGCTAGATGCTGTTTCTAGTCACGGCTCCAGGCAAGGGCGAGGGTGGACCCGGCTCAGGAGTGGGGAACGGCAGGGGGATTCCTGGCTGCTTATTTCCCATGTGCCAAGCGACAGGAAGAGCACAGCTGAGGCTCCTGATCTCATGGCCTGTGCACAGACGAAGGAAGTCGCCCCATCTGTGGGCAATGGCTGCATCTAATCAAATGCTCAGGGAACAAGCGCGCACCAGATGGGCTCTTTTGTACTGGCCACCGTAAGCTTTTTTTCCCTTTGCTTTCCCCAGCTCTTGCCCGGAGCCACTGCAATTCTACACAGATCAATAGCATCGAGCGGTTCCCTTCGTCCCCTTTGAACGGGAGACGGTGGCGCAAGATGGAGAGAATAAATATTTCATAAGGCCCAGGCGAGCTTGGGTTTGGATTTATGGCCTCTGAGGAATAAGGGATGAGTCTGTGTCCGGGCGAGGGGCGATTAACAGGGAAGGAGATTATTAAACCAAGCTGAAAAAACCCAAGACAGCAGGGGAAAGGGGCAGGGCTTGAATTTGATTTCACTGAATTCTGGAATAATAAGACTTGGGGCTTTAAAAAATCTGGCCCATGGCCCTTAGAGAACACATCGCCCCGGCACCGGGGCAGCATCAGCCTCTCCTCGGAGCTGGAAACAGGGGTACGGAAAATGCAAGCCGCTCACCCTAGTTCACACCATGTGTCAGTGGCAGAGCTGGGACGAGCTCACAAGTTCCCTGAGTGCCAGGGTAGCGCCCGGCCAGTGGGCCACACTGGAAAGCCTTGCTTAAAGGGGACAGAGAGCATTTTCCAGGAGAGGTGAGGAAAAATCAAGGTGATTTTTGATCCTGGCCAAAGTGGGTAAGTCTGGGCAGTGTCCAGCTCCGGCCTCGTCCATCCCTCTCTCCTTGGATCAGACGAGCCTGACCTGCAACGTTCAGCTCTGGAAGTGAATCTTCCCATGGGCAAAAAGAAAAGGAGTACTTGTGGCACCTTAGAGACTAACAAATTTATTAGAGCATAAGCTTTCGTGAGCTACAGCTCACTTCATCGGATGCATTTGGTGGAAAAAACAGAGGAGAGATTTATATACACACACACAGAGAACATGAAACAATGGGTTTATCATACACACTGTAAGGAGAGTGATCACTTAAGATAAGCCATCACCCACAGCAGGGGGGGGAAAGGAGGAAAACCTTCCATGGTGACAAGCAGGTAGGCTAATTCCAGCAGTTAACAAGAATATCAGAGGAACAGTGGGGGGTGGGGTGGGAGGGAGAAATACCATGGGGAAATAGTTTTACTTTGTGTAATGACTCATCCATTCCCAGTCTCTATTCAAGCCTAAGTTAATTGTATCCAGTTTGCAAATTAATTCCAATTCAGCAGTCTCTCGTTGGAGTCTGTTTTTGAAGCTTTTTTGTTGAAGTATAGCCACTCTTAGGTCTGTGATCGAGTGACCAGAGAGATTGAAGTGTTCTCCAACTGGTTTTTGAATGTTATAATTCTTGACGTCTGATTTGTGTCCATTCATTCTTTTACGTAGAGACTGTCCAGTTTGGCCAATGTACATGGCAGAGGGGCATTGCTGGCACATGATGGCATATATCACATTGGTAGATGCGCAGGTGAACGAGCCTCTGATAGTGTGGCTGATGTGATTAGGCCCTATGATGGTATCCCCTGAATAGATATGTGGACAGAGTTGGCAACGGGCTTTGTTGCAAGGATAGGTTCCTGGGTTAGTGGTTCTGTTGTGTGGTGTGTGCTTGCTGGTGAGTATTTGCTTCAGATTGGGGGGCTGTCTGTAAGCAAGGACTGGTCTGTCTCCCAAGATCTGAGAGAGCGATGGGTCGTCCTTCAGGATAGGTTGTAGATCCTTGATGATGCGTTGGAGAGGTTTTAGTTGGGGGCTGAAGGTGATGGCTAGTGGCGTTCTGTTGTTTTCTTTGTTGGGCCTGTCCTGTAGTAGGTGACTTCTGGGTACTCTTCTGGCTCTGTCAATCTGTTTCTTCACTTCAGCAGGTGGGTATTGTAGTTGTAGGAATGCATGATAGAGATCTTGTAGGTGTTTGTCTCTGTCTGAGGGGTTGGAGCAAATGCGGTTATATCGTAGCGCTTGGCTGTAGACAATGGATCGAGTGGTATGATCTGGATGAAAGCTAGAGGCATGTAGGTAGGAATAGCGGTCAGTAGGTTTCCGATATAGGGTGGTGTTTATGTGACCATCGCTTATTAGCACCGTAGTGTCCAGGAAGTGGATCTCTTGTGTGGACTGGTCCAGGCTGAGGTTGATGGTGGGATGGAAACTGTTGAAATCATGGTGGAATTCCTCAAGAGCTTCTTTTCCATGGGTCCAGATGATGAAGATGTCATCAATGTAGCGCAAGTAGAGTAGGGGCATTAGGGGACGAGAGCTGAGGAAGCGTTGTTCTAAGTCAGCCATAAAAAAGAAACTCCCTGAAAAAGCACAAGAACAAATCCGCACAGACACACCCCTAGAACCCCGACCTGGGATATTCTATCTGCTACCCAAGATCCATAAACCTGGAAATCCTGGACGCCCCATCATCTCAGGCATTGGCACCCTGACAGCAGGATTGTCTGGCTATGTAGACTCCCTCCTCAGGCCCTTCGTTACCAGCACTCCCAGCTATCTTCGAGACACCACCGATTTCCTGAGGAAACTACAGTCCATTGGTGATCTTCCTAAAAACACCATCCTAGCCACTATGGATGTAGAAGCCTCTACACCAACATTCCACACAAAGATGGACTACAAGCCGTCAGGAACAGTATCCCCGATACTGTCACGGCTAACCTGGTGGCAGAACTTTGTGACTTTGTCCTGACCCATAACTATTTCACATTTGGTGACAATGTATACCTTCAAGTCAGCGGCACTGCGATGGGTACCCGCATGGCCCCACAGTATGCCAACATTTTTATGGCTGACTTAGAACAACGCTTCCTCAGCTCTCGTCCCCTAATGCCCCTACTCTACTTGCGCTACATTGATGACATCTTCATCATCTGGACCCATGGAAAAGAAGCTCTTGAGGAATTCCACCATGATTTCAACAGTTTCCATCCCACCATCAACCTCAGCCTGGACCAGTCCACACAAGAGATCCACTTCCTGGACACTACGGTGCTAATAAGCGATGGTCACATAAACACCACCCTATATCGGAAACCTACTGACCGCTATTCCTACCTACATGCCTCTAGCTTTCATCCAGATCATACCACTCGATCCATTGTCTACAGCCAAGCGCTACGATATAACCGCATTTGCTCCAACCCCTCAGACAGAGACAAACACCTACAAGATCTCTATCATGCATTCCTACAACTACAATACCCACCTGCTGAAGTGAAGAAACAGATTGACAGAGCCAGAAGAGTACCCAGAAGTCACCTACTACAGGACAGGCCCAACAAAGAAAACAACAGAACGCCACTAGCCATCACCTTCAGCCCCCAACTAAAACCTCTCCAACGCATCATCAAGGATCTACAACCTATCCTGAAGGACGACCCATCGCTCTCTCAGATCTTGGGAGACAGACCAGTCCTTGCTTACAGACAGCCCCCCAATCTGAAGCAAATACTCACCAGCAAGCACACACCACACAACAGAACCACTAACCCAGGAACCTATCCTTGCAACAAAGCCCGTTGCCAACTCTGTCCACATATCTATTCAGGGGATACCATCATAGGGCCTAATCACATCAGCCACACTATCAGAGGCTCGTTCACCTGCGCATCTACCAATGTGATATATGCCATCATGTGCCAGCAATGCCCCTCTGCCATGTACATTGGCCAAACTGGACAGTCTCTACGTAAAAGAATGAATGGACACAAATCAGACGTCAAGAATTATAACATTCAAAAACCAGTTGGAGAACACTTCAATCTCTCTGGTCACTCGATCACAGACCTAAGAGTGGCTATACTTCAACAAAAAAGCTTCAAAAACAGACTCCAACGAGAGACTGCTGAATTGGAATTAATTTGCAAACTGGATACAATTAACTTAGGCTTGAATAGAGACTGGGAATGGATGAGTCATTACACAAAGTAAAACTATTTCCCCATGGTATTTCTCCCTCCCACCCCACCCCCCACTGTTCCTCTGATATTCTTGTTAACTGCTGGAATTAGCCTACCTGCTTGTCACCATGGAAGGTTTTCCTCCTTTCCCCCCCCTGCTGTGGGTGATGGCTTATCTTAAGTGATCACTCTCCTTACAGTGTGT
This sequence comes from Dermochelys coriacea, assembly GCF_009764565.3. Lineage (NCBI taxonomy): Eukaryota > Metazoa > Chordata > Testudines > Dermochelyidae > Dermochelys > Dermochelys coriacea. The sequence continues at coordinate 19,560,454 of NC_050084.1, forward strand.
ATGATAAACCCATTGTTTCATGTTCTCTGTGTGTGTGTATATAAATCTCTCCTCTGTTTTTTCCACCAAATGCATCCGATGAAGTGAGCTGTAGCTCACGAAAGCTTATGCTCTAATAAATTTGTTAGTCTCTAAGGTGCCACAAGTACTCCTTTTCTTTTTGCGAATACAGACTAACACGGCTGCTACTCTGATTCCCATGGGCAGAGGCTGAGCACGGCCAGTTTGGTTCAAGCCCAGTGCTAGCCTGAAGGGGTTCCAGATCTGTGGCGTCCAAGGGGCACATCTGGGACACTCAGTGGATGGGTTTCCCAACGTGGAGGTACCCAGGGGCTGCTGTGTGACAGAGACGGGCCAAGGATCTGAATTCGATTTAGATCAGCAGCGGCTTGAGGTTCGAGCAAGATTCACAAGAGGTGAAATCTCCTAACCTGGACAAGAGTGTCCCGAGTGATTGTAATTAATGAAAACAGAAATTCTGGAAGGGGTCTTAAACCTGCTTTTCCCGGGGCTGAATCAATCTCTGACTATTATAGACCAGGCCTGAGACCTAATGTGGGGGGCAGAGTGTCCTGCCTCTGCTACTGGGGGATTCTTACACCATCCTCAGGGCATCTGGTGCTGCCATTGTCTGAGGCAGGATTCTGGCCCCTGTTCTGATCCAGTCTGATGATTCCTATATTCCCAGCTGTTCTCAGGTGATTTCAGACTCAAGGGGTGAGAGCCTTCTGCGATCCATCGTTCTCAAGAGATTCCCACCATGCCAGGCTGCTTCCGAACGGCATCCAGAAAACCTGGCCACTTCTGGCTTTGGCTCTGACCTAGAATCAAGCCCATAAACCCAGGTTCTGGATCCCTGCAGCTGGGGGCGGGAGTTGGGGTTCTGGGTCCGTCCCACCGCTTGTCCTGGAGGTCAGGAGCAGAAGAGCCGTCAGAACTCTGGTGCCAGGGCTCGGCTCCCCCCAGCTAGGGAAGGCCGGAGCTCTGGATCCAGCTGGCCCCCAGGGCAGGCTCTGTGCTGTGTCCACAGCAGAAAGGCAGGGTCCTCGTTTCATTACACTAGCTTACAGCGGGCGCTGGGGAGTCCTGGATCCACGGCTCCCTGCCTCAAACTGGCAGGCCTTGCCCTTAAATTAGCCTGCAGCTATGGGCTCTGCTGCTGCCGGAGTCCCGGGGAGCAGTGCCTAGGCGTGGGAAGACTGGGATGGAAGAGGAGAGCCCGAGGGATTGGGAAATCCCCCCTCCCCTTTCCTAATGCCAGTCCTGAGTGGCCCAGAGCAGGAATCACATGTGCCTCCGGGTAACCCAGCAGCCAGCTTGCAAGCAGGTGTGTGTGTGTGTGTGTGTGTGTGCGCGCGCGCGCACCCCACTGAGACCAGTGCAGCCTAACAGGGGTGGGGTGTCCCTTGGGGGGTGACTGATGCCCCTCACGACTAGCAGGGAGCGGTCTCTGTGCTCAGGATGGGCCCGTGTGGAGAGCGGTTCAGGATCTTTACTCCTCCAACCTTAATCCGGCTTTGGTAAAAGAGAGAATCGGCCCCAGCTTTGTGCCAAACGGGCAGTGCCGCCTAGTGCAGAGGCTGCTGGCGAGCGCTGCTGAGCCATTGCCCCCGCTTTGCAGGGACTACAGACCTGCCGAGCCAAGTGTCAGACGTGCCCCCAGCCCCAGCCAGCTCGGGCGCCCAGCCAGCACCCTGAGAGAGCCCTGTGGGCAGGACCTGGCCTGGCTGAGAATTGCCTTTGCTTCCAGTCGTGGGTAAGGGTAGAGCTGCGTCGGCCCTTTGAAACCAACCCAAAGCGGGAGGGAAAAGATAAGCCCAGGCCGTGGGTCCCTGGTTGGGTGGGGACTGGCTTGGCTGCAGCTGCCCGGGGTATCAAGGTACAGAGGTCTGCTCCGAGTGGGGTCTGCCTTCAAGGCCCGATCCAAAGCCCACTGCAATCCATGGGAGTCTATCTACTGACTTCAAACAGGCTAGGGCCCAGGCCCTAAAACAGGCATCCTCCCACATGGAGGGCTGGTGTCTTGTAAGGGGGTTCTGTCCCCCAATGCGGGGGGAGTGCGGGTGTATTTTGGGGATGGGGGGGCAGCCTGCCCCATTGCAGACATGACCCGGAGTTGCCCAGCTCTGATCCACGTCTTATGACATATTGATTTATTATCCGGCTCCAAAGTGCAGGGGCTGGCTCTGGTGTTGTGGTTCTGAGTAGGTCTGAGGGGAAGGGAGCAGCCGAGCCGGCCGAGTGTCATGATGATGAGCCCCTTTAAGGCCATCAGACACCTGAGCAGCCCAGCACTGGAGCTGGCATGAGTCACTCAATGCACAAGCAGTTGTACAGCTGGAAGCAACTACCCTGTTTTTGTGCATTTTCCTGTTCCTGGGCCCAAGTCATCAAACCCTTCTGTGCCTCAGTTTCCCTGTTTGGATATGGACCTACCCGCTCTTCTGCCTGGGGACGATGAGGTCACATGTTGCAATGTTTGGACCCTTTCACTACAGATGTGATAGAGGGTGCACCGAGCATTTCTTACACATCTTGATGTTCCCTGCAAGTCCAGCTGCTTACAAGAGGCAGCGTTATCCGTGCGTAGAGCAGCTGACCTGGGTTCCTGTCCTAGCGCTGCCACTGTCTCCCTTCCCTTTTCTCTGCCTCAGTTTTCCCATCTCATAACAATTCTCACCCACCTTAGGTGAGCAGTGCCGGGGGCCACCAGCTAAAGCCTCCCCCTCACCCCTGCGTGGCAGTCTAAAGTTGGGCACCTAAATACAAGGGCTGATTTTTCAGAGGTGCTGGGCACCCACTGGTGTTAGTGGGAGCTGCTGGTGCCTGATGGCACTCAGGATCGGGCCCACCATGGCCGCCCACATCGGTACTGCGATCAAGACTTTCCTCCTGGTCGCCCTAGAGAGGGCACCACAGGGAAGTGCAGCCCCAGCGAGCTCCATCCGTCATCATTATGGGCAGCACCAGCAGCCTGGGTTTCTCCCACTGCTCTGCCAATGCCATTTCTCCCCATGCCTGTGTCGGAGATGACTGAGATGGCCCAGATCCAGCAGGCCTTCTCATTAGAATAACGAGCCTAGAGGGTCTCCCTGGGCCCCGACAGAGGAGAAGGGTTATGATCCCCCTTTGACAGACAGGGAACTATGAGAGATCAGGGCTGTAATTTTCAATCCCCACAGGCTGAGCTCTTTTAAAAATCAGCCCCCAAGTGACATGCCCAAGGTCACACTGAGAGACTGTGGCAGAGCTGGGACCTGCACTCCTGGCCCCAGGTTTTTAAACATAAAACCATCCTTCCTCTCTGGCTCTCCATTCCGTAGCCCTAGTTAAGTGACGAGGAGCTATTTCAGGAACCGTGCAGTCACCAATGCAATTTCTGAACTGGCAAGACAGTGAACAACGCAAGGAGCGAAGGCTGGGCTAGTTTGACGCCGCTCTGTAGTTTCGCTCCGTCGCTTTGGCAGGGTTTTGACGGAAACCAATAACCCTTGCGGCACAAAGATTTGTATCTCCACTTATCCTCGAGGTTCCGAGGATTCCAGCTGAGACGGGTAAATATCCACATTGGCAACATTTTCCATCTATCCTTTTCTCCCCCGTGACTGGGGCGATTCCCCTGTGGGTCTCAGAGCAATAGTGTAATCCTTATTGCAGCCAACTTGTCAGCCTGCACTGCAGTCATTTTTATTTACAGAGGGCATGAACGCCATTAACTCACAGCAACACAAGTGATGTGCGTTTCAGTCCACGTTCCTCACAAGGTCCCGAACCTGTGTCTATGGGAGTTCCAGAGGGGAGCGGGGAGGGGTTTGCCAGCTGGCGAGGTGCTATCACATAGAAGTGATTCTGTTTCACCTCCGTGGTGCGCTCTGATGGAATCATCTCAAGGCTGTTTTTCTTGGTTAGTATCTTCTAGGACAAAATCAATCCACTGCCCCACCCAGATAGACGTTAGGGGTTCAGATTAGGGGTTCCTGGCTGGGAATTTTTGTGGCAAAATGTTTTTTTTTCACTGGAAAATGCTGATTTGTCCTGACTGACACCATTAGTGGCAAGAGGTCAGTCTGGATGAATTTTGCATTTCAAAAAAATTTGGAACGAGAGTTTTGACGTTGCCAAGATGTTGCCAGTTTTGAAACAAAACATTCCATGTTTCGTTTTGCAATTCAAGTTAACTTATAGTAAAAAACAAATGCAAATAGGAAAAATTATAAGGGTCAAAATCAAAAGGAAATGTTTCAAAATTATTGACATGCAAATGTTTCAACTGACCCACGCTGAATGTGTTTCCGATTTTCGGCCCACAAAAATTTTCAAGATTTCGACTTTTTGCCCTGATTTGGGATAGGAACAAACTTCAAAAATTGCAAAACTTCTTGTGGGATGGAAAACAATTTCCTATTCAGCTCTAGTTCTGTTAAAATGGGCCCCGCATTTGAACTGTCCTTAGTCTTGGCTAAGTCCCACTAGAAGGGTTTGCAAAGGCAAAGCCAGCCCCTGGTTCTGTTTCGACTAGCTTTAAACAGAATCCACATTGTGACTTTAACCTTGTCCTTAATGCAGAGTTAACACGAGTGTTGGCCCTAACTCAAGTCCTGCCCACACACAAAACCCCATAATTCAAGTGTGGGGGTGCTTTTATCTTGCATTGGCTGGTCCACAATGAGTTTCAGGCTACAGCTCAAGTGAGCCCTCGGCTAACATCATGGCTCGGTGCTGCTCCGGTATTATTCTGCACCACACTCAAGCTAGAGGCACAGAGAACTTGAGTTAACGCTGCATTGACGACAGCTATTGTGGGCCCATCATTAGAGATCGGCTCAAGCTGCAAAAAGGTGGCTCTACTTCCGGATCCGGCCTGCAGAGGCTCCAGAATCCAGGGATGTTTGGATCCAGGTTTTCAGTCGGGCTTGGCTCTGATCTAAATAAATATGAGGGTGGCACCTACCTAGGGGAGTTGAGTGTGAAAGTGCTGCGGGGACTCCCCTGAGTGGAGGCAGATGGAGGCCAGCTGTCGTGCTGGAGTTTCAGCCTCTCTCCCTGGAGGAGGATGGGGGAGTGTGTGAACACAGATACCCCCTGCGGCAGGGCACCTGCTCTTCTGCCGGATGAACCAGGAGCAGCACTGTGGCAGCTTGGGAAGGTGATCCACACCCGCACTTGCCCGGCTGGCTGGAAGATGTTGTTCTGCTTAAGGAGGGAGGTGGGAGCTCGTGGAGTCATTCTGGGAATACAGAGACTGGGGGGCCATCTCCTGTGTCTAGGTTTTCATGCCACACTCATCCCCAGGGTGCAGAGCACCTGCAAGGCCAACACCAAAATGCTGCGGAGTGGGGCAGGGGATGCAGAGCTGCAACATGAGCCCTTGGATCTCACCAGTCTTTAGATCAGCATACTAGGCAGGTAGAGGACCGGGTGTCATGCCTTTCCCCGTCTCCTGCATGGTGGGACTTGGCAGCAGTGGCATGGGATCCTGGCTGCTGCCCCAGGGGAAGGTAAAGGGGACTCCCCCGTCTGCCGGGTGTTTGCATTGAGTAATGATGTCACCCCATTCCTAGGGCCAAGGCACCAGTGCATAGCTAGCCCAGTCCCTGGGATCATGCCCCAGCGCTCACCTTGGCTGACTGAGGAGAACCCATGAGCTCTGGAGTTCTAGCCCTTGGTGGCTGGGAAGGCGGTGGCTGTGGCACAGACCTGGGATGATGGGAGACAGGGGACAGAGAGGAAAGGAGACCCCTGAGGTTCTCCTAGGAGACACAAATGTGTGAATACCAGCAAAATTACACCCTCAAATTGAAACCCCCCTGAGACAGATCCTCAGCTAGTGTCAATCAGTGCAGTACCATTGACTTCAGTGGCGCTAGCTGTGGCCCCAGACTCTGGCACCACATAGCTGAAAGCTGGCACCACGTAGTGGTAGGGGGCACTGTGCCTTTAAGGGCTGAGCTTCCCAGCCAGAGAGTCCGGGCAGGGCCCTGGGAAGCTCTGGTTGTGATGCCCGGGGCGAGCTGGAAGGGGATTAAGCAGAGCTCTTGCTGGCTGAATACCACTCCATGGGGCAGCTGTTTGTTGTCCTGCATGGCACATGTAGGTGAGCACCGCCCTGCTCCCAAAGGTCCACTTAAAAATCAGAGTCACCCAGTGAGGCCCCTTGTTAGCAGACTCAGCGGAGCAGCTAGTGGGCCAGGCCGTTCTCCAGAAAGGCTGCTGGAGAGGGCGTTAGCGGAGGAGGGTGGGAGCCGGCCCACACTGGGGCTAGGCAGAAGGCTCCTTTGTGCAGTGCAGCCTGCCTAGCCCTGAGTCCCCTGCAAAGGAAGCCAGGAAACCTCTGTAATGAGCACCTGGGCAGGTGAACTTTGAAAAGCAATTTAAAGTCAGGCCTGCCCCTTGCTGACTGATTTAAAGGGCCCATGGTCCTGCTGCCCTGGGCTGCCCGGAGTGAGCACCAGGGTAGGGTCTGCGCCGGAGGTGCCAGAGACACCCCTTCTTTGCAGTGGTGCTGCACCTTGGATGGATTTGGTCTGGGGGGGCTCAGTCAGGCTCCCGGCCTCATTGAGTGGGGACATTGTGGCCTGGAGACTTGGCCCCTGAGAGCCTAGTGGTGGAAAGCCGCAGCGCTGGGCTGGGTGGGAGGGGACTGGGGCTCGGTAGCCGGCTCGGCTGCTAACCTGGGGAGTGTCAAGGCAGAAGTCACTTTCCCCCCTGGCCGTTGTCTGCCTGGCCTCTTTAGACTGTGAGCTCTTTGGGGCAGGGACTGCCTCTGAGCGTGTGTGGACAATGTCTCGCACCATGGGCAGGGACCTGGCTAGGGGCTGCAGGGGGCTGCTGGGATTCATGTCAGTGCAGGGCCAGACCCCAGGCCAGTGGCTCAGGGGGCCAAAGCCTGCTCCCAGGAAGTGCTAGGTTCCAGTTCACCCCATCCCTGAAACCGCGGTCAGGCAAACAGCCTCGCACTGGGACCCCGGCTCCTTGCTGGGGCAGGGGAGGGGCACTTTCCTCTCCCCTCACCCTCAGGGGATGGGGCCCTTACCCCCACAGGGCCAGGGCTTTCCTGGCCCCAGTTTGGTTTCATGCTTTGTTGTTTCTGACGGGGACGTGCAATGGGGTGGGGTTGCTGGGGAGCAGAGTCTCCTGGTTAGGGGATCTGTCCCACGCTCCTTCTGGCCCCACACAGGGCAGCCCCATGGAGGGAGCCGGGGTGTGTGTGTGTGCACTATCTGCCACTTTTGTTCCTGGGGTCCGGGCGAGTGGAGCAGCACCTCCCTGCTTCTGCCTCAGGGCCCCCTTGGCGAGCCGCCGGCCTGCCTCCCTGCTCTCCGGGTGGTGGAGGTCCTTAAAATCCCCTCTGGCTTCGCGGTGGGTCAGAGCCGCAGCTGCTGTCAGTACCCAAGGAGCAGAGCAAGGCGCTGGCCCTTTAACGGCTGCGACCGGTTCCTCTCACACCCCACTAGAGCCACAGGGCCGGACGCTGGGGGGAGAATCACTTTCCGAAAGGGAGGTGGGCAGAGAGGTCGGGGCAGGGGAGGAAATCATCCCAGGCAGGCCATGGTCCCGCACAAAGCATCTGCCCCTCCTGGCTTGTGCTGGCGGCTGGTCCACGCTGCCCATGGTCAAAGCCAGAGAAGCCTAGTCGAAAGTGGCCACGTACAAATGGCACCTCCTCACCTAGCAGATCCACTTCCAGGGCCTGGGACTCAGGACACTCTGGTGACAAAAGGGACCTTGCAAGTCCCAGCTGCCCCCCAGACCGGTGCAGAGCTGGAGCTCCCAGCCTGGAGTGTCGGGACCATGTCAGGAGCGGGCTGAGGGCAGGGAGAGGACAGAGTGCACTGCTTGTCAGGGCCAAATATGGCACAAAAGGATTGGGGCACGAATTACCGCAGCCCTGAGGCTGCTCTAATTTACACTGGGTCCTGGCTGCTCCAGAATATGGGAAGCGCAAAGACGTGTAAAAGCTGCCTCCTTCTCCTGCCCCAAGTGCAAGAACGAAGGGGCTGAGCATCGGGCCCCACTGCACATTGGGAGTCAGATCGGCTCTCGACAGTGCCAAACACATGGTCTCACTGTTTCCGCTGCCGAGCAGATCCAGCTAGGAGAGGACAAACCCTATTCTACTCTAGCTCACGGGTCATCCCCAGAATTATGTGCTTTCCAATTGCAGGGCCCAAATCCTGCTCCTGCTTAAACCCATGTCTGCCCTCTGTTACTCCAGTGAAAGACCCTGGGAGACAGCAGGGAATCAGTGGTATAAGGGAGGGCAGAGTTTTCCCTTCTCCCCCCAAGGGAATTGGACACACAATTGTTTGTTTCCTCCTCTGACCCCTCCAGAGCCATGTGTGGGACCCCTGAGCTGATCCTAATAATCTACTTCCTGGAGCAGGGATTTTCCCCAGGCAGAGCTGGATTTTGGTGCTGCCGAGCGAGTGGTCAGAGACCAGAGCTGATCCTGCAGCTTGAGGGCACCACATGGGCCATTTGCTGTGATCTGTGACTAGCGTTTGCTTATTTTGAGCCTCCGTGATGAGCAGCAGCAGGACTAGAGTCCCTTTTGCTTCAGGGCAGGCATGCAGCATGCGTTAGAGGTGCTCACACCAACCGGGGGACACGACACTGATATGGCACAGGGGCTATATACAGGCACTTGCCTCAGGCTCTGAGTGCTGACCTTGTGAACTTGACCATCAACTGCTTGAATCGACCCGAAGGAGCCAGGTCTCTGCAGCACCACTCAAATTACACAGACTGGTTCATCCACATTGTGCAGGAAAAAAAGACCCACCTGCTGCTGCCAGTCCATCAGGAAGTCCATGAGCGGCCGCAGTGATAAAGGGACATAGGACAAAACCGAAAGAATGCGTCTCCCCCCTCCCTGCACTGGGCTGGCCTGGGTAAAATTGAGATTTGCGAAACCCAAATGCCGGTATCCATCATTAGTAATATTACGCTCCTCCTTGCGTGCAGAGTGGCCATGTGCAGATGAAAATGACTTTGTGAGAGTAACAAGAAAGAACAAACATAAAGTCCCCATAAAAGGGGAACTCAGGACCTGGCTGTTACCTGCAAGGCCAGGTTTAGACTGGCAGAACCTGGAGGAGTTTGCTGGTGAGGTGGACAGACTGGTGTGACAGGGAGCTATCATGCAGCATAAGCTCCAGCAAAGCTCTCTCTTTCTAAGCAGAGATAACACAGTGGCTCATGGTTCTGGTCTCCCTGAGGAGTATGCTACTCGTAATTATTTGCATTGCAGTAGTGCCCGCTGAGATCAGGGCCCCATGGTGCTAGATGTGGCATAGACACATAGTAAAAGACAGCCCCTGACCCAACGAGCTTACCATCTAAATAGAGAACGTCTTCCTTAGCGCTAAAGGAATCTTCCGCAAGAGGCAGTTTTACACCGAGGGAGACTGAGGCACAGAGACTTACTCCAGTTCATGCGGTGCATTAGTGGCAGAGCTGGGGCTAGACCCCAGACGCCCTTGCTCCCAATCCACAGCTGTAACCACTAGGCCAACTTTTTAATATGACTGCCTGGCAAGCAGAACCTATGTGTGCACACTTGCTCATTGGCTGGTGTGTTTTTACTGAGGTCCCTGTAGATTCTGCACTGGGATTCCTTCTGACCAGCAGCCGCGCTAGAATGCAGATCCCTTCTGGAAGGAGACTTTCCGGTGTGGCTGGGAGTCAGTCTCCCATGACATGCAGCGGGAATAGGGGGTGCCCTGCCCTTGGAGAAGGCAGGGAGGCTGCCCCAACCCTCCAGGAACAGATCAGTGGCTCCAGGCTGCATCTGCTGTCGAGTCACTCTGCAGAGCCGTATTCCAGCAAGACTCCAGCAGCCGGACTGGCTGAGCCGCACCATGCTGGCTGCCCCTAATGAAAACTAATGAGATTGCTGATTATTCCTTGCAGCCCTGGTGCTTTCTGCTCACTGGCTCGTTCTTGCTAGGTCCATCTGCAGAGCTGGCTGATTGGAGGGGGTGAGGGGAGGGGTGTTGCGGTCTGCAGAGGGGGGTCCTCTGCCTCCCCTGCAGCAGCTGAAGGGGTGGGGGGGCCCTGGGGGGGTCTCTTGCCAGCGCCAGCCGGGCAGAGTAATGCAGGGCTATAAAGACAAGGAATGACTCCGAGCCAAGGTGAAATGGAGCCATTAGAAATCAATCCACTCACGGGGGCAGCTTTAAGTGAGCTGGTGGCTTCCATAAGGAGCTGGTGATGTGCCCGGCGGGGAGGGGGGGGAGCAGACGGGGCTGGTGTGCTTCCATCTTCTCTGCTGTCTCCACACCCCGCCCCCCCCCATTGTCCCCATATGGCATCCTATAAACAGCAGCCTTTTTATCATTTGCAGTCACCCCTGGTTTCTCCATGGGCCCCAAACTAAACTCGGGGCACAAGAGCCCCTTAACTTTGGAGGAGGGGGTTGCACTCTCAACCTAGGTCTGGAGTTTGTAGCCGACCTGTCTCCCTCGCAGGGCCTGGAGCCAAAATCTGCAGCCAAACACCCCCCACCCCCCACCGCCTTTTCTGTGGCCGAGGGATTGAAAAGCCAGTCCTGGGTCGGGGCCCTGCTGACCTTTCCCTGCCACCACGAGCCACCTCTCGTGTCTTTGCCCTGCTGCTACAATCTGCAGTCCTGCTCCTCGGGGGTGCGGGGCCAGATGCCCGCAGATCTGGGACGGTATCGGGAAGATTCCCATTGACTTCAGTGGGCTGCGGATCAGGCCCCAGGTTTCCCAGGGCTTCCTTCTGTTACGGGGGGCGAAGGAGTCGAGCACCCCTGAGGAACGTCACCCTACAAGCTATTCGTAGGCCTTAGCATGTGAGGTGGCAGACAGCGGGGGGAAGGGAGGGCTGGGGGGCACTACCTCATCTTCCCTGGGGCTTGTGGATTGACTCCACCATGGCAATATTTTGCTGGGCGTGGTTTCTCAGCTCAGGCGCCGGATGCGGACAGCAGCCTTGTGAGTGCCTAGGGTGGCCAACTTTGTCGTATTTAAAAACTGGATACTCCAACGGGAGTGCCAGAACCTCCCCTGCCCCGTTCCTTCCCCCGAGTCCCCACCCCGTCTCGCCTCTTCCCCTGAGGCCATGCCCCCATTTGCTTCTCTTCCCCCCCCCCACCACCTAGGTCGAGAGCGACTCGCCTGCAGAGCCGGGGACTGAGAGCTGCAGCCGCCCGACGCAGGTAGAAGGCGGCCTCGGTTGAGTAAGGACTGGCAGGTTGATGACCCAGCGCTTCCCCCTGCTGCAGAAACTAGAGGTTGGATGTCCGGTCAGTGGATCTGACTGGATCCTGTCAGGTCCCCTTTTCGACCGGACTTTCTGGTCAAAAACTAGACACCTGGCAACCCTGAGGGTGCCATGTCCAGTGAGACGTTTGTAGAAGAGCCACCAAATACGGCAGCCAGCAGGACAACTCTCTCCCTTAGTCGGCAGCCTCAGCGGAGACATCAAGGCATGAAGGTCGGGTTGCAGGAAGGCTAAAAGGACACATCAGTCTCCTGTGGGAAGGGACAGTGGCCCAGGATAGACAGTGCTGGACAGATGGAGAAGAGGACTTCACACTCCAGGGCTGCAAGATGGTTGTCTGTCAATCCAGAAGGAGGAAGTTCTCTGTGACTGTGGGGCTTTCTCCATGTCCACACATACTAGGAGACTGCATGGATTTAACTAAATCGGTTCCTAAACTGGTGCAACTTTTGTGTGCAAACAAGGCCATGGAGCCGCCAATCCAGCACTTTTCATCTTCAGGACAGTATGTTTCATGAAAAATTTACCATTCCCATCTCCTTTTCCAATGCCAAATGAATCTCAGAAGAGCCCTTTCCCTGTCCACACCTGGGTTTAACCAAGTTGGCAAAGACCACAGCTGAGGATGGCTGTGGGGCTCAGGTATAGGCTGTAGTGGTCAAGGTATCCTCCCAGCTCCTGTTCTGAGTCCCTGCGGGGTAACGTCTTGGAGGAAGAACTCAGGAGGCTGTGTCTCCAACTCTCCTAATGGTCTGTGTCGCTTACACTCATCTGGCATTGTGCCATTTGTGCATGAATGATCACTTCTGCAGAGACCCAAGGCAAAGGTTGGCAATGAATTATCTCAATCAGGATGGGACAGGGAGAGTTGTGTAAAGAATCAAAGGCTGGACAGGGCTCAGAGGCTCTTCAGACAAGATCCTTGCTAATGGATTTTGTTGCAGGACATCAGCAACTCATATAGGAGTGGGAAAAGGAGACTAAGGGATTTATTTATAACACAGATTGATAGACACTGCTTCTCATGATATCTGCCTGCCTACCTACCCTCTCATCATTATATTTGGGCACCAAATGTATATAGGGCACATCACCTGAAGGTTTAAGTTAAAGATGGGCCTGAGCCGGGACTCAAACACCCCTGAACATTGGAATATGTGGATCTCGATGTGGGATTTGAGGTGTGGACCCCACCCCCTGCCCTCTGATGGGCCAGAGCAGTCTCTATTACATCTGCTAATATGGGACGTGATAGTCACTGAGGAACAACGGTGGATGAAGGTTCTTTCTCTGGTACAAAGTGTAATTGCTCAAGGACTTATTAGTCAGCTGTAAAAGTGCCACACCTCCCCAAAAGTACAATACCTGTGCTAAAATATTGCAAATTAATTTTTCTTTCTTTCTTTCTTTCTTTCTTTCTTTCTTTCTTTCTTTCTTTCCAGGAGCAGAAGCAAACAACACAGGAACTAAAGTCCGGATTCCAGTTCGTTTGTACCGACATTTTGGTACAATGTAGAACACGCTTTGGTCTAACTCCATAATCCCTATCACCAAACGACTCCAGGGGCCAGAGTGAAAGGAGAACCTGGCTCCCATGAAGGGTTGACAGAGGACTAAGAAGCTGCCCTCATTGCCTGCTGGAGTATCTCATTCCAGAACTTCTGATCAGTTTCACAAAGGCCCCAGTGGAATCCAGTGGCTAAATGTGACCTGGATTGATCAAAAATGTAGCATCCCCATTGTGGGGAAGTGGGCACTGCCAGGAATGTACACTGAGAAACACGCCTCTTTTCCTAGATACCTGGCTGCCTGTTTCCTCCGTACCCAGGTAACCAGAAATCCCTCTGTGACGTGAGGTTAAGACTCTGGTTGATCTGCTTAATCTGGTTCTAATCCACCACTGCAGGCAAGTGGCTCAGAGCCTGAGAGTGAGGAGAAACTCTGGCCTGAACCTCTGGTTTGACACTGATCTTATTTCCAGGGTCAGCGTGGGGAACTAAGGCAGCTGCTTTCAGGGAGCCGCAGCGAAGCATTCTCAAGTTCTGTCTGCAGTGCAGTCACCCGGGCCTGCGCCTTTGGGCCCCAGTCCTGCAAAGTGCTGTGCTCCTCCTTCTGGGCTCCATGCTCTCTTGATTCTCATTGAACTGCGAGCCCTGTCCGGAGATGATCTGAAGGGACTGGTCCTTAGGAACAGGACCACTAGAACTGCAATCTTGGCTTTGCATTGCATTCCTGTAGTAGGGGGGCAGGCTGGCAACTGCTTGTTGCAACTAGTGGGGCAAATTCAGCTCTGCAGCCAGTGAAGTTAGGCGAGGAAGAGTCTGGGCAATTATGTGAGTTGAATACCATATTTGGAAGAGCTATTACTTTCCCTCTGGGCTGTGCTCAAGCTGAAAAGCAGAGGAGACTCTAATGGGAGACAGCTCTCCTTTGATTCCTTTATAGTTCAGCCATTTCCCTGCAGTTCCCATATGGCAGGTTTGCTCCGACAGGCTCAGGTTTGTATGATTTACAGGGGCAGTCCTGGAACGGCTCTGCGGTCTCGGTTTGCACTGCAGTGCTGGGGTTGCATTGCAGTCCTAACTTAGTATGACTTGCAAAGCAGCCCTGGCATTTCATTGCAGCCTGTGGGTTTGCATTGCAGACCTGGGTGAGTCTCGCTTAACCCCTTACACAGCAGTCTGGAAATCTCACTGCAGCCTGAGAGGTTTTGCGTTGCACTGGATGAATAGGACTTGCAACACACTCCTGAGATTTCACTGCAGTGGCAGGTTTGACGCCCTGTTGCTTTGTACCCCATTCCATCTAGAATGGTGGTGCCATCATCAGCATGCCCTGCAGGCTGGCGCTCTGTGGGTGGAAGAATCTCCATGATGGAAGTAATTTGTTAGGGGTGCAGACAGCTAGCACAAGGCCCTGGCACAACTTAAATTCCCCTTGAGCCCTCAGGTCCCACTGGGCCATGCCCTGCCTGGAACCAAGCCAGCAAGGATTTCAAAGGCAGTCCCGCAGCACTGGGGGCAGTTTCACAGGCTAGCGCTGGTGTCCGTAGCTGCCAGCTGCCCACTGTGACTTCTCTGGGCATGCTCATGAGCTCACGGCCCCAGGGAAACTGGACCACTGTGCTGCGGGGCTGCTCAAGGTTATGTTCATGGAGACCCTCCACCAAGGCTGGACTTCCCAGTGTGTCCACGAGAACCTCGCCCAGCTTCAGGGAATATGGATACGCTGTCCATCAGTTGCTGGAGATCTATTCCGATGAAGTGAGCTGTAGCTCACGAAAGCTTATGCTCTAATAAATTTGTTAGTCTCTAAGGTGCCACAAGTACTCCTTTTCTTTTTGCGAATACAGACTAACACGGCTGCTACTCTGAAACCTGGAGATCTATTGCGACCCCATCAGTCACAAGGCGTTTGCGGCATCCTCAGCACAGTGATCAGACAGCCATGGACATGCCTGGCATTTTATATGTTGGGGTTCAAATAGATCTGCCTGTCCTCTTTACTCCAGCCAGCCAGCAGGGCTGTGATCTCCTGGTCCGACCAGGCTTCTCTGGAGAAGGGGCACTGGGGAGGTCATGGTTGTCCAGACAGCGGTGTGTGTGTTATGCCTAGCAAAGAAGGATCCTAACATTTTAAACCTGCCTGCAGTTTCCGGGTCCCCCAGCCAGGTAAGCCCCCGGTATTAGTTACACACAGGAAATAAAGCTCCCGTGGGGCGAGGCACCGACCGTTGCTTGAGCAAGTGCACTCTGGGATATCTAACCAGGCAGCATTATGGCAGGAGGGAGGAGCTGATCTCCGGTTACAGTGGCATGGGGAGGAGCACCATGCCATGTAACAAAATGCCCAGAGGCCATGGGCATAGCTCTGTTGCCTTTACTGGAGCGACACTGATTTACACCGGCTGAGGATTTGGCCCAGGTCTGACCACTTCCAGGAAGCAGAGCATGTGCCAGATGGGGCCGCCAGCATGGGGCATGAGGAAGATTCACTGGCTATTCGGCGTGTTCCGTGTTGATTTAGTGTTGATTTAGCCAGTGGACGTGGCTGGTAGTTATGATGTGGACAGGGCTGTAAGTAATAACTTACCAAGTGCTTTTGATTGAATCCAGCGACTAGCTGTGCAGAACTCTACACTGAGCCTGGCTGAAAAATCTCTCTGCCTCCCTCCCCCCATCTCCTTTTGTGCTAATGAACGCGGCTAAGCACAAGCAGCCAAGGGCTGTGGTGCCTCCGGGGTTGGATCCACAGGGGGTTACATGCGACGCTCATGTTTCTGATAAGGCTAGAAAGCTGCCGGCTGTTCCGGAGACAAGATCCATCATCACCGTGCTGAGACCAAACCTGACTGTATAAAGACACCTCGGGACTTTGAGGCTGTAACGCCGGCTGGCTTCGAGGGGAGCGAGTGGAGCCTCACCAAAGCATGCAGAACAAGGGTCCTGTTAGGGAAATGGTTATGTGAATTTTTAAAAAGGATGTAGTTAAAATGACTTCTGGCTGATAAGGAAATATTAGCAAAGGGAGGCAACAAAGCTTACTCTGTGGCCGACCTGGGACCTTGTGGGACTGGTCTAGTGACTGAGCCAGGGGCTTTGTGGGACTGGTCTAGTGACTGAGCCAGGGACTTTGTGGGACTGGGTAGTGACTGAGCCTGGGGCCTTGTCGGACTGGTCTAGGGACTGAGCCAGGGGCTTTGTGGGACTGGGTTAGTGACTGAGCCAGGGGCTTTGTGGGACTGGTCTAGTGACTGAGCCAGGGGCTTTGTGGGACTGGTCTAGTGACTGAGCCTGGGGCCTTGTCGGACTGGTCTAGTGACTGAGCCTGGGGCCTTGTCGGACTGGTCTAGGGACTGAGCCAGGGGCTTTGTGGGACTGGGTTAGTGACTGAGCCAGGGGCTTTGTGGGACTGGTCTAGTGACTGAGCCAGGGGCTTTGTGGGACTGGTCTAGTGACTGAGCCTGGGGCCTTGTCGGACTGGTCTAGTGACTGAGCCTGGGGCCTTGTCGGACTGGTCTAGTGACTGAGCCAGGGGCTTTGTGGGACTGCTCTATTGACTGAGCCAGGGGCTTTGTGGGACTGGTCTAGTGACTGAGCCAGGGGCTTTGTGGGACTGGTCTAGTGACTGAGCCAGGGGCTTTGTGGGACTGGGTAGTGACTGAGCCTGGGGCCTTGTCGGACTGGTCTAGGGACTGAGCCAGGGGCTTTGTGGGACTGGGTTAGTGACTGAGCCAGGGGCTTTGTGGGACTGGTCTAGTGACTGAGCCAGGGGCTTTGTGGGACTGGTCTAGTGACTGAGCCAGGGGCTTTGTGGGACTGGTCTAGTGACTGAGCCTGGGGCCTTGTCGGACTGGTCTAGTGACTGAGCCAGGGGCTTTGTGGGACTGGTCTAGTGACTGAGCCTGGGGCCTTGTCGGACTGGTCTAGTGACTGAGCCTGGGGCCTTGTCGGACTGGTCTAGTGACTGAGCCAGGGGCTTTGTGGGACTGGTCTAGTGACTGAGCCAGGGGCTTTGTGGGACTGGTCTAGTGACTGAGCCAGGGGCTTTCTGGGACTGGTCTAGTGACTGAGTCAGGGGCTTTATGGGACTGGTCTAGTGACTGAGCCAGGGGCCTTGTGGGACTGGGTTAGTGACTGAGCCTGGGGCCTTGTCGGACTGGTCTAGTGACTGGGCCAGGGGCTTTGTGGAACTGGGTTAGTGACTGAGCCAGGGGCTTTGTGGGACGGGGTTAGTGGCTGAGCCAGGGGCTTTGTGGGACTGGTCTAGTGGCTGAGCCAGGGGCCTTGTGGGACTGGTCTAGTGACTGAGCCAGGGGCTTTGTGGGACGGGGTTAGTGGCTGAGCCAGGGGCTTTGTGGGACTGGTCTAGTGGCTGAGCCAGGGGCCTTGTGGGACTGGTCTAGTGACTGAGCCAGGGGCCTTGTGGGACTGGTCTAGTGACTGAGCCAGGGGCTTTGTGGGACTGGTCTAGTGACTGAGCCAGGGGCTTTGTGGGACTGGGTTAGTGACTGAGCCTGGGGCCTTGTCGGACTGGTCTAGTGACTGGGCCAGGGGCTTTGTGGGACTGGGTTAGTGACTGAGCCAGGGGCCTTGTGGGACTGGGTTAGTGACTGAGCCAGGGGCCTTGTGGGACTGGGTTAGTGACTGAGCCTGGGGCCTTGTGGGACTGGTCTAGTGACTAAGGCTTTAGGGAGGTTGGCCTGGTGACATGGAGAGAGCAGAGAACCCAACAGATAAGCAGCAGTTTAATGGTGTAACGTGGCATCTACTGGTGGGCCGAGGAGAAAGATATTAATGGGGATGTCTGGGGGCTATGGCGAGCAGGCCAGACTCTTCCCACATAGCCCCCAGAGGGTGATTTATTTAAGTGTAAGCAACTGTGCTGGTGTGGAAGGAGGTGACGTTTCAGTGGCCGGAGGGATTGGAGGGGCTGGTAGCGCCCTGCAGGAGGATGGATCCATTGGCTTGTACTTGACTAGAGGATTAGCCCTGGTAACAGGACTATGTCATGGGGCTGCATCTGGGAAAGAGGAGCTGGTCTCCCCCTTGTGAACTCCGGGTGCTGCTGGGCTTACGCTACCTCACGCTGAAACTGGGCCCTACTCAGAGCATCCACTCGGCCCTGTTCCCCGGCGTTGCTTTGAAGCAGCGGCTCTTGCAGGCTCAGGGCTCCCGACGGGTGTGCGGTAGCCCCGTCTCCGCTCAGCGGAGGGTGGCCTTGCTAGCGGTGGGAGCTTTTGCTGCATGCCCACTCGCATTGGCGAGCCGTGGCGCCGGGTCTGTGGGGAGAATGGCTGGAGGGAGCTTTTCCAGCAGAGGGCATCAGTCGCTTTCACATCCTGTCCTGGCCTGGGCATCAGGGTGAGGATGGCTTGGGGGGTCTGACCCCCATAGATGAAGGGCAGGAAGCGAGATTGCAGGTGGAGCAGAGGAGAGGTAATGCCTTTGTGTACCCCCTGGGGCTTTCCTCTTCAAACGCCTTTGTCCACCTCCACCCTCCCTGGGCCACAGTGGATGAGAGGACGGGGAGTGGATTGGCTGGGGTGGAGGAGGGTGCAGCATGCTCTGCACTCCCCAGTACCTCCCATGGGGACGTCCTCCCCAGCCAGCCCACGCCCAGCCCTGCTCCCACCCCGGCCCGCCGACTGACGCCAGTTGCCTTGTCATGGCCCTGACTGGTGCTGCACTGCCTGCCAGCCTCGCAGAGCGCAGAGGCTGCTTCTGGAGGGAGCAAGGCGCCCGGAGTCTTTTTTTAGACATGCTTGAAGTGCTGCCTATGCGGTATTTAGATCAGCTCCTTAAATAAGAGCTGACATCTGGGCCCTGACTCGCCTGCTTAATTATTAAAGCTCCCTCGGCTTGGGGGGCCAGTGGGAGCATGCTTTCCAGAGCCCTCGAGAAGTCACGTGCTGCAGGGGGGACATGCGGAGCTAGGGCTTGTGCTGGGGACGACTTGCCTGGGATTGTTAACGGGGCGGCTGCTCCATTGCTTTGCACTGCTCCAGCTGTTACAGTGATCTATCTATCTATCTATCTATCCCCATACACACCCAGCATCTATCTATCTATCTATCTATCTACCTATCTATCTATCTATCCCCATACACACCCAGCATCTATCTATCTATCTATCTATCTATCTATCTATCTATCTATCTATCTATCTATCCCCATACACACCCAGCATCTAATCTAATCTATCTATCTATCTATCTATCTATCTATCTATCCCCATACACACCCAGCATCCATCCATCTATCTAATCTATCTAATCTATCTATCTATCCCCATACACACCCAGCATCCATCCATCTATCTAATCTATCTATCTAATCTATCTATCTATCTATCTATCTATCCCCATACACACCCAGCATCTATCTATCTATCTATCTATCCCCATACACACCCAGCATCTATCTATCTATCTAATCTATCCCCATACACACCCAGCATCTATCTATCTATCTATCTATCTATCTATCTATCTATCTATCTATCTAGCTATCTATCTAGCTATCTATCTATCCCCATACACACCCAGCATCTAATCTAATCTATCTATCTATCTATCTATCTATCTATGTATCTATCTATCTATCTATTCCCATACACACCCAACATCTATCTATCTATCTATCTATCTATCTATCTATCTATCTATCTATCTATCCCCATACACACCCAACATCTATCTATCTATCTATCTATCTATCTATCCCCATACACACCCAGCATCTATCTATCTATCTATCTATCTATCTATCTATCCCCATACACACCCAGCATCTATCTATCTATCTATCTATCTATCTATCTATCTATCTATCTATCTATCTATCTCCATACACACCCAGCATCTATCTATCTATCTATCTATCTATCTATCCCCATACACACCCAGCATCTATCTATCTATCTAATTGCTTTTGTAAAGCGCCGGTCTCCTTAGTATCGATGCACAAGGGAAGGCCTGTATTTGGAGGAAATGCCCCCCAGCCAGCAGCCCAGCCCAGCATCTCAGACAGATGTTTGCCATGCCCTAGGGACTGGCAGCCTGAGGAGATCAGCCTACTCCTTGTATGGAGGATGCTGAGCGTGTGGTGTTGGGGACATTGCTGGGGGGGGAGCTGGCTTTCCAGTCCAGGGGCTCCGTGCGAGGGATGCAGACTCAGGGGAAGCCGAGGAGGGCATTTCACTTCAAGGCGGATCAGGGCCTCAGCCATCCTGCTCTGTCTAGTCACAGCAGGGGCTGCCTCATCTCTCTTGGCTTTGCCTCCCGGAGGGGCGTGGCGTAGGCTGCAGGCTGCTGATTGTGACGGGACCAGCCCCCGCAGTTAGGGGGTCGGAGTTTCTTCACAGTCTCATCCCTTAAAGGGAAAGCCTGCCAGCAGCCTGTGTCTAACTGCATGGCTGGGCTGAGGCCAGGGTCCTGCCAGGAGGAACAGAGGGGCCTTCTGATGACCTAACTATCCTTCTCCCAGCTCCATCTCTAAAGTCCGCTGCCTCTCCTAAGGCTGACTGGGCCAGACCCCCCAGTGCAGACTGCAGGCCAGCTGGGGACAGCCCTTACTGTCGGAAGATGCACTCCAGATCCTGTAGCTTCTCCCTGTGGCATTTCCCAGAGCAGTCTGTATCGCCTCAGCACATGGGGACGGGGAAGGGGGGCACACGTCTGCCTCCCGGGACGCCTGGCCCCATTCAGGGTGTGAGTGAGGGGCAGTGATTTGTTCCTTGTCTCTGAATCACATTGCCCTCCGCTTCTTGTTAAACAGCCAATCCCCAGCCCCTGTGGTAGCCTAGCAGCTGATGTGCACAATTACAGAACGGACTTATGGCCCAGGCAATTGCTATGTCATTATGCACTGGCTAGTTATCGGCTGAGTGCTGCTTGGCGGTCAGCAGGCAGTAGAAGTCCAGCTCCAAGGAACTGGCAGCCAGGACTCCTGGGTTCTACTCCAGCTGTCCCCTGAAATCTAGTCTCTTTTCTGTAACTCCGCCACTGTAAGGGTGACATGGCTCTGCCACTGACTTACTGCATGGCCTGGGACAGTCTCTGTCTCTTTGTAGGGATATTTCCCTATAGCATAGGGGTACTGGGGAGTTGAGTGAATTATCCACAAGATGCTTTGAGGGGATCAGAGGAAAGGAGCTATGGTAAATACAAAATGGGGTTCCAAGCTATGTAACTAGGCATGGAATAACATTGATTTTTAAAAAAGAAAAGGAGAACTTGTGGCACCGTAGAGACTAACAAATTTGTTAAATTTGTTAGTCTCTACGGTGCCACAAGTCCTCCTTTCCTTTTTTGCGAATACAGACTAACACGGCTGCTACTCTGAAACCATTGATTTTTAAGGCTCTCTCTATCTCTTTCTGTTATCTACCTCTCCTCATATGTATCCATGTGTCTCTCTCAATATACCACTCTCCTCCCTGTCCTAAGCTGAGCACTCAGCCATTCAGATGCCCCTGTGATGGGCGTGGTATAATTATCTAGAAGAACAGATGGCAGAATGTTTCCCAGAATGATCATCCCCATGGTATAAAGGCCGCCCTGGGTCTAGATTCCTCCCCGCCTTCCCCAGAGGTCGCTGCGGGGGAACGTTAAAAAATGTATTTCTCTCCCTCCTCTTTATTCCTTTTCTCCCCCTTTGTTACTGCCAAGTCATCTGCCAACACATGTTGCTATGTAATTTACAAGGTGTTCAACGTTTTAATTAGAGATGGGGCTGCAGGGTTGGAAAGCCAGCCGTACGGGGCAGGCTGAGCTCTGACTCATACAGCGTACGGTGCTCCTGGGGCTGCCCGGAGGGGGAAACTTGACCTACATGTGCCCAGCTCCAATACACTAGAGCCCCAGGCATTGAGGAAGGGTGGAGAAGGAAGCAGTGTATGGATGTAGCCAGGTATCTGGGGTGTAATGAATTCTCAGAGGTCTCAACTTGGGTCTTCCACTGCCCATCCTCAAAGGATCAGAGTGCCTAGAGACAGTGTGGGATGGGAGACAGAGGGGCAGTGACTTGTCCAGGCTCATACAGCCAGGCTGGGGATAACATCCCGGTCTCCCAGTCCTCTATGCACTGGCCCATGCCAGCAGTCATGGAAGTCTAGATGTTAAGAGGTGGGAGATCCC
This sequence comes from Dermochelys coriacea, assembly GCF_009764565.3. Taxonomy (NCBI): domain Eukaryota; kingdom Metazoa; phylum Chordata; order Testudines; family Dermochelyidae; genus Dermochelys; species Dermochelys coriacea. The sequence goes on from NC_050084.1 coordinate 19,582,340, forward strand.
TCTTTGAGCCCCCAGAGGTTGCCGCAAGACTGTCCTTTCGCCTCTCTTTTCTAGTGCTTTCCCTGCTGTGCTCTTTAGCGCCCTATCTAGGGAGGATTTCCAAATGGGTGGGATTGGCAGAGAACTGGTTCTTCCTAAAGACTGAAACCGCAGCGCTGTCTGCCTAACGTTCAGGCAATCGGAAGTCAACTTGAAAGAGTACATGCAGGCTATTTCTGGTCTCAGATGGATGCAGGCACTAATAGTCAGCTATTTTATTCAGGTTTCAGAGTAGCAGCCATGCGAAAGCTTATGCTCAAATAAATTTGTTAGTCTCTAAGGTGCCACAAGTACTCCTTTTCTATTTTATTCAGGTTCCGATGCCTCCCTGGGCACCCTCGTCTCTGAAGCCCTTCCAGTCAAGCAACATTTTGAGCAGGGGGCTGGATGAGATGACCTCCTGAGGTCCCTTCCAACCCTCCTATTCTAGGATTCTATGAACATGACTAACATATGTCATGTGTGGCTCGTTCTCTCTCTCAGCCTCGCCCCAGGGGGAAAGTTATGGAAGTTGGGAGTTTGGGTCAAATTCTCTCCTGGGGTCACTCGACTGAAGTCAATGGCATTATGTCAGCTGAGACTTTGGCCCTTTAAGTAGCAAAGATCCTGCTCCTAACCTCATGTCACCACTTATCTCTGTGCAAAGGGGGTGTGAGGTGCTGCCCGGTCAGAGTGGCAGCGTTTCACACCTACTGTGCACAGTTGTGGTGACTACCCAATACCCAACGTGCAAATCGGTGGAGAACTAGGTGCCAAGGTTCAATTTGTGTTTTTATCTTTCCCCCCAACTTAGGCCTTGTCTACATGGGCAAGTTTTACAGTAATACAGGCATAACTCATTGTGACGACACTCTTACAGCAGAGCAAGAGGGAATGAGGGAATATATCTGTATAATTACCTTAGGTTATACCAACAAAATGTTCCCATGTCCACAAGACTTTACCTCCCCAAGTAGAGTTTAGGGAGAAGAGCTGGGCGAAGGTTTCAGTGAGCAGCTGTTGAAATATCTCCGTGGGACTTAGAAATGAGCTCCACGGACCCAGTGCATGATCCCTCCCACAACTCTTTTCTCTTTGTTTCCTTTTTGTCGTTAACTCGTTAATTACTATGATTCAAAATACCTTACAGTTAGGCAAAGGATCTGAAGATGTTCTGCAGATCGTACGCAGAGGTCACTTCCCACGCCACTGTAATGCAGCCACCTCTGGGGTGGGATATGGCAGCTGTTTAGCAGTGCCCAGTTCAGAACATGAAGGAGGAGGCTGAAACCAATTCAAAGGGAGACAGGATGCTGTTGGCCACAGCTAAAAGCTTGGTAACTGGTGGGGGCAGAATTTTTCTGGCACAGACATAACGTAACCTAGGCAGCCCTTAGGAGGCTGCTGTGAAGGAGAACAGCCCCTGAGTGCCCTATTTTTTGCCAGGCCGCAGCCCAGAATAGGGAGGGCCGGCAAAAGTGGCGGTGTCATAGCAGGCTATAGCCCTCTGAGGCCTGATACAAAGCCCAGTGAAGTCACGGGGCGTCTCTGCATGGCTTTCGATGTGTTTTGAATCAGCCACTGTGGCTCCACGCACTGTACAGATATTCACTATCTTACCCTCGGCACCCACCAAGAGGCAGGTACATCGACATTATCCCCATCATACAGCCAGGAGGGAAGTGTGGCTGGGCCTAGCTCTGGTGAATGAGGTAATTCCTCAGCACCGTGCCTGGTGGTGCTGGGGTAGGCTCATATCAGGAGCCAGGGCTCCCAGATAGCCAGCTGGCCCTCTGTCTCCAGGGAGTAGTGGGCATAGAGGGGCCTGGGTTTATCTGACCTGAGTTTAAAGCTCTAATTCTGGGGCGTTTGTGTTGACCAGGCTCTGAAAGGCTCATCCATACCAGGTGGACATCTGGGGTGTCGGGCCCATACTCGGCTGTGGGATGGGAATGGCCGGAGCATTTTCATCTCAGACCTCTTTGCACTAGACAACCATGAAATCCCAGATGGCCGCAGCACCGTCGTGTGCGGAGAAGTGTCTCTGTAACACGCCATCAGAGGAGGGTCTATATTTAGTCTCTTGAGGTGACTTACAGAGCAAATATGCCCTGTTTAAAACGGAAAGATGATTATTTCCCCCAACTGCGGCAGCTGTAAACTCTCGCTGGGGAAGGTGCCGGCCTGTCTGTTGGTTTGCATGTAAGGATCTGCCTGGGGATGTTCAGAACCAAGAGGGGCTGATCCTCACTTACAGACAGTCCCTTAACCCCACACTTGTGGCCTACAGGAATTTTCAAGGAGGTGAAAGCAGCTTCTTGAGGATAGCCCCTACACCGGGGGCAAACCCACCCCAGGTAGATCTTGCACCAGGCTTCCACACCAGCCTTGCTGCTAGCCTGTAGTGTTGTGGACAAGAGAGGAGGTGAATATACTACAGCTGCTTTCTGCTTCCCAGTGTCTAGGACAGGCGGTCCCAATAGTGCCAGCATGCAGTGAGCACAAAGGTGGCTTAAAGCCAATTCCTGCCTCCTGAGTGGAACAGACAGGGGTGAATTTCACCCGAGATGCCTAGAAGTTTCAATACAAAGCAGTACAAAACCACCCCAGAATGGGATGAGTCAGTGCTTCAGAGCTGCGATTAGTAACATATATGGGTATTTTTGACACCTCCTTTCCCAGTATGTAATATCCCTCGGGCAGGGCTTCCTCGTAGATAGCTGCATTCCTTTTTCAGGCCCTGATCCTGCAGTCGGATCTCCACTGGCAGGTCTTGATCAGAATCCCAACAGGGCTCTGGATGGGCACAGGGGTCTGCTCATGTGGATCTGATTGCAGCAGCGGGGTCTTTGTTAGTAAATACAGTGTTAGGCTTTCCAAGACATGACAGCTAATTACCCCATTTCACCTTTCAGTGGGAATGTCTCTTGCTTTAGTGGGTTGCTCTCAGATGCTTAGGGGGCCTACTCTCCCCTTGAGAGTTTTGCATAATTCCTTTTGATTCCAAGCACACATGAAGAAAGGGGACTACACCTCTTACATCTCCTTCAGTGCAGGCTTTGTCCCCCCTCCCCTCCCAGGAATGGAAGAGCCAGCAAGTCACAGCGATAGATTCAATGCAAAAGAATCCTTCCCCCCCACCCCCCGCCTGCTCCTGCCGGCACAGACCCAAATTAAAGGATGCAAAGCAGTCATGACAGCATTAGTGTCTTTGAGCTCTGCCTTGCCCCATCCCCCTCCTCTGACTGTGTGTCAGCTGCTGAACTCTGCTGTCCCTATCTCTGCACTGTACGCCCCCCTTCCCCCCCCGTGACTCACTTCAAAGTGCTCCCCTCTAATGAGCAATCTGAACCAGAAACAGCTGCAGAAAGGGGATGAAACTAAAAAAATCCTATTTTCTTTCTTTCTTTCTTTCTTCTTTCTTTCTTTCTTTCTTTCTTTCTTTCTTTCTTTCTTTCTTTCTTTCTTTCTTTCTTTCGAGTTGGTTGCTCCAACAGTAAAAGGGGGCATGCACTATTTTTCAGCCACGCAAGGCCCGTATACCCCAGCCAAGCGCCTCTAACATTAGCATTCAGCAGAAAACCACTGTAATTAACTAGATCCAGCTGCAGATTAGAACACTTGAGCCAACAATCTGGCCAATCTGACTGGGTCAAACTGTGGGAATGAGGCAGATTCCTGGGGGGAGGGAAGAAGCTAGTGGTCAGAAGATGGGCCCGGGAATGAGGACTGCAGAGTTCTGTCTCCTGATGTATGACTTTGGAGCAAGCACTTCCCGTCTCTGTGAAAGGGCGATAATGATAAATACCTCAGGGGGCAGGCAGGGAGCCTGCATTCATTTATGCTTGTGAAGTGCTTTGAAATCCTCAGATGAAAGGACCCATACCAGTGCAAAGCACGATTAATCTATAGGCAAGCGGGCTGTTCCAATGCAATCCCTGACAACTGTTGTCTGGTGTCTTCATCTTCCCCTGCCCTCTCAATCAGCTCCTGTCTCCGGTGAGGACAGCAGCCCCTAATTTGAGGGATGCTTTCTGTAGCCTTTGTCCTTTCTGCATTCAATGCATCCACCGCGCACAGCAGGGGCCTGTGACTTCTGTTTCGGGCCTGATTTTCGTGAAGTTACCCCAGTGCCTACTTGGAGGAACAGAGTGAAGCATCAAGCCCGGAATCTTTACTGAGACGGACCCAAACCAAACCGGGGGGGTTTGAATCTCAGCTGCCACTGAAATGAAGGGGTCAGTTTATCTACAGGCTGGGCCAGGGCACACGTCCCCACCTCCTCCCCTTTCACAGCCCTAGGCCTTCCCCTTTTCCAAAGAGAGAGGCCAAAGCTAGAGCTGAGAGAGCAGACCTGTTCCCATGCAAGTTCAGTCCTCTCTGTTGAGGCAGTGCTGGTCCGTCATAAAGGCGGATGGTCGTGATGCAACCCGCTGAGCGCAAGGAGGTGAACCCAGATCCCACCCGACACGCTTCTCATAGGCCACCAAGCCGCCTTCGGGTGCAATGATTTGCACTCCATCACCGACCTGTGACCTCAAGGGGGCAAGTCTCTGCGTTTCATTAGGAATCATAGAATGACTGTGAGCTGCCAATGTGATATGGCTGTGAAAAAAGCTAATGCGGTTTTGGGATGCATCAGGCGAGGTATTTCCAGTAGGGATAAGGAGGTTTTAGTACCATTATACAAGGCACCGGTGAGACCTCACCTGGAATACTGTTTGCAGTTCCGGTCTCCCATGTTTAAAAAGGATGAATTCAAACTGGAGCAGGTACAGAGAAGGGCTACTAGGATGATCCGAGGAATGGAAAACTTGTCTTATGAAAGGAGACTTAAGGAGCTTGGCTTGTTTAGCCTAACTAAAAGAATGCTGAGGGGAGATATGATTGCTCTCTATAAATATATCAGAGGGATAAATACAGGAGAGGGAGAGGAATTTTTTGAGCTCAGCACCAATGTGGACACAAGAACAAATGGGTATAAACTGGCCACCAGGAAGTTTAGACTTGAAATTAGACGAAGGTTTCTAACCATCAGAGGAGTGAAATTTTGGAATAGCCTTCCCAGGGAAGCAGTGGGGGCAAAAGATCTATTTGGCTTTAAGATTAAACTCAATAAGTTTATGGAGGAGATGGTATGATGGGATAATGTGATTTTGGTAATTAATTGATCTTTAAATATTCAGGGTAAATAGGCCTAATCCCCTGACATGGGATATTAGATGGATGGGATCTGAGTTACCTAGGAAAGAATTTTCTATAGTATCTGGCTGGTGAATCTTGCCCATATGCTCAGGGTTTAGCTGATCACCATATTTGGGGTTGGGAAGGAATTTTCCTCCAGGGCAGATTGGAAGAGGCCCTGGAGGTTTTTCACCTTCCTCTGTAGCATGGGGCAGGGTCACTTGCTGGAGGATTCTCTGCCCCTTGAAGTCTTTAAACCACCATTTGAGGACTTCAATAGCTCAGACATGGGTGAGGTTTTTCGTAGGAGTGGGTGGGTGAGATTCTGTGGCCTGCGTTGTGCAGGAGGTCGGACTAGATGATCAGAATGGTCCCTTCTGACTTTAGTATCTATGAATATCAGGGCTGGAACGGATCTCAGGAGGTCATCTAGTCCAACCCCCTGCTCAAAGCAGGACCAATCCCCAATTTTTGCCCCCGATCCCTAAATGGCCCCCTCAAGGATTGAACTCACAACCCTGGGTTTAGCAGGCCAATGCTCAAACCACTGAGCTATCCCTCCTCCTCCCCCTCCCCCAGTCATCTGAAAGAAACAGTCCACTTTGGGGGGTTGGGTCACCAGAAGAGCCTGAAAGCAAGGGGACCCTTTCTTTTGCCTTCAGTGGGCTTTGGAGCAGGCCCAGAGCAGGATGGGAAGAGAGCAAGGTGCCCATTTTCTACCTCCCCTTTGTCGCCTCTGAAATGGAGCCAGCTCAATGCTATTGGCCTGTGCTCTGTAGGTGCTGCCCAAGCCAAGCAGATGATGCCTTATCTCACTTGCCCTCAGCTCTCCCACCTCAGTTCAGTTTTGTGTTGCGGTAGCAGCAGCTGTATTACTGTTGAGCTTGGAGGTGTTCAGAGCATTAGCTCTACTAAGTCAATTAGCGGGGTATCACCCTCGCCTGGCATGTGCCTTGTGTATGGATGGAGGCAACAATAGGAATAAGGGTGGGAGACAAAGTTGGCTGATGGCAATGGCTGGGGACTGTGAATCAGGAATCTCAGCTGTGCCACTGACTCCTTGGAAAAGTCACTTCACGTCTCTGTGCCTCGGTTTCCCTCACTTGTAACGTAGGGATAATACCCACCCAGCTTTGGAAGGCCTTGGAGGAACGGTGCGGTGTACATGCAGAGTATCATTTCTGTTCTGACTCCTATGTGAAGCTTGGATCAGAGTAAAATGTTTCAGCATCCCATGTCACAGACCACCATTGTAACAGCTCACGGTGAGGGCTGCTGTCATCCAAAGCCAAGAGGCCCCCTGCTATTGTGGATCAATCACGATACAAGGGCGTGGTCTCATTAAGAAGCCTAATGTCCACAACAATTCAAGTTTTGCCAGACCGGCTAGAACCACCTGTCCGTCAAATCTAGTATCCTGCTTCCCTGCAATGATCAATGCACATCACAAGCAGATTGGCACCCTCATATAACATGCCAGTTTGCATGCTGTCCATGTGGCAAGAAGGCAAGTTCTTCCTCATGCCGGTGATCCGTTTACACCCTGCAGCATAAGACTGGGGTATTTCCAGGATTGTCCTGTCTGGTTGGGGTCGTGTCCACTTCCCTAAAGCAACAATCACAAAATCACTTTGGGGGAAGCTGCTAAAAATGCCATTGTGTTTGCAATGTCTCCTCACAACGTTGTGGTGCCGGGATGCAACATTCCCTGGTTGCACCAAAGCACTGTCACATTGCTTTGGAACGGACCAGGAGGATTAAAGAGGTTTCAACATACAGCTTGTCCTGTTGGGAAGTCTCACAACGGTCATAACTCCAGTATTGTACCGTTTATGTTATTCCGTTCTATGGCATTCCGAGTTTTTCAGATTTATCACTCCTGGTGAATTTTTTGTGAATGTGTCCATAAAATGTCTTTTGAGGATGCACTGCCTGGAACAGTTATGAAAAGCTCCCCCAGTAGGAGATCAAAACCCACAATCATGAGCAGGGTATAAATACCTAGAAAGATAGGAAGCGCATGCAGATGAATTAGATACAGTAAATAGATCCTGGAGATAGCTAAGCAAATAGATCAGACGCTGGCAGATAGATTAGATAGGAAATCTGTCCTCAACACAGGACTTCTTAATGTTCCAAAATCTGCTAATAAGATGATGCTCCGAGCAAATTAATTAGTGTTTCAGCCTCTTGGGAAACCTATAATGCCAACCTGGTGGAGCTAGTGTGAGGAGATAAGAGTTTTTGATGACTAAATACCATCGGCTTGCTAATGTATCTGGGCATGAGCAGAGACGGTTGTGTTAAAGGCCTGTTCCTGGAGTACCCAGCATGGTTGCGCAAGGAGCCCAACTGTCAAACTCTCTTGTAATGTTTGCAGCCCACAAGCATATAGTGCTAGTAAGTCCAGTGGTGACCTTCTACAGCACCCCATCATGAGATACCTGGTAAGTGGTGCAAAGGATTCTGCGACATGCCTGAGAACGGAAGGCTGCTGACATTTAAGATGGACATAGGGAAAGTCCTTTGAAGTTGGAATGGGGACAGGTAGGGAACTAGATGGGTCACCAGGTGGGTTGGCAAGAAGGCAGGAGAAGTGGAACAGGAGCACCTTGGAACAACCCTGAAACACAATTCATATAGTTTTCTTACTGTCTCCAGGCAACCATCCCGAAAGAGGAGGCTGCAGAGACAGCCCTGTTGACCTTGACCTGATCTTGGAAGGTTTATGCTTGTGTTAAATTATATTTGAGAGGGAAGCTAGGGTGCTTAAAGATGTTGATATTAAAGCTGTGAGACAAGTAGGGAAGAATAAAATGTAACAGTAGGCTTTGCAATATGCTTGAGGCCTAGCAGGGCCCAGGAGGAAGCAGTGAGCGTAAGAGTTAGCATAAGTGCTAGGGTCACAGGATTTAGCAATAAATATCTTGTGATAAATCATAGACTATCAGGAGTGGAAGGGACCGCAGGAGGTCATCTAGTCCAACCCCCTGCTCAAAGCAAGACCAATCCCCCAATTTTTGCCCCCGATCCCTAAATGGCCCCCTCAAGGATTGAACTCACAACCCTGGGTTTAGCAGGCCAATGTTCAAACCACTGAGCTCTCCCTTCCCCCCTGCAAAAGTTAACCACAAAAAGAACAAAACCAACATATTTCTAATGGAGTTTTGGTAATGTAATCACAAGGTTAACTGCTTTAGCATGTTGTAAATGCATTGATGCAAATCGCTTGTGTAAGCACTCGGAACCCTAATCATGGGCCCCTGGACTACCATACATGGGCAGGGGGTTGAGACTTAATCTACATATGGCCACCAGACACGTGTGGGTGTATAGGACAGGGGTATAAAATAACATGTAAGTCCAACCTCTGGTGGGCACGTTGGAATGACAGAATGGCAGAAGCCTGGCCTGTAACATCCCGCTTAAGATGTTCTCCACTTCCTCTTCTTCTTTACTTCTAATGGTCTCCACAAGGTTGGAGAACAAACAATACATGGGATCGTTCTGTTGCATTTATCTTATTCATTTATACTTTATTCACTTATACTTGTTTGCACTAAACAAAGTCTCCATGTCTCGCTGGGTGTCTCACCAGTCTCAATTCCTATTATATTTCTTATGGAGCTGCCTGAGTAAAGAATCTGTTATTAGTAACTTGTGCGTTTTGCAACCTACATTAATCAAAGGGCTACAGGGGTGTAAGGGGCCTCCTTCACAGGAGTGAATTTTACTCTCTGCCTGTGTTTGACCCTGTGTAGTTATCTGGATCCTCTCTGATTCTGCCACTGACTTTGTATTACAGGGTGGTGCTCCTGTAGCAGCTGTTCCTGGTCATTACCATATAAACCACGTGATTCTTTGCATGTCCTTGGGGCTGCCTATCTGAGATTAGACTCAGCTTGCCATTTTTTACTCCCTTGCTGATTACCTTCCCCCGACTCACATCACACGTGGTGCTGCATTGTCACTGGCTTTACTGTCTTCAGCAAGTGGGTGATGGGGGACCAACAAGGGGGAAGCTATAGCCAGTTCTCCCTCAACATCTAGCCTGAAGAGCCGGGGATGGCACAGTCCCTTGGAATTCCTGGTGGAATTTGGCACACAGAGGCCAGATGTGCTAACCCATCTTCAGAAAGGAGTAGGGTATATATGAAACAGCTCATCAGTGGATACACAGTTTCCTAAGGATCTGCTCTAGGAATTTTGGGGCAGTTCTCTGGGCTGTTATACAGGAGGCCAGACAAGATGGTCACAATGATCCTTCTGGCTTTGGAATCTACGACTAGGGAGAAGTTACTGCTGGGGTCTCCAGAAGCCATTCCAGACACTCCGCCCCCTACGAAAGGGGAGGGCGACACCACCTCAAACCAACAGGGGCTCTGGAGTCCTTCACTTGCCTCCCATCTTTTCTGCTAATGGACCATTTCTCAGGCTTCCAGCTTTCTGCTGTTGGGATGCAGAATCCTGAAGCCGCCTTTGAACTCTAGCTGCAAAAGTCTGGGTAAACGGCCAGTAAACAGTGGTCCCCTTATGCTCCTGCATTCCTGAATGTTCCTATTTCTCAGGCCCAAGAACTGCCACCGAGATGCTTAAATTAGAGGCTGTGTTGCAGCAGTGGGCAAAACACAAGGCATTAGCTCTGCTCAAGACATTAGCTTGTAAACTGTTGGGGCAGAATGCGTCTGTTGGTTCTGTGTTTTAGCACGCTCTAGTAGAGTGGAGTCCTGGTCCCCAAATCGGGTGACCAGGCATTGTGGCAACAGAAAGTAACATTGAGGTATCAGCAAATTTAGAGGTAGAGGCACATACTCACCTTTTGCAGGGCTTCCTGTGAGGCTGTTGCCACAGAAGAACTGAAGATCCTCTACTGGTTGTGCAGGAGATTGTTCCAAAGTGCCATCCCCAACAACTCTCTCACTCACACACACAAACACATGCACACATACACCCAGAGTGAGCAAGTAACAGCCATACAGTGTCTACAGCAGGATTGTTGGGGTTTTTTTGCCCAGCAGGAAGGAATTGCAGGGTACTAGGGGAATCAAAGCATCAGCATGAATTTCCCATCGCTGCTGAAGTTAAGGGGTGATTATCTCCGAATATTAAGCAGCCAATCAAAAGAAGCCTCCAAGTCAAAGCAGGTTGAGAATATTCCCTTAATATGTCACAGGCCATTTATCACAAGCAACATGAGAGGGGAGAAAATGTGAAGAGATGACCTCGTCTCCCAGGCTGCAGGTATTAACGAAGTTGGGCATTTGGATGCTTTTGAGTTATTTTAATAGTGTGGGCAGAATCAGGGTTATTAGGCCTTTCTGGGGGATCTACTGAATATACATTGGAATCTTGCAAGTCTTCTGGTTATTTGTAACTTTCTGTACCCAGGCATTCATTCAGAACAACCAGCAGCCTTGACTTCACTGGCCATTCTCTGTTCTCAACTAATCTTCATGCAGCCTCAAGGCATTGGGGTTGCATCTGTGTCATGGGGTGGAATCTGGAGATGAATGGTCATTGATCAGCCTCCAGAGCTTCCTCCAAGTTAAAACATTTATGAACAAATTGCTCTGGGAGGTTGTCTGGTCTTGTGAACTGGCCACCAGGCAGTCCTGAGTTCTAATCCCACCTCTGGCCATTTTCAATGTAGCCTTCATAGAACCACTTAATTTCTCTGCCTCTGTAAAATAAGATGAAGGCTATTTCTGTATCCACCTACCAATGGTGTTATCAGGATTAATGATAGATTAGTAAAAGTGTGCTAGATGCATTACAAAGAAATATTCAAACAAGTTCCCTGCCCTGAAGAGTTTACAATATAAATAGTACAATCCGAGCTGAAATATTTTCTATGAAGAATTAATTTCTCTGCAACATGATGTTTGTTTATCACTTTCATGCTATGGCCTGAATAAGTCGATGTTTGTATAAGACGGGACAGATCCACAAGTAGCGTAAATTGGTGGAGCTATAGCAATTTATGCCAGTTCATGAAGCCACTGTCCTGTCCGCTTTCAAATCCTTCCTCCAGCCCCATTTCTACCACAGTGTCGCTGGGAAACTGACTGCAGATATAGATGGCTGGGATTTATCTTTATGTTAATATATGTAGACATCTTTGCTTATTATTATTAATAATTATAATAATATAATTAATAGTAATAATAGTAATAACAATAAATAATAAAACTCAAATCTACCTATGACCTCAATCCTTCAACATTTACGCATGACTTTATTACTGCGTGTAGTCCCATTCACTGCCAACTGAAATTTTTTTTAGGGGGTCCACAAATGAAAAAGGTTGAAAACCACTGCTCTAAAACCTTATTAGAGGAAAGAATATTCAAGGTTTTGTAAAAGACTAATCAATTGTTATTCAGTAGCTAAAGGACATTGTAAATGTAAACAATAGCCCAGGACTGTGGGTGTCAGCAGCCTACAGGTCAGGGTGGGCTTGGTTACACCCCCCCAAACCTCCTGACTGTGTCCCCCTTTAGGGGCGTGGGCTGCAGTGTCAGTAGGTACATTAGCTAGACTGACCTTTTAGGGCCTAATCCAAAGCCCACTGAAGCCTAAGGGAGTCTCTCTGTGGACTTCAGTGGGCTTTGAATGCATCCCTCAGTGCTTAAGGCCAACATTTCCATTGACGCCCAAACTCAGTAGCCATTTGTGAACATGCTGGTCTAAGTGCTCAAGAGATCAGTAAAAAAACACCCTGCACAGGTGTGTAGCAAGGGAAGAGGAGCCCTGCCCCATCTTCCGTCACATCGAGGGCCCTTTGGTTTTGGTTTTTAATTTATTTTTCCTGAGACTGTATCACCGTTTATTACCACACCAACAAAACCAGGTGAAAATCGGGGCAAAATATTCTTAATAATTTGTCTTGGTAAATATCGGGGTGTATTTTGGAGGACAGAAGGACAGAGGAAAATTGATTCAGTAGATTAATGCTTTGGTGAATGTAATTCAATGTGGTTTGCTGCAGAATTAACAGAGAACTCAAAACACAACGCTACCTCAGAATTTGAGAAAACAATGTATCACTAATCTCCAAATAAAACTTTTCATTTGAATAAACAGTTTACTGTTGTAGACTCAGAACTATTAACCTATAAATATTGACATTTAATAATTGGGCCACATCATCTGCAGCGCATCCAGTCAGCTCCATCCTTTTCTCCTGTTTTTGCTTTTTCAAAACTTTCGAATACTTTCGAATGTATTCTGGTACAGATTTTCATTTTCTTCCCATTTTAGGGGGAAGATCTTTAAGACGGTCAGATCTTTAAACTGTTATCTGCTAGCAGCTTGAAATGTGTACGTGATGTGCATGAGAGTCATCAGTACGTTCAGATGCCCACGCACTTCAGAGCTTGTGTGCGCACCTGTTTGTTTATTGTGTGTATCTTTTAGATTAATACATAGCCTTCCTTCAACAGGCTGCTTTGCATGCACACACCGGCTAATGTATTATCGTACTACATGTATCTCACGCAATGTATTGTATTTTCCTAATAAAACAAGTTATTTTTTAGATATTTGAATGATACAAAAGTAGGGTGAAAATCGAAAAAAAGCAAATAATACTATTTGTAAAGCCCAGGATATTTTTTGGTAAAAATGGGTTTAAACTGAAAACGAAGGGGCTTGTTATAGCGCGTCTCTGTTTGTACAGCGTCTAGCACAATGGGGTCTCGGTCTATGACTAGGGCTCCTAGATCTTACTGTAATACAAATAAATAATACTAATAATAATCATTAATATGCAACATGGGGCAGGAATTTCCCCCTCTTGTCCATTTATGAATATCTAGCAGTATATGTTTATATAGAGCTATAAATGGGGTGAACCCCTGTCTCTGGATTAGGGTCTATAAGCAGACCTGGCCAACTGACCAGCCCTTCTTGGCAGGGATATAGAGTAAGACATGATCACTCAAATACTGAGAGGGCCTAGTCTATGAAGGGCTTTATATAGCAAGTATGAAGACTTTGACTTGTGGCTTTTGGAATATCAGTAATCATGTAATTCATGGGAGGCAGATGCAACTGACTCCCTCAGGCCCTGAGGAGCAAGCAAGGTGCTATATTCTGCAGCCATTGTAGCTTGCTGATCAGTCTGAGGGAAGCTCAGTTAGGATTGCCAGCAACAAGTTGACTCAGCAACATCATGTCAGAAATGTCATCTTATGGTAATACAAACATCATGATGTTGCTTTTTTGCACTGTGGGACAAATTGCCAAATTACAATGATACTTTGCACTGTAACAGTGTACTCTTCATCCAAGGATCTCAAAGCACTTCACGGGCATTAATTGAGCCTCCCAGTTCTCCTTTACTATAGCAAATCAAGTATTGCCAGGCCCAGAGGTTCAAAAATCATAAGTCCGGCCCCCAGAATCATGAGATCTTCTTAAAAATTGTGGGAGTGGGGTTCCTTTGTTTGCATTCTGTTTTGGGGCCTTTAGGAGATATTCGGATCATTTTTTCAAGCTTTTCTCTGCAACCATGAGAGATATAAACTCTTTTTTTTGAACGCCAGCTGAAACTCCCACTTTTCTGTAGGATTTGGGGCATAAAGAAGAACACCACATACGGCGAGACTCATGACAAAATCATGAGAGATGACAACTCTGGGAGTCACAGAAATGTTAAGTGACTTGCTCAAGGTCACCTAGGAAGACAGTGGTAGAGCCAGGTATAGCATCCAACCCTCCGGACAGAACAACTAGTCAGCATTTCTTCCCTGTAATGGCAACGTTGGATGGTCCTTAGCCATAGTGACAATATCCCAATATGGTGTGGCATGGAAGTGAGGGGTTTCAAACTTGGCTTTGTCAACTGAGTGACAGCGAACAAGTCACGTAGGACTGAACTTTTGAAGTGTCCACTCATTTGAGAGGCCTCTGGTTTTGGCTGCCCCATTGGAAATGCTCCCGGCCTGATTTGCAGAGGTGCTGAGCAATGAATTCAACAGGAGCTGTGTGCGCTACACCCCTCTGAAAACGAGGCCCTACACGTTCAAGATGGCACCCAAAACCTCCAGCGCACTCAGCTCTTTGCGCCTCATCTTCCCTTGCTCTACAGTGGGGCGGGGGGGGGGGGCAATGGTGCTTTTTGAGACCTACAGACAATTGGTTTCAGAGTAGCAGCCTGTATTCGCAAAAAGAAAAGGAGGACTTGTGGCACCTTAGAGACTAAGACATTTATTTGAGCATAAGCTTCCGTGAGCTACAGCTCACTTCATCGGATGCATTCGCTGGAAAAAACAGACAATTGGGGATTTTCAAAGGAGCCGAAGGGACTTAGGTGCTCGACAACCATTGATTTCCAGTGGGGTTTAGCGGCTGGCTCCCATAGGCTTCTTTGACAACCCCGCCACATCAGATGGAAGCGTGATTCCGGGATATTCTCCCGCTGCGAATCACCCCTATGTTAGGGCGGGGAGAGGTCCCAGATCAGCCAGGCGCCCAACTCCCATTGCCTGCGAGTGAGTGAGGGTGGGGGAGCGCGAGGGGGGCGGGGCCTCGGAGAAGGGGCGGGGCAAGCGTGCTCGGTCGGAAAGTTGGCGACCCGAAGCTGGGCCCAGGTCCGTGGAGGTGGTGGCGGGTTACCCTGCGTGGGGGCGTTGTGCGCGTGCCGGGGTCCCTGAGCCCCGGGTCCCAGCTGCCGAGCCCCCCAGCCTGGGGGTGACACTGAGAGGAGGGCTGCGAGTGTTTGGGGCCCCGCCACCCCTCCAATGCGCCCCTGAGCGGGGTGCGCTGGGAAAGGGAGTCTTGCTCTGCAGGGCCCAGGCTGAGGCCCCGCGAGGAGGAGACGGGGGGGAAAAAGAACTACAACCCCCACAATGCCCAGCGCGGCAGCGGGGGCGGCGCCGGAGCGAGGCGCGCGTGCCGGGGGCGTGGCCGCAGGGGGGTTGTCCTCCTCGCGGGCGGCGCGCGCACAGCAGCCGGGTGTGCAGCCGCCGCCGCCGCCGGAGCTGGAGCCGCCTCAGCCGGAGCTGCCCCGCCGCCGCCGCCTCTCTCTCTCCTCTCCCCGCTCCGCTTCGCCCGCGAGCCCAGCCCCGCCCCGCCCCGCCGGGAAGATGGTGGACCGCGAGCAGCTGGTGCAGAAAGCCCGGCTGGCCGAGCAAGCCGAGCGCTACGATGACATGGCGGCCGCCATGAAGAACGTGAGTCCTGCCTCCCCTCCCCCCCAGGGTGCGGGGGCCTCCCCAGCCCCCGCCTTTCCCGTGGGGCTGCGCCCCTCCCCGACGGGGCAGCCCCGAGCCTGGCGCTGAGGGAGCCGGGGGCTGCCCCGAGAGCTGAGCGTGGGTCGTGGTTTGGGGGGGGTCCCCCCCCGCTAACGGGATTCTCCCCCCCCCCCACAAGTGGCCTGTCAGGCTTGGGCCCCCTTGCTCTTCCCTTCTACCGCCCCCCCTTCCTGGGCGGGGCTGCCCCGCGAGGTCCCTTTACCCCTTCCCGCGGGGGGGGGTCTCTAGGGTCGCGTTCCCTCTCCTGTCTGTGTTCGGGGTTTGGTCGCCGGGGCTGGGGAGCCCCGGCCGCCGCTGGGGCTGGGGTTTGTCATGAGGGGGCGTGCGTCGGAGAGGGAAACCTCCGCGTCTGGCTCTCGGCCGGTGACTTGCGGCTAAGCTGTTCCGTCCCCTGGGTTTGGAGGGCGGGCTCTGAGGACTGGCTGCCCCAAAGGGGTCTGAGGCGCCCTGGAGCTGTGCAGATGCCGTTGCTTTCCCCCCTTTCTCGCCCCCCCCCCCCGTATCTGGGCGGTGCCGCTCCCTGCCAGCTTGTCCCGTTAACTCCGCTACTCTGCGCCACCCCCCCCCCACACCCCCCATCCACCACCTCCTGACACGCTTCTCCTGGCAGGTCTCAGGGAGCCTTCTCCCTGGAGCCTGAGCTCTCTGGCTCTACCTGTAAAACCTCCTCTTAGAGAGTTGCGTGTATGTTGTCTCTAGCACCCGATCTCACTGTTTCATTTTAAATGCTTTCTTAGAGGTCCTGCGTGCTGCTCAGGGAATTCACAATTGTGTGTGTAATTTCTGTATAATCACGCTGAGGGACTTTTATGCATGTGTTCCCTTATAGCTGTTAAACATCTCTCAGCTTCTCTAATGCATCCCCTTTTTCATGTCTTCTGTCCTGTATTGTCCTTCTATTTGGGAAGAGCATATACCTGTCTCTTCAATGATCTAAGTTGGTTTGTTTTTTTATTACTTTGTTTCAAGCCTTATGGATTTAGCCTTATTTTCATTTTACACTCTTAAAATAAAGACTCCGCATTTATCAGACTGATCTGATTTGTGATACTTAATGTTCCTTATTAATAAATGCAGACATCATTTGGAATAAGTAAGAAATCACTCTGATCTGATCTTGCAAACAAAGCAATCGTGGGAGGTAGTATCAAGTCATTCCAGAAGATTCTGCATTTGTCATATTGCAGAGAGGCTAGACTGGGTGGAGGGAGGGAGGGAGGGGTTGCTTTAAAGGGGAAAACTGTTCTTTATATTTGCCTTGTTAGTCAGGTCTGAGCCTTTAAGAGAAGCTGGGGTGTCCTCCCTTGCTGAAGAAAAGTGAATGCTGATCTTGGAATGTCGCAGTCTATCTAGGATGCACCTCTCTGTGCCTATATTGCACCATTTTGTCAATAATCTTCAATTTTTCAAATAGGCAGTTGTCAAAACCTGCCTGAGAATGGGAAAGGAGGAGATGTATCAAATGAAATATGGAAAAATCAGAATAAGATAATAGCTTGACAGTACTCAGGGATTCTAATATCTAATGTTCCTCTCTACTGCAATATGAATTTTATACAGTTCTCTCTCTATTGATCACTTCAGTTATCAGTTTTAAGGCAGCTGCTTGCTATGAGTGGCAAGTATTAACTCTTATTTATATAGGTAATGTATCTATACTGTTGCAAAGCAGAATGTAATATGGCTGAGGACATAACAAGGAGTAAGTTATTGCAGTATTTCCATTCCTGCAAAAACTTGACGAGCACACTTACACCAGTTCTAGATTTAAAAGAAAAATTTCATTTAATCAAGGAGAGGGTTAATCTTTTATTGACCATCACTGAAACAGCAATTGGGATAATGTTGCATCTCCATGGATGCGGTTCATTCAGCCTTTAGAAACTGATCACCCTGGGGACTGTTTGTGCTAAAGCCTCTTACTTCAACAAACAAAAGAGGAGCTTTGTTCTTACAATACTTGTAAAACTCTGCTTAAATTTGAGCTCAATTCATCAGTGATGTGTCACATTTAGTTATGCCTGCTATTTGTCCCATCCCATCCCCCAACTCCAGTTGTGCAGGAGGTTTGTGACCTCATGCTCATTTCCGTAGCAACACGTATGATGTGTCTCAATGAAAGAAGCTGCAATGCACCCAGGTGGTAGCAAAGAGGATGCAAATTGCATATATTCAAGGTAATGCTGAAATGTAATGGTACAGTAATCCAACTGGATTGATATTCCCTGCAGAAAACTACTGTTAGGTCTTTCTCAGTTGTCCTTTCACAGTGGGCCTATCACTTCCTGACAGGCAAATAATGAGCTTTATTACATCAAAATTTCTTATTTGCTTCCTGTTGTACAAAGCAGTTTTTATGATAAGACGTTGAATATTTGCAGTGGCTCTTCTGTTAGTGGAAACTTTTTAAGTAGAGCAATAGTTAATAGTGAACAACAGATATTGATAGTATAATTGCCTTTTTAAATTGTCATCAGTAACTTAATGACTGATTGTATGTGATGCAGCTTCCAGTTACCTAATTAAATGAGCCCAACACATCCTTTTGGGAGCTCTTAAATGCAGTCATTCTATTAAGGGGTTCAGAATCGGTTTGATACAGTAGAATTCAACTGTACTCTTTAAGCCTTCTGAAAAAGTTTAAAATAGAAAAAACGTACTGAATGAAAATACAGTCATCTTATTATTCAGTGTTTCAACACTTGACTTCTAGTAGGAACCATCTTTATTAAAGCAAGATTTTTAACTTGCTAAAACCACTTAACCTATGATGCACTTAGGGCATATGCAAACAGAACTTGCTAGTGATTCTGTTTAAGCAGGTTAGTATTACTTTTAGTCTGTAGCTCACGAAAGCTTATGCTCTAATAAATTTGTTAGTCTCTAAGGTGCCACAGGTACTCCTTTTCTTTTTATTAGTTTTTGAGCGCATTAGGCTTATTGAGATGTCCCAGTAAAATGGAGTATGCTGTGTTGCATTTGCCATGGAGGATCAGGATAAAACTATATTCTATAAGGCTCTTGATCGGTCTCTCTGGATCGTCTCTGTATTCTTCTAACTGTTCAGTCAGTCGTAATGTCAACTTATAGCTTGATTTCTAAAAAGCCAGCTAGAGAAGGTTGGTGGTTCTCCCTGAGTAGGCTACTAAGACTCTGAACAGAACATCACTATGGGCACTTTGGAACCCTGTCAGTGCCTAAGTGGAAGTGAGCTTTTTTTGTCTGAATTGGGCCTCTAGGAGGCTAGCCTAACTTACCTTAAGGCTTATGTTATACAGCTGCTTATGCCATGATGGATAGATCAATACCCATTAGCTGTAAGGAGTGGTGATGCCTTTGAGGCTTTTCTGAAGTGGAGTCCTTCCAACCCTTCCAAGTCGTGATGCTTGGGGAATTGTTTCCTGCCTTTGGGTGGTTAATCTATACTACAGTTTTCAGCCTTATTATTCCACCTGTCCTGCCATAGGGAGTGTCTTTCAATGCACACTATCTGTAAGAAACTACTTTTGAAGGGCAGTTTTTGGAAGCATTTTAAGGCTTCAGGACTGTGGTCTTTGTGTTCTTCAGTGTTCTGTGAGCAAAATTTTTATAGGGACTGCATTTATGCAGCATGTAATAAGAGCTGTCCAAACTATCTCCCTGGTTCTGTCTAGCTTCAGTCACATCTTGTCTCCTATAAAATTTTTAATCTCCAAGGAAATTCAATTATGTCATTTTAATACTGAATCACCTTCATATTTGCTACATTAAGAGAAATTTACCTGTCTTCACTTATTAAATTAACAAATCCAGCAGTAGACTTTTCAGGGGATGGAAAGTTCGGGGAAACTAGTAAACCCTATATGAATGTTTCTCTTAAAGCAGGTGTCCAAAATATTATTGTTACAGAAATCATTAAGCTGCGTCTAAAACCACACACACAAGTTGATAAAAAGAATGGATTTAGGGATGGCTTTAAAAGGTTTCAGCAAATGTTTCTTGATCACTAATGACTCCCTGGTTACTTGATTCCAGGTATCTAAATGTCTATATTACATAATAGTATTAGGCTATAGTGTGATAGTCTAGTAGTAATCTATAGTACTATATATCTATAACTAATCTATACCTGTACATATAGCATTAAACAAATAAATACTAGAGATTACTGCTGCTTGGAGCTTACAATTGCTGCTGGATCAAGAACATAACACTAGTAGACCACAGTGTGTGGGGAGGACATCGGTAAACATGAAGTACAAATTGTTTTTGGGGGAGAGACTTGTACCTATGTACTTGCTGTATTCAGCTTGAGTGAATAATTTCCAAGTTTCTCATTTGGTCCTGAAGAGCTCAAATTTTAATTATGCAACAAGTGTTTGGCTTATCGGAAGGCCTCACGGAAGAACAAAAATACTAGAAAGGGATATGGAAGAGTGGTTGACTAATATCACAGAGGCTGTTCCAGTCTTAAGGGTCAACATGGAAAAAACATACTAAGTGTGGAATGACTAGGCAGGAGTAAATTGGTAGGCATGGGGAAGGAGAAACCTAGATCCTATGTGATCTGGAATGGAGCTGTGCAGAACCTGGACTGAGGATGACTAATTTTTAAATCTTTTTGGCTTCCCCAAAGACAAGGGAAGTGAAAGAATGCAGGAGGTGATTTTAGCCACATCTTGGAGGGGAGCACAATGAGAAGGAGGGAATTCAGAGGGGACGTGGCTGCAGAGGATAATACAGGAGGTGAAATAGGAACTGTTTGTGGTATCTGAGTAGTATCTACTGATGTATACTGAAGCAGTAAGATTATAATGCATAGGCACCAGGGCAGAATCAAGGTTACAGTATAGCAGACAGCAAGTAGTCTTATATGACTTCTAGAGAAATCTAGACCATTATGGTTGTGTAGCTAAAGTCTTAAATATGAAAGAGCCAAAGCTGTTTGCATAGGCACAAGGGGCATAGTTAAAGTTCTATGTATTGCAACTCTTCCCTGTAACCTTAGTGTCTTTTAATGTGTACTAGTTTTTTAGGCTTTTGTGAATACCATTGATCTTTTTATACACGGTATCCACAGCATTCATTGTGGATAGCTCACTGGTGAGTGAACTAATGTTACTATAGACCATAGTTGAAGTTCTCTGAATTCCCCAGATGCAAAAATCCTCTTGTGGCTCTTTTTGCTGAGATGATACAGGTGTTGGCCATCTTGATTCCTGTCTGCCACAAGAAGGGGTCTTTCAGTGGGCATGCATCATAACTGAGTGAGGTTGCTATGAGCCCTCAGAAGGAGCTTCCAAATATTTAGGCTTCTGAGCCTAATATGCCAGCAACCCACTCTCTGCCAATTGTAAGTTTCTCTTAAGGCTTCACTTTTATGCAGCTGTCTTTTTTTTTTTTTTTCTCTGAACTCCTTTGAATTTCTGGTCCTATCTTTTCCTGCTGTTGCCTTACATGATTTCAGAGCAGCCACAAAAGGGGTCATGGTACACTGACCCTAAATGCTATGGCAGAGCTACCTAAGTCTTTGACAGGTTTCAGAGTAGCAGCCGTGTTAGTCTGTATTCGCAAAAAGAAAAGGAGTACTTGTGGCACCTTAGAGTAACAAATTTATTGGAGCATAAGCTTTCGTGAGCTACAGCTTACTTCATCGGATGCATTTGGTGGAAAAAAAACAATTTTTTTTTCACCAAATGCATCCGATGAAGTGAGCTGTAGCTCACGAAAGCTTATGCTCCAATAAATTTGTTAGTCTCTAAGGTGCCACAAGTACTCCTTTTCTAAGTCTTTATGGAACTCCAGTATTGGATGCTATGGCAAATAGGGCAGCAGCCTGAACTGTGTGGGGCATCATTTTACTGAACTATCTAAAAATGAAGAAAAAAACACTTTTTGAATGTTTGACTACCTATTTTATGCAGCTGCAGGAATTGAGAGACATGTCAGTGGAATCTGCGTGTGGAAAGCTACGCTGTAATTGTAGCCTCTTTCACTTTGGTTTTTTGTGCACTTACATTCGTAATACTGATGGCAGACTGACATGAAAAAAAAATCCTGTATCTAGATGGGATCTGCTAATTTGTTATGCAATTCCCTCAAGTTGTAGGCAATAACAGTCATGTAGATGGTACTTGGTATTGCTCAGTTGGAATAAGTTGTAATATGGAAAAACAGGTGGGGCAACACTCAAACTCTACAACCCAACTAATGAAGTATTTGTTTTCTTTAATGTAGCAAAGACCTACAAAAAGAAACAAGGTAGCCTAATAAAGCCACAGACCATCCTACTGCCATTGAGGGTTAGTCTATATTTTTATAACATTAAAATAGGTAAATACAACCCATGGGTTAGTAGTGATCTTTTCTGTGCCCAGTCCACAGATGATGTGGTTGTGTTACCACTCTGCTTGAAAGCCTGGCTTATAGCTCAGGTAGAGACAGACTTTTAGCTTTGGAGTCTTAGGGTCTACCAAGATGTTTGCCTCAGCAAACATAGCTACTGTATTGCATGTCTGCCTTAAGTACTTTGTTCAAAGCTGTGTACTGTGTGGCTAGTTGACACTTCGATTTTTGCCCATGTTAAAATCCTTTTCCAGGTGTACTAACAGCTCATTTCACAGAATAGGTAACCACACATCAATGCATAAATAAATGGGGGCAGGAATCTCTCTACATAAAAATACAAAATCTTAAACTGGCCATCATCTTCAGCAGCCAAAGCCTGGAGTCTTCTCCACTTGCTTACCTCCCAGCAGAACTCCCCTGACTTTAGTTATTTAACATGTACATCTTGGGAAAACCTACAGATTTATTTGCAAGACAGAAGAAACACACTGGGTTTACCTTTGAAGAATATACCTGGCTGCCATACTCAGCAGCACTTCAGTACAAGTAGCTCAGCTAACAGTAATACTATAAAACAATGAGTGGTTATGATAGGGTTAATAGATTTTTGAACCTGAATAATACTGCAACATAGCAAGACAGGGCTAGATGTAGACAATGTTGCCTTAGATAAAGGAGACTCCGCAGGTAGTCAGGCGCTGTTGGTGGTGGTTGGGTGCAAGAGTGAGGAGGCTATGTCAAGGTGAGTGTAGCATTACTCTTGGGACTTGCTGCATCAAATCACCCTGCCAGTTAAGGATGGCCGGTTTACAAGAGCTGGAGACTCTTGCAGATCCCTGCAACAAGCTTCACCATGACATGCATATAAAATCACTTCTTGGTGTATGGACTCTATAAAGATGTGGAGGTCACCCCAATGTACCTCCTGCAGTCAGGTGCAGGCCGCAGATGAACCCTGCCTCTGTTTTCTTTCACCTGGGTATAAACAAGTCCAAGCAGGCTTTCCAGTATTAAAGTGCCCTCTTTAGAAGGTCTTGTCTTAATTAATGGAAAATGACAACACAACAACCAAAAGCTTTACTCCAAAGACGGTGCACCAACCTTGATCACTCTTAGGCTGGATTCCCTGCCTGGAGCTTGGGTTTCTGCTAAGCGTTCAGCCACATGCCAGTCTTCCCCCACCAGTGTGTTTTTTGCTGAGCAACTCCCTAGTAGCTCCTCGGGGTTCCACACCCACTTCATTCTCCTGGACTGCTTTGGTCCCTTGCCTTAGGAGCATCTTCTCTCTGGACCTGTTGCTCTGTTCTCCAGGGAGACGCCGTGGTGAGTAGTTTCCTAACTAGCTCCCCTGAGGAGGAACCTCTCTGCTCTGGGGCTAGACTGAGTTCTCATAAGGGGATAGCTCAGTGGTTTGAGCATTGGCCTGCTAAACCCAGGGTTGTGAGTTCAGTCCTTGAGGGGGCCATTTAGGGATCTGGGGCAAAAATTGGGGGTTGGCCCTGCTTTGAGCAGGGGGTTGGACTAGATGACCTCCTGAGGTCCCTTCCATCCCTGATGTTCTAGGATTCTATGATTTGCTGGTTAGGCAATTAACTATCCATAGGTGGATCTGAGTTGGCTCATTCTCCTTAGAGTCTGTCACAGGTCAGCTGGATGCTGCTCTCCCCTCCCTACCCATCAGATTCTTTTTGTCCTTGCCATAGTTTTGACTGGCATACTGGTGGCACATTGGTGCATATTCCAGAACAGCGAAGTTACAGCAGAGGTTGCTAAATGCAAATCAAGGAAAAATGTACTATCAAACACTCAGTCCTATAAAAGCTATAGAAACAGCAATCTAAATTGATCACAGAATTCCTTATGCAACCGTAACACCCTATTTCCACACAGACCATTAAACTGAAAACTCCCTGCCAATGGACCACTAAAGCACGTCCTATTGAGTCTTCATGCTATCTTGAAACAGGCATTATTTGACAGCTTTGCTGCTGTTGGTTTGTCTTATCTGGCTTAAACTGAGGACTCCATTTTGCTCCTTGGCTCTTTGCCAACCTGGTTTCTCTAGCCCCAAAACAGGCACTGTGGATGATGCCTACAAGGGAAGTCATCAAAGTTGAAGGGGGAGGCATTGAGGTTAACGTCCAGTACCCTGCTGAGAGACCTAATATACACCACTCTAAGTGCAGGAAAGCTGCTCCTCATGTTGCTAGCATGTTGTTTTCTGTAGACCCTGCTTGTGGTAGGGCCTAGGTGGTGTCAAGTAGGATAAGGGAAAGTGTCCAGTTTATCTTGGGCTCAGCTGCTGGGGCTAGGAATCGTTCTCTTAGGCTTCTCTCTTCCCAGTTGTTGCCTCTTTGGCAAAGACACACGTTTCTTGCTGCTGGCTGAGGGTTTTCCATGCTGCACAGTTGCCTTCCTGCATTGTGAGTACCCCAGGAATTCAGTCCGTGTAAGCAGACCGGCTTTGCTTTCACCTCAGAGGCTATAAACAGCTTAATTGCCCATAGCTATAAGGTACCACACAGCTTTTTTTTTTAAGCAAGCATGTTTATTCTTAAGGTGAAAGTATTACAGAGAAAACATAGTAAAACAATAAAGAACCTACATGCATGCTAATAAGCTTACCAGAGATTGTCCCACAAGGACTCTGGTAGGAGTCATTCCTTCAACCCCACGTAGAGGATTTTCCTCTTGTTACAAGTTCATAACACCTTTTGCTCAGAACAGAAACCCATCGTGAATCAGAGTCCCTCCTTTATACAGTTTGGGCTTTCAATCTGGGATCCCTGGGAACATGTAATCAGCACACAATGGATTTCTTCACAAGCATAGCTTCAAAAGGTTGGGTCTGAAGGTGGGAATTTGCATTCACCTCCTCCCAAGTATGTCCTAGGAAACCCACTCAAATGTTCATTCTTGTCTGGCACACTGGGTCCCAGAATTTAACATTTAATCATGTCTCCCCACTAGAGATGTTGCATACAATGACACTAATAAACATTTGCATTTTTTATACTAGGTCACACTAGGGGGAATCTTACCGTTTTCTCTTCAGAATACTCCTTTACCTGGACTTTCATGTCTCTTCCTCCCTACCTATGCATTTTTGGATGTCTTCAGATCCCTACTCTGTATTGCCACTCAAAGCTTTCCTAGATTCAGAAGAGTGAAAATGGTTCAATCCTGGTCAGTTTCACCACTGCTGTTAATGCAGTCTAACAGCATTTTTTGAACAAAAAAAATAGCAATATTGAGGGAGTCTTGTTTAGTCATTTGTAATTCTCACAATGTATTTCTTCAGCATCAGTAAAAAACCTATTCTTCTGCTATTTGGTGCACTGGATAGAGAAGTGGAGAGACTCCTCTTACTCTGTCACTTCAAGAAAAAGATCTAGGAGCAGTCAAGTGAAATGAATTAGGTGGCTCAACTTTAGGGCTGTTTTGTTGGGAAGCAGTGTAACTGACCAAGATCATGTTTGCTTCAAGCTGCTGCTGCTCTCCAACTCATGGGCCAGAGGTCTGTTACTTGCTATGGACAAAAGGTTTTCAAGACTTGATGTGCTTTATGAAGCACAAACAAATTCTTTCAAGTCAATAAAATGACTTCAGAGAGTGCACAGGCATGGGAAAGAGTTGGCGGCAATAAATGTAAACCAGTATCTGAGAAAATGTAGTGCAAAATTTCAAACAAACTAGAACTTTCTCCAGTTTGATCATAAACCCAGTGGGATATTGGTAGCCAAAAGCTAGTATTCTGATTTTCTTTTATGGCTCTTAAATCAAGGTCTGATATAAATAGTAAGACACCTCATCACTGCCATGGATCTTTTGTTCTGTCTTCAAGGAATATACTTCCATAAAGACTATGGGGAAACTACTAAAACTGTCAATTTAGTTTTTAAACTTGGTATCTTAATGATTCTCTGCTTCCCTAAATCAGGCAGCATTCCTTGTTGAGTTTACTTGGTGTTTGGGTAGAACAGGTGGTAATCTCAAGTGTGAAGTACTCAGATTTTCACACTGAGGACCTACAAAAGAATGAGACGAAGTATCTGTTAGTCACTGTTAGCTTCCTGGCGACTGGTGGGGGTGCTCTTGATTTCTAGTCTTTAACTGTTAATCCTCGACACTTATTAAAGCTCAAGGCACGTGAACAACTGTTGGGCTTCAGCAGGTGGAACGAGGCTCCATGGGCTGTCATGTCATCCTAAGTAAGGCTATTGGTCGTGGTCATGAGTTCAGCTACCCTCTTCTATATGCAGATCTCTTCAGAAGAAGGCTAGCTGAGCAAGCCTCTGTGAATATTGACAGATTAGGCTTGCTATAGCCAGTGCAGTGGAGTATAAGGGTTTTTAATTTATACTACTTGAAGCATGTTCAGTTCTTCTTACAAGCAGCTTCATACTAATTAAAACGTGCTATGATTCTTCCTCTGTCACTAAAACTGATTAGTATGGTAATACTAGTCAGACTTTTTTCCATGTGCCATAATAACCAGCCTTAGATATAGTTCACCTCTGAATGGGTCATAAGAATGGCCATACTTGGGTCAGACCAAAGGTCCATCCAGCCCAGAATCCTGTCTACCGACAGCGGCCAATGCCAGGTGCCCCAGAGGGAGTGAACCTAACAGGTAATGATCTAGTGATCTCTCTCCTGCCATCCATCTCCACCCTCTGACAAACAGAGGCTAGGGACACCATTCCTTACCCATCCTGCCTAATAGCCATTAATGAACTTAACCTCCATGAATTTATCCAGTTCTCTTTTAAACCCTGTTATAGTCCTAGCCTTCACAACCTCCTCAGGCAAGAAGTTCCACAGGTTGACTGTGCGCTGAGTGAAGAACAACTTCCTTTTCTTTGTTTTAAACCTGCTGCCCATTAATTTCATTTGGTGGCCCCTAGTTCTTGTATTATTGGAACAAGTAAATAACTTTCCCTTATTCACTTTCTCCACACCACTCATGATTTTATATACCTCTATCCTATCCCCCCCTTAGTCTCCTCTTTTCCAAGCTGAAAAGTCCTAGCCTTTTTAATCTCTCCTCATATGGGACCCATTCCAAACCCCTAATCATTTTAGTTGCCCTTTTCTGAACCTTTTCTAATGCCAGTATATCTTTTTTGAGATGAGGGGACCACATCTGTACACAGTATTCAAGATGTGGGCGTACCGTGGATTTATATAAAGGCAATAAGATATTCTCGGTCTTATTCTCTATCCCTTTTTAAATGATTCCTAACATCCCGTTTGCTTTTTTGACTACTGCTGCACACTGCGTGGACGTCTTCAGAGAACTATCCACGATGATTCCAAGATCTTTCTCCTGATTAGTTGTAGCTAAATTAGCCCCCATCATGTTGTATGTATAGTTGGGGTTATTTTTTCCAGTGTGCATTACTTTACATTTATCCACGTTAAATTTCATTTGCCATTTTGTTGCCCCATCACTTAGTTTTGTGAGATCTTTTTGAAGTGCTTCAGTCTGCTTTGATCTTAACTATCTTGAGCAGTTTAGTATCATTTGCAGACTTTGCCACCTCACTGTTTACCTCTTTCTCCAGATCATTTATGAATAAGTTGAATAGGATTGGTCCTAGGACTGACCCTTGGGGAACACCACTAGTTACCCCTCTCCATTCCGAAAATTTACCATTTATTCCTGCCCTTTGTTCCCTGTCTTTTAACCAGTTCTCAATCCATGAAAGGATCTTCCCTCTTACCCCATGACAACTTAATTTACATAAGAGCCTTTGGTGAGGGACCTTGTCAAAGGCTTTCTGGAAATCTAAGTACACTATGTCCACTTGATCCGCCTTGTCCACATGTTTGTTTGACCCCCTCAAAGAACTCTAATAGATTAGTAAGACACAATCTCCCTTTACAGAAACCATGTTGACTTTTGTGCAACAATTTATGTTCTTCTGTGTGTCTGACAATTTTATTCTTTACTATTATCTCAGCAAATTTGCCCGGTACTGACATTAGACTTGCCGGTCTGTAATTGCCAGGATCACCTCTAGAGCCCTTCTTAAATATTGGCATTACATTAGTTATCTTCCAGTCACTGAGTACAGTAACTGATTTAAAGGACAAGTTACAAACCATAGTTAATAGTTCCGCAATTTCACATTTGAGTTCTTTCAGAACTCTTGGATGAATGCCATCTGGTCCCAGTGACTTGTCATGGAAGAGCAGCTGACATACTAAATTTTCATGGTTATTCTGTCATGAACAAACGCTATTTTAAAAAAAAAATAGTATTGTGGTGGTAGCATGAGTGTGCTTGAGTTTCTTGGTTTGACATTTTGAGTAGTTAGTGTACCCATGATGCTTTCAGAAAGTAAGAAGGGTTCAGCAATTGTACCATACTTTGCTGGCTCACATGAACTTGAGATGGTCTGTTCTTTGGAACTTAATGTTATTCCAAGTATTTCATTCCAGTCAATATGAAATGGTATTTCCTTTGCCACTTAAATTCATTCTCTCTCTCTCTCTCTCTCTCTCTCTCTCTCTCTCTCTCTGACTCCCTCTTCTCCCCCCCAAGAAGGCGAGAAGGTTGTGAAAGCTTTCATACTGGACAGCGTATTAGAAACCTAACATAAAATATTTTGTTAGAGATTGCAAACAAAACCCCTTTAAACCCATTTGAGGTTGTTGACTATGATTAATCTCTTGCTTGATTCTGGTGAGCCAAGGTTTCTTGCATCTCTGGTGGCTGCCAGGGTCTCTGTAACTGAGGTACATTGCTTTCAGTTCGTGGCCCTCTTTCCAAAAAGGGAAGGAACCCATTGTAAGACTTGTTAATATTAGAGGGGACAAACTCCTGTGTGTAAAGCATAACTTGATGTGATGCTTAAAGACAATTGAAATTAAGAATGGCATTTCTGCTTTACCTCTGTGCTTGTTATGGTTTCAGGGTGTTTCGAAACTGGTTGTGGCTGTCACATCTTTCCAGAGTCAATCTTAACATGGTGATTGGTGTAGACCTTTAGGTCATCTGTTCTGTGGTCACCAGGCTTTGGCCATTCTCCTTTGCCAGAATCTTAGCGTTCGGTTTTTAATGTTTAAATGGACACCCTTTTCCCTCTCGTCTTGAAAGAGATGGAAGCTGGTCACATGTGTCTCCAAGAGCTGTCCTCGGTGGCTATCAGTATCCAAAAGGAACACTATCCATTTACTTTTTTAAAAACATTGGCTTGTTTGGATAAGCCAGGGTTCTGAAAGGACCCTTTAAATGGGATTTTTGAGTCTTGCTTAAATAAAATTTATGGTCCTTGTTTAAGGGAGAGTTGGGTGGCCCGAAGAACACTACTACAGAATCTCTGGTCAACCCCACCCCCTTCCTGTCTGCGCACACATACCTCTTCCACCTTTTCAGCTTCTACTTTGCTGCTGTTAATATTGAATGCTATATTATAAAGCCTGGGGAAGAGCATATGTATGAACCCCTCTCCATGTTCGGAACAGTGAATGAATGCCCAGAGCATGGGATGGATGAATTTCATAAATTTGCGTTTGGGACACAAACCAGCTGAAAAGTGAATATGCAAGGAACTGTTTATCAAGGAGTGCCTTCCCCACAACACACTGTCTTATTCTTGCTGAAGAAATTCAGTCTCTTAACTTCTTTCCAGTCCAAAACTAATTTTATTACACTAATTAGCATTCACCTCCCTCATTGTTTCTGTATTCCCTTTCTCGAATGGTAAGTATACTCAATGGTATGCAAAATTGTTAATTGTATCAAATGACTACTTAAACAATAACTCAGTATAAATGTGTAGAAGCAACAAGAGTGCTCTTAGTGCGGCAGTCTCTAAACTGCTGCTTGATGTTAGTAAAAAGCCTTAAAGGTAAAAAGGTTTCTTTTGGGGGAAACTGGATAACTATCCACAAGTAGGGATTTCACTGAATGTCTTCAGGGTTATCGCCCCACAACTGCATACCGAGTCATTGCATGTACTTGTACTGATCTGATGTCATCACTGAAGTGCTTGAATGGGAAGTCTGTGTTTGGGGTGCAGTTGAGGCAGAAAGTAAGTTGGTTTTTCAACGTTCTGTGGCTCCTTAAGGCTTTTAAAAATGTAGACTGTGCAGTTCTTTTCTTGATTCACTTGTCCTTACAACCTCCTAAGTACCACTGCCTTTTACTGGATGGTATGGTGGAGTTGCCCTAGTGTATGTGGAAGCGTTGCCGTTTAGTAGCTGTACTATTAGGGCCTATGCCCTGATGACTACAAATATGGAAGCTTACTGAGGTACTTCTAAGATTCCCTGAGCTCTTTT
Source organism: Dermochelys coriacea (assembly GCF_009764565.3). NCBI lineage: Eukaryota > Metazoa > Chordata > Testudines > Dermochelyidae > Dermochelys > Dermochelys coriacea. The sequence goes on from NC_050084.1 coordinate 19,612,417, forward strand.
CCTGAGTGAGGATCAATAGATATTTTTGATCCAGTACGTACTAGGATGTTCCGTGTGAACAGCAAAGCATCCAATCCTGAGACTAATTGGAAGGATTCAGAAAAAGTGAACAAAATGACTGTCATTTAAAAATAAATATATCTATATATCTATATATATATCTATATATCTATATATATATATATATATATATATATATATATATATATATATATATATCTCTCTCCCTGCTAACTTTCAGCTGTTAATCCTTCTGAGGCTTAGTTCACTGCATATTAAAACTCTCTCATATGAATTGCAACTCGCAAGGTCTCATTAACCAGAGAGCAAAAAGAGTACTTGTGGCACCTTAGAGACTAACATTTATTTGAGCATAAGCTTTCGTGAGCTATAGCTCACTTCATCGGATGCATTTGGTGATCCTTTTCTTTTTGCAAATACAGACTAACACGGCTGCTACTCTGAAACCTAACCAGAGAGCCCAACTCTTGACTTCTGAACACTGGGAACATATAGCTTGTATGTCCAATTAACGTTTTCTGGCTCTCTAAACTCTGTTGGGGTAAAGCTACTACCTGCTGTCACAAGTGGTGCAAGGCTGCTTCAAGGCTTGAAATAGGACAGTGACATCATGCAGCTGAAGGCATGGTGTTGACAGCATGGCTAAAGAGAAACTCCTCTGTTGAACAGCTGATGGCAGAGGCAGCTGCAGTGATCCAGAAGAAAATTGCCAGAGTGAGGAGACAGACACAGCTCAGGAAGGATGTGGTTAAACTTCCAGGTGTTATGCCCACACTTGTGTCTGGATCCGTAAATGTGCTCAGCTAGTTGTTTCCCAAAAACAAGTTTGTTTCCCTGTCCTCTCACTGCATAGAGATATTTAAAGTATTAAACCAAAGTATTTATCAATAGTGTAGTGGCTGTACAATTTTTCATTCTGGGTCACTTAAGAATGGCAGCTACAGTGCCAGGCTACAAGAGAAACTCGTGTTAAGGAGACATGAAGTACATATAATTGCTTTAATGTGGGTGCCTCATGGGTTATGTTGAGGACTTCTGATTTTAGTTTTAACCAGTAGAACACCATGATATAAAAAATGAAATGGGTATTTATCCAATAAACACCAGAAATGTTTAAGGGGCTTGTCTACATGGTGCAGTAATGTGGACTGGGATGTGATGTCTAAAGCACGCTAACACGTGGATGTATTGGCCTGCGTAGACCTACTCCTGCACACTAATGGTTCCATAGTATACTTTAATGCGGTGCTGTTTGAACTGACTCTACATAAAACTCGAAATTGCTAAAAAATAAACCAGTTAAGAAACCCCCCAAAAACATAAGCCTGTATTATGTTCTCGCCTCCCTCAAATGTTTTCAGCTATTTATTTTGAATGCAGAACTGTAATAGTACAAAAATTCTCTACTTGCCTGTAGCCCCACATTAATTTATCTTGCCTTCATGGTTTAATTATATTCCTGTTTGCATCCTCTCCAGTTGTATATCTTGGCTGAATCTCACCAAAGCACTTGACACCCAGCCATTTCGCATGGAGGTATTTCTTTGATTTGGCTTTTAGTAGGCAATAGCAAGCCTCTAGACTACTAGGTTAGGGATCGGTCTCAGATGCTTCACCATTTGGACAGTAGTGGTTCTGGAGTATCTGGAAGTGCTTTCTTGAACTGTCAGTAGTTGACGGGTAATTTTGGGACAGCTACAATAATGCTGCATGTTTGAACATGAGCATGGAAACTACTTTAAGTCGACTATACCACTAGAATAGGCTAACGCTTAAATGTCAGCAGTGGCTGAAAATTCAGGGCCAGATTCTAAATTGAAGTAAAGTAATACAAGCTGCTGAAGTCATTGTTGCTGTGTCTATTTGTGTCAGCTGGAATCTGATCCATAGGGTGAAACCCTGGCTCCACTAAAAGTAATGGCAAAACTCCTATTGACTTCGGTGGAGCCAGGATTTCACCCTGTGGAAGTTCAATGAGTTTTGCAATTGACTTTAGTGAAGCCAGATTTTCATCTAGTTTTTCAAGGTCTCTGTCATGTTGGTGACTAGCAGAGAGCATCAAATCTTTGAGGAAAGACCTTTTTGGAGTTAAAAAAAAAAAAAAAAATTAAGGATACAGTCAAGTGACTACATCAGTGAAGGTTTAGCTAACTTGGCTTTTTGTTTAAGCCAGAAGGATCAACTCCAGAACTAAAAGTTAAAACTAAAAATGCAGACCAAGTAAATTCTGGCAACATCTGTTCACAGCATTTATGCCATTGTAGTAATAGAGTTCGAAAGCATCTACACATCTGCAGCACAAGTCTACAAGATAAAACTCAATTCTTATTTGCCTACTACAATAAAATGTCAATCTAAAGTACTGTAACACTTTTTGGTTATCTCTAAGTGAAGTTCCTTTTTATGACCAATTTAAACAGGCAAACTTAGTGTAAACACCAGAAAATGTTGGATGCTATGCAGGTTAAATTAACTACCTCACTAAACTAAGTGCACGGGGTGAAAGGTCTCCAAGTTTTGTACTACCATCTTTTGCTGCAAAAAATAAAAATAAAATGCACACAAGCAACCCATGATACCAAAGGTGACAAAATGTGGCATGCGTGGTCCTAGTGTTGTGGATATGGATTTTTAAGTGCATGCTAGCTCAGTGTTTAACCAAAGTCTGTTGCCTTAGATGTACTGTATTACAGAGAGAGAGGTGGGTGAGGTAATATCTTATATTGGACCAACTTCTGTTGGTGAAAGACGAGCTTTTGAGCTGCACAGAGCTCTTCATGTGTGTAACTTAAGGAGGACTGTGGCATTATATACTGATTTCAGAGTAGCAGCCGTGTTAGTCTGTATTCGCAAAAAGAAAAGGAGTACTTGTGGCACCTTAGAGTAACATTTATTTGAGCATAAGCTTTCGTGAGCTACAGCTCACTTCATCGGATGCATTGTTAGTCTCTAAGGTGCCACAAGTACTCCTTTTCTTTTTATTATATGCTGAGAACTTAGTGTTATTGGTGCTGAGTTGATGAACTTGGTCACAGGTAACTTGATTTGTACAAGGGACCAAAGGGGATCCTCAGTTGTCCAGGCCTACTGTTTTAAGTAGTACAGAAACATGAGAGAGATCCTATTCATCTGTTCCTCTTTGTGTAAAATAAGGCTAACCTGCAGGAAAAATGCAGATGTAAATGAACATGGGCATGATATCCGGAAGAATGGTTATGCAAGACTCTCTCCATACGTTGGGTGCTGATTAAAATGACCATTGGAAGAGTGTAAACCTTGAGATCTCTACAATCCTGTGCCAAGTAGTGGGCATAGATCAGATATCAGAGGACTGACTTCGAGTAAATGAATTCCACTTAAGCATTTCTAAGGCCTGGTCTACAGTACACGGTTATTTTGGAATTAGCAGAGTTAATTCGAAATAAAATTGATTCCGTCCACATGACCAAACCAGTTTTTTGATTTAAAGGGCTCTTTAATCTGATTTCTGTACTCTACCTCGGAGTTGTGCTAAAATAGAGATCGCAATTCCGGGTTACAGGTACTGTGGACACAATTTGACGTTATTGGCCTCCGGATCTATCCCAGAATGCTCCTGTGTGACTGCTCTGGACAGCACTCTCAATTCTGATGCACTAGCCAGGTAGGCGTAAAAGCCCCGGGAACTTCTGAATTTCATTTCCTGTTTGGTCACCATTAGCATAGTCCACCATCACAGGCGACCGTGCAGAGTCCACCATAACAAGCGACCCCGCAGTCCCAGATGAGCTCCAGCATGGTCCAAATGAGAAGTACTGGATCTCATTGCATGTTGGGGAGATAAATCTGTTATGGCAGAACTATGTTCCAAAAAAAGAAACGCAAATACATACGCTAAAGTTTCCACGGCCATGATGGAAAGAGGCTACTCCACGGACACAGAGCAGTGTTGTACAAAAATCAAGGAGCTCAGGCAAATGTACCAAAAAGCCAGGGAGGCAAATGGGCGCTCTGGCTCACAGGCCCATACGTGCTGCTTCTACCGTGAGCTGCATGCAGTTATGGGGAGTGATGCCACCACTGTCTGTGGACACCTGCAAGGGGGGAGTTGCATGGAGCGAGGAGGATGAAGAGGACAGTGCACAGGCAGCTAGTGGGGAATCAGTTCCCCCCCAGCCAGGAACTATTCTTAATGCTGGACCCAATAGCCTCCCCCCACTCCCAATGCACGCTCCCGGACCATGACCCTGCAGAAGGCACTTCTGGTGAGTGAGACCCTGATTGGAGCCATGCGGTGGGGGGAAACCCAGCCACACTGGGCTGTTCGCCTTTAGTTTAAAGGGCTCATCCCAGCTCAGAGCCACACGGGAGGGGTGGGGGGGTGTTGTGTGAAGTGATCATCCCAGAGAGCTTGCAGGCCCTCCTTTTATATGGCAAATCCACCAGGCATTGCTTGCTATGGGAAAGAGGGCCTGGCAGTTTGAAAGCATTGAAATGAATGCAGAAGAAGCAGAACCCTGCAGGCCCCTAGGGCTTACCATGGCTGCCTGCAAGCTGAATTCTGTTGCCTGGCCGTGTGTGGTGGCTTACTCACACCAATGTGGCAGGCACTTCAGTGTAAGACGCAAAATGCAACCTTGTACAGAAAGAACATCTGCTGTGTACTATGAATTGCCTGTTTCACTGAGAAAGTGTCCCCTTTGTTCTCTTTAAAATACTACCCTCCCTTTTTCTCCTCCTGCAGGTGCAAGTGTTTCAACATGGCCCCTACCTACTCCATCCCAGAGGCTGGCCCAGATTAGAAGGCAGAAAAAATGAACTCGGGACGACATGTTTGCCAAGCTCATGCAGTCCTCCCGCACTGATGGGGACCAGCTGAATGCATTGAGGCAAACAATTGTGGAGTCCTTTGAAGCGTTAAATGAACATGAAGAGAGGAGGGATGCACATGATGAGAGCAGGCAGGATGCTATGGCCAAGCTCATGGGGGAGTAAACTGACATGCTCTGCTGTATGGTGGATCTAATGCAGAAAAGGCAGCAAGACCACAGACTGCCACTGCAGCCCCTGTATAACTGCCCTCCCTCCTCCGAGTTCCATAGCCTCCTTACCCAAATGTGCAAGAACACAGGGTTGGGGGGGAGACTACGGGGACCCAAACATAGAACCCCAGAGGATTGCACAAGCAGCAGAAAGCTGGCATATCTGAAATTTTGATTTGGTTTCTGGACTTGTCCTTCCCTCCTCCACCCAGCACCCCCCCTCTTCCCCGGTCTACCTTCTGATTTCTCTCAATCTGTTAAAAAATAATAAAGAACGTTTTTTAAACAATTGTGACTTTATTTCCTTTTATTTATATATATATATATAGGGGGTGGGTAACTTCAAGAGAAACACAACTGTCACCATACCCTGGCCAGGCAAGAAACTGGCTTTCAAAGCTTCTGTGATGCACCGCGCACCCTGCTGCGCTCTTTTAATCGCCCTGTTGTCTGGCTGTGTGAAATTGGCTGCCAGGCGAGTTGCCTCAACCTCCCACCCCACCATAAATGTCTTCCCCCTTACTCTCACAGATATTGTGGAGCACACAACAGGTAGCAGTTACGATTGGAATATTGGTTGTACTGAGATCTAACCAAGTCAGTAAACTGCGCCAGCGTGCTTTCACACGTCCAAAAGCACATTCTACCACCATTCTGCACTTGCTCAGCCTATAATTGAACTGCTCCTTACTACTGTCCAGGGTGCCTGTGTATGGCTTCATGAGCCATGGCATTAAGGGGTAGGCTGGGTCCCCAAGGATAACTATAGGCATTTCAACATCCCCCAACAGTAATTTTCTGGTCTGGGAAGTAAGTCCTTTCCTGCAGCTGTTCAAACAGACCAGAGTTCCTGAAGATGAGTCGTGCACCTTTCCCAGCCATCCCATGTTTATATTGGTGAAACGCCCTTTGTAATCCACCAGTGCTTGCAGCACCATGGAAAAGTACCTCTTACGGTTTATGTACTGGCCGCCGTGGTGTTCCGGGGCCAAGATAGGGATATGCTTTCCGTCTGTTGCCCCGCCGCAGTTAGGGAACCCCAGCGCATTAAAGCCATCCACAATGGTCTGCACGTTTCCCAGTCACTACCCGTGATAGTACTAGTCAGTGGTTTCATTGGCTACTTGCAGCACAGCAGCCCCCACAGTAGATTTGCCCACTCCAAACTGATTCCAGACTGACCGATAGCTGTCGGGCATTGCAAGCTTCCACAGGGCTATGGCCACTCGCTTCTCAACTGTGAGGGCTGCTCTCATTTTGGTATCCTTTTGTGCTTCAGGGCAGGGGACAGCAAGTTTCAAAGTTCCATGAAAGTAGCCCTACACGTACGAAAGTTTTGCAGCCACTGGGAATCATTCCATATCTGCAACACTATGTGGTCTCACTAGTCTGTGCTTGTTTCCCGGGCCCAGAATTGGCATTCCACGGCATGAACCTGGCCCAATGCCACCACGATCTCCCAATCGCCACATGCAGTGCTTCTAGGAACGTCTGCGTCCATGTCTTCATCACTATCGTAATCACGCTGTTGTAACTTCCTCGCCTGGTTTTGCAAGTACTGCACATACTGATGGATAATGTGCAAGGTATTTACAATGGTCAAAACTGCAGCGGAGATCTGAGCGGGCTCCATGCTTGCCGTGCTATGGCATCTGCACATGTAATCCTGGAAAAAGGGTGCAAAACATAGGAGAGCAGAGTAGCAGCGGAAGAGGTGCTGTTCAGTTCACGGTAGCCAAAAAAAGGTGGGAAATGGTTGTCTTCTATAGCTTTCACAGAGGCGGGAGCCCAGGATAGACAACATGGAGAAGCTTGGTAGCACAGCAAGAGCGGGAGAGCAGAGTTGGCAGCAGAGCTGTGCTGCTTGGTTCATGATGGCCAAGCAGAGTTGGCAGCAGAAAAGAGAGAGAGTAGATACTTAGAGATTACATGAAAGACTAGAGGAAATGCAAGGTCGATTCATAGTACCAGGAGAGAAGCAGTGCACCGTACTGCACGGTCTGCTGAAAGCAGTGGGGCGTCCGCATTCCAAAAAGGTGCAAAACGATTGTCTGCCGTAGCTTTCACGGCGGGAGGAGCGACTGACGACACACCCAGAAACACTCGTGAGAATGTTTTTGCCCCATCATGCACTGGGTGCTTAACCCAGAATTCCAATGGGCGGTGGGAACTGTGGGATAGTTACCCACAGTGCACCGCTCTGACATTCGATGCTAGCCTCGGTACTGTGGATGCACTCGGCCGAATTCACGCACTTTATAAAAGCGCTTCTGAAAATTCGAATAGAATAGTTTCAAAATTTCATACTGTAGATGTACCCTAAAACAGTGAGCATAATGTGTAATCCGTTTGCACTTGTGCTAAGCAGGTTTGTACCATTCAGATTTGATAGCTGTGACCGGGGCTCCTAGGGGAGCCAGCTGAGGTCACTCAATTAGGGTGAACTGCAAAGAATGGGGCGGACAATCCCCAAAGCCTGTGGATATTCCAATACTTAGATTTACCAAGCCACCAAAAGAGCTTCTTTATTACCTCACTGGTTGCCCAGAAGCCAACACAGTTCCCTTAAAGTAACCCAGCCTCAGGCCTTCACCCAGATACCCAAGTCAAGGATGATGAAGATTACTGAAAATCCTTTTAGTTTTATAAAAGAAAAGGTTCTGCCAATCCCAAAGGATCAGACACATTACCTCCCAGGTTAATGAGTATTCCAGATCTTACCCAAATACACACTTACAGCCAATTCTTATTAACTAAACTAAAATTTATTGAGAGTATAGTTAAAAGATTACTCTACAGGCAGACATGAGTTCAGTTCTTGAGGTTCAGGTTCATGGCCTAGATGATGAGCTTTGTAGTTGCAAAGAGTTTTTAGAATTTAGTCCATAGGTTATAGTCCAGTATCCAATATCTTATTCAGGATGTTCCAGATTAACTGGGATCTCAATCTTGCAACTCAGACTTCCCCTGATGAAGCTTAAGCAGATCTGAGATAAAAAGGATTGGGATCCAAACATCTTTTATACAATTCAGGCCGCCTTTGACAGGTTGGAGTCCCTCAGTGAACAATAGGCCCTCATTTCCTAAGCATCACCTGGAGATTATTCACACAGATTAACACAATTGCCTGTTTTTCCACCATTTGTGGATGATTTGCTGTACACTTCAGAGAGATGAATACAGCAATTTCCTATGTTTACAGTTCACCTGATCTCTGAATTAACAGAATACAGGGACTGTTTGATTATATTATTGACCTTTACCAATATATATGTAAATACACAAAAACACAAACGTTATCTCCCCATGTTTTTAAGGGTTGAATTTGAGTCCTTCATCCTGAAGGACACTTAACCCTTTCTGGTCATGCGTCACAATAGCATTTTACAACCACTCTGCACAGATGTAAATGAGTATAGTAGGTGTAAGGCAGTGAAGAATCAGGAATGGGGGTTCTGAGGGTTTGAGTAAAATCCTCATTTAACCCTATGTGATTGCATGCTGCTGCAGGCACAGCCACAAAAACACTACTGAGCAGGAGCACAATATGAAGTAGGTGGCAGGTGAGGCATACATTTTTGTTTCTAAGGGGCTCAAAGTGCAAATTACGAAAGGCCTTATAGTTACAATTTGTGCCCACTTGAGTGTGGAGTGGGTTTCTGCAACTACTTTATGCCGATGAGTTGGGGTGTGTGTGTAAGAGTAAGAATTACGATAATGAAACACTGAGATCAATAAAGGCTGGATTTAAAAGGGGTCCTGTCCTAATCTGAGCCAGAAACTGACCCGCCTCTAAAACCGTTAATCTGAATGCCTTAAATCATGAATCCCCTTTCTTGGCAGGTGGGAGGAACCAGACTAGCACTCATTTTCGGGTAATACCAGATACAATTGGTGCCCTAGAAGTGCTGGGTCTCTGCTGTCTGGCATCCTTGCAAGTCTGGTGACAGTGCATGGACTTGTCATGTTTAATAGAGCAGAGGACAAGAATCTAGTTGCTAATGAATAGGAATGGTCAGATGTGTTAAGTGCAGTATGTATATTCTGCTATGTTTAAAGTGCTGAACAAATACTTATGTTCTCCTGTGAGGTATTCAGCTAAGATTAAAAAGCTAAGTGACTTGCCCATGGCAGGCAGTAAATCAGTGGCAGAGCTGCTGTGGGAGCAAGAATTGCTCTAGTACAGTGGTTTTCAAACTGGGGTACCCGAGCTCTCGGCAGGGAGTATGCAAGAAAAATCCTGTAATGGTGGAAAACACATTTTATTTAGTAAGACTTGGCAATCTAATCATAGGTATATTATGACCCTATCTCGGATGGGGGTATGCGGTAGAAAAAATTAAAAACCACTGCTCTAGTGCCATATTCAGTCTACTAAAATTTGTCAGTTATAGATATTTTTACATCTCGATAGAGCAGAGCTGCACTTAAGCAGAGTTATTTCACCTTGATTTCCTCTGTACTACTGTCTTTAGTGTTAAGAAGATTTAATGCTTGGTCTAAAGCATTAAAACAATGGCAACACAAGACTCATCTCTTCTGAATCTTCAGGATCTAGTCTAAACTTAAATACAGGTATGATTGGAAGTTTATTAAGTCAGACGATTGCTAACATGTTTCAAACTTGAAATTGTAGTCTGTTTGTCTTGATGATGTCCTGTGGTTGCAATACAGATATCCAAGGGCTGCAGTACATCTTCCTTTTCAGCATGTATTTTGCACATTTCCCTGTAGTAGTCATAGTAGAATAAAGTACATGTAGTACTCAGAACCCGAGAGACAAACTCCTATTTCATAGGAGATGGGAACGTGCTCTTCCCCCTAAAAAACTAGCTTTTTAAAGAACCTATTAGTTAACCTAGTAAAATATTTTCACTTTTGTTGTTCATGCTTGTAAAGCTACTCGTAGTTCGTATGTTGAACAAACATCTGACTCAGTTTTTATTTAAGCAATTATATAGTTTAACTTACATTTTAAGCTAACCTTCAAAGCCCTGCCTGGATTTGCCAGTGGAGAAGCTGCTTGACTAGGCCTGGACGTAAGAATGAAACATGGTTAGAGATTAATGTGTAGCTGCAGGGAGCTGCTATGTGCATGGGGGAGACTTCTCCCATTTCATTCTGCAACAGTCGCTTGTCAATTGCAGGAACAGCAGTGGTTTTCCCAAGCAGGAACAACTGAGGCAAACTTACAGGAGTTGCCTGTGTTCCATTCTGCTGTGGCAAAGCTGGGGATGTTATAGATAGCACAATAACAAAGCAGAAAGTGTCAAATACCAGGAATGGAGAAAGATGAGCAGAGTGGGCTGGAGGGAAATGAAGATGGAAATAGCCCCAGTAAACCAAAGCAGCTTCAAATTTACCTGGCACCTACGAGCCAGAAGTAAAGTTCTGAAATGGGAAGAGGAAGGTGGATGATCAGGATTTATGCATTGAGCTTATCACCAGGTTGCTGTCCTTGCACTCTACTGAGGTAAACTGTCATACTTGCCTCCCGCTTAGGCCTTGTCTACACTGAAAACTTAGGTCAACATAGCTGTGGTGTAAAAAATTGACATCCCTGAGCACCTTAGCTATGTCGACCTAACCCGTAGTGCAAACATAGCTAGGTCAATGAGAGAATGCATAAGAACAGCCATATGGGCCAGATCAATGGTCCATCTAGATCAGTATCCTGTCTTCAGACAGTGGCTGGTGCCAGATGCTTCAGAGGGAGTGAATAGGACGGGGCAGTTGATCGAGTGATTCATCACCTGTTGGCCAGTCCCAGCTTCTAGCAGTCACAGGTTTAGGGACACCCAGAAAATGAGATTTTCCTTGACCATCTTTGCTAGTAGCCGTTAATGGACCTATCCTCCATGCTTCCATTGACCTAGCTATTGTTGCATGAGGAGCCATTGTTTCTACAGCAACAGAAAACACCTTTTGTCGCTGTAGGCTGTGTCCACACTACAGGATTATGCCAGTGTAGTTGTGCTGTAGCTATGCTGCTATAGTCCATGTAATGTAGACGTGGCCTTAGATGTCTAAACTTTTCAAGCTCTAGAGGAGAGTGCTACTGTTCATTAACCTTTTAAGGACTGTTAATGCTCTGATGGAAGATACCATTTTACAAATGTTAGAATTGGGCATAAGGGTAGACAGGGAAAGTGCTAATATCTTAATGCTAGACAGGGTGGATTAAAAGCTTATTTTTTAAAAAGATACACAGTAGTAACTTTAGGCTTTAACATATGCTATCACAATATATTAAAAGCATGTAACTTAAATTCAAAAAAATCAAGCAGTAGATGTTTGCCAGACTTTATTTAAAAAAAAAATTTTTTTTTTAAATCAGACCACTGAATGGTGGAAGTCACTGGCTAAGCACCTGGAACCGGAGTTTGTTGAAATGCTAACCAGCTTTTGACAGCAGTAGCTTCTGTAGATTCAGAGAATATTTTCTTCATTTCAGTTTAACTAATTCAAGTCAATAATTTAATTCAAAGGTAAGAGATCAGTTGGTGGTTGAAAATACAGGAAAGCTTGTTTTCATCTTCCAATTTATGAATAATAATAAAAAAATGAGAATAAAGAGATACTTGTTCTAAATCTTGTAAGACATGGTGACTACAAACATCAGTTAAATTAACTACAGATAATACTTCCTTTGTTTAAGAAATCACTTAGTGTTAAACGCCAGATGTGTTGATAATCTTCTGTATATATCCAGCACATTTGTGTTTAACTAAAAATGCACAAAAACAATTGACAGCTTCTATTAATACTCTTCAAATTTCATCCAAATCACAAGTAAATCTACTAATTAGGAAATGCATTAACTATTTTCTAGCATAATAATATGTAAGTCAAACTATATAATTGCTTAAATAAATGTTATAGTGTATACAGGTTAGCAGAAAGTACTGAATTTAGGATAGAAGCTATATTTAGCTGCAGCTTGTGGTTTTAGTGTCTCTCAACCAATGAGAATCCACTTCTTTTAGGAAAGTAACAAGTACAGATGCAAAACTTGATTAAAATTGATTATTTAAATCAAGTTTTCCTGCTTGCTAACTTAAATCATGATTAAAATCAGTGATTTAAATCATTCTACCCTGGAGCAAGACTTTCAAAATTGAGGTAAGTTTTTCTTAGCCAATTTTGAAGTTAATTTTAAGAGTTAACTTCCATGTTCTTAAATCTGCTGTGTCCTGCTTGTAACTGGCTTGACCACTTAAAAATGACAGAGAATTAGGACAAGAGGCCAGATTTCTTTTTGGTATTACATTTAAAAGCACATTTTTCAGCAATGACTCCAAAAAATACAGTGATTAGGATCTTGCTTTGTATCATACTTTGCTGTGTTTCAGGATGTTGGTCAGTGGTGGTCCCACCCATTTTTATGATGAGGAAGAAATTGTTCTAATCAAACCCCAATGTTTCTTCTTGCAACTCGGCAGATCCCTATGCTGTGAGCTGCCACAAACTTGAGGCCATTAAAGTCTGTCTCTGGACTTGGACTCGAGTGCAATTAAAGGGAATCCTTTATACTAGGACACAAAAGGAAGAGAAACTCTCTGAAACCCACCTATCAGAATTGAGAAGAATACTGGTTTCCTTTTAAATGAGAACACTTTCTTTTAAGTTCTGCTTCTTGGTGATAGTGCAGTGAAATCATAATGTGGTGGTCTTTCTTTTTCAGCATTAGACTTCATTACATGTTCATAGAAACTAATGATAAAAAAGCTTTAGATCATCTGGTCTATTTCCTGCTATTGCAGGATAATTCCCTATTGTACCTAGGTTCGGGTGCAAAGATGGGTTAGCTTCAGTGCCTAATTTGGCATGAAAGAGGTGCTTTCAAGCAACTTTTTTACATTCATAACTGATGCAGCAAGCCTAGAGGTGCTGGGGCTCAACCCTGGCACAAATTAAGCGCTGGTTAGCTTGTAATGAGACTAAGGGCTTGTCTACACTGGCACTTTACAGCGCTGCGGCTTTCTTGCTCAGGGGTATGAAAAAACACCCCCCCTCCCCCTGAGCACTGCAAGTTTCAGCGCTGTAAAGTGCCAGTGTAGACAGTGCACCAGTGCTGGGAGCTGTGTTCCCAGCACCAGTAGCTACTCCCCTTGTGAAGGTGGGATTTTTTTAAGAGGGTTTGGAGAGCTCTCTCCCAGCGCTGCGCCACGACTACACAAGCCACATTAAAGCGTTGCCGCGGCAGTGCTTTAACATTGCCATTGAAGACATGCCCTAAATGCTCTAGAGCTGCTGTTGCATAAAGGGTAGACATGCAGGCAGGCAGGTGCTTCATGATAGCCATATCTGAGAATGAATAATTGAGCCCTTCTCTTCCTTTCCAGCTAGCAGACAAGTGTACAGATAATCCACCTTCTGTAGATAGCTAGTGGAGACTTGAGTGATAAGCCCCTTTCATATACTGGGAATGATATGATTAGATTTAGTTCTGTCTCCATCAGATGGCAGGCAGGAAGGAACTAGACCCAGTTGTACTAAGGTAGAAGAACTTCTGGGGAAATCTAATGGAGAGGGAGGTAGGGAAAACTTCCTCATAACTTTTAAGACTACAAAACAAGGTACAAATAGATCCACTTAGCTTTTTTTAGGATGAAAGCTCTCTTTAGGACAACTTTACTCATGTTAGCCATCAGCAATATTTACTGTTAGGTGGACAATCATTTGAAGATGGTAGAAGCACTTGGAGGAGACGAAGGTGATCAGGAACAGCCAACATGGATTCACCCAAGGGTAAGTCATGCCTGACGAACCTGATTGCCTTCTATGATGAGATAACTGGCTCCGTGGATATGGGGAAAGCAGTGGACATGATATACCTTGACTTTAGCAAAACTTTTGTTACGGTCTCCCACTGTATTCTTGCTAGCAAGTTAAAGTGTGGATTGGATGAATGGACTATAAGGTGGATAGAAAGCTGGCTAGATTGTCCGGCTCAACAGGTAGTGATAATGGCTCGATGTCTAGTTGGCAGCCAGTATCAAGCGGCATGCCCCAGGGGTTGGTCCTGGAGCTGGTTTTGTTCAACATCTTCATTAATGATTTGGATGATGGGATGGATTGCACCCTCAACAAGTTCACGGATGACACTAAGCTGGGGGGAGAGGTAGATACGCTGGAGGGTAGGGATAGGGTCCAGAGTGACCTAGACAAATGGGAGGATTGGGCCAAAAGAAATCTGATGAGGTTCAGCAATGAAAAGTGCAGAGTCCTGCACTTAGGACAGAAGAATCCCATGCATTGCTACAGGCTGGGGACCAACTGGCTAAGCGGCAGTTGTGCAGAAAAGGACCTGGGGGTTACAGTGGAGGAGAAGCTAGATACGAGTCGACATTGTGCCCTTGTTGCCAAGAAGGCTAACAGCATTTTGGGCTGCATTGGAAGGAGCATTGCCAGCAGATCAAGGGAAGTGATTATTCCCCTCTATTTGGCACTGGTGAGGCCACATCTGGAGTATTGTGTCCAGTTTTGGGCCCTACACTACAGAAAGGATGTGGACAAATGGGAGAGAGTCCAGCGGAGGGCAAGGAAAATGATCAGGGAGCTGGGGCACATGACTTATGAGAAGAGGCTGAGGGAATTGGGATTATATAGTCTGCAGAAGAGAAGAGTGAGGGGGGATTTGATAACAGCCTTCAACTACCTGAAGGGGGGTTCCAAAGAGGATGGCGCTCGGCTGTTCAAAGTGATGGCAGCTGACAGAACAAGGAGCAATGGTCTCAAGTTGCAGTGTGGGAGGTCTAGGTTGGATATTAGGAAAAACTGTTTAACTAGGAGGGTGGTGAAGCACTGGAATAGATTACCTAGGGAGGTGGTGGAATCTCCATTCTTATTGGCTTTTAAGGCACGGCTTGACAAAGCCCTGGCTGGGATGATTTAGTTGGGGTTGGCCCTGCTTTGAATAGGGGGTTGGACTAAAGGACCTCCTGAGATCTCTTCCAACCCTAATCTTCTATGAATCTATGAACCAAAAATCTAGATCATGTGAAAAATTCAGCAGGTTTAAATACCTTGGCAGATTCTTATTGAAGGAAGTTTTTTAGACTCCATGGTAGAAGATTGTGAAAGGGATGGAGGGTAAAATACAAATCTGTTCAGTATATGGATTTAAAATATATATGTGCAAAGACTACCTATTCTTCCAATTTGTTGGTATTGTGATGTCCAACTTGTCACGTTTCAAGTCAAATAGCTTGCCACATCTGATTAATCAACTAACAAAATTTTTTTGGTAACAGGATAGTTACCTGTAGCGAGAAGGCTAAAAAAAATGCATAAAGTATAAACATCCCGAGACTAGATTCTGTTCTTTGAGCGTTTTTAGTTTATTTTGGGGGCATTTCTAGTGCTCTGTGGTCAGTTTCCCTTGTTTATGTAGAGGTCCCATACAGCAACAGGGAAGAAACATTTTTAAAGAGAACTTGGCATGGGGCTTGAGCAGGTGCAGCACGTGAAAGTCCTTTTAACCAGTGTCTTGAAACTGACTGGACTTCAAGTTGGTGTATGTCTTTAAAAACTCCATCAGAACAGAGTTCTGAAACTAAGAGTGTAATGCCAGGTTATAAAAACTGATCTAACTTCACCTCAAGTGCTAAAGATGAAAACTCTGAACTTGACACTAAGGGGTTAATACAGTGGTTCTCAACGTTTCCAGACTACTATACCGCTTTCAGAAATCTGCTTTGTCTTGCATACCCCAAGTTTCACCTCGTTTAAAAACTACTTGCTTATAAAATCAGACATAACTACAAAAGTGTCACAGCATACTTACTGAGAAATTGCTTCCTTTCTCATTTTTACCATAGAATTATAAAATAAATAGATTGAAATATAAATATTGTACTTGCATTTCAGTGTGATACTTGAACCTGTTTTCCACTTGTGAGCCTTGTCTGAAGCCTGAGCGGTGGGACCTGGGGTTGAAGCATGTAACTTAGCTTTGCATGGCCCTCTAGCTTGGGCCCCCTACCAATTGCCATAGTTGCTACCCCCTAATGCCAGTCTTCATTTGTGACCCCCTAAACCGGTCCCATGGCGCTCCTGGAGGTTGCCATCTCCAGGTTGAGAGAAACTGATCTAGGTGAGTTGAGTACCTCCTGGATGACCTTTGCGTATCCCCAGGGGTACAGATACCCCTGGTTGAGAACCACTGGGTTAATAAGAGACCCAAGTTTTTATCACTAATTTGTGAGACTGCTTTGTCTGGCAACTGTATATATCTCTCTTAGTTACTGGGAGACCTAGAAGAAAAGGCCAGTAGAATACTGTGAACTTGCTGCTTGACCCAGGGATATTAAAAATAGGTTTTAACTACCAATGACCATAGTGAATGTATTAAACTGCTTCATAAGCATAAAAAAACCCCTATAAGGTGCATTTAGGTTTTCCAAATCACTGGCTCCCCATTAGCATCTTGCTTGTATTCCTGATATCTTATTGCTCAGAGGAAATGAGTTTTTAAGTATACTGCAAAGCCACTTATTGGTCCAGGTGGAAAGCTGGATCCAGCTTTTTCATCCAAAACACTTTTTACACTGGAAATAAATTAACTTCTTGTTCATTCACAAGAAGCTTAGAAGCAAAAAAAAAAAAAAAAAAAACAAAAACCAACTAGAATGCTGTGTAATGGAAGAGAACCTTGACATAAGCATTACTGAAACATGGCTGAATGGCAGATCAGTGGGGAAGTGTAATTCTTGGCTATGAACTAGAGGGAGAGTATTTTAGGTTGCAAAGGAGTTAGAAATAGCATTAGACCTAGAATTCCATAGAACAGGCAGGTAAAACTAAGTGGAGGACCACACAGTGGAATCTGTAAAGAGACAAATCTCAAGTCCTAAACACTCCAGAAGGTTTATATCAGCAGTCCTCTGAGCAGGGGAAGGATATTCAGTGAATGTTAAGGGAGATCAGCGCCAACAAAGTCTAATAAAATTACGTATGACTTCATGTCTGTGACTAGCCCTGTGTCAAAGTGGGACAAGGTTTAGAAGAAGTTTACTTGATACTTTATATGATGGCTTCTTGGAGGACTTAATCTTTTGGAGAACCTGAAAGCTGACCTGATAGGACTGCAAGGTGAGTCTGTGTCTGCCTCTCTGTTAGGAGCTTCACCTCACATCTGAGCTGGTAACTGTAATGTAAAAAGAAACTGAGTACATGTGGCACCTTAGAGACTAACAAATAGCATAAGCTTTCGTGAGCTACAGCTCACTTCATCGGATGCATGCAGTGGAAAATACAGTGGGGAGATTTTATATACACAGAGAACATGAAACAATGGGTGTTACCGTACACACTCTTAGAGTGATCAGGTAAGGTGAGCTATTACCAGCAGGAGAGAAAAAAACCCTTTTGTAGTGATAATCAAGATGGGCCATTTCCAGCAGTTGACAAGAATGTCTGAGGAACAGTGGGGGTGGGGGGAAATAGTTTTACTTTGTGTAATGACACATCCACTCCCAGTCTTTATTCAAGCCTAAGTTAATGGTGTCCAGTTTGCAAATTAATTCCAGTTCAGCAGTCTCTCGTTGGAGTCCGTTTTTGAAGTGGTGTTGTTGAAGAATTGCCACTTTTAGGTCTGTAATCGAGTGACCGGAGAGATTGAAGTGTTCTCCGACTGGTTTTTGAATGTTATAATTCTTGACATCTGATTTGTGTCCATTTATTCTTTTATGTAGAGACTGTCCAGTTTGGCCAATATACATGGCAGAGGGGCATTGCTGGCACATGATGGCATATATCACATTGGTAGATGTGCAGGTGAACGAGCCTCTGATCGTGTGGCTGATGTGGTTAGGGCCCTATGATGGTGTCCCCTGAATAGATATGTGGACAGAGTTGGCAACGGGCTTTGTTGCAAGGATAGGTTCCTGGGTTAGTGGTTCTGTTGTGTGGTGTGTGGTTGCTGGTGAGTATTTGCTTCAGGTTGGGGGCTGTCTGTAAGCAAAGACTGGCCTGTCTCCCAAGATCTGTGAGAGTGATGGGTCATCCTTCAGGATAGGTTGTAGATCCGTAATGATGCGTTGGAGAGGTGATGGCTTGTGGAATTCTGTTTTCTTTGTTGGGCCTGTCCTGTAGTAGGTGACTTCTGGGTAATGTGACACTTGAGGCCCCTCAAACCTGCCAGAGGCCTCCCAGCACTGGAGCTTGTGTAGTCGCGGCATAGCGCTGGGAGAGAGCTCTCCCAGCACTCTCCAAAAAAAAAAAAAATATCTCCAGGAGGGAGTAGCTGACAGCTCTGGGAGCGCGGCTCCGGGCGCTGGTGCACTGTCTACATTGGCACGTTACAGCACTGAAACTTGCAGCACTCGGGAGTGTTTTTTCATATCCCTGAGTGAGGAAGTTGCAGTGCTGTAAAGTGCCAGTGTAGACAAGCCCTTAGCGTTTAGACTTGGCTTGTCAAGAGTTGTCAAATAAAAGATATTACCTCCCCCAGCCTGTCTCTCTAGTATCCTGTGACCAACACAGGTGCAACAACACTGCATACAAGAGTTGCATGCACACTTAACAATTCAAATTCTTTTATCAAACAAATTTTAGCTCTCCCAATCTAAAACTACCCTTGTCTAGAATGCTTCTGTCTTGTACAAACAAATTTTGTTATGGTAAGAAATGTTTTTAGAAGTTGGCTCTTTGCGTCTTGGGAGCAGAAATAGTTTCAGTGCTACTAGCAAGTGTCGCTTATAAATTACAGTGCCTGATGATGGTACCAAGAAATTCTTAAAGGTGGCCTGCAATGGACTCTAAAAATAGGGCTCGTCTTCTCATGCTCCTTCATGGAATATAAAGAGAGCCCAAAACATAAATATAATTTATTTGGTCTTGGCTTTTCATGAGCTTGTCTTGGAGCGTTTGTTAAAGATTTTAACCTCTTTATCCCACAATAGACCGCATTTATCTGCAATATTGGTGACTTAACTTCAATAGGCGTTAACAAAACCCAACGTTTTCAGCAGCCTGACTACAAATTGCCTCTGGATTTCTCAGCTCTTGCTCCTGTGACTCCTATGTCATTTCACTAGCTCCCAGTCACAGGGCTGGCCTATACAGAGTTGAAATTGATGTAGTTATTTTGGTGCTATTTGCACCTTTTGTTTTGGTTTAGATCTGTGTGGACATTCTAATTGTAGTTTAAGAACATCTTATTTTGATGTAGCTGAAGTTGGTAAAGACTCAGGTTTAACTGATATAGGACATTCTTAAACTAAAATTGGTGTCTACACCTACACTTAACCCTTTTGTTATGGAATTACAATTCAACAAGTTATTGTGAAAATCTGTGTAGACAAGCCTGTAGAAATTTAGTACTTGGTTTTCAGGGTAGAATGACTTCATAAAAAACCAGAAACTAAAGCTACATCTACACTATCACTTATGTCAGCAAAACTTAGGTGTGAAAAAGCGATATAGGTGGTAGCATGCACAGTGCTATGTCTGTGGGGGAGCTCTGTCCTGTCAGCATAGAGCGGCTACACGAGAGATCTTACACAGGTGCAGCTGTGCCACTGTAAGGTCTCTAGTGTAGTCGTAGCCTAAATCAGGCCTTTGTGCATCAAAGAATGCAGCTGATTGTGGAAAACTTGAGAAATAGAAACATTTTCACAATCTCCATATTCTCATCAGCTCTAATGAAGAGGCAAAAGGGCACAATCCCACTTTTTTCTTCTTGAGATGACTCTTACCCCATCTGAAAGGCTTTCAATTTCTAGGAGAGGATTTTCTCCTTACTCTTTTTATATAGAGAATGACTGATCTCAATAACTCCCCCTGGGCAAAGGAGTAGATTTTTTTTTTTTTCCCTTCCAGATCAGAAGTTGGCATCTCTGCTGTCTGATCTGCCAGGTGTAGGTTTGATATTTGCTGTTTACTGCAGGTTTATACCTGTGGTAACACACAAAGTAAATACAGAGCTAGAAATTAAATTTAAATGAAGCAAAATATTGCACCTTCCATCGAGGGGATGTTGTGAATAAGCTTAGGTACCAGTGGCATTTGTTACCTGACCCTAAAGCCCTGATCCCTGGTCTCATTCCTTACTCACTCTGAAAATGCCATATACAGGAGCAGCGAAGGGGGCCGGGCTTGTTGCATAACAGTAAAAATGCAGAAGACAAAGAGAAATGAGTCCTGTGCTTGAAAGCTCTTTCTAAAACTGTCAGTGAAGCTAAAATTGTTACAAGGTTCTTGAACTTCAATGGAAGCTCAGTTACGTTTATAGTGATTAACTTCTCTTGGAGTGCAAAAGAATTAACTGTGCAAAACTTAGACATACATTTGTTAGATCTGCACATATCATGAAAGCATTGATTTGCCTGGAACCTTGACACTGAGATGTGAATACTATCCAAATGCCTATAAGCCAGTGCTAATACAGTCCTGGTTAATTAACACTGTATTTTTAAAATGGGCCAACTCAAATTCACGTCCTTTGTATCATAAGGCTATGGCACAAACTTTCAGCTGACAGCCCTTTCATTAGAAAATGGGGGAGCTATTGTTTTCACATCTATGATGTATAGATATTATCCTGCTATTCTAAACTTCCCCAGATTAGTCATTGCCTGCTATTCTCAGACCTGGTTTACACCTAAAACATAGGATGACCAGGCTACATTGCTCAAGACTGTGAATTTTGCACCCTGAGCACCTAGCTTGGTCAACCTAACCTCTGGTGTACACGTGGCCAGGTCAACGGAAGGATTCTTCTACCAACTTAGTCACCGTCTCTTGGAAAAGTGGATTACGTATATGGATGGAAAATCCCCTTCCGTCGGTGTAGGAAACATCTACACTACAGCGGCATATCCACAGCTATGCCACACTGTCATGTAGATGTACACTCAGGGATTTCATGGTTTCAGTTGTTTATGTGCGGGAGTTAAGACTGTCTGAACTCTGATTCATGAAACAAAAGAAAACCTTTCGGAAAAGGATTTGGAACATAATCTGTGCGATTTGTTGTTAGCCAGCCCTTACCTGGTCTAGTGAGATATTTTAAATTACAAGGAGTGAAACACCACGTCCTTTTCTGTCCAGCCCGAAGTTGTGTCTTGAATCTTATTCATAGATTCCAAGGCCAGAAGAGACCATGGTGATCAGCTAATCTGACCTTTAGAACACAGGCCAAGAACTTCCCCAAAATAATTCCTAGAGCAGATCTTTAAGAAAAAAAATATTCAATCTTGATTTAAAAATTCAGTGATGGAGAATCCAGTCCACTCCAACCCTGGGTAAATTGTTCCACTGGTTAATTATTCTCACTGTTAAAAAATTGCACTTATTTCCTGTCTGAATTATCTAGCTTCAATTTCCAGCTATTGGATCATGTTGTATTTTTCTCTGCTAGATTGAAGAGCTCTTTATTAAGTATTTGTTCGCCATTATGATACTTGAATCAATCCCTGACCTTTTTTTTTTTTTTTGTTAAACTAAATATGTTGAATGCTTTGAGCCTGTCCCTATAGGGCATGTTTTCTAATCCTTTAATCATTCTTTGAATCCTTCTTGAACATCCTTCTTGAGTTGTGGGCACCAGAACTGGACACAGAATTTCAGCAGCAGTCACACTAGTGCCAAATACAGAAGTAAATAACCCCTCTACTCCTACTTGAGATTCTGGTGTTCATGCTTCCCAAGATCACATTAGCTCTTTTGGCCACAGTGTCATTTTGGGAGCTCATGTTCAGTTGATTATCCACTAGGACCACCATGTATTTTTCAGTCACTGCTTCCCAGGATAGCATCCCCATTCTGTAAGTGTGATCTACATTCTTTTGTTTCTAGATGTTTACATTTAGCCATATTAAAACACTCTGTTTGCTGGCATCCAGTTTACTAAATGATCCAGATTGCTCTGAATCAGTGACCTGTCCTCTTAATTATTTACTGTTCCCCCACTTTTTGTGTGCTTTGCAAACTTTATTGTTCAGACCTTGAGTTCTATTGAACATCTTGACTGGTATCCTATTAGCACAGACTCAAGGAAAACCAGTATAATAAGAATAAATTTGCTACATCTGCCTACAAAATAAATAAATGTCTGCTACAAACCATAAAAGATGGAAATTTCCTGGTAGCTTGAGAATTGCCAGTTTCATTTCTCATATAAAAAACAGTTATCAGTAGTACAAGTTTATTTTGTGATAAAGGGTGACAAGTGAATGCAACAGAGTTCAGGCATTATAGATTTAGTTATAGTAAATACATGCTGACAACCTATATTGACAACTTCAGTTAATTCCACTTTGCAAGTTAAAAACTGTCCTTTAAAATGCTGGTCACAACTTGTATATGGAGTTCATTTGGGAATTTCTCTGAGCACTCTGCTGACAGTGCAATGGTGCAGTTCTAGTACTCGCTTTTCGCGTTTTAAACATTCTGTGACTGATGAAATGTCCCGTAAGATCACATCACGTCACACTACATGGAATTCTGTAATAAAGAAAAATACAGTATTTCACAATTGTAAGTGAACATTAATGCTGCAGGCAGGTAAGTACTTCCTACTAGAAATCTTTTTTTTTTTTTTTAATAAAAGTCCTGGGAGTACTTTCTGTTTTAACAAGTTATTGTAACACACTAGCAATGTGACCTTTAAAGCAATAGGAGTGGTAAGGCTGAGAGTACATCTGTCATTTAAAGTGTATAAACCACGTAATAGCACGTTGGTTATAAAATACAAACTAGAAAATCAGTAAAGTTACAAACTAACGAAGAAACAAGTGCCTGCGAGTAGGGAAATGCATCCAAAAAACCTTAACTCTGCTGTACAAAGATGCCATTCTTGTTCCTTTCTAACCTACTCTACGGTATTTTATTACAAGGATCAAGGACTGGGCTTTAGAAAGACTCTGCAGAAGTCTTGCATTTGGAGAAGTTAGTATATGGGAACAGTATGAATGGTATCAGAGATACATTACTGAACAGAAAGAAAAGGAGTACTTGTGGCACCTTAAAGACTAACAAATTTATTAGAGCATAAGCTTTCGTGAGCTACAGCTCACTTCATCGGATGCATTATGAACTTGCCTTCATGCATGTGTCAGGTACAAGCAAAAGGCAAAAGTTAGTGTGCGGATATTAAGTGCTATAACTACACTACCTGATTGTAAAAGGCTTGAAGATGGGGACATATACAAATGCAGAGCTCTGAGCTTATAGTAGAAGTGAATCTTAACGCAGAATAGAAATGATTGCCCTTAATGTACTAATTTTGGCTAATGGGGAATCACTTAGATTGAAAGATGTTTGGGGCAGGGATTGTGTCTTGTGTTAGTAGAGTGTCTAGCACAATGGGGTCCTAGTCTGTGGTTGAGGCTGCTAGTGCTACAGTAATAATAATTTCCAAGTTATTTTTGTGGCTTTTGCGGCTAGAAAGGCCGGAGTTAGTACAATCGCTATATACCTTAAGGTGTTTATGGTCTCTGAAATGAAACTTTGGGTGTTAAGGTGGCCTCAGTCTGACTTTCTGAAGTGTTGTTGAAGGCAGACATTACTTGGATGCTTTGAATTTCTATATGAAATGCTTAGTTTGGGGTGAAGCAGGAGGAAGGTGGTTTGGGTTTACTAACAGGATTTTTGATAATTACAGCATTTTACACAGCTTTCCCCTGCATATTGATTCAGTAAGAATGAATGCTATTTTGTTTGCTGAAATAGATCGTATCTCCCTTGACCAAGTGGGGTTGTCTGGGCACACGTAATCTTGAATTATTGGTGTAAATAATGTTCATTCTCCACGTCTGCCAGCAGCTGCTTCAAGTAGGTACATAGTTTGAAATATGGATGCTTATTGACTAGCTATGCTGAGAGCTGCTACAGGGATCAGCCTAACTGCCACGACTACCCAAAGCAGTTGCATTTGCTAGCTTAGTGCTTGTGAAAGGTGCCATACCTGCAGCCATGGAGACTGTGCTGTCTGTTCTGCTGAACATCCTTGTGTTAACCTGGATGTGTTGCCTGTAAGTAAGAGGGAGTTTCTGTAACCATTCAGGCACTTTCCTCACTGCTGAAACCCTCAAGGGTGGCAACTAGTGACAGTGTGATAGATTTGATGATGGGCATTGTTCTGTTGGGAACTGGAATGAGGTGTCAGGCTCAGATATGACACGTACCAGCCAAAAGATTGATTTGGTAATGATTGAAGATTATAATCTTGGCTGGATGTAAACTGGCAGTCTGATAGCAGAGTAGTTCCACGTTTCCTTACTATTCCCCTAAGCCAACCATTGCTGTGGCAATTAATCTTTTAGTGGTGTATGTATCATGATGTTGGGAGGTTTGTACACCTAAACTCTCCTTACAACCAGTGAAGAATATCTCCTGTGTAGGAAAAAGATAGCATACTGCTACCATGTGAGCTTTTGACTCGTCACAGAGATCAAAGATGTAATGGATGTCTTGAAGAAATCTCTCTAAACTCAGTTTGCTGAAGTCTCTGGACATCTCAAAAGCAGACACCTAGCCTCTCAGAAAACTGAAAAAATAAGCATTCATTATCTAGTTTTATAGCTTTAATTCATCTTATTCAGCTAGTTTACTCACTGGCCTGGGAGTACAAGCATCTCTTATATTTTGCTATAGCTCTTACTTTCACCTCTTCTGCTTCTTATTGAGGCCTGACATCCACCCAGTTGGTGTCTATCAAGGCATAACTTAAGCACCATCTTTTTCTAACTGGAAAATTCTAGAAAAGTGATGAAATTTTGACGTAAGTTTTGGGTAAAGCTGCATAGCTTTAAAACCTAGTATCTAGGTTGAAGGTACATAACAAATTGCTTCCCAGCTGTGTTTGAAAGCTTTCAGAATTTGCAATCCTTCCCCTCTGCCCCTCTTCAAACCCTGCTCCGTCTGTGGGATGTAACTTCTGATATCCGAAGTAAAATGAACTGGAATCTTATCAGCTAGCACCTTGTTCAGGCCACTCTTCTAGAGGTAGCAGGTGAGAACAGCAGAATGTATGAGGTAGAGATGGGATTAAATACAGTGTAATTTAATCCAATCCTTTTTTCTCTCTCTCCCTTCTCAATGCAGGTCACAGAGCTGAATGAGCCACTGTCCAATGAAGAAAGGAACCTGTTGTCTGTAGCCTATAAGAATGTAGTGGGGGCACGGCGCTCTTCCTGGCGAGTAATTAGTAGCATTGAGCAGAAGACATCTGCTGATGGCAATGAAAAGAAGATAGAAATGGTACGGGCCTACCGGGAGAAAATAGAAAAGGAGTTGGAAGCTGTATGCCAAGATGTGCTGAGCCTGCTAGACAACTATCTGATCAAGAACTGCAGCGAGACACAATATGAGAGTAAGGTCTTTTACCTGAAGATGAAAGGGGACTATTATCGTTACCTGGCTGAGGTGGCCACAGGAGAGAAGAGGGCAACTGTGGTGGAGTCTTCGGAGAAAGCCTATAGCGAAGCCCATGAGATCAGCAAGGAGCACATGCAACCGACTCATCCCATTAGGCTTGGTCTGGCACTTAACTACTCAGTTTTCTACTATGAGATCCAGAATGCACCTGAGCAGGCTTGCCACCTGGCCAAGACGGCTTTTGATGATGCCATTGCTGAGCTGGACACCCTCAACGAGGACTCCTACAAAGACTCCACGCTCATCATGCAGCTCCTTCGTGACAACCTAACGCTCTGGACAAGCGATCAGCAAGATGACGATGGTGGAGAAGGCAACAATTAGACCCCCAAATGGACTGGCAGCCGCACGCTGATGCTACTACTGCAGTCTTTATTTTTTCCCACAAGTGGGGGGGGTCTGGGTGGGGGAGGGGAAGGGAAGGGTAACCTTCCCAGGGAAGCCCCCACGACCTGTCTTTGATTGCCTCTTTGACGTTTTTGCCAAAACACCACTAGTGGAAAGTCAGGCTGTCTGTGCTGGGTATGGAATGGCAGCCTCACACTGGCATATGGACTGTTCTGTAGATTATTAATACAAGTGGAGCTGTCTTTAATTTAACTTTATCGCTAGAAATAAAAGGGTTTTAAGATGAAATAACTTGAATGAAATGGCCCTCACTTTAAAAAATGAAGTTCTGTGGTTCCAGTAAGGTTTATGTGCATGTCTCCTCCGTTCAAGTGCCGTATGTTTACCATGTCGCAGTGCATCCCCAGGGTGCGCTGTGCCTGTCATGGCATAGCTTACAATCCCAGACTGAAAAGACTCACAATTCAGGGCTTTGAAAGCCCCAGGATTTAGGCCATTTAACTTTTCATTAAGATGTTTATTAGGGTAGCTTACAGTATTAACACTAAATTATGATTTACAGTATTTCTACATGACAGCCATATGTGACATCAAGCCATTGTACGTTTTCTTTTGCTAACTCTCTTGGCTTGCCATCCTTATCCAGTCCCCTGTGGACTGGCTTGGCTATCCTTTGTCTCCCAAGGCCAGAAGACTGCCTGAGGAACATCAAAGCTGCTCTAGTTTTGATCAACAAATTAACAGATGCTTGGCAAGCGGCTGTTTAAACTGAGTCCACAGCAAAAGGATTAAGAACTTAATTAGAAAGGGGGGAAATGTTAGACTAAAACACCACTAGATAAAAATAATTCAGGTCTGTATGTCATGTACTGTTTGGTATTTCAAAGACCATCCTGATTTAAGGTGCCACAGCTCCTTCCTCAGGGATTACACTGCCATTTCACTTTTCCCTGACTTTCTCCCACTGTACCATGAGGTTTGTCAGCAGATCTCTGTAGCGCCCAGACTCCTTGTTTTGTCTTCATGGCAGCTCGGTGTTCATTCTCCTGGGGAAGCTTGTGGTATAATGAGTGAAACCTCAGGAGTTTAGAAGCTCATTTGGTAGAGAAATCCACAAAGGAAGAGCTACAATCATAAACATTTTTGTCAACTCTTGGGAGCCCTGTAAATTTATTCTCTTCTAAAATACCTGTTTTGCAGGTCTGTTTGATTTGGCTGGGAGAAAATAAAGCTTACCAGGTAATATTTACCCCCATCTGAGTAAAGATTTTTTTTTTTAAACACGATTGTTGGAAGTTCACTGCCATTTCCTTCTGATTTTGCAGATTGCTGGACTTCGTAGATTTTTAACTAAAACTACGCAGTAGAAGGAAACTGCACTCATGAATGTCCTGTTAAAACAGGCGTTCATTGTCCTGTTCGGTAGTCAGTCTGTAAACAGAGCATCTTGGTGTTGCATATACAGTACAATCAGTTTTATTGTACGGTTGGATACAGAGTCTGGCTTTGTTGGACTTAAAGAGCTTTTTTCCTTGATTTGACAGCAAAGATAAGTCATCTTTAAGAAAGTAGGTTAAGAGGAATGACCAAAATGTACCTAAATACATAACCAAGAGTGACTTTGCAATTATATTGTCAAAACTTTTTAATGGAATTTACAATGGAAATCATGCAAAGATATGCTCACTAGAAATGACCATATGCACATATATTTTAAGTGAATGTACTATATGCAACATCACAACGTTTACACAAAGTGACTTCAAATGAAGCTCACCTCTGTAAACTTAAAATAGCCTGATTAATGATCCCTACTGGAAAGATCAATAGGAAGAGGCTTGCAGCTTAGGTAACTGACAGAAACCTACAGTAAATGCCATGGACTGGAAGATTTATTTAGGCTTCTTAACTTAATTTAACTTCGTGTCCAGTGAGCAGTGTTGTCCCTGCCTGTATAATTTGGAAGTGATTTACTGGAATTACAAAACCTATTTTTTATTTCCGCTTTTGCTCTTGCTGCTTTAGAAAATTTACGCAGGAAAGATCGCACAAGAGGGCTAAAAGATGGAGCGGGGATGGGGACGGGGACTTGATTTTTAAGCAGCTTGAATGGTTTCTTTCATTTTTTTAAGAAATGCACTTGCCTATGATACTGTCTCTCCAGTGAAATGATTACTGCTCCATTACTCTATTGATACAATATTGTGCATGCTAGTGTCGTATTTCTATACAGTAGCTTGACATTTATTAACTTATACTGTAGATGTTATGTATTCCTATGACAAACTAGTCTTAATTTTTTTTAATTTTTTTTTTTTTTCTTTTGGGGGTAAAGTTTGCTCTACCAAATAGTATCGTAAGAAACTGATCTGTTATGGATGTTGCTATAGTGACATGCAATTATATATGATTTTGTTTTAAAAAAGGAAAAGCAAAAGAAACACCAGTGTTAGCTTAATCTTAATGTCTGGTGTATGTCATGGTGAAATTATAACTATTACAGTGTAGGAGAACAATTACTATGTTCTTTGAATGAGCCTTTGTTTGTGCTTTTTGTCATGTTATGCAGTGAACTATTTTTAAGGTCTAATCAGTGATTATTTTCCAACTCCGTGTTTCTGTAAGGAATTATTTCACTCACGGACCATTCTTAGCAGTTTTCCTCAGTGATGGAATATCATGAATGTGAGTCATTATGTAGCCGTCGTACATTGAGCAAATAAACTTACAGATCTGATGTAAGTGCTATTTAATTGTATTGCATTATGTGTTTGAATTTCTTTTGTTCTTTGGCTCCGCTGGGATGAGAACTTCACTGTCCAGTTGATCTTTTTAAACTGTGTACTGGGGAACTTGTTTGCAGTGTTGTAGCTGTCTTGGTCCCAGGATATTAGAGGAGAAAGTGGGTGAATCTTTTATTGGACCAACTTCTGTTGGTGAAAGAGGTAAGCTTGCAAGCTTACACAGCTCTGCATAACAAAGTTGGTCCAATTAAACTATTTCCTCACCCATCTTGTGTCTTCTGGGGAACTTGGTATTTACTCTCACCTTGGCCATTTAATCGTCTGACAGGTACCAGTTTCTAATGCACCTGTTCTGGGTGGTGGAAGAAAGACTGGGTACATTGTGCAGCAAGAGGTTAGTTGAGTAGTTCAGACACTTCACTTAAAGCAGGTCACTGGAGATGTGGAGTAGTCAAAGATACTCATCTTTAGTATCAGCAAAGCAAATGGTTTAGAAGCTGCTCTGAAGTGATGGGCTCTTAAATAGAGCTAAACGTTGCATCTGACAGTCTGAGAGCCTTACACAGACTTTCAAGTACAGAAAGTGACTATAGCCACCTTGAAATTTCTGGTCAAGTATGAGCAGTTCATATAAATAGAACAGGGAACATTAATCTGAGTCTTGGTGTGAAGGTGGGCTGAAACCTCACAAAGAAGCAGTCTGGCAAAATTATACTTTCCATCAAACATTACCTAGGGACCAGCAGTGTCTGTTTAGAAGAGATCTAACTGTATCCTCTTGAGAATACAGCAACATGACTGAAGATATCTAAGACCTGAGGCACATGCAAATCTTTTTTTTTTTTTTCACTGCAGTTCAGAGCCAGGTACACCAGTCCCCGTGAAACCCTGGTTTCAGAAAGATATCGGGTGTCTGAAAACAGGGACAGTTTTGGTATAAGATCTGATGGCCAGAGATCAAGTTGAGTGTTCGGTTTAATTTTTGCTTTTCTATGGATGGTAAAGACACGTTCAGCTGGAATAAGACAATTCAAACTACCATGAGATGAAAACACATCGGTATATTGAAGATTAAAGTGTCTTGGATACAGCTGTGGTAACTAGTACTTCAGTAGTGACCACTGTGTTGTGTGGAAGTAGGAGGATATTAAGATGTAGATGTCCACAAATAGTAAAACATTTGCTGTTGTAATGGCTTGTTTCTATCAGATCAATAGTTTCTCAGGACGCTTTTGGACTAACAATTTCTACTTTCAGCCTATTTCATCTGAACATCACAAATTAGTTGGCAGTATAGCCAGTGTTCATTTGACTACTATTTTAAGGTCTGGAAGTGAAGAGTAGCCTCAAACAGCAAGCAAGGGAATATTTTTTTTAAAAAAAGGCAGCTCTAGAATATACAAGTCAATGTACTAGCTGAGCTTGGCAGAATACATTTGGAAGAGCAAGCGCCTTGGAATTTGGGTTTCTAAACAGGCTTCCCCTATCCTTTCAGTGTTCATTTCATTTGACAACTTCAGTGTAGAAAAGTGCCACGTCACTTAGATGTAGGCCAGAGCCAAAGTGCCACGAGCTAGCTTGTTTCAGAGTCGTAGCTGACTGCCAAAGTACTGGTCAGCTGTTTGAACACTTTTGTGTAGAGCCATCTGTTTCCATGGTGACTTAAGCACCAGGCCCTTGCTTCACAGAGGTTGACCCCACACAAGACCAGGATTTAGGGTGTATGGTTATTCATGGGAGAAGAAATTGCTTCAAGAATTGGGTTTGAAACCTGCTACGTGTGCAAGGAATTTAGCCATGCTGGCAATCTGCAAATGCTGGTCCTAATCCAAGAACTGGCAGCGGTAGGGAGACTGGGGAAGGTTGTGGGTGTTTCAGGTATTCAGGTCTGGTCCACGTTTTGCCAGGATAGCTGTGTGAGCTAGGAGTATGGAAAAATTCACACAACCCAGGTGACATAGCTATGTTGGAAAAGCCTCCAGTGTAGATGCAACTAAGCCACGCAGAGGGCATCTGGCATAGTTAACCTCGTTTGGGGAAGGGGTGGTACTATGGTGGCAGAAAAACTCTTGTCAGCATAGCCTTCTGGTGTAGATGCAGGATATGCTGGCATAGGTTTGTTAGCCACTCTGGCTACCATGAAATCCCACCGTAGCTAGTGATCCTTCCAAAATGGAACTGGGGGTGGGGGGGGAGGGGAGCTTGAGTCTTCTGTAGATTGGTTACTCTCCCTTTTTGTCAGGGACGTCCAAAACCAACCACCAGCGTTGTGCCTTTTACTGCATCCTTTGTGCTGTGTAGGCACCTTGATCAATGTCAACAGGAGTTTGCTCTTTCAGTTCACCTTTCAATACTTAATTTAATGCCAGGAGAGTTGCTCTCATAAGGTGGATTCTGTGTGCAAGGAGGATTCTGATGGAACAATGCTTTGCTTAAAGTCTCTCTGTGCAGATGGGTTTTAAGATTGTGGCTGCTATTCTTGAAATCACACTCTATGTAAAAGGGGGTGTGTGTGAGAGCAATTCCAATCTTGGTCTCACTGGTGGGAGGGGGTTGATGTAGAGCAGCTAGTGAGACTCACTCCAGACTCCTCTTTCTAGAAAGCAAGTGGGAGGCTCTCTAAACCAAGATGGCTGCTCCATCAGCAGCTCCTAATTTGCCGTGGAGGTGGGGGGGCGTGGATGGTAAGAGAAGCACCAGCACTACCAAGCACATCTGATAGCCGTCCCTCCAATCCTCACTCAGATAAAGGGTTGGGAGCAGAAAGCAGCAGACTTGTGGGTGCCTGGAATGTGTTTTGGCCCTGGTCTCTGTGGTGCTCTCCTGATGGGGGATAGGGGTCTGCCCTACCTCAGTGATAAGGACAGAGCCTCATTCCTTTTGACAAGAGCAGGAAGGAAATAAGAGTGTGGAGGAGGGGCCCTACCTAGCACTCAGTAAGGCCAGCTGATCTGGATTAGCTAGCTTTCTGTTCATTTCCCCCCCTCTCCCCCGCCAAAGTGTTATGAGTGCACAACTGTTCTTTCTACCCTAACTTCCCAACACCCTGCTTCACAGGTAGCAGCTGCTGCTTCCTCCAGACAGTGGTAGCCTGCTTTATCTTTAGGCAAATGCTGCCTCCCACTTGCTTGTCGCAGCACAAGCAGCTGGGAAGCCCCTCCCACTTCTAAGAAAAGTAGACGTGTCCTGATCTAAGTTCAAAAAGAAGATGGATGGCTCACCCTTACTTAAAAGGGAGGTGGGGGAATCCTTAGCCCTGCTGTATAGATTTCCTCCTCTTTGACTTGATCTGTTTTTATGTGTAGTTATTGACACCTACCCTGCCTGTGTCTTATTTCAAGTAACTTTGTTCCTCCAAGCATCCGTGCTCAGTTGTCGGGTCATTTTGTGGGTTAATAGTCGTGTTTTCCCCTTCTACTCCTGGCTCAGGTCAAAAGCCAGATAGCCTTTGCTCTTGGGCCTGAGCTCAGAGGGGAAAGAAAGAACCTTGTAGCCTTAATGATCTTGTTCTGCAGTTGTGTCGTTCCCCCCGTCTCCTCTCTTCTTCGTCCCCCCCCCCCACACATTAAAAGCTTTGTTACACAGGCTCCTGGGGCAGAGGGAAAGCAGCTGCATTTCCTTTCCAGGTTTACTCACCATGACTTCCACAAATATAGGGGTCCCAGAGGTGTGGGGGTGGAGAAAAAGAACTGTTCTAGTGCTAAAACAGACATGTAAATAAATAGCGACATGCATTAAACAGCAACCTCGTTCTTAGCTCCCAGCCCCAGATTTTTCCGCTTTTAAGTTGCTTGCTGTGACTGTGTGTGTGTGATATCTAAAAACCCTCCTTCCCTTGAAACTGTACACCTACAATGTGTGTGCCGGGGTTAACTCCTTCGCCCTGCCAATGAGCTCAGTGCTGAAGAGGGCACAGTCTGTACAACAAATAAGGGCTCTGCAGAACCACCTGACCTCCAACAAACAGCTACGCGTGATGTGACGGGAGATGCGGTCGGGGCTCCCTGTTTGCAGAGCTCTGTTTGGTTGAACCTGCGCAAATGTCTAAGTGTCTAAATCTTTCTCGAGCTGCTGGCACCTTTTAATGGGTTCTGGATAACTGCTTAGCCTATGAAATGAGGTCACTTGATCTCTATACAAGGAGTTGGTGCCGCCTTGTGCATCTGTTTATGAGTTCTGCCCCCCCCCCGTCCCCCAAAAAGCAGATATGGGCAGACGATGGTTTTTGCCTTAAATGTAGTTTACTTTCCCTTTTCACTTGTGCATGCAAATGCTCAGGGCCAGATCCTTGGCTGGTGACTTCCATGGAGCTCTGGTGATTCCCCCCAGCTAAGGCTCTGGCCCCCAGGAAGGATTCAGAGGCTCAAGATGGATTAAAACCTTACACAATTCTCGTGGCCAGGTGTCTACAGAAGAATCAGATTGTTCCCTCTGCATTTATGGATTCTGTCTTGCCAGGGCAAGAGGGTTTTAAAGTGGAGGAGGATTTGCATGGCCTGGATGTGCTGCTCCTGCAGAGGTATCCCATCCTCCAGCAGCTACTGCTTCCTCTTGATAGTGAAACACAGGGCAATTTTCAGAGTAGCAGCCGTGTTAGTCTGTATTCGCAAAAAGAAAGGAGTACTTGTGGCACCTTAGAGACTAACAAATTTATTTGAGCATAAGCTTTCGTGAGCTACAGCTCACTTCATCGGATGCATTTGTGTGCAATTGTGGGCAATTGTGTGGGCTGCCCGAGAAAATAGAAATTAGCACCTTCGCCTCCACCTCGGCCACAGCCGCTTGCTGATGTTTGAAACCCAAGTGGAAAAGCTACTACTGACATGCATGCTTAACTTTAAGCACGTGAATAGCCCCATTGACTTCAGTGGGCCTGGTGCTCAGTCAGTAAATCTGGGCCTGAGAGAATTCTAGAAATGGGGGGCTGGAAGGGAGCTGGAGCCGTCATCTAGTCCATTCCTCCCCTCCCTCCCTCCCCAAGTGAGCCCAAACCACCCTGTTTGTCCACCCTATTAACAATTTCCACTGACTGGCATGCCACAAGCTCCCCAGAGCTTAACTGACCTTAGTTAGAAAGTTCTTCCTAAAATGGAACCTAAATCGCCCTTGCTGCAGGTTAAGCAAATTCCTTATTGTCCTACCCCTGGTGGACACGGAGAACAATTGATCACCATTCTCTTTCAAACAGCCCTTCACGTAATGAAAGGCTATTACCTTCCCCCTCTGCCTTCTGTTCTCTAGATTAAAATGATTGGGCGCAGTGGAAATAGCGGCTCTAAGGGCCTGTTCCTGGGGGTACAGGGGGCTGCCACCTTTCATTGTCTTCCATTCGAGCTGGGAGCACTCAGCCAGCCCTGAAGTTAGCAGGCCATCTCTGATGGGGTTAGGGCAGGAGTGGGCAAACTTTTTGGCCCGAGGGCCACATCGGGCTTGCAAAACTGTATGGAGGGCTGGGTAGGGAAGGCTGTGCCTCCCCAAACAGCCTTGCTCCCTGACTGCCCCCCTTAGAACCTCCCACCCGTCCACCCTTTCCCGGGGCCCCCTGCCCCAAACCACCACCACCACCCCGGACCCCACCCCCTATCCAACCCCCCTGACTGCCTCCCAGAACCCCCTGCTTCTTATCCAACCCCCCCACCCCCTTATCATGCCACTCAGAGGAACAGGAGCTTGCAGCCACGTGGCCCGCCCAGAGCACTGGCGGTGCGGTGAGCTGAGGCTGTGGGGGAGGGGGACTAGCCTCCCTGGCCAGGAGCTCCAGGGCCATGCAGGACTGTCCCGCGGGCTGTAGTTTGCCCACGTCTGGGTTAGGGTGACCAGATGTCCCGATTTTATAGGGACAGTCCCAATTTTGGGGTCTTTTTCTTATATAGGCTCCTATTATCCACCCCCTGTCCTGATTTCTTACACTTGCTGTCTGGTCACCCTAGATGGGGTCAGGATCAGGAGGGAAGATGTAACCAGCCTGCGAGGTATGCTGGTCAATCCCTGGAGAGACAACCGGGCAGGATGTAACCATCCTGCACTGACTTGGGCCCTGACTCAGCAAAGCATTTACATGCACGCTTCCCTTCCACTGAAGTTAATGGGACCGAAGCGCGTGCTGCAGTGCTTTGCTGAATTGGGGCCTTGGCCGTGAACCGGCTGCAACCCAACGAGAGCCACCCCCAGCTAAAGCTAAGGAACGGTTCAACCTCAGACCGCTCCCGTGGCCCTGCCCCTCTGTCCGTTGTGCTAGGCCATTGCAGCTGGGTGGTGCAAGCTGGGTGGCTGGTGCTCGGCTTCAACAACCAAAGCCTTGGAGAATGGGGGCTTGCAAAATAAATCACCCACAGCCCTGGAATGCCACGTGTTTGTGGTGTCGACATTCTTGGGTACTTCCTCTGTGAAAGTGCTCGATCCAGAGAACTGCTGAGTCCCCCCCAGCCACCAGAACGGGAAGAAGCGAGACAAGCTGAGCGAGGTGCCACTCTTTGTGACATCAACACTGGTCAGCTCTGAGTGTCAGTTTCACACTGGGACATGACAAATAGTCATGTTTGCTCTTCGACTGACTGCCAAGCAGGGGAGCTCAGCATTTGTTAAATAACATTTGGCTTTCATTTCAAGTCTTATTGGTTATCAAATATACTTTAAATGAGTCCTTGATTCCCTGGCCAAAAGCAACTGTTGTGATCATCTAGTCTGACTTCCTGTATAACACAGACCACAGAACTTCCCCAAAATAATTCCAGTGGGCAGGGATTGTTGTCTTGTTCTTGGTTTGTACCACACCTAGCACAACTGGGTCCTGGTCCATGACACGAGGGGATCCTAGATGCTACTATGATACACATACATCATTTTAATTAAAATGATCATTCTTAGCACATCTTTATCAATCATTCATGTCAACACCCATTTTTAAATGACCCACTAAATAAGAGAGTATATTATTCCTATAAGCAGACTTTGCTTAACTTAAGCAGCTCAAAAATGGTCTCTGTTCCTGACCATTTTAGCTATTTGATGGTCATTCTTTTGATTATGAGGATGAAGACTTGAAAATTAGCATGATGCATGTAAGAATCCAAGAGGAATAGCATCGTGTCAGATCTGGCTGTCTGTAGTGTTTGGTTGAAGAGTTAAAACTGATAGAAACTGATTTTTCTCCATTGTTTAGGGGAGAGAAATAATGAAATTGTGATCTTGACTTCCCAAGCCTGTGTCGAAGGCTGGTGAGTCTCTATCTAATCTCTAGTTAATCAATCATGCAGGCTTCTTTACTCAACTCAGATAACCTGGCCCTTATCAAGCACCATAAAGAGGTCCTCATCTTCATAAAACAAATACTGAGAAGCAGAGGCCCTAGCTAAATACAGGCTCCTGTATGAGATTCCTTCAACACTCTAGTCCAAGACAGAAGAGGGAAGAGGTCAGGTTTAACTCTGAATTTCTTTGCTTTTAATTGGTCTGTGTCATGGCCTTAAGTCTGGAGCTCTTTGAAAGCAGCTGTCCGAGCAGGATCCCAGCTTCTTCAGACAACTGCCATTGTAGCAAATCCCCATTCCAATCGCACCAAGAGCTGAATGGACTGTTTCAAGGTTTCCCTTGACTGTGGAATCAACGACAGAGCTCGGCCAGCAGGAATTCCTCCTGTCTTGCTGAAATGCTCCGAGTCGCACTCTTCTTCCAGCCCCTGCATTCTCTGCTTCTCACCTCTTTCCCAGAATGTCTTTAAACATCCCAGAACTGTGCGTGCCCAGCAGCGCCTTCAACCCACCCCCCGCCCTCATGAAAAGCCACGCATGGAAAAGGAGGTTCCCGCTGTACCCCTGCCTTGCTCTTCCAGCTGAATAGGGTCTGCAGGAGGCTTGGGAGCCCCAAGGAACCCACCCGTGATCACGTGGGGCCACCGCTGGGGTTCAGCAGAGCTCAGCACCCAACGGGGGCCCAAACCTTTTTGCTGAGCCCTTCTGAAAACCATGGCCGTAGGACTGTCGATTCCTGCAGCTATTGCGCTGCAACAGGAACGGCTCAGCCCAAGTGGGGATAAAGAAATCAGTCGACGGGTACACGAGGGGCTGCCGGTTAAAGCACATGCATGTAGTGTTAATGTACCGTCCATGAAATAAAACCACAGCTGGCAGCTAGATGTTGCTATAGCTGCTGTTGTTGTTCTGGGCCTGCAGCCCCACACCCTGTTTCCCCCAGCAGATGACCCAGCGGCAAGGGCTTGGCAGGGTCCAGCTTCCAAACAGGGCGTGCTCCTCTCGGGAGGCTTTCCCCAGATGTGGCCATTAGCTCTGAGTGCTCCATAAGGCTGGGGGCCGGGTTCCTGGACCGCTGGTGGTAGGCAAGGGAGAAGCTGAGGCCTGAGTTTGCAGGGAGGGCGGGGAATTCCCCGCTCCCAGTGCACCTAGAGGCGCACAGAGCAGGACTTGCTGGCCACACACAAGCTGCAGAAGGGTTGAGTCACCTCTGTGCTATTTGCCTTCCTCCCCTCCTGCACCCAGCCCTCCCAGGCATTTGCTGCACTCTGGCCAGCTGTGTCGAGGGGTGTGAGCCGAGAGCTGCTTGCTTTCCGTGCCCAGAGCCTTCGCCCAGCCGGAGAAGCTTGTCCCCTTGGGCCTGCACCGCGAATCGTCAGCCAGCTGGTGGAAACGGCCTGGCTCCAGGCTCGACAGAGATCCCAGCCATGGGGCTGCACCGTGGACCGGACTGCAGGCCGGGGCGCACTGGCGCTAAACCAATGCAGGTCTGAGTGCGGTTGCTGACTGACCCTGACTCTGCTGACGGAGCAGCCAGGTCAGCCGGAGAGAGGCCAAAGGAAGGAGATGGCTACTGATTAGGGGTAACTGGCTAGCTGTCGTCCTGGCCAAAGCCCAGTGAGCTCCCATGGGCTTGGGATCAGATCCTAGACAGCCACATAGGGGGCTGTAAAAGCAGCAAAGATTCCTGTGGCACCTTATAGACTAATGGATGTAGTGGAGCATATGGAGCTGGACAATCTAGATTAGATTTTGCCTCTCCGCTTTCGTGGCCAGTCTATGCTAAGACTGCCCTCCCCGCCACATGACACGTGTTACGCTGCACAACCTGCCCGCAGCTCTCTTTGCCAGGGGTGACCACCCGGGCCCCCTCCGGTTGCGTACTTAAAGCCACTTCGGAGTGCGTGCTAGTCACTGCATGGCAGCCTGGCTTCCTGTCCACCCTAGCACAGCTCCTGCCACTGCCTCGTCTTCACCGCGTCTCCCATCTTCGCAGGATCTCGCCCGGGCTTGGCCCTTACCAGGGGCCTCATGGGCCGGTCACGCTCTGTCTGTATGGACTGAGGGAGCGGGACAGAGCCCACTCACCACTTTGGAAGCATTGAGGAGGTACTGGCTTGAGTCCTAAGTGGTTAACTAATTGGCTGAGTGACTCAGCTTGTCAGTTGGAAGCAGTTCAGAGAGAGGCAGGCGCAAGGGGGAAGGCTTGGAGCTCAGAGAAGTGTGCTCTCCCCTGCCCTGGTAGGGAACGGCTTGATGGCGGTGGGGCCCAGTGTCGGTATAGCACCTGCTGCTGAGCTAGGCACTGGCGCTCAGGCCAGTTTGCACTAAGAATCCAGGCGGGGGGAAGCCCAGCCCCGGCCTGTGCCAGGGAGGTAAGATGAGATCAATCGATGTTCCCGCTTAGGGGCAGCCCTTGTGGTTGAGCAGATGCTTCGCCACTGTTACCCGAAGTGGGCACCCTCTTGCTGTTCATGTGGCAGTGCTTTCTCTGGGGAATCCCCCAGCTAGTGCGTCATAAAGCCAGGCCCCAGGGAGCCCTCGCCCGCCCCAGACTGACCGCTCACCCCTTTATTTCCCTTCCTCTGCTCAGCTCGGAGCTGCTGCCCCTGGCAGTAATGCCGTTTGTTCCAGCAGGGATGGCCTGGTACCATGGCCGTCTGCTGGAGAGAGTGACTCCAGTGCTCTGCTTGCCCCAGACAATCAGTGCACACGAGAGACTAGATGATCACAGTGATCCTTTCTGGCTTTAGAATCGCTGAGTGAATCTGTGCCTCAGTTTCCCCTTCTTTAAAAAGGGGGACAATGGTACGACTCCACCTTTGCAAGCCTTGGGTTTCTGGCGCTGTGGCAGGGTGACGGATGATCCTCCCTTGCTTGCAGAAGCTCTTCTGGGGGTAAGAACTTGCCTGCAAGGCGGGGGCGGGTTACAGCCTGACCCCACACAGCGAGAAACCTCAGGCAAGGGGGAAGCTGGGCAAGTGGCCCAAGGGTTGTGGCTGGAACACAGCTCTCTCTGGACTAGCCCTAGCTGCGGTCACAGGCTCCCGGCTACAATTCAAGCTTTTTTTACAGCTGCCAGGGTCCTAGAAACACCCAGCAGCAGCCTCCCCTCCCCTTTGGAGCCGCTGCCCATGTGCCTGTGGCAGCCCAGTGTCCGCTCAGCAATGCTGCCATCTTCAGAGCAATCCCCTGCAGTGCAACCCTGCAGCCTGGCCCTCTCCAGCCAGGCAGGGGAGCAGACCGTGGGGGAAGTGGGGAAGGCTGAGCTGGCCGAGAGGGCTGGTTCTCTGATGGCATCATGTAGGCCTTTGCAGAGCGTGTGCGAAAGGCTCCTGTCCTGATCTGCTAGTGTCGCACACCCACCGGGCATGGCTGGAAATGAGTGTGCCGGGGGCAGACCAGCAGGGAACCAGGGGTAGCGAGTTGGCTGCGGGGCTCCAGATCTGTTCCAGGCCCTGCTGGAGCCTGCGTGGGTTCTCTGCCCATGGTCCCTTCAAAAATCTACCTTTGGGGAGTGGGGAGACATCATCACTTTGTGCTTTCATCTGCATCCCGCTCGTCCTACGCCGGACCCCTGATTGCTTTACTTTGCGTGGGGCAGCATACGGACCCCTGGATCTAAATGGATCCTGCATGCGGCTGCCTGCCTCACATTGAATCCACTGCAATGGCTCTGATCTCTGGTCTCTCTCCCTTTTCCTGCCTGTGTGTGTGTGTCTTGTCTCTGCAGTTCTCTTCATGTCTTGCTCTCTGGATCTGTCTTCCCAATTCTCTCTCTGTGTGTGTCTCTCATGCTGTGAATCTGTGTCTCTCTGCTTGGTTCTCATTATCTCTTTCTCATTCCCTCTCTTTTCTTTGATCTGTTTCGCACTGGGGGACACACGCTAGAGCAATGACCGTTCCTGCCCCCGATCCTGTATGTGCTAATCACATTCCTGGCTTTGTACAGCCCCCCTGTTATTGTTGTCACAATAACAACAAAAGCGCCTAGGCTCGTTCAGCAGTAGATCTCAAAGCACTTTACAGAGGAAGTCTGCGTCAGTATCTCCATTTTACCAGGGAGCAAATAATTGGGCCTGTCCCAAATGAAGGTGGTGCTGGGCGGGAGCCCGCGGGGCGGTATTGGTGCAGGATGATGGATGATGGTGGTTCTGAGACCCCTTGACTTGTGTCACTGGGGAGCATGCTGCACTTTAACCATGAAACTTGCATTGGCTCTGGAGTGAGTCCCAGGGCTGGTTCCCCATAGGGACACCATTCAAAATGTAGATGTCCTAGTATGTGCCACTGGCTAGGGCCCAAGTGGTGGGAACCAGGAGTCCTGGGTTCAAGTCCTGGTTCTCCCTGTGACCTAGGGCAATTCCCTATGTTCCCGCCCACCCTCTGTCTTTTCTGTTTTGGCTGTAAGCTCTTTGGGGCAGGGACTCTCTCAACGGTTGTGTCTATGCCACAGCCGGCAGTGTCGTTTCCAGCTCTGGTCAATACACGTTTATACTTTCGATCAAGCTAGC
Organism: Dermochelys coriacea; assembly: GCF_009764565.3. Taxonomy (NCBI): domain Eukaryota; kingdom Metazoa; phylum Chordata; order Testudines; family Dermochelyidae; genus Dermochelys; species Dermochelys coriacea. The sequence continues at coordinate 19,652,700 of NC_050084.1, forward strand.
AGGCTAAATAGAGCAGCATAGCTGCAGTGACCAGGGCAACCCGCCTGTGTGCAGTCCTAGCCGCCCCTCCTGGGCAGCGGCTCAAGTGTCCCCAAGTGGGCAGGGCGAGCCTGTGCCGTGTGCTGGCTACCCTGCTGTTTTTAGTGCGCTGACCTGCCCCTGCTGGACACTCCATTGTAGCCTAAGCCTCACACCCAGCACCATGGGGCTGGAGATTCCAGGCGCTGCCAAAACCAGGGGACCGGTGACTGACGGTGCAGCCCGTTTATTGAATCCCTTAAAACAAAAGACGCATCAGCTATGGTGGCCAAAACGTGTTTCCAAACTGCTCGATAACATTGCTTGGATCAGAAACAAACCCAGGTACTGGAAGTGCCTGCATTGTTTGCCTTCGCCTCTCTTCGAAGGGGCTGAGTTTGCCACTCTTCCGCGTGCTGAATATTCTGTCCAGTTCCTTATCACCGCGTTGGGCCCTTGGGCACCTTTGAGAGTAAAGCACCATACAAAATACCCACCATCAGGAAAGGAAAGTGATTTAGATGGGGTTGGTCCTGCTTTGAGCAGGGGATTGGACTAGATGACCTCCTGAGGTCTCTTTCATAGAATATTAGGGGTGGAAGTCCCCAGCTCCTCTAGCCCTAGGGCAACTAAGGCAGTGCTGCGACTTGCAGAGTAAGGGGCGATGCGGTAGGAGAGAGGATGCCAGAAAAAGGCTGAAAAAGTAAAGCCCAGGGCTGCATGAGGCAGGCATGGGGAGGGCTTTGCACCTTAAGGGCGGACACATTACGGGCGTGCTCCCGAAAAGGCATGTGGCCAGTAATTTAGCGGCCCCTTGGGACATGAAGGACCTGGTCCTACCTCGGAGCAGGGGGCTGGACTCGATGACCTCTCAAGGGCCCTTGTAGCCCGACATTTCTACTGATTCAGAACCAGCAAACTTTGGGGATATTATCTCAGAGGGGCCAGTTCCCCCTAGGGTCATTTTCTTCAAGTCCCTTCACCTTTTTCAGCCCCCTGCGGGAACCCAGCTGGCCTCCCGGCACGTGCAAACAGGCAGCCAGCAGCACTGCTGACTGCCTCACCCTCCCCATGCCACGGCTTGGGTCTGTGGGGGCACAGCCTGGAGAGCTCACTTCCAGGCCGTTCGCTGGGCAGGGGGCCTGGTGTCCCGCCGCCCTCGGCAGCCCCTCCAGACACGACGTACCGATTTGGCCACCTTGGCCTCGCTCGGGCGGGATTCCCAGTGCCAACGAAACGACCCTTTTCCCATAGCCGCCCTGCTGCGGTATCCAACATTGCAGAAAGGCGATGCTCTCGGAGAGGGGCTGGAAATTAAACTGGGGCTCATGCTCCCCAGCCATCTGGTGTGGGGACGAGATGCCCAGCAGCCCCTCATTCCATCGCTCCTGTCCCTTAGGGTGAGCACCCGTCCCACACAGGGCAATGTATTCAGACCGAGAGGTACCATTTTAAGCGTGAAACTGACGCCTACAATAATGTTGTATGCTTGGGGAGAAAATCCACCGTCTGCAAAGGGAATTGGCGCTTCCCTTAAAACAAAGCATTGGCCCTTGTCTGTCACCCGGCCTGTGCTTATTTCTCCCCAACCAAGGGGGTCGCCCGAAGTGGGGAGCCTGTAAAATAAACCCTACAGCTACCCTCCCCGGCCACCTGGCAAATCCCTGCAGTCACTGGTAGCCACTTACCCCTTCAAGGACTGGGGCAGTTCCAATCTCTGTGTCTCAGGCCTTGTCTCTATGGGTAACTGGGCTGGGTAGTGGTGTGGGCACAGTTATACCAGTGCACAGGTACTTATAGCGGGATAGTGATTCCAAGGATGGAAAGGGGAATAAGCTACAGCAGTCAGGGCATCTTTTATACCAGTGTAACGGTGCCCACACTAGGGACTGCTTTGATATATCAATTGAACATCACACCCTGACCGGGTTACAGCCATACAAAACCTGCCTGAGAGAAGGGGAGGTATTATGTTACTCATCAGCTTTATTGTCTCAGGGTGAGTTGACTTGCTGTTCCTCGGGCTGTGCGTTTGTCCCCTTATTCCCGTGGTGCACAAGGCTTTGCTTTTTGTTTTCAGTGTGTGGTACCTTGACGCATCTGAGCATTCTCCTCGTGCGTACAGTGGCCTGATCTGCACACGGCGCTTGTACCGTTCAACACAGCTGGTGCTGATTGTAGGACATAGAAGCCCTGGCTGGGATCAGGCTCCCATTGCGCTAGGTGCTGTACATACATATAGCACGGGACAGTTCCTGGTTCAAAGAGTCTAAACAGACAAGACAGCAGGTAGGAGAAAAGAAGGATCAGCAGCTCCTGGTCCTAGATGCTGAGCGAAGGCCAGAGAGACGAAGTGACTGTAAGAAACTGTTACCTTCCCAACCCGTCTCCTTTCTTTCCCCCACTAAGTGCTGTTAGCTAACGAAGCAGCCGGTGGCGCCAGTGACGGGAAACGAGACCCGCACATGGTATAGATATGATGTCATCATCTCCGTCAGGCCCCTTAGTTGTGTTCCATCTCCCCTGGTGCACTTATTTTAATTGGCAGTAGTTGAAGCAGGTTGCATGGCTGGGTGCACTGATGTAACTGACTAGACGCCGTGTGCTGTCAGCGGGGAGACCCCTGATAACGGGAATGCGGGGAACAGCTTCCCTCCCGCTTTGACCCCTTGGTGCTGGGTTAAAGGGCCAGAGCCACGTTAAGGGATCCTAAAAGCCTCCCATCCACCCAGGTGATGATTCCCCGGTGCAGGCGCTGCGGAAGACAGCAGTAAGGAGCCTTGGGGGGTCTCCCTCGCAATCCCCATGGCAGGGCTGGGAGGAAGAGCCGAGCAGGGCAGGATTGGGACAGGCAGCGCTGCAGGGGATCTGTCTAGAACAATAGCTGGGAATTGGCAGGGGGTGAGGATGCCTTGGCCGTGCCCCCACATCCCTGGGGTGCCCCTTTGTCAGCACTGGGAAGGGGGGGTGGCTTTGGACCTGCTAGGCAAGAGGATTCCTGCAGCCACCCGTTACGCTGGGCTCAGGGCTGCATTACACAGCTGGAGTAGCGCAAAACAACTGGGACACCCAGGGGATGCGGGGCCCAGCATCTGTTCCCCTGCAAGCCGAACCACAGTGTCCTGCAGCAGAGACCGAAACCATGGCGCCCTGGTGCCATTGCTAGCGCTGCTGGGGAACTAAAGAGCCTGGCAAAGCATTGTAGGATTGCCCAAGGTGGCTCTGGCCCTCAGCAGCCCTGCACTGTACTGGGGTCTTCCACTTCTCCTTGCCTAGCACGGGGAACCCCCAAGTACCTGCTGGTGCTGAGGTGGCTGATCTGTGACTAAACAGAGCTCCAGCTGAACTGATGCTCTCGTGTTCCCAGCATCCCCATAACGGCATCCATTCATCCCAGCAATTAGGAGTTATGTGAAGTCCCGGTGACTCGCCGAATATTGATTCGTCCCCAGCATAAATCCCTTTATGTGACTTCTCAGCCTCCAGCCTTTCCAGCGAGTGGGAAAGAGGGGGGTGGCCAGGGGATGGGTGGGGAGTGGGGCAATTCCCGCCCCCCCCGGCCACTTGAGCTGAGCAGTGACAGATTACCCTGCATGGTGGCAGTGATTGTAGTGCAGTAGGTGCCCCAGCCAGGGGCCAGGACTCTTTGTGCCAGGTGCTGTACGGTCCCCAGAACAAAAAGATGGTCCTTGCCCTCCAAAACTTCCAATCTCAGGAGCGCTTACAAGTGAACGCTCCGCAACATTTCTGTGCCGCCATCCCCAGGGTGGTGGGTAGATAAACGGCACCAAATTCATTCCCGCCTATGCTCTAATCTGCTGCCCTGTAACAAGCCAGAGAGCCGCTAAGACACCCCCTCACCCTAGTTCATTCTTTACCTTCCCCGCGTCTGCCATCCCCAAATGCTTTGGGCCAGACATTCCCTCCTTTGCAGGGCACTCACCCCTGTAGTAACTGCTTTGGGGGTGCAATGCCCTTTTCTCTGGTTTCAGTTTAACCTGGAGACCGTTTCTATGGGTATCTTTGGATTTAGACTCATAGATATTAAGTTCAGAAGGGAACATTATGATCATCTAGTCTGACCTCCTGCACAACGCAGGCCACAGAATCTCACTCACCCACTCCTGAAATAAACCTCTCACCTATGTCTGAGCTATTGAAGTCCTCAAATCGTGGTTTAAAGACTTCAAGGTGCAGAGAATCCTCCAGCAAGTGACCCGTGCCCCATGCTGCAGAGGAAGGCGAAATAGCTCCAGGGCCTCTTCCAATCTGCCTTGGAGGGAAATTCCTTCCTGACCCCAAATATGGTGATCAGCTGAACCCTGAGCATATGGGCAAGATTCACCAGCCAGATGCCACGGTTCCCTTCCTTCCCACTGTGGATTGCCGGCACAGTGGGGAATTCCTGCCCAGGGGAACGCAGGCCTGCACCTCCCCCAGTCTCTGAGCCCCGCCGCTTGGCTCCATGGGACTTTCTGCTGGCCAGGAGGCTGCGTACTGTGGTCATTTGGAACCATCAGCAACAGCAGGGTCAGTGCTGGGCCCTGCTCTTACAGCATAAGCCCCCCACTGCTTCCGCTACGGGCTAGTCTCTTTATGAGAAGGCTTGATCATCAATAGGTCTCTTTGCCTCCGTTCAGTTGACCAGGCGTCCGAGTGCTTCCTTCACGCAGCCTCGTGGCATGAGATTGTGAACAGCAGCTCCTGGGCGTCCCTAGCGTTCTACACGTGGGTCAGGTCCTGGCTGGTCTTTAGCACCCAGGAAACAAGCAGTTATGTGGGGAACAACCCACCTCTGCCCTGCCTGGCTCTGACATCTGCATAGTGTCTAATGCACTGGGGCCTTCAGCAATGGACGAGCATCCTGCCATTTCCTTAGGCTCGTTTTTCCTAGTCAATACCTACATTATACAAATCTCCCAGCTCACACCTTTCTGGATCTATTCCTCCCCCTGCCCCGGATGCGTATGGTCCCATCCCCGAGTCATCTCATTACATTTATTATCCTTACGCACGAAACTAAAACGGCGTCTGCTGTGTCACCCTAAGCTCGTGTCTCTGTGCAGACACAAAGCATCGTCTCTTATGAGTATTTGCACTTCACCGTCCATCCCCATCGCATGCGAGCACCGAACGAGCCCGTTTCCTAGCAGAGAGCGGGCCATAGCCTCCCTCCCCCATCAGAGCTGACATTAATCAGCCCCGTCGTCAGAAGTCTTGGCAGAGCAAATTGATTTGCTGGGGGGGAAAGAAAAGCCCCATCCCTGGGAGAGAGATGCCGATCGTGCCTCTGAGGTCACAAAGCAGAGGTAGGAAGTGCCTCCGACAGGGGAAACCCTTCAGAAAGAGAATGAGGAACACTGGGGCGGGGGGGGGGGGGGGGGTTCGTCACCTGTCTCTGCATGTCATAATATGAAAGGCTTCGGACAACAGGGAGCTGGAGGAATGAGCGGGGATGGGCCCGGCACTGGGGCTGCTGGAGATCTGCTGAGGTTGCTGTAGAAATCCAGAGCTGGGGGCTCCGCGCTGTGTCCATGGTGAGGAGTGGCTACCTCACCCAGGCAAAGCCCCGCGGGCCTTCCCCCTGTTTGGAGGAGCTCCGTGGGGCTGGAGAGGGGGATTCCTCCGTCCCGCCCCAGGTGGCCTCTCCTATTAGCCCTGGCGCCCCTACAGCTGCCTGGCTGGTGGCTGCGAAGGTTTGCCCCTAAACATACGTTGAGCCTGTTGTCTTGAAATCAGAGCACGCTTTTGCAGCATGAGGCATGCAGCCAAGATTAGAACCTGGGACTTAGGATATAATGATAACGGTGTGATGGATCTGCAAAGCAGGAGACAGACTCCCCGCTCCATCGCACATCCCCTTCCTCCCTCCTGGCTGAGCAGGGACTGCATTTCCCATCAGCCAGGTAAGGAGAAAGGTTTGGGACCGAGCCCCGTGGCTTCAGGGAGCCAGAGAGAAGCCCCAGGAATTGTGGCTAGAGCCGCGTGCGGAGCAGGCTGTGATGGCCAGGTCCGTGTTGGACTTATTGGGGAGCAGCCGGGCAGGGAACTGGGACCCACCAGGGCTGGCTCCTACAAGGCCTAACTGCTGTAGCACCTACACTGCTTGCCTCCAAGATGCAGTACACCAGGCAGGCCACTGGCACCCAAAGGGCTTGGGGTACAAAGTTACCCCAATCATTTCAACAATAGAGTTCTACATGGTTTACAAAAGAGATCAGTATCACTATCCCCATTGTACAGATGGGAACACTGAGGCACAGAGTGGGGAAGGGCTACTAGGCCAAACCCTGAACTCCTCACTTAGTTTCTACTTGATCCCATGGACTCCAATGGGAATCATGCCTGAGTAAGGACTTCAGGGCCTGGCCTCATACCTATCTGTGCCCAGCTGGTGGCAGCTGGGTGGCCTTTATTAAATGGGATGGTGACTCTGGCAGCCACGGCATCCATCTATCACCATCCCAAATGGCACCCTGGTGCTCTAGTCATTGGCTTCCTGTACGTCCCTGGGCCAGTCCCTTAGGCCTTGTCTGCATGTGGGGGATTGTCTGCATGTGGCATAGCTAATCCAGATGTTTTCAAAAGCGTCTGTGGTCCAGCGCATCAAAGACATTTAGGCCCCTAACCTGCCTTGAATTAAATTCCAAGAAGAGCTGAGCCTAAGCAGTGTAGATGACTAAATCTCCTTGGCTTACAAGTGCCTAATGGCCACGTTTGTAAAGGTATTGAGATGCCTAAAGTCCCCTTTGAAAATGTTAGCCTCTGTGCCTCAGTTTCCCCACCTGCAAGACCCATGTCGCATGGGTGTCATAAAGGTTAGTTAACTAATAATGATTGCAAAGCGAGTGGGGTCCTTGGATGGGCGGGGCGAGGGAAGTGTAGAATACCAGAACTAAAATTGGTCTTTACTGACCTGAGGGAACAGGGAGAGGCACTCGCAGAGAAGGGGGGCCAGGAAGTGGGGGAAAGGGTGACACAGGCACACCTTTCCCCCAGAGATCCCAGGAGCACCCTGCTGCTGTTATACCATTTCCCATTGCCATCGTGTGTGGGTCCCACCCCCAGTCGCAGACTGCAGTGACCCAAACTAAAGCCATAACCCCCTCTGCATCTAACCTCCGGATTTCGTTCAATTGCTCCTACTTCCATTTCACTTCCGCCTGTCCCTCTCAGCCCTATGCTGATGGCTTCTCCTTCCTGCTTCACACCAGGACCACCCTCGATGGCCATTCTCTCGTCCCAGTGCCCTCCCTGACTCACGCCTCGTACTCACTCTGCTCTGAGCAGCGTGATCTAGCAGGAGAGACGCAGGCTAATTGGAGTCTGCACACTGCCCTGGGAGCCAGGCGTCCCTGAGGGCTAAGCCCATCTTTGGCACTGAATCCTTCCGGGGCCGAGGCCACGTCATGTAACCGCTCCGTGCCTCAGTTTCCCCATCAGGTGGATGTCAATACTGCTCCAACTGCCAAGGTGAGGCTCAAGCCATGTCTGCCTTGAATATGACTGTGAGGGCAGCTCCATTAGCTGAGCCTCTGGTGCATAACTCGGCTGAACCCGTCCCAGACTGAGCTTCCGAACTGACCCTCCGTGCGTTGCCTACCCACAGATGCCGCCTGCTTCTTCTCTTTGCTGGCCCGTCCTTGGGTAATGCCACTTGCCTCGTTGTGGACACACGTCAGTTGCTGAATTTGCTCTCTGCTCTGGTAGAAGGGGCTGAAACAAGGCGCTGGAGACAGACGTTGCCCCAGTTCTCCCAGCCTCTTTCAATAAGAGGTGACCTCACAGTTAATGTGTCTGAACGTTGTGACTTCGTCTGCTCAGTGCTGCGGTTATTTAGCTTCCATAACCACTTTGCTTGATGCGGAAGGGGCTGGATGTTCTGCAGAGAGCTGAGCTGGAACAAACGCATCCCATTTCACCAGGCTAATAGCCAGGCCGGGGGATCTTGCGAGCCTGCTGTGAGCAACAACCAGACGGAGGCTACCTCCAAGCAGTGAGATGCACATTGCAGAGGGGGCTGGTCTGAGACAAGCTAGAACAGCTAGGAAGGGTGGCCCAGACTTGTGAAGCCTAGGGTCAAACATATGCTCTGCCACTGACTGTCTGTGAGGCCGTAGGCCAGTCACTTAGCCGCTGTGCGTTTCGGTTCCTCATCTGCAAAGGGAGGATAGCAGCATTTCTCTACCTCCCGGGGCTGGGCTGGAGATTCTGGGCTGCTTAGGTACTGCAGGAATGGGGGGGATAAGACAGGTGGACAGTAGAATTCCCAGCAGGGCTGGCCCATGCAGGCCCATAGTTAGGGGCCAGATGTGCAAAAGAGCATGTTGGGCGCTGAGCGCTTTTGGCAAACATGCCCGTCAATGTCACCCTGGGAGCTGCTGGGCCATTTTCCCTTGGGGAAATCTGGCCTTTAATTAGACTGGCGCCTTTATCAACTGTCATTTGGGGAGGGGAAGGAATAATACTTTTGGGCTTGCAATGCTCTTCCCTGGCCCTCATCCTGGCCACATGCAAACCTCTCCTGAGGTCAGGGGGTTTCCAGCCCGGCTAGCTGGACCAGCTGGGGGTGCGTCAGTGCCTGGGGGACAAGTCCCACTGCCAGTGCGCTGCAGCGGGGCAGAGCTGCTTGTGCCCAGCATCAGGGGGTGAAATCCTGATTCCTTTGAAGGCAATGGCCAAACTCCCCTTGACTTGGATGGAGCCAGGATTCCCCTCCTGCTGCTTCAACATCCCCCAGCAATACCTGCAGCAGAGGGTCCAGCTAAGATCTCTAAGGGAGGGCACTCCCACCGGTGAATGGGGCCATCGAGGAGGGCAGGGGGTATTCCCCTGCCTCTGGGGCAGTCCCGCCCCACCCCCACAGACAGCGCCCAGCTACTGCGGTGCCAGGCACTATCGGCTTGGTTTTCAAATGGGATCTGGGTCCCCAAGGCTCCTTTGGAGTCTCCCTGCCTGAGCTGCTTTGGAAATCCGGCCCGTCGCTCAATGGGTGACTCGCTGCAGGTTGCAGCACCGCCCTGTGTGTCTGGGTTTCGGACCTGTTCTTACCTGGGGGCTACCCAGGACCTGTGCCCTACCCAGGACCTGTGCCCTGATCTGCAGCACATCGCAGCGTGTGTCATGCTTGTGCAAGCCAAGGCAATTGGAATCCTTGATCCTGCTGCTATTGACATCAGAGGAGTTTTGCTATTGACTTCCATGGGAACAGGCCCTGGGTGCCTTCCCGCAGGTCGGGGCTGGGAAGTGAGTCACATTGCAGGACAGAGCCCACGGAGCTGCCCCTTTGCCCTCTGGTCTGCCCTGCCCAGCTGGCAGCTATGCTGTTCCCAGCGTTATTATACGATGCCGATAGATTGGGAGACAGGCCAGCATTGCTGATCTCCCCTGTCTGATAGTTAGTAGACACCAGGTCTGGGTTTGTTACGCTCGGGCCCCCTTTGGGTAGATCTACACTGCATGGTAAAGTCAGGCTCAGACTGAGGTTTGAGCCCAAGCTCCCCTACCGTCCACACACAAATCAGTCTGACTCGGGTCAGCAAGCACCCAGGACCCGGGGCCTAGGACCCACCCAGAGGGGTGAGGCCGAGCCCAAGTCCTGCTGTAACTTGGGTCCAAGCCAGGTCAGTGTGCAGTGTGGACACAGCTCAAGCCACCGACCCAAGTGAGAAAGTCTGCGTAGTGCGGTACAGATGCCTTAGCATGGCTCTGAGACCCGGGTCCATAAGAGCTGCTGTACGGGGTCAGACCAGGGTCCGTCGTGCCCAGGGTCCTGTGGCTGGCCGTGGGCCATTCCAGAAATTCCTGGGGGGTGTACAGATCAGGGCAGTTATGGATTATCCACCCCGATTCCACTCCTTGTGTCTGGTAGTCAGAGGTTTAGAGTTGCCCCGAGCTGGGTGATTTGCAAACTCGGGTTCACAGTGTGGACGCGCCAAGGCAGGCTTGGAAATGAGTCTGCAAGCCCAGGTCTCACAGACCCGGGTTGACAGTGCAGCGTAGATGTATTCTGTGTGCGCTCTTGGCAGGAAGTGGGTGGAAACGACTGCCCTGAGCATACCCCCTGCACAGGGTCCTCCCTGCCTAGCACAAGGGCTCAGCACCAGCCTTGCTCCCATGCCCCGGAGCAGCAGGCAGACGTGTGCTGGTATGGCTGGCACTGCACTATGCTTCTCAGGACCCACAGCGGGAATAGCCTTGAGGCTGCTCTATCTTACACCGGGGCTGAGGATAAAGCCACCTTAACGTCTCCACCCCTGCCCCAGGCACAGGGCTGGAGAACCTGAGAGCCAGGCCCCTTGTTTGTCTGACTGACCCACCTGGCTGCTGTTGGGTGCTCAGGGCACCTCGAGGCACAAAGCACCTGTCGTGGTAGAACATGCCAAGAACGTTGAACCCCCTGTCCGCAGGGCTCCATGTAACGACCCCTGCTCTAGGTTGGAGAGAACCCAGGACCTAGACCTCTACTGCTTGACTAAAATCACCAGTAGCAGTAGTAGGTTCTTATCCTATATTGGCCCACCACTGGAAGGGGAATGCAGTGTGGTACAACTTCCCTCGGGCAGTACCACAGGGTCTGAGGCCTACTGGAGTTCAACCCCACTCTCCATCTGGGCAGCTGCTTTGTAAACTCCCCCTTCACTCCAGGTCATCACCAAGGATATAACCCTGACCCTGAAGCTCTGGCCTCTACCGCTTGAGCTACAGGGGCAGCTCCCTGAACTGGCAGCTGTACTAGGCTCTTATCCACTGGTGTTATGACACTTTTAGCCAGCAAGACTGCAGCGCCTGCTGCCAGTGCCCGAGGGGAGGTTAGCTGCAGCTGTCTGAACAATCCCTCTGCCAATTAATTGAATCCAATCACATCGCTATGCCCTGGTAAAAAGCAGAACGTATGGAAGTGAGGAATCCCCGCACCAAGACGCCCGTCTAGAACTGGGCACTTATGGGTCCAGAGCCTCCGCTGGGGTCACATACTCTTCCCCAGCCCCCTGAAAGAATGGGGGACAGTGCAAACCTCATGGTCCCTCCTTAGGTCACCCTGAAATTCCCAGTCTCTCTCCTCAGGCCCAGGAGCTGCTCAGGGTGAGGTGGGTCAACCACCCTCTTTGTGCTCCTGGTACCATTGACCCTGGGGGCCCCCGTTTCCCACAGCTCTTTGGCTCACTACGGCAGGAGCATTTGCACCCACGGGGGCATAACCCCTACCCCCAGCAGTGATCTTGGATCCAGGAATCTCCCCCAGCCATGAGGGAGGTTGGATGCAGTACCCCCAGATGGGAGAGAGGTCCAAGAAGCCCTGCTAAGCAATGAAACCCCATTCCTGCACCCCTTTGCAGCAGCTACCTTCTGTGGGGTCCCTGCAGCAGCAGGGGCAGGTTGTGCAGGGACCCTGCAGCAGGTGGGGGTGCGGTCAGCGGGGATCTGACCCTGGGGGGCAGAGGGGTTGTTTCATGGGGATCTAGCAGCTTCGGTGGCAGTGCCACGCTATCTATTGCCAGGCGGAGCTGCAGGGTTCAGCCCTGCTGGCAAACAGCCCGCCGCGGCTCTGATCTTCAGAAACAAGGAAGGGACTCGAGAGCGTCTCCATTTTGGCAAGCAGGCTTTCACGCTGAGGCTTCATTCTGCACAGCATGATCCAAATGGGTACTGCAATGCAGGGGGAGAGAGAGGAGGACGTGTTTAGTGCTTGGAAGGAAAAGGGGTCCCTGAGGGCTGGCTTGGAGAGGAGAGGGAAGTAAATGTACACGGCCAGTGGAAGGAGTGGATCTGAGGCTACCCCAAGGCCCTGGCGCTAATTCCCACCAGCATGATGGGAGCCGGCTGGCCAGTGTGAATTGGAACAAAACAGCCCGGTAGCCATAGGGGGACTGCCAACGAGACCAGCTGGGCCAGGCAGGCTGCCAGGGAGGGGGAGGAGGGGTGCGTGTGTGAATCTCAAAGAGCTGGAGCAGCTTGGAGTCCTTTACAGGCTGGGCGAGAAAGAGCTCCATGTGTGGGGGCGGGTCCCCAGGGGAAGGTTTGAAAATGTCTGTCTCCATTGGTACTCCTCTCTCGGATCTAGCTCTGTGCCTCGTTTGCATGCTATTCTGTCTCCATGGTAGGCATTTCTGTAGGGCCAGCTTTTCACGGGCCATGCTGAGCTCTGGCCTGACCTCCGGTCTTTTCCGAGCCCAGCTGATCCCAACGCGCCCCCCCCCCCGCCCGAGACGTGTGCAGAGCCACCGAATGAACCTCGCAGTCACGCCTTTGCGATCCTTGTCCGCTGCTCCCCCGGCCACCCTCCCTGGGTTTCCCCATCAGGTGCCCTGTGGCAGCATCGCCGGTCTTTGTGGGGCGGAGGGCCTGGGCAGTTCATTTCTCTGCCAGGCGCCGGCACTGGACGGGTGATTATCCAGGGCTCATATTAATGGTCAGAACAATCAGACCCAAGCTCTGATTCCCTGCTGTCCCGAACAGCTGTTAGACCGGTAGCACTTTGCACAGTTGTGACCTCACACGGCCCTGTCTCACTGACCATGACTCCCTTTCCTAAAGGATTCTGGGGAACAAAGACCCTTCCCCTCTTTCCCCTTAATGTGCCCTGATGGCCGGGAAAGTCTGGTCCTGCAATGAGCTCTGCTTCTCCCGGGCTGGGTGCAGGGGTAGGTCCCTGCCTGCCCGGAGCTCCCTGATTAGCACACGGAAGGGAAAAGCAGGGTCACTGCATTGCCAGGGGGCTGGGTTCATTTATTCTATTTGCCTCCCTTGGGCCATAATTACTGCCGGAGCTGCCAGGCCAGGCACTGCAGTGCAGTCTGCGAAAGGGATGGAGGGGAACGGGCGGGTTTGCCCGGTTGTAGAGCACAGATCAGCGTGACAGCCAGGGAACAGAGGCAGGAGGAAGGGGCAGAGAGAGAAAGGAGCATCCGTAAGGAGCTGACACCTGTACCAGGCTCGCCTGCTCTGCCTTCTGGTCCCTGGGAGCATCTCTGCTCAGTGGGGAAGCAGGCTGAAACCACACCTGCGTGACCCCGCTCCCCTCAGGCTTTCCTCTGGGGAGAGTCACCCAGCGCCAGGATGCAGGTGCAGCAAGTGGGTTGGCCGCTGCAAGGGCAGCAAGCTGTGGCGAAGGAGACTGGGGACAGAGGGAACATGCCCTGGAGCCCAGGGCCTTTGCAGAGCGGGTCAGCTCTGAGAAGCAAATCTCGGTGGAAAGCCAGACAGAGAGGCCGTTCTGTCGATGAAGAGATGCAGTGATCTGCTCTGATTAGCTGGGGTATTGTAGGGAGAGGACAGAGAGCCCTACAGCGATCCTTCTGGGCTTGGGAGACCTGGGGTCAAGTCCCTGCTCTGCCCACATGCTTCCTGTGTGACCTGGGGCAAGTTACTGAGTCTCTCTGGATCTCAGTTCTGCACCTGTGAAATGGGGATACCGGCCCCACCCTGCCTGTGCTAGGGTGACAGGGGCCATGTAATTACTAATTACTAATTACATGTAATTAGGCTATGTAGCACCTAGAGGCCCCAGCTGAGATGCGGGCCCCACCGTTCTAGGTGCTGCACACACACGTAGCGACAGCCCCTATCCCAAAGAGCTTACAAAGGAATGGTTCTTAGCCCCATTTTACAGAGGAGAAACTCTGGTGCAGAGAGACTGTGACTTGCCCCGGGTCCCTAGGAATCCTTGGGGACTTGACAAAGACCTTCCGAGTAGCTGTTACAAGGACATCCATCTTCTCTAAGCAGCAGGTGCCAGCCTGCCTGGGATTCCCGACGTTTGTTCATTTGTTCTTTCTTCCTTTGTCAAATTCTCTCTCTGCCCCTCACTGTGATCTCAAGGCGTGGGACCTGATTTCATACCAATGGATTATCCTCCACCCCACTGCCGGAGATTAAAACATCAACAGGTTTTAATTCCAAACGTTCAATGACACAGTTGTCAGCGTTTTGGCTGAACGAAGAGGAGCCCTGGGGGACGACACTGCTGTCAGCGTTTTTCACTGTTTTGTGGCGAACGGCCCAAAATTCAGAAAGTGTTGACGAAAGTCCAAATTCAGAAAAAAGCCAAAACAACCCCAAACTGTGCGCATGCGAATGACTGACCCATGTTCTTTGCCCCACTCAACAGCAGGAGTGGCATTTGGAGAGTCTGTCTCAGCTAGGAGAGAGCACATCTAGAGCTTGCCTTGTTATCATCCACTGCTGGCTGCACCCCATCAGACAGGACCCAGAAACCAGCCGTCATCCATATGGTGATTATGGAGTCAGGTGCCAGGGGATGAGGGCAGCAGAATTCTAATGATGCAGAATAGCGGCAATGATGCAAGTTTTGTCACACTGTGTCATAGTGCCATGGGAATGGAGACCTCTGTCCACCAGGACACAGGTGATGTCCCTGGCCCACCTGGTCCTCTTGAGACTGTCAACAAACACTCCAGCCGGGGCTTGTCCAAGAGCTGTCTGCTAGGCCTGGACATGGACCACCAAAGGGGCATCCGATGGAACCAGCTGTCAGGGAAGTTGGGTGCATAAGTCCCTTAGGTGCTTGTAATACCCCCGCCCTCAGCAGCTGTTAAGCTGGGTGGAATTCAAGCTGGGGAAAGCAGAGATAAAAAGCTCTACCTTCCCGTGCCAGTTCTCTGAGCCAGCCGCCTGGAGCCGGCGAGCGGTTTCAGTGCAGTTATTGTTCATTGGGATTGTTGGTCATTATTTAGACAGTGGTGCACCAGGGGATTCCCGACACACTCCCTGCTTTGTAGTTAATACAAAAACCAGACAAAGGCTGGGATCCAAGCTGCAAACAGGGGGGAGCCGGGGAGATATAGATCCAAGCTGCAAACAGGGGGGAGCAGGGGGAGATATAGATGCCCGGCCGGTTACTGACATGGAGGTTTGCTGGTGTTTTCAAGTCCATTCCCTGCTTGTGTCTCAATAGTTCAACCCTCTCAGCTTCTACCCACGTCAATTCCTAGCTTCACTCCCTGTTCCGGCTCCACTAAGAGTTCTGCTGGCAATGGAAAGCAAAGAGGAATCAGATGTGTGCACCCCTTTACAGACTCCTGATCAAGCTCACTATCTATCCCCGTACATAACCATCTCTCTCGCTCGCCTTCAGAGCTTCCTACAGCACTGCTGCTCAGATTTAATCGCTGTTTTGGCAATGGAACGGGAATGAGAAGTAAGACCACAGCTTTGTATCAATCAGAAAGCCCCATTAGCAGTTGTCCTGGGTCATTGCATCAGTTCACGGTGTCCTCGTGGTGGGTTGACCTGTGTCATGCGCAACTGTTGGGAAGTTGAAAAGGCCTGAAATAAACTCAGGGCTCTTGTCTGGTTGGGCAGTCTCACTGGACAAGGTGGCAGAGAGAGACCCTTGCTGCAGGGTTTTTTTTCCCCAGCCTGCAGCCCTAGAGGAGGTATGTCTCTGGGCTTTGGGCACAAGACAGAGGGCAAAGAGGGGAGCTGAGGGAAGAACTGATTTCTTGGGTCAGTGGCCAAGCTGACAACTCCCCCAAACATTTTGTTTTGGGCTGACCTGAAATGGAGTTTGTTTCAGTTTTTTCCTCACTGAAAAGAAAAAAAGTCATTTCTGGTCAAATGAATCATTTTGTTTGGGGGTGTTTTTTACCCATAGTTTGTCTATTTTAAACAAATCTACTGAAACCCCCAAATGAAATGAATGAATGAATGAATGAATGAAAAGTGGAAACATTTCGACTTTTCCAAAAATATGTCCCCTACTTTTGTCTAAACTGAATTCGCAGCTAAGTTTGGTCGACTCCAAACCACGTAGTTCTGCAAATAAACAATTCAGCCCCAAATTCTGCCCAGCCCTAGCAGAGGTGAGAGTGACGCTGCTGAAATGGGACCCATTTCACTAGCTCTGCATCCACCAAGCTGCAAGGGGATGCCCTGGAGCTGGAGATATTTGCTGCCTTTGAGCCCTCCAGTGTCACTATCAACCCCCAACTTCTGCACCCGCTGTGCTTGTCAGGCTGGGGCGAACCCCACCCAGGTGGGGTAGCGCTCTCAAAGGAGCAGATCTGGCCCATGGAGCGCCCAGCGTAGGACACTGGGTTACTGCCCAAGGCCTGGCTTGAGAGGGGAGCTTTTGCCAGTGCCCAAGAAGAGATAACAAAGCAACTGGAGCAGCAAGCCTGGAGGAACTGGAGCTCAGTCCCTGCAAGCTGCCTTTAGCAATCTGGGACTGGACTTTTGCATCCCTGATTGCGGGTGGAAGCAGCCGAGGGCTTGCTGAGAGCTGGTTAATGAGCCTAGAGAAGAAGCAGGCAGCAAAAGAACAAGGGAGAATCCAGGGACCTAAAAGAACCATAAAGCAAAGAGGCTCGAGGCAGGAGACAGGCAAACGCTGGTGAGAGGCATGTTTCCCCTGGGGGATTCAAAAGCTCTCCTAGCAGAAGGGGTTGTCAGCACACAGCGTGCCTAGACCTTATTAATCTCCTTCCTGCATGGAGGAGAGAGGGGCCCTGGCTGCTCCAGGTTGCAGAGAAGCAGCTGCTATGCTGGTAGACAAGGCCTTGCATTCAGGTGGCAGGAGGGTGTGTATGCTGGGTGGGTGTGGGGGCACTCACGCCATGGACTGAATGTTGATTTAAGGGCAGTGTGAATGCAAAGAGTCCAGGGCAGGGACTGATGATGGGCCTCGACCCTTGTCCATCTCTGTTCCCCACTTTGTCTGGCCTCCATTCCTGGGGTATCGGGGCGTCTCACCATCTCGAGTGTATTTATCCCCCTGGGAGGCAGGCCTATGCCGGAAGGAGTGAAACGCAGAGGAAGGGGGCAGGGCTGAGGGCCCAGATTCACAAAGGGGTTTAGGCACCTTGCCTTCGGTGCCTGACTGACAAGCCAGGGGAGGCGCCTGCCTGCACTCGGGATTCTCAGCTGTAGCCCTCTCCTAGAGTTGTGTGTCCAAGCCTCAGAAAGCAGAGAGAACCCCATCCCAGGAGAGACAGTAGCCATTTAGCTGGCCAGGGTGGAGAATTTCCACCCCCCCACACACAAAAATCCGACCAGCATAGCTCTGACACCCAGGGCGGGCAGCTGTGTTTTAGACCCTGTGCCGGAACGTCCACATGGCTACATTTAGCGTGGCAGCATGAGCCCAAGACTGCATGTCTGGGCACAGAGATTGGCTGCCATGGGGGGGAGTTTGCTGTGTAGATTTACTCTGGCAGCTCACTAGCCTTATCGATCTGACAGAACCCCGGAAATATGCAGCATATTCTTGAATACCATCTCCTGGTGCCTTACTTCCCTATATACAGAGATCGAACACTCCTGGAACAAGCTGCAAGGGTCGATCCAGGCCCAGAGCCAAACAGACGCACAGTTCCATGGGGTTCAGATGGGGAAGGGGGTTGATTCAGGCCCATCTCAAGCAGGGACTGTGGCTGTTCTGGGGCTGAGTCAAAGGCCATAGAGATAAAGGCAGTCTTTCCACTGACTTGTCTTCAATGGATTTTGGATCAGGCCCTAATAGGATAACAAGTGGTGCCTTCTTCATCCTCGTGATAGGTAGTATGGGGGTATCATCTTATAAACACAGACAGAGAGAGGTTGGAACTTCTCACTAGTTCCCGGTGGATTTGGTTTGATCCAGCTGGGACTCAGTTGTTGCAACAGAAAAGCTCACTGGGGATTTTATACGCACCCTCTCCCTTTTGGCCCAAACAGTTACCCAATTTTCAGGGTCGTGTGTGTTGCTTCCACTGAGAGGAGAAATTGATGATAGAATCAGGTGTCTTTGGTGCAGTCCTGTTTGTTTACAAAGAATGGCCAAAGTCCCGTTTCTCTGAACACAGGAGGAATCAAGTAGGAGGCAGTTTTGTTGCTCATGGTTCCAACCCTCTTTCAGCCAGCACTCTGCCCCAAAGCTCGCTCTCTAGACTTTTTTTTCAGCGCCGTGGAACTTGTGTTTCTATGCTGTCTCTGGAGCTTCCTTGCTGCTTTCTCTGCCACTGCGGTGTTTCTGTTGCTTCTCTGTCTCTCTCACACACAGCTGCAATCAAATCTCTCCCTTGCCTGTGTTTGTTATTAGACCCTGCAGGAAATATCTTGGACCACACGATGCAGCAAATGCCCAGGCTTGCATGTGGGCTAGTCCTTGGGCAGTGGTATTTATTTGGTCTCTTTTTTAGCCTGAATGGAAGGAGGCTATCATGCTCAACAGCTTCAAGAATGCGGTCTGGTTACCTGATGGCCAGCATATTAATCCCCACAGGAGGCAGTGTGGCCTGGTGGGTGGAGCAGTGGACTGGGATTCAGAAGACCTAGAGTCTATTCCCAACTCTGCCACTGACCTGCTGGGTGACCTTGGGAAAATCATTTCACCTTCCCTGTGCCTCAGTTTCCCCATCTGTACAATAGGAATAACGAGACTGACCTCTCCTTTGGAAAGTGCTTTGAGATCCAGTGCTGGAAAGTGTTATCACACAGTGGACTGTGTCTGAACCCAGCTCTGATTGATTCGATATTCCTGGGTCAAATGCTGCCCTTACTGCCACCTGGGTAGCTGCATTGGCTAGTGGAAGTTGCCACCATCTCTTCAGAAGGTGTACAGCAAAAACCAAACAAACCCAACCAAAAAACTGGGCCAGATCCTCAGGTGGTATAAAATCAGGTCTTTCCGTTGGCTGCGATGGATTTACACTGGCTGTGAAGCTGTTTGTAGATGAGCTGTCGAAATATTTCAATGGGATTTATGGCTGAATAAGAAACTCCCACAGTGGCAATTTTCAGAAATTATAACAATAGCACAAGTCTTGTCATCTTCCTTGGGTGTTAACACAGGCTGATGGGGCAAGCACGGAGGGTTCGTAGCTGCCTGGAGCATTTGCTAGAGCTGCTGCTTGCTAATTTGCGCTAGTGGTTGCACAATGGCAGCTCTTCTGCATAGGTGAACAAAGACCAGCACCTGACGCAACTCTCTAGCACGCCACAAGGATCTGAATCCATAACCAGTGTTGATGAACTGCGGCCAAGCCCGGGTGTTCAGAAATCATGGCTCAGGCCTCCCACCTCAAGAGATCTACTTAAGAATCATGAGATTGTAAATAAATAATAATAATAACTATGGGGTTCTTTTATTGGCCTTCTGGGTTTTCCCTGCCTTTAGACTTCACATTCACAAGCCTTTCTCTGCAACCAAGAGAGCTTTTTTTAATGAAAGCTGAGATCCCCACATAATCACAGGACTCCAGGAGCTGGGGCTTAGGAAACTAATCAACTCTCGCAAGCCACATGATGAAATCGTCAGAGCTGGTGTAACGCCGACAGACCCCGGTCATCGGCGGGTGGGATTGAGCTGGGACCGCTGGAGCTCAGTGCAGGAGCCTCTACTGCATGAGCTAAGACTCATTTTCTCTCTCTCTCTCTCTAAGTGGTCTGGGTGCCCCTAGATGGGACAGAACACCACACCCAGGAGGTGTGTGGGTTACATACTTCCCCTAGCTGAGGAAGCACGTCCCAAGCTTCAGAGACTTCCCAGTTTCCCTGTTTCTGTGGGGCTTGAACACTTCGTGATGTCCCGAGGAGTCATGTGCCATGGCAGACCCAGGCTGGGAGCCTCTGGATACGAACTGCTGGCTGGGACCACAGAAACTGGCATGTGGGCACAAGGCAGGGCTCCCCCCCTCATCCCGCTGCCTGGTGCCCCATTCAGCAGTAGGAACCCCCATGCCGCACCGAGCCTGAAGTCCATGCCACAGGCATGAACCCGAGGTGCTCTGAGCCCTGCAGAACAGGTTGGCCAGGACCCAAGAGTAAGTGGCATTAATTAGTACTGTTATTTAGTTGTATGGCAGCAGAGCCTGGCAGCTCCAGACCTGGCCCAGGGCCCCCTGGCGCTAGGGGCTGTCCAAACACAGAACCAAGAGACAGCCCCTGCCCCGAAGAGCTGCCAATCTGAGACAAACAGGAGAGCATAAGGAAACAATGAGACAGGCATGCGAGGCAGCAGGTTCCTACCTAGCAACAGGCAGGCACTAAGCTGAGCCTAATCCAATTTGTGACACTAGTGACCTTCCCCCATCTTGCTCAGCGCTGCAAGGAAATACCTGCCCAGCCTCTCAGAGGTATCCTTTTATCCTCTGTCTCAGGCGGCCAGGAAAATGCAGAGCAAGCAGGAGCAATTACAGGATGCAGCAGTGTGGTACACCCTGTGGCCAGCAATCCCTCATGCTTCAGCCCTCAGTGGGAGAGGTGGGAGGGGCGGGAATTTCTACTAGAAAAGCAGATCCCTGTGCACAGTGGATGGACTTGAGGATATGGTTGGCCTTGGGGTGCTCCCTGGCAGGACAAGGCTGGGCATATGGGCAGAGAATGCACTGGGCCCCTGGGTAGAGAATGGGCTTTCCATAGGACATTTTGAAATGTGTTTTCGTTCTGAATCCGAACAAAAAATCAGACTTTCTTGCAGAACCGAAATTCCACAAACTTTCCATTTGGAACCCTCAAAAACATTTCATTTCAATAATATCCAAACAATATAATGTAATATGGAGAGGGCATGGGGCTGGGACTCAGGGGACCAGGATTCTGGGCCCAACTCTGCCATTGTGTTGTTCTGTGCCTCAGTTTTCCCATCTGTAAAATGGGGATAATGATACCCACCTCCTTCATAAAGCACTGTGAAATCTACTGATGGAAAGTGCTAGATAGGAGCTGGGTATTAGTAATATTATTGTAAAATATATAGCTACGTGTAATATATTAAATTTTGATACAAATAAATCAAAGTCAAAATGAGAAAGTCAAAAGGTTTTTATCTAATCAAAGTGAGAAATTTGAAACAAATCATTTTGACTTTTCCCTCTCAAAAACTTTGTTGGGTTTGACATGTTCCTGCAAAATGTTTTGATTCTGATGCAACAGCATTTGCCGATGGAAAACCGCTTCAACAGGATGGGGTGAACAGATTTCACCTACCCCACAGCGGTGCCCCCCCCACCCAAGAGCAGTGCTCCCCCTACATGGGACAGTCAAGCTCTCACATGTCAAAGCACGAGCCCGGTAGCTATTTCGTTCTCAGATTTGCTGCAGATTGTCCCAGATGAGAGACGTACACGCTGCCCACTCTCTCGCACAGTGACTTGACTTTGGTTCTTTCTTGAGATTTCTTCTCTTCCAGTAGCACGGGGCTCAGGGACTATTGCCTTGGTTGTCTGCCAGCCGCAAGCATGGCGCTCAGCCAGACGCCAGTCTGCAGCCCACGTTGCTTAGCAACCAGCCAGCTAATTGTACGCCTCAACCTGCCGCTCGCCAGCCGCAGTGCAGTCCTGAAGAATTCAAAGACAACGTCTGCCCTTCTTGCCAGCTTTCAGCCGTTTCTTCTCTTGCCCGGGGCTGCTTCCTCCATCCTACCCAGCTGTTCCCTTCCAGCGAAGAGCCACAGTCTAGGGTGACCAGACGTCCCGATTGTATAGGGACAGTCCTGATTTTGCAGGGACTTTGTCTTATATAGGTGCTTATTATCCCCCCACCCCTGCCCTGATTTTTCACACTTGCTGTCTGGTCACCCTACCACAGTCGCACACACCCCCTGCTAAACAGGCGGTGGGCCTACCTCTGAAACTCCCTCCCCCCTGGCTCTAAAGCCAGCCTGAAATCGGTCCCTGCTAGCCAGCCCCCCGAGCAGATTTCCAAGTCCCCTGGGGACCGTCCTTTTGCCCGTGAGTCCCTGCAGGGAGGAGAGCCAGCGCTTATCAGGCAGAGCCAGAGTCTTCTCAGGGCTGTTCTGAGGTGCCAGGAGACACCCCCATCTTTGCCCAACAGTCTCTAGGTCCAGCCCCAGCTGGTGATTACTCAGCTGATCGTGCTGCTTCTACACTCACAGCGACACTGCACAATCGTTCACACGCACACGCGTCCATACACAGTCCTTCACACATAGGCTTTTATTAATGCACAGGCTCTCACGCGTGCTGTGTTACATAGTCATTCACTCACATACATTTGCTCATTCCCACTCCTTTACACACATGGTCACTATTCCATAGTAAGCCTTTCACACACATGCCCCTGACACACTCATTAACTCACTCACACTCATTGGCTATTACACACACCCATTCTTATTCACTCACACTCATTCGTGCACACCTCCCACCACCACTTTTAGGCTGATTCACACTCACCCATTACCCACATTTGCATACTTACCTTCATTCACTACTATTCATTTGTTCACTATTATACATTCTTTCAGACACACCCACTCACTCACTTCCCCCCACCCCATACACACACACATTCATTCCTTGGCTCCATTGTGGCCCAGAAGAGCACAGGTCGGTGCAATGCAAGGGCTGAGGCGGGTTTCACGAGCATGAATGCAGCCGTGCTTTTTGACGTGAGCTACCAGAGAACATTGCCAGGTGGGAACAAACCCCGTGGCTACTGCTGCGTCTTAAAGCCCTGGAGCTGCCAGGAGGATGGAGCCCTTCTCAGCCCCAAATGGGCAGGTTTGTGTGTATAATTCTGGCCTTGTGGCTGGCCGCCTGGCCTGTGTTGTGACAGGGTTCAAAGCTTGGTGAGATCCCCTCCCGTGGCCCATTCGCCTTACCCATGGAGTCCAGGTGAGTACTGCATCCTGGGCGGAGAAGATGGGTGAGGGAATATCTTTTATTGGGCCAACTTCTGTTGGTGCGGGAGACGCACTTTTGAGCCCCCGGGGCAGAAAGGGGAGAGGGAGGGAACCGCAGGCATAGAGGAACGGGAACGGGGTGCAAATGGGTGAGCTGGAGTGGGGGCCACGATGGCAGATACAGATTAGAGTGGGGAGCCCAGGGCTAGCAAAGGGATGATGGGGTGCAGAGGAGAGGGGAAAGAGGGTACAGACTGGAGGGGCAGAGGGAGACAGGGGTTGGAAATGTCCAAAAGGCCCAGCCTAATGGGTGCACAGAGGGTGCTGAGCGCCTATGGAAGTCCAGCTTTGTGGCACGAGGGGAGGCCGACGTGAAGGGCTGGCGGGGAACACAAAGGCGCAGTGAGCACACGCAGAGCGGGAACAGGACTATGCTGTGTTGTCACTCCCAGAGACGGTCACTATTTAGGGGTCACTTTGCCAGCGTCATAGCCTCCCCGGGGGATGTTAGCAGGGTCTGACCAGGTACCTTCACCTCCCGCCTCTATCACTTGAGTTAGAGGAATAACGGCCTGTCATAGGCCCTGCATTGGATCGGACCATAGGGCCCTCTAGGCTGGCACCTGGTCTCGGACAGTGGCCAGAAAACGCCATCTTAGGGAATGATCACGAACAGGTCATTCATTCATTCATCTTCCTAGCCTCAGGCAGCGAGTAACACATGGAGCACCTAGCTCATCTGTAGCACGTTTCATCAGGAGACCTCAAAGTGCTTTACCAGGGAGGTCAGTATCATTACCTGCATTTAACATATGGGGAAACTGAGGCCCAGAAACATGCCCAAAGGCCATGCAGCAGGCCAGAGCTAGGGATAGAAGCCAGGTCTCCTGAGCCCCAGTTCAGTGCGGTCCCCAGTAGGCCACACTGAGTAGTTGGCGTATGTCCCATTGCACAAAGAGCATTCCTTGCCATTTTTTGCCCTAGCTACTGTAAGGGCAGATCTTACTGTTTCTATAGCTAGTGGATCCTACTCCATTTTTTTCCTCAATAACATCCTGTGGCAGTGAGTTCCACAGGCCCTTTTCTCCTGAGTGAATGGAGATTCTCCACTGGCTGGTGGTGCCTGGGGAGCAGGAGACTTTGAGTTCCCTATTATCTCCATGAAGCTCTGGGTGCCCCCCATGTGTGGCACAGAAGCCATGGACCGGGTACAGTCCAGCATCTCTTGCCTGTCTGTCAGGAGCAGGCTCTGGGGGAGGGGGCTCTGCTGGTTTAGCTCTCACTGTGCCAGGAGAGATCATGCCAGTTCCCGCCAACCTGCTGCCCAGCTTTGTTTCGTTATTTGCTCTTCTCCCATTGGGCGGCTGCATCTCCTCTCCCCAGCTTGTTGCCATAGGCTGCCGCTCTCCATGGTAACCGTCTCCATCGCCACGAGTCACTGTGGCCACCCATTCCCAAAGCACCGGGTGGCTTGCACTGGGAAAGGGAGGTGGGGTCTGGCCATCCCAGGCAAACACACACTGATGGGGCAGCAGGACTGAAACACCCACCCGCAACGGAGACACCCGGACAGCCTGAAACACCCGCCTACACACACTGATTGAAACACTACCTGTGGGGAGAAGCACACACACAGAGACAGCCTGAAACACCCACCTGAGGCATACACACACGCATACAGATTGGAAAATCCACCTTTGAAGGAGATGCATACAGAGAGACTGAAACACTGTGTTACAGGACACACCCACAGAGATGGGAACACCCACTGACAGTGTACACACACAGGAACACCCACCTACACGCACACACACCCACCCACGGTACAGCTACCCTTGGGGCAGGCAGTGTCCCCGTGCCAGCTGACTGGAAGTGGCCGTGTAGCCGTGGTGGCTGCCCTGCGTACCTACCAGCATCTTTGGTATTCGCAGTGGCTAGCCCCTCATGCCGCTCCCCCCGCAAGGGCTGCTCTCTCCATTCACCACACAAGCTCCATGAGTGCTAGCCAGGGTGGATGGGACTCCCTGGCTGGAAATCACACCTCCGGCTCCATGCAGATCTGCCCCCAGCCTGGGACACTTTTTAGCACCTGGCCTGGAGCCTGAGCGTGTGTATCTGAGCAGGGCAGCCTGTGGTGCACTGCGGGACTCTGCTCTGCATTAGAGACGGCTGCGTGGACTTTGTTTGTTTCCAGACTCCTTGGGTCTGATCCCCACTGCCTTGCCCCTCGTGGTGGTCACTGCAAAGGACAGCCTGTGCCCGAGGGACTGGCCCCTTTAAGGGGGAGCAGGGCCCAGTGCACCTGCTGCTCGTCACTGCCTTGCAGTAGGGATAAGAGAGAACACCTGGGCCATCTCAAGGGGGGAGGTCAAGAAAGGGGGCAAGTGAGAGCTGCCTGAGAGACACAGAGGGGTAGATGTGAGCTACCCTGTTGGGATCTGGGAAGGCAGGCACAGAAGTGGCAGAGGAGATTGGGACCAGAGAGCTGTTGGTGAGGACTGGCCAGAGCTGGGTGAGTCGAGCTTGTGCAGAGGCCTAAAGTAAGAAGGGAAGGAACCAGCCTGGTTAGGGGAAGCAGCTGAGCCCCATAGAAGAGGCTTGCTGCTGGAGTGGGGATTCCAGGTGCAGAGGTGGGAGTCACAGGCCTGGGGGAATGGGGCACTGCCTGGAGCCCTCTTGTGGGAGACCTGACTTGGGGCTCATGGAGAAATGTGGTGGGTGAGACTAGGAGCTCTCAGGAGGCGCACTGGAAAAGGGTAAAAAGATGGGGCTAGTCTGCAGATGCCCCCTGGTGTGGGGGAGCTGGAAATGGTGCTCTGGGAGAGGGGATGGAAAGCTGCTGGGTACCTGTTGTATTTTGGGGAGGATGTTTTTTATCACAAGGGTTCTGTGGATTGTTTCATGTGAATAACTTCTGCCCAGCAGTGGGACTTTGACGGGATGTTTTGGGCTTGTCTACATGAATGACTAACTTGAAGCCAGCTGGGATCTGAATCTGCTGTATGCTATAGTCCTCTCTGAAACAGGCCTGGAGCCAAGTGCATTAATGAGTTGGCCAGCGAGTCCAGGGCAGACTAGCGTGGGGTCAATTCGCACCCCAGTGCCGCAAACTCATTGTGCAGACAAGTTCTGAGAGCGGCCATGCCCTTTTCTTGTGGGCAAATGAAGGGGAAACTGAGGCAGGGGTATTGGTTGTGCTGCAGGCGGGTGCTTGAGGAGGGGTTGTCTGCCTTGTAACGCTCTGCTGGGGATGCTCAGAGCTGGCAGCTGCTGTGTTGCCTCTGCAAACCTGAGCTTTGCTGGTGATCGGCTTGTGAGTCCGCTCCTCACCTCACCACCGCGTCTTCCTCCCTTGCTGATTCCTCAAGCCTCTCCAGGCCCAAACCTCCCCCGGCAAGTAACAATCCATGAACTCCAGCCCCTGAGCTCCCCAGAGATGTTTCTCTGCAATGCACAGCCCCTAGCGCTGTACAGTTGTAGAAGAGATTAAATTTGTTGCTTTTTTTTGAAGAGTTGGCACATTACAGCTGATTAGCTTAACTGGGGTAAACACACCCCCCTTCCCTTCAATCGCAGCACTGAGCTGGGTTCATGTAAACATACAAGTTTATTAACTAAAGGCTGTAGGGTAAGTGTCCCAGGTGGAAGGAATAAAGATGGAAATAGCTACAAACACACACAAGTAGAAATGTGATTTCTAATGACTCAGACCTGACTTAACAAGCTACAGCCTTGGTACAAGGCAGTTTCCTCCCCAATCTTCCCTTCCTAGCAATAACTGGCTAATGTTTAGACCACACATGCCCCCCACCCTTGAGTCCATGGTGCTAGTTTCCCTTGTCTCCTCAGGTGAAGGATAGCTACAGGGTTTGCTCCCCATCCCTTTATAGTCTAGTGAACCTCTGAAATGTTTTTCTGCAACTCCTTTTCCCCACTGGTGTGGAGGCCAGTTGGCTGGTGTAGACTCCACGTTATCTTCCCCTCTGCTGGTGACTTTTTTTACAATACAAATGACTTCTGCCTGCAACCTTGAGGACAAATGAATAGCCTGGTGGATTTGGCCACACCTGGTCTGAGGTCTTGACAGATTTTCTCCAAAGAAGAGAAGCCAACTGCCCCTGACTTGCCTGGTTAATCACCTTTTAACACTTCAAAGTAATAACTTCACATACACCACTGTCACATACACATCACAGTGACATTAGTGGCCCATGTGCATTTGTTTTCAAAAGATGCCTCACAAGGCATGTTCGGTGCAAATAGCATTGCAGTCGCGTGCAGGGTGTGAATGCCGCAGTGCTGTGGCTCGTGCCCCATTTGATGGCATTTCCGTTCCACTTTGCGTTCTTTGTACAGGTGCAGACAGATGGGTGACTGAGGGGGATGAGGAGATCCCTCAGTGTGTTCGTGTTTAAATATTAGTCAGGGTGACTGTTATAGAAAACATATCCAGTGACTAATGGGAGGCAGTTTGGGTTAGTGGTTAGGGCACTGGACCAGATTTCAGCAGACTTTGGTTATGTTTCCAGCTCTATCACTGAGCTTCAGAGTGACCTCAAGCAAGTCACTGCCACTCTCTGTGCCTCAGTTTCCCCTCCCCTCTTGCTCTCTCTTCTATTTACGCTGTAAGCTCTTGGGAGCTGGGAACAGCTCTTACTGTGTGTTCATATGGCAGTCAGCACAGCAAGGGGCCGCTAGGTCAGAGGTGGGCAAACTACGGCTCATGGGACTGTCCTGCCTTGAGCTCCGGTGAGGGAGGCTAGCCCCCGGCCCCTCCCCACTCTCCCCCCTCCCCACCCCCGCAGCCTCAGCTCGCTGTGCCGCCAGCGCTCTGGGTGGCGGGGCTGCCAGTCCTGCTGCTCTGAGTAGCATGGTAAGGGAGGGGGGAGTTGGATGAGTGGCATGGGTTCTCGGGGAGCAGTCAGGGGACAGGGAGTGGGGGTGTGTGGGTGGCCAGGGAACAGGGGGGTTAGATAGACAGGGTAGTCCTAGGGGGCCTGTCGGGGCAGGGGTGTGGATAAGGGGCGGGGAAGTCAGGGAACAGGGGGAGGAGTTGGATGGGGTTCCAGGGGGTGGTTAGCAGTGGGTGGTCCCGGGAGGGGGTGGTCAGGAACAAGGAGCCAGGGGGTGGGTTGGGGGTTCTGAGGGGAGCAGTCAGGGGGCAGGAAGTGGGAGGGGGTGGATATGGGGTGGGGATCAGGCTGTTTGGGGAGGCACAGCCTTCCCTACCTGGCCCTCCATACAGTTTTGGAACCCCAATATGGCCCTTGGGCCAAAAAGTTTGCCCACCCCTGTGCTAGGTACTACCGTAATACAAGTAAAACAAGGAGTGAGATGACCCAGGTTTGTGTTTAGGCTCCCAGTGGCTAGTCACTCATCTGTGACTATTTAATCCTGTTCAAAGGCCAGTGTCAGTTCTACCATGTCTGTGACCCTTTTGTGGTCACTTTCCGGGATTGTTTGCACTCTTGAACTTCACATGTGCAAGTGTGTGTGAAAAGAGAATTTTCAGCTCAAACCTTTCACCAGGGATGGATTTCTGTCTGCTTGTGGAATCGTATGACCGGCATTTCCCACTGGTTTGTTAGTTGTGTGCTGTTAGCCGTTTGACAAGCGAATAGAACCAACGCTGTCTGATGTGTGTAACTAACCACCGCACGCTGACTGTATGTGGGGAACATCTCAAAGCTGTTTATTTTAGTCCAGGCTGAAAATGATCTCTCTTCTCTCCCCCCACCTCCCATTTAAAAATGCCAATGAACCAAAAAAATCAATGAAGAGTCTTGTGGCACCTTAAAGACTAACAAAATGTATTGGACAAACACCTTTATGATACATTTGTTAGCCTTTAAGGTGCCACAAGACTCCTCATTGATTTTCTGAAACAGACGAACACGGCTACCCCTCTGAAACTCGTCACCAAAAAATCAGTTATTCATTGTTCTGTTCGCAAGACTCCTGGCAAGCGAACGGAGAGCTAGTCTCTGAAAGAAGTCATTGGCCATTTGGAATGTACCCCTTGGCATTTAGGGCACCTAATGTGATCCTCTTAAACCCGGCTTCTTTTTCTTCAGTTCCGCCATTACATGGACCCGAGGCCACAAATTATCTACACGTATTGCCATGCTTAAAATTGCCTTCGACTAAACTAAATACTTGGAACAACTCTAAGCTATCAAAGATCGTATCAATTGAGGGAGGAAAAAAAACTCCAGATTCATCTGGCACAGCAGTTGGAAGGAACTGAGGTGATAGAGGATGTGGTGTCCAGCCCACTTGTCTAGCCCCTCTCTCCGAACGGTCAAGGTCAGCGAGGGGGAAACCATGCATGCTAGCAGACTAGACTTGGAGAAGCTTCTACTGTGAAGCACTGCCAGACAGTGCATTACCCCATGAGTGTGAATATTCAGAGTCCTCTCGAACTGTAGTAAATAATCTTCATTTGTGGCCCTGATTCTGAAAAGCACATGCTTAAATCCACCTGGATTTGGGCTGCACTGAAGCACATGCATAAGTGCCAGCCTGAAATGCTTTCCTGAATTGTGTCCGAAAAAGTAAATTTGCCGGGTTAGCCCAGCTAGTGAAGGGATTTGCGTGTTAGATGAAATGCAAATATGCCAAGCAATCCCCACGATGCACTCCGTAATCTATCTTAAATGATCTTCTATTTGCTCAGTGTTTGTGCATGAAAGAAATTTGGGCTGTTCCAATGATAACTGTAAAGATCTGAACATCCCTGCTCAATCCAGTCCCACTCTGGATCCAGCCCACACTTTACAGATATGTAGACTCCTCAGAGCCCAGGACATGATGTGCTTAGTGGAAATGACTTGCCACAGAGATGGGATCTAATTAGCTCTGTGTGTCAGCCCTAGTCCTATAGGTGGAAACTTTCAAAGCCAGTTCCTCCTCTTTTCCCCCCGCCCACAAACCCAGGGCTGTTGGTGTCTCCACATTAGCACCATGCTTACAGCCCAAGAGGATTGGCCCCGGCTTCTTGATAGAGAACGGCTGTTCCTTGACCACCCAGCTGGGACACTGTTGATCACGGTGTAAACCATTGCCATTACCTGGGGCTATACAGCATGGGCTGTCTTGGAGATCTAGCCCTGGTTCAGCACACTAGTCTAGACCACCTAGCTGGCCCTGTGGCTGGTGCTGTGATCCTTCTCCTCTGCACCCTCCTGTCGTCTTGTTGCAGAAAGGCCATGCTCTCCTGGGATTCCTTCTCTTTGCATATGCTCAGAAATCCAGTTAACCGGGCTGCACTGGTTGTGGGCTCCATCCGTACTGCTGGAACTGCTGCTGGTCAAATTCATTTAGGGAGTCTCTGTCCCTCCAGGGGCTGAGCCCCTCCTGCCAGGTGCTGGGCAGCCTGTGGCCAGAGGGTTCTGAGGGTGCCCAGAAGCTCCCAGGAGGGTCCCCCGCTGCGATAAAGCCCTTTCCTTTGTGCTTGTACAGTCAGCGCAGTGTTGCCGAGGTTCCCCACGGTTGGTGTTTTCTCTTAAAGCCCCAGCTCCTGCAGCTTGGCAAAAGGCAACCATTTCTAGCCTTCCCGGTTGCAGAGACAAATGTGACCAGGGTGCACCCTGAAGGCTTGGAAACCAGGAGGCAAATGAAAGGGTTGCCTGCGATAGGAGATGCTGGACGTGATGGCACCAAATATTTTCTTTGGCTTGGAGTTTTGTTTGGTTTTTAAATCGCATGATTTTGGGGGCCTGACTCATGGCTTCTGAACACTTGGGTCTGGCAAGGCTGGTGGCCCCAAGGGTCTGTCTACAGGGCGATTAAAACCGGCACATCTGGCCTGGGTCAGCTGACTCAGCCATGTTCAGCACTGGCTTGGCATCTCACCGAGAGCGCACAGCTCTCCCCAGCACACGACGCCTTCTGCACACACGCTCGTCGCTAGGCCGGTCGGGGCGGGGGGATGCAGATCCCTCGCTTCCCTTCGCCTCTCTGCCTGAAAGCCTGGGGAGACCAGATTCCTCTCTTTGCCGTGTGCCGGAAAGCCACAGCACCAGGCTCTGGTAGCAAATCCCAGGGGGGCAGGCCTCTTCCATTGACAACTGGGGCCTGTAGCTCGAGCTGATCTGCGTGGAGGGGCGAGGTGGCTGGCAGTCAGGGTTCACCCTGTGGGTTAATGGCAATCGGTTGCTGCTGCTTGTGAACACGGGAGGCCTGAGGGGCTCTGGTCTGATGAACAGCAGGGTGGGGAGAGCAAAGCCAAACCCGCTGCATCGCCCAGCCCTGTCTGAATTCCACGCATTCCCCATCCCTTGCACAGCCCTCCATATAAGGAGGGATCCCTCCAGGGCTGCGCTCTTCTCCTTGGGAGGCCGGGCGCCTGGGATCTGCAGCAGCCCTAGTCTCGCCTAGACCCCGCTGCCGGCCCAGGGGCTGGATTCCAAGTGGCCTGCGGGGGCTGGCTGGGATGGGGAAGCACCAGAGGCCTCCGTATCCTGCTGACACGGGTGGGAGAAAACCCGCAGGCACCGGCGGCTTCTCTGTGTGTAAATGGCCAGAGCAGGTCATGTCCTGTGATTCCCAGAAACTGCTGCCTCCGAGCGCTAGGCTGGTGGGGCTGGCCCTGTGTTTCATACAGGATGGCGATTGCTGTAATGAGCCGGATCGGAGCCCAATGCCCCCAGGTCCAGGTCTGATTTCACGGGTCTATGGCTGAGCCAAACCCTCAGCTTGAATAATTCTCCCCCCCCCCCCCCCACGCCCCATGCAGTGTGTGAGTATTCCAGGCCTGGGTGAGTTCTGATCTCCCTTTGGTGGCTGGGTCCTATCTCTAGAAGCCTCAGATCTGGCTGTCCCGAAGTTTGGACGGGTCCTGAATTTGAACCCAGACTTGTACTACAGTTTCATAAATGGGGGGGCCCCCATTTATAGCTGGGAGACAAAGATTGGGCCATTGGTTAAGGCACCAGGCTGGGGCTTGGGAGACCAGAGTTCAGTTCTCTCCTCTGCTACAGTTTCTTTCTGTGACCTTGGGCAAGTTGCTTAGTCTCTCCATGCCTTGGTTTCCCTGGTCTGCAGCTTGGGTACAATGTTACTACCCTCTGTCCTGGGGGTGGGGCCTCTGAGTAAATTAATGATATGTGAGGTGCTGTGTAAGAACCCAGTGTAATCAGAACACCCCTGAGCTCTGCAGTGTTTGGAATCTCACTCTGTGCTTTCCAGCTGGCTCCTCTCCCCGTGCCAGCTTGCAGCTAAACCCCCAGCACCTCCAAACTTCAGGTGATTCAAAAACCCATCAGGAATTGTGCAGTTCAGCCCCATTCTTGTTCCCAGCACCTGGAGTCCTATTTGGGCAAGAACACTCTGCTCAGCTTCTCCGGGTCACCAGCAGTTCATAGAATATCAGGGTCGGAAGGGACCTCAGGAGGTCATCTAGTCTAACCTCCTGCTCAAAGCGGGACCAATCCCCAATTTTTGCCCCAGATCCCTAAATGCTTGGCAAAAGGCAACCATTTCTAGCCTTCCTGGTTGCAATTCCTCAAGGATTGAACTCACAACCCTGGGTTTAGCAGGCCAATGCTCAAAGCACTGAGCTATCCCTCCCCCCATTTCCTCCTGAAATCTGATTATGAAAGGTCCCCCACATTACAGCCAGAAGGCAGAGGTTCCTTCCTGTCCCAGCCATGCTGGCTTGTCCCTGAGAGTGTTTATGAAGCTCGCTCTGCACTCACTTAGCTAGTGCTGAATGGGGCTGGATTTGCAGCCCTAAGGAATGGAGACTTCCGTTTGGCCAGAGAACAAGCAGAACCTGGGCAGCCCCAGTGCAAACTCTCCAAACGGCCCCACTGCCCTCCCCAGCCCCTCAAAGGGAGGGAGGAGTCCAGTGCTGGGTTAGTTGGGGCCGTTCTAGGACACTGGTGCACTAGGATCTGGACTGACACCCACCAACTTGAGTTCCTGGAGGCCTCTGGGTTCCTGCCAGGCCTTGTGATGTGTAGGTTTCTACCATGGTGGGCATCTTGGCCCGGGGACAACCCAAAAGCCCCTCCTTGAGCATAAATGGCCTCTGGGCCTCCCTGCCCTGGAGAGTGCATGAGGTGGCTATTGCCTTGAATCAGCCCCCTAGATCTGTACCCTAAGGAGGCTCAGATCCAGACCTGCCTCTGGTCTCTGCTGCTTCAGAGGGGAGAGGTCTCCTGCCATGCCTCTTGGACTCTCCTCTGTATGCTTATGTGACAGCTGCCATCTTGGTCAACATCAGGGTTTGAACCAGGGACTGCCAGAGCAGGAGCCACTAGGGTACACACTGAAGGGGCAGGCTCGGTAGCTGGCTCTGTCGGTCAGGGGTGTGAAGTCCCTGCCCCAGTGTAGAAGCAGCTATGCTGACAGAAGGGTGCACCTGTCGGCTTAGCTAATGCAATCCAGGGAGATGGTGGTATTGTACCAGCAGAACAACTCCTCCTGCTGGTATAAGGTAGGAAGCTATCATGGCAAAGCCTGTGTTTTGTAGGCTAGCCCTTCTCTGGGGGACTTGCTGGTGGGCAGATCAGATGAAAGGAACTGGGCCTGACTTGCTGGGAAAAGCATAGGTGTACTCGTTCTGGCTAATGATTCTATTTGTCAGTTCCCGCTCGGCACTCACCGGCGATTGATGGGAGCAGAAGAGCCCAGTTGCCTTTGGGAAGGTTGGTATGATTGGCAAGTCTGAGAGCTTGGAAGTGTGCAAACTTCCAAAGGTTATTGTATGGAGATGACCAGGCACACTGAACCAAGCACTTCTGTATTGCTAAATGTTACCTGAATCTGAGTGGGGGGGCTTATATTCTAGCCCTGTGAGTTGCTTGGCTTCCTCCCCATAACTGAAATCAATGGGGGGTAATTACTGCAAACTGAGGGACAGGTGCACAATGCAGACAAGTCCCTCTCCCTTGGGGGTGGGTGCCTAGACTGGGTCAGAGCGGGTTCAAGAGGGCCAACAGACAAAAGGACTTGGAGCCAGTTCAGGCTGCCTCGTTCTGTGACCTTCATTTGATCCAAGCCATGACATGAGACTGTAAAAGACCCTCAAGAGACCGTAAACTGCAGGTGCAAGGCTCAGGCAGGCCAAATCTGCCGGGACGGTCACAATGAATTGCAAGGATACTGCAAGCCTAGTTGCCTGGAGGGAGAGGGACATGGGTCACTGTCTGTAGAGAGGTGGGGGCTGGAGGCCTGAGACCTAAAGGTGTGCCTTTGAGCAGCCCACAGAGCAGGTTACCTTGTTACTGAGACCATGATGCCAGTTCTCTGTGGTTACCCTGAAAAAGTAATGATGATGCCAGCTCTCTTGAGATTAGCTGGTGGGCCCTGGCTGTCAGGGTCCTAGTATGAGTGACTCCTTGTTGTTTAGGGGCAGGGATCGGAAACAGCCAATATGCACCGGTACGCTGAACCAGCACTGCTCTGAAGCTACTGTTGTCTTCTCCAGAAACTCTGCTTTTGTTAAAACAGAGTCTGTAGCTGTGAAGAAAAGCTCAGAAATGGGAACTGAGTGTAACCAGAGCAGGGCTGGAGTTGAGAACACTTGCTCAGAAGTGTGAGCGGCCCTGCTTATCTCAGGAGGGTTTGCTCTGATGTAAATGTCAAGGTGACTCTTTCATTCCTCATGGGAGAAAGGAAGAGTGAAGGCCAAAGTTTCCTGAGTGATGGATTCATTGCCATTGGAATCTATGGGGGCAAAGAGTCAAAGGTGATAAGATATTTGGGGGTTGTGAGCACCATGGCAAACACCCCATTAAACATCCTTTATTAAAGACACAGAAAAGAAGGGAAGAAAAGGTTAAAGCATTTGAAATGTACAGTACCAAATAAGGCTTTTATTTTAACAAGGTCCCTTGTTCCCTTTCCCTCTAGCCTCCCGCTTGCTGCCTCTGTGCTGCCCAGGCCTGGCATGGTGGGGCCACTGCACCCCTCATACTCTGCCTTCAGCTGAGGGACAGACAGCCTCTCCCTGGCTGCCCTCACCTCACACCCAATCCCCCAACCATCCCCTCCGACCCCCAAATGCCAGGGAGAGCTGCCAGTAGTAAGGGGAGGGATTATGGGCCCCTTCTCAAGTGTGGGCCTGGCACCATTGTAAACCCAGTACTGTATTGGGCTAGATGGGCCATTGGTCTGACCCCATATGGCTGTTCCCATTCTTTTATCAGCCGCTCCAAGACCTGGCAAACTGGTACAGTACCAGCATTGGGCTGTTTAGGGCACTTCTTTCAGCTGCCTTTCTGGTCAGAGGCTTACAGCTGTGTTGCAAAGTTGGCTAAAACGGAAGGAAAAAGGAATAGGCAAGAAAAGAGACAAAGTTGGGGAAAGAAAAGGACACACCAAGGGGAGGTGGTGACAGTCTCATACCCCTGATTTAGCTGGCGCCACTGGAAGTGGTGATGCCATCTGGATCCTTCTCCTGACCAGACTGGGCCTTTGTGGCTCTGATATCCAGAGAGATCTTGGCCCATAGCTGTGATGGTAGATCTCGGGGTCCACGGAGATGGTGGGGTGGCAGCTGTGATGGTAACGCCTTGTGCAGTGGTTGCTGGCAGCAATTGTTTGCCTCCCTTCCTCCATCTATTTCTCCCTCCACCCACAAGTCACTTATTTGTTAAAGAACCTCAAAGGGAGTGATGGGTGGAATAGCCCATCACCTCATTATGTTGTTCACCAACTACTCCTAATTTCCGATACCCCAATTTGGGTCCACTAACATCCGCTCCCAGGTGTGTTTACCAGGGATGATCTTAACACAGTCCTTGAGTTTGGACTAATCTCATCTTTTTTTGTCGTCTTTTTGGCATCTTTCCCAATCAACATTTATCGCTATTGGTTATTGAGACTCTTTAGGAACTTTTATCCACATTACCACTGTGAAGCCCGCAGCTGATAAGCTTGTAGGCCCAATTATTACAACAGTGACCCTTGATTTTGGTGCCACAAGCAGGTGGCATTTGGGAGATGCCACCACTTGCTTCCCCACCCCAGTCAAGTCCAAAGAGCCATGGGCAGATTCAAGCCCCAACAACAGGGGATGCAGTAGCCCGTTAGCCACATGATCATTCTTTGAACATCTGCACAATCCACCATGAGCCATCTCCTTGTGGGTGGAGCTTATTTTGTGGAGGGAGGTTGATAGAGAACTGCTGCCTTTTCTATACCTATATGACCCTTAGTAAGAAGACCCTGAAATACAGAAAGTATTTGGCATTGGGATGTTCTTCACTCCCTGTTCAGGAGCACAGAGAACTCTGGAGATGATCCTGGACCAGAGCCTTAACTCCAAGCAGCCCTGGACTTGAGGGAAGTTTGGATCTGCAAATGGTCTTCCACCCTGATGTGGAAGACTCAAAGTTTGGATAGTTCAGATGCAGTTTGTGGTGGAACTTTTGGGTTCTTCTCTTGAATAGGAACTCCTTGAACTTTTTGAGCTTTGCCCAAAGCTTCGGTTGTTCAGTTTCTCCATCTAGGTTTTTATACCATGCTCATGGCTATTATATCTGAGCTTTTCACAATTACTAGAGTCTTGACCACATCCGTAGCCTATAAAATATAGTTCTAAGAGAATATCTGTGCATGTTGGGATCTGACCCCACTGCCTATGGAACAGTTAGTCAGTTATGATATTAGTAACACAAGACACATTTGTCATAAAGAACCTATGGTTTTTCAGCAGCTCCGAAGCTCTCATGAGTTGATTCCATCACTTCTCTGAATCTTGTGAGCGATGCCCCGTCAGCGTGATGGGATGGAGCTAGTGAGTGTCATTCCAGAAGTGCCTTCTGATGCTGCGCTGAGCAACTGGCATTGACCCAGGGGCTATAAACAGCCTACATGACTCACGAGGAGCTGTCTGGAGAGGAGAATTATTGCACTACAGGGAACGGCTCTAGGACAAAGGTGGAAAGATGAGGTGCAATGGGGAAGGAATTCTCCCAGGATTCAGTGACCATCCTGATGCATGTTGCGGCTTGGCTGTGAGACTAGACATTTGGACTGAGATAATAATAATTGGAATGTGTTCTGTCCGTAGAACAGTGACGGTCCAATGACCTAATTTAATGAAACCTTGTGATGTTCCCCAGTGAAATATGTCACTATTCTCTCCCCCCCCCCCCATTTTATCCATGGGAGGTGTGAACGGGGAAGAGGCCATGCAGGGAGTTGGGGATAGAGCTGAAATGGAACCAAGGTGTGTACCTTGCTCTAACCACTAGGGGACACACTCCCTCTGAGTAGATCTACAGATGAGCTCTGGGTTAAGAGCCAAGGATGTAAGTGAGATCTCTGTCCCATCCTCATTGTCGGCAAAAAGCAACCACAAAAACTTCTGCATTTTTTTTATCGTTCTAAACTTTCTGAATGAACGTTGGGGCTGCCTCAGGACTGCAATAGGCCCTGTGCACAAGGACAGCGGGCTGGGACGTTTCTGCCAACACACTTTTTTGTCAGAAAATGCCGATTTGTTGAAACCAAAACGGTTGGTCGGAAATGGATCTGTTTTGAACCGTTACCTGGAAAGCTTTCTGGGGCCAGGGTGGAATTTCTAGTCAAAATCCTAGCACGGATGAGCTCCATCCCAAAATAGCCAATAGCCCAGGGGTTGGGACAGTCACCCGGAAGACCCAGGTTTAAGTCCCTGCTCTACCTGATTCAGAGGGTCCTGATCCTGGGTCTCGCATCCCAGCTGCTGGGCTGTGGAGCGTCCGCCTTGCTGGGTTTCCAGGAACATTTTTAAAATGTCTTTCATCCTGATACTGAAAGACACCTCGACATGTTCTTGTTTTCTGGTCAACTTACTGACTGCTCAGTGTTGGAGGATGTGGAAGTCCATCTCTGGCTAGGAAGGGTGTACTGGGCATTGCCTGGGGCTCAGGACAGGCATTTGGCTCCTATCCTAGCTCTCCTAAACAGACGCTGCCAGTTCTGATGAATCATGTTTTATTTGAGATCTGGATTCCTGTCTGCTGACAACTGGGACTGAGATCAATCCTCCTTGTCCCACTACAGACCTGGGCTTGGATTGGCTCTCCGTGTCCCAGAGGGGATTAACGAGAGAATTTTTGGTGGTTCATGAGCAGGGCTTGTTAACTCTTTCCAGGCTGTGGCTGTGTACAAATGCTGATGGCTACTCGGGTGAAAGCTTTAGGAGATTTCTGGAACATGCCTGGATTCCAAGCGCCAACTCTCCAGGATCCTACAGGCTCTGGGATTCTTTTCAGGTCACTAGCACTGGGCAAGTCTCTGTCTTGGAGTCTGACTCAGGAAGGGGGATTAGCTCTGGGATTTGTCAGAGCAGTAATATAGTAACAGTGAGCGAGACCGTGCTGCCCATCTAAGGTTGTCCCCGTGCGTTGGGCTGCGGGAGGTTTATGGGAAGCCTCCCTGCCCGTGGTATCTCTGGGGCCTTTGGGAACCCCCACCAGCTGCTCCCTTCACTGGCAGCCCAGAGAACCCCAACCAGTCCAGTCTGGTGCTGTCTCTGCCCTTCCCAACCCAGAGAGGAAATTCAGCACAAGGCAACATGCCAACCTGGATTGGTCAGGGCTGTCTGGGACAGTAATGCAGGGACTAGGTAGGGGTCCCATAGCAGCCATCCCTCGGCCCCTGTGTGCACCTAGAGCAGGGCTATGGGATGCCTGCCCTAGCAACTGTGCAAGGGACTCTGGGAATGTAGCTAATGCAATTGGCAGAGGCAGCCAAAGGAGGCATCTGGCGAGCTTTCCACAGCACAACTGGGCTTCCTCTGCCCTGTGTTTGATTGGGGCTTGGCTCCAGCCCTCACCTCCCTCCTCCCCCAATTGCTTCATGCTGCACCTGCCTCTCTTATCCTCTTCTGCCCTGCCCTGTCCCCCTCAAACCCTTCTCTCTGGCTGTTTGCTCTGTGGATTGAAAGCTCTTCGGGGACCATCTGTGACTGTTTTGTACAGCACCCTGCACAATGGGGCCCTGTTCTAGGCAGGCCCTCAGGCACTACCCTAATAAACCTGACTAATAACAGCAGCTGTGGTGGATGGGCAGTGCCCCTCTCCAGGGGCCTGGGTGTGTCTGGAAGGGACAGGGTGGCAGTCACTGGCTGGACTGCAGGCAACCTGACTTGATAGGTGGGTGGTAGCCCCTGGGGTCCTCCCTTTGGGTAAGCTGCTCCTCTTAAGGGAGGGCAGGGCTGGAGCAGGAGCTTAATTTTGTATTTCTTCAACCTGAGGGTAGAAATTTGCTCCAAAGCCCAGGCAAGAGATCTACATTCAAGCCCCACCAGGAGTGGGGCACTCAGCCCTGGTACTCCGGCTTGGGCCTGCTTCTGTCAGGGAATCCCCCACCTGGAGAAACTGTCCTCCGAGCTGGCCTTTGGCCCAAGCCACAGCTCCAAGCAGCAGGCAGTTCAGGGGTTTGGCCCTATTTCCCCCCCCCATGGGGCTGGGGGCAGCTCTGGGACCCACTCTGTTGGAAGGTCTGGGCTCCTCTGCAGCCCATGTCTTCTCCCCCCGGCACGGCATGAGTGTAGATGGTCTGAGTTTTCCCTGCTAGGCACTACTGTCCTATAACTAAAGACGAATTGTCACTAATGCCAATGCTAGCACTGCACTGGTGGGGAATTATGGGTCTGTGTTTCCTAGTGTGGATAAAACCCTACTGGGCAAACTGAAGAGCTGGAAGGACCAGCAGACTGCAGAGGTTGCCTGGAGGTTTCCAGAAAACAGTGGCCTGTTAAAGGCATGCCCGGGACGTGTGAATCCCAGAGCACGGGTCTCAGGAGCCTGGCAGAGCGCAATTCCTGGTGAGTGAGTCACGCTTTGGGAGATGCAAGCTAGCGTCAGTCAAACCAGGCCTGGTTCCAACCTCCATCCCGCCGAGCAGAACAGCGAACCTTGGTTGGGGTTCAAAACCGCTCCCGGTTATGCTTTAAAGTCAAAAGGTTCTTTGCCAAATCCTGGGCAACTGCTGTGCCCTCATGGACTCGAATGGGTTGCTTACACCCAGCACCACTCGGGATCGAGCCCATTGATTCTAATTGCCATCAGGCGGGGACAGCACTGCAGCGGGGTTTCCCGAAGGTCTAGGAGTCGTGTGTGCCCCCGAATGCTAAGAAGGCCACCTGAGGCCTGGAGAGGGAGCTCATCTCCTTCCTTATTCCCAGTGTGCTGCTACCAATGGACTAGGAGAAAATCATTTCCTCTCTGGTTGCTGTGGAGTATGGGAATGGACCTGTGGCCACACCCCAAAGGCCACCACCAAGCCCACAGCACAAGGAGCCCTGAAGCGCAGCATCTCCTTAGTGCCAGGCATGTAGGAGCTCCTGCTAGCCACGGGGGCAGGAATCGACTTGGTCCCCAAGTGCTCCAGGTGATGCAATGCCTCGTGTGGAAGAAATGTCAATTCCCAGCTCAGCCACTGACTCTGTGATCTTGAGCAAGTCACAGAGCTTCCCTGTGCCTTAGGTGGCCGCTATAAAAGGAGAGGTTTCAGAGAGTAGTCGTGTTAGTCTGTATTCGCAAAAAGAAAAGGAGTACTTGTGGCACCTTAGAGACTAACAAATTTATTCGAGCATAAGCTTTCGTGAGCTACAGCTCACTTCATCGGATGCATTTGGTTTTTTTTTCCACCAAATGCATCCGATGAAGTGAGCTGTAGCTCACGAAAGCTTATGCTCGAATAAATTTGTTAGTCTCTAAGGTGCCACAAGTACTCCTTTTCTTTTTATAAAAGGAGAATAACAATTCCCTGCCTCGCAGGGGTGTTGGGAGGAGAAATACCCTGGAGGTCGGGTGGCACTCAGATCTTATGGTAAGGAGGGACGTGAGCAGGGAGAGAATTTCTCTTGGGTTTTTGCAACACTTTCTTACAAAGCAAAAGGCCCCACCAAGGACATGCTACACCCTAGCCACAGGGGAACGCAGAGCACAGGGGAGAGGCAGGTGGGTGTTTGGTTTATTTGACTTTCAGATTTATTTGGGGAACTCAGTGAATGCACTAGTACAAAATAAAAAAAACCATGGTTTTGGGGTGCAAGTGGTGCCAGACGGGCTGCGATTTTCCTCTGTACCAGGTGACTATTTATTTCTTGGCAGCGTCCTCAGGCTTTTTGGTGTCAGTTGGGGTGATCTGGGCATGGCTCTCAAAGGTGACTGGGATCGTGATCTCAGCAGACTGGATGGCCGGCTTGGGCAGGGGGGCTTCCACCGTCAGCATGCCATCCGGCGAGAGTGAGGAGCGGACCGAGGTGGCGTCGATGCCAGGGGGCAGGCTGCATAAGGGAGAGGCAAGTGAGGGATCATGGGGTCAGTGGGCTTGCCTGGGGGCACCCACTAGTACCAGATTCCTGTCTACACTCTTCCAGCAGTGATCCTGTGATTAGCCATAGAGGGCTGGAAGTAGATCCCTCCTGGGACCTGCCACCACCGCTCTCTGCACCACCCTTAGCTTCTGCCAGCCCAGGAGACGTGGCCAGGAACCCAGATTCTGAGACCTGCCCTCTGCTGCCTTGCCTCACAGCCTTGCTATCACAAGGAGCTGGAGGACTGAACACTGGGGAACCTTTATATCCAGGGGATCCTTATCATGTGGGAGCCTGATGGCTCGAGTCTCCCTGGAGAGCGTGTTTCCAATGGCGCATGGGAATACCAGCGTGCCAGGGCTAGGACTGTCTCCTCTGTCCCTGCCCCACTCAAGCAGATGCTCATCCCAGTGTCAGGGGTTGTCAGCTGCCATCCTTCCCCTAGGTCAAGCCAGAACCACCCTCCCCCCCCGGCCGTGTCCAGTGTGCTGCACTGTACATGTGGCAAAGACCTCTTCCCCCACCTTCCATGGCTGGTGGATGATGAAGGCCAAGTGTCTCAAGAACCCTCTCTCCTCCAGCTACTTACGTGTATTTTCTGGTGAAGCACCTGGAGATGAAGCCATGTTCATCCTGCTTCTCCTCATGCTTGCCTAGAAGAGGAGGTGACAGAGTGTTTCAGAGGGGTGAGCGATGCATGCAGGGGAATGATGCCGGGCTCAGGCCAAGTTCCCAGCTCAGCTGGGATTCTGCAGCCAGAGCTCCCCGGGGCTTACCCGGCCACTCCATTGCACCGGGAGAGTGGAGAAGGGAATGACTCGCCCCAGCCTCTCGGGGCACTCCTCCACAAGCCCACCTCCCCAGCCATCGTGCCCACCGCAGGACTGCAAAGGTGCCTACGAGCCGCTTGGCTGGGGAAGCGGAGAAGGACGTGCTCCTATTGCAGCTTCATTTCAGAGCTGGGAGCCTCGAGTCTGAAGCCGGGGGCGAGTGTGTGGACTCGAACCCCAGATCAGCCCTGGCAGTTCAGTTTCTCCTGCTCGGCCTCCAGCAAGGGGCGGCCTGGTTTTTTTTCCGAAATCCTAAGAGATCAGCTGTTCTTGCCAGATTCCCACCTCTGCGTGGGGAAGCCCGCCCAGGGGCGGGACCAGGTAGAGGACTATGATGGGACTCTGTTTTTATTCTGTGTACATACAGCACCTAGCGCAATGGGGTCCTGGTCCAGGACTGGCCCTCTGGGGGCTACAACTACTAATGTAATATGATGCTCCTGCCAGTCCGGAAGCTCCTCTGAGCTAAGAATACCACCGTATTAGGGACAAATAGGCTGAGACCACCAGGCTGACTTCCACGGTGGTGTCGTTGAACCCAGCTGTCCAGTGGTGAAAAGCTGGTACATCCCCAAGTGCAGGCAGCTTCCCTGACTTGCAGTGGGAACTCCCCTACGCTGAGGGGCTGGGAAGTGGGGCCGGAGCCAAGCTGCAAGCCTTGCAGCTCCCCGAACCACTGCTCAACCGCCCATCCTTCTAGTTCTCTGCTTCCCTATTACCATGGCTACCCTGTGCCCGGGCAGGGCGGCGTTTGCATCGGTTATTATTGAAAATGGGGGGGGAAAAACCAGCCCCCCGCTCGTCAAGGCGGCTTTGTTACAAAACAGGGAGGCGTGGGTGCCTCTGAGCAAGGGATGCAGCGTCCAGGTTGCTCGAGCTGGTTTTTCAGAGCATGAGCCAGGTAGAGCTGAACCGATGGGAAAAGACCAGGAGAAACTACACCTATAAACAGGAACACGGGGGGGTGGGGAGCAAACCTGGAATTTTGCTGCTTAGGGGGACGTGTTTCTCTGCTTTGTGGTTTGGCACCTGACAATGGAAACCTGAAGAAAAGCCCCGAGTCTCTCCCCTCCCCCCACCAGTTGCAAAGGAAAGCTGGCATCCAATTCCTCTCCTGGATTTGCATCCTCAGGAAGGGAACGTGGCAGCTGCAGTCTGGCTGGCTCCAGAACGGGCTGGCTCGGATGGTAGCCCTCCGCTCCCCCTGTCCACAGCTGCCAAGCCCAAGGTGTCAGAGGCAGCCTCGCTGCATCCGCCTGGCTTGCAGCCCCTGAGCTTCACATTAGGAGCTGGGTGCTAACGACCCACAATTTTCTCTCTAAAGTACTTATGCAGCCCCTTTATTGTAGTATCCGAGCGCCTCTCACCCTATTCCTGCCAGGTAGAAGTGCTATTACCCCTGGTTTACACAGAGGAGGGCCCAGGTCCTCGGGTGTTTAGGCCCCGACTCCCATTGATCTAAATCCCTTTGGGGAGCTGGGGCTAAGTCACACAAGGAGTCCATGGCAGAGCAGGGATTTGAACCCATGTGCTAGTATCTCTGCCCAGCTGGGTCCTGACTGCTGCCCTATTGTCCCACAGGAGCAGTGGGGCACCCCACAAGTAAGCACTGTCTACCTTGGATTGAATCAGTCATTTTAAGCTTCGGTTCTGCGTGCCACCATTCTGAGTCCGTTTCACCTGCACCTTCTCAAACCTGCACCAGCCCTGCCAAGGGTTAATCACGAGAGTCTCAGGCTTTGCCAGGAACTGCTGAGGTCAGAAGTGTTGTCTCCAGCTGGAATGGAGTCTGGAAGGGACCTAAATCCCATCCTGCAATCCATCGTTTTACAAGCCCCGCGGGCATTTCCCCCAAACTGTCAGCTGTCTTCTCTGTGCCACGGATGTGCAGAGCCTTTGGCTGGTCTTAGAGTCTG
Source organism: Dermochelys coriacea (assembly GCF_009764565.3). Lineage (NCBI taxonomy): Eukaryota > Metazoa > Chordata > Testudines > Dermochelyidae > Dermochelys > Dermochelys coriacea. The sequence goes on from NC_050084.1 coordinate 19,696,314, forward strand.
AGGGCAGTTGGGATGGCTCACACCTGGCATGCAGGCATCTAGCCTTTATTCTTTAAAGGAAAACGAGCTCCCCAGTGTCAGCTCATCAAACTGCTGCTTGTCAGCTCCTTCTTAGCCAGTGAGATCCCATTGGTCATGGGCTAATTGCAGGGACTTTGGTGCAGAAACAGAAGTCACTTTGCACACCACAAATACCAATTACCATAGCTCACCTGCCTTCAAACTTCCTAGCAAACACTGAACTCAGGGTCAGATCCTCAGCTGGTGTGAACTGGCATCACTCCAGTGAAGTTTGTACCAGCTGACAACCTGGCCCTCAGACAGCTGGCTGTAAAAATTACTTTTTAAAAAAGGGTGGCAGGGGATGGCTCGGGGGGACCAGGGCTGATCTATACATGATCCCATCCAAACCACATCAGTTTTGTATGGTTGGGCCAAAGCACAGGGCAGTTTGTTCTTTGACTTAATTTCATGGGGTGTTTCTCAGTTGGAAGCTTTCTTTGGGGGGAGGAGTTGAACAGAAGTGGCTGAAAATGGAGGAGGGGGGAATTCATCAAATTCCATCCTCTTCACACACTTTGCTTTTCTCCTTGACATTTTGATGGAAAACATTGGCATGTGAGAGGTTTTGCCCAGCTCTCATTGGGGATCCGATGCAGTGGGGGAAGGGGGAGAAGAGGCTGGAAGGAACATGATTCAAATCCACCAGCAACAGTCGTATGATTCCTGAGAACCAAATCTGCCATGTTTCGTGCCACTCAAGAAAATACACCCTTTGCTGCCAGAGCAGTCGCTGCCAAGTACGTCCACACACTAATGGAGCACTCAGGCCCAGATCCTTAAAGGTATATAGGTTTCGGAGTAGCAGCCGTGTTAGTCTGTATTAGCAAAAAGAAAAGGAGGACTTGTGACACCTTAGAGACTAACAAATGTATTTGAGCATAAGCTTTCGTGAGCTACAGCTCACTTCATCAGCTCCTTGCTTTCATTGGAGGACCCTAGCAAAATCTCTAGGCACTGGAGGTAGTGTGGGCTGGAGGTTAGACTGCAAACCAGAGACTCTTGGAAACCTGGATTCTGTCACTGACCTGCTAGGTGACCCTGGGCAAGTCATTTTCCAGCTCTGCCTCAGTTTCCCTTCCCACCCTTTGCCTATTTAGACCTTATGCTCAATGGGGCAGGGACTATTTACTATGTGCTTGTACAGCACCCAGCATGATGGGGTCCTGATCGAGGTTTAGATCTCTAGGTGGGCATGGAATTACGATATTAAATATTTAATCATAATAGTAACATGAGGTGGCATAACTAGTTTAGTCCCTGTGCCAATTCCTTCCCCCATTCCCGGGGTCCCGTGTATTGTATGTGCCTAGGTGGGCAAGCAAGTCCTTTCCCTCTTCTTCCATCACCAGAGCAAACACCTTCCTGGCCGATGGTGGAAGCAGAGGGAGCCGTGCAGCTCTGGAGCAGAGCAAGCAATGCACTGTGGGCTGTAGACACTCCCGCAGGCTGTGAGGATGGGGAGTGAGGGGGGGCAACAGGCAGCAGCCTGCTTGGGGTGGGGGGGCCTGAGTAAGAGGAAGTGAGAGCTGCCAAGCCGAGGGGCGGAGGTTTGAGAGGGCAAAGGTGGCGCCAGTTCCCTAGCATTCACCACGCAGGGACCCGCATGTGCTACAGTCATCGCTGGGGATAGAATCTGGGCTGTCCGGAGCCCCAGATGGCAGCCGGCCCGGTGGAGGCTGGGTCACGCACCCTGCCAGGGGGCAGCATGTGCCGCAGGCATAGGGCTAAACAGGGAGACTGACTCAGGCTCGAAGGAGACCAGGTCTGGCCCTAGCCTGAGACAGGAGGTGCCAAAGGAAGCACTCACCGGTGATCTCCACCACGCCGTCCTTGGTCTTCACCACCAGCTCCTCCGGGGCAAAGTGGTTGACATCCAGGGCAACCTTCCAGCTGTCCGAGGTCTGCCGGATCTCCGAGATGCCACTGCTGAGCTGGCGGCTCAGGGCCCGGCTGTAGGCCGGGTTGGGGGAGGTTGGCGAGGTGACGATGGGGCTGGTGACGGCTACGGGCTCGGCGGCCTGGCTGGGCATCAGGCGGAGGTAACCCGGCCAGCTGGTGCTGCTCAGCCACTTGCCCCAGTCCTCGAGGATGTGGGGCATGCCGAAGGGCTGGTCGAAGAGTCGGCTGCCCAGGTACCAGTCCCGCCAGGGGTCCCAGCTGGGGCTGCGGAGGAAAGTGAAGGGCACCCGGCGCTCCGACATGTCGCGCTTCCTGCCCTTCCCCGACGGTCCGGCCTCGTTGCTGTGGCTGGAGAGGGAGCAAGCGCCGCGTCTCTAGAGCCGCTCCCGCAGGCCGGCCCCTTATGAAAAGGCAGCCGGTTATTTTTAGCCAGGCATTTCAGCTGGCTATTAATGGAGATTACACGGCTGATGAACAGCAGGTCAGCTGTCGGGCTCTGCCCGCTTTCTCTCTCAGCTGCTCTGTCTGCGAGCAGGGGAGAGTGGGGCTGGCTCCCTACGATCTAACAGCAGCTCTCGGGCATCAGGAAGGCAGCTTGGCAGCGAAGACACGACACTGGGATTCAAGAGAGTTGAGTTTAGTTCTTAGGCCCTGCCACAGCTTCTCTGTGTGACCCTGGGCAAGTCACTTAATCTCTGGGCCTCAGTTTCCTTCTACCTGTAAAATGGGGATAATGATGGTCGCATATCTGTGTTGTGACCTCTGCAGGCTGGGGACTGTTTCTTACCGTATGCTTGTACAGCACCTAGTGCAATGGGGCTTTGCTCTCAGGAGGGAGGGGGACTCAAAGGGTGCGTCCACACTGCATTGTAAAACTGTCGGGGGACTCAGCTTTGTGGACTTGGTGTTTCTGAGCCCACGGCTGAGCGTCCACACTGCGTTGTAAACCCGCGTTTCCAATTGCTGGACTCGGGTCTCACAATACGGCCATGTCCACCCTGCGCTATGCAGACCTTCTGACTCGGCTCTGCGGCTCGAGCTTGTCCACACTGCAACGTGACCAGGCTTGGACCTGAGTCACAGCAGAACTCTCTGGCTCTGACCCTCCCGCTAGCAGGAGCAAAGGGCCTGAGTGCCTGTGGCCCGTGTCACACCAATTTCAGTGTGGACAGAAATAGGGCGGGGGGCATGGACTCCAACCTGAGTCAGCCCGGGCTGTGTCCAGGGGAGAGATTCCCAAAGACTCCTGCAGTGTAAATGCCCTGCCCAGCTGCAGCGTGTTGTCTAGTGCTTAGAATGGAGGGACTCTTCACCTGCAGCTGGGACTTACCCTGGCTTTGGGGCTTACGGGGTGCCGTGGTCCACCGGGGACCCTGCTTGCAGACTAGCTTTGTAGGTAAAATGCAACAGCCCAGAACCACTGGACTCTTTTTGCTGCAGCCGTATTTCCCTTCCCGCCCCCAGCACATCTGGGTCTGGCTGGGCTCCCTTGAGCAACTGTTGCAGCTTCATTAACTCGTGCTGCAAAATGTTTGACATCCACGCTGGCGGTGGTGGGTGCCAGCGAGGGGCTGGCTGCATGCAGAGGTCTTGGAGCCGCATTAAGCAAGAGGCTGGGTGCAGGGGGGGGGGGGGGAAGGGGAGGGGAAGAAGGCTGCGTGTGGGTGGATAGAGCCGTGCTGGGGAAGCGCAGGGCTGAGTGGAGGGCGGGGGCGGCTGCGGGGGGAGGAGATATGTAAGGGGCAGGCAGAGAGTGAGCGAGCTGGTGAAAGAATAGGTAGACAAGGCCCAGGGAGTTCGGGATGCGGGCGGCCGGGGAGCAGCAAGAGAACAAGCCAGGCTCCATGCAGACAGTGGCCCAAGACAGGAATTACTGGCTCCTCTGTACATAGCCGGGGAGGGAAGTGGGGCAAATGTGTTGGACAGCTGGCTGCCTCCTGCTCAGATACCCCTGCGGTTGCAAGTGTCTCCCTCTGCCTTCTGCCCCCTTGTCTCGCTGTGAGAAGCCAGGGCGTGATCCCTCTCGCCCGTAACCACCTCCCGGACTGCTGCCTTCTCCTGCCTCCCTAGCCGGGCACAGTGCGGGGCAGGATCCTGTTTCAAACCCACCGCTGGGCTGAACACAGCCGTTCAGCTGTAGAGGAGCCCGTGCCCACCCTGCCAAGAACAAGGGCAATTGAAAGCCTGATCTTGGCACGATCACCAGAGGGTTCTTGCTTCTTACCACGCTCTTCCCCACTTCCATTGCACCGACCCCCTCCTCCCGCCGCTTAGCACAGACAGGTCTGTCTCCACTGCAGCTAGGGCTGATTCTCCGCTTGGGTGGCTGTACCTAGCGCTGAGTGAGCGTGCGGTGTTGCCGGGGCGGGCGGTGGCTTGGGCTGGCTGCCCGCGTACATGACGACTAGGGACTCGGACAGGTCCTGGGCAGTGGAGAATCCAATCCCAGGGGTGCACGCGTCCTGTGTGTTTCAGTGGGGGTCTCTGGAGGCCTGGGGTGAGGGGCAGGCAGGAGAGGAACAGAAGCAGTGAGTCTATGGTTTGCAGCCCTACGGATGCAGCTGCAGGAGATGGGGCTACCATGCCCTAGGGCAGTGGATGCCTGCTTGACTGGGCTGCGCGGTGGGGGAGGATGCAGGGATGACCGACCAGCCCCTGCATGGCCCCGCGGTTACAGACCCCCAGCCAACAGTCTCAAAGCCGACGGGGTCTCAGACACATGTCCGGATCCCAGCCAGGCCGAGGGCAGAGATGGGGCTGGTGCCAGAGCGGGCGAGGGCACAGCCTGGCCTTTCCCGGCTGCCTCCCTTGGCCACGACACAAGCAGGGGCCGGGGACGGGGACGGGGAGCGAATATCGCTTGTTGCCTCAATTACCGGAGATTGACAGGGCCCATCTGCCACGCGACACGCTGCTCCTACAGCTGCAATAATAACCGAGCATGATGAGGAGGCTGAGTGCGGGGGAGGCAGGGAGAGACTCTGGGAATCATCCAGCACCTTCCCCCCCCCACCCGCCCCCCCGGCAGGGGCCTTCATTCCCAGAACACACAGGCGCAGCCAGCTGCTGCCAGCGGGATCTTCAAACCCGTCACCCCAGCTTCCCCTGCCGGCCAGCTGCAGCTACAGCACCGGGCCAGCTGGGGGGGGCACAAGCTCCTGGCCTCTCTGCTCTGTCCCCCACTCCCAGTTCCTACTAAATCATCCCAGTGATGAGGCACCCCTCTTTACGGGACTGGGGAGCAAATCTAATGTTCAGCCACGCCCCAGCCCCCCAAGCAGAGGGCAGCCCCAGCTGATGGCAAGAACGTGCCTGTCCGTGGGCTGGGGCAGGAGGTGATGGTGTCTCGTCTAGTGGAGGCAGTGGCTCAAAGGGTGGGGGGTGGCTCATGGGTTTCTTTCTCCTCAACCACATGCTGATGCTGGGCCGCCCCATCCCTCTCCCTCCCACTAGGCAGATGTGGGGCATAGGGCCGTCCTGGGGGAGGGAGCCGGTCTGCCCCCTCTGGCTCTCCATGGCTTTTTATAGCGGCAGTTTTTGTTTGAGGTCTGTCGAGGTTTTGGTGGGGAAGGGCAAAGGGTCCCCGGGAAGCAACCTGCACTGTTCTAAGGAAATGCCCTGGTGATCCCAACCTCCCGTCCCCACCACCTGCCTGGCCCCATGGCTCTGGCCCACAGACATGGGCTGGGCTATTCTGCCAACAAGGCTGGGCAGAGCTCCCAGGATGGCAGGACAATGAGGACCAGGGTTCAGGGCATCTTCTGGGAGCTAATGGTGGGGGAGTAGGTGGCCTTGTTGAGTGGAAGACTTAAAGAGCCCCCGTGTTCATGGCAATCTCCCCTCTCTGCAATGGTGGGGCCAAAATCCCAGTGGTAGCATAAACGGGGGATTCTCGAGTAGAAGCAGAGAAGTTATTTCCCCTCTGTATTTGGCAGTGGTGCAACTGCTGCTGGAATCCTATGTCTGGTGCTGGTGCCCACAGGTCAGGTGGGATGATGGTCAATTGGAGAGGGGTCAGGGAAGAGCCCTGAGAATGATGAAAGGATTAGAAACCTGTCTTAGAGTGAGAGACTCCAGCAGCTCGATCTATTGAGCTTAACCAGGGGAAGGGTGTAGGGTGACTTGATGACAGGCTATCCGTATCTACCTGGGGAACCAATATTGAACAATGGGCATGACCGTCTAGCAGAGAAAGGGCTAACATGATCCAAGGGCTGGACGTTGACGCTAGACCGATTTCGGAGTGGAAATAAGCGTTCGTTTTTACCAGTGAGCACAATTAACCATTGCACTACCTTCCCAAGGGTCCCAACGCTATGTTTAACTCCAGAGCGGATGTTTTTCCAGAAGCTCTGCTCTAGGGATTATTTGGGGGCCATTCTGTGGCCTGTGCAAGGCGGGAGGTCAGACTAGGTGAGCACAGCAGTCCCTGCTGGCCTTGCAATCTGTCTGGCTACCCAGCTGGGATTGACATCTTCATAGAAGATTAGGGTTGGAAGAGATCTCAGGAGATCATCTGGACCAACCCCAACTAAATCATCCCAGCCAGGGCTTTGTCAAGCCGGGCCGTAAAAACCTCTAAGGATGGAGATTCCACCACCTCCCTAGGGAACCCATTCCAGTGCTTCACCACCCTCCTAGTGAAATGGTGTTTCCTAATATCCAGTCTAGACCTCCCCCACTGCAACTTGAGACCATTGCTCCTTGTTCTGTCATCTGCCACCACTGAGAACAGCCGAGCTCCATCCCCTTTGGTACCCCCCTTCAGGTAGTTGAAGGCTGCTATCAAATTCCCCCCTCACTCTTCTCTTCTGCAGACTAAACAAGCCCAGTTCCCTCAGCCTCCCCTCGTAAGTGGTGTGCCCCAGCCCCCTGATCATTTTCGTTGCCCTCCGCTGGACTCTCTCCCATTTGTCCACATCCCTTCTGTAGTGGGGGCCCAAAACTGGGCACAGTACTCCAGATGTGGCCTCACCAGTGCCGAATAGAGGGGAATAATCACTTCCCTCGATCTGCTGGCAATGCTCCTTCCAATGCAGCCCAAAATGCTGTTAGCCTTCTTGGCAACAAGGGCACAATGTTGACTCGTATCCAGCTTCTCGTCCACTGTAACCCCCAAGTCCTTTTCTGCACAACTGCCGCTTAGCCAGTTGGTCCTCAGCCTGTAGCAATGCATGGGATTCTTCTGTCCTAAGTGCAGGACTCTGCACTTGTCCTTGCTGAACCTCATCAGATTTCTTTTGGCCCAATCCTCCAATTTGTCGAGGTCACTCTAGACCCTATCCCTACCCTCCAGCTTATCTACTTTTCCCTCCAGCTTAGTGTCATCTGCGAACTTGCTGAGCGTGCAATCCATCCCCTCATCCAGATCATTAATGAAGATGTTGAACAAAACCAGCCCCAGGACAGACCCCCAGGGCACTCTGCTTGATACCAGCTGCCAACTGGACATCGAACCATTGATCTCTCCCCATTGAGCCCGACAATCTAGCCAGCTTTCTATCCACCTTATAGTCCATTCATCCAATCCATACTTCTTTAACTTGCTGACAAGAATACCATGGGAGACCATATCAAAAGCTTTGCTGAAGTCAAGGAATATTACATCCACTGCTTTCCCCACAGAGCCAGTTGTCTCATCATAGAAGCAATCAGGTTGGTCAGGCACGACTTGCCCTTGGTGAATCCATGTTGACTGTTCCTGATCATCTTCCTCTCCTCCAAGCTTCAAAATGGATTCCTTGAGGACTTGCTCCATGATCTTTCCAGGGACTGAGGTGAGACTGACTGGTCTAAAGGTCCCCAGATTCTCCTTCTTCCTTTTTTAAAAGATGGGCACTATATTTGCCTTTTTCCAGTTATCCGGGATCTCCCCTGATAATGGCCAATGGCTCTGCAATCACATCAGCCGATTCCCTCAGCATCCTTGGATGCATTAGATCTGGACCCATGGACTTTGCATGTCCAGCTTTTCTAATAGTCCTGAACCGCCTCTTTCTCCACAGAGGGCTGCTCACCTCCTCCCCATGCTGTGCTGCCCGGTGCAGGAGTCTGGGAACTGACCTTACTCGTGAAGACAGAGGCAAAAAAAGCATTGAGAACTTCAGCTTTTTCCCACATCATCTGTCACTAGGTCGCCTCCCTCATTCAGTAAGGGTCCCACACTTTCCCTGACCCCCTTGTTGCTAACATACCTGTCGAAACCCTTCTTGTTACACTTCACATCCCTTGCTAGCTGCAACTCCAATTGTGCTTTGGCCTTCCTGATTTACACTCCTGCATGCTTAAGCAATATTTTTATACTCCTCTCTAGTTATCTGTCCAAGTTTCCGCTTCTTGTAAGCTTCCTTTTTATGTTTTAAGCTCCCCAAGATTTCTCTGTTACGCTAAGCTGGTCACCTGCCATATTTGCTATTCTTTCTACATATCGGGATGGTTTGTTCCTGCGCCCTCAAGAAGGCTTTTTTAAAATACAGCCAGGTCTCCTGGACTCCTTTCCCCCTCATATTAGCCTCTCAGGGGATCCTGCCCATCAGTTCCCTGAGGGAGTCAAAGTTTGCTTTTCTGAAGTCCAGGGTCCGTATTCTGCTGCTCTCCTTTCTTCCTTTTCTCAGGATCCTGAACTCGACCCTCTCATGGTCACTGCCGCCCAGGTTCCCATCCACTTCTACTTCCCCTACCAGCTCTTCCCTGTTTGTGAGCAGCAGGTCAAGAGGAGCATGGCCCTTAATTGGTTCCTCCAGCACTAGCACCAGGAAGTTGGCCCCCACGCTCTCCAAACTTCCTGGATTGTCTGTGCACTGCTGTATTGTTCTCCCAGCAGATGTTAGGCTGATTGAAGTCCCCCATGAGAACTAGGGCCTGTGATCTGGAAACTTCTGTTAGTTGTCCAAAGAAAGCCTGGTCTGGTGGTCTATAGCACACGCCGCCACCACCACATCACCCTTGTCGCTCTCACCTCTAAACTAACCCAAAGACTCTCAACAGGCTTTTCTCCAGTTTCATACCGGAGCTCTGAGCAGTCCTACTGCTGTCTTACATACAGTGCAACCCCTCCACCTTTCCTCCCATACCTGTCCTTCCTGAACGGTTTATACCCATCCATGACAGTGCTCCAGTCATGTGAGTTACCCCACCAAGTCTCTGTTATTCCAATCACGTCCTGGTTCCTTGACTGTGCCAGGACTTCCAATTCTTCCTGCTTGTTTCCAGGCTTCTTGTGTTCATGTTCAGGCACCTAAGATAACTAGTCAATTTCCCTACTTCCTCAGTGTGAATCCGGAGGCCTCCCCTGTTCCTCCCTCCTCCTTGTGTTTCCTCCCGGTATCCCACTCTTCCCCCCCCCCCCCCACCGCAGGGCTTAGGTCACCATCCCCCAGCCAGCGTAGTTTAAAGCCCTCTTCACTAGGTTAGCAAGCCTGCCTGCAAAGATGCTCTTCCCTTTCTTTGTTAGGTGGATCCCATCTCTTCCTAGCAATCCTTCTTCCTGGAACAACATCCCATGGTCAAAGAATCCAAAGCCCTCTCTCTGACACCACCTGTGTAACCACACATTTGCTTCCACAATTCGATGGTCCCTACCTGGGCTTTTCATTCAACAGGGAGGACGGACGAGCACATGACTTGTGCCTCAACCTCCTTTATCTTTCTTCCTAGAGCCCCGTAGTCTGCAGTGACCCGCTCAAGGTCATTCTTGGCAGTATCCTTGGTGCCCACGTGGAGAAATAGGAGGAAGTAGCGGTCTGAGGCCTTGATCAGTCTCAGCAGACGCTTCGTCACATCCTGAATTCTAGCTCCAGGCAACTTCTCGAGTCTCCCAGTCTAGACGGCAGCTGGATGACTCCGTCCCCCTTAGGAGGGAGTCCCCGACCACCACCCCCCGTCTCCTCCTCTTGGGAGTCCAGCTGCAGCATAGACGCACCTTAGGCTGTCCCTGTGCAGGACCGAGAGGACGTTGCCAGGCGGTGAAATGGTTATTAAGGACTAATTCTTTGTTTAGGCCCTGACAATGCTTAGCTCTGTACGGCTCCCCTCCCCGACAACTTCCATTTGCAGCCAAGAATCTCCACTATGGACCCATGCAGCCCTCGAATCACTTGTCTTGTGCTACCCCCCCGAGCCACAGGTTGCTCTGAATTTGGTGCCCCCGTGTTGCCCCCCAGGCTGTAGCAGCAAGCTGTGGAAGCAACCATGGATTCTTCATTGGGAAGCATCCGTCACGGCTGGCATGGGGCAGATAAAGCTGGTGCTAGGCCTCTGGGGGGATGCCAGGGAGCTGCAATCCCTTTGCCTCCTGGAGGGGCTACAGCAGGGATATCAGGCTGCCTGCCCTGGGATCAGCACATCGCGGGCCTGGGTGAGGCAAGGCCCCTGTGGAGCAACTGGCGGTCTTGGTCCAGCCACTATCGGGCAGATGGGCACGAACGACTGCCTTGGCTGGCACTTGCAGTGCTGCTGGAGGCCGAGCTATGTACCTTGTTTTAATTTCCCCACATTCTCTGTAATCCAACTGCCCAACTCTGCTCAATTCAGCTGAATCCCTCCCCAGGCCGCCTGCTTTCTTGTGTGGGGGTGTCTCAAGGCCCCACCTGAGATCGGGGCTCTGGGGTGCTAGGCACAAGGAAAGCCCCAAAGAGATTACTGTCTAAAGAGATGAGGTAGAGAAGGGAAACTGAGGCACAGAGGGGCATGACTTGCTTACGGTCACTCAGCAGGTCAGTGGCTGAGCTGGGTCTAGGACCCACGTTTTTTGACACCCAGGTTTTTGCCCTATTCCCTAGATGCTGCCTCCCTGGGGTGGGTCCCTGGGGGGCTGTTCATGAGAGCTGGGCTGTGCGCACTACCATCCCCACGAAGACTTTAAACTGTCTATGTTCCCGCCCTGCCAGCCTGGCCGCCTGAACCCCCCGCGTCCATTTATAGAGCAGGCACTGCCTGGACAGCTCCCCTGACACTGCAATGTCAAGTGCCCAGCTCCTTCCTGGGGGGCCCAAAGATACCCCCTTCCCCAGGTCCAAGCTGTCTTCTGAGCCCGCCTGCCCGTGGGCCAAGTGTGCTGCTGGGCTTGTGATGAGGACACTTGTCCGTTGAGAACTAGTGTGATTGATTCCTAGGTTTTACAGCCAGGAGGAACCCTTCTGGTCACCTCCTTGGATTCCCCGCAGCTCCCCCAGTGCGTCCAGTCCTGAGCCCTCAGGCTTGTGGCTGAGCGAGTGTACCCTCTCCAAAGCATTAGAGCCCCCAAGTGATGGAGGACTTGCTGCTAGGCTGGACCCATGAACCCAGAGCAACCACAGCAGCTTTCATTCACTCTCTGAATCGGGATGGGTTCAGGGAGAAGCTTCCTTTTCATATGTCATGCCTGATTCCCTCCACGCCCATTGCCAGTTTGTTATTGTAGGGTCGGTCTTGAACCTAGGGCTTTGTTACTGTAGGGCTACCGTGGAGCGCTAGCACCAATAAACTGGCTTGTTACAGGATCACACGTGTGCTGAGCCGTCGGTGCTGAATTTACATTGGAGAGAAACAAGACTAGCCTAGAAATCGGGTGCCCGTTTTTAACAGAGGGTGAGCGGCCATGGGAACCAGCTCCCGAGGGAAGAGGTGGATTTGCCTTCTCTTGATGGCTCCAAAGCCAGACTTTTTGAGAAAAGATGCTTTAGCCCTACACACGTTACTGGAGTAACTGGGTGAAATCCTCTGACCGGTGTTACACAGGAGCTCAGACCGGATCAGCTAAGGCTCCCTTCTGGCCTGAAAAATCCCCAAAGCTACAAGTACTGAATATTTAGTTATGGAGGAACCACACACAGAGTTACGCAGAGCTCAGTTACGCTAGCCTAGCTGCCTCCCTTTAAAGCTGGAGAGTGACGCGCCCCCCCCACGGGGACTAATCACGTGCCCAGACTGGAAAGCCAGACTAGGCCTTATTAGCTTTCTGCGGCTGAGACATTGCCATGGCAGCATCTCTCCGGCTCACAATAAAACCGCCTCCAGGCCAAGTAGCTGCTGTGGATGGAGCCTCAAAGAGTAATCGTTCTCTGCACCCACTAATGTACCTGCCCTGACTTCAAACAGCTCCAAGTAGCACTTCCAGGTCTCAGGCCCATAATCCCTGCTCCTTCAAGAAGCAGGGTGACGTCTCCAATTATCACTAAGCCCCAGCTCTTAGTACTTGATGTTTATAGTCTCATGAGCCATTTGGATCCTTCCCTCGTGGAAGAAGATGATGTTGTGTGTCTTTCTAGTCTTCTCATGCTGTTCTTTCATCTCCGGTGTCTGCTCTAGCTTCCCTCCCCCTTTTTCTCTTCTTTAGTATCCACCTATATCGTTTTCCTCCCCCCGTTCCTGTACGTTCGTCTTTGTGCCCCTGCTCCCTTTCCACCTCTTAAATGAAAAACAAGCAAATCACGCAGTCGGTTCTCAAAGGCGAAAGGCCCTGGTTGAGTTCATGCAACCTGCAGCGCTGAGTTGATTTGCAACGTCTTTCTCCATTTTCCTGTGGCACAGAGCTCGTCAAGGAGGGAGAGGAGTGACTTATGGTGGTGGGATGGGGCGAGGTCAGGAACAAAGGGCTCAGTGTTCCTGGTATTCACTCCTGCTAGCAAAGCCCTGGAGGGTTTGCAGACGGTGTCATTATTGAAGTCACATGTGCAAAGTTTATTTTATTTATTTTTTAATATAGCTTTCCAGAAGCCATTGCTCCAGCCTAGCGCAAAATCACAATGATGAGCCCTAGCACCTACCTTCTGTCTGCAGACTGACAGATCCACGGCGTTTTACCCCTTCCCCCCATGGCTGATCACGTCTGTCGGCTTATTGGTGTCAGGGCATCTCGCTTGGAGGAGGGAGTGCTGCCATGGAAACCGCAGCAGGGGAAGCAAAGCCGCTGAAGGGAGCGAGGAAAGTACCACAAATACCAAGGGTGTGATCCTGCCACTGCGCCCCGACCGAGAGGGAGATTAGACAGAGCAGGGAAGCCTAGAGACAGAACTGGGTTCAGAGTAGCCAGCCTTTGCAAAGCCCACCCCAATGCCCTCTCCAAACACAGACCACTCAGCACCCTGCGAGTCCATTACAATATATACTGTATGTTTTATTAGAATCCATCCAGCTCACTGAGTCTACAGCTGTACTCACAACCCGAAAAGGAGTGGGGGGGGGGAAAAGGCAAATACTGAAATATTTCTACAGAGTATTTGTTCCAGTCAGCTCCCTCCGCCGAGCAGGGGACAGACGCTGTAGAAGAACTCGAGGAAGACTGGACTTTTTCCCTGATGCGCTGTCTTTGTCTGGTGTGTCGCTGCTGTTGGGTGTGGCCGAGTCGTAGAACGCCAGGCTCGAGGGGGCTACTTGTGGGGAGGAGGGCACGGCCTTTCTGAGTACCTCGTTTCACCCGCGGGTCTCCGAACGCAGTCACGCCAATGCGTGCGTCTCGGCCTGACTGGTACAGGACAGCATGAGGATGTGTGTGTGGGAGGGGAGAGTTTATTGTCTGTACGTTGTCCTTTCTGTGGTGTGGGGCACAAGTGCAAATAAGAGCATGAAATCTTAATGGCGATTGTTCACACACGCTGTAGAATATTGTGTTGGTTTATTTATTTATTTATTTATTTATTTATTTTTTAAAAACAGCACGTTCCTTGCTTTGCATCTCTGAAGAAGCCAGTTAGGACAAATATCTGGGAACAGGGTCGCTGACCGGAGCAAAGCATCGCTTTCCTCCCCCAGGAACCTGTAAAGACAGCTTGAGCCATAACACCACCCTTGCTGCTTGATCTTGCCAGCCAGAGTACTTCAGCCCCGGCCAGCAGAGCAGGGCGGCCAGGTGCGTTGGCCCATAGCTTCCGATGCGAGTGTGCCGCAGGTTGGAAGTGCACAGTGATGGAAAGGGCCGTTTGTTCAGGTCACACAGACCACGTGCCCCCACGAGTTTGTGACTGGCATTGCGTTCCAGTGCAATGGTTGTGAGATGCCCCTGCCACCTGACCTGGGATAGCCATCCCTTCTCAGCCGGGGGGGGGGGGAAATGCATCTTATGCTGGCCTGTGGAACAATCTCTTACAGGAAGTGGTAGAAGCCCCATGACTTGGGAGAGTCAAAAGTAGGCCAAGTAAACACTAGCCAACAGCCCGGGAAGAATAACCCTGCACTGGCCAGGCGATTTGTTCCAGCCTAACGTTTTACGGGTGGGTCAGCCTTTGAGAGTCAGGCTTAACTGGGGAGGTAGGGTCTCCCTCCCATAAACACATGGGTGTGACAAGTGGAGATATAACAGGATGCTCTGCCTATATAAAGCCCCTGGGGTCTGGGGCCAGCCTGCTCTGTTTGATTACAAGACCCAACTGGGAAGAGGTCAGGCGTTCCCTATGAAGGGCTGGGAGAGCTCAGTTGAAGAGGGGCTGCAGGCAGGAGCGTGGGGTCTGTGACTAGCCCTGGGGGTGGGGTACAGCGTGATTGTCCTCTGGGTCCCGGCAGCCTGCTTCGGTTGGGAACATTGTGTTTTGTGAGGTTTTGTTTGAATTGACAGCCTGGAGGAAAGGCCTGGGCTGTGAGTCCTCCTGGCCTGGGCAGACAGGCCAGCGGCCTACGGGCCGACTAGCCCTGGAGGCTCACTGGAGTTTGAAGCTGGGATGTTCTAGGTGTTGCCTTTGGGATGTATCATGGCTAGGAAAGGAGGTGCTTGATTTGCAGAAGTGAGAGCTGAGACTTTCCTCACCACTCGCAGGGATGTAAGTCGAGTGCTTGAATTACTGGGGGGGCTGGGTCCCCTTACTGTTTCCAGGAGCTACCACACTCCTAGCTTACAGGCCCTATTACTTCTCACTTCTGTTTAAAGTGAGTAAGCCACTTGCCATTCAGGACCTGCCTTATTTTTTTCCCCTAAAATTCGAGCACTGACAATAGCCAATTGGGTCCCATCCTCCTCCTCTGGCCCGCAGCAATGGGTCCGCTACCCAGTCACTTACAGAACAAAGGCACATTAAAGAAGCCACTTCAGCCCGTGATGCAAAATCAGCCCAAGTCTTAACCTCATTGGGTGATAACGTAGCAAGGGAGGATAGCATCTGCCACTGTATGAGAGAGTGGCTCCTTAAGACACCGTCGACCTGTGGAACTCCTCGTCAGAGGATGTTGTGGAGGCCAAGACTATAACAGGGTTAAAAAAAACTAGATAAATTCATGGAGGATCGGTTCATCAATGGCTATTAGCCAGGATGGGTAGGGATGGTGTCCCTAGCCTCTGTTTGCCAGAAGCTAGGAATGGATCATTTGATGATGACCTGTTCTGTTCATTCCCTCTGGGGCACCTGGCATTGGCCACTGTTGGAAGACAGGATATGGGGCTAGATGGACCTTTGGTCTGACCCAGTATGGCCATTCTTATTTCTCTTTAAAATCAGGAAGCACCCCACGTCTTTGGAAAGTTGTTCTGTGACTGCAGTGACTCATTTGCAATGTTTGCTGAAACCAGATTGATGATCTAGGGATGCAGCCTGCTGTTATCCATCCCTCGGCACTGTTCATTGCCAATTTTTCAGAGGATGCTACGTTCAGCCCAGTTGGGGAGCACCCTGCTCCTGCCCCCGGTACTCTGTGGCCCCTGCTGATCTGGCAGATGCTAGATCTGTTTGCAACTAGTTTCAGTTCAAACAGCCGCTCTGGCAACAATGAACATGTAAAGGAAGGACTAGACATACCCCATAATGCGTTTAGACTTGGGTGACTGAAACACACAGTTGAGTCTCAGCTGATGTAAATGGAAGCAGCTCCTTTCACTGCAATGGAGCTTTGCCTGCTTACACCATACCATGATCTGGCCCTCTGAACATTCCTAATCAAGAACCAAGCAGGAGTCCGTTATCTCCTCTTGGCGGGCCTGGCCCAGGCAAAGCTATGAGACGGTAGCTCGCTCAGTTGGCAGTACCGACAGAGACCGTGCCAGAGAACAAAGGAGTTTGACAGCCTGCATCTCAGAGAGTGGATACAGTGTAAGAAGCCACCTCCGCGAATTTGATTTCCTGGTCCTTATCGCTGCTTTCCTGCTGCAGCTGCCAGAGGGCTCGGAGCTGAGGGCCAGGAGATAAGTGCAGCTCTATGTTGTTTTAAAGTCCTGGGCTGTTCATTAACCCTTTCTTCTCCTAAACCTATAGTAGAGACGGGCTTGAACTGGACCCCTGGATCTGAGCAGCCTGAACCCTGGAGGTGTTTGAAATATGAACCAGAGCCCTATTTTACACTGAGCTTTACAGTGGCCACAGCCAGCCTGCAGGGTGTTCAGAATCTAGCTCAAGCTCTGTTTAATGTGAAATATCTATTGTGTGCATGGGTCCGAGATACACGTGCACAGCTCTATACCCAGCGAGGTGTCTTACTCATTTGCACATGACATGGATGCCAGGATTCAGGAAGTAAAGTTAAGGACTGAGTGTGTCAGAGCTGACTCGGGGATTTAGGCATACAACTCCCCTTAGAATTAATTAGTGAGAGATCCTGGATCCTTTGAAGTCAATGGCAAAACTCCTACAGATTTCAGTGGGCCCAGGATTTCTTGCCAGGTATTTAAATCCCCTCGTCAGCTTTGCAGATCTCAACCTGGAGGTTCCATGTGTTCAGAACGTCCTACTTTCTGTCCGTGTTCCCATAATGGGAACAGAGTCTTTCTGCTGTTCCCAGCTCCCACTTGGCCAGTTTCTGTTACCCAGGGAAAGGCTGCCATAGCAACCCGAGTCCACGCTTTGTAGCACATGGTCCCTCAGCGAGAGGGAAGAGGAATGTTACTCCACAGAGTAACACTGTTACGCTCCAGGACTGGACCCGAGTCAGACCCCTCGTGGCGGTGAGGTTCTGTGGCACATCACCTGCCCTGCTGAGCCGCCCGGTGACCGTGCCCATTGGACTGGGCTGTTGTGACTCCTGTCCCTTGGCGGGCCGAAGGAATCACACCGAAATAAACGAGAACACTTTGCACCGGCTGCTGGGCCCCTCTCTGAGCGCCACAGCGCTCCTTACTAAGGCAGGCGTCTGTCACCCGGGGGCCCACTCTGAGAGGTGCTGAACGCCCTCAACTGCCATTGACTTTGATGGGCGTTAAGGGTGCTTAGCACCTTGGAAGATCAGGCCCCAGGGGTGCAAAGTGCCATCAACATCAGACTGCTGCGTAATGCCCTGGATGGCAGCTGTTACGGCCTCTCCTAATGCAGTGGCTAGGCACGGGATTCACAAAGAGGGTTAGGTGCCTAACTCCCATTGAAGTCCATTGGTGCCTAAATACCTTTGGTAATCCCACCCATGGAGCAGTGGCCCCTTAGCTCCTTGCGCGCCGTACACTTTTGCATGGGCTGTGGTATTTCGCAGCCTGTACCTAGGGACAGGGCTGTAAGAAGCACTAGAAACCTTTGCCCAAGCGGTGCGTGTGTGGGGATGTGGGCCGGGCGTGCAGCTCTGACAGCGTTGCAGCACCCAGGTGGCAGTGCAGGTACGCCAGCAGCCCGGTTCCTGCCCTGAACACGCGACATTTCAGGCTAATACAGTGGGATGAGCCAAGCTATTAGGAAACACTATAGTTTCTCCTCCTTGCTTTTCAAAGACATTCGTAATTGCCTTTCTTTCTGGGCGAGTAGCCCAGCCCCACTCCAGATGAGAAAAAGACCAGCATGGAATAATAATGAACTCCTCCTGGGAAGCGTTAGCAGCAGGCTCCGGTCAGACGGGGGCATTTACTTAGCCAGCCTTGGCCTTAGGAGAGTGGCTAACAGAGGAATAAGAGCAGGGCTTGGTTCCCCCTGTAGATGGGTCTGAGATTGACCATCAGATGCCAGCTCTGATGGGAGGTGTTGCACTCGGGAGTTGTACCTAGAGCTGAATTTTAGGGGCTGGTGGAATCATTCTGGCCCGGATCCTCAGAGGTACTTAGGTGCCTAAATCCCATTGATTTCACTGGGGCTGAGGTGCCTAAGTACCATGAGCTTCAGGGCCTCTGCCCTTGATTGGCACAATTCCTAGACTTGGGAAACAGTTCCCAAGAGCAAATGTCAGCCACTCGCTTCCTAGTCAGCAGCATGGACACCAACTTTTGGTTTTGCTGGTGGGTGCTTTTGAAGAGGGGTGTGTGTGTGTTTGGGGGGGTACTCTGTCAGGTTTGGGGGATTTGCAGCATATTATATAGTTCATATTCTAGTTCTTGAATGTGTCTGTCATTGTTATCTTTACTATTTAATAATGATTCAATTATGAACTACATCATTACATTCTCCTGAATTACAGTATATTAAGATCACTGCAATCACCTACAAGCTGTCTTCACTAACGTCCCAGTTTAAAGACATTACGTCTCCTAGCTTACTGGATGAAACTGTCGGCAATCTTATTTACAGCTAGTTCCCTGGTATGCCACCAGCAACCACACACCACACAACAGAACCACTAACCCAGGAACCTATCCTTGCAACAAAGCCCGTTGCCAACTCTGTTCACATATCTATTCAGGGGACACCATCAAGGGCCTAATCACATCAGCCACACTATCAGAGGCTTGTTCACCTGCGCATCTACCAATGTGAGATATGCCATCATGTGCCAGCAATGCCCCTCTGCCATGTACATTGGCCAAACTGGACTGTCTGTACGTAAAAGAATAAATGGACACACATCAGACATCAAGAATTATAACATTCAAAAACCAGTCGGAGAACACTTCAATCTCTCCGGTCACTCGATTACAGACCTGAGAATGCTATCCTTCAACAAAAAAAACTTCAAAAACAGACTCCAGCGAGAGACTGCTGAATTAGAATTAATTTGCAAACTGGATACAATTAATTAGGCTTGAATAGAGACTGGGAGTGGATGGGTCATTACACAAAGTAAAACTATTTCCCCATGTTATTTCTCCCCCCCACCCCACCCCCCACTGTTCCTCAGACGTTCTTGTTAACTGCTGGAATGGCCAACCTTGCTTGTCACCATGAAAGGTTTTCCTTCCCCCTCACCCCCCGTCCTGCTGGTAATAGCTCATCTTAAGTGATCACTCTCCTTACAGTGTGTATGATAAAACCCATTGTTTCATGTTCTCTCTCTCTCTGTGTGTATGAATCTCCCACTGTATTTCCACCGAATGCATCCGATGAAGTGAGTTGTAGCTCACGAAAGCTTATGCTCAATAAATTTGTTAGTCTCTAAGGTGCCACAAGTACTCCTTCTCTAGAAACAAACTCCCTGCCCCCAGGGCAGAAGCTGGTTAGCAGCACAGAACTCATCACATTCCACACTCACAACTTTTTTTGTCTCTCCGTGGGTGCTTGAGCCATGGAGCAGCCCCACAATTGGTGCCTATGGTTGGAGGCCACCACACTAGAGAGCGGCCGGTGTTGAGGTTGTGTGGACAGAGTATTTAGCTTTTTTTTTCAGCTCTGAAAGATGGAAGATGATCAGCAAAACCAGGCTTGACACCTCCGTCTAGTAAGGTGTATGCGTCTCTCTCTCACAACTCACACTCACACACAGAGCAAGCATCACTGTTTTGGCAAGTCAGTGTGCAAAAGGCGCAAGCAAAGCCTAGGGAGTAGCTTATACTCGGATGCCCTTAATCTCTACTGTTGCCTTTGTAACTGGATAACATCAATGAAGGGTCTTTCCCGTGTCTGACCACTAAGGGTGGGGGTGGGGGGTGTGTAACAGTAACATGCTGGTTTAGTATGTGTGATCACATCAGTCCAGTGAGGAGAAGAGCCTATTACATGCTCGCAGCTCCTAGTGGACTCCTTTCAGCTCACATGTTGCTTTGGGGCTGGGGGTCCAACGTTTGATCCCTGCTGATGACTGCAGAGTCGGCAGCCTGGATGTATGCAGACCGTGTCTGTTACACTTGTATTGGCTGGAGGGGCCTCTAAGCCCTGTGGGCAGGCATATTTTATGCACATGTGGCTGGGAGGCAGCAGGTAGTGAAGGGGAGGGTCCCTATAGGGAGAAACCTTTTGGAGGGCTGTTTGGTGTCGGGATGCACACAGACCACCAGCGCACCCCCTTGTGTCGGGGTGTGATGTTGCAGGAGTTTTGTCTCCAATGCCCCTGCAGCTGTCTGTCTTTGCACACCTCCTGTGCAACACTAGCTGCTTCTCAGCCATGTCCAGATTGGGCTGAAGTCCCAAAGAATCAACCTGTTCTTGGGTCCTGTGCTCTGCCCTTGTCCCGGCTCAGATATCTAGCACTGTCCTGCCCATCTCTTGTCTTCCTGAGGCCTCTCGTTCCACCGGTCTCTGGCGTTTTGGCCTTTCATGGGCACCAGCAGCCAGTCTCCCAGACTGAACTCTCTCAGCTTGTTCACAGGGCCCAGAGTCTGCCACATTTATCTCCTGAGCCTTGTCATGTCCCACCCTGGCTGGCTAACAAGTACCGACCCAATTACTGCCTAGGTGGGCCTTAACCCTTCACTGCCTGTGATGGGGAAAGGGTCCCCCCAGTCACAGCTGGGAAATGCGGGAGGAATGAATGGAGTTAAAGACGGGGTTTCACGTGGGGCCCTGAGATGAGCTCAAAGGATCAGCTAAGAAAGAATCCAACCGACCATCAGCACCGCAGCATGACAAGGGATCTCCTCAGCGTGTGCCAGCAATGACCCTTTACTTGTGCTCTCCTCCCTGAGGGGCTAGCAAAGGATGGCTGCAGAAAAACGGCCCTGGCTGTGGGTGGATCTCACAGGCCTGGGCTGCCAAAAGCCCAGGCTTCTAGCCGCTGAGCTAACGGGGCAACTGGAATGAAGCAAAGGAGCAACCCGCATCATCAACCCCACATGTGGCTGCATCCACCCTTCCAGTGGGTTCGGTCCCCAGGATCCAGCAGTGCCTGAACACTGCCCCTTCGTTACTCAGGCGTCCATCAGGAGTGGCTCCACTGGCTCCAGTGAATTGGGCCACGGTTCAGTTTCTGAGCCAGCAGATTTCAAAATGCTTAAGCAGGCGGGCTCGCTTTATGGATAAGCCCACAACGCAATAGAAAGCCAAGATGAGCTGGCTGCAGTTCCCCCTCCTTCCACTCGTGTCCCCACTCCCTTCCAGCCAAGGAGCTATAACAGTAATTATGTGCCCCACGCATACATGCACCTGCTGTTTGGCCAAGATTTCTGCTCTCCAAAATGCACCGTGGATGGGGGCTGAGATCTCCAACTCATCACACAGCAAGCATTAACTCTGGAGACCTCTGAACTGTTAACCAGAGCAGGATTCAAAGAGGCGTCTGGCTCCTCCCAACCCCCTGAGCCATTGGACCCTCCTGCAAACAAAGGCTGGAAAAGAACAATAAAGCCCAGCCATGGACTAGTCTGCAGCAGCTGTTTCCCTCTGCCAGGGAGGCTCTGATGCATCATCCTTCCAGCCAGGCAGAAAGCATGTGGCTCACAGAGATTAAGTGAAAACAACAACAGAGCATTGTCGTGCTGGCGGAAAGAGGAGATTTGGAAGCCGCCTCCGTGCCCCTGCCTGCAGCCTGCTGAATGATTATTAAGATGATGGAGATAAAGCGTTGCATAAATGTGTCCACAGGCTGTCCCAATCCCAGCCCCATTTCCACTCAACAAAATACCATCGACAGCTCATGGAGTGCCCTCCACAGGGCACCCTGGCCCTCTTAAAATTCAAGCCATCATCCAGGCAGTACAGTGTCCTGCTGCTACTCTGTACTTCCCTGGTCTGAACTGTTGCAATTACATTCAGGAGCAGCAGCCTCCTTACCGACAGGAGACCTCTGGGCCATTGGTGTGCAAAGGTAAAGAGGTCATGAGGGGGTAAATGGTTGGGCCAAAGTTCAGATCTGGATTGGGGGTTGGAGGGGAAGGATTGGAATTTGGCTCTGAAATCTCTTGTGAAATTTTGGCCCAAGTGGTGGAAATCTCACAAGGTCAGCTGATCCCACAGGGTTTTCAGTCCTAGCCAAAGCAGGTGCCTTCCTGTTCAGATCCAGCCTGGAACCAGAACCACATGTTGTTTGCATGAAGGGACCAGTGCAACCAGAAAAAGACAATTTACGAGACTGCAGGGCAGGAACTTGCTGCTTTTGATTAACTGCATCCCAAGAAAGTGTAGAGGAAAATACCACTGAAGGGAGGGGTGGGACATGGCTCCATCTCATAATACTCCTTACCCAGAATTCTCCAGCATGGTGAGGACAGTGAGGCAGGGGAATTTCATTTAGCTGTTGTGATAAGCCAAGGCCTAGATGTCAGCTGAGAATTGACACACTCACAGCTGGAAGCCAGGCCAATCACTTATGTACTAGTATAGATCAAAGGGATTGTTAAATAGATAAGAATGTATTTGGGGTTTTAAACTTCATGAAAACTAATGGAGTTTGCATGCATTGTTTTCACTTATCTGCATCCTGTTACAATATCAATGTTTGCCATTACATTCTAACACCCCTGTAACTAATGAGCCATCAAACAAGGAAGAAGCCTTGTGTAATGCCAATGAAGAACTTTAACAGGACAGTGCTAATTCTTGTGCATTTGAAGGCAAGCGGGGTCGTTGTGTGTGATGATCAGAGAACGTCCACGACTCTACATGCATACCTCTCTCTCCGCCTCCAAAGAAAGAGCCCATGTGGGTAGTGACCCTGTCAGCTTGGTTGCTGTGGGAAGAAGCTATAAGTAGGGACACAAGAGAAAATTCTTCATCTCTGGACTGGTTTTTGGATTCTAACAGGGCAGAGTACTGAGTGAGAAGACTGAGATCCTCATAGTTCCACTGGGTAGCCCTGAGAGACTTTTGGGGAAACTGGCAGATTACTACACTTCTGCTACCCATTTGGAATAATGGACCATGACTCACCTGTAGATATATTTTACATGCTTTAACCTCTCAATACTCTTACTTCCTTTTCTTAGCTAATAAACCTTTAAAACTGGTTACCGGCGTTGTCTTTGGTGTGAATCTGCGATGCAACTCAAGCTGGTGAGTGGGACTGGGAACTTAGATTTTTGTGATTTTGGTGGAAATGACCCTTTATCAGATAGGTCCAGCTTGCCTGGGTGGCATGCTAGCCTGGATTCTCTAAAGGACTGCCTGTGACTCCATTATAAGACTTTTGTAGTACTTTGGGGAGTTCATATTTATTACTGGGTTGGTGAAATCTAATTCAAGAACATATCACAGTTTGCACTGCTTTTTGACATTCTGCCCTGAGGTTGGCACTATGGTTGTGAGTCACTCCACAGAGGTGAGTTATTATGCTGTCTGGTCTTGTGTATCGAGCATGCTGTTAAGAACAGTGCAATGGGGGCTTTAGGATCCTGTGCAAAGTCTGTATGTGTATACTCTGTGCTACACCTCGCAACATTCCCCTGAAGAGTTAACCTGTGAACCCAGAGCACCACCATGGCTAGAGCTCTGGGAAGGGGTGCATAGCTACTGGGAGGCCAGCTCTGTTCTTCAGGCTGGGCTGTTGAACCACAGAGATCTTGGTCTCAGGAGGGATTGCTAGACTGAGATTGTGCCTAGAAACGCCAAGTGAGGGCAGTTCCTGGAATCTGTTCAGAGTCTAGAGGCTTAAAGCAGTGGCAGAGCTGGGGCTGGGGGAAAGTCTCATGGTGCTGCTGATGCCACTGGAGGCCAGTCACTTTACAGCAGCTGAGGGTCTGACCTGATGTTTCCTGAATGGTGACATCTGGCAGGACAGTGGGGAAGGGGCAGGGGAAGGAGTATGCGACTATAACTCCACTGGGCTGTCAATGGGGTTTGAACCTGGGACCTCCACTGCTAAAAGCTTGGGCCTGTACTGCTTGAGAAAAAGGAATGAGTCCATCTGCTGGAACCTGTAGAGGGACTGTTATCTGCTTATGTGGACCTGAAGGCAGACAGACACTGGTGCACCAATTTACAGTCAGCAATAGGCCCTCATCAGAGTATGAACTCAGGACTTCCAGTGCTTTTAAGCACTCAGCTAGGAAGCAGTTGTAGTACGTGCTTCACATATCGTCCTGTGAGACTGGAGCAGGACAAAGGCCCATGCTCCCTTAGCGCATATGATGCCAGGCACCTCTAGGGTGACACCACTGATCTGATTAATTCCCTGTGCCAACTCGAGAAGGAACGGCTCATAAGTGAGGTGTAAAGAGCCATGGAAAGCTCTGGAGAGCAAGAAGAAGGACCAATAAGGATGTGGGAGGAGGTGACCAAAGACTCTCAAAGAAAGGGGGGGGGGGGAAATCAGGAACTAGAACTTAAAGGAATAAATGCTAACACAGGAGCAAGAAGGTCACTCCAGGGACCTGTAGGATTTATATGAGCACAAATGCAAGAAGGATAAGAAAAGTAGAAGGGCCGTATATGCACAGTGGGGGAAATTCACCTTTAGATCTGAAGGTCCTGCACCAGGCCTTAGTGAATTTCACTCAGTGTGAGGGGGGCATTCGCCCTGCAGGGTTCCACTGAGACACATCAGGAAAGCAAAGATCTAGAAGTCAAGCACCTAGAAGGGATCAGGGGCCATGGCATGGCCAAAGCATTTGAACTTATTTCTCAAAGGAAGTTTGGAGAAGAGACCATGGAGGGATGCTAGCTGGGGAAGAAATAGGCAAAGTAAAGGTAACGGAGGTTGGCAGCATGTAGGACTAACTGGGCAATAATTTTCCCATTGCACAAGAATTCTGCGATTTTAAAAAACGTCCTGTCCTGGAGTAGGATGAAAAGTCAAAATCTTGACAAGTTCACATACCAAACATTTTTCCCATTTGGGTCAATCAAAATGTTTCCTTTGGATTTTCAACCTGCTTTTCTTTCTTTCTCACCTTTCCTTAGTCTGCAGTCGCTAACGTTTTTGAAAGCAAAAATCATTTTGCCTCAAAATACCGAAACTTTCCTGTTCAAAAAAGTCAGAATTTTTTTTGCAAAAATTTTTTGCAGTGGGAGATTTAAACTAATCCCGATCCATGAACGGTTTCAGTTTTAACAAATTGGCATTTTTTGGCCAAAAATATTCCTCAACTAGCTCCTGTGGCCCCTTGGTGGGTGGAAACATGAAGGGAATCTCTAAGAAAGGCCATGCCAGTGGGGATTCAACCTCCCTCCCCCTAACTCTAAGGGTGTGTATACATTTGGGAGGAACTAGAGGCCCTGAACTCTCACATCCTGAATGGCATTCCCTGCCCGCAGGAGTTACAGTCCTCAAGCAAGATTCTCAAAGGGAGAAACTGAGGCACAGAACAAGTGGACGTGACTACTCCAAGGCTACACAGCAGGGTAGTGGTAGTGTCAGGAACAGAACTCGCATCTCCTAACACCTAGTTTCAGTTCTTGCTGCGCTAAACCCTGCTGTCTCCCTTGGTCCAAAATGGGTCAGGTTCCTCGCTAATATCCATCAGTCTGTGACTGGTCGATATAATGGATGTCACCAGTTGTACTAACCCTTGCATGGCCAGGGCTTGTAGGCTCAATGTCCTGAAACAATTCTGTTCTGGACGGGTCCGCTTCTCCCTAACTCACCTCACACCCCCACCACCCCCAAAGGGGTTCTGAAATGGTTTCCCCAATCCCTTGCTATGGCACTCAGGGTGAATGCTTCACCTTACACAGGGGCGCAGGCAGTCACCCACTGAAGTCAATGGGACGAGGCGGGTGAATAAGAGACTGCAACCAGTACATGGCTTGACCTCTCTGCAACCTCTTGCGTTGGGTAAGGAAGGGCTACTCACCAGGGCAGGAGGAAGGGAGCCAGGTGCTGGAGCAGCAGATGTGTTCTTTGTGGTGCACATGGCCCCCCCAAGGTGGAGAGTGAAATGAAATTCCATGGAAAAAGGCAGCACCAGTCATGGAAGACGAGGGCCCTGGCTCAGCCTGCCAGGCTGGGGCCCAGGTCTTGGTATGGGCCGTTCAGTGGTCGCATCTCCTCACCATCCGCCAGTAGCGTGACTTTGAGGTCATGTAAGTGTGAGTTCTGCTGGGCCGAGCCTGGAGTTAGGACATCCAGAGATGACTCTGCCATGCACGAGAGTGCTGCTATTCTGCTGGGGGCCGACTTGCCACGGAGCCGCCATGCCCAGGTGTCACTGGGATCGGCTCGTCCCGCTGGGAGCAGGTCAGAATGAATGGGTTCTGCAAAGTACCCGTGCTGGATGTGTGGGAGCGGCTGGATCAGGCCCTGGGCTTCCAAGACAGCAGCAGTTACCTGCACAGCTGGGGTGCAAACGGACCTTCGAACTGCACCCGAAAACAGACGTGCCATCCATAACTTTTCGGCAGGGCCTGCATGGCGGCCGGGTGCGGTCCTGTCAGCTGCATTCCCAGAGATTTGCCCCCAGCTGCCTGCTTCGCCAGCAAACGCCGGCGGAGAACTTTGTTCAGCGGAGGCTCTGAGGGCGTTGGGCGTTGTGTAGTTCCGGGAGGTGGGGGATGGCCCCTGATGCCTCCCACGGGCCGATCCAGTCCCAAGCAACTGGAGATGGCCCAGCTCAGCTAGGGATTCTCCATGGAAGCAGCGAATCCTCCTCCATGCCAAAGTCCAGAAAGATCTGGTACACTTCTCTGGATTGCATCAATCCCGCAGATCTAGTGTCCCCCAACACCCCTTCTTCTCTCCCTACCCCACCTCATCCTGCCTCCTTTAGCCCCCCCTTGCAAATTTATACAGTTGTGCTCAAAAAATAAATTAAATGAAATAAAGGGACAAGGACCTTTTGACGGGCCTGAGCAACATAAATAGAAACAACCCATCCCAACCTTCCTTGGGTCCATGAGCTTTTTGTTCATGAAAGGCCCTCCCCGTGGAGGTCCAGTCCAAGGTCTCTGTTAAGCATTTTGTTCCCTTGCTCCATACCCCCCCATTCCCCACCCCAGCATTGTTTGTAGACATAAAGCCCCCCCCCCCCCCCCCCAAAAAAAAACAACCCATGACATTTGGAGTCCGCCCTGCCCCTCATGATGGGCGACAGCAGGGTTGTATTTGCCAGTCACTGGAGCCTGCGGGGAGTAACATCAGCCTGGCCACCTCCCGCACGCCCTTCAGCCAGGACAACAACGGGGGCTGGGCGCTGTCTGCCACCCCACTCGTCAGCCTCAAGCTCCAGCTGTTGGCAGCTGCCACAGCTGCCCCTCCAGACCTCCCCTCCCCACCCGATCAGCCGTCTCAGCTCCCGGGCTGGAGGGTCTCACCTGGCGGCTCCTTCGCCCTCTTCAAGGAGAAGGCGAGGATGTGCTGGAAGGAGCAGGCCAGCGGGTGTGAGAGGGGTGGGCACGGAGGCCGGTGGACGGATGGGGCCTGGGCGCCCTAGAGCCAACGGGGTCAGGGTGAAAGGGGGAGAGAGAGGGGCATGCCTGCTGCTGGCTCAGAACCCGCACTCTCCGAGCTGCTGTGGCTGTTGTAGCTGGGGCTGGGGCTTGGGCTGCGAGAGCGGCTCTGGGGGCTGCGAGTCCGGCCCGGCTGGTACTGTAGCTGTCGTAGCTCCGGCTGTGGCTTCCGGCTGTACGAGTAGCTGCTCAGGGAGCTGGAAGAGGAAGGGCTGGGTCTGTAGTAGGGGATCGGGCGCTTGCGGGCACTGCAAATGAAAGGGAAACTGAGTCAGGGCCAGGCTCAGCAAGACAGTGAATTGAATTTGGTTCTGGGCTTTGGCTTGAACACAGAGGGGGAAGCTGAGAGGAGTGGGGGGCATTAGTTAGTGCCAGCTGAGCCCCACATTTACCCCCCCTCCAAACAATGGGCAAGTTTAGATTCAGATCTGGATCCAAATGTCCTGGCTCAAGGGGCCGGACCCAAGGCCAGCTCTGGGCCAGAACTCTGCCCAAAATAACAGAATTTCATGGCCTGGCTCCAGAGCGGCTTGAACGGGGGGGGGGGGGGCGTGGGGGAGCGTGGTGCTCCTTTATAAGGTGCTGCTGCTAGGGAACATGGCTGACACCTTGCCTTGCAGAGGCATGAGCTGCCTGCTGGGTTAATCTTCTCGCCAAACCCCACTGCCAGCCCCCCTGGCTGCCCCCACAGTGCCCAAGCCATGGCCTCTGGGTGTTAGTCCTGGATTAGGAGGCTACTAAGAGCAGGGAGAAAGGTTAATTGTAGCATTGTTTTTTTTTCCCCCCGACACCAAAGAGTTAAAGCTGCTGAAAACCAGAAGTTAGGGATTAGTGGGTAATTCCCTTGTGTGTGTGGGGGGGCAGAACAACCTGCCCTTGGGTTCTCCCCCAGCCCAAAGGGGAGGGTCAGGTGGGTAAAGTCTCTCCCTGCCCCCATTCAATATGCCAGGTGCCTGGGGGACGGGGACAGGGCCAGTGCCCGGGGGGCACCCTGCAAGGAAACCAGACGTGAGAGGGGAAGAGAAACAAAGGGGAAGCTAAGAACTGAGGGAAAGAAGAAGGTGAGGCCAGAGCGGGTTTCCTGTCGGAGTGGATCTCTTGACCCCACAGCTCCCTGGTACCTTTTGTGGCCCCCTCCCAAGTCCTCCCCCATGGATCCTAAGGCCCCCAAATCTTCCCCCCTGTGGCCTCCAACACTCCCCCAATGGCTCCTTGACCACCAGACACCTGCAACGATGCTCTCTCGTGACTTCCCCTGTCCTTTCCTGGGGGCCTCCAGGGGCCTTTCTCTAGGGGTCCCCCAAACCTGCCCTACTAGCCCTCCAACCCCCCCCCCCCACTTCCTCATCACCTTGCCCCATGAACCTTACGCCCTTCCTCAGCTGGACTCCCCCCAGCACAATCCCCACCTCACGCGTAGCCCCTCTCCTTGGCTCAGCCCCATTCAACAACGCCTCGCCCCACCCTAGACTCAGAGGGCAGCTCCGGCGGGAGGGGCTTAGGGGGCTAGCCCCTCAGCTGCAAGGCTCTCTGCAGCAGGCAATGGCAGGGAGCCAGGATGCTGGCCCCAGAAGCCCACTCAGACAGAGTCCATCGCCCCCTGCCCCCGGCACTCGCAGGCTCAGGCCACTTGGGGCTAGGGCTACGGCAGGCAGCAAAACCGGTGAGGAAGAAGGAGTGAATGTCACCAAACCAGCGCTGGCAGCCCCCAGATGCACCCTCCCTCCCCTGCCCTCTGAACACTGCCCGCCCCGGTGAGTGGTGTTAGTGGGAGCGACAGAGTGAGACAGACGGCACAGACGCGCTTAGCGCTGAAGGCTCACACGGTGCATTCAGGGAGACGCGGGGAGCGGGGTCCTGGGCACCATGGTCACCAGGCCCGTGGCGACGCTCTCCAAGAGGAACCTTGAGACGGGCTGGAAAAGGAGAGGTTGGCATCAATAAGGGAGGCGGGGAGGAACAGGTCAGAAAAACCCCGGGGCTCGAGATGCAAACAAAGACGCTCCAGGCGCCTGCTGAATCTTCCCGTAGAGGGGGCTTGGTGCTCCTTTGCAAGCAAGAGGCCCCAAGCATCATCTCGTGTTTCTATCTTAGGGATGTATGTGGTCCCCCACGCCCACATTCCCTGCAGTTTCTAGGCACATCGCCAGCTTTGCAGGACCGCTGTGAGGCAGGGCCAGGCTGTTATTCCCCATTTTTACAGAATTGAAACTGAGGCACAGAGCAGCTACCTGATTTGCCCCAGGTCCCACAGCAAACCCTGGGGCAGAGCAGGGAACTGAGCGCAGGGATCCCAAATCCTAGGCTCATGTGCTAACCCTTGTACCACCCTTCCACTACTTATTTGGGGCCCACTGCTCCATTTCCTGCTCAAATCCACCTTCCAGCCTAGCCGAACCCCAAACAATCAGGACTCAAGTCCCACCCTCAAAATCATGAGATAAAAAAAATTCACACAATTGTGACTACAGTAATGTCAGGGGCTGCTTAGTTGCTGTCTGGGTTTTATGCCTTCGGGGGGGGGGGGGGGGGTCATGGTTTTAGGCTTTTTTCCCCACAGCGGAAGGGCTAGGAGTCCCTTTTTTAAAAAAATGTAATCAAAGGACTCCAGCAGCTGGGCTTTAAGAGAAACAACCATGCACTGTGAGACTGGTAATAAAATCATGTGGCTGGGCAAGGCTGCACCAGGGCTAGAATCCACTAACACTGTGGGGCCCCCACCCAAGTCCCGTCTCTGATGATCCTATCCTATCCAGCCTCTGATGATCCTATGTCTTGCCATATGGGAGACAGGGAAGGAGCAGTAGCAGTGCATGTGTCTGGGGTGATTGGCAGAGTAGGACTGAGTGCTCTAGCATTCACGGAAAGGGACGATGCCAGTGCATCACCCCACCCCTACACCCTCCAGTGGCTGATGCCATTACAGCCCAGTCACAGGACACTGGGCATCCCACATTCCCAGGGGCACTGAAATACAGCACTTTTTTATGGGGCGCTACATCTATTCTTGTCTCATAACCCGGCCCTGCAGGTTTCACACACTGCGAAATCAACCCATCGAGCACCCTTCCAGTATCGCCCCTTCATGGAGGAAAAAATCATTAGCTCTGAAAGGCAACTTCAAGACAATGGCTTAATTACACCTGCGGGGGGAGGGCGGGCTGGGAACCAAGGTGGGTGCTGTACAGTACTGTATCAATAAGCCATGGCATTGATTGCATGGCAGTAACACGATTATATCGCACGCATCACAGGTGCGGGAAAGCAAGTTACTGCTCCGTTTACCTCCATTCCAGTGGTGTCAGCTTGCAACACAGCTGCTTCTCTTTTGGCAGTAACTATTTGACTTGCTTCATCACCCTGACCTTGCAACCCACCACTTGTGTAATGCCAAGCAGCCCCGGAACATCTGGGGCCTGTGTGCCTGTGATGGCATGTGGTGCTCTAAAGTTATGTGTCCAAGCTTCCTGCTGGTGCAAATGGGTGAAAGCTCCTTTGACTTCAGTGGTGTTTTGCCCATTTACATCAGCAGGGAATTGGCCCATAGTAGGCAGGACTGCACTACTCTAACATAGCAAAGCCACAGTGAGTTACAGGGGTCAATAACACCAGCATTTACACCATCATGTATTCCGTGACTTCATATACAGAAAACGCTATAGGAGAAATCCACAGAACACTTTAGCTCATTGCATTGGTACTAATTTTCCTATCCTCTCCACCTCTTAAGCCCTCGAGTCTAATTGTCACGGTAAGTTTGTGCTACAATTCTCACCATGTGACCCAAGGCTGGTTTTCCATAAATCCAGTTGTCCAAATATTAATGTCACAATTGACAGTAGCTAGAAAGAAACAGGTTAGAAAAGGCAAATCTCAATTTGAGGTTTAAGTTTCTAGCTCTGAACAAGGTTCTAGTCTTTCAAACTGGGTCTGGTCTCAGATTAACTATTGCCCAGGTTGGAATTTAGGACTGAGATCTGTTTAATTTCAAAGAGAGGGAGATTCTGCATTTACAGCGCAAGAGAGAAACAGATCTGGGGCAGGATCTTTTGTTTTACAATATAAATAAAATGTTAATAAAAGAAAACATGTATTTATTTATTTTGAAGGATCTTAGAAGCTTGTAATGTTGGTATCTATCTATCTATTTATCCCCATACACACTCATCTATCTATATACTATGGGGCCCAAGGTTCACCACAGGGGCGTTGTCTAGACTAGGATTTGGACAGTGCTAGCTAACACATTAACAGCCTAGTGTAGACAAGGCAGTGTACCTTTAACACCAGGGAAATTGATTGAATTAACTCTCCCTTCGCTGACCAGCTGCAGCAACCTGGGCTCTGTCTTTGCAGAGGAGCAAAGGGCATTTTTGGGGCAGACACTGGGGGTTTGAGGCTATCTGTGAATGAGTAAAACCCCTGAGCTGAGCCAGAGCTGAGCCCCTGCACCGTGGGAGCTACCTTGTAATTCTTCTGGGCTCCATGAAGCTGGGAGAGTCACGCCTCCTCTTCCTTATAGGGGAATAGCTTCTGGAGCGGCGCCTGGCCCGGGCAGGATCCGTGTCACTGTGCCGTGTTCGGGGCTCGTGGTCTTTCTCTCTGGATCCAAACCACACATGTTAGCTGGGCTGCATGCATCGTGGTGTGCGCGCATGTCTGTTACAGGCCTATACATATGTCCTGTGTGATCTGTGTCGGTGTGAGTCCACATTTGTGTATACATGCTGACCCCATAGGTGGATCATTGTGTGGAATGGAACCCAGGACCTGTGGAGTTAAAAACAAGCCTCTACTGGCTGAGCTAAAGGAACAGCGCTGGTAGTTTGGAGGCAGTAGCAGACTCATAAACCCCTTGCCTTGTCTAGCCACTAGGGCAAGACAAGGAGCTACACCATGTTAGCTCAGGTTACAGCTGTGACCACACATGACTCCATGGGTCATATAAGAGCTGGCGCTGGAACAGGTCTGTTCGGTCCCATCTAGTCCACCTCACAGGTGCCAGTGCAGGATTCTGTCTGCTTTGCTTTGACTGTCCCACGAGATGGGGCTTCCATCGCTCGTCCACCTGTGCGTATCTACACCCAGACATGTGGGCAGGCTGGCTGCAATGGGGCTAGCCCTGGGGACCACGCAGCAGCCTCAGCTAGTGCAGAATGTGGCAGCATCTCCATGAGGTGGTCACCCTTGTGTGCCCCAGGCTGCCCCGGTTGCCCTCAGATCTCTGGGTGCAATTCACCACCCTCTGCCGGATCCATTAAGCTCTCTGTGGTTTGGGTGCTGATCTTCTTAGAGATGCTGGTATCTCTCTTCCTGCCCTCCTTACCCCAGCCACTGAGCTCAACCAGGAGGGCTGGAGCCCTTGATGAGCATGTACAGAGGAGAGAAAACGACATTCCCAGTGAAGGAAGTGGTTTCCTTCACCTTGGTCTGACAGAGATTGTTGCCCTTCTGGCCATCGTTACAAAGCACATTTATTTACTCAAGCCTCTCCTGATTGGATGGGTTGGTGCGCAAGGCACATGTCTCCCATGGGTACATCTGACCCCATGTGTGTGCTGGTGTCCTTGTGCGAACACTGGCTGGGTGCCTATCTGTGCCGAAGTGTCTGCTGGCATCCTGACCTATGCCTTTGCCAGTGTGTCTCTGTGCCCATGTGGCCGCCCCACCCCGTGATCCTGTCTGGGGGGATGTGTGCTGCTGGGCCTCACCTGCTTGAGTTTTTTTTTCTGCGATGGAGACTGGCTCCGGCTCCGTGCTGGTCTTTTTCTCCCGGGATCGTGACCGGGATTTGGATTGGGGAGCCGCTGGAGCTCCAGGAGCTGCTCTGGGACAGGCTCTTCCTTCTCTCGGAGTTGTGCCTGGAGTGCTTGACAGGGGACTGGGAGCCGCTGTTTGGCCTGCCCCGGTGGTGTCTGTCCTTTACCCTGCAAGACCATTGGATCAGCCAGTCAGTCACTATCTCGCCCCACTCACTGTCACCCGCTGGCCTCCACCATGTTTCCAAGGAGACTGGAACACCCTACCCCACTTCCAGTTGAGTCCCTTGAGAACAATTGTGGCGTGGGCATCCAGGAGCAACAACAGTTAGGGCCTGATTTTTAGAAGTGCTGGGCACCCATAATGCCAAATGATGTCAATGGGACCCTTGGGTGCTCTGAAAATCAGGCCATGAACATTCAGTGACCCCACATGACTGTGTCAATTAGGGTGCCCATCAATGGACTAATGTGGGACTAATTTTATTCTTAGTAGAATGACTACTTCTGCTGCCAAGGCACTCCCTATACCATATCTAATTAACCTATGGAACTCACTGCCACAAGATAATACTTAGGCCAAGTTTAGCAGGATGCAAAAAGTCTGAGACAGTCATATAAACTAACAGGGACCTCAACAGTTCCATTAGATGGGACAAAGTTTTGTGAAAGGGATACAAATCCTCATGCTTCAGGGCATAAGCCAACCATTCACTTCAGGGGTCAGGAAGAAGCTTCCCCAAGGAGCAGATTTTCCACAATTGTCCACTAAGGGGTTTCTAGCACCTTCTTCTGAAGCATCTGGCACCAGCCACTGTGAGGACACGGATTGTATGGACCAATGGTCTGATACAGCCTGGTGATACCTGTCTTCCAAGTATTGGGAAACAGAGGCTACAGTGGTTTTGAGTTGCAGTGTATAGTGTCTGATCCCTGATTCTCAGGGGATTGACCATGTGCTCCACAAGAAGAGCAGAAGAGAATAAACTGGAAGCAGCTTTTCTCCTTTAGGCGCGTTTCCCTGCAAACCTGGAATGTGCACACCTGAAACCTGCATCTCTCGGTCTGGCCCTGTTCCAATACCATTTCCAATCTATAGACAGGGCAGATAAGAGCGAGGCAGGAGGGGGTCCCACTCACTGGGCCAGAGTCCTGTGCAATGAAAGCCCGCTATCCAGCCTACATTTCCCCTTCCTTAATGCTCCCACCCAGCCGGAGCAATCGTGGTGTGAATGCCCTTTGGAGCCATGTAACCTGCACTCACATCTCCCCTTTAGGAGCTCCTCTGCCTAGTGGGTGGAACCCCAGAAGCCAGTCCCTCCAGTGCCAGGATCATTTCCACCATTCTTCTCTGCGCTGCTCCCAGCCTGCCAGTCAAACTTTGCCCCACAGTGAACACTGGGTGCTGGGGCGATCACATCATCGCCATCAGAAGGGGCCCTGTTAGCTCAAAGGCCTCTGCTTATTGGTCTCTCTCTCTATCACAGCCCTCCTCCCCATGGCATCTCCACCTCTCGCATGCTTTAATGTCTTTACTCGGCTCCTGCTGTGAGACACATTGGACAGGCAGAGAACTGTGGCCCGGAAAGGCAACGAGACACCCAAGGGAGTGCAGGGAGTTTATGGCTGGGCAGAGAATTGAACCCAGCTATCCAGGGTGAAACACCAGTTGACCTCATGGGTGGAGGATCAAGCCCTGCAGGCAGCAACTGGGCTCTGAGGTCTCCGGGGCCCCTCCCTTCATGGCCCGACTCTTACTTTTTCAAAGTGCGCCCCATGGTTCTTCTCCGCCCCCCGCGCCGCCGGGTAGGGGTGTGAGCAGGCCGACCCCTCCGAATCGCTGCTGTAGTCGGTGTGGCTGAGCGAGTGGGGTGACTCCTTCTGGGCCAAGGCCTTGGCCTTGCTCCTCCCCTTGTGTTTGTGCAGCGACGCGGACCGGGAGCGGCGTCGGTGGAGGTTACTTGTCCCCTCCGGAGCATCGGCCTCCTTTCTCCGGCGACACGACCGGGGGCTTCTGGGGCCGCGTCTGCCGCCCTTGGAGCGGGGGGATGGCGGCCGGTCTTGACATGCCCCCTGGGAGAAGGGGACGTAGGAGTCCAGCCTCTGACGGGAAGAAAGAAAACGGGTGGGGAGGAAAGAAGAGAAGAGAAGAGAAGGGGAGAGAGGTCTTTAAAGGGGAACCCCAAGCCAAAAGTGCAATTCACAACGTCAATGCACATTGCATAAGGCAGGCTACACAGAACTCTACTCTGAATCTGCCCTCCTGCTCAGCCTTTCGACCTCAACAATGCAGCTCATGCAAATCTCCGCATGCAAAACACAAAAGAAATCCATAAATCAAAAACTGGAAGAAGGGAGGGAGACTTCAAATGAAAAACCATCTGAAACGGAGTTTAAAAAACCCCCAAAATAAAACTGTGTGTAAACACCAAACGAACCAAAAAAAAAATAAATAAGAGAGGTTGGAGGGGGAAAATAAATTGGACTTAATGAGGAAAAAACCAAACCAAACCGGGATGTTGAAGGGAAACGGGCTGAGGGAAGGAATGGAGTGGTAGGTCTTATACATAGTGTTTGGGTGAAACAAACCAAGGTGTGAGGAAGACAGCACAGAAAGATGGCGAGGGGTGGGGCCGGGAGGTAATGGGGGCGGAGTGGGGCGGGGGGGGGGGGGAAAGTATAAAAAAACAAAAAGAAGGAAGAGAAACATTAAAGAAAAAAAAAAGAAAAGAAAACTCCACAAATGTCGTCATTACTGAATAAACGAATGGTTTCTGAACTCTTCCTGGGAAACTGTTTTTATCTGTGAGTGCAGAGCCCTGCTGAGTTTTCATCAGCGCTCTACATGGACTCCTGCTTTCTGCTTCCATTTTTTTTTCCTTTTTGTTAAATTCTGATTTTTTTTTTTTAAGTCCCTCTTGGTTAACATCCACTTACCAAAAAAGTGGCATTTCCTCCTTTAGTAGGTAAGGTATGAAGAGAAGGGAAAAGCGGGGCAATATAAGTGCATCATTAGATTCACAAAAATGCAAGAGAGAACGAGAGAGAGAGAGAGAGAGAGAGAGAAAGAAGAGAAATAAAACAAAACAACTCACTTCTCCTAGGCCTTGGAAACATCAACCATGTGAGAAACCAACTCTAGCTGGATTTGCATTTGCATCAGCTCTGCTTTGTTTGGTAAGCAAGTTCAGCGTAGGAGCCCCGGTTTTTGGTTGGTTGGACGGCTTTTACTTAAAAACATTGAGTTCAAAGCCTTTAGAGTCTGCATATTTCACCCAGTGCCCTGCTACTTTCACCCATTCAATAGCACAGTATCGGTCTGCCAGATCCAGCAAAGGCCTATAAGAAATTCTCAAGGACACTCTTGGCAATGAAATCCCATGGTGTGGATGGGAGCGGGGCAGTAGGGAAGTGGTACCAGCAAGTTTTTCCCCCCAGTGGTAATATTCCAGAATCTAGCCAATGGCCCAAGTGGCACAAGAGAGGCCTGTGAGAAAGCAGTACAATTTCACATTGACTCTTAGCTATGATCTGGTGTGAGCCTGCATGTCAGCTAGAATCCCATCTTGCATGGAATCACTGTGGCTGGATATGAAATATACACACGGATTTGCACAGGAAGGGCTAGCTTCTGGGCCCTCACAGTACCGCAGCAAAGCGAATGGGGGGAAACGGGGCACTGTCTCCCCTGGTTTTAAATCAATGTAAGCGAGAGAAAAAGCCGCTGACGCTGTCTGGAACCGTGGGTGGAGCTGTCTTTTCATTTCATTCCAGCTGGGTGAAGACACCCGCTGGCGACTGAGCTGCCCTGCCCAGTGCTGGCCGACAACTCAACTAGCCTTCGACTACAAAAGACAGTGGGATCAGCCTAATGCACCCCACTAAATAAAGTGACTCAATAAACGGAGTCGTCTTGTGCTGCCATGCTGTTCATGGCATCCCCGCCTGTTGGGTTCGCTTGCCTATAGGGCTCTAGTGACACTGTATAAGCATTAGCTGAGTCAGACTCCTTTGGGAGAGCTCAGCAGTATTCCACAGATGGGGACACTGAGGTGCAGAGCGGTTATGCTCACTCCCCTAGACCACACAACTTGAGTGGCTGGCTCTTGGGCTTCTATTTTATCCTCTGCCCATTTGTACAACCCGTGGAAGCGTGTGATATGCTGACAATAGAACCTAGCAATGGTTCCTTCTAATTACTGTCAGTGCACACTGCCCCGGGAATCACACAGATATAGACTATTTTAAGTCACACAAATGTTTGTAAAAGAACAGGAGGACTTGTGGCACCTTAGAGACTAACAAATTTATTTGAGCATAAGCTTTCATGAACTACAGCTCACTTCATTCACGAAAAGCTCATGCTCAAATAAATTTGTTAGTCTCTAAGGTGCCACAAGTCCTCCTTTTCTTTTTGCAAATACAGACTAACACGGCTGCTACTCTGAAACAAATGTTTGTATGTTTCACCTAGCATGTATCTTAACCCCACTCCAATTATAGGAACTTAGGGCTGATACTGCTTCAAGGGGAAAAGAGCAAAATCATGGGCCATTAAAATCAATGGAAAGGCTCCCACTGACTTCAGTGGGCTTCGGATCAGCTGGGTGAGGCTGAGTATCTCCAGAATCCCTGCAAGTAGTTATAGCCTGTTCCTTCGAGCAGCCACAGGCCATTGAAAAGAGGTTGAGCTAATAAACTGGGGCACAAAGAGGGGTCCTAAGTCTACCCTTAACACTGCCCCACTCTCACGTGCTTTTTTCCCTTTACTGGATTTTCACCTCCCTGTTGCAGTAGTGCTCTCTACCAAGTCACACCTGATAACACAATTGTTTTAGTCACATGTCTTACTTTCATTCTCACCAGTGCCGCTTGCCATACGTCCTTACAGTTCATGCTGCTGTTTATCCTTAGCTTCGCCGGGGGGTTAGAGGGCCGACGAGAATAACGGATCCGTGCCCCTGGCTGGATTCAGAGCTGCACTTACCCAAGCCGCCTGTGCACTGTAATTCTGATCTGAAGCCCCGCCTGTGGCTCTGGCGCTGGGACCCCACCCAGCTCTGCCCCAGCACCTCGCATCGGACCTGGATTAGCCCCCTGCTATTCCAGCCCTGGGACTTCACAAGGGCCATAATATCGTACACTATGACAATCCTAGGTCTGGCTAAGCAGAGAGTCCCAGCTGCGGCGAACAGATTTGGGGCCATTGCTGGCTAGAGATTAGCCCGAGAGTGAAAAGTTGATTGCCCGGTGGGGCAGGACCCAGCCCTAGCGCTGCCATGGGAAAGGCTGTAGCATCCCCCTAACCAATGCTAAAGGTGGTTTGCAGCCTCTTCAAAGGGGAATTGGGTTGGCCTGAGCGGTACCTGGTAGGCAGCTCTGGAGACTGACGTCCTCTCTTTACCTACAGATCAGACTCGGCTGCACGAGTTTCTCCCACCCCGCCCCAGTGTCTCCACACTGCTAGGGAGACATTGTGTCCTACGGGCGAGGATCTGTCTCCCGGAGCTCTTCTGTGCTGGGCCGGCCAGCACGGGGGGTGTAGTGAGGGGAGTTTACTGACATGGATTCCAGTGCAGGTGGCACTGACTGGAGACCATTGGAATTCACAACGGAAAAAGGCTGGCTGCCCGTTGGAAACCTGGGCCCCTTAATATAACTTTAGGCTCCTAAATCCAAGTGGCCTCCTATTCAGAGCTGCTCCCAGTCCCACTTTCCTCTAGCTGCCAAGATTCAGGAAATCGTTCCTATGCTATACCAAGGGGGTCAAGGTGCCCAACTAAGGGTTTTGGTGCCCAACTCCTATTGGATTCCAGTGAGATTTGGGCAACCACCTAACTCCCTGGGGCTCCTCTGAAAGACCCAGCCTGGTACTTAAGGTTAGGCTCCTACATTCATAAGCACTCCAAGGGAAGGAACATCATGCAGTCAGACGTTTCAAACCCAGAACAACTGCAAACCGGGCACAGGGAGGTATAATCACCCAGCGACATGCCCTTGACTCACTGCATGAGCATTTCCACTCTCATCTTCTGGCTCAAGGACACCCACTCCCCTCCCAGGTCAGATTCTCCTGCCCAGGGGCTTTGTAACATCTTCACCCCCATGATTTATCCTTCCTCACCCCCAGCTCCTCAGTGTCACAGCCCAGGGATGCTTGTTCCTGCATTTCCACCTTGTGTCTACATCTGAGGATTCCCCCTGTGCCCCACATCATGGGGTCCCTGACCTTATCTCACGTCCTGGGGGCGTCCCTGGCCGAGGAGTTTCCCTGGCATCTCAGCACCTTCAGACAAAACGAACAGTAACAACAGTCATAGCGAATCAAAACTGCAAGCAACAGTCCTGGACTAAGCGACTCACAATGGCGCACAAGTGGCTAGCGTTGAGACCTGTAGCAATCCTCTCGGCTGCACTGGGGAAGCAAACATCCATGATCATTGCTCAGACGGTTGAGCGAACCTGTTGCGCACAGATGGAAAACGTATGCCGTTCTTACAGGACTGAGCCCCACTTCACACTTATTCAGACACTTAAGGCTGACATTTTTGACACTGATGGTAATTAACCGAGGGAACAATTTCCCAAGAGCCCTGGTGGATTCTCCATCACAGACAATTTTTAAATCCGGATGGAATAGTTTTCTAACAGCTCTGCTCTAGGAATTATTTTGGGGCAGGTCTCCGGCTTGTGCTGTGCGGGGGGGGAGGGCAGGCCAGGTGATCACAATAGTCCCTTCTGGCCTTAGCAGCTATGAATCTACACCCCCGTCACAACAACAACCAACTCCTCCCTGACGGGAGAGGTGCTTATCTACAGGTGAACATAGCGCATTCAAAGTGGAGATCTCTGCTCTAGTTACCTAGTTCAGACCAGGCGGCCAGTTTTTACCGTTAGGTTTCTGAGTTAGGTCACCTGCTTCCACACCTGGGTGCCCAAATCGGCACATAGGCCCAGATTTCAAAAGGTGTTTAGGAGTGGCTCTGCTCAGCATCGCTGTGCCTAAGTGATTTGGGAGCCCCAGGCCCAGATTTCTAAGGGATTTGGGTGCCTAATTCCCACTGAAATGAGACTTAGGCACCCACATCACTCTTGACAATGAAACTTAGACTCCTAAGTCAGTTAAGAGTCGCACTGCTGAGCAGCACACCACGTAAACGCCTGTCAAAAGCTGCAGCCTTTAAGGATCTGGGCCGTAGCTATGTGCTACAGATTTAGTTCTGATCCGAGGACCCGAAGGCTCCATTCTCTCCCCATTCAAGTCAATGATAAAGCTCCTGTTGATTTCAATGAGCTTTGGCTCAGACCTCAACTGCACAGCTGGGTGACTTGATTAAGATGCCCATGTACAATAACAGGACTGTGCCTCGGTGGAATCAGGGCAATTTCTGCATGTGCAGCCTGCCTTTCAGGGACTCACATAGGTAGGGTTTAGATGGGCCATAGGCAGCAGCATTGCTCAAGGTTTCCAGCTGAATTTTGTCTGGGACATCACAGCTCGGTGCCATGGGTATGCTGGTGCCCCCAGCACTTGGGATGAGAGAAGTGACCCAGGCAGGAGAAAAAAGTTGT
This sequence comes from Dermochelys coriacea, assembly GCF_009764565.3. Lineage (NCBI taxonomy): Eukaryota > Metazoa > Chordata > Testudines > Dermochelyidae > Dermochelys > Dermochelys coriacea. The sequence goes on from NC_050084.1 coordinate 19,736,881, forward strand.
ATTGTAAAAGGGACGCGCTTAAATTTCCTTGCAAGCAAACTGGTAATTAGCAGGGCTGGGAAGCGGAATCTGGGGAAAGCTCATGAGTGTTAGCGAGGCTCTGGGGAAGATATACAGGATGGGACTGAAAGTCACCCCACCTTTAAAATGTACCTGGATGTGGCAGGGCTCCTTTAATAAGCTGCTGTGGGGACTAACTCCCCCAGGTTGGGCGGACAGTAGCCACTGATTCAGGCTACTGAGTACATACACCGCAATTACATCCAGTGCCCAGTAACTGCGTACTTGGGTGGGAAGACACAGCCCACTTCATTTCCCTTCCTAGCATGCTCTCCCAGGATTCTGCAGAGCTGACACTGAGCGGCTCGGTCAGGCTCTGGCCAATTACACTCTTGTAACAGTGAAAATGACCGTGCACTAATTTCCGTTCTTTTGACCCTTTACCAAGACAGGGAGCGAGAGAAACTGCAGGTCTGCTTGTTGAGCTATAGCTACCCTCCAGACCTACCTCCCTCTCTCTGTCTGTATCGGTTTCTTTGTTATCTCCGCTAGCACTGGGAGTGGTGGAGAGAGTCATCCTAAAATGCATTGTCAGGAATAAAAGCAAAATTGACCAACATTGTAACATTTAACCAGAGAAGCTCAAAGTCAACAGTGAGCAGGCTCCATTTGTGAGGATGCTTATTAAGTTGACAATGCCTTAAGGGGCTGGGAGGGGTTGGAATACCTCTCCCCAGGCTTAGAACCCAGTCCCCGCAGACATGTGGTTCCTAGCAGGCGGTGGGCTACTAACAGTGGTAAGCACGGTGGGTGAAATTCACCCTTGTGCATCGACCCTGTGCATGCATTACGTCCCTGTAAGCGCTAATTGTAAGGCCTTGTTTTGGTCCCGTGAATTTCACTCTTGTGCTAAGTTAGCACGGCCAAGCTTTTCAAAAACGAGCCCCTAACGCAGGGCTCATGAAGCCATACGTAGGTACCTGGCTCATTCCCATAGTAGTGAAGGGGAGTTCTGGGAGGCTGGTCACTTCTGGCAATCAGCTAGGTACCGCAGTACCAGTTTGGGAACCTAGGTGTGTGTCTTTGAAAGGCATCCTCCCCACCCCCGTATTTGCATGATCAGGCCCATCATTTACAACATGCTTTCTGGCCTCAATTCAGCAAAGCACCTATGCACATGTACTAAAGTCAATGGGACATAAACAGGTGCTTAAAGTTAAGTATGTATTTAAGTGTTTTTCCATATAGGTACGATTTGCTGAATCAAGACCAAGTCCAACCAAAATTGCTTCTTGCTTTGCTTCTTAGCTTGAGCCAGACATCACAAATGGAACAAGAGGCTGATTAGAAGATGACAAAAAGGTGAACATCTCTATATTTTCTCTCCCGTCCCCCTTAATGATCTAAACTTCCTAAACTTTCAATAACCCAAGAAATAAACAGGCTGGAATAATCATTAGAATCGCTGGTCCTTTTTCGTTTGGTCTTGTCTCTATTTGTCATTAAGTTTGTTTGTCTTGTTACCCAGCCCCTAAAAAATCACAGAGGAAATCAAATTGACTAGACAGAATTATACCATTTATGGAAACAAACACAAAGTTGGAGGGCTAAAACACACAGAAATGCATTCTAACAACGGAACAAGAAAAGGGGCAGGAGGAAAGGAAAGAAAGAAAGAAAGAAAAAAAATTACATGGACAAAAAAAAAAGTGAAAGAAGAGCATGGCTTTGTAGCTAACTGGGAAAAATAATACAAGTTAAAAAATTATACAGAGCCACCAAAAAGACAAAATGAAAGAGAAAAAGAGAGAGCGAGAAAGAGAGAGAGAGAGAGAATAACATTAAATCAAGCTACGGTGCTTTTCAACAGGCTGATCTGCAGAAGTGAACGTGCAGAGGCGGACAAAATACCTACCTTCTGCTTTGTCAGTGACAGGAATGCAATAATAAAAAAGAAAACAATAAACTCCACATTTGGAGTGCAGAATGGGAAAAAGACAATGACTCTTTAGTAATGTGATTTAGACCCTTTTGTGATCAAGTTTGCTTTGTTCTGAACTGGTTTGGCTTGTTGGCATTGGTCTGGTTTTCACTGATCTTGTTCAGTGGGTGAACGAGGCAGCCGTATTGGGGGTTCGTTTGGTGGTTCAACCAGCCCTCTAAATAGCAGCGCTTCTGTTCTGTTTTAAAGTCTCTACGTACCATCACAAAGTCCCAAAGAGCATGCAAGTAAGCAACGGATGAAGGCAGAACATGTCAAGGTTTACTGGGTTATTTGGGCACTGGGGTAGGCTAGGAGTGGCCCACAGGAAAAAAAAAAAGAGAGAGAGAGAGAGATAGCAGAGAGTGAGTATGGGAGAGAGGAAAAGAGAGAGAAGGGAAGGGAAGGGAAGCCAACCAGAGTGAAAGGATGGGATGAAAATGTGAATGGTCCACTTAAAAGGGAAGTCAGCTCCACCTGAACATTGACAATATTGTTTGTTTGCCCCCGACAGGCCAATATTTCTCCCAGACTAATTTTAGGGGTTGGGTTTGGTGAATACACAGTTCAAGAAACGTACCCAGTCACTCCCTATTTCCAAGCTCCCTGACTGTTCTCTTGGGGTTGAAGGATGAGCAATGCTGCCTGGTGGATGATGTAGTAGTAGAGGTGTCAAGCCCCACTCCACCAAAGCACGTAATGTGGCCAACTCTTATGATGTTACCCTAAAGCTTATGCTCTTGGGTTAAAGCTTCCGGTCCCGGAGTTGCGAATTCATGAGAAACTCAGCTGTCAGGTTCTAGTCCCTGTGACTGTGGGGCTAAGCTCGAAACCGACTTGAATTCATTTCCATCCTACACAGGGTTTACAGTTTGGTTCAATGGCTCTCAGCACCCACACTCTACAAATTGTTCCAGAACTAGGGCAGAGACTGTCTTTTTGTTCTGAGTTTGTACAGTGCCAAGCACAGTTGGGCTCTGGTCCATGACTGGGGTTCCAAGGTGCTACCACGATACAAATAAATAAATACATAACAAGACTAATTAGATCTCGTTACTGACTTTTGTGCCTTGACAGCAGAAAGAAAAGGACATATGTTTTTTGTGGGGGAGGGGGCTAGATTTTGAATTTGGAAATAAGTCCAGCGACTTTTCTTATCTGCACAGTTGTCTTCCCTTTTAAATTCTCTGTTCAAAATATGGGGATGGAAATACAATGTTCAACGGTTGTGGCTATTAAGATAACAGCTGCTTTTTTTTCCTTCTCCACATTAACACACAGCAAAGCAAAGAAATTCTAGGATGACACAACAACGACAGGAAAAGAAATAGAGAAATATAGAGTTTGCATTTCTGTACGTCACGAAGGGAAAATAAATCAATGATTTTTAAAAAAGGAAACTAAACAAGGAAAAAGCACGTTCAGTTACCCTTCCCTCCCCCTTAGCCCTGCTTCTGCTGAGCAAGAAATGGAATTGTATATTACCGTTTTCAAACAGGAGGCTAAAGAAAAACACAGATGGGATTAAAAAGAAAACAAACCAAAAAGAGAGAGAGAGAGAGAGAGAGAGTTGTCGGAGAAAGGCACAGCCAGCGCTTGTTAACAAAAGGAACTCGTGCTTATTCAGCCGTGACTCTGATATGATGGGGCAGCAACGAAGGGACACAGAGATGGGGGGCTCTTTTTGGTAATCTCTGCATCGTTATCCAAACGACATGGTCAGCAGTTTGCTAAATCCACACGGGACCTTTGATCCGGGGGGTTGGGATTTCAGGGAAGGGTTCACAAAGACTAAGGACAATCGATAAAGCACCATGGGTTTGTGAATTGGGGGGAGGGGTGCTTGTGGGATGGGAAGCAGAATCATAATAAAAATAAGCCATATTAAAAAAAACTCCCACAATATAGAAGAAATCAAAGAGCCGCTCCAGGAATTGGACTGAAATCTCTGGTTTGGGCAACATGATTGTTAGTGGGAATTAGCCTCGAAGGCAGTTGGGGACTGGGAGGAGGGAAGGAAAGGAAAGGGAATATGAAAATGTAAAATTTGATTGCCAAAATATACTAGAGCCGTAGGATTGCATTTTCTTCAGGCTACTATACACATTCTCCGCCCCATGCAATAAGATCTCCAAAGCCATCTCATCACATCCTGATTGTTACAGAATGAGCAGGAAATCAATCCCAGCTCTTTCCACTCTGTCCCAAAGCCCGACCAAGTCAATGCAGAGACATCTGACTTGGACAGACTTTTGATCAGGCAGCATCCTGATACAGGAGGCAAAAAAGGAGGTCTCTGGTGCAAAGCTTGAAAGCACAGTTCAGAGTTCAAAGGCAGAACACTTCTCCCTGGCTCAGGGTGGCGCTCTGAGCACTGCCCTTGGGAGAAGCCCCCTTGGCCAGAAATCCCTGGGGAAACCTGTCCTAAAGCAAAGTTCTCTGTTACTAGAGCGGAGTGGAAAGGGGGATTTCTGTCCTGTGGATAATTCCGATACTTCAGCATTTGTTTTTGTCCCAAATTGGACAAAAAGCTGAAAAATATGGACATTTTTCTTGGACTGAAATGTTCTGAAAAATGCCAATTTGGAAATGGCGAATGCTTCTGTTTCAGCAGTTTTGGTGGAAATGAAACGTTCCGATGTTCCCAAATTGAGATGTTTCCTTGCAGTTGGTTGAAATGACCCAGACTGTTTCGTTGTGAGTCAGTTCAACATTAACCGGCATTTCCCTAGTGTGCCGCATTGCCTCATGGGAGCTGGAGTTTGGATGGGACATGCCCATTCTCCTCTATGGGCCGGATTCTATGGCCAGACTACATTTCCCATGATGCACCACACCATTCAATAAGAGGAGAAACTATGTTACATCATGGAAGACGCAGTCTAGCCAGGGTGCCTGACCCACAGGAGAGAACAGGCTCTTCAGATATCCTGAACTACAAGTCCCATGAGGCAATGCTGTTGTTCAATGCTGAACTGACTCAAAATGAAACATTTTGGATCTGTTCAACAGACCAAAACCTTTGGGCGAACTAACCCAAAATGAAATATTTTGGTTCCATTTTCTTGATGGAAAAATGGAAATTTTCTTCCAGAAAATTTTGATTTTGCGCAAACTACATTTTCCGTCAAAAATCATTCAAATGGAAAATTTCTGATCAGCTCCCTCCATTAAAGCCTTCTGCTGGGGGTGGAGGGGCATCTTTTTGTAAGGGTGGAGGTGTTCCTCAATGATAGGCAATACTGCCAACTAAAATACTCAAAACCCAAGAGTCAGATCCATCTAAAATCATGAGATTGGCTTAAAAAGCCATGAGATTTTTTTTAAATAAATAAATGTGGTGCTCTTTCTGAGGAAAGGCAGTGTTGCCTAATGGATAGGGCATGGGATTGGAGGTCCAATTCAACTCCTGACTGCTGTTCAGTGACCATGGCCAAGTCCATTCACTGTGCCTCATTTTCCCCATCTGTAAAATGGGGATAATGACCCTGACCACCGTTATGAAGTGCTTTGAGATCTAAAGATGAAAAGTGCTATACAAGAGCTAGGGATTTTTTATTATTTTTATTTGTCTCTTCTCTGAGCCTTTAGGTTTCACATTTTCAAGCATTTTTCCACAACCAGGAGGGCTAGAAACTTATTAAGAAAAAAACCAAAGATTATGATTCTCTCATAATCACATGACTCCAGGAGGTGGGGTTTTAAGAAAAACTCCAAATAGCACGAGACCTGCAATAAAATGATCAGAGCTGGCAATTCAGGACAGGCACACGGAAGGCAGAGCTGGTGGAAGCGCAAAATCTCCCTTCATGGGCAAATATTTTTGCAACTGGAAGTGCTGGATTCTGTTTGCTGGGATTTACATCAGCTCATTCATTGCTCTTGAGTATTCAGAGGGTTGCTGTGGGAGGCCCAGAATCCTTACAAACAGCCATTTGTCCAAACCTTTGTATCGAGAAGTGCTTTGCTCACTAGTTATTCCTGACTATTGGGCTATTTCCTATTTAAAGTCAGGAATCAACCCCCCCACCCCAACTCAGGTGGACAAGGAGGCTAAAGCGGAGCATGTGCTTGAGGCAGCTGGCTGGTGAATGTTGTGTGCAATGGATGCTGTCAAGACAGCCTATTTTCCAAGTACTAATGAACGAAGCACTGGATAGAAACCAGGCAGCGTGAGACATTCGCTGACCAACAAAGGGGGTAGGGGCCCACGCTTGCAAAGGGATCTGTGTGCACAAATTCCTGCTATCCAAATGGCGCAAGGTCTTGCACTAGCCTCTCCCTTTGTAGAGCTGCCAGGCTTTGTGCAGCCTCCTCTGTGACATGACACAGTCCCCGATTTCCCTCTTGGGATGCCCCAGTAGTGGGACAGGTGGGGGGAGGCAGCAGCTCGGCCCTGCATCCCACAGCTGCAGCGTGGATGGGCACAGCCCTGGTCAGAAGCCAATAGTGAGCAGGGGGGTTGGAAGGAATCGGGGGTGACTATGGGGGAGGGATACTTCTTTGGGAAGCAGAGAGACAGGAGAGCATGTTGGGGATGGGGAGAGCCAAGAGTATTGGGGGGGCTGTAGGGGCAGAGCTAGAGCAAGCTCCCCATTCTGTCCTTGTTTCTTACCCTCCACCCCATTATCTTAGCCTGAGCCCTTCTACTCCTACCCCCCACCCTGTTTTCTATGTCCCTCTTCTGCCCCTCTCCCCACCCCTCTGTATTCAGGTCAAGTTGCTTCCCCCTTCTCTATGCTGGCTGGGCGCTGTCGGGGGGGGGGGGCAGCGCATAGATGAAACACCGCTGATGCCACAGCAGTCCCTGCTGGCCAGGTGTAGCAATTGCTGGGAAAGCCTGGATCCATCCCTGTGGGGTCCCTGAGGCTCCAGCACAGGCTGGCTTTCCAGTCCTCCTCAGCGTCAGGCCTTGATCCTAATTTTCAAAGCAACAAATGGATCAAGCCCCCGCTACATCACAGACCAAATTCTGATCTGCGATCCCCGGCAACAGCTGTGCTTCTCTGGCACAGTGCAGGAAGGAAGCCCAGAAGGAAGCTTGTGAGAGCTGGGTCTAAACAAGGATGAGGCCCGGTATCTGTTCTGAATCCACAGCAGTGAGCCACAATGTTGCTAGTACAGATCTGTGCACTAGTGCAAGGTACGGACCAAACCAATCGCCTGTGCACTGCGACCGAGTCCCTGGTGTAAATAGCTCGCCATGTGCCTGCAAAGGGAACATGGCCTACTGTTCTGATTGTCTGCATTACAGAGAACGAGATCCTTCTGAAGTGGTAAGAACACCTAGCCCCATGCAGGATCAGGCCCATAGCTTGCTCACTCTTGGGTAGATGCTGGGGACGAGGGAGAGGCAGTTTGCAGGCCTACACATGCCGATTTGTTTCAGCAGCAGCATTCCCTTGTGCCTGGCCACACAGTAATCTGCAAACAGATTCAAATCTGCTCGTTAGCTCAATGCATTCGTCTCTCGGTTATTTGACATATGCTGCCTTGAGCAGCTGATTGGTCTGGAGGTCCCTGTCCAGCAAACAGTCTTCACACAACTCGCTCCTTCACCAGAGGTAGCTCATCTCATAGGGCAGAAAAATATGGTCTCAAATGCGATCCTGGCCCAGTTGTAAGAGACCTGATTCTGGTCTTGCTTACACTGGCTCCACACTCAGAGCGCCACTGACTTCAAGGGACTTACTAGGGCTTCACGCCAATGCCACAGAAATCAGCTCAGTTCCGATTACCCGAACCTCAAATACCCAGAATACATCCAGTTATCTCAAACAGGCTCACGGCGCCTGATGTGCATGAATTACACTGGTACTGAGTCTTTGGTCAAGCTGGGGTAAGCTTTGAAGGCAGTAGTGTAACATAGCTGTAAGTGAGAGGAGATCCATAGAGAACATCAGCTCCTCAGAAACTGCCAGCAACCCGAAGGATTCATTCGGCCCTCGGACAGCTGAGACTGGGGCCATACAGACAGACACAGCTGTTTAACACTGGGCTTGTGTCTAAACCGTGGTTCTCTGACCAATCACCCAAAGTGGGCGTCTAGGTCCAAACTTTATACTGGGCCCAAACAGATCCCCAGATCTGGCTCCAAACTCAGGCCCATCTCACTAACCCAGCCGCCTTTGACATTCCATACTTGGCTCTAACAGGAAAGGGCTGGATTTTTTGTTAGTTTAAACCCCCTTCATGCCTGTCCGAGATAAATCCAGGTGAGGTGCTGGGGCCCCATGCGTGCCTGTCAGCCGCCATGGCTGGTCACTCCAGCCTGAGGATGGAGCAGGCTCCCTCCCCTCAGCTTCAACAGGAGCCCTGTGCTCAGCATGCTGACAGGATGGGGCCCTGGGTGATGTGGGCAGACAAGCCCTTGGCAGCTGGGGTTCTGTCTCAGAAGCACCTGGGGATTTGTTTCACACAACCCTGGCTGGGGTTTAATGGGCTGAAGCAATTTGGATTCCAAGATTAGCTGAGAAAAACAAAACAAAAAAACCTGCAATAGCCAGTTTTAAAATTCGGCCCTCAAGCAGTAAGATCCCAAAGCACAGAACAGCCCTTCCCAGCAGGTGCTCAATGAACCCGGGCACCCCAGAAGCACCCAATGGCTCAGCGGTGAAAATACAGCCCTGCTGCGCAAGGAGCCTCCTTGCGCCCAGATGGTGTCCCAGTGAAGGTTGACGCGAAGGGCCGGCTGGGGAGTTCCCCGCATGAGGAGTCTGGGTTTGTGGAAAGGAGATTGCTTGCCTGCCTGCCCCTCCAGCAAAATCCCTCTGTCGGTTTTCTCATCCATCCGCTGCCGAGAGGTATCCTGAGCTCTGAGCTGGGTTCTGGGCACCGGGAGACCTTCCCCCACCTCGTGCCTCGCCCAGGGGAGCCACACGCTTTGATGGCCAGTGCCCCCAGGACACAGGAGGGAGCTGCCTGGGCTCAGTGACCATGTCTGGGGGTGGGTGGGGGGGATGTAGCCCGGCAGCCTTTGGCAGACCCAGTGCCTCCAGCAGCATTGTTCAGGCTCTGCGTGCCAGCAAGTGCTAGGGACACACTGCTGGATGCCCGGTGCGGTGCAAGCCACACACTGGCCAGGCTGTGCTAAGGGTGTTCTTGCTTCATAGGCTAAGTTCTGTGTTGGCCTGACTGAGTCAAGAGGACTCGTTTCAGTGTGAACTTGCCTCTGTGACTCCTGACCCAGGGCAGCTCAAAGGGCCCCCCCCCCGCCGAGGGCTGAACCCCAGAGAAGATGCGGATAATGAAGGATCATTTATAACTATCCTCAACTCCTACACAGCTTTTCATCACAAGATCTCAAAGCACTTTGCAAACATTAAGGGCTGGATTCTGACCTCAAAGAGACTGATGGAAATCTAAAGCGACTCCACCAACGTCAGGGGACATCCTCTGGCTTTAAAGTGGGGTTGGGGGGGTGAAATCTGAAGCTGGCCCTAGATAACGAAGCCTCCAGGCAAGTGTCGGTCATCACCCTCATTTTACAGATGGGGAAATTGAGGCACAGAAAGATTAAGCATCTTGCCTAAAGCCACTTAGCAAATCAGGAGCAGAGACAGGTCAGAATTCAGGAGTCGTCACTTCACTAAGCCCACTTTCTAAAGTCCCCCGGGGAGATTTTAAAACCCCACCATTTACCCTTCCATCCAGCAACTGTGGGAGTCTCCGTCAAGCATTCCAGCCTGTCCCTGGGTCTGGCACTGATACGTTTGCCTCAGTCAAGTCCAGCTGCAGTGTACAGCAAGCCAGTCACTGCCAAAATGCCAGAGGGATTCTGTTGAGCCTGCCCCTGGGATCTAACACTATGGTAATGGACTGGTCCAGATTTCAGCTGGGGAGCACATGCACTGGAGGGGGGCAAATGAAGGATGGTGTAATATTAGGGCAGTAGCTAGGTTCAATTCCCTGCACTGCCACAGGTTGTCTCTGTGACCTTGGTCAAGTCACTTAATCTCAGTTCCCCATCTGTGAAATGAGGATCACGGAAATGCTTTATCATAACTGGCACTATTTATCCCGGCCTCACAGGGGGCAACTACCAGAGCTGGTTGGAAATTTTCAACAGAACAGGTCTGTCAGAATCTGCAGTGTCGCTGAAATCAAAGTATTTTGCAGGAACATCTGGATTTCTGTTGAAAATGTCATTAAAATGTCATTAAAATAGTTTGGGCTGTTTCATTTCCTTTTGAGAAGGTACAAAATGTTTCATTTTGACTTTCTCATTTTGTTTTGTTTAGACTTGTAGATTATATTAAGTATATACAATAATAAAATTAATATTAATTATAGTTTAGGGCTCCACCCTGTGCAGAACCCACAAGCCACATGAAACTCACCCTGAACCCCAGCCAAGATTCTCTGCCTGGGGCCAGGTCCAGGTCTGAGTGAGCAGGGCCTGGCTTAGGCTCCTGGGGGACTCACCATCTTGCATGGTCTTAGCAAGATACAAGAAGCTTTGCAGATTTTACCAGGTTCCCCCCCCCCCGCCCTTGACTTTTTCAGGCTCCCAGGGATTGAGTTCTACAGAGAGAAACCAAGGCTTCCTACCAAGTACTAGGGCCCCATGGCTCTCAGGAAAGGCCTGAAGCTTTGTACGAGGAAGGAGGCTGTAGCCAAAGTGGGCACAAAGCCCCCAGACGCAGGGGGAATAGCCAACATCTCTGCAGCCCCTGCTCATGCAGAAGGACCAAGGTTAGCCATCCAGACCTACCGGCCACAGACCTTGCTCCTTCCATTGACTTTCATGGAGTAATGGCTGCAGGGTGTGGCCATGGGGAAGGATCGGAGAGCGGGGTTAGAGGGGAAGGCAGTGGGGGAGGATCCCGGCGGATGTGAGAGGAGGGCTCCTGCCACAGCGAGCTCCCAGACTCTACTGCGGCTGAGCTCCTTCCTAAGAGGGCTTCCGCCATTCTGGCTACGCCAGCCGCCCAGAAGCATCATGGGGAGGGTGTTTCACCGCCTGTATCAGAGACGCTGCTACCCCTTGGTTATTCAGTCGGGCCCACCGGGAAGTGCCACCCAGGGCGGAAGATGGCACTGAATGCTCCCCGCCCCTCCTCGGTGCCCTTGGGAGGAGTCAGTGAGGAGAGGGGGCAGCTGGAAAAGCCCCGCTATTTGCTCCCCTCAGGGATGTTTATTGGGAAATCTTGATGCAAACCAGGAAATAAATCTTGGAAAAGCACTTCCTGCTCCCACCCACACCACACGCCCCTCCGGCCACACCTGTCCAGTCCCCCGGGGCCTGGGCCCATGTCAATGGTGATGGGGTGGAGGGGCGGGAGGGTTCGGTCTGTGCATGGCACGGCCTGTCCGGCAGACACAGGCCAGGCCTCTGGCCCTGCCCCACGCCAAGAGCTGAGCTGCTCCTGCAGGATCGCTGAGCTGGCACAGCTGGGTTTGCCAGCCCCGGCTTTGCAAGCACTGAGCAAAGTGACTAGAAGGGAAGGGTAGATGATGAGGGGGGGAGGTTGGTGAGGTGGGGGAGCTGGGGAGGAGGAAGGCAGGGCAGGGAGGGGGCAAACCGTGGTAACAGAAAAGCATACATACATCCTGCTGTTTTTCACCCGAGGGACCATGGCTGTGCCGGCCATTCTGGGCGCTGCCCTTGTGCCCGTTCTGGTGCGGTGTGGCCGAGCGGCTGTGCCAGGTGCGAGAGGAGGACGGGCTGCGGCTGGAGCGGAGGCTGCTGGGCTTGTGTCTGTCCTCTCTGTGCTTGGGGGTTAGTCTGTGGGAGAAAGCGGAGGGCAGATGTCCACAGATGGGCTCCTAGGAGAAGTGAGGGGGCAGCGGCAGGCTGGCATAGCTCCAGTACTTTCTGAAGGCGAGCATCTCGCTGACCGGCATAATGCACATACACACAGTCACCGGCAGAGCTGCCCCCACAGCACCCTCTGCTGGCCATGCATGGTGCTACAGGCGCTCCCTGCCTCAGTTTCCCCCTCCAACATGGGTTCCCACCCCCGCTGGAGGTGGTGCCCTCGCTGAGCCCTCTGGCTAAGTCACTCACTAAACCTTAAACCCTTCCAGGGTAAGAAAAGGCCAAACAAACAAAAGGTTCTTCCACCCACTGGGCCTCTCTTCAGCCCAACCTGAGGGCTCACCCCCAGCCCTCTGGGCTCCCTTCCAGTCCCTCTGCTCTGGGACAGAGCCTTGACTCCTGGCTGCTTCTCTGGAGCCCTTCCAGACCCTGCTTCAGGACCTGCCACAGCAACCCACATGCTCCCTGTAATTCCTTCCCAAACTGAGCCCTCTGCCCTTTTAAAGCCCAGGTGTTTACCAGGCTGTCACATGACCCCATTAGTCCCTCCCCCTCCAGCTGAGAGGCAGAGAATTATGGCCACGGCAGGACTGATTGAACAGGGCTGGCTGGTCCAAAGCTGCCTGGCCCTTAAAGGCGCAGGCCATCCTGTTACACACATGCAGATACCTCTACACAGATGTATCCGCACACATACCAACATACACGCAAGGCGGGCCTGATTCTGACCTCACTTGTGGCATTTTATGTCACTGGGTCTCCACTGAGGTCACTCCTTCAGCCCTGACTGCTCCAAAAGCATGAGTCAGGCCTCCCAAAATCACGAGATTGGCGTAAAAATCAGATTTTTTTTTAAAAAAACCCAACCGTTTGGGCTCTTTATTTGCTGTCTGGTTTTGGAGCCTTCAGGAGTCACATTTCCAAGCTTTTCTCCTGACCCGCCAGGGCTGGAAACGCCCCCTGACTCCAGGAGCTGGGGCTTTCAGAAAGAACCCCCAGGAGTGCCAGGCTGGTGGTGCAGCGTGCTGCTGGGAGATCAGAACCAGGCCCCATCTTCTCGTCCCATAATACAAGGGGCGGTGAGAGCCAGGTCAAAATGGGGGAGCCTACAGATACATCGAGGCTCATGCGCACCTCTGACAGCCTCACCTGCACTCTGCTCACCCATCCCTTCCCAGCCCTTGACCCCAGAGCTGCCTTAAGTCCACCCCCAACAGGTGGAGTTTTCCCCCACCTCCAGGATGGGCCAAGGTTCCTTGGGGGACCAAGCTTACCGGCCCGGCGATTTGGAGTGGCTGTAATCTGATGAGAGTGAAGTGCTTTGAGAGCTGCAGCTGCTCTGCCTGTGGCATCTGCGGGCTGGGGAGTTGCTGGGGGATCTGCAAGGGAGAGGAAAGAGGGAGAGCAGGAGGGTGAAGGACCTGGCCAGAAATCAAGCCCTGCTCACACCTGAAACCTCACCTGGGCTTGCATCTGAAACCTCACCTCTTTCGCTCTTTGTTTTTCTCTTTCCTTTTGTTCTTGGGGCTCCGGGACCTACGGAACAGCAGAGAACTGAAAACACAGACGGCAGCGTGCGACCCAGCGTGTGGATGGGGAGGGGTTGTCTTCCAAGCTGCCATCCAACTGGCCAGCCCCAAGCGCGGCGCTCAGCACGGGTGCACACAGGGGCTTGCACCGGGAAAGGGAATAACAGAACTGATGAGGGGCTCTCAGGATCCCTGCCACGCCCATCCCCATCTTAGCACGTGGGCTGAGACCGACAAGGCTGCATGCCCCACGCTGGGGCAAATTCTCTGCTGGTGTCAATGGCGTTTTGCCCATTGACATCAGCAGGGAATCGGTCCCATCACCACTAAAACGATCCCGGCCAGATTCACTCACTCGGCGGGCTGAGACCCCACTGAACTGTTGGGTGCATGTTTACCTTGGCCCAGCCCTGGTGATTTCCAGCACTGGGTGATTTGCTTTGGTTTCCAATCCCCCACCACCACCCCCGCTTTCAATTTTGAGTTCAAACACCCTCCCCCCACCCTCGCTCCAAATTCAAAGCAAACCTCCTTCAATGCAGGGGGAGTTTGGCACCAGTTTCAATGCTAAACCAGTGAGCAGCCCAGGTTGGCTGAACACCGGGCCCCACGTGCCAGTGAACCTTGGCTCCGTTTCACTGGGATTCTCCATCACCCGCGGTCTTTAAATCGCGATGGGATGTCTTTCCCAAAGAGATGCTCCCGCTCGACCAGAAGGCATTGGGCTGGGCGCAGAATCACTGTGGGGCTCTCCCGGGCTGTGCAGTGCAGGAGATCAGATGGCCAGGATCCCGGCTGGCCTTAGTATCTATGACTCAAGTCGGCCAGATACCCCAAAGCCGGAGGCCTTTCTCATGGGCTCGGCTCACAGGACAGGATCTCACTCTTCTACCCCCACCCACTCTATCCCCCGCTCCAGTTTTCCTGTGCCCTTTTTTCGCCCACGTGTATATTTCCATCACCAGAGGGCAGCAGCGTACGGACACAAAGCCAGGCCATGGGTTTGGCAAGGCAAGGTGCCTAACCCTCCTCACCCCCTGCAGGAATGGGAGAAGGGCTTGTCAGGAGCCCTGCCTCCCGGAACAAACGTGGGCCAGGTTGAGCGGGGATCCAGGGTTGAGGACCGGGCCCGTCTCCCCTAGCACCAGGGGGGCATCTCCATTGGAGCTGGAGGTGTTGTTTCCAGCTCAGAGGGACGAACCCACGCCAGCTCTGGTTGAAACAGCAGGCTAAAAAGAGCAATGTAGCTGCTCGGGAGGAACTATCCACCCTGAGCACGTCCCGAGCATCTCGGACCGGATCGTGCTCCGGGGACAGCACCTGGCACCACCGCGCCCACACGACCGTTAGTGGGTGGGTCTCCTTGGGATGGAAATCACATCTCTGGCTCCAGCCTCGTGCCCCAGGCCTGGACCCATTGAATCCCAGTGGAACGGCTGATAAAGGGCCTGGCTTTTCCATCCCCTCTTGAGCCTTGTTTCAAAACACAAGGCAGAGGGCAAAGCCTTGCCGGAGCGGAGCGATGTGCTTGGAGTTAGACCAGCAACCTGAACTAAGGCACAGATCCTCTTGCTGCTGAGGGGCCAGGGGGAGGGATCCTGGATCTGGCAGTGCTGCTGGGGGGGGCAGGGGGAGGGATCTTGGATCGGGGGTGCTGCTGGGGGGGCAGGGGGAGGGATCCTGGATCTGGTGGTGCTGCTGGGGGGGCAGGGGGAGGGATCCTGGATCAGGGGACTTGCAGGAGGAGGAATCCTGGATCTGGATCCCGCCGGCTTTGTAAGCTGGAAAGCTTGTCTCCCTCCCTAACAGAAGCTGGGCCAATCAAAGATACCCCCTCCCCCACGTTGTCTCTCTAATTAGTGTAGAGGTCAGGGAGGCACATCAGACACATGACAGTGGCTTTCTTTGCCTTCCTCTGAAGCATGGAGCCTGCTATCTGCGGGGCACCGGGCTGGCTAGACAAGCGGCCTGGTGGCTCCCAGGGCCTGTTCCAGTGGAAAGAGTCTGTTATATCTGCACGCCGAGGAGCAGATGTAGCCCTTTCGCAGCGGCCCGGCCTTGCTGAGTGCACAGGAGGCTGGGATCTGTTGGGAGCAGCCTCCCTGGGGCCAAGCCGGTAGGCACGGTACCAACCTGGAAGTGACTCTTTGCAAGCGTCTAACTGGTGGCCTCTGCTGGAGCAGGGGAGGAGATCGGTGCTGGCAGTGAAGTGAAGATGGGGTGTCACCGTCTAGCAGCTCCACCCCGAGCCCCCTTTGCTCCTGGCTCCCCGTGGGACGTGCCTCTGGTGTGCAAATGAGCCTGGCCCTGCTCCCGCACCCACTTGGTGTTGACACAGTTAAACAGCTCAGGGGCACACGACCCTGCCCGCTTCCTCTCCTCGGTGACCCAGGCCATCACTGAGCGGTCATTGGAAGGAGCGAATTTCCCTCGGGGCAGGGGATGGCACAGGCCAGGAGGGAGGAGAGGGCGCTGTGGGGGCACCAGCGGGCGGGGTGGGCCAAGCTAGGGAGTGAGGCTCTTGCATCGATCGCTCTCACCTGTGTCTTCTCTTCTTCCGGGATCCAGACTCAGACCTGAGGGACAACAGGGACAAGAGAAACAAGAGACAGAAACAAAGCAGATGGGTTAAGATGCACCCTGAGGGGGTCAACCCTGCAACTGTGACGCCCCGAGGGAAGGGAAACTGGTAGCCAGGGAGCTCCAGGGGGAGGGACTATGCCCTTATATTTCAGTGGTGCGTCTACGTACCCTCCTGCAAACCCTCTGTCCACCCATCCCCATACATACCTGCCTATCCAGCCCTCCAGCCCCTGATATGCCCACCTATTTATCTACCGCAGACAAATGTATTTCCATGTTTCACAGCCAGCTCTCCAGTGAAATCATTTCACCCGCAAACCACCTGCAGCTGAATCTGGGTAGGAGGTGGCAGTGGTTTAAACAGCCCATTGCATAGCAGCTTGGAACGGTGAGGCAGAAGAATCCTGTGTCCATTTGAAATGGGGCTGGGGAAGGGGGGGGGATTTAGTTCAGAATAGAACCACCTGCCCCGGGACTGAGGCAGAGCCCCGGGGCGAACACCCCGACTCATACAAAACATGGGATCTCCACTAACCGCAACTGGCCAGGACCTTGATTTTACATCTGGGCCCAAAGAAGCCACCTTCACCAGCGCAGCGCCCCTGGCACCATGCCGGGCCATCGGCTCCGTGTGCTGATTCAGAGATATTGCGCCACCAACACCAGCTGTGACTTTCTTGGGGGGGTTATATTCCAGGGCTGACCAAGCCCTGCCCTGGTTACTTTCTGAGAGCTGATGGGCTCGCAGATCAAGGCTCCGTATAGCAGTAATGCTCAAGTCCATCTACTTGCTACACAAGTAACACAAGAGTGTAACGTCCCGCAGTAACACCAGGGCACGGCTGCCCATGGCTGAACACTCAAGAATAGCTGCGTATTGTAGTAATACCCGAGGACGGCTGCATATTACAATGACGCCGGCACGCTAGAAGGCCTAAACCAGCTCCTCTAACCGTGTCTGGCCATCACTTTCTCTGGTTCTGGTCCAGCTGGGACGAGTGAGGTGCTGTCGGGATCACATCTCCTTGGGCGTTACCGCCCCCAAAAGAGGGCGGGTGGGGGGATCAAAGATTTATCAATGATCTTTTATTCAAACTTTGGAATCCTTTAACCCAATAAGATGGCAGTGTGCAAAGGAACCAGTCAGCTGCCTGGCAGGCCGGAGAAGGATTGGCTGAGCCATCTCGGAGGTCACCCAGATGGTGCTTTACGTCTTGGGATGCTAGTCGCAGAGAGCCAGAAGGGTGGGTGTGTAATCTGAAGCAAAGCGACCCTGCCCGGTGTGGTCTCTGGGGTGGGGGTGACCCTCCATGATTGATCTAAGGAGGGCAGGGGGTTCTCCACCTGGACCCTACCGATGCCACTCCTTGGTTGGCCCCTGGGATTAGCACCCAGTGCTCTCTGTCCACCAGGGAGCGCCACCCCACGGTGCAACGAGGTCCCGGCTGAAGCCCAGGTTGAAGGGGAGACATGGGGTCAGCGAGGTTGGCATTTCACTGGCAGAATAGGAGGGACTCGGTGTCACCGGTCCCTGGCTGCGCAGCCGTGGCGGAGTCTGGGCCTTAGCCCTTGCAGGGAGACGCCAGGCAGTGCGAGCGGACAGTACCCAGCGTGACACTGTGTGGCGCTCTGCCCCCCTGTAGGGGTGGCCGGGCCATGGAGAGAGGTTGACGGGCCCGCTATGGCCTTGGGAGGAGAGGCCCCAGGGTGGATCCCCACTGCCGACGACCCGCCGGGGGACTGCAGCCTCAGCTGAGCAGCCCCGCCGTCCTGGTTACAGCCCAGCCCTACCTCCCTTTCAGGGGGCCGGACGCCGCACGCCTCCTGCCAAGAGGGCCCCAGCCCTTCCAAACTCCCCCCGCCCCCAGCGGGTGCTGCCTGGAGCCTCTGCCCGCTGCATCGGATTCCCCAGCGATGTCCTAATTGCTTTGTGAAATACAGGCTGCTCTGCACTAGTCATTTATAACATCCCGCTGCCCTCCTATCCTGGCGGGGGGGAGCACTGAGTTCAGGTTTAAGGGCCTTAGCCCAGGCAGTTGCTTTGTAAGCCGGATTGGCTGCTTGCCCTGCATTACTCACCGCCCTGGAGACCTGCAGTGCAACACCGGCAGCTGCCGGAAGCTGTGGGGCCAGAGCCTGTTTTGAGTCAATGGAATTACACCAAGGTGAACTTTGGCCCTTCCCCCCCCAGCCACAGACGGATTAACCCTTTCCGCTGCATGGCCCAGCCCAGCCGAGGAGGGAGCGAGCTGGGGAATGAGGATGGAGCAGCGAGGGGAAGGGTCACACAGAGAGATGGGGCACGACTCCCCCATCCCAATACCTGTCTCGTCGGTGTTTCTTTCCATTCTTCTTTTTCTTCTCCTTCCGGAGGGGCGAGGAGCTGTCGCAGCTGGAAAGCAAACACGGGTGCCTTTGAGTGGCAGGTGGCGTGGGACCTTCCTGCCCCGGGACGGGGCCTCCAGAGGGCCGGAGAGTTTACTGGGACCAGTGTCTGAGAACACGGCCCCCTCCTGCCAACGCCTCTGAGCCGGATACCCGGCATGTGCCGAACCCTCCCGAACAGCCAGCGCCGTGTCCCCATGAGCCAGCGCACACCCAGCCCGACGGAGGGAGGTTTCAGAGAGAAAGGCTGAGATCCCTCCAAGCGGCCAAAGGGATTTGGACACTGAATTATAACCGGGTGTTCAAATCCACAGGGTGGCTCGGAAAGTCTCAGCCAGCAAAAATAGAGTCAAGAGCATTAAAGAGGATCTGAAAAATGGGGGAAAGGATTTTCCTGGGTGGTTTTTTGGTTGAAATTTTGTTTAAAAATGTGAGTGAACTGTTGTTTTTTGAAACATTTTGGCCAGCTCTAAAAACACTTCTGTTGCGTCTCAGTGCCACCTTGTGGTCCCGGCAGGATCTAACAGGAAACGGGCCACAAAGCCCATGGGCCAAAGAGTCCTAATTAGTATTATGATTTATGCTAAGTGTAGGCGCTGTCCAAATTCAGACTGAACTGAGGGCCCCGGCCCCAAAGAGCTTCCAGTCGACGGAACCTGAATAAATCCAGCTGGAGTCAGATGCGCCAAAGCCTTTAACGCTGGCGCTGCCAGAGAAGTCACCGGGAAATCCCCCTTCTGCAACTCCTGGCAAACTACGGCCCGCGGGACCGTCCTGCCCAGCCCCTGAGCTCCTGGCTAGGGAGGCGCCCCCGGCCCCTCCCCTGCTGTCCTCCCTCCCCCGCAGCCTCTGTGTGCTGCGTTGCCAGCGCTCTGGCCCGCCACTCCTGCCGGCCGCACGGCGGCCAGACATGCGGCTCTGAGTGGCATGGTAAGGGGGCCGGGGGGTTGGATAAGGGGCAGGGGGTCCTGGGGGGCAGTCAGGGGACAGGGAGCAGGGAGCAGTTGGATGGGGCGGAGGTTCTGAGGGGGGTGGTCAGGGAACGGGGGGGTTGGATAGGCGCGGGAGTCCCGGGGGGGCCTGTTAGGGGGCTGGGTGGGGGGGTGGATAGAGGGTGGGGCAGTCAGGAGACGGGGGGATTGGACGGGGTGAGGTCCCCAGGGCCGGTTAGGGGCGCGGGTCCCAGGAGGGGGCAGGGGACAAGGAGCAGGGGGGTTGGATGAGTCGAGAGTTCTGAGTGGGGCAGTCAGGGGGCTGGAAGTGGGAGGGGGCAGATAGGGCGGGGGGTTGGATAGAGGGTGGTGTCCTGGGGGGGCAGTTGGGGCAGGGGTTCCCGGGAGGGGGTGTTCAGGGGACAAGGAGCAGGGGGGTTGGATGGGTTGGGGGTTCCGAGGGGGGCAGTCAGGGAGCAGGAAATGGGAGGGGGTGGATAGGGGGCAGGGGCCAGGCTTTTGGGGAGGCCCAGCCTTCCCTACCCGGCCCGCCATACAGCTTTGCAACCCCAATGTGGCCCTCGGGCCAAAAAGTTTGCCCACCGCTGGTTTAGGGGCTCAGGATGTGACTCTGAATCCACCATGTTGTTGACATGATTGTTAAAGGAACGCATTTCACCGGCCCCTTAGGGTATCGCTGCACTGGCCGCACATGTAGACGCTCCCTAGCTGGCTTTGATCTAGTGGCCACTCCGCTATGGGCGGGCAGGGCTAGCTGCAGATTCACTGCTATTGTTCCTCAGGCAGCTAGATCAAAGCTAGCCCCGGTCTGTCTCCATGGGCTGCAGTCACACCCGGGTCTGCGGTGTAGACACGCCCGGAGATACCCAGCCCGCTGGTTCAGGGAGGCAACAGCGCTTGGCAGCAGACTGATGTGCCGGGCATTGGCTTGGCGCGACTTATCGCCTGTTCCTGAGCCAGGTGGGCCACAGCCTGACTTCAGCGGGGCTTTGACATGGACACGGCCCGAGCAGATGCTGGGGAGGGAGCTGAGGGCTTGGCCCAGTGCTTGCAGCTCTGGGAATATGGATTTACCTAGAGAGGGGGAAGCGCGCTGGGCTGGAAAGAATGGCCAGCCTGCTGCCTCCTCCCATCCCACCCCATCCCATCCCATCCCTTACATTTCAGGGGTGCCCGCGAGGAGGAGGAGCAGGCTCCCACGTCACTCACCTGCGCTCTGATCCGGGTTTCCTCTTTTTGCTGACATTGGGGGAGGAAACAGATAAACCCTGTTAGTGGCAGCAACGTCTCTCCTGTGGGCAGAGGGCCAGAGCCCAGGACCCATTCAGGAGCTGGGCCCCTGATGGGGACCAAGCGGTTCCACTTAGCCCTTCTGTAGGGCTTGGGGCCCGAATCCTGCTCAGTTCCCACCATGCTGATGCTGAGCATCAATCTCCCCCGCTCCCCACTGGGGTGGGCCTGCTCCCAGCATGTGCCCTGAAGTTTGTTCGGCTGGGTGATGGCAAGTCTCCTAATGACATAATTACATGCAATGATTATCTCATGCATGCACAGTAATTGCCTCGTTAGGACGTGGCATTGCAGAGAGGGGAAACATTACGGGACTGGTTGCATTCCAGGACAAAAAAAGAAGACATTTACACACACACAAACTCCTGTCAGAGGAGCCAGAGCTCCCAGCAGCAGAGAGAGACGGGCAGCCCCGGACAAGGAGGGGATGGAAGTGGCCACGGCGGCAAAGGGTCCTTGAATGTGCTTTATTGTGCTTGGCAATTGGGGGTGAAGGGAATTACCCCTCCGCTGTTATCTCCTATTCTCAGTTTGCATTTGAGTGAGGGTGGCCATATTTACCAAAGTAAAATCGGGACCCCGCACTGGGCTGGCCTTTCTGACATCACCACTTGCCTGAGGACACACACAACCCCCTCTCTCATGGGGCTGCCCCAAGCCACCTGGCATTGCTGCTCTCCCAGAACTGGGGCTGACCACCCGCACCCCGCACTGCCCTGGGCTGTCTGACCGAGCACTACGCTGCCCAGGACTGGTTCTGTCCACCGGAGCCTTGTGACTCCCTGACTCCCCAAGACCCGCATCACCCTGGGCTGACTGCCTGATCCCCACCACCCAGCGCCTCGTGTTGCCACTGGTCTCCCCAAATGTTCCTCCACACCCCATCAGCTGGCACACTTGCCAACTGATCAGAGCAACTTGCAACTGTCAAGAGCAAATGGGACAAATGCCCAGGGTTGCCAAAAAAAAAGTCAGGATGTCTGGGACAGGGCTTAAAAAGGGGACTGTCCCGGCCAAAACGGGACGTATGATCACCCTAATTTGAGCCTTACTGTAAGGTGCATGTGTGCATGTCTGGATATGTGTGTGCCCGTCCCTCTGGTGTTTGTGTGTGTGCACACGCAACCCTGGAGCTGTGCATGTTTCTAGCTCTGTTATATTCATCTCTCTCTCTGGGTAGCTCTTTGTGTGTGTGTGTGTATGTGTGTGTGTGTAGGTCTCCATAATAGTGTCTTTCCTTCTCTGCATGTCTCTGGATCTGTGCATATGTCGGTGTCATATCTCACTCTGTGTGTGTGTGTGTGTGTGCACACGCATAGAGGTCTCAGTGACAGTGTCTCTCTAGCTCTGTGTGTGTCTGTATCTCTGGGAGTGTTTTGTGTGTGTGTGCAGGTCTCTGTCATAGCCTCTCGCTACCCACAATCCTGCATCTCTCTTCGCCTCGGTGAGTGTCTCTGGATCCACGACAGCTTGTTCCCAGCTGGGATTACGGGCAGCCTCCCCTCACCCTGTCTGACCCCAGCAATCCAGCCGGGCACTTGGCCAAGCCTGGCAGAACGGGCCGGCTGGGAAACACTCTGCCGCCCCATGGCAGCTGGGACCCCTGGCACGCCCCTGAGTTGAACCACGCTCACATCTAACAGGGTCACATGCTGACTCCGGGTGGGAAGGGGGGAATTTAAGACTCAAAGGCAATGTAGCTAGCTGTGGGGTTCCTGCTAACGTGCCTGGGAGCTGGGTGACTAGTTCCCACTGACTCCAAAGCTCGGAGCTGGCTTCTGACAGGCTCGGATTATCCTAACTCTGCGTATTCAGGGAATCACCTTGCCTCTTAAAGTGGTGACTCCATATCCATTTCTGGGGCCCTTCCCTCTCAAGTTAAAGCTTGCCAAGTGGTGAAAATGAACGTGTCACACTCCCTCCGAATCGACCTGTTGCTGGAGGGGGAGGCAAGACCCAGGGGGTGGTGTCGGGGTAAAGGGAGTCCTGGGGAACAGGGAAGGGAGAGCCAGACAAACAGAGGGAGAGGGTGGATGGAGAGGAACGAGGATAAGACAAGTGTTGGGGTTGGCAGGGGAATGCCGGGCTGGCGCCCAGGACGGGAGTGGGCCCCACAGGGTGGGGGCAGGGTGGGGTACACATTCCTGGGTGGAGGGAGCCAGGAAAGAGCGAGCAGCCCTTTGTCCGACTCCTCTTCCTCGTTAAGTGAGGTTCTTCTCAGCCTGCCAGGAAGGCAGTCAGTCCTTGATTAATCGCCAGCCAGGCCGGGCTCATTAAACCTGCTGGCTCCAGCTCGGCAGACAGAGTCATTAGCAGTGCCAAGGCTGGACAGTCCCCAGCTCAGAGACTCCCCGCCACGTGCCGAGGCCTCCCGGGGTGCCTCCAGGTAATGGGGCGATGGGCGTGGTGTGGCCTGATCAGGACTTTCTAGACACAAGCATGGGGCTGGGGCTGAGTGGGACAGGTCGGCACACACCAGCTGGGGGCGGGGGTGCCCATGGAATGGGCCACGTCGCCTATTTGCACAAGCTTTGGGGACAGATGCTTTCTCCTCCCTGGCTGCCCCATGCAGGGCCGTAGCAGTGCACTGGGTGGGCTCGGCCAGTAGATCCCCCATGCAGGGGTCTGAGCCCCATTCTAACACCCGCCTGAGCAGCCGGGCCAGCTGCATGGGGCAAAACGAGAGGGGATGGCACCCGGTGTGGCTAGAGTTCGGATCGCCTTCATGAGTTCGGATCGCGCCTCTGCCATACTCCCCCTTCTCTCTAATACGCTCACACTTTGGGGGCCAGATCCTTGGCTACAGCTGTGCAAAAGGGGACCCACAGGTGCTGAGGAGTCCCCCAGCTAGCTTTATGTTCCCCCTGCACCTCGGCTCTCCAGACTGGGGAAGCGCAGGGGTGCGACATGGTGGCCAGAGAGGGGCAGGGCCCTAGCAGACCGATTCAGCAAGCATAAGCTAGAGCAGCCCGGTGGTCCCTCTACTTTACGCAAGGAGTCAATTTGGCCCTAGGATCAAGGGTAGGGGGGAATCCATCCTAGACACTCTAGCAGGACAGACAATATTGCCGCCATCTGCCCTAGAAATGCTGGGATTTCTGTAAGGGGCTGGGAGCCTGCCAGACAGCACTGTCACCACCAATTCATATGGGGGTGGGGGTCAGCACACCAGGTTGGGACACACAGCAAGTGAGCGTGCATTTTGCACCAACAGTTTCCTGTCTGGGTGGAAAACACTCCAAAGAAACTTGCAATGAAGCCATAAGACCACCCACAGTCCATGGAACCAGCCCTGGTCATTTGTCATTCCCCATTCCCAGGGGAGGCGGTGTGGCTGAAGTGCTGGATAGGGACTCTGGGCTCCTGGGTTTTTACGCACTGACTCACTGTGGGTAGGGCTTCGCTGCACTGGGAGGTGCTGCCCGTGTAGGTTTCCCTGTTCTAGCTAGGGCTAGCAGTGAAGCCATGGCAGTAAAGCTGGGTACTTATTTGAGTGGCTGGCCCATGCCGCCGTGGCTTCACTGCTATTGTTACTGGAGCTGGCTGGATCAACGCGAGCTTGGGTAGATCACCCGGTGTGACAAGCACCTCCCACTGCAGAGTAGATGTACCCTAAGTGACCTTAGACAAGGCATTTTCCCCCTGCTTTGTGCCTCAGTTTCCCCATCTGTAAAGCAGGGCTAAGGGAGCCCATTAAATGCCAGCACCAGGGGGCGTGTCTCTCCCAGGCTCTCCTCCCTACAGGTCATTGCGGGCCTGTGGTGGGACGGGCCTGAGCCTGCTGCTTGGGCAGGAGATGGGGGAAGAGAAGGTGTGCCGGCAGGTGCTGGGGAATATTGGGTCCCAGAGAGCAAGCCAAGGTCACATTGCAGGGAGAATGCCAGGACCCCCGGTCGGCTCTGCCTCTGCCCAGGGCCCCTGGGAGTCCCCGCGACTCCGAGAGCCAGCCCAGGGCATGAGGGAAAATCAAAGAAGGGAACCTAAGGCCGGGGTGGTGGGGAACATTGTGGTAGGCGCCGCAAAGAGCCCTGTGCCCAGCCCCATAGTGCTGGCTGCCCCACCCTAGTGAGGGGAAGGGGAGGGGAGGGAGAGGGAGTGGGACAGGCAGAGAGAGAGGGTGGCTGGGGAAGGGAAGGGAGTGAGGGGTCCCCAGGGAACCGGCTGGCGAGGGGTTGAGGGTCCTGCTTGGCTTGGTATCCCCCTCCCAGTGGCAGGGGCTCACGGACTGGGCCAGAGGAGCGGGGAGGGGCGGGCAGGTGACTCACCGGCTTCGGCGATGACCCGATTTCTTTTTCTTTTTCTTCTTGGGCGGCGGCGAGGTGGAGCTGCTTATCCACCTCTTCAGCCTGCGGCGGAGTGGAGAGGCTCAGGGCGGGGAGCAGTCACCGCGAGCCCCCCCACGACCCAGCCCCTGCGCAGAGCGGCGGGGGTGCCTCACCCCCAGTGTGTGTGCGTGGCCATGTCTTTCTTGGGGATAAAGGAGTTTTCAAACCTGTTTTAGGTGACATGGTAACTAAGACATGTTAACACCCTAGTGTAGACGCAGCAGTTCATCTCTCAGTATGTATGTGTGAGAGGATGTCAGCCCTACAGGGGAGCCTAGAATTTATCGTAAGCAGCTAACACCTGTTATAACTATGGCCTACAGCTGCTACCCGCTAGGATAACAACCTACTGCTGCTACCGGCTTGCAGAGCTGTGCTTGTAGCTCAAGTACCAGAGGTTAGCGCTGTGATGGTGAAGGTCCCAGGCTTGAGCCAATGTGGCAGGGGGAGGTAATTACGGAATCGCAGCAGCGAGCCTCAAGGTGATCATTGCTTAGGAGATGAGTAACTGGCGGGCGTACAATACACCACACCGTGCTTCCCCCCGGCAGG
The DNA here is from genome assembly GCF_009764565.3 of Dermochelys coriacea. Classification (NCBI taxonomy): domain Eukaryota; kingdom Metazoa; phylum Chordata; order Testudines; family Dermochelyidae; genus Dermochelys; species Dermochelys coriacea. Next base: position 19,762,239 of record NC_050084.1, read on the forward strand.
TGTTGGATGCTCACGTTAGCAGACATGGCTGCAGAAGGAGAGACACCAGGCTTGGTTTCTGAAGCAATCTGCCGCCATGACCCAGCCATGCTGCCTGGGATCACCCGGGCTCATCCTGCTCCCACTGATTGATGGAGTAGCTTGTCCGTGTGATGCACTTGCGCAGGGCCTGATCCAAAGCTCTTTGAAACTGATGGGAAGACTCTCCTGCACCAACATGGGCTCTGGATCAGGGCTGGAGTGCTCGGACCAGGTCCCTATCTAGTGGCTCTCCCAGCCTGCTGCTTACTCCTTTAGCTCAGGGCTTGTGCTTTTGCTGCAGATGGGGGCTAACTGGGTTCCATGGGGGCTGGCAGCTTGTTCCTTTGGACCCAAGTTTCTATGCCCATTGACCACGCTGACATCTGTCCGCATGTGTCCTTACAAGGGGCAGTGCGGCGACCCCTTGTGGCGGACGTGTGCATCGGCATGGCGGCACCTTGCTTGGCAGAGAGATTCTGCAGGAAGCGAGAGGTCTGGCTTTGGCACTGGGCTGGCAGCACTGAAATGATTATTTCTTGTTCATCTCAAAGCTCAGGCTTTCCCCGTCCCTCGCACCTAACCACCAGAAGAAGGGAGACCATGGAGAGCAGCAACAATGGACACCATCAAAGGGCTGAAGGACTGACGGCCCAGAGAAGATTAAAAGCGCTAAAGCTGCATGGCTGGATTAAGCAGGCACACTACCGTCAGCAAACGTGTGATGGCTGGAAACAGCTGGGCAGGAGAGAAATCTGCTCAGGGCGTGAGCGGGGCTGTGTGCATTGCTAGCAGTGATGGGATCACAGGAAGGAAAGACAGATTTAGGCTAAACATTAGAGAAAGCATCCCAGCCCTGGGAGGTATTAAGCTGCATTGGAGGGTCCCAAGGGAAGGAGTGGGAGCTCTGTTGCTTGGCCACTGGAAACTAGATGGTCCCCTGCGGGGGTTGGATTAGGCAAGCCCATGTGCCTCCTTTGGAAAGCTCTTACTGCATTCACAAAATGTATGTGCAAATAAGTGCACACCTGATGGGCACATGTAATTCCCATGCTTCGTGACACAGGCTGGGCACTATTCTGCGCTCACTCAGCCGCCCGCTGGGCGTGGGCCATTGTTGCAACTGGGCACACATAGTTGGCCCTCGTCTGCCTGCACATGTGGCCTACAGTCCCAGCCTGACTTTTTCCAAACTGGGCCTCCTGTGTCTTTCCCGTGTTGAACATCTGGCAAATCCACGGCTGAGAGCAGCTCACTGAGCCCGAATCCCAGTTCAGGTGGGACTGGGAGGAGCGCTTGGTTCTCAGGTGTACCCTTGGCCACCTGCAAACACTTCAAGGCTGAGTGTGTTGGAATGTGAGCCTGTTCTCCTAAGAGCCCTGGCAGCATCCCCAGTCACTTCTGTGGGCTATAAGCATGTTCTTGGGGGATCCGGGCATGGATCTGGCACTCTCAAATGGCCCCCTGCCAGCCTCTCCAGCCATTTACCTGTGCTCTCTGTGGCTGCAGTGGTCTCGGTAGCAGTCGGCTGGGCAGTCACACGGCAGCAGGCAGCCCTCTCCGTACTCTGGGTACTCCATGGCGTACTCCTCCATGTGATGGTTTTCAATTACTCTGCCCAAGGGAGAAGACACAGTTTGATCAGGCTTGTCACTGACTATAGACCAGGCCGTACTGATGCCACCATTGTCCTAGATCTGTGCCTAGCCTATCCTTGCGGGGCATCTCTCCAAAGGCCTGGTTCGAGATGTCTTCACTTCCAACCATACTAGTGCCCTAACCACTGGGCCATCTGTCCTCTGGTCCCATGGGGCTCTAGCTCAAAGCAGATCACTGGCGACCAGGCCACCAGAGAAATGCATCAGCAATACAAATGTTCGTGGGTGACCTTGCTTGAGCCCAGGTGCAGGCTCCGTTTCATTAAGACGTGACTGCTAATTACCCTGGAATTATTCAGTGGCCCATATGTTCCTCTGGTGGCAGCAGCAAACCAAGGCCCAAGGATGGCAGGATTTCATGCGAGCGATAGAGAGCGACATGGGACTGATAATCCTTCTGGAGACAGAGAGCTGCCTAGACAGCAGCCCCATGCCATGCAGGTTGGGAGACCCATCCTGTCGGAGGGCCGGGCACCTTTTTGGAAAGCAATGACTGGAAGCAGTTCCTCCAACCGCTGCTCGTTCCAGCCTGAGATGGGATCTGAGCCCGACCTGTCCCAAGGGAGAGCAGATACATCCCTTTCTATTGGAGGGGCTTCCACTCGGTCTGATCAGAGGCAATACAGCACCCAGCACAAGGGGGTCCTGCACTGTGATGGGGGCTCCTAGGTGCTACCGTAATACACCAAATAAATAACATACAGCACCCAGCACAATGGGCCCTGGTCTGTGACGGGGGCTCCTAGGTGTTACCATAATACACCTAATGAATAACATGCGGCACCCAGTACAATGGGGTCCTGGTCCATGACAGGGGCTCCTAGGCACTCCCACAACACATATAACTAACAATATGATGCCCCAAGAGGCCGTAGATGAGCCAGCCTCACCCGGATGAGCTTCACAATCTGGCCCTTGTGACCTTTGTTACAATGGAAGGACTGTTGTGGATGTAAATCACAGAGGGTGAACTTGATCCAGTACGAGGCCGAGGGACCAGTGAGCCCTCCGTCAGCCCCAAGGCCCAAGAGGACTCAGCTAGGGGGTCTGGCCTCTGTTTCTGATTTTCTGGGTGATGCTACGGGGCCCATGTGACTTTCCCACCCAGATGTTCTCCCACGGAGAACCCCCCCCCAGTCTCTAAAGAATCAGAATTCTGCCTCTGGCTCCTTCCGTCCATGGGTGTCTGGTAGTGCCGGGATTCCACCCATCATGAGGAAACTGAGGCACGGGGAGCTGAAGGGAGTCACACAGAGAGGCAGCGGCAGAGAGGGGAACGGAACCCAGGAGTGCTGATGCCCTGCCCCTGCTTTAGCCACTGGACCGCACTCAGCAGCATGGAACCGATTCAAGGGGCTGGACTCTGGAGCATGCTCTGCCCAGGAGGTGGGGGGCTCATGAGGGTGGCACAGAAGGCAGCAGGATGAAGAACTCACACACCCCCCCACCCCGCAGTGCCCCTGGCTTTGCCCGCTGAGATCAGGCAGCATCTCCACCAGTCGCCTTCCTGGCTGCCCTACCCTCACACACTGGGGCTCCTCCTTCCCTTGGCCCTGCTTGGTTGGAGCCCCACACTCTGATGGGGCTCGTGTAAGTGCAGGACGTCTCTACTCCCAGGGAGAAGCAGCAGCGGGCAGTGCGACGGAGGCAAAAGTCCCTCTAACAAAGTGCTACAGAACACCCCCCACAACACCATCAGGTACCGCCATGCTCTGCAGGGGGTGCTGCCCGTGTCCCAACCTCAGCAGGCCTGAGGATCTGTACTCACGGATGCACTCACAGGGAGAGCCTCGCCGGAGGTTCAAAGGCTGCTTCTTCCATCTGATCTCGGCTCTTCCCCCTCCCCGGGCATCGCGGTATTCGCTGTTTCCCCGTTTGTTAGCTGGGTCCCCCAGTGGGGGACACGTGTGGGCCAGTGAGGAGGCCTGTCAATTTCCAGGGGAGGGAATGACTTTGCAGCTTAGTGAGTGGCTGAGAAAAGCGAAGGGGGTGCCCCAGGCAAGTGAGAGAAGCTCTGGGCAAGCCCTGGGGGCAAGTCACGCTTCTGAGACGCATGGCAGTCTCTGGGGCGGGCGTATGTGTACTAGGTGCGGCAGCAGAAATGGGCCTCCTGTCTTTGCCCTGCGAAGAGCTGGAGCTGCCCAGCTGGGCTGGGGATTTCAGGCCACGGCAGCTGAGACTCGGCAGCTGTAGTCACAAGGAACAGCTGGCTCGGGAGAGGCGACTTGGCCCAGCCAGCCTCCCGTCTCTGCCCTGTCCCCTCCATGCCAATGACCCAAACACATTTATACTCCTGGCTTCAGTGGCTTTTCTAGCTGCGCTTGCATCCCGCTAGTGTCTTGGGAGTTTGGCTGGTGCTACAGCATGAAACGTGCTGCTGCCCGCATCGCCCATGTCACCCAACGGCAAGGACGGGCACTGCAGAAGTTGCTTGGCTTGGCTGGCGATGTAGGATCAGGCTCTCTTGCCATTCGCTCCAATGCCTGCAGAGAAGGTGCAGAGCACAGACTGATCTTCTGCCATGGCTGAAGCTGCAAGAGGGCATGGCACAGAGCTGTTCCGAGCCGGGAAGCAGAAAAGCCATGTGATGGAGGAGATTGGGAGATCAACACTTGGCTCTACCACAGATTCCCTCTATGACCTTGGGTAAGTCACTTAATCTCTCTGTGCCTCAGTTTCCCATCAGTAAAATGGGAATAATAATTCTGTTTTGTCTATGTAGATGGTAATCTTTCACTGTATGTGTGCACAGCACCTTGCACAATGAGGCTTCAATCTCGGTTGGGGCTTCCAAGTAAATAACAATCAGGCGATAAGAGGGAAGGTCCTCGCAAGATAGGAGTCAAAGGGTAGGAATAAATGGTCAGTTTTCACAATGGAGAGAGGTAAATAGTGGGGTCCCCCAGGGGTCTGTACTGGGCCCAGTCCTATTCAACATATTAGTAAATGATCTGGAAAAAGAGGTAGACAGTGAAGTGGCAAAGTTTGCAACAGACACAAAATTACTCATGATATTTAAATCCAAAACTGGCTGTGAAGAGCTACAAAAGGATCTCACAAAGCTGGATGACTGGGCAGCAAAGTGGCAGATGAAATTCAGTGTTGATAAATGGAAAGTAATGCACATTGGAAAACATAATCCCAACTGTGCATACAAAATGATGGGGTCTAAATAAATTGTAACCACTCAGGAAAGAGATCTTGGAGTCACTGTGGATAGTTCTCTAAAACATCCATTCAATGTGCAGCAGCAGGCAAAAAAGCAAACAGAATGTTAGAAACCATTGGGAAAGGGATAGATAATAAGATAGAAAATATAATGCCACTATGTAAATCCATGGTACACCCGCACCTTGTATACTGTGTGCAATTCTGGTTGCCCCATCTCAAAAAAAACAAACAAAAAAGAATTGGAAAAAGTACAGAGAAAGGCAACAAAAAGGATTAAGGGCATGGAACAGCTTCCATACGAGGAGAGATTAAAACCACTGGGACTGTTTAGTTCAGAAAAGAGACGATGAAGCAGGGAGATGACAGAGGTCTATAAAATCATGACTGGTGTGGAGAAAGTGAATAGGGAAGTGTTGTTTACCCCTTCACATCACACAAGAACTAGGGGTCATGTGATGAAATGAATAGGCAGCAGGTTTTAAACAAACATCAGGAAGTACCTCTTCACACACCGCACACTGTGGAACTCACTGCCAGGGGATGTTCTGAAGGCCAAAAGTATAACTGGGTTCAAAGAAGAATTAGATCTGTTCCTAGAGGGTAAATCCATCAATGGGTATTAGCTAAGATGGTCAGGGCTGCTACCCCAACCATCAGTTAGAACACATAAAGACAGCCTGAGGATGTTGAAGGCTCTGTCTGAGATCACTACAGTGGTTGCAAAATAAAGTCAATATAAAGGTTCAGTGGGGTCAGACCCCATTGGCTGGGGTCAATGGGATTGAGCTGAGGGTATGCGGGGCCCAGTAGATATCTTGAGTTGCTGGAGATGTTAGCCTGGATTTTCGCAGTTCCCTGGGGCATGTGCGGTCCCTCCATAGATCACAGAAGGATTATCCGGGATTAGCAGGGGGTGAAGAAATCAATGAAGATCACTGGGAGAGGGTTATGCCAGGTTATCACTGAAGGGGCTTAGCCGGTGTTCTGTTGAAAGCCGGGATGGATTATCCGAGGTGAAAGAAGGCTGAACAGCAATCTGGGGACTCAACAGGATTATCTGGTCATTGGCAGGAGCTGCCCAAGATGACCTAGGATTTTGAGCTGCTCAGCTGAGTCACCAGAGGGACATTTGGAGCTACTGAGGATCACCTTCAGTTCACCTGGGGTCGGAGGCCATGTGGAAGTTAATTGCCAGGGTATCAGATCTCACCGCTGGCGAGTGCAGAGGGTGCACAGCGGCCATGTAGGTTACCTGGGAATGGTAAGGGTCGCCAGGAGTGGTAGGACAAGGTTATCTGAATATCACATATGGCCAGCTGAAGGTGGGATGGTTTCAGTGTCAACTGAAGCTAGTCTGTGTGGGATACCCAGGCAAGCTGCTGGCTGGGGCCAGTCAAGATGGGGCAGGGTCTGACTTGCCTGTTGCAGAGAAGCTGAGAGAAGACAGTTAATGAGAAGAAGGGCATGAGGAAAGTCCTTGGTGTCTTTCCTCCCACCAAGGGATTAATCTGCTTAATACCAATGGGTGCAATCATGTTCCCATGGAAAACAAGGGGATTTACCATGGGCTACAACGAAGGGCAACAGGATGGGGCCTGGTGACTTGTATGTCAGCAGCAACCTTTCGTTTAAGGATCTCAAAGCTCTTTGCAGACACCCATGAAGAAGTGTGCAGCACCCATGGAGGGCTGGGCAGTATCGCTGTCCCACTGACCAGGAGACATGGGTGCAGAGGGATAATACAGCTCCACGTTCAACCTCGGGAGCCCGACGGCAGTGAACTGGTAGGATATTGGGTCTGGTTCTCCCAGGGGCACTGTGGTTGCTCTGAACACCAGGCCGTTGCTTTACATGCCTAAATATGGCTTCAGGGGCCAAACCCCAGAATCTGAACACTTTGGTCTGAGCACTTGGCTGCTAATCACACAGTAATTGAGGTGGAGAATCAGGGTTAGGACCCAGGAGTTCTGGCCCCCATCCTCTGCACTAGCCATTACTCCTGCATAGACTCATAGACTCAGATATTAAGGTCAGAAGGGACCATTATGATCTAGTCCGACCTCCTGCACAACACAGGCCACAGAATCTCACCCACTCACTCCTGCGAAAAACCTCTCACCTATGTCTGAGCTATTGAAGTCCTCAAATCGTGGTTTAAAGACCTCAAGGTGCAGAGACTCCTCCAGCAAGTGATCCGTGCCCCATGCTACAGAGGAAGGCAAAAAACTTCCAGGGCCTCTTCCAATCTGCCCTGGAGGAAAATTCCTTCCCGACCCGAAATATGGCCATCAGATGAACCCTGAGCATATGGGCAAGATTCACCAGCCAGATACCCAGGAAAGAATGCTCTGTAGTAACTCAGATCCCACCCCATCTAACATCCCATCACAGGCCATTGGGCCTATTTACTATGAATATTTAAGGATCAGTTAATTGCCAAAATCATGTTAGCCCATCATACCATCTCCTCCATAAACTTATCGAGTTTAATCTTGAAGCCAGATAGGTCTTTTGCCCCCACTGCTTCCCTTGGAAGGCTATTCCAGAACTTCACTCCTCTGATGGTTAGAAACCTTCGTCTAATTTCAAGTCTAAACTTCCCAATGACCAGTTTATATCCATTTGTTCTTGTGTCCACATTGGTACTGAGCTTAAATAATTCCTCCCCCTCTCTGGTATTTATCCCTCTGATATATTTATAGAGAGCAATCATATCTCCCCTCAGCCTTCTTTTGGTTAGACTAAACAAACCAAGCTCCTTGAGTCTCCTTTCGTAAGACAGGTTTTCCATTCCTCGGATCATCCTAGTAGCCCTTCTCTGTACCTGTTCAAGTTTGAATTAATCCTTTTTAAACATGAGAGACCAGAACTGCATACAGTATTCCAGGTGAGGTCTCACCAGTGCCTTGTATAATGGTACTAACACCTCCTTATCTCTACTGGAAATACCTCTCCTGATGCATCCCAAGTCCTCATTAGCTTTTTTCACGGCCATATCACATTGGCGGCTCATAGTCATCCTGTGATCAACCAATACTCCGAGGTCCTTCTTCTCCTCTGTTACTTCTAATTGATGCGTCCCCAGCTTATAACTAAAATTCTTGTTATTAATCCCTAAATGCATGACTTTACACTTCTCACTATTAAATTTCATCCTATTACTATTACTCCAGTTTACAAGGTCATCCAGATCCTCCTGTATGATATCCCGATCCTTCTCTAAATTGGCAATACCTCCCAGCTTTGTATCATTCGCAAACTTTATTAGCACACTCCTACTTTTTGTGCCAAGGTCAGTAATAAAAAGATTAAAAAAGATTGGTCCCAAAACCGATCCCTGAGGAACTCCACTGGTAACCTCCCTCCAGCCTGACAGTTCACCTTTCAGTATGACCCGCTGTAGTCTCCCTTTTAACCAATTCCTTATCCACCTTTCAATTTTCATATTGATCCCCATCTTTTCCAATATAACTAATAATTTCCCATGTGGCACAGTATCAAATGCCTTACTGAAATCTAGGTAAATTAGATCCACTGTGTTTCCTTTGTCTAAAAAATCTGTTACTCGTAGACTGTAAGGTCAGAAGGGACCATCACGATCATCTAGTCTGACCTCCCGCACATCGCAGGCCACAGAACCTCACCCACCCACTCCCATGATAGACCCTGAACCTCTGGCTGAGTTACTGAATCCTCAAATCACGGTTTAAAGAGTTCAGGTTACAGAGAATCCACTTGACCTCCCTGCTTCGGCCATCAAGGAGTCTGGGCAGGACGGCTGGTGAAATGCACTGTGGGAATGGGCATACTGACTTGGAGCCTCAAAATCCCACATATCCTGGTCGAGATTCAGCGCAATTCCCTGTGCTGCCAGGCAGACCCTCCCTTGCACGATAGTAAGGGACTAGTGCCGCACAGGGGAGTGGGACTCAGCGAGAGCCCTGCATTAAGCAGACAGGTCCCTGCAATCCCCCTGCACCAGGAGCTTGGTGTGCAGGGCACCCCAGCAGAGAAGGGGCACTGTGGGAGGGTTTTCCAAAGCACTCTGGCTGCAGCAAACGCATGAGAAATCCGTGCTGACCCCATCAGCCCTGAGCAGGCCGCCCGGCTCCCAGCAGAGGCCTGTCAGCTGGAAAGTGTGTGCTCTCTCTGGAGTCGGGAGAGCCTTAGCCCTGTCTACACTGCAATCCGAGCACGTACAGACATACCCGAGCTAGTTCTGATCTAGCTAATTCCAATAACAAAAGCAGCGTCTGTCCCATCTCTCTGTTCTCCAGTCCTCTCTCGACCCCCAGAGCAGTGTGCAAACTTGAACTGAGCCTTCCTCTGCCTCAGCATGCAAACAGTAACAGCAGTGCCCTTTCGCTTTTGTCCAGCTCGGGAAGAGGTTTGAACAGGTAGGTGCCAGGGCACAAAGGCTTGGCTGCGTGCTGCGGAGGCATCAGCCCCACCAGCGAAACATCGAAGGGTACAAATAAAGCGTTTGCCAGCTGTGCAGCAAACCAGAGCCATGAAAGAGGAAGCCGCCGAGTGTCAGAGGGCGGGAACGGGCAGCTCTGTGACTTGTTTTAAACTCAGCATCTTCTTTAGGCTCGTTGGACTTGGGCTCAGATGCTCCCTGCCTGGAGGATCGCTGGGAAAGGTTCCAGGCTGGGTTTATCGACACTGGCTTCTGCTCCCACCACCCACAGTGAATTTGATCACTAAGTGCCCAACTGCACCAGGAAACCGGGTGCCATCTGAATCAGATTTGGATACTCTTGCTCAAACTCACCCCTTCGGCAAACACACCGATTTCAATGGGGCTATTCCAGGAGCAGGGTAGTACTCACTGGGAGAAAGGGTGTCGCAAGCTAGCCCCTAGGGAGGGAGGATGTGGAGGGGGATGGCTAAGGCACTAGCCTAGCATAGAGGAGCTTGGAGTCTGATCCTACTGACTCCCTGGCCCCAGCTCTTCAAAAGAATTCAGTCCCCAGCATCTCGGATTGACACAACTAAACAAGTTTTTTTTACTGATTTTGCAAAAGTGGCTGGCTGCCATTGAGAACAATGGGAGGTGCAGAGTGCTTTTGAAAATCTGGCCCTCGTGCTGCATCTGTACAATGGGGTTAATATCACTGCCTTTCCCCCACCATGGGTCCATCTTGTGTGTTTAGATTGTCGCTCTCCAGGGCAGGGCCCATCTCCCCTGCCTGCCCTGGGGCTCTGCCTGTCTAGGTCAGACTGCAGGATCGGGGCCCAAAGTGCCTGCAAATCATGGTGGCCTAAAAACAGTGAGCTCAGAAACACAGGCACAGTTAAGGCTGGGCTAAAAATCAGGCCTGGATCTAAACCCTCCAGTTCTCCAGAATTTCAAGATCCCCATATTCTCCGCTGGAAGGGGGTGGCAAACAAGGATTGGCCTGAACCAGCTCTTAGCGAAATGAAAGTGGGGATGAGATGGGTTAGGGTGAGACCCTCTAGCTGGCGAGTTTGAAACTGGAACAGGTGGGCAGTGACTCCACATTGCACCCCTTGGATGGCTCATTGGGGGCCTACAGGGAAAATGCTGGGCAGGTCAGTTCCTAGTGGCCGAGCATCTGTCCCATTTGTCCCTTGCACTGGTAGCCTCAGCTGAGAGGCCTAGGGCTGAATGGGCCTCGAGACAGAATTCTCCATCTAGGCCCTAAGGTTGGTCTCTCTGGGTCATCGGGGCTGGCAGGGCAGCACAGGGAAGCTGCCTGGGCTGTACCCATTCTACAGACAAACAAAGCATCAGTCCCCATGGCCGCCAAGCTGACCCAGGCTTCCCGCGCTGAATCGGCTCATAAATCATGTTCAATAATACAGCAGGCAGGGGCAGACAGCTCTGCTCGGAGCCGGCACCCGGTGCTGAGGTGGGATTTGCAGGGCACGCGCTGCATGCAGATCCTCCCCTCCCTTCACTAGTTGCACCCTAGGGCAATTTCATTGACTCCTGATCAGCACTGAGGGACAGACCAGGCCCAAAGCCTTGACACTAATCCAGCGCTTGGAAGATGGCTCCTCGGCCGCTCATTAAGCATTACATGATAACTAGTGTCACATTCCTTCCAGCTGGAAACTGCATTTAACAGAGCTGGCAGGACCCAATTCAGGCTTCCCCGGGACTCCGACAGCAATGAATTTGTATGATGTGATTTACATTAAGGCCGATTAACGCTCTTCTAAACCAGCCTCACTTTGCGCCTCTTTCCCCACCGCAACCATTGAGCAGGGGATGACAAGCGGCAGCATCTCACCACGCACACGAACCTCGGCCACTTGGGGAGTTTCACCCAATTAAGAGCCGAGTGAACAATTGCCTGTTTTAAGGGAGTGAAAACCAGGGTGTTGTGGATCAAGGTACAAGCCAGCTCTCCTCCTTTCTACTGCAAATTATCCATCCTCCCAGGAGGCTGTCCAGCTGCCCGCCAGAGAGACAGGGACAGTGGCTGGTATTAGAAAGGCTTTTCTCAGGTTAGATGCCTTCATTTTCCCAATGGCGTGTTTCTCAGTGATTGGGTGGTGTGACATTTCAAGAAGACTTTTGCCTGGGTGTGCATGCAGGCCAGGCAATGCCGTAGAGTAAATAAATATAATTCTTGCTGTTTTGACGACTTGGCCAGGTGATAACATTCAGTACCATGAACAGCTCCCATGCTAGGCTGTCCAGGCTGGAGTTTCTTACTAAAATCATCCCATCTGAAGATTTTCTCCCCTTAGCTTTGCTTAACAATTTGGGACCAGCTTTTGCTGCCTGGATGATTTTTTTTTCTCTTCTCCTCCTGAAACCTGTGTAAGATTTTTTTCAGTAACAGCAGGGGGGCTTTTAGGAGATTAACAGGAGGGGAGGGGAGCTGTTTGGGTGGGTTAGAGGGGGTCAGAAAACAATGCTGGAGTAGGAACTCAGAGGCAGTAGGAACAGTGATCAGAAGACCTGGATTCTATTCCTGGCTCTGCACTGGCCTGCTGAGTGACTTTGGATAAGCCACTTTAATCTCTGTGTGCCTCGGTTTCTCCATCTGTAAAACAGGGAGAACACTGCTGATGCTGACATGCTTTCTATGGTTCTTGGCACTCAATGGCTGCAAAAAGCTCTGTGCTATTGGTATATAGCACATACACCAAAACGGCATTAAGAGAACATGAAGGTTGCAAAGCCAAGCACTCAGAAATTAGGAAATGCCAACATTAAAGTTGTCTGGACAACCTGAATCTGACCTTCTTGTGCATACGCAGCATGAGCCAGTCTTTAATTACATGCCCACATATTATTTTTGCCACAGGACCCCAGATGTATTCAGTGAATGGGCTGAACTGCGGCCATTCAATAGTTTGTCTTCTTCTCATTGCTCCTTGTGTGATCCCAGGCCTTAGCTACTGACCACTATTCCAACCCCCAACAGAAGACAAAATTGTTTTCTTCATGGGATTTCTATGGTGTCTGAGTGCTTCGCAGCCATTAATATATCCTCACTACACCTCTGCAGGATGAGGGGGTGCTATGATTTCCATTTCACACTTGAGAAACTGAGGCACACAGAGGTTCAAGTCCAAAGTATCCATTCATTTTAGGTGCCCACTTTGAGACAGCTAGGAGCTGATTCTTCAGAGTACATAGCATTATACAGGGAAGGACCTGCTCCGGTCACTGCAGTTCTGGGCTGGGACATGCTCAGTGTGGATGGAATGTTTGAGAATTAGCCTGGGCTCTAGCAAGGATCTTCTGACTACGCGCAAGTTGCAATTTTTCAGAGGTTTATAACTTGGCCTAATTTGGGGAGATTTTCACAGGGACAACAAAAGGCAGAGCCCCGGGACAAAGGCTGCCCCCTGCCAAATTTCAAGTCCTTGCTCCAAAGCTTGGTGGGCACTAGAGTTTCTAACAAAGGTCACAAGGATTTTTTACCACCAGCAAAACAATATATGTTTCCCTAACCTTGTACTCGGAAATGGCTGAACCAAGATTGGGCTCAATGCTTGTAAAGTGCTTTGGAGAGGGAATGTGCCCCTGAAGTACTAGGGATTGTTAGCAAGGCAGTGTAGAAGAACTCTCATTCCAGCTCAGCAATTCCACTCTATCCCCAGGGGTAATGCATGAAAATTCATCAGCACGTAGACACCTCTGCAGGGTAAAACTACTATATTGAACTACTGCTACTAGATGAACATGATTTGTTGGGGAAGAGTCAACATGATTTTTGTCAAGGGAAATCACGCCTCATCAATCTACTAGAATTCTTTGAGGGGGTCAACAAACATGTAGACAAGGGGGAATCCAGTGAATATAGTGTACTTAGATTTTCAGAAAGCCTTTGACAAGGTGCCTCACCAAAGGTTCATAAGCAAAGTAAGCTGTCATGGGATAAAACGGAAGGTCATCTCATGGATCAGTAACTGGTTAAAAGATGGGAAACAAAGGGTAGGAATAAATGGTCAGTTTTCAGACTGGAGAGAGGTAGTGATGTCCCCCAAGGGTCTGTACTGGGACCAGTCCTATTCAACAAATTCATAAATGAACTGGAAAAAGAGATAAACAGTGAGGTGGCAAAATTTACAGATGGTACAAAAGTGCTCAAGATAGCTAAATCCAAAGCAGACTGTGAAAAGTTACAAAGGGATCTCACAAAATCACAGATGAAATTCAATGTTGATAAATGCAAAGTAATGCACATTGGAAAACATAATCCCAGCTACACATATAAAATGATGGGGGTCTAAATTAGCTGTTATCCCTCAAGAGAAAGATCTGGGAGTCATTGTAGATAGTTCTCTGAAAACATTCACTCAATGTGCAGCGGCAGCCAAAAAAGCCAAGAGAATGGTGGGAATCATTAAGGGATAGATAATAAGAGAGAATTTATATCATATTGCCTCTATATAAATCCATGGTACGCCCACATCTTGAATACTGCGTGCAGATCTAGTCGCTCCATATCAAAAAAATATATATTGGAATTGAAAAAAGGGCAACAAAAATGATGAGGGGGATGGAACAGCTTCTGTATGAGGAGAGATTGATAAGACTGGAACTTTTCAGCTTGGAAAAGAGACGACTAAGGGGGGATATGGTTGAGGTCTATAAAATCATGACTGGTGTGGAGAAAGTAAACGAGGACATGCTATTTACTCCTTCTCATAGCACAAGAACTGGGGGTCATCAAATGAAATTAACAGGCAGCAGGTTTAAAACAAACAAAAGGAAGTCTTTCTTCACACAACCCACAGTCAACCTGTGGAACTCTTTGCCAGAGGATGTTGTGAAGGCCAAGACCATAACAGCATTCAAAAAAAGAGCTAGGTAAGTTCATGGAGGATAGGTCCATCAATGGCTATTAGCCAGGATGTGCAGGGATGATATCCCTAGCCTCTGTTTGCCAGAAGCTGGGAATGGACCACAGGGGATGGATGACCTGTTCTGTTCATTCCCACTGATGCACCTGGCACTGGCCACTGTCAGAAGACAGGACACTGGGCTAGATGGACCTTTGGTCTGACCCAATGTGGCCATTCTTTTGTTCTTATTCTTAGCTTGTAAGCATCTTGGAGCAGAGACTGTCCTTTTGTGATGTGTCTGTACCACACCGAGCACAAATGGGATCTAGGAGTAGGGCCCCTAGGCACTGCTGACATACAAATCAATTAGAACATTAATAATATCCACCTCACTTACACCCAGGACCATCTCTGTTCTGTGTTTGTACAGCACCTAGCACGTTGGGGTCCTGGGCCATGAGTGGGACTCTTCGGCACTACTACAGTCATCAGCTGGGGTTTCTTCTTTGTGAATCTACCACCCCCTCTGCCCAGCATAACCTGAGAGTGACATCTACACTTGAATTTCTTCCCAAACCCATTCTCTAATCCTGCACTAAGCTTCCAGACTCTTGCTACCTTCACCACAGCTGGAGTGTGATACACAAGATTGCTTTTTTATTACTTAGACCCTAGCCTGTATTTACCCCCCGCTCCCGCTTTATGGCACTCCCCAAGCAAACTGGCCTCAAATTCAGATCCATGTCTGTGCGGGTGAGCTCGGAGAAAGCAGTGCCATAACTGGCAGAATTTATAGAATGCCGACCAGGTGCCAGACAGCTCCATTTCCTATCCAATGTGCTTCACAAGTCTTGCAGCCCTTCTCTCCCCTTGGTACTCCCTGTGACACTGCAAAGTCTGCAAATAGTTCAGCTGGTCACCCCACCGCATACGCACACTGCAGAGATGTCAGGAGGAGGAGGAGCCCAAAACCTCAGCAGGTGTAACCCGGCATCAACAAAAAAGCAATGTCCATGTAAGCCAGCTTAAGACCCTCCAGACCCCAGTTCTGCAAAATTGCAGGTGCAAAGCATGAATGCTGCCAAGGTCCGAGTGAGCAAGGGGTTAATCTTAGCTCACATTGGCTGCTTAGAGGGTGGAGATGGAGGCCCAGGGACCAGAGGGTTGGGATGATCTACAAACTGGGAAGTGTTTTTCTATTCACTTTCCACTCCTGGGGTCCTATTTTGCTTCCTTATTTGGAAAGCCCTCCCTTGGGGAAGAGATCTTGCTGACTGCAGCTGGATTTGCCTGATGAGTCCTTCCACCAGCCCCTAGAGTGAGCGACCAAGCAAGGGAGCAGATCTCAGCAAGGCTTTGCGATGCTCTCCCACGCTGAAACCCGGGTACCCTTTGAGCTGTACCCAGCTGTGCTTTTCGGCTGAGGTGTGGTTGCAGAAGTTTCTCCCCCCCCATCCCATCCCCCAGTGCTGCAGTTCTTTCTCACTGCCCTGATTTCCTGAGCCTAATGAAGCATTAATATTCAGTGAACCTACAGGATCTATTCCTGTCCCAGAGTGACCTGCTTTCCAGGCTGATAGATGATGTGTGGCTTGCCAACTGTGCTTGCTATGCCATTAAACATTTCACAGATAAATCACAATCAAGCTGGGGCAGAACCAAGCGCTGACAGGGATATTCCTGGAGCTGCACCAGGGGAGGAGGGAGAGGAGAGGGGGAACGAAATCAGAACCTAGGAATTGGGGTATTTGCAGCACAAGCTGTGCCACTCACCTGAATGATTTGAGAGTGGAAAACCCCTTCATCCCATTCCAGAGAGACACACACATCACAGGATGGGAGTTATCGTAGGCCAGATTCTGACTTCAGAGGAGTCACTCCCGATGTGGAGCAGTGTAACTGAAGTCAGTGTGTTCACATGCCTCAGTGCAGCCAGTGGAGTTACTTTGGATTTACACAAGATGTGAAGTGAAAAATGAGTGGGGCAACTCTGGATTGATACTGACCTACCCCTGGTTACATCAAATTCCATGCAGTGCCTACCAAAATGGGGCCAAGGCAGGTAGTGTAATTGATTACACAACAGTAACTGATGTCGGGCTCTGTGGAAGTCAATGGAGTTATTCCAGATTTACCCAGATCTGACCCACTACACTGGCAATTAATTTCAAGGGCCAGGGCACAGATGGCACTGGGAGTGCCATGCAGAAGAGAAGCATTGCCCCTAACTGGCAGAGGATGGGCATGTGGGAGAGGTGAGTGAGACCCCAAGCTGCTGTGACTTTCTCTCCTAGCATAGACCTGGGGCACAGTTATGCTCTCTGTTTACATGGGTGCAACTTCAGGTCAGTGACACGCAGCACAGAACTGGATCCCTAGGGTGGCAGTAGTGCTGACAAACAACTGCACCCCACTGCTCCGTGGCCTCACCGACGCAGAAAAGACAGTGACTGACAGGAGAGGAGAAGAGGAGAGATTTTTTGGAATGGCAGGAAGTGGCCAGAAGCTTGGAACTGCCTGAGCTGGGAAACCCCTGGCCTCTTCACAGGGCTGAGACTCAATGGACTTGGGTTCTCTTCCTGGCTGTGCCACTGGCTGACCTGGGGTAAGTCACGTCCCTCCCCATGCCTCAGTTTCCCCATCTGTAAAATGGGGGTAATGACACTGACTGCTTTGGTTTGAGATCTGCTGATGAACAGTGCGGTATAAAACTAGGCGTTATCCATGGGCATAAGGGCACAGAAGGCCCCGCTTTATATATTTCTTACCTCTGCTGTGGTGAAGGGAGATCACTGCTCATCCTCCCTGTGCACCATTATTTATCTGAGTAACCCGCAGAGGTATCACATGCAGTGAGATTTCCCAGGAGAGCTGGGAACTCTTTGGGGCTTGCTTGGCCAGACCACAGAATCTAAGCCAAGTTTAGAAAGCCGAGCTCCGTGCAGTCTGGAGGCCAGCCAGGCCTCTGGGATCTTGTTGCTCTGGATTTGAGGGGTGTGTATACCCCAGAATGTGATCAAGCTAATTGCATCCATATTATGTGCTTTTAGCCACCATCAATTAATGAAATAGACCACATAGTTAAGGGTTAATTTGGAGACAGGCTTTCAGAAGCAAGGTCATACCTAGCTGGCAGTTTTTGCTAATTAGAATAGGAGGAGGGGACAGACAAGTAAACAGCTGAGACTGAAAACCTTGGTGGTTGGAAAACCTTGACTCTAGCCGCCACTAATATTAAAAAGTTTATTAAAAGTTAGGAAAAGTGATGATCCAGGAGGGGTCATTATGACCTATGTGCTTTGTAAAAGTTAGTTATAAAAAATTAGCGAACAGAGCATACTTTGGAGCAGTCCTCTGAAGCCATCTTGAGAGGCATTTTTCCTGACACCCTTTCTCCCTGGTGGGTGAGCAGCTGACCACAGCGAACCTGCTGTGAATTCCTATTGAGTAAATATCTGGGATGTTCTAAACCTATTGCTCAGATCTGTGTGTGCTTAAATCTCACAAACCGCTGTGTTGGACAAGAGCAGGCTGACTTACATTAATCTTATCAGATGGAATTGCTGTGTTCCCATCGACATCGCCTGGAGCAAAATCGTTAACGTGCCCCTGCTGGGGGTTCTGAAAACACCAGGTAACAATCTCAGACCCTATGCAACGTGATGGGGGCATGAACGCAGCTCCCCATCGTATTTGCTGGGCGGGGAAAGAAGGGAAGGAGAACTGCCCTGGGTCAGTGGATCCTGATCTGCTCCCAAGAGGGGGGTAAATTGGCGTGACAAGAGACTACAAAGCCCAGGACAGGTGAGGTGAGAATTCAACCCTTCCCCGTGCATCGCCCACCCCTGCCCAGCTGAGTGACCCTTCCATACTCACATCTGGCGCCCATGCTGGTCCTCTCTGGTGAGCACTCCCTCCTTCTCCATCAGCATTTGCCGGAAGGTCCCCACTTTCTGCCGGATCTCTTCTTCCGAATACCTGGGGCAGAGAGAGAGCTGGAGAGTCAGAGATGCCATCGTCCTGAGGTCGCGCTCCACCGACAATGCCCCACTCCTCATTTCCTTCCCTCCTCTCTCCCATTCCCCTCTCCTGGCCTTTGCTCACTGCTCCCTGTGTCTGAAGCCTCTCCCTGTGCCGGGGCATCGTCCAGCTCTCCTGGCTGGCAGGCTCAGCTGAGCGGCCAAGGACGGATCGGCCCATGGGAGCCTCCCTATCCCCAGAGCTTAAGATGGTGTCACACCAACAGGGCGGGGAGAGCACCCACATTGTTACAGCGCCAGTGGGGCAGCACATCTCCGCTGGCCAGCATGGGCCAGGACAGAGCCACCGTTGGGTATTAGCTCTGCCAGCTCTTCCTACCCCTTGGAGGCAGGGCCTGGCTCTCCTGGATGGGGGGAGGGCAGTGCCCGGCTCCCACCCACCCAGACTGGGCTAGGGGACCAGCTCCATACCCCTCCCCACACACACACTGTAGGCTCCCAATAAGGACCAGGCAGGACACACCCTCCCTCTGCTGTCTCCCACTCCCAGTGACTTCACGGAGGGCGTGTGGCCTAAATAAGGACTTCCGGGGTTGGGCCCATGTTAAGGTAAAGGGGCCAGACCCTGAGCACAGACTCCCCACTCGGGGGGGGGGGTGTTCTGGGGTGGGCAGAGAGTGTGACAGGGCACAGCGGGAGCAGGCTTCCTCTGGGGACCCAGGGCTACGGGGGTACACTTCCTAGGGGACCATAGCAGCTGGGAAAAGTCACCCCCCCACCCCTGCCCTGCAATGTTCCCTCTAACTTTTGACAGGCCATGTGTGCAAAAAATTTCTTCTGTGCAAATTGTGTTTCTGTGCAAATTTTTGTGCGTGCAGTGTTTCGCTGTGTGCATGGGGTTTAGGATCTGTGTGCGTGTGCACACCGCACAGCTTAGAGGGAACAGTGCCACCCTGTGATGGCACATGGTGGGCCAGCCTATGCAGGCAGTGAGAGCTCCCTAGTCGTGTGTTCCCCTCTCGGAGGGCAGACCTGTTCCCAAGAAAGGCGTCGACTCAATGCACAGGTTTCAGAGTAGCAGCCGTGTTAGCCTGTATTCGCAAAAAGAAAAGGAGGACTTGTGGCACCTTAGAGACTAACAAATTTATTTGAGCATAAGCTTTCGTGAGCTACAGCTCACTTCACGTCACACTGCAGGGGCAGCGTCGCTATCCCTATTTCATAGCTGGAAAACTGAGGCATGGAGAGAAGTGACTTGCCCTAGGCTGCACAAGGCGTCGGTGGCAGAGCCAGGGACAGAGACCTGGGTTTTAATCCCACTAGCCTGCTGCGTGTGTAACGGTGAGCAAATCACCTCTCTGGGCTCCTCTTTCCCCTCCCACCCTTTGTCAATCTGTCTAGCTAGCCTGAGCTCTGTGGGGTAGGAACTGTCTCAAGCCCCGTGTGTATACAGCGCCTAGCATGCTGTGGCCCTGATCTCAGCCACAGCCTGTTTGCAGTATTGTCACACAGAGAAGACGAACGCTCATCTCTAGACACCCTGTGCAGGGCCTTGTCCACTGGACTGTCCCGCTCCCCCAACACGCCCTCCCCGGGGACGTGACACCGGGCCGGGCAGTAACCCGCTCTATGGCACAAAGCAGATGGGAGCTGTCAGAACAGAGGAGGAGGGGTTGGACAGCTTCCTTCCCATGGGCTCTGCCTGCTCGGAGAGAAGCAAAGTGAGTGAGCAGAGAATAACAGACCCATCTCCTCCCTCTCCCACGTACGCACACGGCAAGCCAAGAGATATCGACCAGCTGGCAAAAGCAGCAGGGACCATGCCGGAGACCACAGCCAATGAGCAGCGGCTGGAGAAATGGCCATAACTCAGGATTAACAACTCGTGCAAGCTAGAAGACGAGGGAGAATCACCCCCTAAATGCCAGAGCGGCAGCCCGGGGCGGCCTCGCCATCCATAGCAAAGGAAAACAAGGCCAGGGTTTAATCACCCAGGCCAAATGACAGGGTAAATGGGCCCGATTCCTGGGGAGTTTTCACTCCCATCACCCTCATCCATTCATCCCTGGTAACCCCCAAGGCCCATAGCTTCCTGGAGAGGTCCTGGCGTGCCAATGCCAGTGCTGGCACCTTGCCCTGTTCCTACCGGGCCTCAGAGTGTTGCTGGCAGCTCCAGGCAGCTTTTGCCTCAGCCCCTGGAGGCAGGAGGCATGCCCACTTCTGCCTCCAGAGCACCACATTATGGCGGCACAAGGAGACCCCAGAGCCTAGGAAAGGAAGCTCAGCCCAGTAGTTACGGTGTTTGCCTGGGACTTGCGAGACCAGGGTTCAAGTCCTGTCTCTGCCACAGACTACCTGTGTGAGCTTGGGTAAGTCACTTAGTCTCGCTGTGCCTCAGCTCCCCCTCTGTACAACAGCACTGCCCTGCCCCTGGGGGGGGGTGTTATGAAGATAAATATGTTAGCACCTGGGTTGCTCAGACACCAGGGTGAGGGGACCACATGAGCACCATGGATAGAAGGGCCCCAGGCCCCCAATTTGCAACCCACATGGGAGGGGGCCTATCCCAGGAATATCTGGGTACGGAGCTAGTCTCTGCGAGGGGCATGTGGCTGCCGAGAGCAATGCTCATCCTTCCTCGTGGACAACGGGGCTTTGAACTGCAGGAACGTCAGGCTTGTTAGCGTTAGGTCTGGTAAGGTACGTGTTGGATCTCAGCTGTTGGCGCTGGGCGAGGGTTAAAAACACCACTTTACATGCGGTTCAAAATATTCTTTTGTGTGACAGAACACAGAGGGCACCTAGGAGACATGGTTACAGACAGCTCATCCCGCCGTGCTGGCCACCGAAATCTCCAGGCCCCCTTGCTGACCACGCGCCAGTCCCTTGCTGGGGGCAACTGCTGGACACCCAACCCAGGGCTGGGGCAGGCTGTGACAGCCCCTAGCTTGATGAGAATGGCTAGGGATGCAGACAGCCAAGTGCCTCTTGGAGGCAATGTCCTTATTTTGCCGAGGCCCGACTCGCTACCAGATGGGGTGTGGGGGGGGGAGCACAAACAGTGCTTGCGATGTCTGGCCTAAAGCCAACGGGGCAGAGAGCAAATGGGCCATCTGCCACTGACCTCCTGGGAAGCTGGCTCGGTTCCATCCACCTCCCAGCTTCACCCTCCCTCCCGCCAGTCTGCTTGATTGTCCAAAGCAGACCAGACTTTGGGTTATTCTTCACCGTGACCAGCCTCTATTTGACACCCATCCCCATGGTGTCTGGGCACTCACAATGCTTCAGTGGAGATGATTCAGATCCCAGTTGGAGACACTAAGCGCCCAGCCTCCAGCTTTTCCAGCCAGCCAGGCCAGCAGGAGGAGCCAGAAAACCAACCGGGGGTGGGGCGGGGGGGGGGGGCTTTCCAGTAACTTCACCGGGAGGGGGAGCATTCCTATTATTAATCGTCTGTATTAATAGGGCCCTGTTATACTGGGTGCTGTACAGACTTGGTACCTGCACCAAAGAGCTTTGCATCAGGAGTGGAGTAGCCAAGGACAGTGATGTTTATTATCCCCATAGTACAGATGGGGGGCTGAGGCAAGGGGAAATTGTGTGACTTGGCCAAGACCACTGGCACAGCTGAGATTGGAGCCCACAAGCTCCAAGGCTGGCCTGTGGATGGATTCACCCTGGAGCAGGGCCCTGGGCAAGGAGGTTCTTCATGGTTTGCTCTGTGAGGCAATCCCACTGCTTCCAGAAAGTGCCAGGGGACCTCTTGCCTGGAGAGCCACCCAAGACGGGCTGAGAGGTCCTCAATGACAAATCCCATCCCGAGGATGGTTCATGATTGAGCGGGAGGCAGGCAAGCCCTTCAGCAAAGCCTCCGCCATCCCATGGCTCATCACCTCCTCCCCTCATGTCTCCAAGCCTCTGTGGCAGCACACGGATAACCGTGAAGCCATCCCAGACATGTCGCCCAGTTTCTTTATTTTACATCCATCTCCTCAATTATTCTCGGCGCAAGTGACAAATGGAAAAGCAATTTCTCCCTCCCAGCCAGGGACTCCAGCTCTCCGCAGGGTGAGCTTAATGAAAGTCTGTGATTCAACCAATCTGTCCTGGAGCCGGCACCATCGGGCCGCATCTCAGGTAGAAAAGCCACAGCACCAGGGCTGGAGAGCTGGGTGGGAGCCAGATTTACTGTCTTGCAGGAAATTCCGTGATTTGGAAAATGCTTCTGGTCCAAAATGAAACGAACACGATTCTCTCCGCGGCCCCACAAATATCCCCATGAAACAAAATTGTGAATAAAATTTTCAGTTGAATTGTTTCATTTCGATCAAACGGAAACATTTTGCACTGATTTTGACTTTTCAAAAGCAAACGAACACGAGATTAGAGACATGTGAAAACCAAGTTGTTTCGAAAACACAAAACAAAGGAAAAAATCAAAACACGTGGGTCCAAAAATGTCAACACAATGTTTCAACCTTATGGAAAACTCCCCCACCCCCGTATTTCCTCCTCCACCTGCCAGAACCAGAGTTTCATTGAAATAACAAATTTCGGAGAAACAGTTCACTTTTGACAAAGCGGCATTTTCCAATGAGGCAGTTTGCCATCAGCTAATTTCCTCCCCGCTGTGTGAGCGCCCTGGTCCCCCAGGGGGAAACGCCGCTGACTGACACAGAGACCACACAACTCTCCAGCCGGACAGGTGGCATTCGAAGAGCCAAAGACTGTATCAACACCTGAATTGTTTGTGGGCCACCAGCCGGCACAAGCCACAGGTCATGCGCTGAGTTCTGGAGCAGGGACGGCACCTTCTACCCCCTTTTACAGAACTTTCTCTGCCAGAGGGACTGAAAGGAACCGAACCAACAGCTCTAGAAGCTGGAGATTTTGCTACCCAGGGAACAAGGCCAGCAGCAGTAAAAGTCTTCCCCATACCCCTGCCAATGCGCCCTATGCCTGAACAAAAGTGACTGATTAAGGGACGTCGGTTTCCTTGGCCTTTCTAATGATGCCACTGAGGGATCAAATCAGTGGCAGACGTGGGGACGGTTTCATGGACGTGGCTGTTAAGTGGGAGTTAAACGGTTTAAGGGGCTTAATTCACTCCTCCACACAGGGGTAGATATCAGCCATTGCATATGAACTTGGCTGACCTAGGCTGAATGAGCGTGCCTGAACCGGGCCTGAACACAGCCGTGAAGCAAGGAATCTGGGGCTCTTAAGTAGGGATGTCTGAGGAAACTATTGCCCAAAGCAAGCAGGGTCTGGAGCGAGATTAGGCGGTGGCCCATGTGTCTGGAATAAGGCGGGAGAGGAAATACCCCATTGGCTCATTCACCTACTGAGTTTTGTAAACAAAACTGTCAGGCTGTCTGCAATATCATTCAATTTCACCCACGCATTCTTCATTTTCTGGGACTGTTTTCTCAGGGTCAGATCCCAAGCACTGCAGAGCGCTTGCCACGAGTGCTGGCAGCTCAGCGCCCCTCCCAGGATTCGGCCTTAAATGTGGAAGTTCTGGTAACTAGGAAATGAAATATTCCAATTCATCTAACTTCAAAAGCAGCATGGATGTGAAAAGCCAGAGCGCTGAACCTGGATGTCAGTCAGCTGGGCTTTGAAGAGGAGGGCGGAGGTTCAGAGACACGGAAGACATGCCTGCTATAGGGAAGAGAGCCAGGAAAGTCTTAGCACAGAGCAGATGAGTGGCAATTTCTGAATCCAGCTGGATCCAACGGATCATTTGAGGCCTAGTGGTCTACGATCGGGACTGGGAAATTGGATGCCTGGCGTTCTAGTCCCAACCCTGATAATGCCTCTTGGACTGTGTTTACATCGGGTTAGTTGTGTGGCTGCTCTTCCTTCAATTTAACGGTGGCTTACTGCATTTTACCTTAAAGCTGTTCCCAATCGATGCGAGCAAAATGGAAAAAAGCCCCTCTGAAATTGAAATCCGATTAGCTGCAGAGAAGTCTGCGCCAGTTTAACTACATCAGTTTAAATTCACACCTTAGGTGCAACTTTCTCATGGGGACAAGGCCTAATTGATTTAAACTAAACGTGATTAAGGCTGTTTTAAGCCAAAATAAGTCAGCCTACATGGCGTTTTGTGTCAATTTAACAAAGCCAGTTTAAAAGTCACCCCTCTATAAACTAGCACAACTCTGCATGTAGGCAGAGCCAGAGTTTGGGCAAGTCACTGATCCCCTCGCTGGGATGGGGTGTCTGAGACATTTGGCAAGCTGCTCCTTTATTGGACAGCAGCAGGTCCTGATCCCAGGAAAGATTCATCAGAGTCTGAATTCCTGTCTAAGCTGTGGCTGGGGGGGGGCAGTGCGGTCCTGCTGCCTCTGTTTAAGAGGGACGGGGTCTCACCTAGTGCAAAGCAAAGCTTCATGCAGTAGCCAGAGCACTAATTCTCACGCTAAGCAGGGCCTTCGATCATGGTCACCCCATAACAATAAGAAAAGGAGTACTTGTGGCACCTTAGAGACTAACAAATTTATTAGAGCATAAGCTTTCGTGAGCTACAGCTCACTTCATCGGATGCATTTGGTGGAAAAAACAGAGGAGAGATTTATATACACACACACACAGAGAACATGAAACAATGGGTTTATCATACACACTGTAAGGAGAGTGATCACTTAAGATAAGCCATCACCAACAGCAGGGGGGGGAAAGGAGGAAAACCTTTCATGGTGACAAGCAGGTAGGCTAATTCCAGCAGTTAACAAGAATATCAGAGGAACAGTGGGGGGTGGGGTGGGAGGGAGAAATACCATGGGGAAATAGTTTTACTTTGTGTAATGACTCATCCATTCCCAGTCTCTATTCAAGCCTAAGTTAATTGTATCCAGTTTGCAAATTAATTCCAATTCAGCAGTCTCTCGTTGGAGTCTGTTTTTGAAGCTTTTTTGTTGAAGTATAGCCACTCTTAGGTCTGTGATCGAGTGACCAGAGAGATTGAAGTGTTCTCCAACTGGTTTTTGAATGTTATAATTCTTGACGTCTGATTTGTGTCCATTCATTCTTTTACGTAGAGACTGTCCAGTTTGGCCAATGTACATGGCAGAGGGGCATTGCTGGCACATGATGGCATATATCACATTGGTAGATGCGCAGGTGAACGAGCCTCTGATAGTGTGGCTGATGTGATTAGGCCCTATGATGGTGTCCCCTGAATAGATGTGGACAGAGTTGGCAACGGGCTTTGTTGCAAGGATAGGTTCCTGGGTTAGTGGTTCTGTTGTGTGGTGTGTGGTTGCTGGTGAGTATTTGCTTCAGATTGGGGGGCTGTCTGTAAGCAAGGACTGGTCTGTCTCCCAAGATCTGAGAGAGCGATGGCTCGTCCTTCAGGATAGGTTGTAGATCCTTGATGATGCGTTGGAGGGGTTTTAGTTGGGGGCTGAAGGTGATGGCTAGTGGCGTTCTGTTGTTTTCTTTGTTGGGCCTGTCCTGTAGTAGGTGACTTCTGGGTACTCTTCTGGCTCTGTCAATCTGTTTCTTCACTTCAGCAGGTGGGTACTGTAGTTGTAGGAATGCATGATAGAGATCTTGTAGGTGTTTGTCTCTGTCTGAGGGGTTGGAGCAAATGCGGTTATATCGTAGCGCTTGGCTGTAGACAATGGATCGAGTGGTATGATCTGGATGAAAGCTAGAGGCATGTAGGTAGGAATAGCGGTCAGTAGGTTTCCGATATAGGGTGGTGTTTATGTGACCATCGCTTATTAGCACCGTAGTGTCCAGGAAGTGGATCTCTTGTGTGGACTGGTCCAGGCTGAGGTTGATGGTGGGATGGAAATTGTTGAAATCATGGTGGAATTCCTCAAGAGCTTCTTTTCCATGGGTCCAGATGATGAAGATGTCATCAATGTAGCGCAAGTAGAGTAGGGGCATTAGGGAACGAGAGCTGAGGAAGCGTTGTTCTAAGTCAGCCATAAAAATGTTGGCATACTGTGGGGCCATGCGGGTACCCATCGCAGTGCCGCTGATTTGAAGGTATACATTGTCACCAAATGTGAAATAGTTATGGGTCAGGACAAAGTCACAAAGTTCTGCCACCAGGTTAGCCGTGACAGTATACGCCCCATCATCTCAGGCATTGGCACCCTGACAGCAGGATTGTCTGGCTATGTAGACTCCCTCCTCAGGCCCTTCGTTACCAGCACTCCCAGCTATCTTCGAGACACCACCGATTTCCTGAGGAAACTACAGTCCATTGGTGATCTTCCTAAAAACACCATCCTAGCCACTATGGATGTAGAAGCCCTCTACACCCACATTCCACACAAAGATGGACTACAAGCCGTCAGGAACAGTATCCCCGATACTGTCACGGCTAACCTGGTGGCAGAACTTTGTGACTTTGTCCTGACCCATAACTATTTCACATTTGGTGACAATGTATACCTTCAAATCAGCGGCACTGCAATGGGTACCCGCATGGCCCCACAGTATGCCAACATTTTTATGGCTGACTTAGAACAACGCTTCCTCAGCTCTCGTTCCCTAATGCCCCTACTCTACTTGCGCTACATTGATGACATCTTCATCATCTGGACCCATGGAAAAGAAGCTCTTGAGGAATTCCACCATGATTTCAACAATTTCCATCCCACCATCAACCTCAGCCTGGACCAGTCCACACAAGAGATCCACTTCCTGGACACTACGGTGCTAATAAGCGATGGTCACATAAACACCACCCTATATCGGAAACCTACTGACCGCTATTCCTACCTACATGCCTCTAGCTTTCATCCAGATCATACCACTCGATCCATTGTCTACAGCCAAGCGCTACGATATAACCGCATTTGCTCCAACCCCTCAGACAGAGACAAACACCTACAAGATCTCTATCATGCATTCCTACAACTACAGTACCCACCTGCTGAAGTGAAGAAACAGATTGACAGAGCCAGAAGAGTACCCAGAAGTCACCTACTACAGGACAGGCCCAACAAAGAAAACAACAGAACGCCACTAGCCATCACCTTCAGCCCCCAACTAAAACCCCTCCAACGCATCATCAAGGATCTACAACCTATCCTGAAGGACCAGCCATCGCTCTCTCAGATCTTGGGAGACAGACCAGTCCTTGCTTACAGACAGCCCCCCAATCTGAAGCAAATACTCACCAGCAACCACACACCACACAACAGAACCACTAACCCAGGAACCTATCCTTGCAACAAAGCCCGTTGCCAACTCTGTCCACATATCTATTCAGGGGATACCATCATAGGGCCTAATCACATCAGCCACACTATCAGAGGCTCGTTCACCTGCGCATCTACCAATGTGATATATGCCATCATGTGCCAGCAATGCCCCTCTGCCATGTACATTGGCCAAACTGGACAGTCTCTACGTAAAAGAATGAATGGACACAAATCAGACGTCAAGAATTATAACATTCAAAAACCAGTTGGAGAACACTTCAATCTCTCTGGTCACTCGATCACAGACCTAAGAGTGGCTATACTTCAACAAAAAAGCTTCAAAAACAGACTCCAACGAGAGACTGCTGAATTGGAATTAATTTGCAAACTGGATACAATTAACTTAGGCTTGAATAGAGACTGGGAATGGATGAGTCATTACACAAAGTAAAACTATTTCCCCATGGTATTTCTCCCTCCCACCCCACCCCCCACTGTTCCTCTGATATTCTTGTTAACTGCTGGAATTAGCCTACCTGCTTGTCACCATGAAAGGTTTTCCTCCTTTCCCCCCCCTGCTGTTGGTGATGGCTTATCTTAAGTGATCACTCTCCTTACAGTGTGTATGATAAACCCATTGTTTCATGTTCTCTGTGTGTGTGTGTATATAAATCTCTCCTCTGTTTTTTCCACCAAATGCATCCGATGAAGTGAGCTGTAGCTCACGAAAGCTTATGCTCTAATAAATTTGTTAGTCTCTAAGGTGCCACAAGTACTCCTTTTCTTTTTGCGAATACAGACTAACACGGCTGCTACTCTGAAACCCATAACAATAGACAACATAGGTAGAGGGCAGCCAGGGGAGAAGAAAATGAAGAGGCAGAGATCAGGGAGAGATGTTTCCCGATGAGATACAAACTGAGATGGAAAGCTGATGAGATCCTGATGCAAGGAGGCTGTTTCACCTGGCAGGAGATGCAGAGGAGAAGGTTCTTGCACCACTTGGACCAGGGCAGGAACTCTCTTTTGCCTATCCCCCACTGAAGTGGGCTTTCCACTTCCCGTGGCTGAGAGCTGTGACCCGGATTATTCTTACTGCAGTGCCTCCTAGCGGCTCCACACCCACCCTGTGTGTCTGGGAGGGGGGTCACTGAGCCCACACAGAGCTAGAAGGGTTAATGTGCTGCTGTGAGCCCAATCAGCCCCTCCTGCCGCACCTGTAGCAGGTGTCAGGCCAGAAGGGAAGGGCTAAAAAGGGGAGAGCCTTCCCCAGCAAGGTGGAGAAAAGACCAATGGCCCTGGTGTGGGGAGAGAAGCCAGACTGGAGCTGGGATAGGTTTCATGCCTGATTGAGCTGCCCTGGACGGCAGGTAGGCCCTGACCGGGACCTTTTTAGATCTGCTGATGGTTTTTAGGCCAGGCCGTGGCAGTGGGGTGGCTGAGAGCTGGATAACCCTGAAAGGACTAAGAGCACACCTGGCTGTAACATAGATTTGATTATTCTGTGGTTGTTTGGATGGTGACTTTGGACTCTGCTAGCTTGGAAGGAATTGACCTTTGTAGTGACTTGGCTGGAAGGCTGAGCCATGTAAACCACCAGAGAAGATGGGGAAGAACTGACTGGGGAAACTGAGGCAGCTGGCCTGCAGCACCAGCCCTTGCCAGGGTGGTGATGTCCTGCTCAGTGCCAGTCATAGAACCACAGGATTGGTGCTATAGGTCTAGCTTTACAGCTGTCTCTGTCAGTAACCCCTTCAGCGTGCCAGACCTCCTAGGGGGTCTCACTCCTCCAGCAGGGTAAGCCACATGGCCTCACCGCCTCCTTAGACAGGATCTCTGGGCTGTCTGTGCTCCTGCTTCACACTGTGAGCTCTGCTCAATGCGTCCAACTGAGATGGACGCCTGAAAGAGACTGGGACGCTCTCAGGGAGTGATGCACCCCCCGCTAGATTCTGCAGGCTGCTCAACCACTGCCGGGTTTATCCGGCGACTGGAAGGCAGTGCAATAAGTCCTTAGGTGAGCACAGAGAAATGAAAGTTGAAGTCCCGTTACCCTAGAGCAGAGGTTCTCAAACTGGGGGGTGGGCGTGTGAAATGTATGGGGCGGGGGGCATGAGGAGCTCTGGTCCTGCTCACATTTTACCCCCAGCAATGACTAACTAGAAAAGCTGATTGCTCCAGACTGATCAGGTCCTCCGGTGGCGCTGGGCATTTGACTCTAGATGGCGCTGGGCACGTGGACGGATTTCTGTTCCGCTCGCAGAGCGGTAGCCAAAGTCATTGCCTTCGGCACGTGAATCCAAGGGCTACGGCGCGGTGCGCATATTAAATTGTAAGCGTCGACCACAATCCCAGTTCTGCTTTTGTTCTTATTACAGTGGATGGTTGGCTTTGCTTGAATCAGTGCCTGACTGTTTTTAATAGTTAGTGAGAGATTTATGTTGTGGGGTTTTTTAATTAGGCTATGTACTTGTGTGGCGGGCGGGGTGGGGAAGACATGAACTACTACAGACACAAAGAAGGGGGGGTAATCAAGTAAGTTTGAGAACCACTGGTGAACCCCTGGGGTCCAGCTCTGTCTCTCTGGTCTCTCTTTGTCAGAGTCCCTGGGTGAACAGCCCCCTGGAAGCTCTCAGCAGCCAACCCTTAACCATCCTCCGGCACCTCCCCCGCCCTCGGTTCTCCCGCTGGGCAAACGCTGCTTGGCTTCCTGCAGAAAGGTGGGCCATCCGTAGTAGTTGATGGTTAGGTTTCAAAGTCCCAGTGATTGGGTTTGCCATGGTTTTCTCAAAAGCTGGCCCAAGCCCCAGACAGCTACGTACCATTCACACCTGTGTCATAGCCTCAGCAGAGAGCAAACAACCCTTTCTACCCAGTAGGTAACCCTGCTGCACATAGGGGAAACTGAGGCACACACAGGCCTCACAGAAGCATTACAGAAGCATCCCACTTCATCACAATGTCCAATCAAAATAGCTTATGTTTTGAGTAGAGTTCTCCCAATTGAGGTGCAGGCTGAGCGTTATTCCTGAAAATGATTCAGCAAATTATTACCAATATCAAATCAAAGTCAAGGGGCGGGGGGAATTCCCCATTCTGTTTGTGGGCTATTTACAAGCAGAAAAGGAGGTGAGATTTTTCCGGCAAAGAACTCATGGCTGAACAGGTCTATTGCTGTTACCTGAAAACTTGATTACAGAGAAACAGAGATTAGCTGGAACGTGGTAGTTTTTAGCACTTGTATATTTCGTCTTCAAAGCACCTTTCAAACATTCACTGATCCTCTCCATGGTCTTGTGAAGTAGGGCTTGTCTGTATAGGGAAATTATTCCAGAATAGAAGAGGGGGTGAATTTAATTGTGGTCATTTTCCCTGGGTAGACAAGCCCTGGGATGCATATTTGTATCTCTGAGTTGCAGATCACAGAATGGAGGCAGAGCGGATCAGTGACTTCCCCAAACTCTGGATCTGCCAAATGCAGAGTTGTGCTAGTTTATAGAGGGGTGACTTTTAAACTAGCTTTGTTAAATTGGCACAAAAGGCCACGTAGGCTGACTTATTTTGGTTTAAACCAACCTTAATCAAGTTTAGTTTAAATCAGTTAGGCCTTGTCCCCAAGAGAAAGTTGCACCTAAGGTGTGAATTTAAACTGATGTAGTTAAACTGGTGCAGACCCCTCTGCGGCTAATCAGATTTCAATTTCAGAGGGGCTCTTTTCCGTTTTGCTTGCATTGACTGGGAACAGCTTTGAGGTAAAATGCAGTAAGCCACCGTTAAATTGAAGGAATAGCATTCTGCAGTGCGGGGCGCAGGGGTCACAGGTTCGAAGGGGGGGCTCTCCAGGACTGTGCCTGGTACGTGGCAAAAGAGAGGCCTGAGTCTCCATGCCCGTCAAGGCTCTGCCTTTCACCCAGCCCTCAGCCCTGTCACAAATGATCCTTCCCATAGGTCCCCTGGGCTCCGAAGGGCCGATCCCTTCCCAGTAGAGATTCTCACAATGCAGCTCCCAGGAGAAGCCATTGCCAGGACCCAGGATTACGTTAACTAAGGCTCTGATGTGGTGAGGGGAGATTTCTGGGCTAGCTCGTGGATCCAGAGCAGCAGGAATGCAGGCCACTGAGCTAATAATGATACTGGGGATTTGTATAGCATTGTGCATCATTGTCACTAATTAATCCTCCCAACCCCTGGCAGGACAGACGGAGAAACTGAGGCTCCTGGTCTTGTGCTCTGATCAGTAGTTTAGGCCTCTCTCTTAGACCAAGAGTCTAACTAGGCAGAAGGATGGGGATGAGATACAGAGCCTGCAGGGGGGACTTTGCCTTGGCAAGCACAGACTGGCCCGCCAGCTCCTCTTTGCTACACAGAGGGGCCACCCCCATGCCTGGGCCATCTCCACAGTAGCTGTATCAGAGCAACGTCTCTACCCAGCCAGCACTTGGTGTGGCTTGGTGCCCAGAAGGACTGTAGGACAAGAGGTGGTAACAGAGACAACACTGACTCATTGCCTGGCCCAGGATCTCTTCCCCTGGACGGGGTGGGCAGAGCTCTCTTCTCTGGAGTCTCCCTGCTCTGTGAGACCTTCGTCCCATCTCTGCGCCTCTCTGCTTCCCTCACTTTTGTTCAGATCAATAAACCCAACTTCCTTCCTTTTCCCAGGGTATCCACCTGTCCAACGTATCGCTGACAATTAGAGCTCTCTGGCTCACACCAGAGTGTCTGCAAACACAGCCAGGCGTGGCCTCGGGGCTGCCCAAATCTGGGGGTATTTGGACCTGGTGTTTTGGTTCAGTACGCTAGAGAGATGGGAGACATCAGCACAGCATCACTGCTGAGAATCTAGCCCAGAAACCGGCTGAAAAATTCAGTTCAAACTCTGAACCTTCCTTAAGTTCAAAGGTCTTTGGATCGGGCCCAGGCCCGTCTCTCCCCAGATGTATCCCGTGCCCGTTCGAGTGCAAAGGAGATAAGGAGAAAACAGTTAACATTTTCCCTCCCTGTGATCCTGTCTTGGGTGGCAGCTGGTGCTATCAGCTGTGACTGGCTCAGGAGAGGCCTGAGCTGATGCCCATGTCTGGCTCAATTGACCACACTTCAAAAGCCAGCCCGTCCCCGAATTCCCCATCTATTGAGCCCTGTGGCACGGCCCCGAAGGGGCACTCTGTGCTCGGTAACCCGCTCCGCCATTTGCCAGGAGCAGCTCCTGGTCTGAAAGTCTGGCATATTTTTAATGTCACACCTGGAAGAGGCTGACCGGCCCCCTCCGTGCGGCTGTGATTGGCTTCTGCAGGCCAGGGCTCAGTACCAATTTGTGTAATTGACATGACAGGAACCGGCGGGAAGTTACTTAGTCACAGACCAGACTTGAATAAATAAGGCGTTGCGCTCCAATCAGCCTGCTGCCTTGCTCGCTCTCTGAAGCTCTGTGTCTGGAAAGACACGAGCCCCATGAAAACATTCTTTGGCTCGGCGATGTTTCGGGCCGGCTGTCAGACAATGGGGAGCTCGCGAGGCTGGGAAGGAGGGGAGCAGGAGAGGAAAAAGGCAGAGGAATGTAACAGACTTACGGGTCACCCTTTAAAATATACATCAAAATGCCCAGCAGGAAGAGAAGCTGGCTGCAAAGCGAATGGCTGCCAGAAGGCAAGCGCCAAGATCCGCCCTGAGAATAGAAGGGTTCACGGACACCGGCACTGCCCTGACTTTAAATGGCTTCATTCCTTCCAAACCATTTCTTTTCCATAATCCCTTTAGGCACCATTCGCCAGTGGAATTCATGGCTGGAGCTGGGCGGGAAATGGATTTCTTGTCCTGGAAAATGTTTCGAGATTTAGAACATTTTCCACTCCCGAATCCTGGGAAGAAAAGTCGAAAACCGGAACATTTTTTGCAAAACGAAAATTTGAAAAATCTTTCAGCTTGGCTCAGCTCAGGTCCCCCCACCCCGGAGCTAGCCCCGTGTCCGCTGCAGCAGAGCGAGCCTGACACGTCGAAGGAGACCCACTCAGTCTGTGTATTTATCTGGTGGGACTAGAGCAGGGGTAGGCAACTTGCGGCACGGGTGTTGATTTTCAGTGGCACTCACGCTTCCCGGGTCCTGGCCACCGGTCCGGGAGGCTCTGCATTTTAATTTAATTTTAAATGAAGCTTCTTAAACATTTTAAAAACCTTGTTTACTTTACATACAACAATAGTTTAGTTATATATTATAGACTGGCACGCGAAACCTTAAATTAGAGTGAATAAGTGAAGACTCGGCACACCACTTCTGAAAGGTTGCCGACCCCTGGACTAGAGTCATGCTCATGCCTTGTGCTAGCCTTCTTTACGGCGGGGAATTTCACCTGCGGACCATGGAGTTCACCACTCTCATGCCCAGTGTGGCAGCCAAGTGCGGCCAGCACCCCCCTGCCACCTAACCTCCCACTTCAATCTGAAGTGAATGAAACTGCATCCATGTACACGAACTGCGGCTCTGGCCGTTCGCTCCAAGGGAGCTACCCCCGTTTACACCATGGAAGATACAGCCCCATTGACTCCAGTGCAGTGATGCCAATTTGGGCCAGTGGAGGGTCTGACCCCCAAGTTACTCAGAAGGAATAAGAAGACGGGCAGAGAAAGCAGAACGCCATGGTCAAGGAGGGGAAAGTTTTGACGCCGTCACTCAGAGGTTCCACGCTTTGATTCACACTGGCCTCGGATGTGCTAAGACTCCACGAGCCAATCCGTTCTCCCTCTGCTGACCCCAGAAAGTTGGTCTGTGTCAGAAAAGGATGAAACACAGGAAATACCCTGAAATGTCTCTGTGCAGTGCAGGGAAACAGCCAGCAACAGTCTCTGGGCAGAGCTTGTTTGCAAAGAGACCTGCCCCACATGGGCTTTGTGTCTAGGTGATGCTTTGTCTCATGTATAGGATGAGATAGGAGACCAGGGTGCTGCTCCCAGAACTGAAACTGTGCTCTGTGACCTTCAACATGTTACTTCCCCCCCCCCCCCCCGTGCCCCAGTTTCCCCTCCTACCCTTACTCTGCTGTTTGTGTTTAGATTGTAAACTCACTGGCACACGTAGTCTCTCTCCCCATGTGTACGTACAGCACCTGGCACAAAGGCGTCCTGATTGTGGCTGGGAGCTACTGTCAAACAAATAATAATCCATCAGGGAAGCTTGCGACTCTGCAGGAACCATTTCCCCTCTGCTAAGCCTTTCTCTCCCATTCCTGGAGTCTGCGGCTGGATTAACAGAGGATCCATCACTGAGAGAAAGAAAAGCCTGCAAGGATCTCAGAGAGAGCAGCTTGGGCCTCCCGCTGCATCAGACCCAGGCCCTTCCAGATGCTCTGGGAGCCCGGCTCTGCTCAGTAGATAGCACTCCACTGGGCCTGATCTCGCCAGAGACTTCCTGGCTCGAGCTGCCCCCTTTCGCTGTCCTGCCGACAGGAAACACCAATAACAGCGCTCGGTCCTTCCCAGCCGAGGGGCTCCAAACGCTTCAGAGACACTAACAAACCAACCACCTTGCAAGGCAAGTGTCATTAGCTCCAATGTACGGAAGGGAGAAACTGAGGGCCAGAAAAGGAAAGGGATTTATCCAAGTGGCTAAGCTGGGAACTGAACCCAGGAGTTGGGACTTCCAGCCCCTAGCACTAACTATATCCTTGCCCTTAACAATATCATTTTCCAGCTCCTGACATCAGTAGTAAAGCATTTTACAAAGGAGATCATGCTCATTACCCCCATTTTACAGATGGGGAAACTGAGGCACATGAAGGTGAAGCACCTTGTCCCAGGTCACCCAGCAGCAGAGTTCAGAACAGAACCCACGTCTCCTATACTTGAGTCCAGGGCACCAGCCTCTGGACCATACTAACTCCTAACTGCATTAGTTACATGTATAGCTAGCCCTACACTGTGGGACTCCTCGATGCAAGGCAGAGAACAGTCACTGCAAGGAGAGCCAGCTGTAGCTGGGCATGGAGGCTACAAGCATCCCTTGGGATGGTGAGCATCTCAGCGGCTCGCTGTGCAATTCCTCCTCCCCCCTTCTGTCTCATCTTTTTGCTGCCATTCATACAACGTCTGTTTCTTGAATGTTTCCAGAACATGGAGCGTAGCGAAGCCAGCTCAGTGCCCCAACCGAACCCTGGGTGGGGACTCCATTCATCCCAGGATCTGATTCTCTACTCTCCTTTCCCTTACAAAGTCATCTCCATCAGGGCAGGGTGGGTGCACTGTGCTACCAATCAGGCATCTCCATTCACTCACCCCCCGGGGTAGCATTTTGCACTGAGTTGGCACAGGTGTGAATGACAAGGCAGCGGGGAAGCAGGCCCCCAGATGGCCGAAGCTGGCGGAGATGGGAGTGAAAGGTCCTGTGGCAGCAGATGGTCTATGGAGGAGTGAGGAGGCTACAGTGACAAGGCATCACAATGCACGTGTCCCTGGCAGGTCTGAGTTGGGTGTGTACACACAGTGGCTCAGATACACTGCTGGCATAGCCCCATTGACTGCGCTTGCTTCCATGGAGCTGCCCCAGTTTGCACCAGCCACACCCACACAGCCAAGCTGCACACGAGAGCAGCCCATGGGAAATCGCAACAGACAGGTCTCATCTACACGAAGGAGTTTCTCCCTCATCTCAAGGTGCGGCACTGGCAAAGCAAGGCTGAGGCTGGTGATCACAGCAGACAGGGCCTAACAAACCTTGACAAAGAAGGGTTAGAGTGGAACCGTAGCTAGGACTTCCCGCGTAGAAGCAGTAGGGACTTAGAGGCCCAACAGCCAAGGCCAGGGTTTGCCTCGTCATTAAATCCCTCACCAAAAAACGGGAGCATGCCGGGGAGTAAATCAATGCGGGGATTCCCACAGGAGCAGGAATCAGTGGGACAGCGGGGGGCGGGTGTAAATCGGTGGTGTGACCGATGAAGAGCAACAGCCGGGGAAGTTGGTCAGTGGCTGTAAATCAGTGGCTCAGCAAAGGGCTGTAACCCATCTGCACAGAGGTATGACTAAAGAGGGTGGCTCAGGGGCATAAGCCAACCAGGGGAGCCGAGGGTAGGTCAGCCAGGGCTGCGATTGGACGGTGTGCCAGTTATCAAGGCGGTGACTCGACGAGGGTGCGGTGTGTGATCGGGGGTGACTGGTACAAGCCACTTCTACTCCCTGTCCAGCCATTGATTGCACTGTATCTCTCTGCTCTGAAACCCCACAGGGCTCCGGAAGCTGCCTCTCTTCCTCCTCCCAGAGCCTGCACAGCTCTGACTGCCCAAGCGCAAGTGAGCTGGGTACAGAGCGGTGGAAATCGATAAGGGGTGATTTACACCTGGCTGTTGATGAATCGGGAGTGTCAGTGGCTCAGCAATACAATCTGGGTGTACGTTAGCCAGGGGTGAAGTGAAGGGGGGTGGGAACCAAGGCTGTGAGCCACACAGGGGTGTAACCAGGAGTGCAAGTTGCTCAGTGATGTAACTGGGGCAAAAGGGGGCCAGGTGTGATGTGCACAGGGGTATGATGCAGTGCAAAATTCCCTTCCCCCTGCTGTTAGACCAGGTGGAAGTATCAGCTCTCCCCTGAATCTTTAGCCATGCCTGGCTCCCTGGGCTGAGCATCAGACCACACACCCCTCTCCAGTTGCCAGCGCATCGGGGCTGGGCTGCAGCTGGCCACCTCTCTGAATCCCTATCCCTTATCACCAGCCCAGGGAGCGTCGGGCTGGCATGGATCCCACCTGCCGTTTCCACCTGCTGTCCATTGATTGCACTGTAGCTCTCTGCCTTGAACCGTCATGGGCTCCGAAAGCTGCCCCCTCCCTAGTCCCAGAGCCTGCACAAATGTTCTCCATCAGCCGACTGCACATGCTGTGAACGCCGCTGCGCCATGCCTGCCGTCCTGCATCTCAGAACCCAGCGTCTGACTTGAAAGGGAACCATCCCGGCCGGCCGCTATTATCCCCGGGCGCCCATGCCCAAGGGGGACCCAGAGCCAGGAAGAGGAGCAGGGGGGATGAGGCAGGAAAGCAAACAGCACAAAATGAAGGCAGTGCTGAAATTGGAGAGACGGCAAGGACAACACAGACTGCAAGCATGCTGCTCGACAAACATTTCCCGGGTGATCGGGGGGCTGCATGGGCCCGGCTTCAGGGGGACCAGAGAGGTGTATGGGCGGGCGTGCTGGGTTGTGGGGTGATGGGGAGTCTGTGTGCGGGATATTGTGTTTGTGTGTAGGGTGGGGGCGGGTAGGGTGGAGTGGTAGGTGTGTGTGGGTGCTGGGGATACTTGTCACCATCCCAAGGTCAGCCTTTTCCAAGCACAGCTGTTTCCTCTTCCAAATCTAGGGGAACTCCGCACCGTGTCAGGTAGCAGCGGTGGCAGGTTCTCGCCCGACCGGTGTGCCAGGCCTCAGCCCGTGCAAGCTGCGGTGCCGTAGGTTGGATCCTGGCAGAACCGTTTGCAACCCTTCCCCTTCCCAGATTTTATATGGATATTTAATCTCCTGAAACTCTTTGAAAGTGTGAAATTCACAGGGCTCCCCGGGAAAGAGGGGAGGGGTGTGGAAGGAATGAATATGAATGAGTTCATTCACACGGAAATGGCCTCATTAGCCTGCAAGCTGGTGAAAGTTCCTGAAACCTGACTCATCGTGTGAAGCCCCCATCCCCGGTCCTAAAGACAGCAGGTAATGTGTGAGCAAGTGCCAGCCTGGCACAAAGGGGGGCTGTCCAGTGGGCTGGGGCGGGCGTGGACATTTGCCAGGATAGGGAGGGAGGTCAGAGAGCAGCATCCCCAAAGGGCTTGTCAGGAAACTGCATCCCTGGACCAGTCTATTGTCCAACCAGTCTGTCCATTTAATGTGCTATCCTAGATCTCATCCCTGTATACATGCAGCATCCGTCTGTCTATCCTTCCATCCCCATACACATCCACCATCTATCTATCCCCATATACACCCAGCATCCATCCATCTATCCTTCCATCCATCCATCCTTCCCCATACACACCCAGCATCCATCCATCCTTCCATCCATCCATCCCCATACACACCCACCATCTATCTATCCATCCCCATACACACCCAGCATCCATCCATCCACCCATCCCCATGCACACCCTGTATCCATCCATCCCCATACACACCCATTATCTATCTATCCATCCACTCCCTCTATCTCACTTTCCATCACCATGGCATCTGGACCCTTGATTTAAGGTTACTGATAGACCCCATGGAAATCAGTGGCTCAGCCTAGTTCTGACCCCAAGCTGGGTGATTTCTGATGCCTTTTGCTTGGGGTTACTGTGTCCAATCCCAGCCATCCAGGGAAGACTTAGGGGCCACAAGCAGAAAGTGACCCAAAGGTTTGCACTGCCTGAGCTCCCCATGACCCCCAGCAAATGCCCCCACCCTGTCGCCAGCTCTGACAGCCCAAAGCAGATTATGTCTCCTGGAGAACCAGTTCCTGTTTGCAGGGCCTGATGTGCAGGGGTGCTGAGTGCCACATGATGCCAGCAGGCGTCGGGGGAACTGTGGGTGCTCAGCACCTCTGAGAACCAGCCTGGGGTCACTCCCAGCTGCAGCCTTGAGCCAGCTGTGCAGGTGAGACCCACGGAGAAAGCAAAGGGGGGAGGGGGCTTGATTCGGAGCCAGCGCAAAGCAAACAGGGCTCTGGAGTCCAATGGTCCCTGCACCACCCTCCTCCCCCCACCCCCGGCACATCCAGCAGCCTCCGCTCAGAGGTTCCACATAAGAGGATTGCTCACATAAAAACTGGCCCCTGGCCCCCCAGGAGGCCACGCGAAAATTCAGCTGCTATCTGGTGGCTTCATTAGGCCGAGCGCCTCATGCTGCTTCTGCCTTTCACCCCTAGATTTAAGAGCCCTGGTGTAGCCAGCATTTTCTCCCCACAAAAGTCAAGTCACCTCCGGAGCTCCCTTTTCACAAACCAAGCCGATCGAGCACTTCAAGTCACAGGCTGTGAGGCCTTTTCTCCAGCCCCCCCGCTCCCCCCCGAGTTATTTGTGGGGCTCTCCTCTGCACCCTCCCCAGGTTTTCAACATCCTTAGAAAAATGTGGCACCCACCAGGGCTGGATCAGTTGCCCCGTCTCGCCCGTGCTGCATACAGAGGTAACGTCCCCTCCCGGCTCGCTACTTCCCCTCTGTGCACTTCGGGATGGCAGGCCAGCAGCCTGAAGCTGCGGGCCAGGAAAGCTGCAGTGCAGTTATCCAGCCCCCAGGGAGATTCAGTGGAAGAGAGGCTCAGAAAGGCCTGGGCATGATGAAAAATTGCCAGGACGAGGGTTGCCAGGTGTCCAGTTTTCGACCAGAACGCCCAGGCAAAAA
Source organism: Dermochelys coriacea (assembly GCF_009764565.3). Lineage (NCBI taxonomy): Eukaryota > Metazoa > Chordata > Testudines > Dermochelyidae > Dermochelys > Dermochelys coriacea. The sequence goes on from NC_050084.1 coordinate 19,801,846, forward strand.
GAGACCCTGGTGGCTCCAGTCAGCATCACTGACCAGGTGGTAAAAAGTCCGGTTGGCGGGGCAGGCAGGCTCCCCGGAAGCAGCGACATGTCCCTTGGGCTCCTAGGCGGAGGTGCGGCCAGTGGGCTCCATGCACTGCCCCCGCCCCGAGCATCAGCTCCACAGCTCCCATTGGCCAGGAACCGCAGCCAATGGGAACTGCAGGCCTGTGGGCGGTGGCAGCGTGTACCATGCAGAGCCACCTGGCCATGCCTCTGCCTAGGAGCCAAGGGACATGTCGCTGCTTGTGGTGAGCCCCCCGAGATAAATGCTGCTCTGCTCCCCGCACCCATCCTATACCCCAACTCCCTGCCCCAGCCGTTAGCCCCCTCCTGCACCCTGTACCCAACCCCCAGCCCTGAGCGCCCTTCCACACCCAAACTCCCTCCTGGAGCCTGCACCCCCTCCCGCGCCCCTGACCCAGCCCAGAGTCCCCTTGCACACCCTGAACCTTTAATTGCTGGCCCCACTCCGAACACCTCGGCTCCACCCCCCAGCCTGGAGCACCCTCCTGCAGCCTGGAGCCCTCACCCCCTCTCGCATCCCAACCCCCTGCACCAAACTGGTGAAAATGAGTGAATGAGTGAAGGTGGGGGAGAGCGAGTCACAGAGGGAGGGGGGAATGGAGTGGGCAGGGCCTTGGAGAAGGGGCAGGGAAGGGGGCGGGGTAAGGGTGTTCAGTTTTGTGTGATTAGAAAGTTGGCAACCCTGGCCAGGACTAGAGGGATTTGGCTCGTCAAGGAGAAGAGCTAGAAAGGTCTTGACCCAGGCAGGGAAAATGATTGAGGGTCTCATGGAAGCTGATCGGTCCCTCCTCTTTGCATCGCTCCGGAATACGGGAAAGAGGGGATACTCAGGGAGGCAGCAGGGCAGTGAATCTAGAGCCAGTAAGAGGCAATACTTCCCCGTGCATTAACCTGCCAGCTAGCGGCTGCTGAGTGCCAGCCGGGCCAAGGCCAGGTTACCAGAGTGGCACTTGGCAGGCAGGTCCTTTTAAGAGGCCGTGGGGCTTCAGCTCCGACACTGATGTTGCCTACAATTCCCGGGGTCCCTCTGAGAAGTCCCCAGTGTGCCTCCTTCCTGGGCTGCTCCCAGGAACAGGGGCTGGCCCTTGAAGCCTTCTTAAAGGGGCAGCTTGCTTTGTGAGAAGTGTGTTCAAAAGGGCCAGCTACTCTAATGGCTATTGATAACATTTGGGGCTAGGCAAGCGAGGAGAACGGCGATTGTCGGCCAGGCAATGATCGCAAATATTCCCCTCTCCCTCCAATGTGCACAACCCTGACCAATCAAGTAGGGCATTGGCAGCACCTTTGTGTTCCCCTGTAGCATCAGGCACAAGCAGGGCCTGGATTCCAAATCAGCTAGGCTGAGAAGATGATCTGGCATGTAAACCCCATCCCTGCCATCACACCCTAATTCCTTCCCCCATCGCAAGTGGGGCGAACTTCGTTCCGGGTCTAACTCCCACTGAGGTCAATGAAATTAGCCCAGGGAGACTCTGGCCCATGCTAGCTCAAGGGTCGGACAGGATTGCTGGCCTTTTGTGGATATAGTCTGGAGTCATCTCTATAGGTTGTGCATGGAAAGGCCATAGCACAACGAGGAGGAAGGATGACTCGGTGGTTAGGTCACAGACCTGGGTTCAAGTCCCTGCAGACTCCCCGTGTGACCTTGGTCAAATCACTTAGCCTCAGTTCCCCATCTCTAAAGTGGGGATAAAGCCCTGCTCTGCCTCTCAGGGGTATTATAAGGATAGGGATTTTACAGACTATGAGGCACTCAGATATTGGTGTACCGGGGCCATGTAAGTACCGAGATAGATCCCTGTTCAGTGCATGGTTGTTTGCTGGCTGGTGTCAGCAATAATACGGAGGCAGCCTACAGCCTTGTGTATTTCAATTCTAAGCCCTGTGGGTCAGGGCCTGTCTCTCACTCTACGGCAGCTAGCACAATGGGGCCATGCTCCAAGTCTGGGGCATCTAGGGTCCTCACGCGGGACAAATAATGAATGATATTACTGCAACCTGTGGCTAGGTCTGGAGTGAACAGGTCACAACTGCATCCTACGCAGCTAAGGATACCGGCTTCTAAGAGCAAATTGCATCTGCTTGGTGACAGATCTTCTGTGACTAAATTGCTTGGTAAGATAAAAGGCGGAGCAGGGACTCAGACGCTCACTTGCCCCTTGAATGCGGTCTGTACCTCCTGTTAGTTCCATCTCTGGGCTGCCGCGCTTCTAAGACTTACCGTCTGGCTTGTTGACTATTTAATGGACAGTGACTGAGCTTTTCATGGGGCATTTTGTGCCTCTCTCAAGCAGATCCTTTCCACTGGGGCCGAAAGTTTCTTGTTTCCCTTCCAAAAGTACTAAGCGTGTTAAATGCGAAACATCTACCCGACGGGAAGGCAGCAGGGTTAAAAACAAAGCCAGGAAAGGCAGAAAAGAGATACCGAGGGGAATGTGCAGTGTTTACACACACTGATACTATAAGCCAGATTTTCCAAAGGACTCTAGCGCAGATCAAAGGTATTTAGGCACCTAATTTCCACTGATTTCAGGGATCTGGGCCTCTAGGCCTTGGGTGGAGGCTGGGTGCTGAGCCCTTTGGAAAATCTGGCCTTATGTGTCCCATAGGGACCTCTGGGGTGCTGAGCATTGTTTAAAATCAGGCCCTTATTTTGGTGCCTAAATGGGAATTGAACTCTGCTACAAATCTGGCCGGGTGGATGCTGAGATATGTACATCTAGTCCTGCACTGATGGGTACCAGTGAAACACCAGAGAGAGGTTATATTTTGTATTCCTTTTTTTGTGTGTGCATGCTAACATTTTCTGTTGATTCATTATAGAGTCCAATAATAACAATGCCTAGTTCTGACATAGCACTACTGGGGAAACTGAGGCACGAGGGGTCGGAAGTGACTTGTCTAAGGTCACCCAACAGAGCTGAGACTAGAATCCAGGTTGCCTGAGTCCCATGCCAGGGCTCTATCCCACTAGACCACACTGCCCCTAGGAACCCGACACAAGGATCAGGTTCCCACTAGGCACTGCACAGCAAAGAATACACTGAGAACACACAAAGAACACACAGCAAAAAAAATACACTCCCTGCCTTGGAGATCTTTTGCAGTGCTGAATCTGCTTCATAAAATATCCTTCAGTCTCGCACAGAAAGCTCCATCCATGGATTTCAAAGCAGTGAACAGAACAAAGACAGGTTTCAGAGTAGCAGCCGTGTTAGTCTGTATTCGCAAAAAGAAAAGGAGTACGTGTGGCACCTTAGAGACTAACAAATTTATTAGAGCATAAGCTTTCGTGAGCTACAGCTCACTTCATCGGATGCATTGAGCTGTAGCTCACGAAAGCTTATGCTCTAATAAATTTGTTAGTCTCTAAGGTGCCACACGTACTCCTTTTCTTAGAACAAAGACAGACTCATTATCCTCATTTTGCAGCTGGGGAAACCAAGGCACAGCTTTGTTAAGTGTCTGGCCTGACAAAATCCAAAAGCCCTGAAAACACCACTAATTGGGCACAGATCTAAACAAGAAAATGAATACAGCCAAACATCTCTCTCTAGGGGAGTCTTGCACTGGCAGGGAGATGGACTGACTGAACCAGTCCCATCTCTAAGGTCTGTGATGCTATGCTGTATGCGAGTAGGACACATTGTTAGCTCTTTGCATCTCCTCAGAGGAGACAATCCCCAGCTTGTTTGCAGCCCCCAAAGTCTGAAGTCCAGGATAGAATGTCTTCAATCCACCTCTCAGGACCCCGAGGTGACAGCCAGAGACCTGAGCTGGCAGCTGTATCACTGTGGTCCAAGAGCAGCACCCAGTGGTCAGTGAAGATAATCCCGTCTCTATCTCCGCTTCCCTCCTCCCTTTAAAGGTGACCTCTGCAAATCTTCTGACCGGTTTCTCCCAGTTGTAGCTACATGCACTGAACAGCAACACTGTCAGCTAAACAGGACCTACCAAATAACGCACAAATGGGCAACCTCGCAAACTCCGGACAGTGAATTGGGTCAGCGAACTGTCATAAATATAAAGGGAAGGGCAAATACCTTTAAAATCCCTCCTGGCCAGAGGAAAAACCCTTTCACCTGTAAAAGGCTAAGAAGCTAGGATAACTTCGCTGGGACCTGACCAAAACGACCAATGAGGAGACAAGATATTTTCAAAGCTTTAGGAGGGGAGAAACAAAGGCTCTCTCCGTCTGTCTGATGCTTTTGCCGGGAACAGAAAAGGACTGGCGTCTTAGAACTTAGTAAGCAATCTAGTTAGATATGCGTTAGATTCTGTTTTGTTTAAATGGCTGATAAAATAAGTTGTGCTGAATGGAATGTAGATTCCTGTTTTTGTGTCTTTTTGTAACTTAAGGTTTTGCCTAGAGGGATTCTCTGTGTTTTGAATCTGATTACCCTGTAAGGTATTTACCATTGTGATTTTACAGAGGTGATTCTTTTACTTTTTTTCTTCAATTAAAATTCTTCTTTTAAGAACCTGATTGCTTTTTTCATTGTTCTTAAGATTCAAGGGTTTGGGTCTGTGTTCACCTATGCAAATTGGTGAGGATTTTTATCAAGCCTTCCCCAGGAAAGGGGGTGTAGGGGTTGGAGAGAATTTTGGGGGGAAAGATGTTTCCAAGCGGGCTCTTTTCCGGTTATATATCTGTTAGACGCTTGGTGGTGGCAGCAATAAAGTCCAAGGGCAAAAGGTAAAATAGCTTGTATCTTGGGGAAGTTTTAACCTAAGCTGGTAAAAATAAGCTTAGGGGGTTTTCATGCAGGTCCCCACATCTGTATCCTAGAGTTCAGAGTGGGGAAGGAACCTTGACAGGAGCCTAATAGCCTATTTGCATGGGCCCTGTTAAGCGATTTGGGCAAGAAGAGGCACAAAAGCAGGAGAACCAAAGACTTCTAGCTGTAACTCCCACTGTAACCTGAAGCTTCTCAAAATGCACTTGCTGGCAAAGGCAGAGATAAAGAGCATGGAACACCTTTAAAAGTCAGAACACGCTTGTCAGTTTCGATTCAGGAAGCCCCTTGCCCAAAGAGAAATGGCAATCAGTGAGTGTTTAGATCCCAGTCTCTTTGCCAGTCACACTGGAGAGCTTGCCCTCCCTTTGTCATTCAAAGCTAAAATTCAGATAATCAATAAAGCAATTTAGAAAAACTCCAAAGCTGTTTCTCAGCTGGTCTCTGTCACTCACAAAACCACTAAAGGGTGCTCGCTGGAAGCTAGGGCTGGTTCTGTTTTTTGCAGTATGGCTTGCTTGGTGCTGTGACAGTCTGTTGATTCAAAGAACAAGCCCCAGGATAAATGATTGTTCTATCGCAGGGTTTTATATTGCCGTTCATCCTCATGCCATCTGGGTACCAGTGTTCCAATAAGGATAAACTTTTCATTCAAGATCTAACAGGGTCCAGTTGTGGGTGCCAATTATTGGAGAGTCACAGGGTACGTCTACAGTGCAATCCGAGGTTGACTGGAGTGTGTGTAGACAAATCCAACCTAGCTTTGATCTGGCTAGCTCCAAAAACAGCAGCAGCGAAGCTGTGGCATGAGTGCCGCTGTGACTTCACTGCTATTATTATTGATGCTAGCTAGACCAAAACTAGTTTGGGTTCGTCTACACATGCTCCATTCCCACCTCTGACTGCACTGTAGACAAACTCCCAGACTTATTTAGGGGTAGCTGGTCAGGGTTTTAGGTTGACCGCCTGGTATCCACCCCCAGGCCTCAAAGGTTTTGGACCCATGTTATTTAGTGGGGGAAAAAGTGATCCAGGAATAGTTTTGTTTCTTATAAATGTTGTTAAAAACTCTTAAACCTAAAAATATTGAGAAAACATCTCTCCAGAGCTGAGCTTTTATTAACACTGCTACATTCAAACGATCAAAGCAAAATCAAACAAATTAGTCCCAGTATTGGACTGGAGCTGACTCATCCCATTAGTACTAAAAATAATCAATTCTAAAATAAATTCTAAGGAGTCTAAGGAGTTGGTTCTCCATTCAGTTCTAGATCCCAAAGCTCAATATCAACCTCCAAATATAACTCCCCTAAAAATAAGGAAAGAGAAAACCCCCAGCACAAGTTGTTAATCATAGGCCACTTTCCATCAGTAGATTTCAAAGCGCTTTACAAAGGAGATTGGTGTCATTATCCCAGTTTTACAGATGGGGAAACTGAGGCACAGAGCAGTGACATGACTTGCCGAAGGTCACCCAACAGGCTAGTGGCAGAGCCAGAAATAGAAACCAGTTCTTCTGAATGGCAAGCCACACCCCCTCCTGCAGCAAAGCCAGCTGATTAAATGCTCACTGATCAGCAACATGAAAATAAAATCAAACGTATACCATCAGCGTGACCATCTCCACTTTCTTCTCCACTAATCAAACCAGAGACATATGTTCTTAGGCTTTCTGGAAGCAAGGCAATTACAGTGATCTTTCTATGCTGGACTCGGACTACAGGTCCGATGGCTTATCTTCCAAAATCTACATCTTGACAGAGAAAGGCTACTTGAAAGATCATCAAGATGAACCAACTTAAAATGAAAACAAATACATTTGCCATGAGGTCCGCGTGCCCACTCAGCCAACATGGGCTGGGGAATTCCCTCCACAGGCGCAGAGTGGCTGTGAGTAAGCCCCGTGGCACTGCCCATCCCAGCCCTAGGTCAGTGCATTGACATTGTGGCACCCCCACCATTCCCATGGCCACTTCTCTGCTGGCCCAGCCCTAACCCCCGCCAGCCCAGGGACTGGGATACGCATGCCAGGCTAGGTCCAGGCGTTCTGTCATAGAATCCTAGACTATCGGGGTTGGAAGGGACCTCAGGAGGTCATCTAGTCCAACCCCCTGCTCAAAGCCCCCAGCACATGCCACAGAAGAAGTGCATTGGATCTGCTGGGCCAGGCTCTGAAGCCACGGGGGCAGGCAAGTAGCGAGAATCTCTCTAGAGAGATGAGCAGGGATGCAATTCTGACCATGGTGGGTGGAAGGTCTGACTGGATCACTAGGTCCATACAGAAGCTGCCACAGTAGAGAAGAGAGGGGATCTGGCTGGAATGAACATTCAGGGAAATTTCTATCGGGCAGCTGGACACAGACAGACCCTGCGGTTCTCTCTGGCTCGGCTGGCCACAGCCAGTGCTGCCTAGTGACACCATGCCCAGGGGCTGCTGATTACACGGCAGCTCACATCGCTCCATGCAAGAAAGGAGCAAGAGAAGGGAACAAAATATCTAGGGGGAAAAGAGCAGGGAGGAGGTTTGGATGTGGATTCGGATCTGAGACAGAGCTTGGGTTCCGACGTGACCGCAGCAAGAATCGCGCATTGCTGCTGTTGTGAGGGCAGAAATTTCATATGATCTACTGACCTGGCAAGATGCTTGCCATCTCCCGCTGCAGATGGGCCCCTCCTTCAAATCTGACCTGGACCCACAAGTGTGGGAACCCAGATCCCAGACACCAACCCTGCCCTATTCTCCAGTATTCAGGGGAGTGGGGAGAGTTGGTTTGAGGTTCCTTTTTGGCCCCATCACTACAATAGCTGTGATGTATGTACCCCCTACTTCCAGCCAAGCAGCTGTATCTGGCACAAGGACCAGACTTGGTCCGTTAGCCAGAGAGATATGTTTTTAACTGAATCACTTGGAAAAACTACCAATCCAGGAAGTTACATTTCCGAGGGAAAAAACACCTTTTAAAACGAGGTAGCAGCAGCATTTGAACCATGCACCTGCCATGCTAAAAAAAGCCAGAGTCTCTACCTCTTGAGCTAAAGCTCCATGAGCCTGTAGCAGTAGTAGGCTCTTATATTCTTATTGCTGACCAGCCACTAGAGTGCAACAAAGCCCCACCCTGTGCTAGTGGCGGTTACGCAAATTCAGACTCCTTTTGTTAACCTAAACGGAATCAATTCCAAGGCCTAAAAGGCTTTTGGGTTCTCCCCAACCCTCAAACCAGACTGGACTCAAGGGATTTCGATGATGAATATACACATGGCTTGATGCATGACAGGAAGGTGCTCAGATGACGAGCATGGTAGAAGCATCTACATAGAACAAACTAGACCGGTCGTTACATTCTCCCCATGTGGTCCCCCAGCCATTCCACGGAAGGGCTATCAAAGCCAACACAGACCTGCCAGCCATAGGGTTTCCCTCTCATCTCTGTTGCTATTTCTTGTTCCAGCCCTAACGATGCAGAGGGAAGACAACACAAGCCAGGCTCGGGCTGGGGGTGAGGTGCGCAGGAGAGCCCAGCAGGGGTGAATCACACCTAGCGTTTGCCTTGGCTGCTGAGCGTGAAATCCAGTCTCACCCAGTGCCCAGAGCATGTCAAGTGCCTGCCACCTCCGCCCCCCTGGAGGCCAGGGAATAATTGAAAAACTCAATAATTTATCAGCTACTTTCACCACTCTTGTAAACAAAGCAAGCAAAGAAACACCCTCTCCCATCTCCACTGTAAACCAAGCCATGGAGCATTCAGCTGCCTGCCAGCTGCTCTATTTTCTCCACAGCCTCTTTCCCAAGCCCTGCGAACTACGGGAGGAGGTCAGTTTTTGGCTGTGGAGCAGTGCAGGAACTTGGTTATCTATCGAAGGCTGGGCACATGTCAGGCCCGGCCCGGCATCAGCCATTGGAGTGATGCACTGAGCAGGAGCAGAGCTGACATGGGCTCCGGGGGACATCCTCATGGAGAGATTCAGGGGTTGGGGAGTTGGACACAGATAGATCACTTAGATTCGAATCTATGTTTAGCTCCCTTCTACGCCGGCCATTGCACTGAGTTGGAGATTTCGCTTTAAAGACAGTTGCAGCGTCTAACCAAGAATGTGGCCAGATCAGGTTTCAAACAGGGTTTCTAGTGCAAATCCCCACTTAGGTGTGAAACCAAGCTAGAGTTTAGCCGGGAGATCAGAATCCCTGCTGCGGTGATCTGAGAGCAGAATGTTGCCCCCCTCCCCCACTGAAGGCTCGAGGACTTCTCTTGGCAGAGATAAACTTTGCAACATAAACCCACGCAACGCACCACCCCATTGTGTACCCAACTCTGGTACCGAAGTGCAAGTCCCTTAATAGCTGCATGCCACAATCTTTGCTGCATTTAACCTCACAGCACCCAAGAGAATCAAGGCTCGGCTATTACTCCCATGGTACAGACAGGGAAACTGAGGCACAGAGAGATGCCGTGACTTACCCAGTCTGTATCTGAGAAGAGAATTGCACTCAGGTCTAGCTTCTTGCAAGCAATCAAGCAAACCACGGAGCTATCCTTCCACTTATGGAGGATAGGCCCCTCAATGGCTATTAGCCGGGATGGGCAGGGATGGTGTCCCTAGCCTCTGTTTGCCAGAAGCTGGGAATGGGTGACAGGGGATGGATCACTTGATGATGACCTGTTCTGTTCATTCCCTCTGGGGCACCTGGCATTGGCCACTGTCGGAAGACAGGACACTGGGCTAGATGGACCTTTGGTCTGACCCAGTGTGACCATTCTTATGTTCTAGTCAATGACTCACTCATAGTACAGGTAACCCATAATCCTTTTTCATTTCAAACCCATGTTACTCCTGCAGCACTGAATTTCTAAACCTGAATCTTGCCAAAAGCACTGTGAGCACTGGGTGTCAACGAGGATCAAAGTCCAGTTTTCAGAAGAGATTAGGGCCAGATATTCATGCCCACTCACTCCCACGTGCACCTTCTCTTGAAAATCTGGACCCTACGTGCATGAGGCGTTTGGCCTTTGTTCTCAGTAAGACTTTTTGAAAGGCACCCCCTCCTCTCCGCCAAAGAAAAGGGAGAAGAAAATTTTAGCAAACAGAGAAAACATGCATTTCTACAGCCCTGTCTCTCAAAAATACCTTCAGGCATTCCAGTGGGCCTTTGCATGGAGACTAAGGACTCCCATCCATACGGAGAATTTAACCCAGACAGGGAACAACTGCGGCTGAAATATGCATAATTAGACAGTGGAACTCATTGTCACTGGATGCGGCCAAGGCCAAAAAACTTAGGAAGAATCAAAGAGGGATGGGATATGGATAACAAGAATATACGGAGTTATAATGGTTAATGTTAATATATTTTTGGAAGGGATATTAAACTTCCTGCATCAGGCCTTAAATCAATCTCTAATTAGGATGAGACCTTCATGGGGGGCAGGTATCTGCTATGGTGGGGTTTCCTGCACCTTCCTCTGAGGTATCTGGTGCTGGGCACTGTCTGAGACAAGATCCTGGACAAAATGGATCATGGGTGTGATCCAGTCTGGAGTTTCCTATGTCCCTAATTGAAATATGATCACCAAACTCTTTTCCCAATGCAAACCACACCCTCTAGCTTGCCCAGAGCTTGAATGATTAGATATGCCCACGTGTGCCCTGCTTTGATTGGGATGCTGTCCTAACTCAGTCAGCTGGGCGTTTCCTCTGGATTCATTCTGGTGGCTGAACTTTGCCTGTTCTCCAGTCCCATCTACGCCCTGCTAAAAGATACACCCTGTGCCATCGTGCTGCCAGCCCGTGCACCTGGCATGGGGCTGGGCTTGCTGCAAAGCTCTCTGGACCAGCCTTTGGAGATGGAATGATGGAGACAGCCTCTCTCCATGTGTGAATGCCCCAGACTGGCTGCTCCAGACAGCTCTGAGTGTTGTCAGTGCAGATGGCATCTTGCCTGCCCACCCAGCTGGAGAAATGCCTATGGAGGGACGCTGTCAGAAAAGGCTGGGAGATAATGACAGATATGGAAAAGAAGGGTCATGTGTGGAAGAGGCAGACGGTTACCCTGTGATCAGACCGAGAGAGGGTATTCAGAACCAGGGGGCAGCCACTTAGCCATCTTGTAGCTTCTGAGCAGGACAGAAAAACATGGACACATTACGTTTTGGGCTAACGATGCATCTCACTGTCCCTCTGTTTATCTGCCTGTCTCTGATCATACTCTGCAGTGCACCCACAGGCCTGGGCTCAGTAAGATTTGGCCCCAAAATATTTTGGGACAGATCCCCTGAGGGCATAGAGCAGCATGGTGGTCTGGATGGAGGAAGAGGGAATGGAGAAGAGACCCACGTGCTAGTCATCTGGGTGGCAGCATTCTGGGTGAGATGGACCATGGGTCTGATCCCTGTGTTCCCGGGAGAACACGATGTGCGCTGAGACATGCACAAGCAGGATCTGGGAGCACTGGGGTGGATCTGCCAGGACCTCTGGTTTGGTAGCAGCAGTTTAACCTTGGTGCTTTCCCAGTCTTACACCCCAAACCGCCACACAAGGGAGAGAACCCACCGCATGAACCACCCTGCACCCCAACCTTTCTGCCATTCCAGCCTCTCCTTTGCTTCCTCTGACTGACCACCAGTCTGCACGAATGGGACCGGGGCTGGGAGATCCTGAGTGCTAATCCTGGCTCTGACACTGACTGCTCTGTGCTCCTGGGCTAAGTCACTTTGGCCCAGATCCTCAAAGGTTTTGGGGCTCCTAACTTCCATTGAAATCAATAGGCATTAGGTACCTAAGCACCTCGAGGAGCTGAGCATTTGCCTTGTCAGATAACACAGAGCTGGAATGAGGCAATGGCCAATGTTTCCAACCAGAGGAGCCACAGCTTAGTCTCCAAGATCCATATTTAGCTACAGATTTCAGAAATGCCTCTGGGATGTAGGTGCACAAACCCCACTCAAGTCAATAGGACCTTTGCTCCTAACTCACCTGGGCACTTTTGTAAAACCCACCTACATTCAGCCACAGGGGCCTTACTTGAAGCCCCTATTTTTGATCCTTCGGGCCAGCGTCTGTCGAGCACTGGAGATGTATTAAGCACTAGACAGAGGATACGTCTTTATTACCAAGGCCTCCTGTTCTCAGGCCGTAACGTGAGCAACCCTGGCCTAGAATGCAGAGTGGCGAGTGGTGGAGAAATCCAGCATGGTCTAGTGGATTGAATATGGGGCTGGGGACCGGGGATTCCCAGGCACTGCCCTGCTGTGGGTGAAGATGGCTAATGACCTGCTCCCAGGTGTGATGTACTGGGTTGCAGTTGGCCTGGCTCCAGTAGCCTCTTAGGACCGTGCAATGCTGGAGAGCAGTGTGCCTAGACTGGAGTATAGGGTGTGGGCTTTGCTAGGGCAGAAACGGTCCCCCCCTGCCACACTCAGGAAAGCAGCCTCCTCCAGAAGGACATCACTCACCCTTGTTCCTCCATCATCTCCTGCAGCTCCATGCACTTCAGCTCCACCCGCCGCTTCCGCTCGTGATCCAGGATCTCCCGGTGAGCCTTCTTCACCAGGCTGGGCTCCACCAGCCGCGCCTCCTCCTCCGGCTTGTGCCAGGTGCCGGAGGCGCCGGGTTGGGGAAAGCCATTGGCCGCCTCCTGGGGGGAAGGCATCTTGGCCCCGTTGTTATAGAGGGCCATCCCAGCGTGTGCCCTCCAACTCCGCAGCCCCTGCGAGGGAGAGAAACAAATTCATGGTAAGTCATTTCCAGCTTCCCTCTCCCCAACCAGGAGGAAGGAAAAAATATACAGCTGAGCATTAAGCCACTCTGCTAAATTAATACTGACAGCTTAATGGGGGACGAGCTGTTCTAATCTGCTTCTCAGCACATCGGGGACGGACGCCGGCAGCCAGGCAGGGCAGCTGCCGTTAAGTCAGAGAGAGAAGGAGATTCTAATCCAGGAGGGGTCCTGGAGTCATGGGGATGCAAATGAAAGGACAGTGAGCAGTGGGCACAGATCCCATGTCATCCAGCAATAAAAGCATCACGTGAAAAACCCTCCTTCAATAGGGGATCCCATCCCTGGACCAACTGCAGCGAGGTCCAACTTGGATGGCTTTAGAAAGTGAGGCCCTACTCAGCAAAGAGACTAGAAATGGCATCTGGGTTCATCATGTCAACAGGATTTCCAGCTCAAACCTGATCAGTTTACTAGCAAATGCCTGGGATCTGAGAGTCAAGCTGGGTTCTTTTCTTTCTACATCATCGCCAGTAATCAAGGTTCTGCTGGCCAAACCATGCTGTTGGTGACATCTATACAGCCCCATTGTCTGCCTATTTGCCCTGGATCACAACTCCGCAGCCACCACCCCATATCTAAACTAGGATTCCATGTAGGGTTTAACTTATTGGAACTTTGCAAACAATTCTGCTGCTGATGCATCAGGAGGGCCAACAGGAATGAAATGTAGCCACCACCCATTTTGGTTCCTAAAGCCAGCAGATCTGACTGACACACACAAGGAAGCAGGTCTCTGGAATGAGGAGGTATCAATATAGGTATTAATATAGCCCCTCATTAGAGGAGAGCTGCATTTCAAATAGCACCACAAGACCGTAGTCACCTACCCCTGGAAAATCTAAGAAGAGCTGACCCAGCTGGGATTCAAACCTGTATTCACTGTAAGGCAACCCACGTGCTTATCACTGTAGCCAGATTTACAATGCAGCTCTTCTGTCTCCCTGTGAAGGCTGGACCATGCATAGAGCTGTGTGAATCTGCTATTGCCTAAGAGCTACAGAACTGGTTGTTAAGATCACATAGCAGTGGCTCTCGCTTTTAGAGCCAGAAGTCCAGGCTTCAGTGCTAACAGACAGCCAGAGCAGGGGGGTGGTTACACACCAGTCAGTCATCCCCTCTGGTAGTGGTAGCATTCAACCTGCTTCAGAACAGCTTCCCCGCATCTTAATTTGATCCTTCCTTTGGTAAAAGGAGTTTAGTCACTGGCTTCAAGGGAAGTCAGATTCAGCCGTCTCCGATAGCTTTTATACAATTCTACCCTCCTCTCCACCCTTGCCCGAGACATGCAGCTTGAGAAGAGATCTCTCTGCACTGCTGAACCAAGCCATCTTTTTTGATTCCCTGGTGGTAGCAAAGCACCATCAGTCCTTGGGTCATCTTGTTGAACTGGATTATTTCATTAAACACAAGCTCAAACGGTGCATTTTGCACAAGTCTAGGTGGTTCTATGATGACCACATTGCAGGAAAACCCCAGCCGCGCTCCTCAGCTAATGATAAGGTTTGCGAGAGCTGGGTGTGCTGGGAGGAAAGCCACAGCTACCTGCAAGCTGAGACAATGATTAGGTACCGATAGCAAATTACCAGGCACCCGTGCAGCCTCCAATATCCCTAGAGCCTGTAGATGAAATCTGGCTACTGCGTGTCTCTTGGAAAGTAGGTTATGAAATTAAGTATAAAACTTAATTATTCGTATCAGGTGCCCACTGCAAAAAGCCTTGGGTGTGCAGTTTGCATGGCTTAGAAAAAAGGCAGGCGCATCTCCCCAGTACAGGGAGCAAGTACCCCATAACCTCCTGCAGCCTCCCCGTATTTAGAGGACAGAGACAAGGAAACCTGCTTCGCAATCTCAATGTGCGAGTTCCAGAGCTGGGACAAAGAAACTCCCCTCAGTCTGGTTTGCGCGTCCGCCGCTTTGCAGCAATGCACTGTGGGGAAATTGAGGGCGCTAGCCCGGAACACCTCAGTGTCACCGAGATGAGCGTCTGGCCCTCTCAGGCAGATGCATCAATGGCTCTTGTTGCTGCGCCCTGAGCACCGGGAGCAGAGAGGAGCCCAGCACAAGCCCAAACTCGTGGCCCACTTTGCCAATGAGCAGAGAGACGCCCATCGCTGAGGGGGCAGTTAAACCCCCGCTGACTTCAATGGCCATGGAGTTCTCTCCTCCCAAGGCGAATGGCTCTTCTCCTCCAGAGCCCAACCTCAGCTGGACCTTAAGAGCCCACGGCTCTGGCCAGGAGCCCACACTCCAGTCATTTCCTTCCACCCGCCGGCACAAGAAGGGAAACCACCTCCTGGAGCCTGGAGGGAGCGACTTCTCCAGGCTGCCTTGGCCAGCCGCTGAATCCCCTGCTTCCTAAGGGAACCTGCATCCAGGCGCCCACCCTGGCAGGCTACTTGGGAACGAATGGGAGTCCTGGTTCGGGTGCCCTGGGCCACACTGGGACTGCCCTGCTGCGAGAGGGTGATCAATGATCAACAGATCCAGGCAGGAAACGGCCCAAACCATTCGGCTACTATGCCCTGAGCGCGCTGGGGGCCTGCCTAGAGAGGTCAGTAGGGCTCTGCATCTCAGAGACGGCACAGCTGGGCAGGCCAGGCCCAACTCCCCGAGGCCCTGTGCAGAGAGACTGGCCCAGTGTCCCTTCTACAGGTGCAGGAGATGCCCGTGCTAACCCCATTTCCAGCTCCCTTCCCCACCCAAAGGACACTCTGCTTGGCCTTTTCTCCTTGGCACAGAAATCGTACTCATGGGCACAATACATGTACCAGTTAAGAACAGATTACGCTAATGGGATCTGCTCCCTCTTTCTGTCTGTTCCCCCACAGAGCTCTGAACTTGTACAGTCATCTCTTTACATATGGATAACAAACTGAGCCACTTGTCCTTCCGGAGTAGTTAAAGCACCGGTCTGGGACGCCAGAGAACTGGGCACTATTCCCAGCAATGCCACAGAAGCCATTTGTGACCCTGGGCAAGTCACTGCCCTGCTCTGTGCCTCAGTTTCTCCCTTTGTAACAGTGGGGGTCAATGCCTGGGCGCAGGACTGGTGTAGGGGGCTGTTGTGTTTCAAGGTGGGGGGAGGTATCCCCTGGGGTTGGTTCCCCCTTTCAAGGCCCTTGTGCGCTACCGAGGTGTTGTAAAGCGCCTGGGGGTGTAATTCACCCAGGAACGGGTTCTGGGTCAGGACCACAGGGTTTGGCCTACAGGCCCCGGCACGCTGCTCCCTGGCAGCGTGGCTCCAGGCCATGCACGGGGCACAGGGACAAGTGGCAGCTACGGGGCTCGTTAACTGCTCCAACTTTTGTTTGCAAAGGGTCAACATCCAGAGCTATTTTAATTCACTCGATCTAATGTACTGCCGGTTGCCAGGCGACGCAGCCGTCTGTTGCAGCCTGGGCGGAAGCTTTTAAGGACCTCGTTGCATGTGGAAGTGGAGGGAGGCTTGGGGGGGGTGAGAAACACGGCTCCGACTCTGTGCAGAAAAAGCCATCCCCAATGCCCACTGTCTCCCCCCAGCCACCCCTGTCCATTCGAAGGGGGGGGAGCTCCAGGGCCTTATGCCCAGAGATGCTGGCTGCCATGGGCACTATACCATGGGGGGGGGAGGGCAAGGTGTGGGGGGCCCATGGACAGTGCAGGGCTATGGGAAAGCACAGCATGAAGCCAAGATGGACACCACCACAATCTAAACAGACAAAGGTCCGGAGGGGAAGTGGAGGCACAGAATGGAAAAGTGCTTGACCAAGGTCATGCAACACGTAAGTGGCAGTCTCCGGACTAGAGCACAGCTCTCCTAGCTGCCAGCCCTGTGCCCTACCCACTAGCCCATGCTCCACGTGCTGCCTTGTTGCCCAGGGGCACTGAAGGAGCCTGGAGCTCCACCTCCAAAGGGGAATCACTGGGGTGTATTCCACCTTTTGGGGGAATTTCCTTCATGGCTCCCAGCATGCATGGGGGCCACTGCCCCCACACCCCGGTGGGCAAAGCGCCTCTGATCACAGCTCTGCTGAGGTGCCCCTGTACCATGGTTGTAGCCCTACACGTGGAGGCATGAACAGGAGTGGGCCAGATCCACAGCTGGTGTAAATCAGCTTAACCACACCGCTTAGCACTGGGGTCATACGGAAAGCCACCCTTCCTCTTGTGGTCGGAGCCAAGAAAATCTTACCTTAGCCCGTAACTGCTTTGTTGGGCGGATGAAGCCTAGTGAAATCCAGCCTAGCTTGTTTTAACTTGACTAGCCAGAATGAAAAGTTTCCTGCTCCTGCATCTCTCTTATGAGTGAGTCTCCTCTCAAGAAACGCTGTTATCTAGTTTATTTGATCATCAGATATTAACTCATGCCTGGGATGCTCCTAGAGCCTGGAAAGTGAAACTGGAGAGGGGAAGCCCCAGCGGGTAGCTGAAAATTCAGAGGTTCTGATGCAACGTGAGGTGAGAATTAATGGCTGGACTTTTTCAAAGCTCAGCACGCTGGCTGCATGGCTCTGAAAAAAATCTGGCCCTACGTGATCTGCCAGTTGAGTCTACAGCAGAGATGGGAACTGAGTCCACAGCTGAGTGATGGATTAGATGCCCTCTTGAGGTCCCTTCCAGCCCTGTGATTCTACAAGCCACAAGCCTCCTGCAAACCAGCCACGCATTCAGCTCCAAACACCAGGGTCTAGCTCATCCCCTCCCTCTCTCCTCGCACACACTAGCACCCTCCAAAGACCCACATTCACAGTAGGCAACAGCACTTGGATGGAGGACACAGGCACCTCTGAAACAGCCGGTGGCCTGTGCATTGACTCACGCCTCACACTTTGATTCCAGGACTGCTGACAATGACTGTAAATGAACAGAGCAGGTGAACCCCTGGCCCCAGTTCACATCCGCCTCTCGCACACCGCCGCGGCATTTCTGCTCCCTTCCAGGCCCCGTCCTGAAGCCGTCTCCCCTTGGCTGGGCTGGGAAAATGGTCAAGAGGCGCTCATGTCCGGGGAGGCAGTGGCAGTCCGGGCCAGGCTGTTCTGATGAAGATTAATTGCCAGTGAAATGGCCCAGCTGTAACACGGCACCCAACCTGCTTCCAAAATTTCGCCTACTGCTGGGGAAAGCTGTTACGCTAATGAGCTAATCACTCATGGGGGAGCAGCACAGCCAACCATGTCAGCTTCAGAAAGACCTAGAGGAAGTTTATCTGGGTGATGGCAGCCTCTCACTGGGGCTTGGAGCCAGCCATCTTCTCAGAGCAATTCACTGCAGTTACAGGGATCGAAGGAGGGGAAGCATCCCCTGCCCCCACCCCTAAATCTCAGGGGCTCAGGTGCAATCTGATGGTCCCCAGTCATTTGCTGTCCAAGTGGAAAAGCGTACTGGTGTGGTCTGCCAGATAAATGCCCTCAAACATTTTACAGATGGGGAAACTGAGGCACAGAAAGGTTAAGTGACTCACCCAAGCGAGGCAGCGGCCGAGAGCCACTAGACTGAAGGAGGCTTAACTCTAACCACTAGATATGATTCCTGAAACCTTTGATCTCTAACAGCACCTGTTCGGAGTTCACTTACTAGGCAATCCCCTGGTGCAAGACATTTACAAGACATTTCTGAGCCAGTATTGAGCCCAAGCAAAGCCAGGAGTTCTGCAGGACACCCCTAAACTCCATGCTGCTACAGTGAATGGGTGTAATACATATGAGCAGGTCCACTGGGGTCTATAGCTGCATGCTATTGAGTGACAGCTCCAGGAGCTGCCTGGTTTGATCCCCAGGGCAAAGAGATTAAAGGGCCAAGAGATCCCACTGCATCTGATCCTCCAGACCCTCTGGGAATCGCACGGAGGACCATTTGCCTCTCGGGCTGCAATGCCAAGCACCTCACAGCCCATCCCTTCTCTGTCAGCTGATCGTGAACCCACAGAGACGCACACACCTTCCTTGTAGGCTCTGACATGACTGTATCAGCCATGGACACGCCATGGCTCCACTCTTTAGTGCACGGGTCCCATGGAGCCACATCTGCCGCTACTTTGATTCAGACCCTCCCCCAGGTGGAGCTAAAGACTCAGACGGGGGCGTCCCTCCCTTGGACCCAGCACTCACTCGGTGCCTCGGCTGGGCACCAGGGACCTGTGCTGAGGGAGGGGCTGTCTCTTTGGGGAGTGATCCTGACCTCTTGAGGTCACTGAAGTTCCAATAGCAAGTCTTCTGCCAGTGTGTGTGTGGGGGGGAAGGGGTTGCTAAAGGCCCATTGGGGTCGGCTTTAGGTGCCCCAAGCAAGGCCCCCATCCCGGATATTCCTTCTTTCTCCAGGGAATCCTCTGAGCCTATCCTCCTGCATCTAGTGGAGTGCTGCTCAGGATGGGATGGATGGGAGTGGAACCCCTTCTCCCCCACTCCTTTTGGGGCTGTTCCATCAGCCCCAGGACCCCTATTGCACATTTCTGTGCCCCCCAAACAGCGGCTCGGTCAAATCCCAGCCCTGGCTCTTTCTTTCCACCTGTCCACATTCACCCCATAGTTTCCATGAGATACGTTGCCCTTCATCCCCTGTTCTACACTGTCAGCTGGGGTCGTCGTGTGCTGCTCAACAGTGTCCAGGCCCCACCCCAGAAGTGGCTACAGCTCTGCAGTACTGTAGGCTGTTGCTGTTGTATGTATTGCAGCAGCACCTGGCAGCCTCGGCTGGGATCAGGGGCGCACTGTGCTGCACGGTATATACACAGGCCTTGCACTGCACAGCTTACACTCAGTACGTGCAAGGAAGAGAAACAGGAGCCTGGAGCAGAAACTTGCCCCTGCCACACAACAGGGGCAGGAAACTAGCACTCCTGAATCCCAGCCCACTGCCTTCCCCACTGCACAACAGCCGGCTCAGTCCCTGCCATAAATCTAAAGGGAAGGGTGATCACCTTTAAAATCCCTCCTGGCCAGAGGCAAAACCCTTTCACCTGTAAAGGGTTAAGAAGCTGGGATATCCTCGCTGGCACCTGACCACAGTGACCAATGAGGAGACAAGAGACTTTCAAAAGCCGGGGGGAGGGAGAAACAAAGCCCCTCCCCCCATCTGGGTGATGCTTTTGTCGGGGACAGAACAGGAATGGAGTCTTAGAACTTAGTAAATAATCTAGCTAGAGATGCGTTAGATTCTGATTCCTTTAAATGGCTGAGAAAATAAGCTGTGCTGAATGGAATGGATATTCCTGTTTTTGTGTCTTTTTGTAACTTAAGGTTTTGCCTAGAGGGATTCTCTATGTTTTGAATCTGATTACCCTGTAAGGTATTTACCATCCTGATTTTACAGAGGTGATTCTTTTTACTTTTTCTTCTATTAAAATTCTTCTTTCAAGAAACGGATTGCTTTTTCATTGTTCTTAAGATCCAAGGGTTTGGGTCTGTGTTCATCGATGCAAATTAGTGAGGATTTTTATCAAGCCTTCCCCGGGAAAGGGGGTGTAGGGTTTGGGAGGATTTGGGAAGAAAGACGTTTCCAAACAGGCTTTTTCCCAATTTTATACTGGTTAGACGTAGTGGTGGTGGTGGCAGCGATAAAGTCCAAGGCCAAAAGGTAAAATAGTTTGCACCTTGGGGAAGCTGGTAAAAGTAAGCTTGGGAGGTTTTCATGCAGATCCCCACATCTGTACCCTAGAGTTCAGAGTGGGGAAGGAACCTTGACAATCCCCCTCCTAGTTTGGGAAGCACTTAGAGAGGTGAGGTGCCATTCAAGCAAGAGCCATTATTCACCAAGCACAGTATGGACTATTAACGGCTGGACCATGCCAGCGGGTGGAAGAGCCTTTGAATAGCCGACGCTGGGGCAGAGGTGAAAAAGGCACATGCATACGTGTAGGCGATTCTATACTGGCCACACAGCCGGCTACGAGCTAATCAATGAACAGGCTTGGAATTGCCGATCGCTGCTCAGCACTTCTAACCCATGGGACAACGGTTCCCAGGCCAAAATGGGTGTCCAGGGTCTCCCTGCAGCCCCACCCTCCTCCCCGGCATCTGTTTTCCATGGGAG
Organism: Dermochelys coriacea; assembly: GCF_009764565.3. Lineage (NCBI taxonomy): Eukaryota > Metazoa > Chordata > Testudines > Dermochelyidae > Dermochelys > Dermochelys coriacea. Next base: position 19,822,428 of record NC_050084.1, read on the forward strand.
AGGAAAAGCCTGTGAGAGAAGAACACCACTTCTGGTTTATCACCCTCTCGCTCCTCCCTTCTTTTCTCTCCTGCTCTTTCACCTTCACGTGTCCCTGTCTCCTTCCTCCACCATCAAATTCCATTCTTTTTTTTTGCCCTCCAAAAATAACCAGCAGTGCCCTCAGCCAGAATGAGAAACCTGGGTCTCGGCCAACTTTCCCGCAGGCCGAGGAGGAGAGACGTAAATAGTTTTGGATCCAGGATTCCCTGATTCAATCAGGCCAATGAGACGCTCAGCCTGGGCATCCTATGCAGGTTGTGACATTCTGCATCCACCACCATGTTAGGCTCAGATTGGACTTTTCCTGGTTTGAAAGTCAGGCTCTTGTCTTCTAGGGAGAAATATCACACTTGTCTTTCCTACCCACCCAACTCCACCGGGAAACAGAGTCCAAGGACCTTGCCTTGTCTGTACAACAGGGAGATGGCCTGATCTGTACATGCGGATCTAGGCAGCACTCTCCTGTGATTAGATCCAGGAGTTCTGTGGCCTGATTTTCAAAAGAGCAGCAAGCCCAGCATCTCCTACTGGTGGGTGCTTATTCAGGTGCCTAAATAGGGATTTAGGGCTGTAAACTTTGGGCATCTAGTTTTCCAGATTCCAGCCCTGAATTCTAGTCCTGGCTCTGCCAGGAGTGATCTTGAGCAAGTCACTGCCCTGCTCTGTGCCTCAGTTTCCCCCTCTATACAATGGGGATAATGATACTTAGCCACTTTTTGTAAAATGCTTTGGGATTCGTGGCTGAAAAGCCCTATCTGAGTGCTTAGTGCTCATAGGATATATTGTTCTCCTTAATAATCAAATCAAATCTGCAAACTGGGAGTCTTTGTCTTTGACGTTCAGTGATTCTTTCTGTTGCCAAAGAAGTCTCCAGAAATGGAGAGGTCTGACATAGCAAATAATCAACGTGATTCTCAGAGGTCAGGTGCTCCACACTCTCTGCTAATCAAGGCCCCTTTAAGACATCACAAATCACGCAGTGAAAAATGGAGGCACCTCGCCTCTTTTACAAATCTCGGCTGAAACCCTTTGTGATTCCTTGGGACGGACGCAAGCCCTTTTTGGATAATCCCCAGGTGTCAGCCGTGCAATCCTTAGAGCAGGCCCAGCTCCCTCACTGGGTGTCTACACTGGGTCTGAGCTCAGATGGCTAGTTTGAGCCTCTGGCCTTGCAGCAATGTCCATGCTACAAGTGCGCTAGCTTGAGCCCTGCTAGCTCATGCCTGTCTACCCAGGGTACTCCCAGCTGCAGTGTAGACATACCCAGGGATGTCCCCTTATAACCATTTAGCATAGGCACCTCTCTCTAGCTCTGTCTCCCCACATCTATCCATCCCTATATCATCTAATCTACCTAATCCAGTGGTTCTCAAAAAGGGATATGTGTACCCCTGGGGGTATGCAGAGGTCTTCCAGGGGGGACATCAACTCATCCAGATATTCACCTAGTTTTACAACAGGCTACATAAAAAGCACTAGTGAAATCAATACACACTAAAATGTCATGCAGACAATGCCTTGTTCATACTGCTCGATATACTCTACACTGAAATGTAAGTATGATATTTATATTCCAATTGATTTATTTCATAATTACATAGTAAAAACGAGAGAGTCAGCACTTTGTCATTAATAGTGTGCTGGGACACTTTTGTACGTTTACGTCTGATTTTGTAAGCAAGTCATTTTTAAGTGAGCTGGAAATTGGGGGTATGAAAGACAAATCAGACTCCTGAAAGGGGTACAGTCGTCTGGAACGGTTGAGAACCACTGATCTAACTTCTGATGCCACCCCCTCACTGTCAGGTCTAGAGACATGATGCTGTAATGTTCTGGGGAATTTTAAATGAGACCACCAAATATTGGCATCTTTTCACAAGTGCAAAAGTTGCTTCATTGTGGGCTTGAGTCTTGACAGCATCACCTGAAATGCCACATGCTCTGCTAGGACTTTCCTGCCCTCGCAGCTGGGCTGGGAAGGGCAGAGCTGGCCCTATATCTGTGTAGGGGAAGCTGTCCACAGGGCTGCAGTACTGAAAGCATCCTTGGAGAACTGAATGGAGGAACCTGCATTTTAAAGCCAGATGTTATTAGATGTGCCTGAACATGAGAGACCTTGGGATAGTTCCTTTCAGGGAGGAGACAGGCTCCCCAGTCCGGTTGTGTAAGGCCACAGCCTCCTGCCGCCTTCCTTCCTGGGAATTACTTATGAGTTCTCCTGGGACTGAAAGTCACTGCAGCTCGAATCGTTCTGGGACACACGGTAAAGCAGTGCCAAGCAGCCTTGCACAGTGGTTAGAGAAGAGGATCAGGAGTTGGGATGAGTGGTGTGAACAGCACCTGCGTTGAAGCTCAGATACACTTGAAATCAGCTCTGGCTGGAGTCTGATCTGTTTGCAAGCCATTGATAGGCCACTCAGGGTCTGTGCCCATAATGTTCAGGGAAGCTGGATAGGGATTTTGGGGTCTCTCTCTGGGTAGCTGAGATCTTGCTGAGTCTTTCCATCACCGAGGGCCTTTGAGTACCAACCGTGGTCCCATGGGATGCATCGTAGGGCTCAGTCCAGCATGGCCAGTACTCCCACTCCTGATGTCACCACCCCAGAACTGGCTTGTGGGGCACAGCGAGATCCAGCTGGGAAGATCAAACCCCAACTTTTTATGTTGTTACACTTCAGAGCCTGGGAACCCACACAAAGCTGTTCTGACAAAAAACATTCATAAGCCAGCTCTGAATGGCACTTGGAAGGGTTCACACAGCTCTGCTCAGGACTCCTGGGTTCTATCTCCTGTACTTACAGGGCCCTCTTTGCCATGGAATCTGAGCACCTCACAATCTGCAATGTATCTATCCTCACAACACCCCTGGGAGGCAGGGCAAGGCTGTTATCCCCATTGGACAGATAAAAGAAAAGGAGTACTTGTGGCACCTTAGAGACTAACAAATTTATTTGAGCATAAGCTGTACCTCACGAAAGCTTATGCCCAAATAAATTTGTTAGTTTCTAAGGTGCCACAAGTACAACTTTTCTTTTTGCGAATACAGACTAACACGGCTGCTACTCTGAAATTGGACAGATAGATACCAAGGCACAGAGACTAAGTGACTTACCCAAAGCCACACAGCGACTAAGGAAGTGAACCCAAGTCTTAGGCCGCTGCCCTAACCACTAGACCCATTCTTCCTCTGTAGGGCCCGCCTCTGCTACAGACCCATTGTGTGACTTAGAGCAAGCCACTTAGCCCCTGATTCTGCCAACGTTTAAGCAAATGTTCCACTTACTCACCTGAGCATTGCCATTGAAATCAGTGGGACTTACATGAGAAAAGTTAAGCACATGCCTAGGGCCCTTTTGTGTGACAGTTTCTCCACCTGTAAAACAGGGGGGATAATACAGAGCCCTTTCAGTTTGTTGAACTGATCCTTTTGAGTCAATTCAACATGAAACTGTATTTCCCTATGGTGCTGCATTGCCTCATGGGAATTGTAGTTCAGGTGCCCTGAAGCCCCTATTCTCCACTGCGGGACAGGCTGCCCGGCTGAACTACCTCTCCCATGAAGCAATGTGGTCTTCCCTCTGACTGAGCTGCGTGGTACATCATGGGAGATGAAACTCTTCAGTGGAGAGACCATCTTTTTATTATAGTTTTTTTTTTATAGCAGCCAGCACAATGGGGCCCTGATCCCTGCTCTGCAATACAGAAATAAATAATAAAGACATGCTTCAAGGAAGACAAGTGAAAATATGATAATACAGCTGGCTAATTACACAGTACAAAATCTTGGGGTCAAAATGTAGTCTAAAGCCTGCATCGAATACTACAGTAGTATTTATTTCATGATTCCATCATGGTGCACCTAAACAGTCATCTTAACTCTATTGCTTATGCACTGGTGTACGAAATCATGCTAGTGCCAGTCAAGCACTGTCTCTCTCTCTCTCTATTAATATATATTTAAAGAGCTACAGGAAAAAGAGGGTACTTGAAAAAATAATTCATTCCCTAATGGGAGGTCCTCAGCTCTGCTTCCCAGTGCAGTCCCTGGGAAAAGTCCCCTCAATCCATCTACACTTCAAGCATCCAGTCTATGATTTGGACATGCTAAAAGTAGGTGCAGTTGGATATGAGCTCCTCCTAGAAAATTAGGGGCTGGCAGTCAGAGCATGGGCTAGTGGCAAGGTAATTTCCCCTAGATTGGCAGTAATCAGATTTGACCTCCGATTTCAGGATATGATTATCTGATAATAGGAAATAACCATTATCAGAATACCCAGCTCTTTCTGTTCTATGTTGCCTCCCATGACCAGCTCATCAAAATTCATCAGTAGATCGCAAAGACAGTCAGGATCATTATCCCCCCATAGAGGCTGATCCAAGAACTGTTACTATTATTATTACAATAGGACTCAGAGGCCACAGTCAGGATTAGATAAATATACTGACACATGAAGAGAAGCAAGTTCTCTTCATGTGTCAGCATATTTATGCCTGCATCTGTAATTTTCACTCCATGCAGCTGAAGAAGTGGGGTTTTTACCCCTGAAAGCTTATGCCCAAATAAATCTGTTAGTCTTTAAGGTGCCACCGGACTCCTTGTTGTTTTTGTGGATACAGACTAACACGGCTACCCCCTGATACTTGACAAAAATCCATGAAATATTGCCTCCATAGAACTTTGTGATAGCGAAATTCTTCTTACAGTGCGTTGCTAAGCAAGCAGCCTGACCAGCAGCATACTGAACCCCAGAGATGAACACAGGATAGATAGGTAGATAGATATGAACAGTCTGATTGAAGTCAATGGGTCTTGTCACTGATGATGCAAAGCTTTGTAGGGATGCCAGACGCTTCTGGTGTTTCTCTAGGTGGATTCCCCACCCCCCCATTCAGATGCCTCTCTTGGAGCCTCGTTCCGGTCTCATTGATACTAGTGTAAATCAGAAGTAAACCCACTGAAGCCAATGCAGTTACACTGGTGGTGTAAAACCAGGGTCAGCAAGATCAGCACCCGGCCCTTTTGTAGGTTAGTGGGAGCATCTTGTCCCCTGTTTGCTCCCTTGAATTCAAGGGGACAGTCAAGCCTGGGGTCGTGCATGGCGGAATGGGGGGGGAAGTGCTGATGCAGGGGTGTTTCCTGGGGTGAGCTGCTGGGGAGCAAGAGGGAACCAGTGTGGTTGTGAGGGAGAACAGGATTCGGGAAAGAGAGGAGGAGCATTAAAAGAGATGGAAAGAGAGAAAGTGAGAAAAAAAAGAGAAAATGAAAGAGGGAAAAAGAGGCATGAATGAGAGAAAACAGAAACGTGAAGGTGAAAGAAAGAGTGACCAAGAGACAAAGATCCCACCCCCACTCCAAACACACATGCCTCAATAGAGTCCACTTTCTGAGGCAATATTTCGATGTATTCAGATTCAGAGATGAGAGGGGCCCTATCGCCGAGTGAATACAAATCAGCCACTTGCAGCCATGTCCTGCTGCGGGTGTTACTAAATCCCTGAAGCCCACCTGCTTTCCCTGCTATACCAAAGGTATCAGAGTTGTATGGAACACGGGAAGAGTTTCCACCAGCTCAGATTTACCTCCCAGAGACTCTGAAACTTACCAACCTGCCCAAATCACTTTAATTGTGGAAACATCGCTTGGATCCCAACCACCAGATGTCCTACCTGCCCCCATACATTTTAATCTGTCAAGGTGACATGGGAATACACCGCAGCCATCTGTATTTTGTCATGTTTTACCCAGCGGCCATTGCTACAGTCAGCCCTCCTGAAAGGCTGTACAATGTTATTTGTGCAAGTATCACCGAATCATTTCACAGATGGATGAAATCGTGCTCCCTGGCTATGCGGCTTTCCCAGGTAATCTGTCCTCAAACAGGAAAAGGTGGGCAAGCTTTGACTTGAATCCTGATGAGACTCCTGGAATCAGATCCATTAAGGCCCTGATTCAGCCAAGCACGTGTTAAGTGTTTTGCTGAATAGGGATGAGATTCCTAAAGCTTTGTGCCCACGGGCGTAGATCCTGACTACTTGGACCACTGAGGTCCTGCAGAAAGAGCAGGAGATGTTTCTATCACCACCTCAGCTCAGATTTCCTCCCCTTTCACAGGGAGAGGAGGTGTTAAACCAGCGTCTGGGACAAGCACTCTGGCTGGGCCCTGAGCAAGCAAGGCCTACTCCTTTTTGGGCTGCCCTGGTTTAGTGCTCCCCCTTGAAGCAAGGGAAGTGGTGGCTGCTTTGCACCTGGGGCCTGAGGCCCAATCCAGCTAAGTCATCAGGCAGGGTTTACAGCTTGTGCAAAACCAGACCTTGGTGTTACCTTCCTGGACTGACAAAGCAACAGGAGAACACAGGGGCTGTAAGGCCAGAAGGGATCATTAGCTCACCCAGTCTGACCTCCTGCATGCCACAGGCCCCAGAACATCAGCCAGCTAGGCCCGTATGGAGCCCAGAATCTGCATAGATGCGACTGGGGCTCCGTCTGGCTCAAGGGCAGGGCTCAGGTTCAGACCAGGGGTCGGACCAGTTCTCCCTACTCTGATTTTCATACCCCACTGGGGCCCTGGGTGGCTCAGAGCTGGACCAGTTCACTTCTGGAACAGGGCTTGAGGCTGAAATTGGGGCTAGCTTAGTTGGGGAGAGGATTGGCGACTGGGTGCATCTCACCCATCTCTGCATTGGGCCTAACAATACTGCCGCCCACCTTGAGCCTAGATCCCTTTGTTTTTCCGCCATCGTTTCGCTCCACTGCTCAGAGATGCTTGTTATTTTTCTGCAACAAACGCTTCCCCCATTGCTTCCCACAGTGGAAACCAGGTGCAGTCAGCAATTATTCCACCAGCACAGGGGACACAGGGCTGTTTAGCAGGGTCTCCTCCCCTATCCATGGAGATTAGGCAATACATTTGCTCTGTCTCCCTCACTCCCTTTAGCACCCGGGTATCAGCACCAGGACTGGTGAACATATGGATGGACTCCAACAGACAGCATCCGTCTATAAATACATGAGCCCCTCACTAGCCAGGAGGTGCCATTTCTACAGAAATCCTTCTGTAACCTCATTGCTTTCCACCTATTTCAGTTCCGAGACTCAATGGGCTTTCATAATGCAGCGAAACTCCCCAGCCAACTCCGGTTCATCATCTCTGTCACCTTCAGCTCCGAGCACTTGTAAAACACCCCCTCAGATGCAACCCAGTTTCCACATGGCCTCTGTATGTCAAATAAGCGATTTGAACCCCAGGGGAGTTTGAAAGGGCGACTGGAGAGAGAGGCTGGTGTGTGAGCAGAAGGTGGCAGTGTAGACCCCCAGGACGTCAGATGTCAGAGCTGCGCTGACAAAAGGGAGTTCCATTGCTCAGGGGGCTACAGGGGATGGGACGGAGTCAGGAGGTGTTGGTTCTATTCCCAGCTCGGTCACTGGCCTGCTGGGTGTCCTTGGTCCTGTCACCTCCCCTCTCTGGGCCTCAGTTTCCACTTCGTCTGTCTCTTCAGTTTAGAGCATAAGCTTTTCAGGGTGGAGACTGTCTCTCACTACGTGTCTGTCCAGCACCCAACACAAGAGGGCTCTGATCTCAGCCGAGGCCTCCAGGTTCTACTGAAAGGAAGGATAATTTACTTCCTATGGCAGCAGCATCCTTGTGCTGAAGGACAGAAGGGCATAACCCAGGGAAGAGTGTTAGGCCCTGTCTAATGTGGGCATATTTGCAGCAGTGCAAACCCTGTGGGTAGAAGCCCTGCACCGGGGTGAGATGGGGTAATTTGCCTCATTCATCAGTTCAAATACCTCCAAGACAGACAGGCCCTGACAGAGAATGCCGGGCCAAATCCTAAAGAGTGCTGAGCACCCACACTCCCTTTAGCATCCGGCAGGGGGATGTGGATGCTCAGGATTTGGCCCATTATGCTCTGAGCATCATGAGTTAGTGACACACCCAAACTGTGACTGGTCTAGAGATCCCCCCACCCGGTTCAGTGCAGCAAGCTAAAGGAGCCCTTGAGAACCACACTCTTAGACATCATCCAGAACTTTTCTTTTGCAAGGGTGGGGAAAAACAAACCTGTTACTAGAGCACCCCAAAATTTACACGGCTGGTGAAACTGGCGAGGGAGACTGATTTGTCTTTGCCTCACATTTATGATGCAGACACAAGTGGCCGTTTCACCCCGTCTCACAATTCCGGTGAATTCTCTCTCTCTCACACTCACACACACACACACACAATTTTTTCCCCCACATTTTTAGGTCTGTTCAGTGCATGGAACGGAGAGAAGCTCAGCAAGGAGGGAATCCACCGGACCTGGAACTGAAAGAAAACATCACCTGGATCCCGACGGAACCCAGTTTCTGGCTTTGCCCAGCTCAGTAACTGGCCTGTAAACAATGCTGGGGAAAGAGGGCTGCTTGGGAAATCAAAGTAACCAAAGGCTTGAACTTTAAACTCCCTTCCAGGAGCCCTCATTGAATCAGTGGGAGCAGAATCTGGCTTGAAATGGGCGGCGGGGCAGTTAGTTAGGGGTCGTTCAGAGGCAGGGGTAAATCAGAGAAGGATAAATGGGTCATCACAATTCCTCTGCTCTCCTGAGCATGGGGCCTGCCAACTAGCGGTGCCAGCTACCCCACAGGGGGCAGGGAGGACGATTGCGTGGCCCATCGGGCGGCCTGAGGGCACAACGCCTCCCAGAGCTCTCCCTGGGGCGGCACAGCCCTGCACCGCTCCCAGTGCAGGCCAGTGCTGCACAGACACAATGGGGCCCTTAATCCACCATGCGGTGCAATAGCTGCAACCTTCCAACAATCCCAATCCCCCGATAGCGCTCTTCATTCACAGCCGCAAGCGAGCGGAGAGCAGCTTTGCTCTGGAGCAGCCGGCCAACCCCACTAAAGAGCCTGCCTCCTGCACCACAGACAGCAGGGCTGTCTCTACCACAGCCCAGCGAGGCCCTGGCACAGAGACACCAGGAGAGGCCCCATCTTGATAAGAGACCCTCAGAGCCTGTGGAATATCCCCAGATCTCCCTCTGCAATAGGCTGCCCCCCACAGTCACTTGTCCCCTGCCTTCCCAGCCTCCTCTGATTACTTAATTACAAGGCTTTGTTTTTATTGCACTGCTATCAGCTGGCAGCCTCGGCAGGGCAGGCAGCTGTATTTATTGCCTGTCCATTATCTGAGCACGCTCTCAAAATGAAATGAGAAATGCCCTGAAGATCTGTTACACCACATGCCTGCCCACAGGGTTTCATGCACTCACACACAGCCTAACTCTCCGCCTTCACTACACATGCTGCCCCCCCGTCCCCCCCACACACCGCCCCGCTGCATTTGCTGGGTTTCTTTACACCGGTGCAGAGGGGGAGGGACAGATCTAGGCAGCAGCGCCAGCCAAAATTCAGAATTTCCATGTGGGAGAAGGCCAGAAGGATCCATCAGATCATCTGGTCTGACCTCCTGTATATCACAGGCCACTAAGCCCAGCCCAGCTAGGCTTGCATTTCAACCCAATAGTCTATATTGAGGCTTGGAAGGATTAGATGGTTATCAGTAAATGTCAATTTTACCCTACACACACAAACCCAGGACAAAATATTTCCATCAATAATCATCGCAATTTACAAAGTAAAGAAAAATCGGCTTGAGAACGTATCCCGCTTTGATTTAAGGATATTTACTTTGTATATTTTGACAGGCAATGTTCACAATTTACATTTTAATGGTCATAAAGCGTCAGCTTTCGGAATCTTAACATCTACTGCCATTAACAGGTCTCTCTGCCCCCAATGTCTGATCCCCCATAAGTTCCTGCAACTGGGAAAATGTAAAGTGATAAAAATAAAGATATGTGCTTAAAAGAAACATTGATATTATCCGTCTACATAAAAAGGTAAATAAAAATCAAATCATGTCAAGTCTCCCTACAGTGGCCCTCCAGAGACTAAACAGTTGTGTGCCACAGGCAGAGAATAGGGGGGTGTTTTGACTTTTAAGTATATTGTGAAGAGCCAAACAGATGCCCAGTGGGGTTTCAAAAGCCCTGTGGCACCTAACTACCATTAAAACCTTTTGAAAATAGGATGTAGGCTCCTAAATTACTTAGGAGTTTTTGACAATCTTACTCTAAGTGACTTGCGTAAAGGACTCTCTGGCCAAGCCCTCAACTGAATCCATATTCCTCACTTTATTGTTCAAAATGCTTCAATGGGTTCCTATGAAATTTGAGCTCGATGTGTACTCATGAACTTGTCAAATCAGTATTTTCTGTGGCAAAGTTTCTGCCCAGGAAGGGGGCAGGGTATTCGTGCATTCTGTGCACTGGACGGGGATTCAGGAAATACAGATTCCGTTGGGGACTTGGCCAAAGATTCCTCTGGGACCCTGGGCAAATCACTTGGGTGCTCTTGAAAATTTGGCCCCAAGTGATTTAGGAGCCTAAGTCCCATTTGCAAAAGATTTCAAGGGGAGTTAGGTGCCCGGGGGGGGGAGGGGGTTTGAATACGCCACTAAGAGACTATCTGCATCTTTAGGCACCTAAGTACCTTTAAAAATCTGGCCCCCAGGAGGCTAAGTCCTATTGACTTTCAATGTGACTTCAGCTCATTTTTGAAAACGGCACTTAGGCGCCTCGGTCATTTCAAGGCATTTGAAAATGTTATTACTTACATTTCCATTGGTAACATGGGGTTAGTAGCACTTGCTTTCTCCCACCCTGCACCCGCCTTGTTTTTTTAGACTGCAAGCTCCGCAGGGCAGAGATTGTTTCTCACGAGGTTTACATACAGCCCCTACCGCCGGGGGGCCCCAGTCTCAGCTGAAGCCTCTGCTTACTGCTGGAATACAAGTAAAAACGAGGAAGGGACTAGGATTCAAGAGACGTGGAATGCAGTCCTGGCCATGCCCTGACTCACTGTGGCACCTTGGCCTGGTCACTTCCCCTCTCTGAGCCTCAGTTATCTCATCAGTAAAATAAGAATAACTCAGATTCTGAAGCCAGATCATCTAATCTGGCCTCCTGCAAAACACAGGCCTTCGGACTTCCCTGAATTAATCCTCATGTCAAGCATAAGGCTACATACCCACTTGGTAACATGCTTTGAAATCTGATTATGAAATATTGATGCTACTCCCTATTACTGCCCCTGCCCAAAGAACTCCTGAATATTATGTTATTATTTACCACAAACAGTGAGAGAACAGGACACGGAGATTTAGAGCAGTAAAATAATTCATATTATATATCCATAATATTTTTCATACTAGCTAGCTAGATGGGGACATACGGGGATAACCAGATAGATAGATGGAGGGGGAAATATAGGGTGATCTTGCTAGCTAGGGACACATGGGGATAGATAGATAGATAGATAGATAGATAGATAGATAGATAGATAGATAGATAGATAGATAGATAGATAGATAGATGCAAATCACTTTAGTAAGTGCTTCCCAATATAAGTAAAAGGGTTGTAATCTGAACATTATAAAAATATCCTATGCCTTCACTTCTAATAATGGCTGAGTATGGAAGCTGCATTATTATAAGGCAGTTTGGGGGAGATGTGAACTGAAAGCGCTTTCGTGGAGTACTTTGGTAGGCAGAATGAGTAACACTCCAACAAGATCTGAAGGAATTTCTAATGTGGCTTGGGGGAGGGGGTAGACAGGTTGGGGATTTTTCAGAGAGGGTTTGAGGAAATGTAGGAGAAAACTGCAAGGTTTTGGCCAAAGGACATTGTGGGTGCACAAGATCTGACGGAGCATTTAGGTGTATTTCATCCAGAAGCTGGTGTTTGGGATTTAGGAGAATTCTGCCAAACAGGTTGTCACAGAGCATTTATGGGGACAGGACTGTCAGTTGCAAGAGCATACATATTCAAGCACTGGACTAGCGGTGTCAGAATAGATTATGTGTCTATCTGGTTACGGGGCAGCATTTATCCACGTAGCAGCCAGCCAGAGACATCTAGGAAGACCCTTCCTGCAGGATCACTGTGATAACCATTCGTTGGCAAATCTGCACAGTTGTTTGTTTTCATGCTGGCAGGGTAGCTCTGTGCAAGGGCTCATCTGTGCATGAACGCAGCACTGCTTTGATTGCCCAGATGCCCCAGTGGACAACTCTGGATAACGGAGGTGTTGGACAATTGAGGAAACGTTCAATGCAATTAACAGACGTGGGCAGGCATGATCCTGTTTCAGATAAGAGGGAATTATGCTCAGATAATTGAGGCTGTGCAGGACTGGTTTAGGTTTATATATAAAGTATCAAGGAGACGTCTGTTTTTCTGCTAAACTCTGTTCACTTTGTTACCACATCTTCCCATTCACCCCTTCCCCATTTGTCTGATCATATACTTCATCCTGCGTGCAGGGGAAGGAATTAGATGATCTCTTGCGGTCCCTTCCAGCCCAACCTTTCTGGACCCCTTGGCACCAAGCTCTCCTGGGCAAGGACTGTCTTCTGTGTTATCTGTCTGCGCTGTCTGTCATAGGACAGTGGGGCCTCATCCTTGACTGGGGATCACCGTTGTAACCACTGTCACTGCTGCCTGAAATTCTCCAGCTGCTGTTCTGTAGCCAGTCAGAACAGATGATCAGAACGGTCCCTTCCGGCCTTAAAATCTTTGGCTCCAGGGAGCAGAGGGGAATCCTGCAGCATTTGATGAGATACTTGAGCTGAGACTCCCAGAGGTACAGCACAAAAGGGGCAGAGTGTGTTTCAAAGGCCCCCCCTTATTGTGCCGCCCCCCACCCCCCAATCTGGGTTTCTCCGGGTGCGGCATCAATTAGAATAGCCAGGGGTTGCTCTAAGTTGCAGTCGTCCCCCAAGAGCTGCCTATGGGACTCTGGAGATACCCCTCCCACGCTAGCTTGCCCCATGTGCCAAGGTTTACAATGGCAGCTGGCAACGTAGGGCTGCTTCTGGTTGGCATATGCAGTGCCTCCACCTGGGGGAATTCTGCCTGGGGCTTTAGCAGTGGAGGGGAGAATTAGAGCGGGTCAGGAATTTTCAGACTACCCAGTTTTTCGTTGGGGGATGCCGAGGGGTTGAAACTGTTCATGGAAAAGGATCGGTTTTGACAAATAGACTCCTAGACTTTAAGGTCAGAAGGACCATCACGATCATCTCGTCTGATCTCCTACACATCGCAGGCCACAGAACCTCACCCACCTGCTCCTGTGATAGACCCCCAACCTCTGGCTGGGTTACGGAATCCTCAAATCATGGTTTAAAGTCTTCAAGTTCCAGAAAACTCACCATTTACACTAGTTTAAATCAGCAAGTGATCCAACCCCCTTGCTGCAGAGGAAGGCGAAAAACCATCAGGGTCTCTGCCAATCTGACCTGGGGGGAAAATTCCTTCCCGACCCCAAATATGATGATCAGTGAGATCCTGACATGTGGGCAAGACCCACCAGCCAGACACCTGGGAAAGAATCCTCTGTAGTAACTCAGAGCCCTCCCCACCTAGTGTCTCATCTCCAGCCATTGGAGATATTTGCTGCTTGCAGTCACAGATATCCCATTGTAGGCAATCTCATGTCATGCCCTCCATAAACTTATCAATTCAAAAATATTTTTTTAAAAAAGGAAACAGTCTGAAAGGATTGAAACATTTTGACCGTTTTTTAAACAAAACGTTTCACTTTTGGTTGGAAATGTTAGGGAATTGATACTTTTTTAAAAGTTTAAAAAACACTTTGAAGGTCGAAATCAGAACAAAACAGTTCGACATTATCAAGACCAAATGATCTGACTGACCCGATGCAGTTTATTTCAGGGTACCAGTGCCTGAAAATGTTGAGATTTTGATGTTTCATCGTGATTCAGAATGGGGAAATATTTCAAAATCTCAAAAACTCATGTTTTTCACCATTTCCCCAGCCAGTTCTGTCCCTCCATTGCTCCAAGCCCTGTCCAGTCATACCTTGGCCCCCGGCCCCATTCCCTTCCACCTAGGCACTGCACCTTTTCTGACTCCCAGGGGCATTTCCGATTCAACTCGTTCCACCAGAACTCAAATTCAGTGTCACTGAAACCCCTAGCTGCAGCCCTGGAAAGCGGCAGTCAGGAATGCCCTAGTCTGAAGCCATATTTCTCTCCAGCCTTGGGAGAGGACAGTAGAGCCATTCCTTATTCACAATGCCAGATAACCTACTCGAATGAAAAAAATGGATCAATAGGACAGTAAATCTGCTCAAAGAGGATATTTACTGCTGAGCCAGGCCCTGCCTGGATTTGAGATTCAGCAAGACCGTGATGGGGGGGCAAAACAGTGTTAAGTGAGATGTACAGAACAGCACAGCTCCATGGCACAGTGCAGCACAGGGTCATGAGACGTTGCAGGGGACGGGGGACCCAGTGAGGAATGAAGTGTTGACAGGATATCATCATTCCTCACCTTATCGTACCAACTCAATATCCCTAAGCAAGCGCAGCTCCCTGCAGTGCTAGGTGTTGTACGTATGCATTGAAACTCTCCCTGCCCCAAAGAATTTACACTCTCAATTAACACAGGGAGGATTATTACCCCCTTTTACAAACAGGAATGGGGAGACTAAGCGACATGCCTGAGGTCACACCAGGAGTGCATGCCAGAGCCGGAGTGACCCTACATCTCCAGAGGCCCAGTCTAGCACTTCGATCACAAGCCCACCTTTCTCCATTCCTGCTTCTGGCTGAGTTCTGATCAGTGTTTTACAAGGGGCAGGGGAGATAGACCTCTCCAGAAACCTGGGCCCCATTGGTGTCAGGGGCTAAACTTCACTTGACTTCAGTGCAGCCAGGATTTTGCTCCTTGTGCGGCTGCTGCAACGAATCAGCTATCAGCAGATGGCTGGTTGGAGTGGAAGCCACCTGACAGCAGGAGGCGGGGACACATGGGGGCAGAGAGGAGACCATGCAAGTAGACATGCTCATGGCCACGAAGAGCCTGATCAGCTGTTCTCATGGTGTCCCCAACTCTGAGCACACCCCAAAGAACCACCCTGGTAAGCAACAACAACACACTGGCCCTACGGTCGCTCCGACCCAGGCTCACCTCTCAGAGGGCACGGTCCATCGGCCGCTGCACGGCTCCAGTCCTAGCTAGCTCAGTTCAGGGGCTTCTTGCCTGCAGAAAACTTCTCCTATGGAAGCCCAACTGCTCCAGCTCTGCTGCTTCAACGCCTGGGAGAAAGGCAGGGAGGAGAATCCCGTTAATTCCAAAGCGGCTGGAAGTCTCACCCATCACCCTCCCATTGCCTGTTCTCCATGTCAGCGGCCAGCCCTTTCCCCAGCGCAGCCACCTGCCGATGATTAGAAGGTAGAAGCAAGGCCCATGTGATGCTCAGGGATCACACCATCCTGTTGGCACTTGCCAGAGATCTGCTTTATTCTGCGTCCATTTACAACCAGCTGTGCCTAACAACCAGAGCCTCAAGGCATCTCGTCCAGCCTCTCTGGCTGGGAAGCTCATCCCTTAAAGGCCCACTCCCCTATAGCACACCCTAGAAGCCAACATCTCATTGCAGCTTCTGGAAGGAAAGGCCATGAGATAGCAATATAGCGTGTCATCCCATTTCTGCCAGTTACAGGTAATCCTCATCTTCTAGATTAGGAGTCAGACCCTCCCCTCCCCTTCCACCCAGCCCCAGCGGAGGAGAGCTTTCTTAGTTGTCAGTTTCACAGTGGGTTAAACGTGTTTTGAATCCCAAGCAGCAGCATTAATCATAGCAGGAGATTTCCACCCCAGCTATAACTACATCGGATGACTTGTTCATTAGCCCAGCCTTGTCTTCTGCCAGGTGTCTGTGTTGCAAACGAGGCCTCCCTAAACCAAGATCAGCTGTTTTTCTCCAAAGCCACCAACTTTTTTAAAATTTATCATCTGAAAATTGCACAGATTAATTTTTAGTGTGGGGAGGCCAAAGTTCTACCACATGCATGGGTGTGAATGTGTCACGGGAAATGGATCCATTTAGAAGTCCGAACAAGCCTCAGAGTCCAATGGGCTAGTCTGTTTATCATAGCCCATGGGCAGCCATTAAGCTACAGGCTCTGTTTGCACCTCTGGTTTGTTTATTTTGGGCTAGCTTGGATACCATTCGATCACATTGCTGAGCCCCTACTCATGTAAGCAGTCCCACTGGAAACAATAGGATTGCCGTGCAACCCAGCACTGCCAACCCCAAGTATCCAAAAAATCATGAGTCAAGCCCCCCAAAATCATGAAATTGACTTAAAAATCATGAGATTTTTAAGAAACTGCAAACAATGGGTTTCTTTTTATGTTTCTTTAGACACATAAAACCCATGACTTGAAAGTGGTCATGGTTTCAAGCTTTTTCCTTCAACCATGAAGGCTAAAAAACTTTTTTTTTTTTTTTTACTGACACCTGAGATTCCCATGTAATCCCCTGACTCCAGGGGCTGGGGCTTTAAGAAAAGCCCCCAGTATTGCAAGCCTCTCAATAAAAATCTTGATAAAAACCCTGCATACCAATGGGAATAATGGATTCACCAGCTAACCCTTGAACAGCTGCCCAGCAGACTGCGTTTTTATTACTGGCTCTTCTCTGATGGGAATGTCAGTATGAAAAGCAGCAGGTACCCTCCCTTATACCTACACTAGCAGGGCTTACTAACACCTTCCATAGCAAGATCTCTATGCACCAAACTGCCCACTAACCCCTGTGAATCAGGCCAGTACACATTATCTCCATTTTACAGAGGGGGAAACTGAGGCACAGGCAGGTTTAGCCACATATCCAAGGTCACCCTGTGAATCAGGGACAAAGCCAGGACTCTCTATTTTAGGTGGTCGTTGACATCAGTGCCATGTGAGAACAACGTGGATGTAAAACTCTACCGGATCAGAATGGTAGCATTTGCCCCCACTTTGCATGGTTGTGAATGAGGGTGTAATGGGGTATGGAGTGCTGAGGTCATATTACATCTAACTCTTCTACATGCCCCTTTTCCTGCACCTCCGCTGAACTGCTTGCTGAAGAGGCCAGAGCTCTGTCTTATCCAGACTTTGCAAAAAAACAACAACATTGCACAAAGTTACAGTTTAAGGGGTATTGTACGTAAAGCCCTGAATGGAGCAGTTAATAGTTCCCAGCCAGCTTCCAAGAGATACTAATGAATAACTTCTTAACCAAAAGCTGTTAGGTAGCTATCTACTGGTGTTTGCTATACACACATCCCCACTTCGTTGCTGTGGGGTATATTTAAATGCAGCATTTCTACACAATTTCCCTCCTTTGGCACACATACACTGCCCTTTGATCTTCTCTCAGCGATGATTTCTCAGTCCCTGTAGTGTAGTTACAATATGTAGTGGGTGTCACCAGGATTCTTTCAAGCCTGGAAAGAATGGCATTATCCCCGGTCTTTTCCAAACCCTCCAGCGCCTTGGCAGCAAACTGGAGTCTGGAATTCTTCACAGCAGCATTCCTGCCTTTGGGTTAACAGCTGACTGGTCTGCTCGGCAGCTGATAAGCTGAATCTGTAGCCTGTATCCAAAGGGGTTCAGGTATTGGGACCCCGCCCTCAGGGCAGATAGTTTCTCAGTCCCACATGGAACAGCCAGTGGGTCCGCAGAGTTGTCTTTAATTCTTGCATTTATACCCGTCCCCTCACTCCTGAGCTCCGATTGGCTCCGCTCTGGGAGGGTGACTGGCAGCTGCCTCTAAATGAAAGCTTCAGAACCAGCTACCGAGCATGTCCGTGAGCTGCCACACTTCCCTCAGGTGGTTCCTGGGCCCTTCTAGCTGGATTGCCCTGCTTTGCCTTCTGCACGTATGCAGTCACAGAGGATTCAATCAAAATCCACGTCAGATCCCAGCTGCTCCTCTCCCTCCCTTCGGATCCAAAAAAGATCAAATGCTGCAGGATAAAGCCTGTGGATTGCAACTGTGCCAGGCACAGGGTCATGGAGACACTGGCCCCAGGAATCCTGACTTGCTATACTCTGCTCTGTAGGCTAGAGCAGGGTGCAAACCCATTTATAGACTGTTCCTACTGCAGCCCATGCTCTCCTGCCTCTGCATACAGTGCGTGGCAGGGAACAGCTACACCTGCAGATGGAGTGTACAACCATGCGATCTGCAAGAAGGTATCAGTGCCGAGTCACTGCAGAAAAGGGGGAGCTTTGAACACCAGGATTTCCAGGTTATATTGTCTCTCTGTCTTCTCGATTGAGGACCCCTTCTCTTTCACAGTCTGTGGATCCGAAAGGACAAAGCCATTCAAAGGGGTCTCTGTTCTCCTGCATGCCCCAGGACCCCACTGCCCATCAAATGCCGTCCCATGGTTGCTGATGAAGACAGGGCTCCATTTCCTCATGTTCGACCGCTGGGTAGAGCAGTGTTGTGTGTTTATATCTTCTGCCACAAAAGGCCCCAGTGCACTCTGTTGGGGCCAGATTTTCAGGGGGGCCTCTCTGTCCGTGCTTGCGCGCAGCGGGCAGAAATAGCTGCAGACACAGTCCTGCACCAGCGGTACTTGTAGACACGCTTTAGTTCATCCAGAGGTCTGGGTGCCTGACTGTCCCCACCGATCGGGGCGCCCAAGGCAGCTAACCTGTGTGCCGTATCTCTCGGACACCAGGATGATGGGCACAGTATACACAGCTAGATACAGAAAGCCACTCCCATGCCACGACATGCAGCTGCCAGTTTTAGGAATGGTGCAGCACTTCTGACCCAATCTGAATGTTATCGGTCCCCCACAGGCACTTTCCCACTTCATAAAGGTTGGGACCCAAGTGCAAAATTCCCCGTCACGTGAGATCCACAAGGAGCTATCAGTTTTGGAGGGACAACTCCAAACCCAGTAAAGGAGGAAGAAACATACATCCCCTTTCCACCTACCTATGGCACTCACGTGGCCCCCTTTCCCCCCCAGCAGACCAGTGAAGTAAAGAAGAATAGTTATCCCCTTCTCACAGTTGGCAAACTGAGGCCCAGAGACACTAAAGACACACAGGAAATCTGTGGCAGAGCAAGGAATCAAGCGCGGGTTTCCCAAGCCCACAGCTAGACTCCTAACCACTGGCCCATCACCCGAGGAGCTCTGCAAGCATCCCTCTCTCTCCACCCCCTTTGCAAGTCCTTGCACAGAAAGTCCAAGGGCAACAGAACCAGCAAAGCTGCACAGACGCAGACGGCACACCTGGCCTAGACCCACTATCTGGGGCACTTGCCTGTGCTGTGGACAGTGTCTCTAATTTAATCCATCTTGGCTAATCTAGCCCAAGGGGAAAGCGGAGCCAAACGATTGCTCCTTGCTTGGAAGGAGTAGATCCTTCCAGCTCAGCAATGCATCCGGAGCTGGTTTAGCGCCAGTCAGATTATGTCATGCAGTGACAGGGCGAATTGCCCATGCTGTACTCTCCTCTGGGACCCAGATGGCTTTCAACCTTCCAGCAACACCAGACATCCAGATACAACGGCTGCAGTTGGAGCAACTGGCAGGTGTAAGCAAGAGAGATGGTCGAAACGCCTTGGGAACCTGACAGGAGAAGAGATGGACGGGGTCAGGGGGGCAGGCTCTCCTCGACAGGCACCACCTTCCACACTGCAGCACGAGCCGGGGGGGCTGGTGGATCCCTGCCTTATAGCAGGGAGAATGGAGATCGCTCAGGGCTGCGCTGGTGGGTCATTCCTGCAATTGAATGGGCTTTTAATCAGGGACTCGCTTTCTCTGATCAACATGTTTGGATGGCTCCGTGGGCCAAGACACCGGGCTTTTAGTTGGGCAGGCCGGGATCCAAACGCTGCCCTAGATCGCCGGAGGGGACAGGAGATTGGTGGCTTGTGCTTCATTCCCTCTTTGTGCATAGCATGAGAGCTGGCAGCCTCTGCTCGAGTGGAGCTGCGGTAGTGGGGGGATGCAGTGGAGGGTCGAGGGGCGTTGGCAGAACTGTGTGTATGTGCAGAGGCCAGGAATGGGCTAGCAGGGCTGTGGGTTGGGTTGGGACTGAGGTGTCATGGCAGAGCCCAAGACTGGAAGAGCAGGGGGTGGGGGAGCCGGCAGTCAGGAACGGGTTGATGAGCGGACACTGCACTGTACCAATTTCTAAGCCTGCACTAATTTATTACCTCCTCCATCTCATTAGCATATATAGTTTTAACCCCTGGATCCTTCCTAAAACTGCCAGTTTTTCAAATAAAATCACCACGTCTCTGTAGGTAAGAGGCCAGTCATGCACTAAATCACTGGGAAATCTCACCTCATTACCCAGTCTCCTTAAAAACCCACGACAGAGGGAGCGTCAAAAACCAGTTCCAGGAAGTCATGCGCCCGGATCCCATTAGCAAATCAGTGTGGCAGCTAATTCCAAACACAGACCCACCCTCCTTTAAACAGAAAGCCCACCACAGCTTAGGAGAGCAGCCAAGTGTACCAAATCACACTGATTAACATTTAGGGCAGCCAGTCCTAAAGCCAGTTCAGATGTTCATCAACATCTGGATCGCACAGCACTTGCAGAATGCAACTGTCACTCGGCTGGAAGGCAAGGGAGAGTTCGGGAGATGATGTGACATTGCCAGGAGTCTGAAGAACCTGGGAGCAGGGGTATTACACACACACACACACACACACACACACACTTATGTATGAGTCGGCTTTTATACAGAGTTTGATTTGATGCTTGCCAGGGTTTGCCTAGGTCTCTGAGGGTACGTCTACACTGCAATCAAACACCCACGGTTGACCTATATAAGCTGACTTGGGCTCACGGGGCTCTAATATTGCTGTGTAGATATTCAAGCTCAGGTTGGAGCCTGAGCTCTGGGATCCCGTGGGGGGTGCCAGAGCCCAGACTCCAGCCTGACCCTGAATGTCTACACTGCAATTAAACAGCCCCATAGCCTGAGTCAGCTGACATAGGCCAGTCTCAGGTGTCACTGCAGTGTAAGCCCAGGGTTGGTAGAAGGCAAGTTAGCAGACCCTGGGCTTGTTAACATAAGAGTTTAAGCATCTACACTCAGTTAGGAATTGTTGAACCCTGGGTCCCCGCCTAAGGCTCCAGCATCTACATTGCATTATGCAAGCCCGAGTCCAGCCACCCATCTCCCAGACTTCTTAGTGCCCTCCCAAAAGGTGGCCGCTCTAGCCCTTTGTTCATGGAGCAGTTTGGGAAAACCTGACTGTCCACCAAACTTGACTATCCAGAGGACAAAGAAAGTCGGCCTGTGGGATCCCTTTGGAGGACTCCAATAGCCCGAGTCCAGTGCAGCTATGTCTACACTGCAGAGTAATAGAGCTTGAACCCTGGGTCTGAGTCCTCCATTAGTGCAATTTGTGTGTATATGTAAGGGAGGTTTGCTTGAGCCTGAATTCAAGCCTTGGGCTTACACTGCAATGTGGATATACCTTAAGGGCTATAACCCTCAGACAGGCCAGATCCTCAGTGGTGTAAGTCCGCATAGCTCCTATGACTTCAATGGAGATGTTTATTTCAATGGAGCTATGTCGATTCACAGCGTCTGAGGCTCTGGCCCTTTGTCCTCTCCCTTGCTGTCCAGGCACTAGAGGTGACGGGCGGGAGAGCGGGTATTCTTAACCGATGGGAGGTTTTTCCTACCGGCAATGAAACTGGGTGTATTACACTGGTTGGACCTGGGCAGACACAGCCCATGTTTCTCCCCCAGCAGCAAACCAGGCCACTGCATCTCAGCCCTGATGTGCAGCCACCTCGCCCGCTCCCCTCCCACTGCAGGGGTCGCTGGGTGGAGGTCCATGGTCTGTGTTATGCAGGAAGACAGCCTAAGTAATCATAATGGTCCCTCCTGGCCTTCATATCTATCAATCTACAAACTGCCCAGTGGAAACAGGACTGAAATAACCAGCTCACACCCCCCGGGCCATCCAATAACCATGCTTGTGGGTGGGGGCCAAATCCCCCCCCCGGTGTAACTCTAATGACATCCAGGGATCACCCCAGGGATGGACTTGCCTCTTGATGTCAAGTATCAGCATAGACAGCCAATGGGGTTTAGTGGATAAAACACTGAACTTGGAGAGCTGGGGTCTGGTCCTGCTTCTGCCACTGAACTGCTGAGCGATCTTGAGGTGAGTCACGTCTACAGCTGCCTGAAAATTTTCCAGTGAAGCAGCTTTGTGTCAGGGCATGCCAGTGTGATTACCCTGAAATATTTCATGGGAACCTAGCAATGTTGTCAACATTTTTGTGGGAATTTATCTAAATGTTGTGGGTTGACTTGATAACAAAAGTGGAAATGATAAAATCATAAGAATATATTTGTGGACTGTTTCATTCCACAAAATATTCCAAGATTTTGATTTTTCTTCCCAATTGAGGATGAAAACAAATGTTGAAATCTCACCATTTCCCGCGGGACAGAAATTCCAGTTTCCACCATTTCTAGTCACTGCCACTCGGTTTTCTCTCCTACCATTCATTTGTATAGACAGTACACTCTTCGGGACAGGGGCTGTCTTTTATTGTGTGTGTATACAGCACCTCACACGATGGGGGCTCTAATTTCACTTGGGTCTTCTATGCACTACTGCAATATCATTTAACAATGGTTTCTTCTGCCGCCAGAGCCCTGCATTAGGGCTGTAGGAGGGGCAGCGTCACCGACGCTCATTCTTTGCTGATATTTCTGTGTTTTTTTCTTCTCTTGTTTGAAAGGCTCTGTTGGATTTTTATAGGCAGTTTAGGATAATAGGGGAAAACAAACCCAGACATGAGTAATAATAAATAATAATAATAATAGGTAATAACAGCAACCATTGCACTGAAGATATAGATGCAGGCATGAAAACAATGGAACATAAAACCACCGTGAATGCAATGCTGCTATAAATAGCCAGGGAGCAGCTACACAGAAAACTGAATGGTTGCAATACCTCCAGCGACAATCACAGCAGAATGCAGCCATAAAAGGCACTGGCCCAGAATGAGCCCCCTATCCCTAGGAGAATGACTTACAGAGCGGGCATTGAATCACCAGGCAGCACACAATACATTTGGCCATGGGTTCAGCTCCCCCAAAATACAGGGATATGGCTGGTCTCTAAAGCTGGGGAGGGGGGAATTTTTGGATCAAACATTTTTTATTCAGTTCATCAGAACTGAAACTTTTCACAGCCATGTATCAATTTTCTCTAGGAATTATTTTGGGGGCAGTTCTGTGGCCTGTGCTATACAGGGGAGTCAGACCAGATGATCACAATGGCCCCTTTTGGCCTTGCAATCTATGAATCTAGGATAACTGTTGCTAGGAAGGTCTGTCAGGACCAGGAATTTAGGATCAAAACCAGAGGGTGAGCCCCCTCCCAGAGCCGATCAGTTGGGGCACTCACCTTGGATGTGGGAAACCTAGGTTCAAGCCCCTGCCACCCCTGAGCTGGAGCAACATAACTTGAACCTGGGTTACTCAGGTCATGTGTGTCAATTGGCTACTGCTGGGTTGGACTGCCTCCTGCTGGAGCCGTTCCATCTGGTATCAATAATTAAATATTCACTGAGCCATAGCAAGAGCCTGGCTCTATAGCCTGGTAGTTGGGGCACTCACCAGGGACATGGGAGAACCAGCTCTGAATCAGGCCTGCCAGGGGAGTTCTGGGCACACACACACTCTCTCTCTCTCTGTTGGTTTTTTGGTGAAAAATATTGCAGAGTCTTGGTTTTTGCCCTGATGTGGAATAAAACCAAATGCCAAAACCGCCCCATTTTCCACAAAGCACCATTCTTGTTTCCTAGAGGGCTGGGAGATACCCAGGCCCAAGGTGGGAGAGGTATCGTCTCTTCAGGATCATTCAGGCTTTTTCCATCCCAGAGGAGAGCAGAGAAGTATTACTCAGCTGATCCCCACCACTTTAGTCATGCAAGCAATGCCAGCTCTTAGAGCCAGGGTCTTGTGGAGAAAGCACATGGCCAAGGCTCAGGAGATCTAAGACATCAGAGGATCTGAACCCCTCATAATCTTTAATCTATTTATCTTCACAGCCCTGCTGGGAGGCAGAGCAGGGCTGTTATCTCCATTGTACGGACGGAGGAAACCGAGGCAGGCAGCGGCTAAGTGACTTCCCCAAGGTCAAATGGGCAGTCTGTGGCAGAGGCAGGAATTGGAATGCAGCTCTCCAAAGAGTACTTTGACCACCATGCCATCCTTCACAGCTCTGCAGTGGGCCATTTTAATGACCATGAGCAAACCCCTCACTCTCCCCAGGCTGTAGGTCCCCCGCTGTTAAATGGAGGAAATAAACCTTCCCTTGTCTGTCTTGTGTGTTTAGACGATGTCTCTGATGACATGTATGTACAGCACCTAATACAACTGCTACTGGAAAATAAATCACAAGAGCTGGCTAGCAAGACCATCACAGCACGGCACTTACGGTACCAGTTACTGCAAAGATGCCCTTGCCCCATTACGGAGCCTGCAACATGATCAAGGCCTTCAGCAGTTATTACTCATCACTGGAACACAATAAAATGACCAGATGCTTTGAGTGCATCAAGCCTCAACCTCAGGCATCAGCGCTAGCTGGGTTGGCAGAAGGATGTTTTCCAGGCCCCGAGATGTCGGCCAGTTTAGCCTCCAGGAAGAACAGCCACCGATACATTGGACATGCCCCCACTACAAGGGAATTGTTACGGAGCTGAAACTTCGGACGTGCAAATGCTCTGCGCAGCCACAGGCAGCACTGGGTGAGAGTGATCGTTAGAGAGCTGCATGCGGGAGGGGCCCAGATCCAGAAGCGGGTATAAAGGAAATGAATGCCACAAGGTAATACTGCCACGTCTCCACCGACACACATCCTGTCTAGTCCATTAGGCTTAAATACCCAGTGAATTCCACATTTAATGGATTGACATTTTGCAGAGTCATTTTAGTTTAATGCAGCATACAGCGTACAACAGACCATCACTCCGCTCTTGGGAAACACTTTGTACACTCCCGGAGGCTTTCTACCCCACCTGTCCTACAAGGAGGAAGTGCCCTTCTCTTAAAGAAACAGGAGCTTAATGTTATGCAATGGAAATCCCTTGCAAGACAGATGCCAGGCTCTGCCACAGACTCCTTGTGTGATCTTGGCCAAATCGCTTATTTGCTGTGTGCCTCAGTTTCCCCATCTGTACTATAGGGAAAATACTGCCTTTCTCCCACCTTGTCTCTTTTGAATGTTTCAGCCTCAATTCAGTAAAGGAGGTGCTTAAATAATTTATTGAATCAGGACCGTGGCTGCTAAGCTCTTTGTGGGCAGGGACTGTCTTTTACTATGGGTCTGGACAGTGCCTAGTGCAAAGGGGCCCTGGTTTGCACCTGGGGCTGCTAGGTGGCTACTGCAATACAAAGGAATAAATAATTACTAATTATCATTATCTCTCCAGGACTGTTTATCGATAATGGCACTAAGATACAGGAGGAGTGTGGAATAAACACCTCAATCAATTGGATAGATTTGAGACAAACATTCAGCTGCATAGAGCGGCTACAGCCTTGCTATAGTCTAGACAGGTTATCTAATACAGAGAGGGAGAAGAGCGATTCTGTACAGTGCAGCCACGCAGAGGGAGGGGCTGCCTATCATCTCATCACGAGCCGGCCTATCTGTAGGTACGCTCAGTTCTGTCCCTTCCCCAGCACTTGGCCAACAGGATATGCTCAGATCTTTCACTTTCTGTCCATTCACCCTGTTAAGCAGATTGCAAGTGGACTGCATGCATTGGAGGTCTCTCACTTGGTGGGCTGGGCTTCCTCAATCTATTGGACCTTTTCTCCACAGGGACCAGCCCGTTTCCCCTGCAAGTTACCACAGGGGATGCACATGCTTGGCAGCGGGGGTTCCAGACTCACCCTCTCCCCTCCCCATCCATGGATCACCAAGAGGAACGTGATGCATTTTGTTTGGTGACAGCATCCCCGTCACCTTCATTCTCCTCAGATCCTGCTGCAGCCCGGTGGTGCCAGCATCCACCCTTCCTTAGACGCTGCCTCTGCTGAAATCCCCTTTTCGGGCTCAATTCATCTCCGGCAATTGGATCTTCTCTGGTGTTTCCCAAGTCCACTCTCCCAGAGGAGCCAGTGTCCTGCAGCCAGAGAACTCCACAGTGTAGCTGCAAAGGAGCAGGACAAATCTATCTCCATCTGCTATCGGCTTTCCTGGTTTCCTCTCTGTCTCTGAAGCCAGTTATAAATGGTGTTCACATATCTCCGTGGGGTAGCTCCATCCAGCCCTGAAGACACCACACCCACTTTCTCCCTGCCTGCTCACACATTCCGTGGCCCCCAGCTACATCGACTCTCCACCCCACTGGCCAAGGTTTCCAAAAAACACTAGTGATTTTGGGCACCCAACTTGAGATGCTTTAAAAGGGTCTTAATTTCAGAAGGCACTGAGCATTCCCCCTCTGAAACTCAGGCCCCTTTAGGACACCCCAGATGGAGCACCCTGAAATCAAGGCTCTGAAATCACTAGTCACTGAGTCCCATGTGTGTTAGGTGCCTAAATATCTCCGAGCATCCGGGCCCAAAAATCTTGGCCAATCAGCCTTGGGGTGTGCAGGCTTATCTGATAATTAATGTACTTGTTTAAGGTCTTCATCTATAGACCCAGTGGGGCCCTGTGCCTCCGTTAAAATCACTTGCCCTTTTAAATACATCACCCTAGACACTTTCCTGTCCTCCCTCTCCTCGGATAACCATAGGGCAAATTCTCTCGGAAGCATCTGGGGACACTCAGAATGAAGGATGCCACATTAATATACACGGTGTTGTGTTTTATGAAGCTGTCGGAATATTGTCAGAATACTTAGTCCTGCCTTGAGTGCAGGGACTGGACTAGATGACCTCTTGAGGTCCCTTCCAGTCCTATGATTCTGTGATTGCTATCCCCACGCCACGTTACGTTGCACGATCATCTCATAATGTGCAGGATTCCGAAGGAAAGGCAAGTGTGTCCTTTAATTGAGCCCATCAGCTCCTCTGCTGTCCAGGCAAGATCTTCTCTGGTAAGCAGCAAGCTTCTCCTTCACTGCCATGGATTGGATAGCATCCCAGTGCCCAAATCAGGGCATGCTACTGACAGGGGGACCTGATCAAAAACAACAGCCACCCCACCGCAGCTGCCTCTGGTCCAAGGTCCTTGTTACAATGGGGCGCCTTCCAGTCTATGCAGTGCTGAGAACACCAGGCTTGTACTTTGCTTATAAATGGATACATCCTCTAGGATTTCTCTTGGATGGGAAGGGAAGAACATCTCAAATGTAGCAGTTCGGGTGACGATCGTCCTCTACTTTATCCCTTCACTGGCCTGTTTCAATTCATGCGGGTGGCAGGCGAAATTCCATGGAGCTATGTTAATTCTTCCTTTCGAAAGGTCAGGGTGAAAGGCTGCCTTAAGCAGATCAGCAACAAATCCTTCCCATCCCGCCCTCTCCCCACCAGTATCAAGCCTCCTTGCCATCTAGTCTTCCCTGTCTCCGAGATGGAACCCTGGCCGGTGAGTTCCCTGGACTGGCCGCGGGGTACTCGAGCGGTCACTGACCAGGGTAATGTTTCAACTGCCCCTCTCGAATGCCACAGGCATGCACGGCTGGTGGGCACCCGCGAGGCAGGGGGTGGCTAGCAGGCTGCTTTGCATCACGCCACACGTCAGTTGGCCTTGGCTTATTCTCTCTAGTCCCAAAGCTCTTGAAGGGCCCGACCCTGTGCCCTCAACTCTCACTGAAATTGTCTTCACAAACTCAGCCCATGGGAGTCAATGCAAGTGCTTCTTGATTTCAGTGTGCTCCAGATTGAGCCCTAACAACATGACCACATTTAGGGGCTGTCTACACTAGCCCATGGAGGCCTGGGACAGTGAGGGGCATCCGTGTTCCAGCAGGGTTCTTTTTTTTTTTTTTTTTTTTTAAACAGCCTGGACAGGACAAAGCTGTTAAACACAAATGCATCAGGGAATCCTGGTGGGCCTAGGATCCTGGCGGTTCTATGACCATGTGGCCACATTCCCAACCAAACCAGGGTTCAGACATGGACAGCCCACTTGCGCCGTCAGACATCTACGGTCCTACAGACCATCAGTGTGCCTGATGCCTGCTCCGGCACCCTTGACATCAAAAGGGCCCCGGCCGGAGCAGGTGCGAATCAGTGCAGTTGCTCTGTCTACACTGGAGTTAATTCACACCAGCTGAGGGCCTGGCCCAGTGTAGTTTCTTGAGCACTTATAAGGGTGGGAAATATCCCTTCTGCTGGGCGGGACAAGGGGAGATGCAGGGGTAACCCTTTGCTGGCAGGCAGACGGACTGGGTTATCTAACGAGACGCCGCATCTTTGTCTCCTGTGATCCAGAGTCTGTTGGACTCTTTCTCCGGCACTCAGAAGATCCCCAGCAATGAAAGTCTGCTGGGAAAAACCACACCACTGCTCTCCCATGGCCCCTCCTATACCCGCTGGGGCTTGCTTTGCCGAGGTTTAGTGGCTTTGATCCCATGCTCTGACAGGTGGTGGCTGATAATCATGCTAACATTTTGCACTTCTGTGGGTCTTTCATCTCACAAGTTCAAACATCTTTAAAGGGCATTCGCTGAGCAAGTGCCACTGCACCCCAAGTACGACCATCCCGATTTCACAGAAAGGGGAAACTGAGGCACAGAGCAGGGACATGATTGGCCCACGGGCACACACCAAGTGTGTGGCGGAGCTAGGCATAGAGTGTGGGAATCCTGATGGCTAGACCCAGCCTCTAACCGCTAGACTATATTCCCCTCCTGCCACAGTCATCCTCCTTTGCCACTAACACACGTGGTTGCAGAACTGTAGAGTGAATGGATGCACTTTTTCCCCTTAACATAGCAGATTAGACTTTCAGACTGAGATTTTCAAGGAATTTGGACCCTAATTCTCCATTAAAATGAGTGGGAGCCGAGCACCCCAATTCCCTTGGCACTGTTAAAATCTCTCTAGTAAAACAATTTTTTGCCACTGATAAGGAAGAGGAGTACTTGTGGCACCTTAGAGACTAACAAATTTATTTGAGCATAAGCTTTCATGAGCTACAGCTCACTTCATCGAATGCATCTGATGAAGTGAGCTGTAGCTCACAAAAGCTTATGCTCAAATAAATATGTTAGTCTCTAAGGTGCCACAAGTACTCCTTTTCTTTTTGCGAATACAGACTAACACGGCTGCTACTCTGAAACCTGATAAGGAAGAGAATTCCAATGGACGCGACAAGGCAAAGTAACAACCTGCCTCCATCCTTCTCTGCAGCCAGGCTGAATGCGGCAGAATTCCAGGGATTGCTGGCTGCTTTGACCGGTTTAACTCCCCCAGTCGATGGGTTCTATATTTCCATTATATCTGCACTGCTGGATTACTCACAGGTCTTATCACAAGATTTCAATTCCAACCCACTTCT
The DNA here is from genome assembly GCF_009764565.3 of Dermochelys coriacea. Lineage (NCBI taxonomy): Eukaryota > Metazoa > Chordata > Testudines > Dermochelyidae > Dermochelys > Dermochelys coriacea. The sequence goes on from NC_050084.1 coordinate 19,851,855, forward strand.
AAGTAAGCGATAGAGTCAACTGCCATTCGTCATTCTACCTGCATTGTGCGTCGAATTGGCTCTCCTGGACACAGTCAGTGTTCGTGCGTTGATCAAGCCCAAGTGGTGGAGTGAAGAGGTAAGAGTGGGACCATTTCACCTGTGCCACAGTAGGCCTTTATGATGCACTTGCAAAGTGGGGAACTAGGCAGAGTGCTCTGTGATTAAGGCACAGGAATGGGGGTTGGGAGATCTGGGATCAGTTCCCAGTTATGCAGACATGTGCCTCAGGTTCTCCTCTTTAATACTTGCTGATGCTAACGCCATGGCTCTGTATGTGTTGCTGCTCCTTAGTGACAGACTCACTGAGTGGGTCAGAGAGTGACTAGGGGTGTTGTCTTTGGGCTCAAGTGGCAGAGGCCTGCACTTTAGAGGGAAAGGCACATGGGGCCAGGACTGTCTCTGCAGGCGTGTGCCATGTACTGTCTCCAGTGTGAAGCACAGAGATTCACCAGGCTGCTTCCCAGCCGGGGCAATTGGGAGGCTAAAGTCATGAGCTGTTTTAAAGCCCTGTGAGATCCTGGCATGAAAGCAGCTGGTGCTGGATGAAGTCTCACTGCAACCCTCTTCCCTTATACTTCATACTTTCCCTTGCCGGGGCTGCTGGTCACCAGAGATCCTGGTGCTTAAAAGGAGGGGATCCTCCTCAGTTATTAAAGCAGCTGAGATTAGAGCCCCAACATGCTCCAGAGCTCGCAGCCTGAGGTTACAACGTGGGGCTGTAACAGACTCACATCCGCAGTGGATCAGGGGTCAGAGGTGAGGCGACCTGCCCAAGGTCAGTGTCAGAGCCGCAATTACAACACAGGTCTTCCAGCCCCCAAACCAGCGCCCCAACCCCTAGGCTGCACCCCCAATTGATGCATAATCTGCTGCTTGCAGGGAAGCCCCAGGGCCAAATCCAGGCCTGGTGTGAGCAGGCCCCACTTCGCTGACATCGAAGGAGCTGCACTGGCTTACAGCAGGGCTGTGTCCTGCCATCACTAATCACTGTCATTATGGTTAAGCGCAGAGGGACTCCGCCTTCTCCCCGGCTTATAGATACCAAGTTCCAGCCTGGGCACGATCACCTAATGGCTTGAGGTGGCCAGAGAAGAGCCCAGTGTGAGATGAGTTGGCTGCAGATGGCATGTGCCCGACTCCTCGTTATGTAACAGTGCAAGGGGCTAGGAGCCATTCTGCTCGGCTATACCTGCTGGCGCACAAGGAAAACCTGCCTGATTATGCATTCGTCCAAGCCGCGGCTCTTCTGGTCTCTTGGGCGAAGGCACGTCCTTCCAAATGTCAGTGCTCAGCTGATCAGCTTGGGGTGTTTCAAGTGGGGCTTTCACAGCTGAATGGTGCTGGGAAGAGAGCACATTTCACTACCCTTCTGGAACCTTGGTGTCCAACCGAGATGCCCAGCTGCTCTCTGGCTTCTCTTAATGGCACCATTTGAGCCTGGGGACTCCTTTTCCACTGCGGCAGGCGGCCCTGACCTATCCCCCTGTGCCGCGCGTGTGTAATTAACTTCGGCGTGGCCCAATCTTCAAGCTCCCTCCCTTTCCCGAGCCCAGCTGGAACAGGCGACAACAGGCCAGGCTGGAAGGGGCAGGCCAAGCAAATCCCATTACCTCGCCGTGGGAGCGCTGGCCTCCTGATTACCCTCTAATTCTTTCATTCCCACTTGAACCTTAACAGCCCCCTTTTATACAATCAAGAGAATTAGAGCCAGCTCACTCACGCTGCCAGGAAGCAGGTGATTAGCTCTCGAGGCCAACTCCACACAGAGGCAGCAGACAGCCGAGGGCCCCCAATTATCCTACTGAATTCCGTTCACAATCCCACGGCCAGGAAGTGACTCCACAGTCTTGCTCAGCCGGTACCTTACATGCACATAGCATAAAGGACCCTTCACAAACTATACTCCAAGGGATCTCTGCAGCTACCTCTGGGGCAGAGCATGGCAGCTGATTGCGTAGCATTTTGGTGCACTATTAATCACCTGCCATACTCCACCCCTGAGCTCCCTCTGTGACTATGGTTTGTAAATCACCTTTGTGCTATGCCCATGGGACTGTGTAGCATTGCTGGGCTCCATTTAATAGTTTATGCGCAGCAAAAAGGACCCCAAAGCGCTTTATTTATCCACAATTATTAATACACAATGATATTGTAGTACTGCCTAAAGGTGGCAACCAGTTTGGGCCCCAATGTGCCAGGCACTGTACAAATATATAATAAATGACCCTCTCTTGCCCCGGGGTGTATTGGTTAGAAGATAAGACAGAACCAGTGGCGGAGACAAAAACAAGCAGGCGAGGCTGGGATAGGGGAGACAGGAAAATAAATACTATTTATGAACTATACCCATAGAGGAACGCCCGTAACCATCTCTGGGGTGGAGCATGACACCTCACCAAGGGCACACAGCAATGCTAGGCAAACAGCTTGAGACAGAAAGAAGGAAAAAATATCCAATTGAAACAGCAGGGAGTGTGGCTAGGCCCCAGCACCCATCCCTTTAGTACAAATCACCAGAGGATCCCTGGAAGCCTTGAGAGGAGAAATAAATCCCCACCAGAAGGGAGACATCTGTTGACCAGGATATGAACAGAACAAAAGAAGTGTGGCTCAGAGGTGCCCCGTTGCCCCAGGCGGGTGACACAAATAAAGCAGAATGCAGGGCGCAGCAATTGGGGCCGTATACACACACAGCTCAGAGACACGTAGCATCTCACAGCTCCGGCGCTGCTTGCAGGGACTCCCCAAGATGACTGCAAGCTCCTGGAGAGAAATTCCCGTTAAGAACTCCCTTTCTTTTACAGACTAAAGGTGTGGCTGCCCTCAGCATCACTGGCTCCAGAGGGACCCTGGACAGCAAGCACTTCCCCGGATCACGGCTTCCACTGGAGAACTCCGACGCCACTTCCTTTACTAGGGCACGGCGTGGGGCCTCTGAGGACTCAGGGGCACGAAGAATCTGCAGCCTAAATTCCGGGAGAGGAATTTACCGGCCTACGCAGTACCAGTGACCACGGCTGGTGTTATGAGGATGAATGGTCCCTTCCCAGCCGAGTAGGAGGACACCAACCTGAGCTAAGAGTAAACTCCCACCCATCCCGACCATGGGATTTCAGCTCCCAGTATGACATCGGCAGCACGATTCCCAAGGAATGAGTCTGGAGGAGGAGAGCTGGGAACTTGCTGTCACCGACCAGAGTCAGGTGCTTGCTCTTGGCCAGGGGAAGTGAGAAGGCCCAGCGGTGCTGGCGAGCCGGCCAGAGAGGCGAGCGGATGAGCTAGCGTTGCTAAATGCTGAGTCTCAGAGTGCATTAAATGCAGTGGGCCAGGGCGGGTCGTCCTGGGAAGCTGAGCCCCCATGGCCTTTGGGGATGCTGGACAAACCCCAGTATGCTAGACCCTTGCTGGCTTCCCTTTGAGTTTGACCTTTGCTCTAGTGGGTTCAGATGAACCAGAAACTTGAAGGAGTTCTTTGGAGGCATCTGGGGATGGCCACCATTGCAGGACAGAACGAGACGGGCACGTGCAAACCCCGGCTGGGGAGGACACGCCCAGTGAGCTGAAATCAACAGGTTTCACACTGCTGGAGAAATTAAATTCCATCTAAACTTTCCCCTCCCCACCGGGGTCAGCATCCAACCAATGGGCTCAGTGGGGCGAGGGACTGCGTCCGGAGAGCTGAGTTAATCCGATTTGCAGATCGCGTTGCAGAGCTGCATGTGGATTGGTGCCGATAGGATTGGGCTGCAGTTCCCACAGCTTTCCAAGGTCATGGCCCACATTGATTTGCCCTGGGTCTGGGACAAGGCTGTGGCAGATCCCAGAAAGAGCCACCGTCCGCCTTCAGCTCTGACTTACAGAAGCAGCTCAGCCCATTCCTACTGGCTTTGTAGCCATGGCTTCACTTGGCTGTGATCCTGCAGCCAGCCCAAAGCACGCTCAGTGGCTGGAAAGCTGAGGTCAGTCTCATTAACACTCCAGACCAGATCGTCCCCTGCTGAAATCACCATGGATCTGTGGGCGTCAACGGGACAGCTCCTCCAGCAGCTGTAGGCCAGCACAGCTCCACTGGAGTCAAGCCAATGCCAAACTTTTCTAGCGGAGATCAGAATCAAGCCCCTCTTCTTTTTCCTGAGTGTCTGCATTTGGGGATCATGCCCCCAAACCGCTCCAGGAATTTCCCTGTCCACACTGGCCACTGGAGCTCTGAGAGTTGGAGATGCTGGGGCCAGAAGATTTCCTGCAAAACACAGACCAAAGAGCCTCCCCCAGTCATTTCTGCCTCAAGCCCATAACTTCTCTTTGAGCTAGGGTCCAGCCAGCCAGCCGGGCAAGCCAGAGGGCTGGTCAAAGGGTTTTCTGTCCAGCCGCTCGCCTTGATCCAGTCCACTCCGTTCCACCATGGGCCAGCTCAGCACCCTGTCTCCGTCTGCCTTAGACAATGCCACCTTCCACTCCACGGCATCCTCTGATGCTGCATGGCCTTGTGGCCTGGACAGGTCAGCCCCCACTGGCTGCCTGTCTTACGGCACTCCACGCCTGACTCCGGAGCATCATGGTTCAGTGCCCCAGCTGGCCCGTCAGACAACACTCGGCTGCTCACACGGACGCAGCCTGGCCCGACAGCTAGCACGCAGGGATGGCAGGGACTCCTCTGGCACTGGAGTTAGCTAACCATCTGCCTAAGCACCTCTGTATCCTCCCGGCAGCTACTCCAGCAACACGGTCCTCAGTGACGAAAGAGACAGAGACACGAGAGTGGAATCGCGTCCTATTTTGGATTGTCGTTATGCCACGATCCCTCAGGTAAAACCACGCGGGGACAAATGCCTTCCAACAAGCAGAACGCATGGATCAGCCGGTCCGGTGGACTGTCCCAGCCGCAGGCACTGCCGAGGGGATGCGAACCCACCCGCACCTGCTCGCCTCCCTTTGGCTCTGCTGCAGACACCAGTGCAGGAGACCGAGGGACGGATCCGCAGCCAGGGGTAAAGCAGCGTAGCGCCATTGGAATCAGTTCAATGATGCAGTTTTATACCAGGTGAGGGTCTGGCCCTGTATCCACACAGCCAAATTACTGCCAGCCTCACGCCTGTTAATTGCACTGCTTTCTTTTAACACTGCAAAGGGCTATAGTAACCCATCCCCCACCCCTTAAATCTCCCCCTCCTGCTAGCCGCAGACGCCTGCTTTTGTGTCCAACAGTCTATGGGGCACAGGGAGAGGCTGTGGCTTGAAGGCCCAGATTCTGATCTCAGGGACACCAGCAAAAATCCAAGGGGAGCCCAATGATTTAAGCAGCTGGACTCTGTATTTATGCCAGAGAAGCAGCTGGACACAGCGGAGTCCCATGGATGGTACAGGGGGCTGGGAGTCAGGCCAAGTGTAATCCTAGCTCTGCTGCTAACCTGCTGTGCAAATTCAGGGACGTAGATGAGCCTTTTCCCCTTCCCACCGTTGTCCGTTTGGACTGTAAGCTTTTCAGGGCCAGGACTGGCTTGTATTGTGTCTGCCCGTGCAGCGCCTAGCGCAGAGGGACCCTGAGCAGGGCCCTACTGGAACACAAGGCAATGAATGAGAGAAAAAAAGATGGGTCTAGAACCCGGCCCCCCATCCTCCGCCCTAACCACGCTTCCCCACCTCTCCAAGTACAGCTTCAGGCTGCGTGACGAATATATTGTAAAGCTCCCACGGGCTGAGTCTTGTCAACCTGTTAAAATGGCCCTGCAGAGCCAGCACACCCGGGGGAGAAGGGACTTTCCCCTGTGACCTGTCCCCCTCACACTGGTGTGGTGGGGTGGCACATTTTCTATTTTTATAGCCCGGCAGTGTGAAGTTGCAAACAAGGCAGCAGAGCTGTGATGGCATCATGGAGCTGGGACCATCATTACTTTGAAAAACACCCCCGAGACAGCCCTCCATGAGTGGGAGGAGGAAGTTACCATACCAGCAGTTTTCTCCCTGGATCAGCGTTACAGATCCGAGTAAACAGAGTGGCTAAATATTTCATTGCATAAGGTAATTGCACACAAATCATCTACCACCAGCAGCAAAACGCCCAACTTGTGCAACTCATCAGGTTTACAGTGAGGAGAGAGAAAGGAAGCAGATGGGAAGGTATATTTCCTCCCTTCACACACAAAAAGCAAAGCTACGCTTCTAGCCCGAAGGTCTCACTGCTGACGTTAAGGGGGAAAAAATACACCAGAGGAACAAGACAGGTTTCCAGTAGAGAGCATGGTGTGTGCATCTCCTCTGGAACATGCTTCATTAACTCTGCCTTGCCAAATGACTGACATCCCCCCCCCCGCGCAGACTCCTTAGATATTTAAAGCTTAAGTGTCCCTCTCCCGCTAGCCAGAGATCTCCTACTTGTGTCTGACAGTCCACGGGGCACAGGCTGTGGCACTAAGGCCCAGATTCTGACACCACTGGAAATCCAAGGGATGCCCAATGGTTTAAATGGCATGACTGCCGGCGGCTGTGTTGCATGGGGCTGAGTCTGGGGAAGGTAAGCACATCCCTCCCCAACCAGGGGGCCGGTCACTGGCCTGTTGCACAGCCCCTTCACACCTGCTATTCTCCATCCACAAACTTCCCAAGGAATGGCCACAGAATGTGTGTTGCTGCGGATCTAGCAGCCTCTCCGTGTCAGCCTGTTCTGGGCCAGCACTAAGCGCATAGGAGGTACAGTCAGAGGGGCACAGAGTTTAAGGCCAGAAGGGGGCCACCAGAGTATCTAGTCTGATCTCCCGTATAGGCCCACCCACCAACACCCGCACACGAAACCCAACAGCTGGGAAATGATTACATGAGATACACCCAGATTATCCTGGCAAGTGATCCTCACCCAAGCACTCCAGAGGACGGTGGCAACCTCCCCAGGTCACTGCCAATCTGACCTGGCGGCCATTCCTTCCCAACCCCGTATATGGTGATCAGTTAGCCATGTGAGCAAGGATCAGCCACCTCAGCACCTGAACAAGAGAGAGAAAGCTTGAGTCCACCTCAGAGTCCTGGCCCACCCTGCCCAGTGGCCCATCTCCAGCCATGGCCATCCCTGATGCTTCAGAGGAAGGAGATAAAAAAAACCACCTCCCAGAATATATTGGGGGCAGGGTGCAAAAAAATCCCTTCCTGACCCCTGCCAGGTGAAACCATGAAGCATGAGACTTAGGAAAAGATGACAAACCGAAAGGGAGCCCCAGGGCTGCTGAGCCCTGCCCCCACCATCACAAGCAGCAATGTTATAAAATTGCACTAATAAATACGCCCAGCTCTCTTCTAAAGCTGATTAAGTTGTTTGCCCCCACATCTATTGGGAGGCTGTTCCAGGACCTCTCCCCTCTGATGATTAAACCTACTGTAGAGCACTCCTCCTCCCCCCACACACCCTGTACTGCCCTAACAAGTGCTTCACTAGCATGGAGGGCCTGGAGCTACTGCCTTGGGGTGAATTTCCCCTTTAAGGTTTGGACTATTATAGGGCAGGATTCTGGGAATGGAACCTGAAATCCAAAGAAATCACCAAAAATCAAGCTTTTATCTCAACAGCAGCTGGTCACAAACTTTGTCAAAAGACTGTTTTTTGGGGGAGAAACCCCGGGACCAGTTTTTTTGCACAGTGCCAGCTGTGTGTGGAAAATTTCATGTTTTTCCGATCAAAATATTTTGTCTGAAAACTCAAACCTGGGTCGCAAATTTCAACACAAACAAAAGTCTCATTGCCATTCAACATTTCCACCGGGGGGAGGTGGAGAAAGAAAATCTGGACGAGCTTCAATCTCAATGTCAGCCTCAAAGGGTCATCTCCTCCTGCTGTGCCCCTGGCAGTGCCCTTTCGAGTCAGGGATTCACTTGCCCACTGTACCGTCCTTGCTTGCAAAGGGACGAGCACACAGCAGCAACCTGATCCAGGCCCAATCTCCTGTCACTGTGGTGGGTTTTGGACCTCAACCTAGCTCAGGCTGAGCCGACAAAGACCTGATTGATGCAGGGCAGTACAGCTGGCGTAGCTGCTTTCCCTTCCAAGCAGCCGTTTCCCGAACACCTTCAGACCCAGATCGGGCCTTTATAAAGGTCAAAGGCCAGCAATCTTCAGCAAACATCACCGGTGTTTGTACAGCACCTAGTACAACCTAGGACCCCCACAACGGAGAAACCACTCCCAGCTGCAGCCTTGGGGCAGGTCACCAAGGAGCCATCGGAAGTTACAGGCACATTTTGCTCCAGCTGATTTTCCTGCGGGGCGGGGTGATGCCACGGAATGCCAGTCCCACCAGGGCGCAAAGATCAGCTCTGACCTCCCATGGGTGAATCTAATCATGATATTCAGGGGAAGCATGGGAAACCCTTCACCACTCACGGATGGTCTGGGCTGTGCCAGACACCCCTGCTGCTAGGTTTTGCATGGATTCATATTAAGAGCCGCACATTAACAGAAAACCACCCCCACTCAGTTCTCCCCCTCACTCCTGGGTCCCCTGCCTTTGATCTTGAGAGTCTTGCAAGCTGAGGATAGTCAACAGTTGGATGGGAATCACTGAAGAAAGAGACAAGTGCTGTAGGGAGCGGCACGGGCCACGTGGGCCGGGGGGGGGGGGCCTGCTCTTCCTTCTGAGCTGGTGACGAGTACGCAGTGCTAGGAAGCAATGGTCTGTGGAGGCAGGATGCACAACTCAGCATAGGTGATCTCTCCTCTGAGTCCACTCGGGATCAATGTGTAGGAGAGGTGCCATCTTTTGGACGAGACGTAAAACCAAGGCTCTGAACGCTTAACGTCACTGAAGCCCCTGGGGCAAGGACAGGAGCATTAGCTAGAGCTGGCTGAAAAGTTTCCTCTGAGGCTGTTTCCCGACAGGAAGTGGCTTTTGACTCAATGGATCTTTTTTGACTCAATGGATTTTTGTTTTTTGGTTGGGGCTCTGTCCAAAAAACCGAAGAAGAAAAAAGAGTTAGTTTTTCAGCAACTGATTTTAGACACCCCCCCCCCCAATAGGGCTGGTTTTGGTGGCTGAAAACCAAGACAATTGTTTCAACCGCAATGAAAACTCTTTGTTTTCACTGAAATTATTGTCCGGGAAGAAAAATCCTTTAAGTTCCTTCAGTGGCTTGTACTCTTGTCTCCTAAATCCCCACCTCAACAGGACCCGGGATTCTCCTTCACTTCCTGTCCTAAACCGTTGCACCCCATTTTAACAGCCACAGCAACAATTGCGGCATCCGCTCCAGGGGACGCCGCCGCGGTTGCGTGTGCTCACCCCTGTTGTAGGCTCGACAATCACAGCTCAGCCATGTATGCGTTGAAGCCAGCAGGCAAACACTGACTTCAGCAGGAGCAGAACTGGCCCCCAGTCGCTCTATGGGGCCTGGAGATCCTTCGATGCTATGGAAACGATTCCTTCCTACCACCGAGCAGATCCCATGGGGGCCGAGGTGTTCACACAAAGCACAGAGAGGCAGCAACGGCCCTGATAATTTGGCAGCTGTTGTGTCTTGCTCATGTAGGGCTCCCACTCCGCCGGAATGGGCCACGGAGCCTTGTAGCCTCGCCGGGCCACGCAGAGAGGTGATCCCAGCACTGCGGGGGTTAAGGCTGACCTCATTCAGCAGATGGTGACCTGACTTCCCCTCCCCGGTTCGGTTCGGGGGCTCCCTTGGGAATAGCTGCTGCCAGTTAACAAAGGGGAGGCAGCAGTAAAAGCATCTAGCTAAATTATTCATTTTCATCAAGGCAGCTAATCCCTTCCGCAGCACTCCCAGGGGAGACGGGCTGCTGTCACTCGCTCAGCCAGCCAGCCAGCCCGTGGGCAAGGGGCAGCCAGCGACAGGGGTTATTGCAAGTGGGGAGGGGGCACATAGCCACTGGGAGGCATAGCAGGGTTTGTTGAGGCGCGGCTGTGCTAGGGGGACTATGTCCAGGGGACAGTATCTGTGGGTGTGCATGTCAGGGTGCAGGTACATCCAAGGGTGCCCATGGGCGAATGGGCATGCATGTGGGAGTGCTATCCCCACCTGTGGGAACCACCTGCCCTGTCCAACTCCCCCGCATGTACCCCCAGCCTGAGGGGATCTCCCCTTCCTGTGAATACATTCCCCATGGCCCAGCCGTGGCACTGACCCCATCAGCACCGCAGAGCTCATTCGTGTGGCGTGCTCCCAACGCTTGGCACATAGGCACAACAGATGCATGGGCTGCTCCTTGGGCCCCTTGCTGCGAAGCTGGAGACCTCAGCAGCCCTGGGCACAGCCCAGCACTGGCTCCCGGCATTTAGGCAGAGCTGTGGGTGCGTGACACTCCTTCCCAAGCATCTTGCTCTTGCTACAATGACCCACAGTGCCGTAATGCTGAGGACCCGGATTTGTTACCAAGTAGACGGTGCTGGCCGAGGCAGAGGGGCGGGGATGTTAGCAAGTGCCACATACATGCAGCATGCGTGAGGCCACATTGAAAATTTATCCCAGCAGGGCACAACTGTGCTCAGAACACCATGCCAAACTGGCTCCTCCTCACCCTAGCAGAACCAAGCAGGCTACTGCGGCTGCAGACTCAGAGGGATGGGCTCCTGTTAGCCATTCCCGGCCCGATGCAGCTGAGGATCCCGAGGCGGATTCTATTCTGCTGCGTGCATCAAGAGAGGAGTCTAAATTCCAACCGCAGCATGGCAGGTTCAACACATGGGCTGTTGGGAAACCAGAGCTAATTGCATATGCAAGTTGTTGAGAAGAAAGAAATATGGAACCAAGGGATTGCAGCTAGCAAGGGATGTGAAGGGTAACAATAAGGGTTTCTACAGGTATGTTAGCAATAAGAAAAAGGTCAGGGAAAGTGTGGGACCCTTAATGAATGGGGGAGGCAACCTAGTGACAGATGATGTGGAAAAAGATGAAGTAGTCAATGCTTTTTTTGTCTCGGTCTTCACAGATAAGGTCAGCTCCCAGACTGCTGCACTGAGGCACACATTATGGGGAGGAGGTGAGCAGCTCTCAGTGGTGAAAGAGCCAGTTAAGGACTATTTAGAAAAGCTGGACGTGCACAAGTCCATGGGTCCAGATCTAATGCATCCGAGGGTGCATTTATTTGGTGTTGGTCCTGCTTTGAGGTCTCTTCCAACCCTAATCTTCTGTGATTCTTCTATAATTCTATATTATTTTCATCAGGTTGCTTTTCTTGAGTGTAACAGTGTAATTTAAAGACTAGCGCTGGCTGAAAAAGTGGGAAAACAACCTCATGAAAAAAGTTTGAGCTTTCAAACTTGTTTCCATTTTGCTGGGGATCAAATGGCACTATTTTTAAGTTACATTTTTAAACAAAAAATTATTTTTTTAAACTTTTTTTTCACTGAAAACCTGGTTTTCAGTAAGAAAGTGAGGTTTTTTGGTAAATGAAAGGTTTCAAAAACAATCTGGATAAACATTCTGGGAACATTTTGCATAAAATGGGAAATCTCAAAAATGTCAAAATTTTGACAAAAATTTGTTTGTTGTTTTTAAAATGGCCATTTCTGATTTAAAAAATTTCCATACGAAACAGTTTGAGCTGCTCTACTGCTGATTTAGTACAAGCGATTGAAACCCTCCGGTGGTATGTTACAAATCTCTGTCTGTGCCTAATGCACAGCTGAGAGGGGTTGCAAGCGTTGTGGATGACAGGATTAGAAATAAAAATAATGTTGACAAACTGGAGAAATGGTCTGAAATAAACAGAATGAAATTCAGTATAGACCCATGCAAAGTACTCCACTTTGGAAGAAATAATGAGCTGCAAAAATGCAAAATGACTGTGTAGGAAGAAGTACTGCAGAAAAGGATCTGGGGGTTATAGCAGATCACAAATTAAATACGAGTCAGTATAACACTTTTGCAAAAAGAAAAAAAAAGTGAACATCCTTCTGGGACTTATTAGCAGGAGTGTTGTGAGCAAGATACGAGAAGTAATTCTTCTGCTCTACTCAGCACTGATAAGTCCTCAACTGGAGTGTTGTGTTCAGTTCTTGGCAGCACACTTCGGGATAGATATGGACAAATTGGAGAAAGTCCAGTGCAGAGCAACAAAAACGATTAGAAGTCTAGAAAACATGACTTGTGGGGAAAGACTGGGGAAAAAAACGGGTTTGTGAGAGAAGAGAAGAAGTCTGGACAAGAGAAAACTGAGGGGACATGATAACAGTCTTCAAGTACGTAAAAGGTTATTACAAGGAGGAGGGAGAAAAATTGTTCTCCTTAATCACAGATGGACTTAAATTGCAGCAAGAGAGGTTTAGGTTGGACATTAGGAAAAACTTCCAAACTGTCAGGGAAGCACTGGAATAAATTGCCTAGGGAGGCTGTGGAATCTCCACCACTGGAGATTGTTCAGAACAGGTTAGACAAACACCTGTCAGGGATGGTCTTAGTCCGGCCTCACTGCAGGGGACTGGACAAGGTGACCCATCAAGGTCCCGTCCAGTCCTGCAATTCTATGACTGGAGCTTGTTACAGCTGCAGCTAGTGACCGCTGGCCCTTTAGCTCACACTGCTTGTGCTTCTGGCTTGGGACGTCTCCGGATCAATCCCCGAGGTATCAGCCAAGATGGCAGCCATCACGTAATGACGGCTACCCGGCTTGGCGTCACTCCTGCATTAGCATGAGGCGTAACTCCAGGGTCTCCCTGCATCCAACCCCGGCCCACCCACAAATGTCTCCTTTGAGTTACGGCAGGTGGTACTTTCAACTCCAGCCAGCCAGGCCAGCGAGGGCAGGTGGAAGCGTGAGTGCTTGAGCTAGCGATGCAGTGGGGAATGCAGCTGCCCCATGCCGCTCATCCAGACGCTCCGTGCGGCGATGGCTGTATTTCTGCTGACGGGGCACACCAACGACTGGGCCTTTGTGCCAACATGGGCTGGACGGAGCAGGAGGCAGGGAGCCCACCTGGCAAGCAAGGGAAGAGAAGAGAGACCCGAACAGAGCAGGCTGCCTTCCATGAAAGGCGTTCGGTGAAGGCCCTGCCTGGCGACTTCCTCCCCAGCTCCTGTTAATTGGCAGGGAGCACGAAGGCAGCATCAGCTCCAGCATAGGCAGGTCGCTCCCAACAATGATTTTCCTGTGTGGAGCTGAAGTAAGAGGCTGACTTCAAAGTCACTGCAGCGCTTGAGCAGAGCAAGCGAGCAGCGACCGCCGGCAGACCGGATGGCTCAGTATCACCTGCCGAGCAGTGACAGCAGAGAGTCCCGGCATGAGAGAGCCCCCAGGCCTGGCTCCAAGCTCCTACAGATTCAGCTGCTTCGAACCTGGCGTATCTGAACCCCTCAGCTGCAAGCCACTGGGCCGGAGATCTCACAACAAGCAGGCTCGCTCGGTGTCGAGTCTGAGACTTGCATTGTGGTGTGTCAGTCGAGAGGGGACTCTGCCCTTCGTTGCTCCTAAGTTCAGCTGCTCCTACTACATAGGGTATTTTGTCCTAGTTCACTTGCTTTGTTGGGAGATGCTGCTGCAGACAGGTGGGGCTCTGCAGTGAGCTCTGAACGCTACTAAAGTCAGAGCAGTTGGGGCTCGGTCCAGCCTCTTTCGGCTTCCAGGTCACAGTATTCTGCTACCAGCTCCCCCATGTTTTGCCCCAGGCCGCTACAGCTTCAGTACCCCTGGTGCCTCAGGGGGTGAAGAGTGGAAGGACTTGAGGGCTTTAACAGTTAACATCAGGACTTTGAATCTGACCTGTCGGGCAGCCAGAGGCAGGCCAGTGCTGATGCAATACTCAGCAGGCTGCAGAAGAGTCTTGCTTGGCTAGTTCATGCAGCACGGATGCTGAGTATCTTCTGAACACAATACCGACCTGGGGCAGGTTTAAGATGCCACCCGATTTGACGGCAACCTCCTAAAATGACCGGCAATCCATGATCTGACACCACAGGTCCCAATTAATGCAGCTAATCCAGTCAAGGGCACACAGATCCGACCCATTGCTTGGGACATCAATCGTGCTAACTCCCAGGGGGTTGGGGGTGCCCCATCAATACATCAGCCTCACTGAAGCAGATGACAGGTTCTAAACAGTTGTTATGCAAACCAGGGCATGCCTCCAGGAGTCCATGCCCTTAACTAGGGGGAGAAAGAGACGGGTGTGAGCAATATCATTCCACACTCAAGCTCCTACGCCCTGGGCTCGGGAGGGGGAGCACGGCATATTTCCTGAATCGTGTGGAGCTGCCAGTGGCTGCCCATGGCCATAAATGTTATTTCCTACAGGGACCTCAACTCTATTGGATCCCAAGCTGGTTCTTTGGCCAGAGATGAGCCCAGTCCAGAACCCCAGGCCAATAAGCACAAAACTTCAGCCCAGCTTCATTTTAGCCTCCATTTTTGCAGGTCCAGCTACTTGCACCACAATTATTTGTGTCCAGAACTGAGGTTGAGTCTGATGAATCTGGTGAGAACCACACCAGGAAAGCACATCGCTGGGGCTGGGGGAGGAGAGAAATATAGAAAGGGGGCAGGGGCATAGCAAATAAAGACCTGGTTCGGAATCCCAAGGGTTGCTTTGCAGACAGGAAGCACAGCTGGGGGCAAGCAAACAAATCTGAAAGGTAACCAAGCCCTGCGGCAGGTCCTCGGCAGAGACCAGAATCTTCTGTGGCATCACAACCTGTCCTGCCCCCACCCCCATAGACAGAGGGCACTTAGTTCCCCCACCCATCACTTTATCAACCGCACTTACACACCTAGGAGACAATGTGGCCTTGTGGACTCGGCCTTAGGAGACCTGGTTCTAATCCTGGCTCTGCATTAGCCTGCTGAGTGATCTTGGGCAAGTCACTGCGCCTCTCTGTGACTCAGTTTACCCATCTGTAGAATGGGGACAATGCCACCAAATGCCTTTGAGAGGATGGAAAGTTCTATGGCAGACCTGAGGGAGGGCTTGCAGGATCAGGCCCTGAAAAATACCCGCAGTTGTATTTTCTAGGGTCCAATCCTGCAAACCCCAGCTCAGGCCCTGATCCTTAAAAGGGATCGAGAATCCTAACTTCCACTGAAATCAGTGGGTGTTTAGAGCTAACTATTTCTAAGGACTACAGAGGAAACTCAATGCCCCCAGAGACTGCAGGATCAGGCCCACCCCCACTGGATTTTCAAACAAACTAAGGGAGTTAGGCACCTGAATGACCCTGAAATTCAATGGGCCCAACTCCCTTTGAAAAATCTCAGCTCATGTGAAAACGCCTCCTGCTTCCAACACCTCCTCTGGTTCCAACCATTGGCCCGGGGCAGCCGTCAGACAGGTTGGGTTGCTGGGCTCCAGACAGGAAGTCCCTGCCTGACACCATTCAGCATCCCACCTCCTCCCCTAAATTAACAAGCAGCCGTTTAAGAAGTGTCTAGCTCGAGCTCATCGTTTTTATGGCGTTCAGACGTTCTGTCTCCCATCTCAAGGGAAGCAGCAGCGTACTGACGCTGCCATTGATAAGCATCCCTGCAGGACAACATTGAGCCCGCGGAGCAGATACAGCCCATCAGGGCAGGGGATTCTTGATTAATATGGGCAAGAGTGGAGGTCACACTGCCGAAGCTTTCTGCTTCCGTGGAGTCCTAAAAGAAATGTTACCTATATGTGGCCACACAGTCCAGTCCAGCATGCTGGG
The DNA here is from genome assembly GCF_009764565.3 of Dermochelys coriacea. Lineage (NCBI taxonomy): Eukaryota > Metazoa > Chordata > Testudines > Dermochelyidae > Dermochelys > Dermochelys coriacea. The sequence continues at coordinate 19,867,512 of NC_050084.1, forward strand.
AATCAGGATGGCTGGGTTCTGTGCCTAAGGTTAGTCACACTTCGCTGCCCTGTGCCTCAGTTTCCCCAGCTGTCAAAAGGGGATGTGTGACACCGAGACCCCTCAACAAAAGGTCTCCTGTTCTTTCCAAACAACTCTCACCTCAGACCTGACAAACTCACTGCATCAAACACGTCTCACAGGAGATTTATCCATAAAGAGTAAACAGGCACAGAAAGCTCATAACTTGTCATGGTTCATAATCCTTGTGAGAGGTACATACAGGTAATATTGACAGAATAATGTCTTTATATTCAAAATTTGCTTTATGGACTTGGAATAGAAATTAGTCTCTCTGATGGCCCACTCAGGCCAGGGAGGTTTCTCATCCCGCCTCGTTTGGCTGGTGATGCAACGCCAGGCTGAGTTGTTTCACCTTGCACAATACTAGGACTTTCAACAATCAAAACCATTTAAAGGTAAAAAAGAAATTTGGCAACAAGACCGTGGTTCACCCTGTCTGTGAACAGAAACAAAAAGCTGTTTGGGGTATAACACAAAGGAGGGAGAAGCACTCTGTATCCATTCACTGAGGAAACCCGTCATAGAGCAGGGTGGCTTTCATGAAAGTTTGATCCTGGTTCTTGTAAAACCAGCCAGCTCTGCAACAGACTAAATGCGGCGGGGGGGGGGGGGAGGGAGGAGAGAAGCCTACTTTTGTAGGAAGGGAAAGTAACTATTGATAAGTGTAGACCCCCGTTAATGATTTTGTTGTGTGTTGTTTCTATCACTTTAAGCAAGTAAGAACAGCCACACTGGCTCAGACCAATGGTCCATCTAGCCCTGTTTCCTGTCTTCCAACAGTGGCCAGTGACAGATGCTTCAGAGGGAATGAACAAAACAGGAAAATTTTGAGTGATCTGTCACCCATCCCAGCCTCTGGCAGTCAGAGATTTAGGGACACCCAGAGCATGGGGTTGCATTCCTGACCGTCTTGGCTAATAGACTCTGATGGACCTATCCTCCATGAATTATCTAATTCTTTTTTGATCCCAGCTATACTGTTGGTTTTCACAACACCCCCTGGCAACAAGTTCCACAGGTTGACTAATTTCTTTCACTTCCAGTTAAATCTTTGTCCTTCCTTAAATAAACCTTCTTTTGTCTAGTGTGTGCTCACAAGTGTTGTGTGGCACCCAGGAGTAGTGGCTTAAGGTGAAACTGGGGTACATAGCTCCTTTGGGGGGCAGAGGGCCTGGAATTTCTAGGAGTCGACAGTGTCAGGGGCTGGATATCGCAGGGGATTGAGTCAAAGGGACTGGAATGCACCTGGACGGTGAAGCTCGCCAAGAGGAAAGTCCATGAGTGGCTGAAAAGCCAGTGGTGTCAGGGAGCTATCCATCCGCAGACGCGGTCTCACCCATGGCAGGTTCACTTTCCTGTGTACTCAGGTGGCCAGAGCTGGCACTAGGTTGGACTCTGGGGCTCTCACTATGGCTCTGCTAGCTTTCTGCCTATTGATTTATTTTTACCAGGGGCCAAATTTGCAAGAGAGGCTACATCCATTTTTATTTTATTTATTTATTTATTTGTATCCACAATTGAATGGAGGATGAAAACCCAGGGCCTTGCCCCCATTATTATCTGACTGCACGTGTAAATGTAAGGGACGGGGATTCAGCCCTTTTGAGACATAGCCCTTATACTGCCTCCACAATAGGGTGCATGGGAGTCAATTATAATTAGCCTTTGTTAAGGACTTTGAGATCCTTAGACCAGGGGCTCTCAAACTTCATTGCCCCCCGACCTGCTTCTGACAACAAAATTACTACATGACCCCAGGTGGGGGGAACAAAGCCTGAGCCCACCCAAGCCCAGATGCCTCGGGAGCGGGGGCCAAAGCCCAAGGGCTTCAGCCCCAGTGGGGAGCCTGTAACCTGAGCTCCGCCACCTAGGGCTGAAGCCCTCAGGCTTTGGCCCCGGGAGGTGGGATTCGGGCTTCAGCTTTGATCCTGGGTCTCAGCAAGTCCAACGCCAGTCCTAGTGACCCTATTAAAATGGGGTCACAACCCACTTTGGGGTCCTGACCCACAGTTTGAGAACCCCTGACTTAGACTATTCGTGGCAGTTCTTAGGGCTCCAGCCAAGATCAGAGCCCCACCCACTAGGTGCTGTGCAAGGCAAGAGATAATCCGTGCTCCAAAGAGCTTTCAGTCTAAATAGACAAGAGAGGATGGGAGGGGAAACTGAGGCCCAGAGAAGGGAAGTGACTTGCCCAAGGTCACCCAGCAAGTCAGTGGCAGAGCTAGGTACAGATTCCGGGTCAGTGCCCTGGACCTACCAGACCATGTGGCCTAAGGGACAGGTTCTATAGCAGGAGAAACTCTAGAACAGGTTTCAAGGGAGGTTGTGGAATCTCCATCACTGGAGGTGTTTAGGGTAGGTTTGGGTTGACTTGGTCCTGCCTCAGCATAGGGGCAGGGGCTGGACTCTTGAAGTCCCTTCCAGCCCTACATTTCTATGATCCCCTATGAACAGGGACAGCCTTCAAGATATGCGACTGTAGTGCTGGCTATACAGCTTGGCAGGCAGGGAATCCAGGCTCTCATCCCCAGCTTTATTTCTCAGGGCTCTGGCTGTTCTATCCATGTTCTTAGCACAAGCCCATCACCCGGTGTCTGGGACACGGGGCAAAGTGGGGGAGGCAGATGCGCTTTCAAGTAACCCTCCCCAGCCAATCAAGCAGCAGCATCTAGGCCCCGCTGGCTGGAAGGACGGCTCAATGGCAAAACGGGGCAGCCTGTCATAAATCTCTCCCTCAGGGGCACCTGTCCCTGCTCCATCATGGCATAAGACCCACCCCCTGAGTCTCCCCAACCAGCATCAATATCAGGTTGGGGAGACTCAGGGGGTGGGTCTTATGCCAGGTCTACAGTGAAATATACGGTGAATGCCACCAAACAGCAACAAGCCCAGGTATCCTCAGCTGCCCGCCTGCTGCTGATTAAAACTGGTCCCACGTCGTGCTCAGCAGAGCCCTTTAATTAATTCTCCCCACATCCAGATGCACCAGACACAAAAATGTCAGGCTCCAAATGCCTGGAAAGAGGTCACGTCGGCGGCGAGAGCAGGAAGCGCACCGGGCAGGCTGCCACCATGCAGCCGGAGGCGGTAGCTCGCTGGAGCCGGCAGAGGGAGGGCAGCCTGCCACACAAAGCTCAATCTGCATCTAACTAAGGTACCGCAGTGGCCCATAGTATTGTAGTATCTCACACCCATCAGCTTATTTATCCTCAACTCCCCCACCCGCGGCGCAGAGACTAAGTGACTTGCCTCGGATCATGCAGGAAATCTGTGGCAGTGCAGGGTACTGAATACAGGTCTTCCAAGGCCTAGCTTAGCACCGAACCACTAGCCCATCCTTCCTCGCACTTTCTGCAGCGTTGACAGCCCCGTGACTGGAAGAACGGTGTAGCCAAGAGCCTCATCCATTTCAGACAGGTCCCTCTGCCACCCGCTCACAGCTGCCTTTCCGCTGACCTGAATGGGCCCATGCAGACACCTGGGAGAGACTCGCTGAGGTGGGCACACCAGCAAACTGCAGTGGCAGCCCAAATCCTTCCTGCAGAATGTGGGTGGAAGAGGAGGGTCAGAAGAGCTCTGGCCTGTTCATGGAGGACTTTGGGGTGCACTAGGCTGGGACCAGCAGGTGTCACAACATGGTCTAGCAGGTGGAGCGGCCGACCACGAATCAGAACCCCGGGGTTCTGTTTCCAACCTTGTCTTTGCTCCTGTGTGCGTGCAATTCAGGCAATGCATTTCCCCCTCTCTGGGTTGGAGCCAAAGACTTAATGGATTTTGTCTTGGGCCCTTCTGTACCTCAGTTTCCCCAGCTCTGGAACAGGAGTGACACTTCTTACTGAGGCTGCCCTTTGACATCTGCAGCTAAGAGGGGCGCCGTACCATGCGTGCCAGGTCCAAAAGGCGCAAGAGTTATCATGGGAATGCTGTTCCTGGTTTGAGAAGAGCTGTATTTTTCAAACCAGTGGAAGTTTTTACCTGCTCCCATTATATTATTAGTAACATGAGCAAACCTGTTCCCAGGAGACTTCCAAGGTCTTTGCAACATGAAAGGCAAGCAGCCCTGATCAAAAAATCAATAGGGCTCTTTCACCTCTGATCTTTCTGGCACTTGTCTGAACAAAACCTGCAGCATTCCACATAAAGAACAGGAGGACTTGTGGCACCTTAGAGGCTAACACATTTATTTGAGCATAAGCTTTCGAAAGCTATGCTCAAATAAGTTCTCCTTTTCTTTTTGCGAATACAGACTAACACGGCCGCTACTCTGAAACCTGTCATCATGCAAAGCATTCCACTTAGTAACAGAGATCAGGGTGAAGAGCTGGATTTCCCTACTGAAGTCAGGGGGAGGTTTGCTATTGACTTCAATAGGGCTGGGATTTCAGTCTCAGGATAGCTGGGCCCAGTGGAGAATTTATGCCAAACCGAGTAACAGATCACCTGTAGTCTGAGCTTCTGCAAATCACAGGCTACAGTCACCCCTTCGCTCCCCCCCCCAGCACCAGCACCACCACCACCACCTGAAAACCAAGCCCAACAGCCAGAATTAGGCCAAAAAGTGTTAGAGCCCTCAGGAGGCTAAACCATTGGGTGCCCCAGGCAGAGGGCGGGGGGACCAGTGCTCAAGGCTCCTGCAATGGCAAGGAACAGATTTGGTGAGCGGTACCGGGCTGATCCTAACAAGCGACTCCCAGCCCACGCAGCAGACGGAGGGGACCCCAGAACTCTGTTTTTGACATTCAAAGGAAGCTTTTAAGAGTTGGGAGCTTTTCCCCCTTTAATTTGAAACACTTGTGTAATTAGGGGAAATATGATTAAGAGAAAACAAAAACAAGACTCTAGCTGGCAGCCTGTGCTAGGCAAACAAGAAAATTTGCCTCCTTTAAAGGGATTCTTGCCCAGTTCCCCACCTGATCCAAGGAGAAAGTCAGCGTGAAGCCGCCTACACCCTGCGGTCTACAAGAGCCAAAGGGAAGCAGAATCTCTGAAAGGACAAGTCCCGTTCATAAGCTAGACCCCCTGTTTTTCAGGCTCAACATGGGTTCTCCAATTACTGAAGAGAAATCTATGGCACAAGGGAGACTGAGGTTTATTAGGAAAAACCTTCTAATTATAAGGGTAGTTACGCTCTGGAAGAGGCTCCCAACAGGAGTTGTGGAATCCCCATTGCTGGAGGATTCTAAGAACAGGTTGGACAAACACCCGTCAAGGATGGTTTGGTTTACTTGGTCCTGCCTCAGTGCAGGGGCTGGACTTGATGACTCTCCCAGTCCCTCCCAGCCTTGCATTTCTATCATTCTGTGATTCTACAATTTACTCCCAAAGGCGATGTGGCCCATAGATGCAGCCATCTCTTTCTCCCACCCCCCTGCAGTGTTTTCCACCCACCTCCAGTGGCTATATCTGGAGTCCAGTCCAGATGGCCACAGAAATCCATCTCAGGTTCTCCCCTAACCTTCCTCCAAGTAGACATGGAGTCCGAGGAAGTCTTTGCTCTGCTTAGTGGAGCAGGTTTCACCAAGGGACGCCTCCGGATCTGTGATGTTTCCAAGCCAAAAGCCTGTCCCCACTGGAGAAGGTCCTGGACGTGACCTTGAGATGACTCTCCCTGCTCCCTGTAGAGAAGCAGAGTCCCCATTCTGTAGTACCTGGTGCATTTCGCTCTGCTTGGCATGGCAGCGACTCAGAGCTGTATGACCCTTTGTGCACGCAAGGTGCTTGCAATGCAGCTACTGGAAAGACAAGCCTGAACCCCGCTAAGTCAGAGAGCCTGATCCTCAGCTGGTGTAAAGCAGCATTGCTGTTAACAGCGCTATGACAGTTCACACCAGCTGAGGATCTGGCCCGTCAGTAGTCTAGTCACGTGAGCCAGGGCTGGAGGAGAAGCAGGCTCTGCCCTGGATTCCTGCACACACCTGTGCTCAGCGTGAATAATAGGCTATAGCCGTCCTAGGACGCTCCATCAGCTCATTCCCCATCAGGGAGCATCTCTCAGTCACAGCAGCCCTGGATTAATACAGTCTGGCCTTTCTTCCCTGTGCTAAACGGATTCTAGTGATTCCGCTGTGCCTGTCGCTCCCCGGATTGTGCATTTCCTATATGCTATGTGGCCTGACCCAGCCCTGTTGTAAGCCAGGCACAAGCCACTTAGCATCTTACTTCCTGGAACGTTGCCTCCTTGTTGTTGGAGGAGCAGTGCGGCCTAGTGGCTAGGCCTGGAGCCCCCAGTCCCTATCTAAGGTTATTGGACCCTGATTACTGTAGCTGGGTGTTTTGCCAGCAAAGCTTAAACTCGTTCCCTGAAGGGAATGAGCTAGAACTAGAAACCATGTCTCCTAGGTTGCGGTGGACCACGCTGACATCCCACCAAGGAGCTTGGTTTAAACCATCAGCAGCTTCTAAGGAGGTTGAGGGGGGTCTTTTGCTGCCCTTTAAGGGTATGTCCACACTGCACAGGATGCTTGGGCCTGCAGGAGCTGGGTTTGTGGACTTGGTGTTTCCAAGCCCAAACTTGAGCATCCACACAGTGTTGTAAACCTGGGTTGACAGTAGCTGGACCTAGGTCTCCCAGCCGTGCTAATGCGTCCATAGTGCCCCGTGCTGACCTTCTGACTCGGGTCTGCAGCTTGAGTTGTTTCCGCATTGCAAAATGACCGGGCTTGGACCCGAGTCACAGCAGGACTCAGGCTCTGAGCCCCTCCCACAGCAGGGTCCTAGGACCCGAGTCCTGAGCGCTTGCTGATCAGAGTCAGACTGATTTGAGTGTGGATGGAAGTGGGGCTTGGGCCCAAACCTGATTCAGAACCTGGGCTTAGCATGAAGCATAGATACACCCTCGAGGAAGTTGCAGAGGGACACGGAGAAAATGCTAACTGGAGTGATAGGGCGTGCCTATACCAGAACAGCGCCCAGCCCTCGCTGCCCTGCGTGCTCACACATGGCAAAGCCACGGTGCATTTGGCATTGCTTGACACAGGAGCAGTTGCTATGTGTCACCTGTCCTGCACCGAATTCCAGGCGCCTCTGCTGGTCTTTGCAGTTAGGAACTGCAGAGCTGATGTGTCAGCCCCAAGGGCAGATCCCTGCCATGCAGAGCTGGCACGCTGACCTTTCTGCTTGGATTTTAAAGGTCTTTCTGCTTCCTTTATTTCACTTCAGATTATGCATTGACCTAAGCACGTCTAAATCTGGAAAATGCCTTTGGATCCCCTCGCATGGTGACACACTCGCTTACAGGGGATTTGGAAGCTGCCCTTAGTTTTGCAGGAATTTGCCTCTTGCAGTGCATTATTCACTCCAACGCACTGCACATACAGGTTCTTACCCCCTTCCTTGTGCCTCCTATCTGAAGCATTCAAAGCCCTTTCTACCCCTCACATTATCTCCACCATGGGCCTCTGGGAGGCAATTTTTTTTAAATACACACATTCCACACATGGGGAAACCGAGGCACACAGGAATCACAGGACTATGCAGCCAATGGCAGGGTAGAAAATGTACCTCGGTGAGGGTCTCCCAATTCAGAGATCGCGACTCTAACTTCTGGACCAAGATTGGCCAGTTTTTTTTATTTTGAAGGTGACCTGCAAAGGATTTTAAAAACCTGGAATTGTCTCTCTTTTTTAAAAAAAAATTCTCCAATGGTGAAAAAACTTGGAAAATTTTAGACTTGCTCAGGATTTCTTTTTACCTTAAAACATCAGCTATGTAAATCTGGTCTTCCCTGTTTTTTTGTCAGACTCCCCTTGAACCCACTGGCAGCAGTGGTTGGCCCAGGCAGAGCGTTCTGGAATAATCCCCCCTTTCGATGCCTGTTGAACCCCAGCACCAATTGTCTTGGCTGGAGGGTGAGCCTAGTGTGTCCAGCACATGCCTGCATGGGGCTGGAGAGCTGTCAGCTGCCAGAAAACCGATCGAGAAGTCCCCTCCTGGATAAAATGATTTGGGACTTGGCAGGGAGGTGTGGTGTATCGGACTGGGCCCTTTGTACAGCAAGGGAGCCTTCTAGTGGGCCCCCCTATCTGCTATTGCAAAAGCCATCAAAACCCTGCCAGGGCAGCAGTGCACAGAAGTGGCGAGGCCTTGCATATTTGTACATGGTTAATTAACACAGTTATTTGCAATCCAACGGTGTCATCGTGTCACGAGCAAGACCCCAGCAGGCTGAGATTGGCTTTTCCGCTGCTCCTCCCGCCAGATGCCCAAAGCTCTCCCAACAACCCGATTTCGGAGTAGCAGCCGTGTTAGTCTGTATTTGCAAAAAGAAAAGTACTACTTGTGGCACCTTAGAATCTAACAAATTTATTTGAGCATAAGCTTTCGTGAGCTACAGCTCACTTCATCGGATGCATTCTGACAACAACCCGAGTCAAAGATGCAGGATCATATGGCCCGGCACCCACCTTATGTGTCATTCTTTACAGCAGGGGGGTGAAGTGCTCCCTAATCAGCATGGCGGCTGTTCCAGGGGTGTCAATGGCTGCACAAAGAGCAGGCCAGCAGGGACCCGGGACCCAAATGCTTTGCAAAGGAGAGCAGTAGACTCGTTCAGCTCAGGGCTTTCCTTAGCGCGAATGCAAAGAACAACGATCCGGCTCCTCCCAGGAGATTATTGGAGAGGCTCAGCAGTCGCGGCAGAAAAGGAAGCAACCAAGATAGTCCTGTTGGAACTAACTCAGCTCTCTCCACCTGGGCTGTGTGCAACACTTTGTCAGTTCCAGATAATTCAGGGCTCTCTTGAATGCACCCACCCCCGCCCAATTTACCAGGCACAGGGGTCTGGAAGGAACATGGCACAATGGGCAGCAGGGAGGGGACAACCTGGAGAAAGCTCCACTCGTGGGAGAGGAACTGTGGTGCCTTAGCTGACGGCATCTCTTCGGGACCCTGTCAGTGCTTCCCATAGCTTGGCTTCAGGAGGCACTTTACAGTAACTGTCCTCTCACTGCTACACTCAGGCGGGGATTCTCAGTCCCTCCATTCCTGTGCTTGGAGCAGGGGCTTCAAGCCATCTGTACGTTCCCTGTATTGCAGGGCTCACCCAGCCCCTGGTTTAAATTAGAGCAGCCTCGGGGCTGCTCTAACTTACACTCAGCTCCCCGTGGGCTCTGGGAAACGCCCTCCAGCACAGCCAGTGCTAGGAACAGAGCCCACCCGCCATCTCTACCCATGATGGGGAGGCCCCATAGGCAGGAAGTATTCTCAGGAGGCTGTTTCCATCCCTTTACCCTGCCAGAGCAGCACAAAGAGACCTTGGTGTCACCTAGACTCAGGTCCTGAGCTTTTCCTCTCTGGGCTGACTGGCTTCCCCTGGCAGTGCTGTAACCTTTACACATTCCTCACAGCTCCGCTGCACATGCACTTTCACTGCTGAACAAAGTATCAAGGCTTCAGCCCTCTGACAAGAGCCATATTGCATTCAGCAGGGAGTTGGCGGCTGCTGCAGAAACGGGCCCTGCAGGACATGGGTCTCTGAAGCTGGGAGCAATATCCATGCCACTCTACAGCCTCCCACAAAAAGGGGGTGCCCCAAGCCAAAGGGGGTGCACTGCTGCCCCCTTGTACAGGTCAGAGTCTCCTCCAACCCCACCTTGCATTCCTGAGTTTCCTGAGTGCAAGTCAGGGGGGGTGGGGAAGAGGGCTGGCCATGCTGTCCCTCCTCAAATCAACCAATGGAGTCAGCTGCAGAGGGGCATGCACGCCACCGTCCCACCAAACAGTGGGACACTTGGTGCCAGGAGCTCTGGGAGGGATAGCGCCTCATGGAGATACAGCGGCTGCTATAGGCTAATACAAGATGGATCCTCTGCGCCCAGAGGCCGCGATCAGCTGAGCCAAGCTATACCCTTAGTCCAAGCCTACAGCCATGGTCATGGGGCACTCTAGTGGCCAGCCATAGCTATATAACACGCTGCCGCTTGCTGTTACCAGAGTGACCCGTAGTGCAGTGGAGAGGGCCTCGTGCTTTGGTATTTACAGCCACAGCTTGGGCCCAGCTCGTGAAGCATGGTACGTGTGTGGCCATGATTCATTGCACAAGTACCTGAGATAGCTCTCATCTTCTCCCCTTCTCTGATAGCGAAGGGCTGGCCACAGACCTGCACTGCGGGTCCCATGGCCATTTGCAGGAGAGGAGAGAGAATTCAGGACCTTCTTCTCCAAAACATAGGCCTCTGCCACTTGAGCAAATGGAGATTCTCCATCAGGTGGCAGCAATACTAAGGCTTTTATCCTCTAAGTGGGGCCTCCAACTACCAAGTGATATCATAACCAACAGCACATCGGGCAGAGTCCAACCAGTACAAAACACACACCAGCCAGTTCATTGTACCCACATGCCTTTATATACAGTAGGAGCCTGATGTGCGAAGGTGGTGAGGACCTACAACTCCAATTAAAGCCAATAGGAGCTCAGCACCTGTGCAAATCAGGCACCACCCCATATGTATTTACAGTCATAGAATATCAGGGCTGGAAGGGACCTCAGGAGGTCATCTAGTCCAATCCCCTGCTCAAAGCAGGACCAATCCCCAACTAAATCATCCTCTCTCCCTGCCCCTCCCAGCCTGGTCCATCAGGGAATATCGCTGTGTGGCCAGTGCAATGGGAGGAGACAGAGAAAGAGAGCCTGATTGCTGGCCCACGTGTTCCCAGTGGAGGGCAGAGATCAGAGCCCCGTTAGATGCTTCTGCCAGCTTTGGCAGGGGGAGGACACAAGGAACAATCCAAAAGGAACGTGGCCATTTACTCTAGGCCACCATTGCTTCCTCCACCTCCCCAGGGGTTGGAGCATCGATTGTTTGCTTGGATCAGTTTTCACAAGCTGGTTGAGGTAAGGGATCTCTCCTGCCAGCCGCGGAGAGAGCTCATGGGCACAGCGCAACAAGGCCTTAACCTATCTCTTACAGCAGCCTGGGGTCCACTCACCCGGAGGGAGGAGTGGGGTAGCTCCCCCGCAGAACTCAGCACTAACCCAGCAGGAGATGCTCAGGATGCAAATTGAGAGGCCGGCACAGTACCTTTTGGTCCTGGACTGGACTATCAGGGGTTGATATAGGATGGGAATTGAGGGACACTGTGAGTCAAGGGGTGGAACCAAATGGGATCAGGAGTGCTGCGCACGGATGGGGCTGTTGGGGGGTTCAGAACTGGCCGAAGAGGGGTGTACACATGCAGTAAGGTGCATTGGGTGCTCTTGACTGAGACACCAGAGGGGGCTGCAGGGGAGGAGGGAGCTACAGGAGCATAGCCATGTGATGGAGCCTGGTTTTATCATGCAAGGAGCTTTCAAACTGTTCATGTTGGGGACACTTTGCTGCATCAGACGCCCCCCCCCACCAGAACAAAGCCCTCAGCTACTTCAGGCAGTGTGTGAAATTAGCAGAGATGAGAAGCCCAGTTGAACCTTGGGCTGTGGGAGAAAGGCTCCATGCTGCTGGCCAGCTCGTTTCTATGATAATTTTGTTGCAGAAAATTCTCCCACCCAATAGCCTCGTCTGCATTTCCCTCTGTGCCTGCCATGTGCTGCCGCGAGGAGCCACAAAGCAACAGTCAGGGCGGTTGAGAGCCAGGAGACAAGGGGGCCTGATTCTGATCTCCTTTACATCAGTTACTCCACTAACTTTAATGAAATCGCTCCAGATTTACACTGGTGTAAGTGACAAGGAGGATCAGACCCTTCATCTATATATTTTTTAATAGCTTTGGCTAACGGATTTTGTTTAGGGTCTGCGAGAGGAGGGGTACAGAGGGAATTGTAGCTACTGATTGGCATCTATCCCGAATTGCTAAGAGACTCAGCTCGTTTGGCCAGCACTTGCCACTAGGGCTTAGGCACCAGCGGGGTGGGGAGGAAGAATATATATACACATTTTTAAAATAGATCAGTCATCTGGTACAGAAGCTAGAGGGTTGCCAAGCAATAGGGCTCCTGACTTTGTGGACTGCAAATAGCTGGGGGAACAATCCAGCTTAGAAGGGAGAAAACTTTGGAGAAAGGGTTAATTTGGCTTTTCAAAAAACAAATCAATATTTAGCCTCGCTCTGCAACTCTGAGTGTTGCTCACATGGGGCTCAGATCCAGGTCAGCAGGGAATGCCTCACTCCCGCCCATCAGCCTGTGCTGCCACCTCCAGATGAATAGTTTCAGAGTAGCAGCCGTGTTAGTCTGTATTCGCAAAAGAAAAGGAGTACTTGGGGCACCTTAGAGACTAACAAATTTATTAGAGCATAAGCTTTCGTGAGCTACAGCTCACTTCATCGGATGCATCCGATGAAGTGAGCTGTAGCTCACGAAAGCTTATGCTCTAATAAATTTGTTAGTCTCTAAGGTGCCCCAAGTACTCCTTTTCTTTCTCCAGATGAATCAGATGGAAGAAGAACGAACCATTCTACATCTAGGGCTGAAGGCAAGAGGAAAGCGGGTGCTATCACCACCCAGGCCAAAAGGAGATGGGTCTTTTAAAAAGAGAGATGAGTCCCTGGTTGCTAGGGCTGACCCCCAACCCCTCAAAGTTTGCAGGTGGCTGGATCTTGGGTTTTGGACTGACTCTTTTCAAGCTCAGGCAGGAGGAGCCAGCATGTCTGCGGATGGATACGTTAAGATGGAAGACGTAGTCCACACAGCACATGGATTCAGCTTGTGTGGTCCCTAATCATAGAATATTAGGGTTGGAAGAGACCTAGGAGGTCATCTAGTCCAATCCCCTGTTCAAAGCAGGACCAAACACCAACTAACTAACAGCTAACACCAACTAACAGCCAGGGCTTTGTCAATTCAGGCCTTAAAAACCTCTAAGGAAGGAGATTCCACCACCTCCCTACGAAACCCATTCCAGTGCTTCCCCACCCTCCTAGTGGAATAGTGTTTCCTAATATCCAACCTAGACCTCCCCCACTGCAACTTAAGACCATTGCTCTTGTTCTGTCATCTGCCACCACTGAGAACAGCCGAGCTCCATCCTCTTTGGAAACCCCGCCCCCCAGGTAGTTGAAGGCTGCTATCAAATCCCCCCCACTCTTCTCTTCTGCAGACTAAATAACCCCAGTTCCCTCAGCCTCTCCTCATAAGTCATGTGCCCCAGCCCCCTAATCATTTTTGTTGCCTTCCGCTGGACTGTCTCCAATTTGTCCACATCCCTTCTGTACTGGAGTGCCCAAAACTGGACGCAATACTCCAGGTGTGGCCTCACCAGTGCCGAATAGAGGGGAATAAGCACTTCTCTTGATCTGCTGGCAGTGCTCCTACTAATACAGCCCAATATGCTGTTAGCCTTCTTGGTAACAAGGGCACACTGCTGACTCATAATGCAGCTCCATTGCTAGCCATAAACCTGCACTTGATACCTAGATCTGGAACAGCGTCTATTACAGCAGTCCCTAAATTTCCCCCTCCAAAATCAAGGCACCACGGTGCTAGGCACTGTACATAGAAAGACAATCCCTGCCCTAATGAGTTTCCAGTTTAAATAGACAAGACACACGCTCAGTGAGAGAAAGGAAGAACAGTAAGGGTTTGTTTACAATGGGTTAATCAATGATTAACAGGTGCTATACGTGTGTGACAGATGTGAGCAGCATGTAAGATCCACTCTAGAATTATTGTGGGGCAGTTCTCTGGCCTGCGCTCTATACCAGGTGAGGCTAGATGATCCGTGTGGTCCCTTCTGGCCTTGGCATCTGTGAATGTAATGGATGGTTATAAGCCCATCACTAGAAAGTCCAGCCCATGGGGCTCCATGACAATCACTCTTAACTGATGTTAAAGTACCTGTTAATATTTGACCTTTGCGAAGGCATTTATAAATGGAACCTTAATGTGAAGTGTGACCCAAGGATCCCGATCCAGAATTCACAGATAGTGAAACTGAGGCACAGCACGTCAGGGAATGTTGGGAGTTTAAGGGAGGTGTCTAGACAGTACGTCGTACCCTTCATTAACATGGTATCTAAATCATTTGGGGTCTGACAAGATCTGCAGTGTCCACGGGCTGTGGATGTCATGGTGGCGTTTAATTGGTGTGTGGGGATAATTAGTAGTTAGCCATGTGGATAAATGTATATCTAGGAGCATAGGATTTGCCTGCCAGTCTGTGGCAGGGTGCGCCCCCCCATGGCCTAGCACGGCCTTACTCACCCTGCTGCAGGGTCTCGGCTGGGTGGCATCACTTCTCATGGCATCTGGGGTGGTGGAGTCATTGCCCTCTGGCTAAGACACTGTCCTGTTGCAGCCCTTCCAGTGAGACAGGGAACTCAAGAGGTGGGCGTCCTGCCAGTCTCTGCCTGTCTTCAAATGACTAGTCAGTCTCCCTGTCCCCGGGGAATCCGCCCTAGTAGGCTGACTCCGAGCACCCAGCTGTAGCCAGGCTCCCTCACCCTCTCCCTCCTGAGCAGGCCCCAACTGGCCAGAGCCTCCTGCCACACCTCCTGTAGGTGTAGAGGGGCAGGGTTGATTGGGCCCACAGGCCCTCAGTAACCCCCTCCTGGCCAGCGTGGGGTTGGCACACCTCATCGTAAAGTGAAATCCTGACCCCATTGCAAATCACGGCAAAACTCAACAGGGCCAGGATTTCAACCCTAGATTTTAAGGCCAGCCAGGACCATTCTGATCGTCTGCCCTGACCTCCTGAATAACACATTATTGGCCCGGCCTATGCCCCATGATTGAGAAGAAGGCAAAAGAGAACAGAATGAAAGTGGCAAATTGCACGGTGGGAATAAAGCCTCCGCTGACCCCCACAGGTGAGACAGTTATGCCCTGGAGCACAGCTATGCTTTTCAGATCCAGAACGGGCAGCAAAACCCTGACCATACACAGCCACTTTGAGACAACTCTCCTGGCTAACCTAACAGATGATCCATCTGGCTAGCCCCCTGGCTAACGCATCTGCTCCCAGAGATGGCAGGGCAGACTGAAGACACACGCACATTCAAACTGGCAACCCTCTTCGGCACAACCAGGCACGGCCCAGGCGAGGTACGTCAGGGTAAAGCAATTGCATAGCGTGCTCTTCAAACGCTGCTCTAGACACAATGAGAGAGAAAGAGGCACTAATAACACCTGCCACTTTCTATGGGTGAGATCACGGTTACCAGGCTTCGGGCTTCAATGTGACACCACTCCCAAGGGGGCTGAGAACCCAGACCCTCTACCATCTCCCTCAGGGCCGTGACATGCAGAGCGTATAGGCCAGTCACCTGACAGAGTTCAGGGAGCAGATCTGTACACAGGCAGGGCAAGAAGCTATTCCAAAGCCACCCCTAAAGCCTGCTACTCTCTCGTGCATGGATGGTGCTCGCACAAATCAATGTGAAAGAGACGTGATGGCTAGGGGGAGGGTATTTTAACCTCGAGCCTAAGGGGGTTAGAGTCCTTTGGAAATTCCAGCTGCAATGAATGAGTGAGGCCTTTATGCAGGAACCAGGAGATCAGGGGTTGGGGAGTGAGCTGGGCTGTAATGTGAGGAGGAAGTGATATGGAAATGGACACATCTCCAGCTCCGAGCTCACCCTACAGGACAGCCGGCCTGCAGGGAGAGTCTGGAACATCCTGTACCTTCAAGCCCGGCAGCTGGATTCCTTATGCAACAGTCACATTTCTAAGCTGAGTGGAAAACCGTTCCTAGCTTAACGGGGAGGCAGCTCTCCGAGTTGATGTGGGGACCCCAGGGAATGGCCAGCCACTTCCAGCTTCCCCTCGGGGAAAGGGCTCAGCTCAGCTGACAGGCTATTGCTGACAGCCGCCTGCAGGGCTGCTTGCTACAACGTGTTCCTCGCCCACCCACCCTGCCGACCCGGGGCTAAAGAGCCGAATCCTGTGCATCTCACTGGGCCTACACAGGCAGCTCCAGAAGGGCCAAATTCCCTGCTGGTGTAGCTCCACTGGAGGCGGTGAAGCATCCACACCCGCAGATGGTTTGGCCTGGAAGTATAGCAATGAGAAGCCACTCTACACAGCTATCACTCTCCCAGGCATGTGTACAAACAAACACAGTATGGCCTAGTGCATGGGTTCTGGGGGTCAGACACAGGTCCAGACGAGGCAAACCCACCCTCCCTTTCTTTAGGGCTAGATGGGAGCAGAGGGATCCTGAAACTTTTTTCCCATAACAACATGGAGGCATGGTATGGGAAAGGTTGAGAACCAGGGTCTAGTGGTTAGGTCTTTAGAGAGGGATTGGGTTCTATTCCTGACCGCTCTGTGGGACTTGGGCAAGCGACGACTTTCTGTGCTTCACTTTCCCCATCTGTAACATGAGGATGGTTCTTAGGGACCTTTTCTCAAGAGCTTGGAGAGCCTGAGATGAAAGGTACCATGGAAGTGCAAAGAGTTAGAAATGTGATATTTTATGACATTATTATTATTAAATAGAGAAATAAATGTGTGAGAGCGAGATCAACCCTGTTATCTCAGTATTGTTCCCATTTCTGAGATAGAGAAACTGAGACACAGAATTATTAAAGTGACTTGCCAAGTAAAGTCACTGGAAGAGCCAGAAATAAAACCCAGGAGTCCTGGCTCCACACCTCCATGTTCTAACCCATACACAAAAGGACTGGATAGCTTTATGCAATGAGACCACCCATTGCCCATGGACCAGGCAGTGAAACAGCAGGAGAGAGAGAGGCAATTATCACCAGTTACACAAAGAAGCTGGCTAGAACTCTGGTTTGAGGATGCCCTAGCACCGTAGGAATTGCCAGTCATTGATCAGATCCCAGGTCCACCTAGTCCAGTATCCTGTCTCCAACAGTGGCCAGCAGCAGATGCGAGAGAGGAAGGGACAAGAAGTCCCACAGCTACAGAATAACCTGCCCACTGGAAGCATTTCTTCCTGACCACTGTCAGTTAGTGGCTGGTTTATGCCCTGAAGCATGAGGGTTTATCTTTGGGATTAATACTGCCACCCATCACCATAGTATCTGAGCATCTTCCACGTGCAGCCAAATAAAAAAATCTCTCTCTTCTAAATCTCATTTCCTCTTTGTCTAATGTAATTGTTGATGCTCTCATTTTCCATACACATGCATGGTCCTTTTTCAAACCATTCCAGACACTGGAAATTTTCATAAAATCAAGGGGATGGACAAAATCCCACTCTCGGGATTACAGGCACTGCAGTTTAAAAGGAGTGCGGTAAATTCTGGGTTTGTCAAATCAGGGATGTCGTGTTGCTTAATCACACAACCAGCTGGTGGAATCAGATACCTGAATACCCTTAGCCTTCCTCCACACACAGCACACAGGCTCAGATAGAGACAGAGCAGCCTGCTACTTCCCAGGGATCATGATGCTTTCAATCTAGCAGCAGGCCTTGTGCAAACATCTGCCATCCACGCATACAGCTTGTGGCAGCAAACACACAGGCCCATGGTGGGGCTCCCACGCTTTCAGTGGGGGAATGCTATCCAGCATATCCATATATAGATATATAATCCCAATTAGCAGCCCCACACTCTAGTCTGCTATCACAGCCTTGCTTCTCAACACTTCTGCTGAGCCGACTTCCACAGCAGTGTGGGATGGCCGGCTCCGAGTCATGCAGCGCTATGTTCATTTACAGTCCAATATCATTATTATAATAGTAGCAACCGTGGTGAAAGCAGGGGCATTGGAATCACATCAGGATTCTATTCCCTGCTCTGCTACTGACAGTAAAACCTCCGTGGGGTCACAGTAACTCTGTGCCTCAGTTTCCCCATCTGTAAATGTTGTGCTTTGAGATCCTCGGATGATAAGTGCTATTGAGGGATTCAGCTTCAGTGAAGGTGACTGCAAGCACAAAGTGCTTGCTGCTGGCCATTTGAGCAATGCAAAGTCCGCTATTCTCGGGGGTTTAAGGCCAGTGTCTTAGCTAGGGCATAGAAAGCCCACTGGGGCAATGGGAGAGGGGTCAGCACATTGCAGGCCGGACGTTAGGGAGGGGTTTTATAACTGAGACAGGATAAAGAGGGGGGCTTATGTCAGCAGCAGAGATGCTAAGAAGAGATGTATTATAGGGCTGGAAATAGCATAGCGGGGATTTATGCCAGAAATATAAGCAGTTATAGGGGGATTACGTAAGAGGGCTAAAGCTCGGGGCATGCGGGCTGCAAACTGGGCCTGATCCTGAACTGAGGGACTGAGCAGCTGCTACGCCCATTGGTTCCCATGGGACCTGCCAACGCTCAGGCCCCATGGGCCCCATGCGGGCAGGTAGAAAAAGCAGCTCAGACCAGCCAGTGCCCAGGGCTGTGACCTGGGCTGCCCCTTGGCCCCAAAGCTCTGCTGCGAAGCCAGATGTTACAGCCGTGCCCTATCTTCTCCCCAGCGTGGGCATGCTATCTGTGGGCTAAGCCGAGCCGACTGCCCTCCCTTCCCAGCGCTCCCATTTGGGGTCCTTGAGGTCATTGATCTAACATCAGTGATAAATGGCCTGACTCTCCAAGTCACAGGGGTCAGGGTGGAATGTCACAAAGAGAGCTTGGAAATGGTTGTTTGGACACACAGGGCTCTAGGCCAGCGCTGGCGTTCGCCTGGATTTTGCGCACCAGGAGCGTGCTGGGCGGCCATGTGCCTGCCCCAGCAGAGCGGTGCAGGAGCAGAGCAAGGTCACTTGCGCCTCCCGTCCCCTTGCCCGGCCATGCAGCACTAGGCAGTGTCCTCCCTCGAGCAGTAAGATGGCAGGGCGCTCTGATAGGGACCCTATTGTCTTTCCATCAGTCACTGCTTAGCAGGTCCATCTTGTTGAGCTACTGAGCATGCTGCATGGTTAACGGAGTCGGTAGCATTAATGGGGAGGCTCACTTTCCTGTCTCTCCCAGCTAGTCTGGTGGTAACACTCTGCTCTGACGAGCCCCAGCTCTGGCTAAGACTTGGGGGACACTGCCCCAGTCCCGCAGGGAAGATGAGCCCCTTAGCTCCCAAGCCAGCCATGCAGCTTGCTGTTCAGTGGCCCCTGGCCTGCACTCTGGGTGCGCTGGGCTAGCCATCAAGTTAGCCCATGTGCTCCTGCAACTGGACAGAGAAGGAGGTTGGGGAGGCAGGTCACCCCCTACCCACCAGCAGAGAAAGCAGTGAAATAGCCGTGCGACAGGCCAGCCTACAACGGGAATCGCTAGGGCACAGCCCCCCCTTTTGGCAGAAAAGAAAAGGAGGACTTGTGGCACCTTAGAGACTAACAAATTTATTTGAGCATAAGCTTTTGTGAGCTACAGCTCTCTTCATCGGATGCATTTGGTGGAAAATGCAGTGGGGAGATTTATATACACACACAGAGAACATGAAACAATGGGTTTTATCATACACACTGTAAGGAGAGTGATCACTTAAGATGAGCCATCACCAGCAGGAAGGAGGGGGGGGGGAAGGAGGAAAACCTTTTGTGGTGATAATTCCCCAACAGCGTAGAGCCCCGTCCTCCACTCCCCAATTAGCACCCTGAGGCTCCCTTCCTGCTGTGACATTGTAAATGATGCTCCAAATGACAGCAAGGCTTGTGTCTGACCCTGGTTATGGCACACATGGGCAAGCCGTGTCCACCTACCATGCCCCCCCAACACAACCCACATGACAACTGTGCTTCTGCCTTCGCACCCATGGCGCTGCCTCACTAGGGTACGCTGGGAAAATCCAGGCAGCTCCCCCCTGGGGCCTCAGCCGGGGCTAGAGAGCTGGGCAGACGTGCAGACAGAGCGGCACTCGCAATGCAGCCAGGGAAGAGCTGGGGAGGACGACTGGGCAGCCCAGTTATCCAGGCAGGGCTAGGGAGCCCCAGAGCCACTGCAAAACACACTGAGATGCCCTTGCAGGGGACCTGGTGAGGGTGTGTGGCCTAGTGGTTACAGGAGCAGCACTGGGAATCTAGGCGTCTACACCCAGCTCTGTCGCTGACCCCGTGTCACCTGGAGCAAGTCACTTCATTTTGCTGCGTCTCTGTTTGTCCCAGCTGTAGGGAAACGGATCAGCTTTGTAGGCATTGTTTGTGTAGCCTCTTCACAGCCCAGCAGGTGCACTGAGGTATTGTAATTAACGGGCTCTTGGGTTTCCTTCTACACAGCAGCTGGCGTGCCAGTCCCACCCCCTCAGCTGACACATCCCCTAGCAGGGGCAGCTCTCCAGGCTGACGGATGGACGGCAGGCCCCAAAACGCCAGCGCCGCAAACAAGAACTTCAGCTCCCACAGGGGGCAGCGCACCAGCCCCCCAGGCAACATCTGCCGCCCCAAATGCCAACTCCCGGCCCCATCATCAGTGGGAACTGCGGGACCTGCTCTTCGGTGGGTTTCAATGGGATGCTGTGAGCACAGCCCTCCTCAGTGTGATGGACAGCACGCACTCCCAGGGGGAGCCTCCCTGTGCAGCCTTGTCACTAGGAAGAGCTGGGGTCAATTCCTGGCCCTGCCCCAGATTCCCTGTGCGACCCTGGGCATGTCACTCGCTCTGGACTCAGCTCCCCACCCCATCTGTGAAATGGGGATGATGCGCCAGCCTTTGTCTGTGTAGACTGTGAGTTCTGTGGGGCGAGGTATCTTGCTCAGTGTACATGCAGCACCTAGCACAATGGAGCCTGGTAGGGGCTACTGCAATCATATGAAAAGCCCCCCCCCCCCGACTAAGCCTTGTTTGGCTGGCAGTCAGGGATACCTCTGTGCTTCTGAGCGCTTGGGGCGTGAGCCTTTTGTACCTGGGGCGCCAGACTCCCTGCTGCCCACTTACAACGGGGCCCCGGTCTCGGCTGGGCCCTCTAGGTGGGACCGGAAGAGGAAGGGTAACGCTCGATAGGGGAGGTGTGGGTGAAGGGGGCTGGAAGTCTCTGTAGAGCATCCTCCAGGGCAGAAGGGAGCTCCGACCTAACCAGGAACCCCCTGGCCCATCATCTCACAGGAGGGCGACTCAGGACCCACTCAGAGGACAGAGAACAACAGGCAACATGGCACAAATGTTCACTCGTGAAGCCTAAACTAGGGCAGAGGGGGAGAGGTTCCCTCCAGACAGGGCTAACGTACCCCCTCAGGATAGGAGTAATAGGGGGGTCCCCTCAGGGCAGAATTAACTGGGTCAGGTAGGGGACTCCCCCAGGATGTAGGTAGTGGGGGGTCTCCCATGGACAGGGCTAACGGGGTCAGGTGGGGGGGCTCTCCCAGGATGTGGGTAATGGGGGCCTCCCATGGGACAGGGCTAACGGGGTTGGGTGGGGTGGGGGCTCCCTCAGGACGAGGGACCAGGTGTGCAGCTAGGTGAGCTAGGGAGAGCTCCCCTCCCACCCTTGGCCCTCTCCCCTTTCCGAGGACCGCGAGCAATCACACCTGTGCCGCGTACAAAAGCCCCGGGAAACAGGCTGCTGGTGCCATGGTAACAGGGCCGCCTCTCAGCCCCGAGCTGTTCCCCAGGCTCGCTCCAGCCCTGGCGCACACGGCTCCCATGGGCCCAGGTGCCCCCGGTGAGGCCCAGCAGCGCACAGCCTGCACTACCAGCAAGTCGACGGCCCTCGCACCTGTCCAAGCCAGTCCGGGAAGGGAGCGAGGCCCGTCGCAAACCTAACCTCGGATTTGCTAAATTGCATTACGAGCCTCGGTGGGAGCTCGTCCAGACAACCCGGGGGGCTCTGAGTGCGCACAAAGGATGCGACGTCGGTAGATGACAGGAGTGCGGGGAGCAGGTGGTCCCTGCACTCCTGTCCTCTCCCTTTGGCATCACACCAGCGTGCATGGCAGCGTGGGCTGCTCCTCGCCCCCTCATGCCAGGCCTGCCCGGCTTCACTTCAGCTGGTGTGAGAGTCAGAGGGGCACAGAGTTTAAGGCCAGATCTGGTTTGACCCCCCTGTATAGCACAGTCCACCGCACCGGCACCCCCACATGAACCTCAACAGCCGAGGGAGACCACGTATCGCAGCCCCCAGGAAACTAGACTTATGTGCCACAGGCAGAGAACAGGACAGGCCGAGGGCAGCAGTGCCTGCGGCTCCCACAATGGCAGGTAATTAAGTGAGACAGAACCAGATAATCCCAGCAATCCCACCCCCCTAGCCCCGCTACAGTAGAAGGTGAACATCCCCCCCGCTCCACGAACAATCTGACTTGGGGAACTGACATGATGACCAGTTAGACCCTGAACATGTGAGCAAGAACCAGCCAGCCCAGCCCTCCCACCCAATGCCCCCTCTCCAGCCACGACCAGCCCTGACGCTTCAGAGAAAGTTTAAAAAACCCCCAAACCAAAATACACTGGGGCAGGGGGATCCCTGCCAGGAGCTGGTTGAAACCACAAAGCATGAGGTTTAGGAACGCAAGATAAACAGGAAGCGAGCCTCAGAGCTGCTGCCTCCTACCTTCACAGGCAAACCCATTACACAATCACACTCATAAATCTGTCCAGCTCGCTCTTAAAACAAATCCAGTTATCTCCCCCACAACACTTACCGAGCAGCTCTTCCCGAGCCTCGCCCCTCTGGTGGTTAGAAACCTTCTTCTAAGTTCCAGTCTTTGAATCATGCCGGGGCACATGGCCCAGGTCCTTCCCATAGTGCAACAAGGTGCCTATTGCCAGAGTACTGTCCGGTCCTTACACTAGCCATTCACCCGCAGAGACCTTGGTTCCAGCAGCTACATGGGGATCGCAGGCTGGCGGCTCTCAATCCAATCCCTGTTTATGCATCTTGCCAAATCACTGTGTTTCAAAGCCTGGCTCAGCGTAACTAGGAATCTCTGCTCCACAGATGCCAGGAAGGGGATAGTGGGGCGGGGGGAGGGACAGGATAGAGGAGCACAGGCAGAGCTGGGGAAAGGCCAGGGATGGATTTTGTTGGGTTTAGTGTATGGGTGCTGGGTGGTGTATGGCAGACGACCTGGATGATCCAGTGATCCCTTTTGGCCTTAAATGCTATGGAATCACAGGGGGGCTATAGGACAGACAGGCATGCGCACAGCTGTATGGGGGGGGGGCAGGACTGCAACAGCAGGGGGTGCTGACAGTCTGAACAGAGGCATTAGGGCAGAGCTAGGGAGAATGGGGCAGTGCCACGAGTCAGGTATGAACTGTGTCAACACAGCTGGGATGGAGGGGCCTGGCATAACACAGAATGTTTCCCCCAGATTCATTCGCCCACCTCTCTCTCCCCTTTTGCTCTTGCCTGCCTGGGGCCATGGACCATGCATGTTGAGTCCCCTCCTCTCCCAGTGTGATTTGCCTCTCTCCCAGCTAGCTGGAGGATACATCAAGTGCCAAAGAAGGGACAGGAAATAGTAAATGATCCTGTGCAAACAAAACCCCCTCAGCCCCTTCTGGAAAGTTGCATTTTTGTTGCTTGGAGGAACTGAGAGGTGGGTGTTGTAGCACCAGGGACAGATTCCGCAAAGCTCCTTTGCCTTAAGGGGGGACATGCAGATTTACACCAGCTGAGGAGCTCATACTTGCTCTCCTAACCGAGAGGCAGGCTTCCTGCCTGCCAGACACAGCCAGCACGAGCAGCGGGCAATCTCCCCCGCACTGGAATCAAGGACTTCACAGCGAGCGTGTGCATTGGTCAGGTCTCTTCTGAGCGCTAAACACCACAAGCGGGCACTGTCCTTACTGCAGGATCTTTCCATGGTCTCCCGGCCCATCCTCATGTCCCGCAGCGACAACTCTCTCCAGAGCGCCTGGGACATCAAACACTCTAAGCACCCCGGTTGTTACTATCCATGGCAAAATGACTGGCCCTTGCATTCAGAGCTGTCAGTACGAACGGCTTCTTCTACCCCTCCCCATAGTGACCATCTGGAACCAGCCCTGCGTACCCTCAGCCATGTGAGCGCACCACTATTCTAACTGGGCAAATGTGCACCAAGCCAGAGGAACCTCCCACCCCAAAGGCCTAGCTGAGCGTTCTCACCAGCTCAGTTTAAACCCAGGCTTCAGGTTCCAATCCACCAAGAACCTTTTTCTCGGTAATAAAACCACGGGGGCAATGTCTACCTTTAAAACGCCCCAGCGCAGACAACCCCGACCACAGCGATGGGAGAGCTTCTCCCGCTGCTGTACTTAATCATAGAAGCATAGAATATTAGGGTTGGAAGAGACCTCCAGAGGTCATCTAGTCCAACCCCCTGCTCAAAGCAGGACCAACTCCAACTAACTCATCCCAGCCAGGGCTTTGTCAAGCCAGGCCTTAAAAATCTCTAAGGATGGAGATTCCACCTCCCCTCTAGGGAACCCATTCCAGTGCTTCACTACCCTCCTAGTGAAATAGTGTTTCCCGATATCCAACCTAGACCTTCCCCACTGCAGCTTGAGACCATTGCTCCTTCTTCTGTCATCTGCCACCACTGAGAACAGCCGAGCTCCATCCTCTTTAGAATCCCCCTTCAGGTAGTTGAAGGCTGCTATCAAATCCCCCCTCGCACTTCTCTTCTGCAGACTAAATCCACCTCCCCGGAAGGCAGCAGAATTCTTCTGTCAACGTAGCTCCATCCACACCGGGGGTTAGGTCAGAACAGCTACATCTGTCAGCCTGTGGATTTTTCACACCCCCCGAGGGACACAGCTATGCCGAAGTACGTTCCTAGCGGAAACCAGCCCTGAGCTCTGCAGAATAGCCATGGGGCAATTCCTTTGACGAATACATCAGCTCCTCGAGAACTGGACTAACGCCTCACACCTGTTCTTGGACGCACACAAGAACACGCATATGCATGTGATGAACACACACTCTTGGACATGCATATGGTGTGCACACAGACAGGGACCAATAGATGCACGTGGTGTACATACATGGGTGTAGTACAGATGTGACATACACACGTCCCTCTTGTGCCTCCCCCAGAAGAGCGGTGTGAACATTAGCAAAGCACCAGGGAGATGCACTGTGGGGTCCAAGTGCTATATATTATTGAGCCAGTGGCAGAGAGGGCCAGCAACTCCAGCTGGAAGCATGCAGCGCCTCTGGCCCTCGACTTGTTCCATGGTTTGCACGCAGGCCCCAGTACAAACAAGCCCTGGGAAACACCTGGCTGGCCAGACACTGAGCCAGGGTGAAACCCACTGTACCCGGGCCTCATTTCAGAGCAATGCTGACAATCGGCAAAGGCAGCTGCTTACTGGGGATGCTAATTCCCCTGAACCGGAGTGCTGGGCCCCAGGGGAGCCGTGTGAGGGCTCTGAAGGCTGCAGAGGTTGTGGGAGGGAACAGAGACCCTTTCACCTCTAGGTCAATAGCTCAAATCCAGGGCAGATCATCAATGATCACAAGGCCTCATGGGCTGCTGGCAGTCATTCAGCAGCCTCTGTGAATGAGGTGGGGGGTCTCCAGCGGCAGAATCCATCTCTGCTATTGGTCCCCCTTCAAGGGGTGACTAGACCCCCAAGAACAAGCTTCCTTCTCGCGAGGCATGGTTGGGGAACTGCTGCCTGTCTACTTAGAGCGTCCCTCACCGCTGCAGCACCATCCAGCCGTTCGCGTGTTTATCCTCGCTGCAGGCACGGCTATTAACCCCATTTCACAGACAGGGAACTGAGGCACTCGGTGACTTACTCAGAGTCAGGCAGGGAGTTTGGGTCACAGCAGGAAGCAAACCCAGGTCTACCAGAGGGCCAGGCTAGCGCTTTAACCACTGGACCTTTCTTTCTCCCCCTGCACAGCATCATTGCCATTCCTGCCCATGGTGGGCCTGTTCCACGGCCAACAAGAGGCCTGCAGTCTCCGGCGACAGCCAGCAAGCTCCCTTCCGCCATGCTTCATTCCCATGTTGTGTTAAAGGAAGAGATCTGCCCCAGGGAGCCGAACCCCTCCCGCCTGGGGGATTTCCAAGCTCGGCAGCTGGGGATCAGTCCCTCAGCGGCAGCAGGCACTGCCAGGGCACACAAACGCCCCCCGGCCGTGCACTCACGTACTGCCAGGGCAGAAGAGAAATTGCTGCAACAAATTCCACCTGCTGGCGAAAAGAGCTGGGACCCAGGAGGAATAACCTTGCGGGTCTCTTGAAGCCGAGCATTTCTGTAGAGGCTGATGATTGCTCTCCCTCCCTCAACTTTCCGGGTTCTCCTCCGACAAGGGACAAACTCCTCACCGTGATGCGCTCGGGTCTGTGTCAGAACAGGCTTGGGGCTGAACCACCCCCAACCCCGGCGAAATGCTCTCCTCCCCTGCCCCCACCCCGCAGGCAGCTCCCCACCCTCTGCCAGCGATTCCCATCGATTAGGGTTACAGAACAGGGGCGGCTATTCCTGGGCTGATGACATTCTACAACTTTACGTGCCCCCTGTCAAGAGAGGGGTGGGATGGGATATGTGTGCAGGGGCGGGGGAACCCTGGTTCGTACCATCGGACGTCCCAGCAGGATCTCCACGGCCCTGCCAAGCCCCACATTGGTTTAGAATGGCAGCCAACCCCAGGAAAGTTCTGCCAAGCGCAGAAACACCTGAGCCCCAAAGAAGAGGTGAAGGATGGGCTCGTGGCTAGGGCACCTCAGTTTACCACCTCTAAAATGGGGATAACATCACTACCCTCCCCCCGGGGTGTTGGCAGCATCGATACATTAAATGTTGTGAGCTGCTCAGATGCTGGGGCGATGGAGGCCAGATACACACCTTAGACAGATTATCCTTCCTATTAAATAGGAGAGAGCTCCTAACCCTGCAGCTTTTGACACACATGGTTCATAGTCAGGTTTTTATTTGGAGGTTTGGACAGCACAGAGGCCAATTCAGGAAAGCATCCCCCATCAGGGCAGCCTGGCACGTGCTTAAGGGCTGCCTTGAACTGGGGACCGAGCAAGGAACTTCAGAGACCCTCCCCCCGGGGACAGTAGCACAATGCCACTGGAGTAGTGAGCATTGGGGCAGGGTTAGCCCAGAGGGCTAGGACTTAAAAGGCT
The DNA here is from genome assembly GCF_009764565.3 of Dermochelys coriacea. Classification (NCBI taxonomy): domain Eukaryota; kingdom Metazoa; phylum Chordata; order Testudines; family Dermochelyidae; genus Dermochelys; species Dermochelys coriacea. The sequence continues at coordinate 19,894,403 of NC_050084.1, forward strand.
CTGACTCGTAGATTCCAAGGCGGGACCACTGTGATCATCTCATCTGACCTCCTGTATAACCCAGGCCAGAAAAGGGCCCCAGGAGAATTCCGGTCAACTAGAGCAGACATTTTAGAAAAAACACCTAGATTTAGCAGTTGCCAGTGATGGAGAATCCACCCCGGCCCTTGGCGAGTTGTTCCATTGGTTAACTGAGATGGTGGCCTTGGGGGTTACATGAAAGAAATGGCTTCTCCTTGCCTTCAGTCAGAGTGGTAGCTGCTCAATGCTTCTGAAAAATCGGTGTCTCAAGTTGGGCACCCAAAAATGGAGACTCCCTTCCATTACGGTCACCTTTGAAAATACTGCATTAATGCCCACCCTGCCTCAGTTTCCCCATCAGTACACTCTGGACTGTAACATTTGCACACCTACCTCGCTGAGAGGATTAGCTGATGTTGAGAATAAATCAATGGATAAGTGCTATATATTCTCATTTTCATCTTAAGTCCAAGACCCACTTGTGCCTTATAACACCTTCTTGCAGAGTTTGTGGTTTGGGTGGGGCGGTGGGGGGGGGGGTTAGTATGGGCTTGTGGTTAGAGCAGGGGCTGAGTTCTATTCCTGACCCATTGTGGGACATGCGGCAAGTCATATGTCAGTAACCTATCAAGCCATCAACCCCTATCTGCCGGTGGCCTCAATTGCCTACCTAGGCACTTCTCCTCCAATGCTGTCCCATGCCACCCTCCCCATGCATAGCAAAGGCTCCTGTCAATACTCAGTAGGCCCCTTAAAACCCACCTCTGTCATGTGTCCATGCCTCACTCCCATTTGGCCCAGGGTATGCAAGTGGTAAGCTGGGACTTCTGCTATCCTGCTAAGCTCGGTTGGATTTCTGGGTCTCATCTTCTCAACCCACCCTCAGCCCCTTCGTCTGTTTCGTCCATTTGCCATGCCTTGGCTGACACGAAGGGTGTGAGCAATTGGGGTCATGGGACTGTCTGCTGTCATTTGTCTGAACAGCACCTACCACAAAGGGGCCCTGGGTTGGGGGTTTTAGATGCTACTGCAAATACAAATCAGAAACCGCAGTAACCGACCGCGAAGCCATGTTCCCATACAACCAACTAACTTGTCCTAAAAGCCACTGCTGCCAAATATCACACCATCAACCACGGTCCCTACTTCTGCAGCGCGTACACACAATCAAAACTAACTTCCCAGATGAGAACAGATGCAGGGGTGTTCGGGCCTGAAAGGTGCCATGTCATAGCAAAAACAGGCCTGTTACTCCCGCCCTGAAAGCACAGGCCTGAGGGGTGGTGGTGCTCAGGAATCAATATTTGCCCCATGGAACAGGAGGATAAGGGAAACATGTTACTGTCCAGCTTAAAAGGGGAGCTACTCTCCCACTTCCCAGAAACCAAGAAAGAGGAAGCAGTGCCTTCCACATAAAGGCAGCAAATTCAAAAGCAGCAAGAAGGAAAATGCTCCTTCACCCTCTGATTAATCTGTGCAACTCCCAGGGTGCTGCTGAGGCAAACGGAGCACTGGTTGCTCTCAGAAGAAGGGCGCAGGAGGTGACTGAGCTAAGCTCCGTGAGCCAGGGGAGCAGACTACACAGACCACTGCTGTCTTCCCACCTGGAAGGAAGCAAAGTAAAATCATAGGTTTCAAGGGACCATTGTGATCATCTCATCCCACCTCCTGCATCAGGCAGGCCAGAAGGACGGCTCTGACTAGGGGGGTCATGGGTCTACTCCATTCTGGCACGAGGCAGGACATGGGACTAGATCAACATGGTTATAGGCTGGCAAAAGGCCGGACACCAAACAAGATGGCTCATTCGTCTGGTCTGGTGCAGCAGAATGCATGTTATAGGACTAGACAGACAGTGTGTTATGGTCCAGCGGCAGCTCAGAGGGTCACTGATCATAGATTTTAACACCGGAAGGGATTACTCTGGTCACAGAGTGTCACCCGCGCAGCCCCAGCCAGAGCTCACAGCCACTGAGCCTGGTAATGTGCGGTGTCTCTTTCTGAAAAGCAGCCTGTCTGGAACTCCGCCACTTCTCCCATGGCACAGAGCAAGAAACGTACAAAGAGGAAATGTCCTTTTAAGGATGGGCGGATTGGTGTAAACTTTGCTTTAAAAAGCCCCACGGTCTCTCCCTCACAGTCACAACCACCGTAAATAAGCCCCTCTCGGAAGCCACAGAGGTCGTTCCAGCTAGTCGTGCAGGGACGCGAAGGAAATCTGCGAGACGTTGCTTCTTTCCATAGATTCCGAGCATGCCCAGCCACTCTCTGCCCGAGATAGGAGAGTCTGCACGGAAGCCCTGGACTTACAAGGGCACCTGGCTTTCTCTAGAGTAGAGTTCTCATTTGCACCCTCCTCAATGGAGGAGCCGTCTGGGGGGCAGCTGATCCGGTGGCTCCTCTGGGAAGGTGAAGCATTTTCCCTTAGGAGAACAAGGGGCATGACCCTCCCATCTCTGGCTGGGGATGCTCTGAGTCTATGAAAAGAAACATCTTGCATTTATCCTTTGCTTCCTTCAAAGCTAGCTCAGCAGCTCCCCTGCCACTCTAGGGGAACTTCCAAGGGCTCCCAGCTGCAAGGCGGAGCAGAAGGGTCGTTCAAAGCAGGTGCTGGCAGTGAGATCGTGGGAGAGTGAGGGAGGGTGTGCGTACATGTCAAGGTGTGCACATATGTAAGTTGTCTGCACGTATGGGACAGATCGTGTGATTAGGAAGAGGAAGGATGGAAACGTGCAGCCCGGAACAAGGGGAAACGGGCAGATTACAATCCCTGATACTTCGGGTCACGGCCCTTGGCACACACAACAGTCAGGGCTCAGAAGGAGCTCAGAACGCACCCATTTTCAGATGCCAGGGGACTACTGTTACAGCAACACATCCAAAGGGAAGTCTGGATGGCACGCAGAGGAGCCCTCTGGCCAGCTGACTGTCACTAGTTACGCATAAGCCAAAGAGCACAGCGTGGGGCTTCAGGCTGGCTGGCTATGGTGTTCTGTGCATTTCTAGGATGCTATTGCTAGCCTCAGCAGTCAGTGCAAAGGCCAAGCACAGGACAGGTCTGGATCTTACTATGTCAGACGTGGTACCCTGCCAAGGAGCAATCTTCCAAAGCAAGGAGAGGAAAACCTAGATCTCAGAACGTGTGTGTGTGTGTGTGTGTGTGTGTGTGTGTGTGTGTGTGTGTGTGAGAGAGAGAGTTCGTTCACATTATATACCTACATACGTATGTGTACACACACACACACACACACACACACACACACACAGTTCTATCATCTAACGCTCATTCCCCAAACAGTGGCACACAAATATCTGTATGGAATTTCTACTGTATTGTTACTGTACGACTATATGTTGCCATGGTCTATGTGTCTCAATATATTTGCAGGATAATCTCTAACTATTCCTCACTGAAGTAAACTGTGCTGCGGTAGCTGTCTCAAAGCCCAATTCTGTAAACCCAAAACACTCAGACCACGTTATTTTAGAGAGAAACCATTCGCTGTGCAAATTTTAAAAACCACAAAAAAAAAGTCAATCTGCCACCCAAGATTTCCTAAGAAAATTTCAGGCCCCTCCCTGCTCCAGGATGAATTATTTAATGAAAGATCACACGCCAACCTGAAATTTGTTAAACTTCCTCTTAGCCACCCGCACTGCTCCAGCCCTCCCACCAATTAAATTGGAGTGCAGCACACAAAGGCAATTAGAGTCCAATTCCCTAGCTCCAAGGAAACAGAAGAGCAAGACACCACTAAGACGACAGTAGGCCCCTCTTACCTGCATCTCCCTGCCCATCACTGCTCCTTGCCCATCCCTCTTGGTTTTTAGAAGAGCTGCTGGCATTACTCTAAACTCTTTCACCGGGTGAGAGAATCACATTCGAGGGTAACATGCTCCTCCGAAGCTGCTGGGGTTTAAACACCACCTAGGGTGAGTGGGGACTATTAGCAACCCTGGGCTTAGCAACCCTTCTCTTTCTTGGCAGGGGAATGACCTGGTCCCCGGGCGCCAGAGCCATTCCATCCCTGCCCATGGGCAACCTTGTTTTCTTTGGTATATCCATTCAAGGAGAAGAGCTGGATGTCCTTCTCTCCCGGCCATGCTGCGAAGGGGAAACTGTAAAACTGCTCTAGTTAGAAATGGGAGTCTCTCTCTCTCCGGAGCGTGTGCCTCTCCTGGCTGGCATCTCAGCCTTTATCCAGCAGCGAAGGTGATCTCTTCCCCCTCTGGACCCAGCAAACCTCAGCAGCCTCAAATCAGCCCATTGATGCAACGGAAGACCCGCAAACCCCCGCACACGGGGAAATATTGTTAATCCGAACACCTGGCCCCCTTTCCCCAGGACTCCTCGGAGACAGAACAACGGCCTCCTCCCCCTGCCTCACCTACACTGACTGCTCCATCGGAAAGAGGAAAGAAAAACACATGCCCTTACAAATACACAACAGATGGGATTGCAGCCAAAAATACATCCCCCCTCCCCCCAGCCACCACCACGGCCGTGGCTCTGCTCCAAGCAAGGCTTTTGCAGCATCCATCCCCACGCGCCCCTCTGCTCCAGCCTGTGGGCCCCGCCTGCCTTACCTTGCCAGGGAATCCTGCGTGGCTGGCCTGTGCTCGTCTCTCTTCTCCTGCTGGCCTTCCTCCTGGAGCCCTCTGGATTCCTCTCCCTCCGTCCCACCTGCCCCCCCGCAGGGCTCTCCCCTGCCTCGCCCCTGCTCTTTCCAGCACCCTGCCCCTGAATCCCTTTTGCAGCCGGTGCTCAATGCAATGCTGAAATGTTGGACAGCTCAGCACCACTGAGCAGGCCTCCCGTCCTCACGCAAGACAGTCGCCTGCTCACCACATCCTCTGCCACAGGGCCACCTGGAGCCCAGGAGGGGCTGATGCAGCAAAACAGGATTCCCCCCCCCCCACGCACACACCCACACCCACACACACAATCAGTTTTTGCAAAAAGAAAAGGAGGATTTGTGGCACCTTAGAGACTAACACATGTATTTGAGCATAAGCTTTCGTGAGCTACAGAATGCATTTGAGCACAAGCTTTTGTGAGCAGCTGTAGCTCACAAAAGCTTATGCTCAAATACATTTGTTAGTCTCTAAGGTGCCACAAGTCCTCCTTTTCTTTTTGCAAATACAGACTAACACGACTGCTACTCTGAAACCAGTTTTTACAAAGCGTGTCACTGGCTGCACCTGACTTTGCAGGGAAGGCTGCGAGGAAGACTGCGGTGCAGGGAGTGTTTTAGGGCAGAAAAGTGAGACTGAAGGAAAAGAAGATCCGAGGAACAGAAATGAGAGAGAGCGGTTTCCAGAGGCGGAGGCTTGTATGCGACAGTGCCATAAATCGGCCCCTGGCGGGCAATCAAAATGAAGAGATCCCACTAAATGCCCACGAGCTCCAAGAGAGAAAACAGGGTGCTAAATGTTTTTCAGGGCTAACCCAAGATAAAGACATGCTATAATAATGGTGCAGGGGCTTGGGGGGAGCAGCAGACAGTGCTGTATTTTGTCTGCAAATGGTTGCAGGTTCAAATCCTGATTTAGTGGTTGCAGAAGAGATGCAGATCCTTGTATTTAGGAGGTTAACAACCCTCGGGGCAGGGACCATCTCTTTGTTTGGCACTTGTACAGGACCTACCACAGTGGGGGTCCTGCGCCGTAACTGGGGCCCCCAGGGGCAAGTTATACAAATAAATATAATACTACTTTGCACTTCCCTGCCATAGCGCTGTTGATCTGAGGATCTCAAAGCACTTTCCAGAATAAAGCCACCAGTGTGGTAAGGAAAGCTCTGTTGCCCTCATTCGTAGAGGAGGAAGTTGACGCACATCTGATCATAACAAGGTCTTTTTTGGGGGGGTTTTGGACATAGATTATAAAATGCTCAGAGCAGGAATCGTGTTTTTGCCCTGTTTCTGTATCGCACCCAGTACAATGGGCTCTGATCTATGATGGTGCTACCGCAATAAAAATAGTAATTTAAAAAAATGTCACTTGGCTAGTCAGTGGCAGTGCTGGTGGTGGAAGCCAGGCATCCAGAAAAGAGCAAGGCATGAGGATGGGTTTTTGCCTCCTCCCGGTCACAAACAAATCAACATTTCCCAGCATCCACTGGTTATTTGAAATGATTTGCTCTATCATTCCTGTGAACAACTCCCAGTTGGTAGCTTGTTTGTGAGCAGCGAGCTGCAAGCATGCAAACTCCCAGCTGTTTGGCTGGCACATGACATTCTGGTGGCACGTTTCAGTTCCCTGGTGTGAACGCTCACAACTGCAAGCCCATAATTCGCTTTTCTGCAAGTGTTCTCTAGTCCCTTCAGATTGGTTATTTTCAAAACATCCCTCCCACTAAATTCACTGGGCCAATCCTCAGCTGGTGTAAAGCATCGACTTCAGTTTAAACCTGCTGACAATCTGGCCCCTTGGCTAGAATTAGGAGTAGTAGTAAAAGTATGGTTTGATGGTAGTACCAAGAGACTCAACCAAGATTTAGGACCACACCGTGCTAGACACTGTACATACACACAGTACTAGACAGAGCCTGCCCTGAAGAGATTACAATCTAACAAGGCAAGAGCCATTTTATAGCTAGAGAACGGAGACAGAGAGAGAGAGATGCAGGCCAAGAATTTCCAAAGTGACTGGTGATTTTGGGTGCTCCACATGAGCCATCTGACGGGGTCTGGCTTTCAGAAAGTGCTAAACACCTGCCCTCTGGCAATTTCTCAGGTTGGGTGCCCCAAAAATCGGAGCACCCAAAAATCACGAATCATTTTGGAAAACTTTGGCCTTTTGGGACTTGCCAAAAGTCACACTGGAAGTCAGTGGCAGTGGTGGAACAAATTCATTTAATGAATCGGATACGCACAGGAGATTCTTCTGTTCCATTTGTCTGGATGTGAACCACTAAACCACACAAACAATTCCAGCAGCACCAAATACATCCCTTTATATAATGCAGAAAGGAAGGATGGGACTAGCCTGGGATGTGGAAGATCTGGTTACACTTCCTTGCTCTGCCACAGTCTCCCTCTGTGACCTTGGTCAAGTCACTTAGGCTCAGATCTCCAAAGTTCCGTAACTCCTGTTGAGCTTAACCTTTGAAGTTCTGGGCTATTGCCTCACTCCCTTATCTGACCGGGTGTGGCTGGGCTGAATACGCTGAAGATTAGGAAGTGTTCAGATTCTGTGGTAGCAGGGACCACGTAACTACCTTCGATAGCGACCAATTTGGAGCAGGCATTGGCACTTACTAGGTGTTTGTACAGCATTTAGCACAGTAGGGCTCTGGCACCTAGACACTACAGGAACAGGAGTGCTAAAAACATCCATGCAGCCTAGAATGCTTTATGGAAATTCACGATACAGGCCTGAAGCCTGGTGCCCTTAGTCCTAGAACAAGCCAAGCCTGAAAGAAGCTACCACAAGAAGCTGATCAATGGATGGGCCAAAGCTCTCTCTTTAACCTCAGGGACGCTGGGGCTGGGGCTGCCCCGGTGCCCTCCTGCCTGTCCACCAATAAGAGCCAGCTTATGCCTGAATTTCACCCCTGCCAGGGCTGTGAAAATAACTGATTACACTGGCTAACGAGGTGCCACGGGATCCCCAATTCAAAGGCATGGATGACAGTAAGGGATCACGTTTTTAAAAACTTAATCCAGGGAGGTAATGCGATTGTTCAGGATGAGAAAACACAGACATTACTTCCCGGTCCCGGCTATTAAGGAACTGCAAGCCTGTGCCCCCAAGCATGTGACTGGCTGTCAAGAGACCTGGATTCTACTCCTAGCTCTGTCACTGGCTCTACTGTGATGCCAGGAAATCACCACCCCTTTCTGTGCCTCAGTTTCCCCATGTGTACAATGAAGATACCGATACTAAACAAAGGGCAGTAGTGAGGCTTAATTCATTACCATTGCCCTTGAGATCCCCGGCTGGATGGTGCCAGAGGAGGGCAAAGTATTAGGGCTCAATCCTGTGCCCCCCCCGATGCCTAGGGCTGCCACAGGCTGGTTTGACACCTGATGTAACTTAGAGCAACCTCAGGATTACTCTAAATTAATCAAACCACAGCCTGTGAACTGTAGCTCTCGAAAGCTTATGCTCAAATACATTTGCCTCTAAGGTCCCACAAGTCCTCCCCTTCTTTTTGCGGATACAGACTAACACGGCTGCTACTCTGAAACCAGCCTCTAAAGAGCCATTCTCCAGCCAAGGATTGTTGAAGTGGTGTTCTGGCTACACCCCCTTCTCCTGATCATGCCCCCAACACATCCCCCATGGGAAGTGGCGACAAGGGAGTGGCACAGAGCTAGACACATTGGCCCTGCACCAGCTGGAGAGTTCCTCACAATAGGGGATCCCCAAGGAATGAGATCCATCAGCTTTACAGCGTTTCGAAGGGGTCATGGCAATACCACGGAGCTGGCCCTTAGTACCCGTCTCTGCTTCACCACAGTCCGTGCAAGAGCTTTCTCCCCTGCAGCCCCGGCCTTCTCAGCCCCACTTTCTGTATACGTCGGCCTCATCAACTTGCCATCTCCCTCCCACTTTTTCCCCAGCTGTATGCAACCCAGGGGTTCTCCCAACCAGAGAGCAATGCCAAGCCATCACAATGGCTGGATCCAGCCCAAAGACCTAATCCTTTATGGCAAGTTTGCAACAGGTTTCAGCATTCAGATGAAGGGGAAAGTTCACATCTCTCTGAGCTATTGTTTCAGGCTCTCTACAGATCAGGCAGGCATCAGCTACATGTGTCCTGTTTTCAAAAACTTTTCTTTGCATCTACGAAGGCTAGAAATAGTGATTTTAAAAAAGAGAGAGCTGAGAGTCTGATTTCATCACGTGACTCCAGGCGCTGGAACTTTGGGTCTGAGTTTATAGTGCTTGTGCCTTAATCTTGCCCTGGGATTGGGCAAGATTTTCCCCCCAGGCTCCCAAAAGAGATTGGATTAACTACAGAAATTTCATACAATGAAAATCAACCAATTCTAAAAGACAAAGGGTCAAATTCAGCGCTGCTGTAATTTCACTGAGTTACACCAGGCTTAATTAGGCTCAAAGCAACCCAGGCGAGCAGGGCTGGAGAGGAAAGCATCTTCCCAGTTGGTATTCACCAAGCAAAGTTCTCTCTCTCCCCCCATACCCCTTGTTCCAATCAAAACTCCAGGCCATTTGGTTCAATTTGGCCTGTAGCAACAATAATGACTTTCTGGGATGCAGCCGAGGCTGTATCAGCACTAAGTGTTATTGATGTTCTTCTTGTACACATGCAGCACCCTGGGACGTGCACATGGAGACGGGAAGACACACACACACACACACACGTGTCCAAATGCTATTTTAGTTTATTTAGCAGTTAGAGTGAGGCCCAGGGGAAGGATGGGCTGAGGCAAGACACAGATCGGGGGGGGGGGGGCCTGCATCTGGGGATACAAGCCTCCAGCCCAGGCAAGAAATGGACAAGCTACAATCCCCCACCCCTTCCAGGGCAAACATAAGCGGAACTAACCCACCGGAGGGTCAGTGTTCTTCCCAGGCAGTGCCCGTCTCTCCCAGCAGCCGCAAGCGCCAGCGTCAATGAAATCGGCAGCCTGGCCGATCTTTCGCATTGATCCAGTACATCTGTGCTGAGACACGCAGCAGGATCTGCTAGCGAAATGCCAGCCGCGGCAGGGAGAGGTCGGCCGCAGGGCGCTGGAATGCCACGTGGGCCTGTAGGCCGCCCAAGTGAGGGACGAAGAGAGGCTACGCGAGATGGAAGAGCCTGCACATCTGCAGCTGATGCAAGCCTGAGTTCCCTTCCTGTTCTTCATTCCTGGGTCAGGCTACCGGGAGCTTGGCAATGGCTCAGACTAGCTCAGGGGGGCAGTGGGTATTGGGGAAGATCAGGATGGGCAGGGAGAGCTGCAGAAGCCCAGATCCACCCTCTCCACACACCTGCCCCTTAGCGCGGGGGGAGGGGCTGCTCTTATGACCTGAACCTCTTGCCTCTGCTTTCGGGGCCCTCGTCTCAGCCTGGACCCCTGCACTCCCAGCCGCCTTCAGGGGAGCAGGGGGATGGGGAGGGACCACACAGAAGAGAGGAGAGGGAAAACCGACAGAACAAAGCCCACGGCCTGGGGTGAGGGTGTGTGGGGAGGCTCCCATCTCAGTGCACCCCAGTCGGGCTCCAGCCAGGAAAGGGGGGGAAACCACTGGTTTATAACCAGAAAGTAAGGAGAAGACTTTCCACCCTGCAGCTCACAAGCATGGGCAGCGCGTGAATTGCCGGCTGGGGCAGGCGAGCCCCTAGCCCTGCCTCTTCTGCCCGAGCGCCCCCCCTGCCGGAGCCCAGCGCCCCCCCACCGTGGCTGCCGGCTAGCGCCCCCAGGGCCAGGGCCACAACACAGGGAAAGGGGACCTGGCAGGAGGGGCCTGGGGGCAGAGCCACACCGGGCTGTTTGGGGAGGCACAGCCTCCCCCTGGCCTACGATACCTACTGCCCCATGAGTCCAAGGCCCTGGCAATGGAGCTCCTCTTGCCCAGAGGTGTCCGGAGCAGCTAGATTTACGGGGTCTGAGCCAAAGCCCTTGTAAATCAATGGAAAGATTCCCATTAACCCCCTTGGGCTTGGATCAGGCTCTGTGGCCCGTGGGGGCAGCTCCGCTGAGATTAACCCCTCGTTGGCCTGGGTATGGCCCCTGTGGTCAGCACACTGCACCCAGCATTTGCACACTTGTACTAACAGGAAGTTAGTACAGGCGCAGCAAGATGGAGCTCACTAAACGAGGAGATGCTGGGGGTGGGGGGGTGTTGCTTCGTCACTCAAAGCAGGGTTCTTGGAGCTGGAGCCCCAGGGGACTGGAAAGCCCGGAACCGAACAAGCCAAGATGCCCCTATGTCGGGTCCTGGGTCAGAGGGTGCTTTGATTCCTGCTCCAGGGACAGATGTCTCGTCTTCTCCTCAGAATGGCGGGCCAGAGCTTGATCTTGATCGTACCCCCTGCTACCAGCGCCTCCTGTTGGAGTGAGGGTGCTCTATAATGCGCTGGAGGCTGCCCTGGAATGGCCTGCAGAACCCAAGATCCAGGGTGAGTAAGAACATGCCCAGCTACAAAAGCGGCCTGGCGCCAGGGCCCAGCACAAAGGAGCCTCATTACAATAACACTTACCTTGCAGTTCTACCGTCCCTGCCAGCTGGGGATCTCAAAGCACTTCCCAGACACTCGGGTGCCAAGCAACTAGCACAAGAATTGTGCCCCATTTAAATCGTCCAGCTAGGACTTAATTGCATAACACTTGTGCTGGCTCTTTGCACAGGGGTGAATTCTACCCCTTAACTCATTAAGCCCCTAGCACCCCCGTGAGCTAAGTTAGGCATTTTAACTCCATTTTGCAGGCGAGGAGACTGAGGCACAGGAGGGCTGAAGCGTCTCCCCTAAGTTCACACAGCAAGGCCAGGAATAAGACCCCCAAACCTTGGTCTGCCAGCCCCATGCGCTAACCTCTAGACACTGCTGTCTCCCAAAGAGAGATGGGGGAGTCTAGTCTACCAATGATAAAAGCTGAAGCTAGCTAAATTCAGGTGCAAATTTTTAACAGTGAGGGTAATTCACCCTTGGAACAGCTTCCTGCAGGACATCTCCATCGCTTGCCGTGTTTAAGTCAAGAATGGCTGCCTTTTTGAAAGATATGCGATAGCTCAAACAGACTTCAAACTTCAAAGAAGTTCAAAAAAGAACTAGATAAGTTCCTGGAGGATTGGTCCATCAATGGCTATTAGCCAGGATGGGCAGGGATGACGTCTCTAGCTTCTGTTTGCCAGAAGCCGGGAATGGCCGACAGCGAATGGATCACTTGCTGATGACCTGTTCTGTTCATTCCCTCTGGGGCACCTGGCATTGGCCACTGTCGGAAGACAGGATACTGGGCTAGATGGACCTTTGGTCTGGCCCAGTATGGCAGTTCTTATGTTCAGACATTTCGGGCTTGATGCAGAAATCACTGGGTGAGAACTTCCAGCCTGGGTTATGCAGGAGGTCAGACTAGATGATCGCAGTGGTCCCTTCTGGCCTTACAATCTATGAAAAGACAGAAGGACCAGGAATTCCAGAGTACTGACGCTTCCCGAACCACCAAGCAAATAACTGCTTAGAACAACCTATTATCATTACGGTAGAGCCCAAGTGAGATCGCGCACCCATTGTGCTTGGCACTGTACCTACACCTAGTGAGAGACAGTCCCTGCTGCACAGAATTTTTAATCTAACTAAACAAGGAAGATAAAGGGTGGTAAAGAGAAATTATTACCAGTTTTAAAGATGGGAAATGAGGCAGAGGTCACACAAGAACCGGCAAACCAGGGAACTGAACTCATAACCCCAGCCCAGCATCTTAACTAAAAAGCAGCCTCTCTCTATGTATTGAGGCATACCTGCCCGTGGTTGGCAAAGGGTTAATGTTCTAATGAGCTCAGGAATGTTTAGTGTCAGATGTTTGTTCAGCATTATCATACCTGTAGGCTTCAATCAGAGATGTTATGCCCCAGAAGTAATAGATTTGTCCTGCAAATATAGCTTTGCAACTATAAAAAGGAAATACATGTAATCAAGTAGGACTGCTGGAAGCCTGTATATTGCTTGGCGTGTATTAATAAACTTTAAAATCACGCAGGGGAAGCCAGCATGCATTGCCAGGCAGCATGGTAAATCACAGCCACAGAAATTAAAATTCCTAAATAAACCAATAAATACGAAACATAAAGTCTGCAAATACCTGAATAAATCTGGAAGGAAATTATTGCTGTTGGGGTTGGGGGGGGGAGGGGAAGGAACAGAACCTCAGCATTAGAGCGGTTTGGTTAAGGAAATCACATTGGATTAATCTGCAAGTCAAATCTCTTGAAAGCAGGGCTTAACTGGGAGAGCCAGACTGTGCAAACTGGGAGGTGAGCCAAAGGCTCGGTCTTAGCGCTAGCAGCCAAGATACTGCAGTCAGTCAGCATGTGGGCATTACAGATGGGCCTGCAACATCTCTCTGCATCTGAAAACCCCTGGACTTTGAGGGTGTTTAGAGCCAGGTTCAGACCTAGACCCAAATTGTACCGTTCTAGTGGGCCAAACAAGAAACTTCAGACCAACGTCCTCCTGCCATCGCCATACACTGAGCTCTGGTGGGGGAGTTCAAAACCAGACCCACACTGCATAGTTCTAGCAGGCTGGAACAGAACCCTAGGACAAAAAAAAACTCTCCCTCCCTTCCCCTCCTCATCCGCACATGCTAAGCTTTTGACGAAGTTTAGAACCAGATCCAAATGACGCAGCTCCAGCAGGCTGAGCCAAGAGCCCATATCTCACATGCACAGAGCAAGCTTCCAATCTGAACCTGCAGCAAAACTTATTACCCAGTGTCGTTTTGAATCCACTGCAGGGGGCGGTGTAGCCAGAAGGAACACCTCCATAGACCCACACATATATGGGGTAAGCCAGAGGTGCTTGATTCAAGTGCTTGCCGACATATTAAGATGGCAGTGAGATAGCGGGGCAATGGCTACATTATAAAACCTGAGACAGACGGAGAGAGAGAGAGAGAGATCAATGGGGTATCCAGGAGTAGAGGGGTTAATGATCAATGAGTAGAATTCTCTCTTTCCTTTTTCATATATAATAATAATCCCTAGCTCTTGTCATCAGTAGATCTCAAAGTACTTTACAAAGGAGGTCAGTATCATTATTCCCATCTTGCAGGTGGGGAAACTGAGGCACGGGGAGCTAACCGATTTGCCCAAGGTCACCATACAGTAAAGCTAGGAATGGAACCCCGCTCTCCTGACTCTCACACCAGGACTGTATCCACTAGGCTACACTGCCTATAATGAGCTGACTGCATTGCCTATGCCCCCAATTGCTGCTCCATTTATAGCTCCAGTGACACCACTCTACAATTTGCCAGGCAGCGACACCCTGCTCCAACGAAATGGGGCCACAGAAGAGGGTTTAAGATTGTCCCAAATCAGGTCCTCTCTGTACTCAGCATGAGGGGTCTGTCCATAGGCCAGGAACAATCTCCCTACTCCAGTGGGCACCAGCCTTTCCATACCATGACCCCATGTTTCAAGGACCCCACACACACACACCCGACGTAGCCATGAATAGGCAGGGAGTTGCAATCCCCAGGCTGGAAACAAACTCTGTATCGAATGGCAGTGGCCTTTGTTTGTGGCAACTTTACTCCATACTCTCAGAGGAGCATTTTTAGAGCTGCTGTTGAATAAGCCAAGGGCAGAGGTTTGAAGAGCAGGAAAGCACATCCCCCACCCCTAGGTTTATATACCACACCCATCTCCATCATATCCAAGGGCTTGGATAACCTCCATCACAACACATCTCTTAGCCACAACCTTGCAATCCACAGCCACGTGTTCCATCTATTAGCTCATATGGGCAGCTTCCCTCTCCCCCCAGATCCTGAAGGGTCCATAGTACAGGGTCCCATTAGACGTCACCTTGAATCTGATAGAATCTATGGCTGTGCCTGATCTTCATGGACCAGGCGTGGAGGATGAGTTTGAGGTCCATGCAGAGCCCAAGTATCCCGTGTAGCGTCACCCACTGGCTGCCCTTGTACCGCCCCCATTCCACCTGCTGACTACTATGGCCTGGAAGTAGTTTAACAGACATCAAGCAACAGCAGTTTGCAGTGTTATAATTGTGAAGGACTTTTCCGCCACCCAGTATCTGTCTCCGGCAATGGCTAATGACAGATGCTTCTGAAGAAAGCAAACCATGTAATCGCAGTGCTGATGTGCTGTACACAAGGGGAGAAATTGCTTCCTGACCCCTGAAAATGACCAGTATTAAATCCTGAAGCACGAGACCGAATTGTCCTAGCATTAATAAAAATATACATGATCAAATTCTGAGTGGTGCTGAGCGCCAGCAACTCCCATGGAAACATGTGGCCAGCAGCTCTCGGAAATTGGCGTTTGATTAAGCCAGCCACAGGATTTGACCCACAACCTTCCACAGATGTGAGTTCTTCAGGTTGTCTATAATCTGGGCAAAGAATGCTAGCTGGGCTCTGCCAGGGCCTTTCCTCTCTCTGGGGCAGCCCGGAGGAGCTGGGTCGGTGCTTTGGTCCCATCTGGGAGAGGAGCCTGTCTGTCTGAACGCTTGGTGCGCCCTGAACCGAATAAGGCAGCCTTTGGCGGGGCTCCAGTCCTTTGGATGCACTTGCTCAGCCAATCCCGTATGCAGGGCTGATCCAGCCTGTCAGTAGGGCATGTTGGCACTTCATCAAGCCTTTGGAGTCTCCAGCAGCAATTCCTGCCCCTGGCAGATGCAGTTGCTTTGCTGATACTTAGTTTCAGAGCTGATGCGCTGCCTTCCACCCACTCACTTTGGTCTGCTCCATATCCCTGGTACATTCTGGGTGGCCCCTGGGGCACCAGCCACGCTGGCTCTGGGGATGATGAATGCAGAGTGCCATCCCCCTCCATCTGCTCCGCTCAGACCTGCACTAGCTATGGAACAAAGCCTTGTAAAATCTCGCCGATGGCACAAGACCACCTCTTCAATTCCAAGAGCAGAGAGCTAGGGTTCTTTAACGAGCGGGTGTCAGCGAAAAACTTCGGGACCCTTGTGGGAAAGCAAAGCAGCAAACATCCGCCCACCCAGCCCTGGCAAAACCCACCCCTCCTCAGTCCTTCAGACTGTCTGGAGGAAGAAGAGACAAGGTTGTCCAGTTAGTGGGACAATCTGGAGACACTGGGGGCCGTAACAGGAGAGAAGTGACAAGAAAACCATTAATCAAACCTGTGTCAAGGTGAACATCAACTAGCACCATCACCTCACAACAATTGTTTTGGAAGCTTATTTATAATTTCATTGAATTGTCAAAATTCAACCACAATACCAAAGGCCCAGCTTCATCGGCCTATGCAAAGCCAGTAAAGAGGGTCAAGCTAAAGGGAAGGAGGAGGAAACAATGTGTCTAGGGCCTACGTTAATCAGAGATCTCTAAGAAGTCAGCCCCAATAGGGTTGAATTTTTCGGGCAGACTGTCAGTCGTTCACTAACAGCAAGGTCAGCCATATCAGCTGGGGATCACCATTTCCATTTCTGCAGGATTCATTTTTTAGTGATGAAAGCTGGATATTACCAGGTGATCTCCATGTATAAGGAATACCTCCAAGAGTGAAACTTAAGGGGGAGGGTCCCGACGCAGCTGCCAATATCAAACTGGTCCTTTGACCCATCTCATCCCAGAAATCCCTGCTAGAGGGGCACTCCCAAAACATATGAGCCAACATAGCACCAAGGGAATTGCATTTCCAACATTGGTCGGCATTTATGAGGCCCATTACCATTAGCCTACGTAGGGACCAGTATATTAAAAAAGGCGTCTTTTGGTGAATAAGCCATAGGCTCAGGTCTATAGTCGCACCCCCTGGCTTGAAGCGGTTTCCATTATATGGAGTTTACAGTTTGATTCAACAGCTCTCAGCACCCCCCCTCCAAATTGTTCCAGCCCCCCTGCTAGAGAGGCGTCTAAAAGCCCCTTCAGAGACAATGCACAAAAAAAAAGTTATTTAGGCCATCTTCACAGATTCCCACTTCAGCTAAAAATAGCTTTGAATAAAACTACTGAAATTATGTATTGACAGATGACTGCATTGTATATGATTAATTTATACATTATATAAATACTTCCAGAAGAGCAGCAATCTTATTTCTGTTAGCCTTTTGCTTAAGTCTATCTGGCAACAGCTTGCCAACTCTCTCTCCAGATTCCCAGTGGTTTTGCTTCAAACAGCATAAAGCAAACTCTGCCTTTCGGGACCGAAGTTTGTTGATTTCACATCTTAGCTTGACAAGGGTTCTGACATTCTCTGGGGACAGGGCAGAAGCAGAATTTACATTCAAGGCCTCAATTTCCTTCACAAGGGTATCGAGTCTTTATTTATATGGTATCTCGTGGCAAGGGCCCCTATGGGGTGTCTGAGATGCGAGGACAAGCATGGCAGCCTCCTTTCCCCATCCTCTGGCACAGCCTTCAGGCTGCACTAGGGACTCCTGACTTTTCTGCTCGGCTTGGCTCAGCCAGTGACTCCCTGGGCAACTCTCTGACCCCTGCCCCCCCCCCCCGGGAATGGGGGAGCAGCCAGCTTTCAGGGAGGCTAAGCTAGTTAATGCTCACCAAGTTCTCCGTCTTTAACCCATGGCATCCCAATCTACAAATGGAAAGTAGGGCAGCAATGGGGTCTGGACCTGGCCGTCCAGAGACCTGACTGCCGCGGGACCGTGGGCGAGTCTCCTCCCCTCCTCCATTTTGTCTGTCTGGTCTACGCAGCCTCTTGTGGGGCAGGGACTGTCTGAACGTCCAGCCCCTGGTGCGCTGGGGTCCTGATTTCACACAGGGCTAGCAGCCACTGCTGTGATACGATAGGAACGGCACCAGCATTAATGGGGCTTGGCCCTTTTCCTTATCAAATGATGACTCCTCCTGTGGGATCCTTGCCATCGTGGGTTCGAGGCTCAGGGAAGGATGGGGCACCTCACACAGAAAGCGGGTCCCATAACAGTAGCAGAACAGTGCTGGGTGACGAAGGCCGGGCTGCAGCAGGAGGTAGCCCCCCAGCTAGTGTGCGCTGCTTCCTCACCGGGGCAAATCTAGGGCCTACCTCAGCTCACTGACTCCTGTGTCAATCCAGAGTAACTCCACTTGCAGCCACGTAACTGGGAAAGGGCTGCAGGGGGTATGCAGGGAAACATGGCCCCGAGTGCCCCCCACGTGGTGTTCCCTTACCAACCAGGAGTAATTTCTGACACTACATCTGTGCTGCCGCATGGCGCCCCCCTGACCATGACACCCTGGGCAGCTGCCCGGGTGCCCCCCCACAAGGCCAGCCTTGGAGGTATGGCAGCAGAAGCCCCAGCACACTGCAGAGGTCCCTGGCGCTGAGCGCCCTGCAGCCCCCTGTGCAGACGTTCTCCCAGTTGCGGCGTAGCACACGGTCTGCTGTTCCCATGGGTGGCCCGGCCGTGCCCATCATCCTCTCATCTACTACCAGGCTGCTCCTGGAATGCCGGCCAGCCCCGAGCGCATGCGGCTCCGGGCAGAGCACGCAACCCGAGCCGGCCGCGTGAAATGATGGAGGTTAACAGGGATGATTAATTAACGACAAACTGTCTGCTTCTAGGAGGGACGCTCCCCGCTCTGGAGGGATCAAGCTGGCTCTGCTGAGGAGGGTTGAATTGTTGCTCCTTCAAGGCTCATAATCTGCAGTCTCTGATCCCCCAAAGGGGGGGCAAGAACTTTTCAGCCAGAGGTGCAGCGGGGGGAAGCTCTTCCTGATCCCAGTTGTACCCCGACACAGAGTGTCTGAGGAGCAGGGGTAGGCCTGTCCTCGCCTGACCTCCACTGCCAGCAGTCGGCGAGAGCTCCCTGCACTACAGGAGCCTCAGAGGCATAATGGGGGCCGGTCAAACACCCTAGGGGGCTGGCTACATGGCAGCTGGGTGCCAGCCTCCCAGCCCTGCAAGGCAGACTGGTGCGAGCAGGGCTGGAGCACGGATGGGGCAGCTCCGGCGGTGCCACCCAAACTCACACCCCAGGGGGGCTCGAGAGCCCCAGCTGCCTCAACAGCCACGCTGCTGCTCCTAGCGCGCTAGCTTAAGCCCCACAAGCATGAGCCAGGCTGGGAGGCTCTGGCCCAGCTACAGCGTAGACAAACCCGGTGGGGCCCAAAAGCCATGGACTGGAGGTCACGGAAATGGTGCTTCATGCTGTTCCTGCCAGCAGCTGTTCAAGCAGAGCCATAAAGCAGGACCAGACTTCGTGGCTACTCCCATCAGCACCTTCCCTGGAGACACGGGAGGGGGCATTAGCCATGGGCTTGTAAGGCAGCCGCCCCGTCAAGCCTCACTGGGCCCCAGTTCCCTGCAGCATCGTCACTGAGTTTTGCCAAGTTACCCCTTTCTCCAGGATGAAGACTGTTCAGATCAAAGGGAATCCCCCGAGGCAGAGACCTCTCCGGAGACCCTGGCCCTGCCAGCTTGTAGGCAGAAAACAGCAGGGCAAGGCACAGGATGGAGACTGAGATACACTGAACCAATTTCTGCCCTGCCTTGTGTCAGCAGCCATACCTGTGCTACCCCTCAAAGTGCTCGGGCCTGTTTCTCAGTTACATCAAGGCCCCTTTGTTCTGCGGGGCAGAATTGGCAGAAGGGCTCTACGCCAGTCTTGCTCTCAAGCCCTGGCACAGAGGCCAGATGTAAGGAGATCATCATGGCTGGAATATTAATAAATACTTCCCAATGCCCATCAGGAGTGATGAGCTGCAGAATGTAAGTTTGAGCAGCCTTGGGGCTGCTCTAATTCACTCCTGCACCAGGCAGACCCCTACATGGCCTCCAGTATCATGGAGCATAAAGGGGGCTTTAGCCTGCACCCTACTCCCACCTCCACTACCACCCCAGACACAGGAGTACTTGAAATCCACTTCGCAGAAGGCAAGAGGCCAGGACAAGCAGGACTAATCTGTGGAGCTGGAAAAGATTCACCAAATCATGCCTGTCTAAGGTTTGTTTTTCCACTCCAAAGGCTCTTTGCCTCTCCATGGAAGCTTTGAAGTTGGTTGCCTCTGCTCCCCAGCACCATGTGTGGTAACAGTGACAGCTGATAAATACCAAGAACATACAAACAACCCTCCCCGCTCTAGTAGGCAAGACTCTGGCTGATCACTCCCAAGCAGGCCATCACCAATCCCTGGCCTCAGACCCATCACCTAGGAGGTAGTTAAATAGTCACAGCTGGGGCCTCCCTTAAGGGGCTGTCCTACCCTGGGACAGAGAGATGGGCATGCCATTCTCCTCTTCCTTTATTTATCCCCCAGATCTTGGGTCCACAGAATGTCTATTGGCCCGCATCCCTCCCTAGCCATTCCAGAGAAGCAGACCCGGTGACTCTGCGGGTGTCTACATATCTGCTTTAATCCGGTTTCTAACAGAAATTCTATGGCCGGTGCGGGGAGGTCGGCTGGATGGTCCTGGTAGTCCCTTCTGATCTTGGAATCTGTGCATCTGAATCCCCTTGTGCATCCCCTTCCTTCACGGGGAAAACAGGAAGCTCTGCACTGCCCACTGCAGGCTCAGGACACTTGCAGCTCTGCATCAAGAATCTCATGCTTCAGGGCTTCATCAAGTTGCCTGCAGGGGTCAGGAGGGATGCACAATTGCCTAGATGTATTTCCCCCTTCCTCAGGAGCATCAGCCATTGGGCACAGGTGGAAATACGACAGCAGACAGGGTGGCCCAGTGCTCTGAGGTGATGCAGAGAATCCTCTTTCTAGGTGCCCAAGTGGTGGGTCTTGCTCATCTGCAGGGTTAAATTAAATCACCAGATTTGGGGTCAGGAAAGAATTTTCCCAGAGCTCAGATTAGTGGGGATTTTAGGGGGTTTCATCTTCCCCTGCAGCGTAGGGCACAGATCACTGGGGCATAATCAAGGGATATATCCCAGCCATATCCATTGCAGGGGCCTTGGCCATCAGCGGCATCTCGGTCTCTCCTGTTCTCTGCCTGTAGCAACAGTCTCCTAGGACTGAAATGCTTTCGCTCATGCTCCAGTTATTGGGCATAACATAAGGGTAACTGAGTGGAAGTGAACAGCATGTGCCCACAGGAGATCAGCCTAAATGGTCTAATGGCCCCTGGAGGCCTTAGACTCTAAAGAAGAGCTGCTTTGAATGGCTGGGGTGAATCTGATGCCATTGAAAGATGTGGACACACAGGCAGCGGTGGGGCTAGATCCTGCCCCCATGCCTGGCAGGGGCTGAAGGAAGAGGGGGCAGTTGTGGGGAGAGGAGAAGACAGTTGAAGAGGCTGCTAGGTGGGAAGACCTCTGCTGAACATGCGGCTGTGGTCAAACACAGCTAATGCGATGTTAGGATGCGTAAGGAACGGGGTGGAGAATATTCTGATGGCTTTATATAAATCAATGGTGCTGCCTCATCTGGAATACTGTGTGCAGAACTGGCTGCCCCTATTCAAAGGAGATATTGCAGAACTTGAGGGGGATTCAGAGTAGGGTGAGGCAAATGATCAAGGGAAGTTGTCAAAATGAAGGGAAAGATTGAAAAGACACAGACAGCTGCAGCGGCACAGGAGCTAGCAAACAGAGCTCTAAACAGGGGAGTTTGAGTGGGAGTTTATATTGTGGTGCTTGTTTGGGGTTTGCTTTTGCTGGGGGGTGTGTGGTCTTTTTGGTGTGGCTTGTGTTTCCCAGATTAACAGGATTTAGGTGGGAAGGAGATGACAGATACAGAGGCAGCTGTGGGAGTGACTCCTGTAGTGAAAGACACATTGAGGATGACTGGATGTGGAAGCTGTGGTATGTACATGATCCTGGAGGGGGGAACCGGTAAGAGTTTTTTCTGCATGAAATGCCGTCTGATAGAGCTGATGGAGGAAAAGATCCGAGGTTTGGAGATGCAGGTGGAAAGTCTGGTTGAGTTTAGGAAGGGGTTTGAGCAGATGATGGAGCAAAGATATGAGGTATCTGAAGGGAAAAGCTCAGACTCAAGGATGGAAGCAGGGCTGGGGAATTTTGAGGAGAGACTGGGTGAGGAAAGTGGTCAGTGGAAACATGTGACTCAAAGAACCAGGCAGAGAAAAAGACGGGCTAGTGAAGGAGAAATAGAGCTTAGGAACAGGTTTGCAGAGTTGGAAAATGAAGAAGGGGCTCAGCAGGTACTTGTTGAAGGTGGAAGGGTAAGGAAGAAGAGAAGAGAGGCTAGTCCTATAGGAAAAGGGAAAGAGTCAAGGGAGACTACAACAAATATGAGCCCCAGGAGGATACAGGATGGGTTGAAGAGGATTGTAAGGGAAAATAGGAATGGAAAGAACTTGCAGCCAGAGGGAACAGGGGAGAGACTGGAGAATAGCACTGTCACCAGGAAAAGGCAGGTCTATGTGATCGGGGACTCTTTATTGAGAAGAATAGACAGGCCTGTAACTAGAGCTGATCCTGAGAATAGAAGGGTGTGCTGTCTTCCAGGTGCTAAGATACGGGATGTAGACCTGAGGTTGAAAAGGATCCTCAAGGGAGCGGGAAAGAATCCCCTAATTATCCTTCATGTGGGAACAAATGATACTTTCCAGCGAGAATCTGGCTGTATCAAGGGAGACTATGCTAGGCTGGGGAAGACACTTAAGGAAATTGAGGCTCAGGTGATCTTTAGCAGGATCCTTCCTGTTCCTAGAGAAGGGCAACAAAGGTCTGACAAGATTATGACTGTCAACAGATGGCTTAGGCAGTGGTGCTATAAGGAGGGCTTTGAGATGTATGGCCACTGGGAGGCATTCACGGACAGAGGTCAGTTCTCTCGGGATGGACTTCATCTGAGTAGGGAAGGAAATAGACTTCTAGGATCGAGGCTGGCACAACTGATAAAGAGAGCTTTAAACTAGGAATTGGGGGGAGATGGATGGGAGATGTCCAGAAAATCTCCACGCCAGATTTTAGCATTGAGAGGGAAGAAGATGAAGTAAGAAAGGATACAGCCATGGGTAGGAGAATGTATATAAGGAGCGAGGGCGGTGTGGATACTAGTCTAATAGGTTATACTGGCTGTAGAATGACTGTGCCTAATAGGGTACAAAATGTGAGAGAGGCCAAACAGCAAAAATTAAGATGTTTGTACACCTATGCGAGGAGTCTAGGTAACAAAATGGAGGAACTAGAGCTACTGGTGCAGGAAGTGAAACCAGATATTATAGGGATAACAGAAACATGGTGGAATAGTAGTCATGACTGGACTACAGGTATTGAAGGGTATGTGCTGTTTAGGAAAGACAGAAACAAAGGTAAAGGGGGTGGAGTAGCATTGTATATCAATGATGAGTTAGAATGTAAAGAAATAAGAAGCGATGCAATGGATAAGACAGAGTCCGTCTGGGCAAAAATTACATTGGGGAAGAAAACTAGTAAAGCCTCTCCTACGATAGTGCTTGGGGTGTGCTATAGACCTCCGGGATCTAATTTGGATATGGATAGAGCCCTTTTTAATGTCTTTAATCAAGTAAATACTAATGGAAACTGCGTGATCATGGGAGACTTTAACTTCCCAGATATAGACTGGAGGACCAGTGCTAGTAACAATAATAGGGCTCAGATTTTCCTAGATGCGATAGCTGATAGATTCCTTCATCAAGTAGTTGCTGAACCGACTAGAGGGGATGCCCTTTTAAATTTAATTTTGGTGAGTAGCGAGGACCTCATAGAAGAAATGGTTGTAGGGGACAATCTTGGCTCAAGTGATCATGAGCTAATTCAGTTCAAACTAAATGGAAGGATTAACAAAAATAAATCTGCAACTAGGGTTTTTGATTTCAAAAGGGCTGACTTTCAAAAATTAAAGAAATTAGTTAGGGAAGTGGATTGGACTGAAGAACTTACGGATCTAAAGGTAGAGGAGGCCTGGGATTACTTTAAATCAAAACTGCAGAAGCTATCGGAAGCCTGTATCCCAAGAAAGGGGAAAAAATTCATAGGAAGGAGTTGTAGACCAAGCTGGATGAGCAAGCATCTTAGAGAGGTGATTATAAAGAAGCAGAAAGCATACAGGGAGTGGAAGATGGGAGGGATCAGCAAGGAAAGCTACCTAATTGAGGTCAGAAGATGTAGGGATAAAGTGAGAGAGGCTAAAAGTCGAGTAGAGTTGGACAATGCAAAGGGAATTAAAACCAATAGTAAAAGGTTCTATAGCCATATAAATAAGAAGAAAACTAAGAAGGAAGAAGTGGGGCCGCTTAACACTGAGGATGGAGCGGAGGTTAAAGATAATCTAGGCATGGCCCAATATCTAAACAAATACTTTGCCTCAGTCTTTAATAAGGCTAAAGAGGATCTTTGGGATAATGGTAGCATGACAAATGGGAAGGAGGATATAGAGGTAGATATTACCATATCAGAGGTAGAAGCGAAACTGAAACAGCTTAATGGGACTAAATTGGGGGGCCCAGATAATCTTCATCCAAGAATATTAAAGGAATTGGCACCTGAAATTGCAAGCCCATTAGCAAGAATTTTTAATGAATCTGTAAACTCAGGAATAGTACTGAATGATTGGAGAATTGCTAATATAGTTCCTATTTTTAAGAAAGGAAAAAAAAAGTGATCCGGGTAACTACAGGCCAGTTAGTTTGACATCTGTAGTATGCAAGGTCCTGCAAAAAATTTTGAAGGAGAAATTAGTTAAGGACATTGAAGTCAATGGTAAATGGGACAAAATACAACATGGTTTTACAAAAGGTAGATCGTGCCAAACCAATCTAATCTCCTTTTTTGAAAAAGTAACAGATTTTTTAGATAAAGGAAATGCAGTGGATCTAATTTACCTAGATTTCAGTAAGGCATTTGATACCGTGCCACATGGGGAATTATTAGTTAAATTGGAGAAGATGGGGATCAATATGAACATCAGAAGGTGGATAAGGAATTGGTTAAAGGGGAGACTGCAACGGGTCCTACTGAAAGGCGAACTGTCAGGTTGGAGGGAGGTTACCAGTGGAGTTCCTCAGGGATCGGTTTTGGGACCAATCTTATTTAATCTTTTTGTTACTGACCTTGGCACAAAAAGTGGGAGTGTGCTAATAAAGTTTGCAGATGATAAGACCTGGTGAGACCTCACCTAGAATACTGTGTGCAGTTCTGGTCTCCCATGTTTAAAAAGGATGAATTCAAACTGGAGCAGGTACAGAGAAGGGCTACTAGGATGATCCGAGGAATGGAAAACTTGTCTTATGAAAGGAGACTTAAGGAGCTGGGCTTGTTTAGCCTAACTAAAAGAAGGTTGAGGGGAGATATGATTGCTCTCTATAAATATATCAGAGGGATAAATATAGGAGAGGGAGAGGAATTATTTAAGCTCAGCACCAATGTGGACACAAGAACAAATGGGTATAAACTGGCCACCAGGAAGTTTAGACTTGAATCAGACGAAGGTTTTTAACCATCAGAGGAGTGAAGTTTTGGAATAACCTTCCAAGGGAAGCAGTGGGGGCAAAAGATCTATTTGGTTTTAAGATTCTACTCGATAAGTTTATGGAGGAGATGGTATGATGGGATAATGGGATTTTGGTAAGTAATTGATCTTTAAATATTCAGGGTAAATAGGCCAAATCCCCTGAGATGGGATATTAGATGGATGGGATCTGATTTACTATAGAAAACTCTTTCCTGGGTATCTGGCTGGTGAATCTTGCCCATGTGCTCAGGGTTTGGCTGATTGCCATGTTTGGGGTCGGGAGGGAGTTTTCCTCCAGGGCAGATTGGAGAGGCCCTGGAGGTTTTTTTTGCCTTCCTCTGTAGCATGGGGCATGGTTGACTGGAGGGAGGCTTCTCTGCTCCTTGAAGTTTTGAACCATGATTTGAGGACTTCAATAGCTCAGACATGGGTGAGGTTTTCATAGGAGTGGGTGGGTGACATTCTGTGGCCTGCGCTGTGCAGGAGGTCGGACTAGATGATCAGAGTGGTCCCTTCTGACCTTAGTATCTATGAATCTAAAAGATCGAGAAGACAATAAGGAGGAACAAGACAGATGTATATAAAATAATGACTTGCTAGAGAAGGTAGCTAGGGCGAACAGAAGTTCCCTGGCTCATAACACAGGAGCAAGTGAATGGCCAATGAACATGAAAGACGGGCATTTCAAAACAACGATGAAAGGAAAAACTTTCCCCCACGCTGTGTGGTGGTGGAACTCACTGCCACAGGAAGGTGCTGAGGCCCAGAATGGAGGGATTAGCTGTGTAGCTGGATCACAAGAATATCCTGAGTTAACATAATTAACGGCAAGTGTTGTGGAAGGGATATTATTAAACCTCCTGCTTCAGGGCTTAAAGCAATTAGAGACCAGGGTGAAACCTAATGGGGGAGGCAGATTATTCCACATCTGGGCAAGGCCTGACTCAGGAACACCTGGAATGTCAAGGGTACATCAACAAAAGACCCACGGCGCGGCTGAAGCTGGCCCAGGTCAGTTTGCTCAGAGGGGGATGATCCCCCTGCAGTTACTTACACCAAGGCTGGATTTGGCCCATTACAACTAGAGCTGTTTTTTACGGGAGAAGAAATAGGATCAGAATTAATTGACTAACCATAGGAATCATCTCTCAGTTAATCCATGTGGGGTGTGTGAGTGGGGGGGTTGATTTTGCTAGGGAAACCACATGGGAACAGCTCTCCCATTGGTCTCTGTCAGGATAACACATGCGGGGTGGGGCACCTTTTTTATATTGGACCACTGACCAACTGAAAAAAATCAATGGCAGGTCACACACGGTCAAGTCACCTTCCCAGGAGGGTGCCAAGACTTGGGGCTTCCCACTCACAGCGGGGAGAGCCAGCACGCCCCAGAGGGTGAGTTGAATGTGTGTGGCCTGCGGGCTGGATGAAAAATGAGCAAGGGAGTGGAGCTGGCCCGCAGGCTGTAGGTTCCCTACCCCTGGGTTAAGGAAGCTCACTAGTGGCTGAACACAAGATTGTTCCTCTTGCTCTCGCTCCCGCTCCTTGACAACGCACGCGTGAGCCAAACTCTGCCTTGCTAGCAAGGGGCAAGCAGATGGCGGACTATAACACGAGATGGGCACTGGCCTAATGGGGGCAGCGAACAGGTTCCCCACCACAGCAGGAGGGGGTTCTTGCTCCAGCCAAATTGCACTCATCATCCTGTCCATTGGCAAATGTGGGGTCTGATGCAAGTCACGGCCCCAAAACAAGGAACACAAGGCTGTTCCCTCGTCAAGGAGCTGGGCATGCTTTTGGGATTGGACTGCATTCTTACCCCATGCATAGTGGTTGTGACGCTCAGAGTCCATGGTGACAGGCATTGCACGGACACAGCGTGGGACAACCCCTCCCTCCACAAGCGTGCAGTCAAAATAGACAAAAGATGGTTTATTCTCCCCATTTTTACAGAACTAAGGCCAAGAGCTGACTTGCTGAAGGTCAGAAGGGGATCGGTGGCAGAACCAGGCTCTGAACCCAGCTCTCCAGGGTCTTAGCCACACAACCAGCTTCTTCAATAATATGCTCTTAAGGGGTGAGTTTTTGAACACAGTTAAGTCAAGTCGAAGGGATTAATACTCGTACCTCCATGTAGAGCCCCATCAGCTGCCTGCGTGGATCACGGTGCGGGGCTTGGACCATCGTCTCCGTGAGATTGGGAATATTTGGCCCTGGCATTCCCCTGCCCCAGTATTAATCCACTATAGAAGCAGCGTGGTTGCTCCTAGCTCTGAATTTCAGGCCTCACTCGGTTAAACGGAGGAAAACAAAAGACAACCCAATGCCCCCAGAACAGGACATGCACAATAAACCGCATGTCTCCATTTTAAAAATCACGTGCAACCCAGCAGTGACGGGGCTCCCTGCTCAGAGCGCTGGCATCCAAACACCACACATCTCCCCGTCGCCAACGTACTGCGGCCCAGCGACGCGGCTGCTCCGTGGGCACCTGGCTGGGGAGAGGAGCCATGCTTCAGCATCACCTGCCTCTCACCCACCACCGCAGCTCTGCGGAGAGAGGTGCCACCTCGGAATGATTCTGGGGGCTCAGAGAGGGGCTCTCCCTTCCTCCTGCCACCCCCTCCCCGTGCCTGGTGTCTCCTGCACCCTTCTCCAGCCACCACGCTCTGGGGCTCATTCTGATCACACACCAGGATGAAGCAGGGTCTGACTCCATTGGGGACACTGGTGTAAGTGAGAGAAGAATCAGGCCTTCTGTTCCTCTCTCCATCCCATCTCCGTCCTCTCTTTCCTCCTCCCACACCGTCTCCCTATACAGCAGGCTCCTCTGTAAATCAGGATACGAACAGCCCCCCGCCCCCATACACAGTGTCATTGCTCAGAGCACCCTCACAGCAGAGCATGTCCCAGCTTTCCCTGCCCCCTTCTGTGTCTGAAGGGGGGGAGGGGGCGCAGAGATGGGTCTAATCACTACTCTCTCCCACAAGCCACACTTGCTCTTTCCTATGTCCCCTCCCCCATGCTCTGAGCCAGGCTGCCACGCGTCAGGAGCCCCCTGCCACATGCCCGCCAGAGTCCCCAGCCACTGCCCAGCCGGGGATTAGCAGATGCAGGGAATATCAGGCGGGAGGCGTAACAGAATTATCCAGCATCTTTGGCCGAATGCTGTCAGCTAGACCTCAAAACAAGCCCTGGGAGCCCAGCAGATAAGCCCCGGGGGGAAAAGGCACCAGACGCTATTGTCAATGTTGAGCACAAACCAAGCGACGGGAGAGCAGCTAGAAGAATGCTTTGGGAAGCTCCTAGGACAACATTTTCAAAAGCCACCCTTGGGATTTCAGGTGCTAACTTCCCATCAGCTTCCAACAGGATGTGACCAGGCAGATTTTCGGCACCTTAGAAAACTTCAGACCGAATGTAGAGCCCCATGCACCAGGCCTTCACCGGGATACGGCTATCTCAGACTTCTGGGGCCCATGTTCAGTAATATTAGACAGGAGTAAAGCAATCCACCGAGTCACAATCTTTGGCCCTTTTACAGCAAGTCCCATCCCAGGATCTCAAAGCACATCACAAATAAATAACAGTGATAATACCCAGTTCTGGTATAGAGCTTTTCATCCAGAGAGCTGGAAGTGCTTTGCAAAGGAGGTCAGAATTAGCCTCGTTGTACAGATGGGGAAACTGAGGCACAGAAAGGGGCAGTGACTTGGCCAAGAAGCCTGTGGCAAAGCCAGAACACACCCAGATCGCCTCAGCCCCATGCCAGTGCTTTAGCAACTATGCCACACAACTAATAAATAGCTTGCAAGTTAGGGAAACATCACCAGTCCCTATTACACAGCTGGGGAAAGTGAGGCCTGGTGAGAGAAAGTGATGTACCAAAGAAAAATCACACAGCGAGTCAATGGCAGAGCCACGATTCCCCCGATGCCCAGTCCCTGGGCTTCCATCACTGTACGGTCCTAAATCTGACCCATCTATTCAGTGATAAGGCTTTCACAGTCACCTCTGAATGAGGGAAATTAATCTGGTGCCTGATCCAGCAGCAGATTGTAACCAAAAGGAAACTACTTCCGATCGGGTCAGATCCGCAGCTGGCATAAATCAGCGGAGCTCCATCAATGGAGTCCACAGTGTCTATACCAGCTTAGGATCTGGACCATCATTTAGTGTAGTGAGTCTATGAAAAAACGCCAGCAAAAGAATTTGGCCAGCCCTCATTTTCACTGGAAAGCTACTGGCCAAAGGACCAGATTCTGATCTCGGTATAACTGGTATAAGCGTGGCTTAGGTCAGTGGATTTACACCAGCATCCCTGACAATAGTATCTGGGCTAAATCTGAGCCAGAATTTTTTTTTAAACACATGAAACAAAGAAAAAAGAAAAAGCAGGTACTATACAGTGACCCTATAGATATGGGGGTCGTTAATGATCTGGAGGATGGCATGGATTGCACCCTCAGCAAGTTTGCAGATGACACTAAACTGGGAGGAGCGGTAGATACACTGGAGGGTAGGGATAGGATACAGAGGGCCCTAGACAAATTAGAGGATTGGGCCAAAAGAAATCTAATGAGGTTCAACAAGGACAAGTGCAGAGTCCTGCACTTAGGATGGAAGAATCCCATGCACCGCTACAGACTAGGGACCAACTGGCTAAGCAGCAGTTCTGCAGAAAAGGACCTGGGGGTTACAGAGGACGAGAAGCTAGATATGAGTCAACAGTGTGCCCTTGTTGCCAAGGCTAATGGCATTTTGGGCTATATAAGCAAGGGCATTGCCAGCAGATTGAGGGATGTGATCGTTCCCCTCTATTCAGCATTGGTGAGGCCTCATCTGGAGTACTGTGTCCAGTTTTCAGCCCCACACTACAAGAAGGATGTGGACAAATTGGAGAGAGTCCAGTGGAGGGCAACAAAAATGATTAGGGGGCTGGAACACATGACTTATGAGAAGAGGCTGAGGGAACTGGGATTGTTTAGTCTGCAGAAGAGAAGAATGAGGGGGGGTTTGATTGCTACTTTCAACTCCCTGAAGGGGGGTTCCAAAAAGGATGGATCTAGACTGTACTCAGTGGTGGCAGATGACAGAACAAGGAGTAATGGTCTCAAGTTGCAGTGCGGGAGGTTAAGTTGGATATTAGGAAAAACTTGTTCACTAGAAGGGTGGTGAAGCACTGGAATGGGTTACCTAGGGAGGTGGTGGAATCTCCTTCCTTTGAGGTTTTTAAGGTCAGGCTTGACAAAGCCCTGGCTGGGATGATTTAGTTGGGGATTGGTCCTGCTTTGAGCCCGGGGTTGGACTAGATGACCTCTTAAGATCCCTTCCAACCCTGATATTCTATGGAACCTAACAGACTCCTTTAAACCAGCAAAGCCGGGAGCAGGGAGGGCTTGATCCAGTTTTCAAATGAGCCTGAGTCTGATCTCTTACAGTTGCAAGCCCTGGGAGTCACTTTGTCTTCAAAAGAGTTACAGCAGCAAACAGCCAGCCTGAGATCAGAGTCAGGCCCCTTGACTTGGCATCAGCGTGACAGCAGAATTAGCCCCAGCGAGTTTCTGTAAGAGGCACCATCTGCAGCTACAGCTAGTCAGAGCTGGGTGCAGCAGGGCTGGGCCACAATGGAGCCATTTGCAGTTCCCTGATCCTGGGGCTTGTTCCACACCACCCCCATTCCCAGAATCATTTGGAGCAGCCTTGAGGCGGCTTTAAATGACACCCTCTGACCATGATGCTGAAAGCTCAAGGATTGCCAGGGGGCATCACACCCACAACATGTCCCCTGGTCCTGGGGCAAGCAGCAGGGTAGCTTTGATATAGCCATTAGCTATCCCAGTACAAAAAGAAAAGGAGTACTTATGGCATCTTAGAGACTAACAAATTTATTTGAGCATAAGCTTTCGTGAGCTTCACTTCATCGGATGCATTCGGTGGAATCCGATGAAGTGAACTGTAGCTCACGAAAGCTTATGCTCTAATAAATTTTTAGTCTCTAAGGTGCCACAAGTCATCCTTTTCTTTTTGCGAATACAGACTAACATGGCTGCTACTCTGAAACCTATCCCAGTACAATGTAACTCAGGGATTCCCCCATGCTGGGGGCAGTCCCCAGCCAGTCAGTTACTCTGGCTTTCCAGCCCTTTTGTGCCACTGGAGCAGGACAGCAGATCTGATGTCTGATGTGCTCTGTAGCTTATACCAAGATCTACATTCTCCAAGCATGCTAAATGTCCTTCAGATGAGACTTAATATTATAGATCATGTTGTTTTGCTTTTCCAACCTGCTTAGCTATTTCCATTAAATGAAGGAGTATTTGAGGATGATAAAAGATAATTAAGTGCTGAAAATGTAGCCATTCATTCAGCAGGGAGAGAATAAAAGAAAGAAGAGGCCAAGCCATTTCCTGATTACCGCCTGCTAGTTTGCATCTTTTTTGTCTGCTGAATTGGTTGGGGATGTAGTAATTGCCTGTAGATTCTTCAGAGTCGTCTGTAACAGTCTGCAGAGAGCCAATAAAATGTTAATGGGGAAAAAACAGGAGGAGATGGGGACTGGATGGCTCAGGCAATAGGATATGGCCCTTTGCGCCGAGGCCATGGATTTGACTCCAGCCTAGATCAGCAGGGAGCGAAAGCTATTACCATCTGATAACTCTTTGCCCCTATGGAAAAAAGTCCTATAGAATTGGATAGGGAGGAAATCAATGGGCTTCTATAGAGGTTTAATAGGGACTTCCAGAAGAGATTTTAAAAGCCTGTAGAACTAAATAAGGAACGAGAGCGCATCTCCAGGGTTTTGGAACCCTCTTATAGGATCCTGTTGCATGGATAGAATTCTCTGTTCAATTCTAATAGGGCTGGGTCAAAAGCCCTAGGCTCTCCCTTTCTATTCAGTTCTATAGTGCCTTCCTATGCGGCCATTGATCTGAGTGAGGGAAGGTGGACGAGGTTGAGTAGGGCAGTGGTTCTCAAATTGTGGGTCGGAACCTCATTTTAATGGGGTCCCCAGGGCTGGCTTAGACTTGCTAGGGCCTGGGACGGAAGCCTGGGAACCTCAGGCCTGGGAGCAGGGCTTAGGTTACCAGCCCCCTGGCTGGGGCTAAAACCCTTGGGCTTTGGACCCCCCACCTGGGGCAGCGGGGCGTGGGTGAGCTAAGGCTTCGGTCCCTGCTTCTGGGGTCTTATAGGTAATTTTTATTGTCAGAAGGGGGTCTCAATGCAATGAAGTTTGAAAACCCCTGGAGTAGAGTGTGGTGTGGATAGGTCCCCTTGGCACAATTTGCCCTCTGACAGCAGCTCAGAAGAGACCGCATGGATCAAAGCAGCATCTAACTGGGGCTCAGGAAATCCGGGCTCAGTTCCCAGCTCTGCCACAGATTCCTTAGGTGACCCTTGGCAAGCCACTTAATTTCTCTGCCCCTCTGTAAGACAGGGGTGAGAACCCTTCCTTGGTCCAGCTTGCTTGTTCAGAGCGCAAGCTTTCTCCAGGCAGGGCCAGTGTCTCTCTATGCACAGCACAACAGAGTCCTAAACTCTGCTGGACCCTCAAGATGCTACTGGAATCCAAGCAGGGGGGTCTGCAGCTCAGAGGAGAGGTACGCTGGTGTGGGGAAGGGGGCAACGCTTGTACTGCTGCTGGGTCTGGCACAGGGACAGCACTCTGGAGAGGCAATCCCGCCATCAGCAGCCGAACGCTCAGGTTGATCTCTTATGCCTGGTGATTGGATTCTGTCACTCTACTCAGCCCCCGGCCCCTCCCCTGCAGCCCCAGCTCACCGCGTCGCTGGTGCAATGCTCTGGGCGGCGGGGCTGTGATCTCCTGCTGGGCAGCGCAGCTGCAGAGCCGTGGCTTGACCCGTGCTCTGTGCTGTGAGGTGATGTAGCTGGCTCCAGCCGGGCGGCGCAGCGGCCTGTCCTGGTGCTCCGGGCAGCAGGTAAGGGGACAGGGAAGTTTGGGGTGGTGATCAGGGGGTGGGGGTGTGGATAGGGGACGGGGCAGTCAGAGGGCAGGGAGAAGGAAGGAGAAGGGGGGTTGGATGGGGTGGCGGGGGTCTGGGGCAGAGAGTGTGGATAGGGGGCGGAGCAGTCAGGAAGGAGAGGGAGGTTGGATAGGGCCGGCGGGGAGCAGTGGATGGGGCCAGGCCATGCCTGGCTGTTTGCGGAGGCACAGCCTCCCCTAACCAGCCCTCCATATAAATTTTGGAAACCCAATGTGGTCCTCAGGCCAAAAAGTTTGCCCACCCCTGGCTTAACACCTTAGTTCAGTCACCGAACCTTTCCAAACACCAGCCATCCAGGCCTAGACCTCTACCGCACGGTTTGGCAGAGGTGTAGGTCTGTGCCCGTGTCACAAATGGCCGATGCAGACACAGCGTCTGTCAGTCAGCGGGAATCAAACCCAGGGCCTTCAGCCGTCAACGCGCAAGCCTCTGGCGCTACAGCTGAAGGAGAACTCGGCGAGCAGAGAAAGCGGCAAGGAGTAGTTACTGGGATCAGCTACTTGAGGGAGACAGGGTCCCATACAGGTTTCTAGGGCCTGGGTTATCGTTCAGCCAGCGGGCCACAAACAGGAGATGGGGGCCCAATCCCCCTTTCGTTGTAGCTAGATGCTGTCCGGGATTTGTTTTCCGAGACCCACTGGTCTGGGTCATGATAGGATATTACACATGGCTTAGGAGTCTGATAAGGGGACACAGAGCCTTTCACTCCCCCAGCCTGGATGGTAGCAAAGGCAAATTGTCTCCGTATTTGCTGAGTACCCAACAGAACCAGGAGATGGAGACCCATTGCCCTGAAGCGCTTACCATCTGAGACAGACAAAGGAGACGGGCTGCGCTGTTGACTCCCCCCTTGAAGAGGGCCCTCAGGAAGGATGTGAATGAGAAGTAGGTAGTGTCTTGACAAACCAAGCGTGGGAGAGCCTCCCATTCAAGCTGTCAAAGCTGATGGTGGTTGAGTGGCCCATAGAGAGGATTCGTGGTCTCGCTCCAGCCCCTAGAGGATCCACAAGCCCTTATGAACCCCACCTCTGGCCAGTGCCAGGCCAAAACACCCCATCACAAGGTGCAATAAAGTTGATTTTTATGAACTGGAAATGGCTTCCAGTGTCCAGCTCTGAATAGCTACAAGGCATTAAAGAGAAAAAAGTTTGTTTATAGAGCTACAGTCACGCTGACAGTCCAGGCTAGACCTGCTCCGAGAAGATGCCCTTTGTTTTCAGCCACATTAATGTCACGACTTTACTTCTGTGGTAACCTCTAAGGATGCCAATCAGGGAGCATGCTAGACCCTGTCCACCTACACAAAAACATCCCCTGCCTCACTGTTTATTCCCCACCACAGAGGTGGTGAACCACAGCATCCATGTCGTCAGCTAAGCAGGTTCTGCTCCAGGTCCCTTTCCCCTGAACCCATCAGCAGCCCCTCAGTCATTGGCCAGAGGGGTTTGCGGATGAGCAGAGACATGATTTGATCCCAATCCATCCCACAGATAACAGCCACTGCCTCCGAGGGCTAAAATCCCAAGCAGCCCGAACGCTGCTCTGAAGCTTTGTCTAAGAAAAGGCTTTGGGATTCCGGCCACGTAGAGTTACAAATTAAATCTCTGGGAAGAAGATTCAGTCATCAGCTTTTTTTCCAGCAGCATCTATCGCCAAGACACTGTACAATTAACAGACTCCGTTCTCGAGGAACCGGGAGCGGGACCAGAAGGTCACTGCCGCCTGAGAACACCCTCCTTTGGATGCGTTTTAATCTCAGCGATCGCAGGGAAACAATAAAATG
Organism: Dermochelys coriacea; assembly: GCF_009764565.3. NCBI lineage: Eukaryota > Metazoa > Chordata > Testudines > Dermochelyidae > Dermochelys > Dermochelys coriacea. The sequence goes on from NC_050084.1 coordinate 19,929,230, forward strand.
CTTTAAATGGAATTGGTCTTTAGAGCAAGGCTGATAGCAACATACACACACATCCCCAACAATTGGATGCTGCTTATGCAAACGAAAAGCATGGAGGGGGGGAAGAGAAGTCACCATGAGGATGAAAGAGACATCGGTCATAGATTCATTGAAACAATCTCACACAAAACACCCACAGCCCTTCTATTCTAGGTAGGTTTTTATGCAGAGTTCCTCACCCTAGTATCTGAGCGCCTTCCAGTCGTGCATTCAGCAACATGCCTATACATCTGACACGTTTGTTCTCTCATTCTCTCCCCAGAGGGAGAAGCACACAGAGTGGAGTCACTTGTTTTCTTGGGGTTGTTACAGAACAGTGGATGTATTTATGTATCTGCGTTAGAGAAGGCAAGGTCAGAGAAGCTCAAATAAATTTGTTAGTCTCTAAGGTGCCACAAGTACTCCTTTTCTTTTTGCGAATACAGACTAACACGGCTGCTACTCTGAAACCCCTTGTGCTTGGAGCAGAAATTGCTGAGGTTTGTGATGGTCCATTGAATCATAGAAAATTAGGTTTGGAAAAGACCTCAGGAGGTTATCTAGTCCAACCCCCGGCTCAAAGCAGGACCAACCCCAACTAAATCATCCCAGCCAGGGCTGTGTCAATCCAGGTCTTAAAAATCTCTAAGGAAGGAGATTCCACCCCCTCCCTAGGTAACTCATGCCAGTGCTTCACCACCCTCCTAATGAAACAGTGTTTCCTAATATCCAACCTAGACCTCCCCCACTGCAACTTGAGACCATTGCTCCTTGTTCTGTCAGCTGCCACCACGGAGAACAGCTGAGCTCCATCCTCTTTATAACCCCCCCTCAGGTAGTTGAAGGCTGCTATCAAATCCCCCCCTAACTCTTCTCTTCTACAGACTAAATATCCCCAGTTCCCTCAGCCTCCTCATAAGTCATGTGCCCCAGCCCTCAAACATTTTCATTGCCCTCCATTGGCCTCTCTCCAATTTGTCCATATCCCTTCTGTAGTGGGGGGACCAAAATTGGACACAGTACTCCAGATGTGGCCTCACCAATGCTGAATGATCACATCCCTCGATCTGCTGGCAATGCCCCTACTTCTACAGCCCAAAATGACATTAGCCTTCTTGGTAACAAGGACACACTGTTGACTCGTATCCAGCTTCTCATCCACCATAACCCCTAGGTCTTTTCTGCAGAACTGCTGCCTAGCCTAGTCTAGTCTGTAGCGGTGCATGGGATTCTTCCGTCCTAAGTGCAGGACTCTGCACTTTTCCTTGTTGAACCTCATCAGATTTCTTTTGGCCCAATCCTCCAATTTGTCTAGGTCACTCTGGACCCTATCTACCACTCCTCCCATCTTAGTGTCATCTGTGAACTTGCTGAGGATGCAATCCATCCCATCATCCAGATCATTAATGAAGATGTTGAACAAAACTGGCCCCAGGACCCACCCCTGGGGCACTCTGCTTGATACTGGCTGCCAACTAGATATCGAGTCGTTGATCACTACCCGTTGAGCCTTACAATCTAGCCATCTTTCTATCCACCTTTAATCCATTCATCCAATCCATACTTTAATTTGCTGGCAAGAATACAGTGGGAGACCATATCAAAAGCTTTGCTAAAGTCAAGATATAGCACATCCACTGCTTTCCCCATATCCACAGAGCTAGTTATCTCATCATAGAAGGCAGTCAGGTTGGTTAGGCATGACTTGCCCTTGGTGAATCCATGTTGACTGTTCCTGATCACCTTCCTTTCCTCTAAGTGCTTCAAAATGGATTTGTTGAGGACCGGCTCCATGATTTTTTCCAGGGACTGAGGTGAGGCTGACCGGTCTGTAGTTCCCTGGATTTTCCTTCTTCCCTTTCTTAAAGATGGGCACTATTATATTTGCCTTTTTCCAGTCACCACGAGGTTTCAAAGATAATGGCCAATGGCTCTGCAATTATGTCTGCCAACTCCCTCAGCACCCTCGGATGCATTAGATCCGGCCCCATGGACTTGTGCATGTCCAGCTTTTCTAAATAGTCCTTAACCTGTTCTTTCTCCACAGAGGGCTGCTCACCTCCTCCCCATACTATGCTGCCCAGTGCAGCAGTCTGGGAGCTGACCTTGTCTGTGAAGGTGAGGCAAAAAAGCATTGAGTACTTCAGCTTTTTCCACATCATTTGTCACTAGGTTGTCTCCCCCATTCAGTAAGGAGCCCACACTTTCCCTGACCACCTTGTTGCTAACATACCTGTAGAAACCCTTCTTGTTACACTTCACATCCCTTGCTAGCTGCAACTTCAGTCGTGCTTTGGCCTTCCTGATTTACACTCCTGCATACTCAAGCAATATTTTTATACTCCTCCTTAGTCATCTGTCCAAGTTTCCACTTCTTGTAAGCTTCCTTTTTGTGTTTAAGCTCCCTGAAGATTTCTCTGTTAAGCCAAGCTGGTTGCCTGCCATATTTGCTATTCTTTCTGCACATTGGGATGTTTTGTTCCTGCACCCTCAATAAGGCTTCATTAAAATACAGCCAGCTCTCCTGGACTCTCTTCCCCCTCATATTAGCCTCTCAGGGGATCCTGCCCATCAGTTCCCTGAGGGAGTCAAAGTTTGCTTTTCTGAAGTCCAGGTTCCGTATTCTACTGCTCTCCTTTCTTCCTTTTGTCAGGATCCTGAACTTGACCATCTCATGGTCACTGCTGCCCAGGTTGCCACCCACTTCTACTTCCCCTACCAAGTCTTCCCAGTTTGTGATCAGCAGGTCAAGAGAAGCATGGCCCTTAGTTGGTTCCTCCAGCACTAGCACCAGAAAGTTGGCCCCACACTCTCCAAAAACTTCCTGGATTGTCTGTGCACTGCTGGAAGAGCAATACAGCAGATGTCAGGGTGACTGAAGTCCCCCATGATAACCGGGGCCTGTGATCTGGAAACTTCTGTTAGTTATCTGAAGAAAGCCTTAGTTCCTGGCAGAGTTCACGTCACGGTTCTGTCTTCTGTATGGACATGCTTATTGTTGAGAGTTCCATTGTGCCACAAAAGCAAAGCTGTTGCCCATGGTCTTCATCCCAGAGTTTCAGATGAACTTTGAGGTATCCTGGCCCCAGTTGAGTGCTTTGAGGAAGAGGACTGAGACATTGAACTAAGGACAAGCATGATGTGCTTACAGTAGCCGGTGTCACTGAGGAGACGCGCTGCAGTGTTCTGTGCTAGTCGGAAGGTCTTAAAAGCTGCAGGTTAAGGTATATTGCATTGCTGTAGTCCAGCAGAGAGGTGACACAGGCATGAATAACGGAGGCCAGGTCTTTGTCCACCACGATGGGATGGAGTCTCCTAGCCAACTGGAGGTGGTAGAAAACGTCACGTGCAGCCACGGTGGTGTGAGCTCAGCCTCAGCAAGGAATCCAAGAATACCTTAGATTCTGGACTGAACTAACCAATCGTGGAGATATATTTCCAACAAGAGGAGGCTACACCAGGGCTACAAACTCCTCAAAATGCGTTCAGCCAACTGTTCTTCCTCCAAGCACAGGGCCATCTTGGTGCTAGTGGTGTGGCCAGATGTGCGGGAGGATAGGTAGAGCAGGGTGACATCTGCCTACTGCTGGCACTTGAGTCCACATCATCTGACCAGTTCCCCCAGTAGATACATGTAGCTGAACATCCTGGCTGGGTCCGAGTCTTACAGAGCAGCTTCTGCAATACCACCTTCACTATATGCATGTGACTGGAGTTTGTCAGGTCCGTGAGTGTCTACAATGGATGCTGGCCCAATATATTTGTGAACAAAGTTGAGGATGGCAAGGAACATTTGAGTTCTGGATGCATGGAAAAGTGCCCTGCCTACTTTACTGTGTCCGAGCCCCATGGTCTGGAAACTTTCCAAGTTCAGATCCTGAGTTTGGGTTCCAGTCCACCACCCCATGGATGTGGAAGGCCCATTTGCTCTCCTGTGTAACTCCTTTGATGTCAATGGAGTTCAAAGCAAGGATGAATTTGGCCCATGCTTTAATGCTTCAGCACCTAGACCACAAGCTCCTATTGGAGCATATCCTCGGTTGGTGTCAATTGCCATAACTACACTGACTTCAGCCAAGCTATGCCAGTTTCAGTCAGCTGAGGAACTGGCCCACTGGCTTCAAACCAACTGAGGACCTGGCCCATTGGACTAATAAGTACCAGCAACTAAGCATCTCTTTGATGGGGGCACTGGAACAATAACAGTGCAACACCTTGGGTGTTGATTTCCTGCCGACTTGTGGAGTTACTCCAGATTTACAGCAGTCTAACTGAGATCAGAATCTGGCCCACAGGGTATCTGTCTGAATAAAGAATGAGTAAGAACATCATAATTCCACCCCAAGGATCTGTTGCTCAGAACCATGGAACAGCCACCACTTTGATTGGATGTCATGGGACCTGCAGGTGCTCAGTGCCTCTGAAAAAGTCAGGCCCTCTGTGCAGTTCCCACTCGTGTCTCTGAAGATGGGGATAGTGCTCTGATGCCTTGTGACACTGATGTCACTCCAGTGCTGGGAGAAGAGGACCAGCAGCCCTGCTGTCATGGCATCATCTAGGAGATGCAGGGATATTCATGGTGATTCAATAACCCTTGCTTGTGCAATGACCACTGTCGTGGAGATGCACCGGGGACCTCTAGAAGCAAAGCTATTGCTTGAACAAAAGCTCTCAGACTTGGGCTGTAACGGACTCAGATTGGCTGCGACCCATGTCCCAGTAGGTTACACTTGCAGTTTACAGCATAGCCATCTGGCTGTAGCATCTTGTTTTAGCAGAACTATGCAGGGATACTACTCATTGTAATACTCTGAAACTACTGCCCTCCCATTACACCAGGAATACACCAATTAAAACAGCCCTGGCTTGCCCCTGGTGTCTGGGCTAAGCACCCCTGCAATTACCCAGTGACCTGTTCAGCTTTATGTCTGATGCAGGCTCAGCCACAAGAAGTTAGAAGCAGCATCTCAGCAGAGGATACACCAGCCCTTGCAGACAAGAATCCAGACAAGCCTTTTGAACCATTCATCAAAGTGCTAACAGCAGTTCCAATTTAAAGGCAGGAGCAAGAACAATAAATATTAAGCAAAGCGATCATCCAGAGCCAGAGCATTTTAATAAATAAAAAGTTGCCTTAAAAAAAACAAACAAAAACCCTGTACCCCTCTTTAGAATAAAAGTCGCATCTGGCTGGCTGGTCAGCATCCAACTGGCTTCCTGCTGAGCTGATCCGGACATGCCAGATACCAGCCAAAAGCTCATGAGCCGTTGGAGTCAAGAAGGGTTTGGGTTCATTTGGAAAGACGTCAAATTACAATAGTTCATGCAGATGCCAGTGTGGTCCGGTGGCGAGAAGTCTCGACGGACAGTCAGGAGACTGGATTTGAGTCCCAGCTCCACCACTGACTTGCTGGGTGCCTATAGGCAGGTCACTTCCCCTCCCCGTGCCTCAGTTGCCACTGCTCTAAAATGGAGCCAACAATACCAGCCTCTTTTGCAAAGTGCCTTGAGATCTGCATCTACCCCATTATAATACAAAGGCAGCGGAGAGCCTGGGTGAAAGAATAGGTTAGGGGACCTCCTCCTGAACCCCAAATCTGCCCCTCCCAGCCTCAATCCAGCGTTTCTGCCCCCAGCTCCTCTGCAGCCCCATAGCCCCAATCCAGCCCCCCTGGCTCCCCCTCCAGTTCTGATCCAGACCCCACAGCTCTTCCTCCACCCTTCTTCAGTCCCGCCCTCACTCCCCAGGTCCTTTTAGCTCCCCTTCTGACCCCAACTTCCTTGATCCACCCCCAGCCCCATTTCAGACCCCCCCAAACCCTCCCCCAGTACCCCCCTCAGTCTGCTCCAACCCCCCCCACCCCGCTCCTCTCCATCCCTCCAGTTCTGCTCCAACCCCCTTCCCCCACCCCTCGGAAGCCCTGATTCAGCCCCCCCAGCTCTGCTCCCACTCCCCTTCCCTTCTCCCCTGCCCCCGCTCTGATCTAGCCTCCCAGCTCCCCCCCACCCACCCACGTACATTCACTCTCCCACCCCATGGAAAGTGGCCAACCTTGTGCTCCATCTCGGGGGTGGGGAAGCATGTCCTGCACATATCCCCTGTGCTGTGACCCCCCCATGCCTTCTCCATGCACCCTGCCCAGCTGCTCACACCCAGGGCCTGAGGTCAGCCCAGCCCAAGGCCCCCCGCCCCGGCCGCCATTCCAGCCACTGCCCCCACAGCCCCTCTGGCTGGGCCCCCACAACTTCCTGGGCCCTGGACAGGCTGCTCCGTTTCCACCATTGCAGTTATGCCATTGAATGCCAGTTAACTTCTGCAGCTTGCCCCAGCGGGCATCACCTTAGCAAACCCCCGGATGGGGAACAGCAAGTGGCGTTCTCAAGCGAGGCTCCTTTCTATTCCCGCCTCTTCCCAGGAAGGCAATCCGACCCCTCGCCAGTCTGTCCAGCTCCTTCATGGGGCACAGGAGAGGCCTATCTCCCTACTGCTACTCGGGACGGCCGTGCCAATTCAAACACCCCTGGGGTCAGAGAGTGACCCCTCTGAGGATGGGGAAATGCACCACAACAAACACACAACATTCACAAACGCTCCCCAACTCCAGGGGAACCATCCGAGCTGATGGGCGCCCAGCTAGTGCAGGGGTGAACAGCACTGCAGCCCTGGTCCTGGAGCCCTTTTGTTCTCCAGTGGTGAAGTTGGGTCTGGGGTTTCGATGCTCATGGCCCGGAGGCCAAGGAATTGGCCAGACCTAGCACTGCACGAGCTGACTGTTAACGGGGACCCCCGTTGGATGGAACTGGGGGCGGGCTAGCCAGGGTAGAGTCTACTGATAGCGAAGGAACAGTGAAAATGAACACAGCTCTCCGTCTTTGAAAAACACTCTCTCCTAGGAGAGGCCTGGTAACAGATAGCATTGGACTTGGTACGGCACGACAGTCATATTGAAAAAACTAGACCAGGGATTCTCAAATGTCATTGCCCCGTGACCCCTTTCTGACAACAAAATTACTACACGACCCCAGGTGGGGAGGGGGGAAAGGAACAAAGCCGGAACCTGCCCAAGCCTGAATGCCTTGGGGGAGAGGACCAAAAGCTGAACCCCAAGGGCTTCAGCCCCAGACCTGAGCTCCGCCCCCCCCCCCAGGGCTAAGCCTTTGGCCCCAGACGGTGGAGCGTGGGCTTTGGCCCTGGGCTTCAACAAGTCTAATGCCAGCCCTGTTGACCCCTTAAAACAGGGTCGCGACTCATTTTGGGGTCCCGACCCATCGTTTGAGAACCGCTGAACTAGAGCAAATCTAAAATGAACATGGGCCCACGCTAAATGGATTAACAGCTGGCTGACAGGTCTCCAAATGTATTTGTAAAAGGGACTCCCCAACGAACGGGTGTGTTTCTAGTGGGGCCCTGCAGGGGTCGGTTCTTGGTCCTGTGCTATTGAATATTTTTATCAATGACCGGGAAGAAAAACAACCACCACCAGTAAAGTTTGCAGCAGACACAAAGATTGGGGGACCAGTAAAGAATGAAGTGGACTAGTCCCTGATTAAGAGTGATCCGGCTCGCTTGGTAAGCTGGGGCACAAGCAAACATGTATTTTTAATATTGCTAAATGTAAACTAGAACAAAAACCACAGTCCATACTTACAGAACGGAGGTTTGATCCTAGGGAAGCAAGGACTGAAAAAGATTTGGGGACTGTAGGGGATCATCTGCTGAACAGGAGTGCCCAGTGTGACACCATGGCCAAAAGAGCTAATGAGATCGATCTCTCTCTCTTTCTCTCAAGGAGGAGGAGTAGACAGGCTATGTGACCTCTGTCTTTGGCACCGGTGGAACCAATGCTGGGAATATTGTGGCCAGTTCTGGTACCCACAGCTCCAAAAGGACACTGGTATATCCAAGAGGGTCAGAGAAGAGACACAAGAATGATGAAAGGATTAGAAAGCCTCCCTTATGACTGTTAAGCTGAACAGCTAGACTCAAGGAGTTCAAAGAGGTGGTTAAGGGGTGATTTGATCACAGTACCTACATGGGGAACAAATATTTAATAATTGGCTCCTCAATCTAGCCGAGAAAGGTTGAACACAAACCAGTGGCTAGAAGCTGAAGCAAGACAAATTCAGAGTGGAAACAAGGCTACATTTTTAATGGTGAGAGTAATTAACTATTGCAGCAACTTACCAAGGGTCGTAGTAGATTCTCCAGTCTGAATTTTTAAAAATCAAGATGGGGGGCGGGTCACAGCACCAGGGCTGTTTTTCGGCAAGCTGTGCTCCAAGAACTATCATGGGGCAGTTGTCTGGCCTGTGTTGTACAGGCGGTAAGACTAGGTTATCACGGTGGTCCCCTTCTGGCCTGGGAATCTATGGATCTAGGAGCTGCTTGGAATAGACTCGGTTCGAATTGGCCTGGCTGATGAGAACAAGAGGAAGGTTGAGCTCCCTCAGCAGTGTGTCATTTCCCGAAGTCCAGGCTCAAATCCTGATCATGAGGACTGCCGAGAACAGGAATTAGGGGTCATATTAGAGACGTCCCGACTGACCACTTCATCTGCATCCCCACACCCAGAAGAGCATGGCTAGCCACCTGGACTCTGGCAATGCCCAGGCCTGGGATATCAGGTATGCTACAGCTCAGGATTGGCAGATTGTGGGGGGTGGACTGGGAACCCCATCCCTAGAATTAGCCTAAAACATTTAAGGGGTTAAGAAGAGACCACATCTGCCTTCTCTGGAAACAGCTGGTGCTGCCGTCTGTTGGGGACAGGCCTTGGGATGGACCTTGGTTCTGAGCCAACAAGTCAATTCCTCTGTCCCTAGAACAGCTTGGGGCACTCTAAGCACAATAGCAGAAATGGGGCGGGGGGCTCCTTCAGGTTCACGTGCCAGGCTACGCGTGAGGCTCCCTGCCTAGGATACCCGGGGATGGGAGGCTGCTTTGGCAGAGGGCAGCCTGCCCAGAGTTTTAACTCTCTGGATTCGCCGCCCTCAGCCCCTGGGCATTCGAGGGATTTGGGAAAGAGGCTTGTTTCTGGAACACCTGCTCCTGCTGATAATCAGTCGTTGCAGCTGCACTAAGGGGATGCTTTGCTTCTCAACACAAAAGGCGGGAGCTTATAGCCCCGGTGTCCCTTAAGGAGCCAGTGCACCTCGTGTTTATAGCACGTAGCCAAGCCATTGCTGGATAGGTGAGGTGGGGGGGCAGTTTGGCTGCGGGCTGACTGTGGTGCAGGCTCCATTCCCTACCTATTTCCCTGCCTTTCTGTCTCTCACTCACAATTCAGCCCCTCTCGAGCCCAGTTGAGAGGGTCCAGATCTCGTCCTTCACAAGCAACACACCCGTTTTGCTCTCTGACTACCTCTTCACTTGGCCTGTTACGGGGTGTAGAAATTGCTTCTTGCAACACCGCTCCAGGCGGCTCCCTGCGGTAGAGGAGCCAAGCCAAGCGCTGCGTCTGCCCTGATCCCAGATCCAGAGGTGTCCATCAGCCTGGAGAGTTCAGGCGCCGGACGTCTCTGTTTACACATGACCCTCAAGGTAATTCTAGGAGGGTTAGACTGGACAAGACCATTGCAAAGCAGCTCAGTAAGAAACAGGGCCCACATTTCATACACAGTGTTTTGTTATATTTCCTGTGTTAGCCAAGTTCATGGAACTTGGTTACATGGGCGTTGTTTGCAGAACAAGTGCTCTGAGGCTGCTGATTTTTAAAATATTCCAGTAGGTCAGTGTACGTGGATAACCCTACAACAAACCAACCAGCACTTGCTGCCCAGTAAACCTACAACAAACCAGTGTTTACAGTCTACTGGTGCTGCGTAACCCTATAATAACAAACCAGCATGGGCCTGAGATGGAAGGGGCAAGTCAGTTACCCCCGTTGAACCTCAGTTTGACCAGCTGTAAAATGGGGATTAGAATTCCTACCCAACTTTGTAAAGCTTGGAGAACTCCAGATGAAAAGGATGAGCTGATAGTGTTATAACTAGGTTAGTTTTAAATGGGAGTTTTGGGGAGAGCTGAGAGATGTGCCAGAGAGCAACGTGCAGCAGAGGACGTTGCCCTAAGGGGAAGGATGGCCTAGTGGTTAGGGTAAGAGTCTGGCCATAAGAGACTTTGGTTCAATTCCCGGCCCCACCACAGACTCTAAGCATGAACTCAGATAAGCCACTTGATCTCTGTGCCTCAGTTTCCCATCTGTATAATGCAGTATTGCCTTGCTCTTCCCCACAGGGATGTTGTGGGGTGCTCAGATGCTATGGTAATTCGGGCTGTATAATTACCTTAATTAAATAAGTAGTGCTAGCCCAAGCAACGTTCCCTTTTCATAGATATTAAGGTCAGAAGGGACCATTCTGATCATCTAGTCCGACCGCATGCACAGCGCAGGCCACAGAATCTCACCCACCCACTCCTATGAAAAACCTCACCTATGTCTGAGCTATTGAAGTCCTTAAATCATGGTTTAAAGACTTCAAGGAGCAGAGAAGCCTCCCTCAAGTCAACCATGCCCCATGCTACAGAGGAAGGAAAAAAAAACCTCCAGGGTCTCTCCAATCTGCCCTGGAGGAAAATTCCTTCCCAACCCCAAATATGGCCATCAGCTAAACCCTGAGCATATGAGCAAGATTCACCAGCCAGATACTACAGAAAATTCTTTCCTGGGTAACTCAGATCCCATCCATCTAATATCCCATCTCAGAGGATTAGTCCTATTTACCCTGAATATTTAAAGATCAATTACTTACCAAAATCCCATTATCCCATCATACCATCTCCTCCATAAACTTATCAACTAGAATCTAAAAACCAGATAGATCTTTTGCCCCCACTGCTTCCCTTGGAAGGCTATTCCAAAACTTCACTCCTCTGATGGTTAAAAACCTTCGTCTGATTTCAAGTCTAAACTTCCTGGTGGCCAGTTTATACCCATTTGTTCTTGTGTCCACATTGGTGCTGAGCTTAAATAATTCCTCTCCCTCTCCTGTATTTATCCCTCTAATATATTTATAGAGAGCAATCATATCTCCCCTCAACCTTCTTTTAGTTAGGCTAAACAAGCCAAGCTCCTTAAGTCTCCTTTCATAAGACAAGTTTTCCATTCCTCGGATCATCCTAGTAGCCCTTGTCTGTACCTGCTCCAGTTTGAATTCATCCTTTTTGAACATGGGAGACCAGAACTGCACACAGTATTCCAGGTGAGGTCTCATCAGTGCCTTGTATAACGGTACTAAAACCTCCTTATCCCTACTGGAAATGCCTCTCCTGATGCATCCCAAAACCGCATTAGCTTTTTTCACAGCCATATCACATTGGCAGCTCATAATCATCCTATGATCAACCAATACTCCAAGGTCCTTCTCCTCTTCCGTTACTTCTAATTGATGCGTCCCCAACTTATAACTAAAATTCTTGTTATTAATCCCTAAATGAATAACCTTACACTTCTCACTATTAAATTTCATCCTATTACTATTACTCCAGTTTACAAGGTCATCCAGATCCTCCTGTATAATATCCCGATCCTTCTCTGAATTGGCAATACCTCCCAGCTTTGTATCATCTGCAAACTTTATTAGCACACTCCCACTTTTTGTGCCAAGGTCAGTAATAAAAAGATTAAATAAGATTGGTCCCAAAACCGATCCCTGAGGAACTCCACTGGTAACCTCCCTCCAACCTGACAGTTCGCCTTTCAGTAGGACCTGTTGCAGTCTCCCCTTTAACCAATTCCTTATCCACCTTCTGATGTTCATATTGATCCCCATCTTCTCCAATTTAACTAATAATTCCCCATGTGGCACAGTATCAAATGCCTTACTGAAATCTAGGTAAATTAGATCCATTGCATTTCCTTTGTCTAAAAAATCTGTTACTTTTTCAAAAAAGGAGATTAGGTTGGTTTGGCACAATCTACCTTTTGTAAAACCATGTTGTATTTTGTCCCATTTACCATTGACTTCAATGTCCTTAACTAATTTCTCCTTCAAAATTTTTTCCAGGACCTTGCATACTACAGATGTCAAACTAACTGGCCTGTAGTTACCCGGATCACTTTTTTTTCCTTTCTTAAAAATAGGAACTATATTAGCAATTCTCCAATCATTCGGTACTACTCCTGAGTTTACAGATTCATTAAAAATTCTTGCTAATGGGCTTGCAATTTCAGGTGCCAATTCCTTTAATATTCTTGGATGAAGATTATCTGGGCCCCCCAATTTAGTCCCATTAAGCTGTTTCAGTTTCGCTTCTACCTCAGATATGGTAATATCTACCTCCATATCCTCATTCCCATTTGTCATGCTACCATTATCCCTAAGATCCTCTTTAGCCTTATTAAAGACTGAGGCAAAGTATTTGTTTAGATATTGGGCCATGCCTAGATCATCTTTAACCTCCACTCCATCCTCAGTGTTTAGCGGCCCCACTTCTTCTTTCTTAGTTTTCTTCTTATTTATATGGCTATAGAACCTTTTACTATTGGTTTTAATTCCCTTTGCAAGGTCCAACTCTACTCGACTTTTAGCCTCTCTCACTTTATCCCTACATCTTCTGACCTCAATTAGGTAGCTTTCCTTGCTGATCCCTCCCATCTTCCACTCCCTGTATGCTTTCTGCTTCTTCTTAATCACCTCTCTAAGATGCTTGCTCATCCAGCTTGGTCTACAACTCCTTCCTATGAATTTTTTCCCCTTTCTTGGGATACAGGCTTCCGATAGCTTCTGCAGCTTTGATTTAAAGTAATCCCAGGCCTCCTCTACCTTTAGATCCATAAGTTCTTCAGTCCAATTCACTTCCCTAACTAATTTCTTTAATTTTTGAAAGTCAGCCCTTTTGAAATCAAAAACCCTAGTTGCAGATTTATTTTTGTTAATCCTTCCATTTAGTTTGAACTGAATTAGCTCATGATCACTTGAGCCAAGATTGTCCCCTACAACCATTTCTTCTATGAGGTCCTCGCTACTCACCAAAATCAAATCTAAAATGGCATCCCCTCTAGTCGGTTCAGCAACTACTTGATGAAGGAATCTATCAGCTATCGCATCTAGGAAAATCTGAGCCCTATTATTATTACTAGCACTGGTCCTCCAGTCTATATCTTGGAAGTTAAAGTCTCCCATGATCACGCAGTTTCCATTAGTATTTACTTGATTAAAGACATTAAAAAGGGCTCTATCCATATCCAAATTAGATCCCGGAGGTCTATAGCACACCCCAAGCACTATCGTAGGAGAGGCTTTACTAGTTTTCTTCCCCAATGTAATTTTTGCCCAGACGGACTCTGTCTTATCCATTGCATCGCTTCTTATTTCTTTACATTCTACCTCATCATTGATATACAATGCTACTCCACCATCTTTACCTTTATTTCTTTCTTTCCTAAACAGCACATACCCTTCAATACCTGTAGTCCAGTCATGACTACTATTCCACCATGTTTCTGTTATCCCTATAATATCTGGTTTCACTTCCTGCACCCTTTTAACTCACCTTCCCCTAGTTCCTTGCTTTTCATTTACCTGTGCCATAATTTTGTCCTTCCTTTTGTCCAGAAGGAGGACCTGCAGCTGGGCCTAAGGTCAGCTGACAAACCACGGCTGAAGCCCCTAATAGGCTGGATTGCCCAAGCCACATGGCTCACGCTGCTCTTAAGGCCCCGCAGCAGCACTTGGCCAGTGGCTATTCAATACTTACACCCGAAGCTGGCATAGCTCCTGGGCCCGCCTTGCTCCAGCCCTGCTCAGTTTCTGACTCCTCATTCCAGACTCCAGCTCCAACCGCTAGGCATGACCATCCCTGCTCCAACCACTAGGCCTGACCCCACATGCCCTGGTCTATGGACACTCCTCTCGTAACCATAATCAATATCAGTAAAAGTCTGGTCAACATTTTCAATTCTGGGCACTTAAAATTAGTCTGGAATGAGACTAAGGCACCTGCACAAAAGGGGCCTGATTCCCAGATGCCCAGAGCCCCCGCAGCTCTCCTCGGCATCACTCAGCGCGAGTCTCAAGCCACTGTTGCAAAGGGCCCAGATTGTCAGAAGTGGCTGGTGATTTGGGCCTGATGTTCCTTCCGGGGGCTGGTTTTCAGCACGCACTGAGCACTCGCCCTCCAGAGATCCGGCCCTGCTAAAGGGTCACAGGTTGGGTACGCAAAAATTAAGGCATCTGATTTGAAATATCTTAGCCAAGCTGCTTAAATAGGACTTGGTTACCCTGAATTTCACCTCCCACATAGCAGTTTTGCCTGCCTACGTCTTTATAATGCCCCCATTCCTCTGGTATCAGACCACTGGGGGAAGCTTTCTGCCTTCAAAAGAACCATGGGGCCACGGTTGGGGCAGAGAGCTCTGAGCCATCCGCTGGGAACAGCTCTAGCCAGAGCCCTTCTAGCTGCATTTTACATTCACACCACTGTGTCTGGCCAAGGAGAGAACCCGAGAGGTCAGCTGGACCAGGATACGCCTCATCCTCGCACGAAGCCACAGGGTGGGTTTGCTGCAGAGACTGAACCGGAGGCCTACCTGCACAAACCTCTACTGGTGAGCTACAGAACCAGCTGGAGATGCAAAGCCCTGTATGCACAGTCCAGCCCCAGAGGAAGACACAGAGCCACCGGTGTTCGTGCAGGTCACGTTTGTGCTACAGTCTAGACTGGCTAGCTACTAAAACCTCGCATGGAGAGGTGAGCCAATCAGAGTGCAGTAAAACAGAAACCATGGCGACAGCAACATTAGCCCCCATCATTCCCCCGGCTTTGAACATTCCCCAGTCACCAGACAGGCTGCGATTGAAGGTGCCGGGGCCCGCTGTGCAGGTGGAAAGGGTGCATTCGATCAGTTACCTGCCACATGAGGAGTTGAGCCCAGAGCGTTCGAATGGTTTGATTTGGGGCCATCGTCTCCTCATGGCACTGATGTTATTTGTGCTGGGAGATAAAGGAGCAGACCGGTTACCCCATCTCGCCCCAGTGTGCCAGAGAGTCTGTGCGGTAAAACACCCTGAGCCAGAGAGGGCTGCCTGTCGATCGCCATGGCAGAGGATGAAGCGGAGTCAAATGCATGGAAAATTCAGCATAATCAGTTCCAAGTGGGCAGAACTCAGGAATCACGAGGCATTACAAGTGATCTTTTTATATTATTTGCCTTCTTGCTCTCCAGCCTTTAGGAGTCACACGTTCCAGCTTTTCCCCACACCAGGGAGGCTGGAACTTTTTTTTTTTTTTTTTTTTACACTGAAAACGAAAGTCAAGATTGGCACGAAATTCCCTGACTCCAGGTGCTGGGGCTTTAAGGAAGAAATGATACAATCTCGTGAGACTCGTGAGTTGGTATTTACCAAACAACAAGAATTTGTCTGAAACTCTTGTGCCTTCCAGCCAGAGGGATCCTAAAGCATTTGCTAGTCTGGCGTTATCCATAGTGATCACTTCGCTCCCCCACCACCGAGTAGCATCCACCTCTGGGGCAAAAGGCAGCAGCTGTTTCACCTTGAGAATGCTAATTGAATACCTGGTCCTGTATCTCAAGATCATGCAGCTGAAGCCAAGAAAGAGCTGGAATACTGATGGGCTAATGCACAGAACTGGGTGTTGGGGACCAGGGATCTAGTCCCAGTTATTCCCAAGGACTTGCCCAGAAAATTTGGGGGGGTAAGTCCCTTTGCCGTCTTGGTTCCTCAGTTTCTCCAGCCGTAAACTGGAGGCCATGATGCCTACCTCCCAGGCGGGTGGCTTAATTCCTTCTCTTTGCAAAGAGCATGGAGATCCTGGGACTGTAGTGATTATCTCTGCTGCTTGGATGGCAGCTATGAGCAACGGACCCCTGAATCTATCCCCCACTTCACCCCTCTTCTGCCCTCACCCTTGAGCGGCCCAGGTTAAGCCCTTCTAGCTCTTGTTGCTCAATTCCAGTTTGGGACTGAGCAGGTCTCTCTCTCTCTCTCTCTCTCTCTCTCTCTCTCTCACACACATTCTCTCTCCCCTGCTGTGCAGCTCCTTTGATCTGCCTCAGGACAGACCATTCACAAAGTTCCCTTCATCTCAGTCTCCCTTTGGAGCTTTGCCCCCAGGTAATTTGCTCGTGCGCCATTGCTCCAACATGCCAATCCCTGCGACACATCAAAGGGGCTGGAGTTCAAAAGCAGCTGCTCAAAGAGACGCCGTTTCCCTTTGCAAACTGCTTAAATTCCATTTAAAATTATTAGGAGGCAATTTTGCTTGCTCGCCCTCTCACTTCTGCAGCTCTCTAGCAGAAAGGAAAACGAGTGGAGGTTTGTCCCAGGTAGAGATGAGACACCTTGAGGGTGGGGGGAAAAGAGAGCAGTGAGGTCCAACGGTGTAAGTGTGGCATTGGTATGTAAAGCATGGGCATAAATACTGCGGCCCCTTCAGCCCAAGCTGTTGGCCAATATTCTGAACCTTTCAGGATTGTTTCTGCTGGGAGAAAAGCAGTGAGACAAGCCAGGGTCTTCCTTGGTATAGACAAAGGGACTTTCACAAAATCTGGTTTCCTTGAATATGGGAGATACAACCAGCAGCAGCAGCAAGTTCCTTGCTCAGAAATCCCCAAGTCTGCTACTCCAGAGAGCTCTGTGCCCAAGAAGCCATGTCTTTCTGCCTCCTTTCAGGGTCACGCCCACAGCTCCTTCTCCAGGCTTTCTGCCTCTAACCTGCACAAGCTGTAGAACCCATATCCTGTGTTCGCAATCCTAAAGTTCACGCCACACAACTCAGCTCTAAGCTACCATGTGCCTTGGGCAGTCTCTCCAGTGTTTGTAGCTCTCTCTGCTACATAATGGTGTTTAATTACTCCTCCAGTGGAACATGAAAGCGTGTTTGACTATACCCATTGACTTTAACTAGGTCTGTGGTGGTCTTTGAATCAAAGACTCACATGCCGGCAGCCATTAGCACCATTCCCCAGAACAGTACTATGGGCAGATTTCCAAGTGTTCAACGCCCATAGTTCGGGCCAGATATTCAAGGGTTCCGCACCCAGGCAGGCACCAAAATAAGGACCAGGTTATCAAACAAGCTCAGCATCTAATGTTCAGAGCTGCTTTGAAAATCTGTCCCCCATTGTGTCATTCGGAGCCCACCCACAAATTAGGACCTACATAAAAGACAGAGTCAAGAATTCCTCCATCTCACATTGGATCTGACACCTCCTATAGCCGTGGGTGGATCATTTGAAGAAGGAGACAAGAGAAGAGGAGGAAAGGGAAAAGAATCTGAATGAGTGTTAGGAGACTCAATAACTTTGCGGATCTGGGGGAAGAGTCCTTTATACCATTTGTTCACCGTGGGAGTGGCTGGGCTCCGAGTATTTTTGAAGGATGGTTCACTTTTACCTTCTCTTCCCTCTGTTTGTTGCTTTCAGCCACCGGTTATCTCTTGACATACGGTACATTGCAAGATTTTTTCAGCAGGGACGGTCAGAATTCCATGTGTGTAGAACTCTTTGCACCATGGGCCCTGATCCCAGCGCTAACGCCAATCATACAATGAGTCATCATGATAGCACGGCTTAATTCAGTGTCTAGTGGCACAGCGAAACCATGGCGGTTATAACAGTGCCACCAAACTCTTTTCACTCAGTAGCTCTCTCAGCATCTTGCAAAGGAAGACAGCGTCATTAAACCCATTTTAAAGATGGGAAAACCAAGGCCATTGGAGGTGAAACTGCCCAAGGTCATCCCGCAGGCCAGTGGCAGAGGTGGGACTAGAACCCTGAGCTTCTGAGCCCCAACCCAGCCTCCTCAGCTAGCACAGAGTAGCATTACACAAGCTACAGCTCAGAGCCTCAAGAAGCATCTCTTCATTCCCTGCATCAAGATCACAACCCTTATTCCAGCCCAGGAGGACTGGGCTGGGGCACCCTTCAGAGGCCACCACGGTGAGTCTGGAACCAGCCAGAGGGGTTGCTATTGTGCAGCGCACAGCAATCTCCTCTTCACATCTGAACCTGAGCATTTCAGCCTGGAAGGGATTTTTGAGCAGCAGGTCTTCCCGTGACTTCTGGGCACTGAGGGGCGAGAGATGCTCATACCACCAAACCAGGACACAAGCAGGCACGCCAGGAGGAGAGAGGAACAGATGCTCAGATGGCAACTGGATTCTAGTACCAAGAGCTGGCCCACTTTGATTTCTCCTGTTGGCAAAAAACACACACGACACACTCCCAGCTCACCTGAACCAAACAGTTCAGGCATGTCTAGTCAGAGACCTGCAGGAAAGGACAAGTTACTTAAGCCATTTGGGAAAAAATAATCCTGCACTTTGTAATTGTTCCTGATGCTTTGCATTAGAGAGGAGCAAACAGCATCAGTTAATGGTTAAGGGACTGGCCTGGGACACACGGAATCCTGCATTCAGTTCCCTGTTCTGCCAGACTTCCCATGTGACCGTGTGCAAGTCACTTGGTCCCAGATCTTCACAGGCATTTAAGCTGTTGATCCACTGAGGATTCAGGCCTGGTTGTCTCTGCCTCAGTTCCCTGTCTGTACCATGGGGATACTGATCTTTCCTTTCTCCCGCCCTTCATTTGTCTAGTGCATCTGGGCTGCAAGGTAAATGGGGGATGGATTGTCTGCATGTCCAGCGCATTGGGGCCTCTTGGCTCCACTGTCAAAACAACAAGAGAGTTCAAACTAACATGAGCCTTCCCCCAAACCTCCCAGTGAGACCTTTGGGAGCCCTGCTTTTCCTCAGGGCCCCTGCACCTCTCCTTTGCACTTAGAAATGGAGGTCTCACCAGAGGGGCTCCAGCCTCTGTTTTCAAGCCAAAAAGTTCAGGGAAGCAGACCCAAGCCAAATGTCTGCACCTTTAGAGGTTCGTCTGTCCCCACTTTCCAGATCTCTCCCTCTGATGTGCCATAGGCACAATTTGCAGAACATAATTCCATGGCTGCCTAGAGGTGTCTGTGCTCGGATCCCACATGCACGAAGCGTGCGGGATTTTGGAGTGGTCATCGCTACAGGGGAGAGAGGGGGTATGCTATCATAGAGTTGTGACTGCAGTAGGCGCAGAGGGACCGGAGCTAGTTTTGATCTGACTAGCGCCAATAACATTAGCAGTGAAGCCGCAGCAGCAGGGGCTGTTGAAAGCCAGCCGGTGTTCTCGTTATGTATTTGAGCAATTAGCCCACGCTGCCACAATTTCACCGCTATCATTATTCAAGCTAGCTTGGGTCTGTCTACACCTGCTGCGGTCACACCCCTGACTGCAGCAAAGACAACCGAGAGCCTTATCCCGCAGGAATGCCAGCCTCCAACGCTTGAGCTAAAGGAGAATTTCTGCTCGCTTGCAGGGCCGGCCAGTCTCTCTCCGCAGTCCAGCCGACCACTCGATTGGATACACCGGAGCAGGGCTGGTGTGTGTCATCACCCAGCACTGGGCCCCAAGTGAGAGACGCTGGCCCCATCCCTTTGCCAAAGGGGGCATCTGAGCGTCATGTTGCAGGTTCTCTTTACAATCAAGAGGGCTAAAGGCTGAATGGTTTTTAGGATTCTGGAGCACAAGGTGGCAGCCCCCCCCCCCCGAGAATACACAGGTGCCCAGTGCCAGCCCAGCCCAGATTCAAGCCGGTGACCTGTGTTGAAAGCCTCTATAACCCACCACCAACCCAGCCCGTTCCTAAGGGCCTACAGGGAGTTGTTCAGATCGGGTCTCATTTTTCATACTCATGGTTTTATTCAGCTTCCATAACTGCCGGGTTTTAGCGAGTGAGTTTCCATACAGCAGAGCTTCCCCGTTACTGACCCAAATAACAACGGGATGAGCTAGATAGCGACATTATGCTCTCACCCTTTCTAAATCAGGGCTGGCTATTTGGCCATGGTCAGGTTGTATCAAACACATCCTTGTTACCCATCTACATCAGTAACCACTTGCCACTAGCCTCCCCGTCGCGGTTCCCTTGCTTCTCTAGGGCCTCCCTGCCAACAGACCCTCAAGCATGGCGGTGGCTTCTCTTCCAGGGACTCTGCCTTCTACCATCTTAAGTCCATCCCTTCCAGGATTGCAGCTGTCCCCGATAATAGTCCAAAAATGTCTGGGCTTGTAGGCCTCTTTCCCTGTGGCCCATAGGAGAATCCGGTCCCAGTCTCTGCAGCCCCTTGGGCAAGCTACACTGTTACATATCCCCACCCCGTCAGTTCAAACTGAGCTACAGGGTTCTTTAGGTCAGTGGTTCTCAACCAGGGGTCTGGGGTCTGCCTAGCAAGGCCAGCATTAGACTCGCTGGGGCCCAGGGAAGAAACCCAAAACCCCACTGCATGGGGTTGAAGCCTGGGGCCCTGAGCCCTACCACCTGGGGCTGAAACCAAAGCCTGAGCAATGTAGCTTGGGGGGGGGGGGGCTGTGGCATGGGGCCCCAGGCAATTGCCCTGCCTGCTACTCCCTAACACCGGCCCTGGCTTTTATATGCAGAAGAACAATTGTGGCACAGGTGGGCTGCAGAATTTGTATAGCATGGGGGGAGGGGCTCAGAAAGGAAAAGGTTGAGAACCTCTGCCTTAGTTGATGCTAGCCTGGGAATTAGCATTTTGTTCCTCCTTCGGGACTCTCCTCCATCCATTGCCATCTACCTTGGAGGGGCCAGATCCCCAGGTGGTGTAAATCAGCCATAGCTTCATTGAAGTCAATGCGGCCAGGTCCACAGCTGCTGCAAAGCATCCTAACTCCATTGAAGCCAAAGCAGCCACACCAAGGGACATCGGCTGAGTCTCCAGCCCGAGGCTTTTCGCTACCTTTGTAGTGAGTCGGATGCTCTAGCGCTTGGACTGGGAAGTGGCTCTGAACAACCTTTGCTCTTCCCTCCAGTCAGTTCTTTGCAACACACATATTAGGAAGGACTTTGAGCTATGGCCGCAATTACCATTTCGGCACTTGCCTTGGTATGAAATTATTACGGCAGGATTTAATTACATCGTTAATGCTAGAAGAGATCTGCTCCCCCTGCAAGCACACGCAGTCATTCCCCAGGATCGGTGCACCCAGGGAATAATGAGATGTAACCGGAGTGGGCGGTGGGGAGGGGGAGAGGAGATCTACGACCCATGAGCAATGGGCTGGCAGCTTGAGTTACATTAGCGCAGAGAAAGGGCAGGATCTTAGGGTCCACGTGCTGCTTTGGCAGCGAATCCCCGGCACTGGGAGGAGCGCCAAGAGAGCAATGCTGGCTGGGTGCTCCCAGCAGGGCCATGTGCTGCAGCATCAAGGGGCCCTAACCACGGAGGTTTCAACTGGCAATCAGGAGTTGGGCTGATGCTCAGGGAGCCAGGCTCCACCTTGGCAGCCAGCGAGCCTGGCACCAGGGTGCTCTCAAACACAGCAATAGCAGCAGTGTGGACGGCATGAGTGGCTCAGGAGCCACGCCAGCAGTTAGCCAGGGGCTGTGGGTTAGTCCGATGAAGTGATGAGCCAAGCCCCAGGGGAGAGAAACGTGCCCTGCTAGAGAGAGGCTGTACAGTCTAGTGTGCTGAGCATGCGGCTAGGAACTCCCAAGTGCCGCTCCCAGCCCTGCCTCCCATCTGTGGAATTGTGCAAGCCATCTCACCCCTCTGTGACTCACTTTCCCCACCATAACACGAGTTCAGTAATACCCACATCGCAAGGCTGTTGAGAGGCTAGATTAGTAGAGATGGGTCTGAACCCACCAGAAACCTGTAGATCTGAACAGATATGGGGAGACTCGCGTCCCGACACCATTAACAAGTTAATGCTGTAGAGCCCTTTGAAGATGGAAAGCCAGAAGCTCAGCTGATGTAAATCAGTGTAGCTCCAGAGGCCACTTGATGTCACTGGTTTACACCAGCTGATGATCTGGCCCTGAACACCCCATGGGTTATCATTAAGAGCAGTTCCTCTCGAGCTACCCAGGTGCCCCGACCCTTCAGATAGGGTAGCCAACCCTCCAAGAATTAAAGATTCATCTTCTATTGAAGATTATGTCCTGGGATGACATGTCCAGGAAAACGGCCAAGCCAAGCCGGCAATCCAACTTGCAGAGCAGGTGGCCGGCTGCTATTTCCCTCTAGCTCTTGCTCTCCTCTTAAAAGAGGATTTCAGAGCCCCGACTCCCGGCAAGCGCCATGTCTGCCAAGATTCCCCCCACACCCTCGCCATGGTGATTTCACAGCTCTATTTGCGAGGCGGAGAACGGGGAGAGAAGACGAAAGGGAACAAAAAGACCCCTCACATGTGCTCACCCCTCCCGAGAAAAAGAAAGAGATGCCTGACCAGAACAGGACTCCCTCCCCTCCCCCCACGACATTAATTATTATGGATGCTGTGTGTCACACTGGGATTCCTGCCACAGCTCCCGCCTTCATTTGGCTCCTTATTTTCAAGTGGCGAATTAATGAAGGTGCTTGAATCACTCACTCCCACTGAGCCTCAGGAGCCAGGGAGGTATTTATCTTCCAAATGGTTTCTGGCAGGCAGTGGCAGCACCAGCCTTGGGACGGAGCATCGGTTCCCATAGTGGACTCTCTGTCCTGGCCCCCAGGAGAGCTATCCATTTTCCCTCCTCGGACGCTAATGAGCGGGGAACTAAAAATAAAAAGGAAGCGAGAAGCGGCTGACAGCTCACAGGTGTGATTCAGCAATAAGGCCAGCCACCGCCCCGCGCTCCCCAGGAAGAAATGCATTTCCCCCGCCACGGCTCAGGAGCTCATTAGAAAGAGGGATTGGAATCTCTAGAGAAGATCCCATCCACGCTCCAGACCAGGACCAAGTCCTGGAACAATCCATCCCAGGGGCCGGATCGGTAGAACCCAAATGCATGCTGGGAGAGGACAGAAAATGATAAAGGTCAGCACCGTTCATCCAAATACATTCCCCAAAGCACTACACAAACGCATCTAGGAAATGGTCCCTCCACAGCACTGAAATGCAGCAGCCTCTGGGGTGGGACGTGGCATTGCTGCCAAGCACCCAGCACTGCCGCCCAGTGGCGTGAGGGGATAGGGAAGGAGAAATGCTGCATGCTGGAGACAGAACGTGGTTCCCCATATTGGGATTAGGCCAGGAGCCCAGAACTAACCTGCGCGCTGTTCTGAAAAGGGGTAGGGGGGGGCTCTCTGATGACACGTGATGAGGACATTGGCTTTATGGCTCATCCAAAATAGACCTCTTGCCAGGCTGGATGCCCAGAGCAAAGCTGCGAGTCCTTTGGCAAGAAGGTCAGCCCACGCCCGCACACAGTTCTGTGACTCATGGAGAGCTCGGAGATGCTCAGACGGGGTGTGCTATGCAGGCTTGTTATTACAGCTCCACTGAAGCAGGCGTCCACCTGCTTGGGCTTTAAGAAGTCCATGAGCCGTAGCCAGGAGAAACCTCAGCACTGTTCTTTATGCTGGCACAGGGCTGCTCACCGCTGCAGCCAGCCATTCTAGGTGCTCTTCACTGGCAGACATCGGAGGAAGCACGTCCGGTTGCTAAAGGCCAGTCCCCACCTCCCTCAGCTGTACTCCATCTACCCAGTACCAGTGGCATCAGCACAAGGACTCGTTGAGGAACAGGGATGTGGGGCCCTCACATGCCAATTCTCCCTCCCCAGAAGGCCCCCTAATCTCATCTCTTTCGGTGCCCCAGAATAGCCCTGCTTAGAATCCCCTCCCCGGGAGGGCAGATGGAATCACTGTCAAGGCAACACCACAATGAGGATGCTGTCAAAAAGCAGGTCAGGGAGTTGAAAACTGAAGGCAGAACCTTCTCCCACCGGGTCACCATTCCCAGCCCAGAGAGAGCTGTGGTCACTTCCTGATGGCTGCTCACCTGTCAGCCAAGTCACTGCTGGCTCTCTTGAGCAGAGAGGCCAGGGGCTGAATGGGTCATGGCAACTAGCTAGCTATGGGACTTCCAGTGGTCCCATCACCATGGTGTCTGACCACCTTGCAAATCTTCAGTGCATTTACTGCCACTCCCTTCCCATGAGGTAGGGCAATGCTATTATCCCCATCGTACAGACAGCCAACTGAGGCACAAGACTTGCCTGGTGTTACACCGAAAGTCTGCGGCAGAAGGGTCATGAACCCAGGTGTCCTGAGTTTGAGGCAAGTGCCCTGACCACTGGGCCAGCCTTCCTTCCACTTGGGTTCCCCACCCCTTTGAGGAGGTTTTTCCGGTGCAGGGCCGAATCCCATGGGAGCGGCAGGCAGACGTGCCCTGCTGTTGCCTGTGGCTGAATAAAGGATCTCAATCTGCCAGGAGGTCGAGCCAGCTCTTTTCATGAGCCTTAAATACCTGGTTGGTTTGTTTTTGAAAGATGGCTCTGTAAAACCAGCATCCCAGTGGTACACGTTTATTATTCAACAGCAACTTCCACAGTTACATCTGCTTGCTTGAGAAGCCCAAATCAGATTTTGCTGTCGTCCTCTGTGCGGACAAGGTGGAATTTCTCTGCCCTCTCCTACCTTATACATCACTGACAGCAAACTCCGCCAGCAACCTTTGGGATGATGCATGAGGCAGTCGGGTCGGCTCAGCGTGGCACACAGCTCTATCAGCTCCGCAGTGCCGACAGCAGGGAAACCTTCCTTTTACAAGTTAACCAAGCAAAAACCTGGTCTGGAGAATACCCAGAGGCGGCTGCCTTCCATCTCAAGAAGCCGCCACAACCTCGTGTTCACTTTAGAGCAAATTCTGCTCTCTCCTATACCATGGAAATCCAGAATAAGTTGACTTGAACCAGTCAGTTATCCTAGCTTTACATGGATGAAATAGGATACAATACGGCCTGAACTGTCCATGTAGGTTATCAATATCTGTGCATAACAACAGGGGAAAGGAAGGTCTTGTGGTTAAAGCAGGAGTCAAACTCAGAAGATCTGGATTCCTACAGCCTCCTGCTAGGATCTTGGGCAAGCCCCTTTGTTTTCTGTGCCTCGGTTTCCTCATTTGTAAAACTGAAATAACGTCTCCCCATTTTTTCTTGTAATCCAAGGGGGAAGCTCCATATCTGTGTGTGGGGAACGTAGGGAACTTGGGAGAATTCTGCCCTCCACGTCCCTCCTTAAAACTCCTTTGCTGCAATGCCAAACAAAACACACACTTGACAATGTTGCACTCACGGCCCATCCTGCTGCCTCATTGTTTCCTTGTACTGTCCCCTCTGTTGCACCTGCTGGCTCTCGTCTTAGATCTGTGATACTCAGACTGAGATCCAGAGCTGCACGTGGCTCTTTAATGCGTCTCCTGCGGCTCTGTGCAGCACGTGACATTAACACACCAATCAAGATGCTTTTACTATCTTATTAGCCAATTGTAGAACACTTGGCCAGTCCTTTTGCTGTGAGATTAATAGATATTTATTAGTCAATGAAGCAATGAATTCACATGAATGGGGCTCTTTTGGGTAATCTTGATGGCTAATTTGGCTCCTGAACCACTGAAATCTGAGTCTCACTGTCTTAGATTATGACTCTTTGGGGCAGCGATTGTCTTTGTTCTGTGTTTGTACAGTGCCTGGTACAATGGGGTCCATGACAGGGGCTAAGAGCCGCTCTGATAATACAAATATAACAACAATTTGGGACTAAAAGCCTGAGTCATATTGCTTAGGAAGGAGTGGAAGTTTCTCAAATAGTACAATGATCCTATAAAGGACAGAATAGAGCAAAGGGTTCAGATCTTGCTCACAGTCTCTAGCTACTCCTGTAATTAGGCAAAAAGTTTGCAGGCCTAGCAGCACCAAGACATTTTGCAAATCTGTGTCAGTTTCGCCAAATTGTTCCTATTGGGGGTGGGGCGGAGATTCTGTTCCAAACCAAACCACTTTTATATTTCCAAATTCCCTTTGGATTTATATTAAAATGGCTTTAAAAAAGTTAAAAATGCTCAAAATCAAAGTGAAAATGTGGCATTTGGCCCAAAGCAACGTTTGGTCAAGTTTTCAATTTGACGAAAATTTACCCCCCCCCCCCCAGAAATTGTTTCCAAATCCCCCTGAAATTAATGTTTTGCCCAATTTTTCGGGAGAGCTTGCGAACCAAAACAAATATCTGTTATTTGCCTGGCTCTGACTGCAATAGAAATAACAATGGCAAAAGTGGGGGGAAAGTTTGACAATTGCCTAGAAAGAAACCATATCTTAGTTAGTCTAAGGTGCCACAAGTACTCCTTTTCTTTTTGCATATCTCCAAAGCAAACGCAACAGAAAGAGCTGTCTGCATGACTTATTGTTAATAATGGGGAAAAACAAAAACAGCCACCATCTGGAAACCTTTATCGATCCTCCCATGCCTTAAATATTACATCACTATAAATAAAAAGTGTGGTGAGACACTGCAACAGGCCAAAATAATGGAGCATTAATCTAAGTTAGACGCCAAAACTGCAATGCTCAGCACTTGCTAGGGTCCCCACTACATTTTGTTCAGACCACACGCCGGACAGGAAATTCAGTGTTAGAGGCAAATGGAACAATACGACTGACAGTGCAGCTGGATGGTATCAACTACTGTCCTTCTGGGGCATCCTTCCTGGGCTCTAGTCCTATTTCTGGGAAGTTCGTCTTGTATCGCTCTCTCTAACGGCACGCATGTCAGATAGGCTGCAAGCACAGCCTCTGGCTTTCACTGTATTAGGCCAAGCTACTGTACTGATGTCAGTTCCCCATTGAGTGCATGGGAACTTGATTCATTTTAAGGTCACTGTGGCCCATAGGACTTGAGTAATATCTAGGCCCTACCAAAAACTCACAGCCATGAAAAATGTGTCATGGATTGTGAAATCTGGTTCCTCGCCCCCCATGAAATCTGGTCTTTTGTGGGCTTTTACTCTATACTATACAGAGTTCAGGGGGAGATCAGTGTTTCTCAAACTGGGGGTCCTGACCCAAAAGGGAATTGTGGGTGGGTCCACAAGGTTAATTTGGGGCTGGGGGGGTGGTCATGGTAGTGCCACCCTTACTTCTGCGCTGCCTTCAGAGCTGGACAGCCAGAGAGCAGCAGCTGTTGGCCAGGTGCTCAGCTCTGAAGGCAGTTCCCCGCTAGCGGCAGGGCAGAAGTCAGGGTGGCAATGCCAGACCAGGCCATCCTTACTTCTGCGCTGCTGGCGGCTGCTCTGCCTTCAGAGCTGGGCTCCCAGCCAGCAGCCGCCGCTCTCCAGCCGCCCAGCTCTGAAGCGGCGCCACCAGCAGCAGCACAGAAATAAGGGTAGCAGTGCCACGACCCCCCCTCCAATAACCTTATGACCCCCCCAACCCCTTTATGGGTCAGGACCCCTACAGTTACAATACTGACATTTCAGAGTTACATAGCTGAAATCATGACATTTATGGATTTTTAAAATTCTAGGTCTGTGAAACTGACCAAAATGGATCGTGAATTTGGTAGGGTCCTAGTAATATCCCTTCAAAAGGTTTGTGTGCAGTAGGCCTGGTATTAGTTGGCAACGTTAGTGCTTACAGCCTATCCTATTCTGAATATGGGACACCTGGTAAAATTACTACTATTCAAGCAAGTTCAACAGCAAATCAAAAGAATTATTACACAATTGGTTTCTTTTTATTTCCCCTTCTTATTGTTAAGGCTTTAGGGATCACATGGGGAGAGGTGACACACACGTGCACTCCTCTACACCTCTCTCACGGGGGGGGGGGGAAGGAGGGGAGAGAAGAAAGGTGTGACCAACCAACCCAACTCCCCCTGCCCTTCATGACTCGCTGTGCCCCTGGGCTGAACCTGCCTCTCCTGGTATTTGGCGCTGCACCTTCCTGAGGCAACACATGGGGGGGGAAGGGGGCGGGAGGAAGCAAGCAAGCAGGCTGGATTACATGCCCTCCTCCCCAGATTTCTACCAGGGCTCACACCAGAATGTGGCCAGCAGCAGCCTTTCAGCACTGTGCAGGAGGGAAGGAACAGGAGCAGCTCCCAGCCGCTGGGGGGAGCGTGATGACCTGGCTCCCATCTTTGCAGAGCTCATCTCTCCCCCGCTCCACCACTCTTCCCCACCCTCCCCCAGTGTGGAAAGGCAGCTAACACCTCCGGGCTGCTGCTCCCCACCGACATAACCCAGTCGCCTCAGCTACAGCGCGGCAGGAAGGGGTTAAGCCCCAAGGATGCATTGTGCACCAGGACCAGAGAACCGGACTGCAGGGGCTTCAGCGAACCCGGACAGAGAAGTGGCTCAGCAGGGGAGGGTGCCTAGGGGACGGAGAAGCCCCAGGCTCCCTGGGGGCAGGACGCAGGGTTGGGGGGTGAGGAGGGTGCTAAGCCTCTGCCTGGGGGGGGCTACTGTGAAGCCTGCAGGTTTGGGGCAGGAACAGCTGGAAATCACTTCCCTCCTCTCACCACCACTCCAGAGGCTTCCCTGTGCCAGTGCTGTGGGGGCTTTGGCACATGCAGGGCTTAGCTCCTCCTGGCCAGTGCCCCTGGCCGGAGGGGTTTGGGCTTTCCCATGTCGCCGGCCCAGCCAGAGGCAGTGGGGGAAGGAAGGAGCCTGTCAGCCAGGCTGTTGGTGAGCTGAGCTCCCACCAGGGACTGGTTCTCTCCACAGCGCTCGGAGTGGGCTGCACCCCGCCGGGGTGTGGGGAATATGAAGGAGCAGCCGGGCTGGGGGCAGGAAGGGGCAAAGCAGGGAGAGAACAGCGAGAGCGGGAGCTTGTAAAGGGCTGATGGGTGGGCACCAGAGGCAACATGCAACTGGAAAGCTACACGCACAGACTTGCATGCTCACAACACACACATGTATTTGCGCAGAGACAAGCCAAACACCCAGCCTGTGACGTTGCACCCCATAAGGCTTTATGGAAATATGCTTATGAATGTATATATGACATAACTGGAATATATTTTACACTACATATGCCATGTAACATATCTCTGTAAAGGCGATGATCTACTGAATCTATTCCTCCTATTTGTATGCATGTATCATGTCTGTGTTTGAAGTTATGAATATCGGCTGTGTACTCGCTTGATTTTTAAAGTAGTCTTAGTAAAGCATTTGGTCAGTTTCCTGAGAAAGGAATGTGCAAGTTAAGTGCCCAATCAAGAAACACTTAACAAATGGATCTTGGAAGGCTCCAATCCACATAAGAAATCTACTTAAGGATGTTCAAGGTAGCATGTGAACTATGGCTGCTACCTGTAAGTTCTGAGTCATGCATTGACATGTGACTTGCCCATGTGACTCCAAAACTCCATCTTGTAGCTGGAATTCTACACAGGGGGGAGGAAGGAGTCTCCACCCACAAGAGAAAGTCTATTTAAACCCTGGGGTGACCCCTCCATTTTGTCTTCAGCTGGCTCAAGAGATACACTTGGGGGTGGAGAGGCTACCTGAAGGAAACTGGAACAAAGGAAGTAACCACAGGGGGTGTGAGTGATTGCTGGACCCAGACTAGAAGGAGACTAGTCTGTAAAAGGAAGCTTACTGGAACACCTCTGAGGGTGAGATTTTATCTGTATTCAGTTTTCTTACTGTATGAGACAGACTTGCATGGTCTGTTTTATTTTGTTTCGTAATTCACTTTGTTCCGTCTGTTACTACTTGGAACCACTTAAATCCTACTTTCTGTATTTAATAAAATCATTTAACCCAGAGTATGTATTAATACCGGAGGGGAGGGGGAACAGCTGTGCATCTCCATCAGTGTTATAGAGGGTGAACAATTTATGAGTTTACCCTGTATAAGCTTTATACAGGGTAAAACAGATTTATTTGGGGTTCGGACTCCACTGGGAGTTGAGCATCCGAGTGTTAAAGACAGGAACACTTCTTAAGCTGCTTTCAATTAAGCCTACAGCTGTTAGGGGATGTGGTTCAGCCCTGGGACTGGGTTTGCAGCAGGCTAGCGGGTCTAGCTCAAACCAGGCAGGGCACTGAAGTCCCAAGCTGCCAGGGCAGGAAAGCAGGGGTAGAAGTAGTCTTGGCACATCAGTTGGCAGCCTCAAGGGGGTTTCTGTGATCCAACCCGTCACACTGCCATCACATTGTGCTGGCACCAGGAGGCACATGCTGCCCTCTCCCTGAGGATTCAGATTGCCAGGCCGACTGGGACAGAGGCAGAGTCCAGCCAGTGATCGCCATGTGCTCTCTGTTCACCCAGGATTAGACAGGGGTGGCAGGGCTGATAGTGGGCAGGCAGGCGGGTACAGCCAACCAAAATTAAAATGCCGTGTGATGGTGCTGCCTGGAAAGCTCATCCCAGCTCCCCACTCTGCCAAGTAATTGAAACATTTGCTGCCATCTCTTCCTGGTGGTTCAGGAGGCCGGAGTCAGATCAATTACCACTGAGCGAGACCCCGCGGAGCCCTGCTCCCGGGAGGAGAGTTACAGTGGCAGAGAAACATCTCGCTTTGATTTACAGCTCTTGGAACTGCCTTCTGGAGGAGACAGGAAGCTGAACTCCCAGCCATTAGAGAGCCCCTCGCAAATACCAGCATGGGCCATTCCATCCTGCTTCTCTGGACCCCCCTCCAGTTACAGCCGGGTAGGAGAATCTTCTACGCATCCTGCTATAGCTCCTAACTAAGGAGGGACCAGAGTCTGCCAGACTGGGCATGAGGCTGGGTTCTACCACTGACCTACTGTGTGACCATGGCCCGCCCTCCCGTGCACAGGGATAACAGTCTACTGCTGCTAGCAGTAAAGGAAGTTATTCCTTTAGCTCAAGTGGGAGGAGTGAGGCGATGATGTTAAAAGTCCTAAATTCAAATCTCAATGGCAACTGAGCCCTGGTCTACACTAGGCGTTGAGGTTGAATTTAGCAGCATTAAATCAATTTAACCCTGCACCCATCCACATGATGAAGCCCTTTTTTTTGGGGGGGGACTTAAAGGGCTCTTAAAATCAATTTCCTTACTCCACCCCCAACAAGGGGATTAGCGCTGAAATCGGTTTTGCTGGGTCGAATTTGGGGTACTGTGGATGCAATTAGACAGTATTGGCCTCTAGAAGCTACCCCAGAGTGCTCCATTGTGACCGCTCTGGACAGCACTCTCAACTCAGATGCACTGACCAGGTAGACAGGAAAAGGCCCGCAAACTTTTGAATTTCAATTTCCTGTTTGGCCAGTATGGCAAGCTGCAGGTGACCATGCAGAGCTCAATCAGCAGAGGTGACCATGATGGAGTCCCAGAATCGCAAAAGAGCTCCAGCATGGATCCAACGGGAGGTACGGGATCTGATCGCTGTATGAGGAGAGGAATCCGTGCTATCAGAACTACGTTCCAGTTTTTGAAATGCCAAAACATTTGTGAAAATCTCCTAGGGCATGAAGGACAGAGGCCATAACAGGGACCCGAAGCAGTGCCGCATGAAACTTAAGAAGCCGAGGCAAGCCTACCAGAAAACCAGAGAGGCCAACGGCCGCTCCGGGTCAGAGCCCCAAACGTGCTGCTTCTATGATGAACTACATGCCATTTTAGGGGGTTCAGCCACCACTACCCCAGCCATGTTGTTTGACTCCTTCAATAGAGATGGAGGCAACATGGAAGCAGGTTTTGGGGACGAGGAAGACGATGATGAGGTTGTAGATAGCTCATAGTAAACAGGCGGAGAAACCGGTTTTCCCGACAGCCAGGAACTGTTTCTCACCCTGGACCTGGAGCCAGTACCCCCCGAACCCACCCAAGGCTGCCTCCCAGACCCGCCAGGCGGAGAAGGGACCTCTGGTGAGAGTGTACCTTTTAAAATACTATACAAGGTTTAAGAGCCAGCATGTTTAATGATTAATTTGCCCTGGCATTCGTGATTCTCCTGGATATACTCCCAAAGCCTTTGCAAAAGGTTTCTGGGGAGGGCAGCCTTATTCCATACACAATGGTAGGACACCTTACCATGCCAGGCCAGTTGCAGGTACTCAGGAATCATTGTAGAAAAAAAGCATTGCAGTGTATGTTTGCTGGCGTTCAAACATCTGTTTTTTATCTCTCTGTGTTATCCTCAGGAGAGTTTTCAGAGTAGCAGCTGTGTTAGTCTGTATTCGCAAAAAGAAAAGGAGTACTTGTGGCACCTTAGAGACTAACAAATTTATTAGAGCATAAGCTCCGATGAAGTGAGCTGTAGCTCACGAAAGCTTATGCTCCAATAAATTTGTTAGTCTCTAAGGTGCCACAAGTACTCCTTTTCTTTTTTCCTCAGGAGAGTGATATCATTCTTGGTCACCTGGTTGAAATAGGGTGCTTTTCTTAAGGGGACATTCAAAGGTGCCTGTTCCTGCTGGGCTGTTTGCCTATGGCTGAACAGAAATGTTCCCCACTGTTAGCCATGCGGTGGGGGGGGGGGGGGAAGGAGAAGGCAAAATGCGACCTTGTAACGAAAGCATATGTGCTATGTATGTAATGTTAACAGCAAGGTTTACTGTGAAAGAGTGTACCCATTGTTCTATAATGTGTCTTTTTAAATAGCACTGTCCCTTTTTTTTTTCCTCCACCAGCTGCATGTGTTTCAAGGATCACAGGATCTTCTCTTTCCCAGAGGCTAGCGAAGATTAGAAAGCAAAAAAAAAAAAAAAAAAAAAAAAACACACACACACTCGCGATGAAATGTTCTCTGAGCTCATGGTGTCCTCCCACACTGACAGAGCACAGATGAATGCGTGGAGGCAGACAATGTCAGAGTGCAGGAAAGCACAAAATGACCGGGAGGAGAGGTGGCATTCAATAAGTTTTAAACTTTTAAAGTGCTGTGTGGCCTTGTTCTTCCCTCCTCCACCACCCCTCCTGGGCTACCTTGGTAATTATCCCCCTATTTGTGTTATGAATTAATAAAGAATGCATGAATGTGAAGCAACAATGACTTTATTGCCTCTGCAAGCAGTGATCGAAGGGAGGTGGGGAGGGTAGTTAGTTTACAGGGAAGCAGAGTGAACCAAGGGGTGGGGGGTTTCATCAAGTAGAAACAAAACAGAACTTTCACACCGTAGCCTGGCCAGTCATGAAACTGGTTTTCAAAGCTTCTCTGATGTGCACCGCACCCTCCTGTGCTCTTCTAACCGCCCTGGTATCTGGCTGTACGTAACCAACAGCCAGGCGATTTGCCTCAACCTCCCACCCCGCCATAAACATCTCCCCCTTACTCTCAGATATTGTGGAGCGCACAGCAAGCAGTAATAACAGTGGGAATATTTTTCAGAGTAGCAGCCGTGTTAGTCTGTATTCGCAAAAAGAAAAGGAGTACTTGTGGCACCTTAGAGACTAACAAATTTATTCGAGCATAAGCTTTTGTGAGCTACAGCTCACTTCATCGGATGGTTTTGCTGAAGTCTAACTGAGTCAATAAACCGTGCCAGCACATTTTTAAACGTCCAAATGCACATTCTACCACCATTCTGCACTTGCTCAGCCTGTAGTTGAACAGCTCCTGACTACTCTCCAGGCTGCCTATGTATGGCTTCATGAGCCATGGCATTAAGGGGTAGGCTGGGTCCCCAAGGATAATTATAGGCATTTCAACATCCCCAACGGTTATTTTCTGGTCTGGGAAGAAAGTCCCTTCCTGCAGCTTTTGAAACAGACCAGAGTTCCTGAAGATGCGAGCGTCATGTACCTTTCCAGGCCATCCCATGTTGATGTTGGTGAAATGTCCCTTGTGATCCACCAGTGTTTGCAGCACTATTGAAAAGTACCCCTTGCGGTTTATGTACTTGCTGGCTTGGTGCTCCGGTGCCAAGAGAGGGATATGGGTTCTGTCTATGGCCCCACCAGTTAGGGAATCCCATTGCAGCAAAGCCATCCACTATGATCTGCACATTTCCCAGGGTCACTACCCTTGATATCAGCAGATCTTTGATTGCGTTGGCTACTTGCATCACAGTAGCCCCCACAGTAGATTTGCCCACTCCAAATTGATTCCCGACTGACCGGTAGCTGTCTGGCGTTGCAAGCTTCCACAGGGCTATTGCCACTTGCTTCTCAGCTGTGAGGGCTGCTCTTATCTTGGTATTCTTGTGCCTCAGGGCGGGGGAAAGCAAGCCAAAGTTCCACGAAAGTGCCCTTATGCATGAGAAAGTTTTGCAGCCACTGGGAATCGTCCCAGATCTGCAACACTATGCAGTCCCACCAGTCTGTGCTTGTTTCCCGGGCCCAGAATCGGCGTTCCACCGCATGAGCCTGCCCCATTAGCACCATGATGTCCACATTGCCAGAGCACGTGCTTTGAGAGAAGTCTGTCCATGTCCTCATCATTCTCGTAACCGCGCTGACGTCGTCTACTCACCCTGTTTCGCTTTGCCAGGTTCTGGTGCTGCATATACTGCTGGATAATGCGTGTGGTGTTTAATGTGCTCCTAATTACCAAAGTGATCTGAGTGGGCTCCATGCTTGCCGCGATATGGTGTCTGCACAGAAAAAAGGCGCGGAACGATTGTCTGCTGTTGCCCTGATGGAGGGAAGGGCGACTGATGACATGGCTTACAGGGAATTAAAATCAACAAAGGGGTGGCTTTGCGAGAAACTGAATGGCCGCCTCAAGGCTAGAACTCAAAACTGGGTTTAGCAGGCCATTGATTTCACAGAGGGAGGGAGGAGAAAATGAATACAAAACAAATCTGGTCTATCTTGTTTTGAGCCACTTCATCTATCTTTATACATCTTGCTGGCAGCAGGCTGTGCAGTACGACCGCTAGCCATCATCATCTCCTGGGT
This sequence comes from Dermochelys coriacea, assembly GCF_009764565.3. Classification (NCBI taxonomy): domain Eukaryota; kingdom Metazoa; phylum Chordata; order Testudines; family Dermochelyidae; genus Dermochelys; species Dermochelys coriacea. The sequence continues at coordinate 19,963,854 of NC_050084.1, forward strand.
GCTCGGCAGAAGACGGTGCAGTATGACTACTGGCCATCATCTTCTACTAGCTGCAGATTAAAAAAACAGCGCACTGCCAGTAGGACTCAATCGCCATGAGACGAAACAAGGGAAGTGACCTGGCTGAGTCACTCCCATGTTTGCCCAGGTGCCCGGTTAAAAGAGAACCCAGGACTACATCGACGACAGCTACCAGTCATACTGCACTGTCTGCTGCCAAAAGGCAATAAATTGCTGCTGTGTAGCAATGCAGTACCACATCTGCCAGTACCCAGGAGACATACAGTTACGGTGAGCTGAGCGGGCTCCATGCTTGCCATGCTATGGCATCTGCACAGGTAACTCACGAAAAAAGGCGCAAAACGATTGCCTGTCCTTGCTTTTACGGAGGGAGGCAGGGAACGGGGGCCTGACGATATGTACCCAGAACGTGACAATGTTTTAGCCCCATCAGGCACTGGGATTTCTATCCAGAATTCAAATGGGTGGTGGAGACTGCGGGAACTGTGGGATAGCTACCCACAGTGCAAAGCTCCGGAAGTCGACAGTTGCCTCGGTCCTGTGGACGCACTCCGCCGACTACATGCACTTAGAGCATTTGTGTGGGGACACACACTCAACTGTATAAAAACGCTTTCTACAAAACCGACTTCTATAAATTCAACCTAATATCGTAGTGTAGACATACCCTGAGAGCTCATTACATGCTCCTGGACTGACCATTTCACACCTAAAACAGGGACTGAGTGTTGGCCCCAGCTAAAGCCATGACGTGCATTTCAGCGGCAATGGCCCACACGTTAGGCCAGGATGGACTTGACAAGCTCTGGCTGATAAGCAATGACCCAACCCCACCCCATCCCCTGGGGATGAGCAGAGGCGCTCCCTGAAGACCACCGGCAGTGAAGAACCTTTTCTAAATGAGAAGCCACAGCAATGACCGTAAAGCTAAATGAGACAAGGCGCATACACCAGTGGGGGAAAGAGATGCTGCAGTGAGAGGCACTGGGGTCAGTCAAACTGCTAACCGCTCTCTTCCCACCCCCGGGATGGACTGAACTTTGCGTCAATCTCAGAATTCGCCTGCTAGCTAATGACTGGTGACATCAGCCCGGTCTTGTGCCTGCTCCTACTTCTCAAGCACCGTGTCTGCAGGGGCAGAGCTGCCTTCTGATGCATCTTGTAGATTTCCCTATTTGGAGCCTACATTTTATTTAGCCTGAGTAAAGGGGCCAAATTCACAAGCCCAAAGGGGATGGTCCTTGTGCACATCCAGGCGGGGTATCCCTCTCCTCCCCCTGCAGACCCTCCTCCTCCTTTGTAGGAGCATTACAGGGGCACTTAGTGTGTGGCAAACTGGGCTGCAAATCTACAGCACACTAGCCTGCCGGGCACCAACTGTCCACATGCCCCTGCCACCGCGCACTAGAACTGTCCTTGTGCGTATTAACCTTTGCCCAGTTCAACGCAGAGCAGATCCAAGCATGATAGGGAATTTGTAGCATGGGGCCACATGGACAGTTAGTGCACAGAAGATTCACACACACACACCCACCCACCCACCCCGCTTGCCACAGATTAACTGTCCATCTCACACAAGGGCTTGTCTAGAGAGTAGAGCCCCATTTTGTGCTAGGCTTTGTACAGACATCTAGCAAGAGGCAGCCCCCTGCCCCAGAGTGCTCATAAGCTGTGTTGGCAAACTAGGGACAGGCAAAGCAACTTCCCCAAGGTCATCAGCAGAGCTGAGGCTCGACCCCAAGTCTACTGGGTCTCAATGTAGCACGCTAGCCAGCGGACCACACTGGCTCCCTAAAGTCTTTTGCTGCAATATTGCATCACTAGTTAACCACGGATGACACAGGTCCACTTTCAGCCAAGACAGAAGCCATTCAGCACTAGAATTTGACAATTACCCTCTTGGATTGCAGATCCCCTCTGTCCTGACACGCCCTCTGGTGCGTGAGCGCTGCTAAAGGACAAGCAGCCCTCGTTATAGGAGGCTCCAGCTGTTCTCTGGAAGGCCGCGACTCCTAGGTGCCAATACAAAAAAAAAAAAAAAAAAAAATCCATTCTGTCTGCTTGGCTAGGGGCTCCCAAGCCATCTGCTGGCCTCACGGTCAGAGTCTGGGATTAAACTGGTCCCCTCCAAGGCAGGCGCTGACATTTCCTGCATTAAAGCTCTCTCCCCACAGGTCTGCTGTCAATTGCAGCCCGGGTATTAATACTGCATTTGCATATAGGGCTCTCCAAATAGATCTCCCCCATGTCCTTCCCAGGCAACCCACTCCCAGCTATAGCATTCACAAACTGGGGGCCAGAAACGACCCTGCCTGCTGCTTGTTCGTAAATGGGAGGAGGGTGCTGGGCAGATCCTGGCTAGATCAGTGGGCGGTACTAGAGAGCGAGCGACCTGGTATGGAAAAGGTTTGGAACAGCTAGTTTTAAGGAATATCCAGGGCCTGTAAAGGGTCCAAAGCGACCACTGAAAGCTAGGGGCTGTAGCAAAAGCAGGGCAGGAAGCAGATTTCCTGTTTCATGGGGAATGCGAAAGGTGTGTGTAAAAAAATAAAAAGTTTTAAAAAAAAAAAAGTCAACATTTTTCATAAAAGAAAAGGAGTACCGGTGGCACCTTAGAGACTAACAAATTTATTAGAGCATAAGCTTTCGTGAGCTACAGCTCACTTCATCGGGAAATGCATCCGATGAAGTGAGCTGTAGCTCACGAAAGCTTATGCTCTAATAAATTTGTTAGTCTCTAAGGTGCCACCGGTACTCCTTTTCTTTTTGCGAATACAGACTAACACGGCTGCTACTCTGAAACATTTTCCATGAAACTCAGGTTTTTAAAAAAGCCTGTTTTGGGTCAATCATTTCAATGAAACGTTCTGACTTTGACCTTTAATCCATAAAACAATGACTGCCATTGCAAAAAAAAAAAAAAAAAATCACATTGAAATGAAAAAAATCGAAAGTGGACATTTTGCCGTTATCAAAATGCTTCTGTTGGGAGCGTTGTGGCAAAATGCCATTGAAATGGATTTTGATCTACAGCATTTTCCTCCTAAAACCCTTTCCAACCAGCGCTGAAAAACACCCTCTTTCCTTAGAGACCTGTGTGAAGAACTTACGAGTGTCAGCACTTCAACAGGTGGCTAAGGGGAGACAGCGGGTAACACAGGCCAGGCAACACATTAAAAGCATTCAGAGGGCCTAGCAGATGAAGGGTCGGCTGCATGAGGCTGTCCAGCCCCAGCGCGAGTGCTGGGCCTGCCCCTAAATTTCTGCTGCTGATGGAATCTAATTAGCTGGGACAGCTTTTCATCAGGGCGTATTTCATGGTTATTTAAATCTAGATAAATGAAGTCAAAAAATTTGAGTTTGCATCTATAACTTTATGGGAACAATCTCCACTAATGTAAAAGTGTCTATCACTATAGCTGTGTCCAGAGTGGCGGGTTTCCCTGATTTAACTATGTCAGTTTCTTATACTGATAGAGTTAAATCACAACCAAAAAAACCTCGGTGTCAACACCCCTAAGAGCATCTACGCTGCCTTTTCCACCAACTTAACTAAAATCAGTTTGAAATCACACCTGGATGTCAACCGATATCACAATATCTTGATTTTCAGGGCATGATACACAGTCTATTTCTTCACCAAGGCTTTTGGAGAGAGGGAGGTGTTTGTGTGTATAATGGGTGGGTGCATTGGGGGCATGAGGGAATGTGCTGGTTTTATGTTACTGTCTGTCTCTTTAAAATTAAGTCAGGGAGTCCTGGAGAAGAGCTCTCTTCCCCCCTTCCCCACGTTAGAATTCTAAATAAATTTCTATAGTGCCTTTCATCCCAGAGGATCCTAAAGTCATTTACCAACCATAGGCAAAAATCACTCGCCACTGAAGTGCAACCACTTCTGGAGAGAGACGGGTCAGCTCTTTAACATTGTACAGCACCAGTGCGCGCAGGACACAAAGTGAGCCACAAGATCACATCCAGTGGAAACTGCAGGTGGAATCTAGGCCAAGAGAATGTTATTAACCAACTGGAGCAGAGCCAGGACTCTAGGCTAACAATCCCTTTCCAACAGCTCAGCGAGATCTTTAATGGCTACAAGAGGGTGGACCCCTTGGGATCCAAAGGAGATGTCCGGGAGAAAGCCACTTCATTTAAAAAGCCGGCTGCAGCAATGCTCTCAAGTGGGCAGCTGAGTTTTGCTGTGTTTGTATTTCTCTGCAGTGTGTTGGTCTCTTACATGTATGCATCTACACACACAAACCCTGCAAATTCTGCACAGCTGGGTCATATAATGCTTCATCACTCCTGAAACAAAGCATGCTCGGGCCCAGCTCGCTGACCTCTCCCATGAGAGGAATGCAGGTGTGGGGAAGGGTGTGATCTCTGAAATGAAAGCACATCATCTGGGCAGAGCAGATGCTCACAGCCGGTGGGGACATCAGGTTCTCTACATTGAGGTGTGCATGGGGACGGGACATTATAATTCAATCAAATACCCTGCAAAAATCAACCTCTCTCTCTATTCTGTTCCATTCCGGTTCTTATACCCCCCTGCTTATGATTTATCTGTATAGCCGTAATGCCCTATTGTGCTAGGCACTGTACAAACAGAACGAAAAGACACTCCCTACTTCAAAGCCCTTCCAAGGTCTGTATTAATAGTTCTTGTGGCACCTTAGAGACTAACAAATTTATTAGAGCATAAGCTTTCGTGAGCTATAGCTCACTTCCTCGGATGCATTTGGTGGAAAAAACAGAGGGGAGATTGATATACAAACACAGAGAACATGAAACCCATTGTTTCATTGTCATTAATAGTTCTGTAAGCCATACACCATCCTACCAAGAGCAAGACCTCCGGAGCATCAGCAGCTCTATTCCTAGATCTCTACCAAATAAAGGGAGGGGATTTTGGTTGGTCTGGGGCGTTTTTGTTTTTACTTCATATTTAAAAACAAGGTGGGGGGTAGAAACCCTTGGTAACGATGAAAAGCTGGCATAGGGCTAAAAAGCAGCATGAATCACAGTCTGGGTCTTTGATGCTTGGATATAGCAGAGCTGAATATGACAAGGACAAACAGATGAGCCACTTCTATGAATGGAAAGAACCAGAGAAAAATAGAATCCAGCGCCTGGTAAAAAGGAGAGAGCAAATGACAGCAAACAGTGAACGAACACTCACGCCCCTTCCCGCCCATGGAACAGGGCTACGGCTGGCCAAACATGAATTTAAAAAAAAAAAAAGTGCTGCTAAGAAGCCAGCCTGACAGCTCTGCTCCTGTATCCACCAGCCAGAGACAGAGCCGGTATCCAGGAATGTCTTCAGGCCAGCTGTGCCTCAACCCAGCCCTGCAAGGACCCAAATACTCCAATCAACCCAAATACTCCAGCCAACACTTATCACCGTATGATAACCAGCCCAAAGATCCAAGGGCAAGACACTGAAATCAGCCACGTTCCAGCTGGAAATGAGGGGCATATTGGTAACCATCAGGGTAATCAACTGTTGGAACAGATCACCCAGGGATGGGGTGGAGTCACCAGCACTTGGAGTCTTTACGTCCAGATTGCCAGTCTCTCTAAACACATGGTCTAGCTCAACCACAAGGTATGGGCTTGAGGCAGGAATCACTAGGCCAGTGAGAAATATCCTGGTGGGATTCCGCCCATTTCCCATTGCCACTCTCACAAAGGGTGCCAGCATCGCTAGCACCAACTGGCTCCTTGGCGGGTTCTTTGCTGAAGCCTCCCAGGGCTGAGCAGTCCAGGCATCTCTGTGCTAGGAACTGGTCCTGCCACTACCCAGGCTGCTTACGGGCTAGGTCTAGGAATTGTTCCTGGGGCTGCAGCCTGTCACCTCTTCCTGGCCCTGGGACTTCAGTGGGAAAGCCTAGGGTCACACATTCATTCTTGCACAGATTCCAGCTTGCCTGTCAGTCTGTGAACACTTAAAGAGTGCAAATATGAAATAATAATCCTCAGTATGTATAGCAGAGTCTCATCTGCAGCCTTCTGTACACTTTGCAGAAGCAACTAAGCATCAGATATCCCCAGTTACAACAGGGAAACTGAGGCACAGAGGCCAGAACCTTCAGCACCCACAAGTGTGGTCAGATTTTCAAAAGAGCTCAGCACCCAATACGCTGGGCCTACTTTCTGCCTGGCTCCTGGGTATACTTGAAAAAATCTGACCCTTACTTAGAAGCCCTTTGCCAAATCTGATCTAGACAGTGAAGTGATTTACCCAAGTCACACAGCTGGAAAGAGAATCCAAGTCTGCAGTCTGCTAGTCCTGGACCCTAACCACACCACTACACCATCTCCCATTGTAACAACTGGGATATGTTGGCACTAAGAACCAAAATTGCTTTCTGCAGTGTTTTGGATCTCTCCTTTGCAGGCTGGCAGTTTATAAATTACAAACATCTTGGGGACAAATCTAGTGAATAGTCTTAAAGATCTTGTGAAATTAAATCCTGACCCTAGATTAGGCGCAATGAAGAATTGACAGTGACTGAATGGCCTCCCCAGGCAATGGCATGTCTTTAAGCTCTCTGCCCTTTCATTTCTCCAACTCCTATGTTCCTCTTTCTATTTAAGGAACTTCGTCAGCAGCGATGAAAAAGGAATGCCCTCATGCTCCAAAACGTTGCTGCCCATGGAAGCCTTCAGGTGGATCATCCCAGAATTACAGCTGCGCTGTAATGATTCGAGTGATTACAAGCCAGCTGCCATGCGCTTTTCTGGAACTGGTAATGAAAGGTCAAGAGGGCGATAACCTCTCAGGGACAAAACTTCAAGGGCATGGCCCCCACAGCTGGCCCAGATTTTAAACAGCTCCCATTGCAACCCTGGGGTGGAATTTCCACAGAGGTCAGCACTAGGGCCGGGTGAAAATTATATCCAAACTGATTTTAAAAAAAGGGAAATTTCAGGTGTTCCTGGCCCACACATCAGCCTCTGGCCAGCTGGCAGCCTGTTCCTAACGTCTCCTTTGAGGCCGTTTGATAGCACACAGCAGAAGTCACTTGTCATAGAAGTAGCAAACAACTGGGCTGCAGAACACGTATAGCGCTATGTGCATGGGCAAGCCGGCCCCTGGACAAAGGAGTACAGAGCACCGGACAGGCAGGCTTCCACAGCAGTGACTAGGATGGTAGCTGGAGAACTGTCCGCACCCCTGCTGCTGTCAGACCAGCAATCTCCATCCATGCTGGTGCTGATGGCCCAGCCGGAAGCAAACCTAACTCAGACGTGGTCTTGTACCTGCTGGGAGTGCTTGCATGGGGCCAAGAGGTGCATTATGACTGTACCACGGGGTGCGTCCAACGGCCCATTTCTCCAATGCAGACAAAGGCTTAGTGTAGTGCGTCTCAACCTGCTCCTGTCTGGGACTTCCTCCCATTTGGCCAAGATCTAGTGGTGGCCTCCTAGCAGTCGTGACTTGCATGACCCCTTCTTAAGGTCACAATCCCCATGGTGAGAACTCCTGCCTTAGGCACGTGCATGTAGAGACCAGATCCAGAACCAGTCCCTACGTCACTGCATTGTACGGGAGCTTTGCCATTGAGTGCAATAGGAGCAGGACTGAGCCTTCCACGTGAAGGCAATTCTGTCCTGTTCACCTCCTTATAACCCTCTGCAAAAGCCCCGTGCACTGTACCCGGACACAATAGCTTCCTGCGTTCTCCTCCCATGGTCAGTTGGGGAACTCGATCGAAACCTCAATAGCTCTGCTAAATGATGGATTTGAATTTGCAGATCTCTTCCGAGATCTTTGTGAGGTGTGGGACCAAACAAAGAAAATCAGGCCCCTGCTGACTCCCTGCCACAGCACTCAAACTTAACGGGCATACCACCACCACCACCACCAGATGCTGGAACTGCAAGGACAACTATGGAGATTTATCCGGTGTGCCACAGCCTTGGCGTAAGGGACTGCCTTGTTGGAAGACAATACATCTATTAACTGTGAATCTAAACCGTTATTTGGCCTCTAACCTTTCCCCTGCAGTTCGGCGAGTCCTGATCTGGGCTGGTCTTCCCATTATAGTGGGGGGGGGGGCGGAGGGAGGCACCCCCAGAACAAAGGAATTGTTCCTTGTAAAATCCAGCCTGATTGATAAATGGAGCTGAATTGTTACATGCTGGGGAGATGCCAGGAAGCTAAACCTAGCAGCAGGATATGCCAAGGTTGGAAGTGGAAGAAACCTGGAAAGAGTCGAGTACTATCTTAGCAATCAAGTGAGAGAGAGGTTTCTCTGGCTGCATGCAAGAGAAGAATGTGCCCTGTGTGGAGCAAATCCAGCAGCCTTCACTCAGGGAGAACTCCTATTCATTTCAGTGGGCGTGGCTCCAACCCCAGGTCCTTGGCACTCTGGTCTTGCTGTATGGGATACACAAAGCTAAATTCCCCTCTCAGATCCAGGCTGTGCCAGTGTCCCTTAAAGTCACAGAGAGCTGGTTGGATGGATTTAACGGGTGTTAAATTGGACCTTTATATTGCAGCTAACCATCTGGAGAGCAAGGCTGGGTTATTCTGCAGTGAATCGTTCACACAGCTGGATTCCAGAGCGGTGTGGTATTTAGGTACTGGCTCCAGCCTGGGGTTTGCTATACCGCTGCTGCCATCCTCTCCAACACCAGGTTAGCCACTGCCCCGACCCCTGCCGCAGGCTCAAACCCCTGCCGTCCCCCCTCCAGCACCCCAACATCTCCATGCACTACATCATCCTGTCTAAGCAGAGACAGATACTGCAGTGCTGAGTGGATTAGGGATTCATTCCACCTCTGCATGTACAGCATTCCTATATCTGCTACAGCTTCTGTCTATGGAACAGCTGCAAACACTGCAGGGGCACGGAAAGCAACAGACAGCAGGATCCTGCTCGTTTTGATGTGTGGCAGGGCTCAGATGCAGGGCTCTGAGCCTGGCCTCCTTCTCGCTGCCACATTTTGGCTCCCTGCATGTATCTCCTTGGTCAGAGCTACTTAGTTCCCTGACCAAAACAAAACACAAGGCTGTGTTCCTTTTGGCACCACAGGTGTCCTTATTCTGCCTCATACATCAACCAACCTGCCAGCTGCTCTCAGATCCCCCGGCTTTATTGGTGGCAGCGGTGGTGCCGAGTTGAAGTAGCGCAGCTTGGAATTGTTCCTCCCACCCCCCGCAGTCAGTAGCTTGAACCTGCACTGCAGACGCTCAGTCAAGAGAAAAACATCTCGCTACAGCTTGCGAAAGCAGCAGATTTGATACGAAAGTCACAGAGGGAGAATGATGCCAGGATGGCTCAGTTACCAGGGATCCTTCAACCCTGAGACACTCCCTCCTCGCACTGGAGTGTCAAGTTTTGCCCTCGGCATTTGGAGGGGGGCTGAAGGAGGGGGAACAATGACCCCTTGGGTTTGTTTCAGCAACACTAACGGGTGCAGGTAGGCAGGCAGGCAGAGTTGAAGGAGAGAGATCTTTATTGGGCAGGCTGATGCTGCAGAGTTTGTGGGAGGTACCTGGCTCCCACTTGCGTCCCTGAGCCCCTGATGACACAGCGAACTAGGTCCTCCTGAAACATGGCCCTCTTTGGTCCAGGTCAGGGGAGATGCTACTTTCTTGGGTCTGGACTAGAACAGTTCAGAAGTGTTTGGCCATTGCAGGATTTGTGTTACAGTAGCAGCCAGAGACCCGTAACAAAGATCTAGACCTCCAGTACAGTCACGTTGAAAGAGATTGAGCCTGTAATGTAAATGGGCAAGATAAGCCCACCTTGGGAGGGGAAACAGAGGCACAGAGAGGGGAAGTGACTTGCCCAAGGCCACTTAATAGGTCAGTGGCAGAGCTCAGTCCAGTGCCCCATCCACTAGACCCATGCCACCTCACACATATGTATTGTGTGATTCCTTCTTGTTCCACTCATTCAGATCACCATTATGGAAGGGGGCCTATAGAATCTGAAAAAACCCTTCTGGTATTAGGAAGGTAGCTCCTAGAGGCTCCAGCTAGATGGGAGGGGGCGGGGCAAATTGTGCTAGTAAGAGACAGTCCCCTCACTCCAAAAAGTCAGGATAGAGTATTATCCCCATTTTATAGACAGGGAACTGAGACCCAGAGAGATTAAGTGACTCATCCAAGGTCCCTCAGGGAGTCTGTGGGAGAGGCAGGAACTGAACCTAGATTTTCCAAGACCCAGTCTGTTGCCTTATCTAGAAGTCCATCCCATAAGCTTCAGATGCCCCTTAAAGAATGGAAAATGCTCCAGAGTTTATGTCTACACCCCACATTTTCCAAGATGGCAGGTGGGTTTTCTCTAGCAGAAGGATTGGCTGCTTTAAATGCTATATTTACATCCATGTTCACAATAACCTCCCCTCTCCCCCCCCCCCCCCGACATTGTACCCTGGACCTGTAGCCCCACAAGTACCAACCTCCTTGAGCCACGGGAACTACCTCATTGGCTATGAGCAAGTTGAAACGGCACTAGGGGGCACCGCACTCCCACAGCCTACCCAATGGTTACACCCCTGGATGAATGGAACCCGATTTCCCGCCCCTGCCCCCCTTTCACTAAAAATACATCCAGGATCAGCCCTTTCCCCCACGCCGGCACAGAAGATGACCTGGTCCGCACTGAATCCCTCTCACATATCGTGCAGTCCCGCTGCATATCTGGGTTGCGGGGGTGCTCCCCGGCACCCCTTACCACAGGTTCTTTTATGCAAGATGTAGGCTCCAGCAATAAAACCCAGACACCTCATCCGAGCTCTTGGTCATTGCACTTGCCTCTCCGCACTAAGCCTTCAGCCACTTGGAATTGCTCATAGCCTTCCCAAATGGGGTTGTAGTTGATATTCTGCGCATGTCACTGTTAATACCTTTGTCTGATCTTTTGAAGACATTTTGCTGCAATAAATGGAACTTGGGAGGGGGTTTTGTTTTTTTGGACTGAATGGCGCACTGGAGAGAGGTGATGGATTGATGCCTCTGGTACCTAGAGTCATCTCTGTGCCTGTAGAACAGGAGAGCAGCAGGGCCAGCCAGTCTCTCCCCCCCGATTCCCCAATGATGGGCTTCCACCCTGATCACTCCAGGCTACAGCTCCAGAGGTTACCTGGGTATTTCTGAGTAGCAGCTGTGTTAGTCTGTATTCGCAAAAAGAAAAGGAGTACTTGTGGCACCTTAGAGACTAACAAATTTATTTGAGCATAAGCTTTTGTGAGCTCCGATGAAGTGAGCTGTAGCTCATGAAAGCTTATGCTCAAATAAATTTGTTAGTCTCCAAGATGCCACAAGTCCTCCTTTTCTTTCTGGGTATTTCTCTAAGGGATACAGAGCCTACCCATCACCAGGAACAGTGCTACAGAGGCTAGGTCCACTTGGGCCCAGTGTAAAGCCCATTAGAGCCAGTGGGAAACTTTCCAACGACTGGACTGAGACCCACCAATGCATGTTGCCAAAAGTAACAACGCTCAGGTCTTGTCTACAGGGGACAATGCACCCCTCCAGTTCTAAATGCATCTCGTTAAAGGGATGCAGATCCCTAGGTGGATGCTCTTAGTCCAGTTTAAGAGCAGCTCATTGCATTTTAGCAAACCTGTTCCCAGGCAACTCAAGCTAAATTGGGCGGGGGGGGGGGAGAGAAGGAGGGGGAAGCCACCCTTAAACTGGAATGAAAGTGTCCACACATAGCTCTGCACTACTTTTGTGTCACACCTTCAGTTAAACGGGTGCTGCTCTCTATGGAGACAAGCAGTTCACTGCTCACATGGGCTGGGCTTAGGCTCCGGTGCTTGGCTATTCCCAGTATCTTGCCCCATCCAGCCCCCTTCATGGACACTCTTTGGGGACATTTGCTTATTGTTCCAAGCCTGATTCAGCTTCTGTAATGCACCATAGTGGGGGGCCGGGGGGGACTGCGGATGACCTAAAAAGTTTTACCACCCACAGCATGGCAACACCCCTCTGGCTCTCTTCAGTGTAGTCCCATGTACGTGATGATGTATGGTAGCCATGCACCTGTGACACTTGTTACCTTTTGTCTCCCTTGCCTCCAAGTCATGTTGGTCAGAGCAACACCACCATGTGGGACACAAGGAGGCAGGAGGGGAAAAGGGAGCAGTTATTAATGTGTCTTGGGTGACATGAAAGGAATTATACCCTGTACAAGCCTGTCATCACCACTAGGTCATGGGTTCAAACACAGCCTGTGACTAGAAGTGGTTACTACTTTCAGGGTGTCCTTCTGTGCAAAGAAGGGGGGGGCGGGCACTTCAGTTCCTAGCAGAGGAGGCTTGGCATCTCCAAAACTACCCAGAGTGTCACAGATGGTTGTAATGCCAAGGATTACCCTCCACAGAGGTGTCGTCTCAGGGCTCACCGCCATTACAGTCCGACTAGCTGTTTGGCTGTAGAAAGGAGCTTGGGTTCCCAGTCCAAATGGGAGAGGTACACGCATCTTTTATTTATCGGCCTTTCTACGGCCCTCGTCGCCTCACAACTGTTAATGAATTAGACCGTCCCAAAACTCCTGTAGGCCAGTGTCACACACCCCCATTTTACAAATGGGGAAACCGAGGTATGGAGAAAGCGTGTGAGCTTGTGCAAGTTGCTTTCCGAGCCGGCAGCAGGGTGGGCAATAGAACCCAGATTTCATGTCCAGTTCCTTAAGCCCCATCAGGGCCATTCTCCACAGACAGGCCAAAGAGATAGAGCTACGCTCTCATCCCTAGTGGTGGTCCATCCATGGGATGCTCACCCTGATGGCACGTCTTGTTCCGTGCCTAGCCAGACCTCGTGCTCCAGGACTGGCATTCCCCAGCCCTTGTCCAGCAGTAATTCATAGAGGCAAGATGAGGAGTCAGTCCCAGCCCTGGCCACTCTTATGCACAGCAAGAGAAGTGCTGGGGACCAGTTTCCATATAAATCAAGGGAAAAGACATCAAGCTGGACTTCCTGTTTGCCTCTGCCCCCACACTGGCGGCTCTTCAACCCATGAGCATGAATATAAAGAGCTCAACGCCCACAAAAATGAGTGCAATTGAAAGATGAGCCTATGCTAATCAGTCCTTGGGGCTGCAGTGGGAGTCCGGGGAGGGAAAGGTTACTCCACGAGAAAGATAAGCCAAGATGAATGGAGAGAGGCCTAAAACCTGCCAGGAAGCTATGGGGGGGAGAGGGGGGAGAATTAATAACCCACGCCCAGCTCACTCTGGGAGTCTTTATTTATCAGTGTCCAGTGCAGAAAGGGCTCCATGGCATTGGAAGAGTGGGCCTCGCGGAAAGGGAATCACTGCAGTGGTCAGGTAGTGTTGTACGGAAGAGGCACAAGCTGAGGGACAGTAAAAGGCCTTCCTCAGCCCAGCCTGCCTCCAGACCAACGGATCAGCTCGTGACTGACCTCCGGTCTATCACTGGCCACTAACCCACCAGCTGCACATCCAGCCCCGCATATTCCAGCCCTCAGGAGCCGGAGCTGCTGTGGGCCACAGGCAGAGGACAGGAGGGACCGCCTTTCACCAGTGCCCGAGGCAGGGAATTGATTAAGTGAGAGAGAACCAGACAGACAGACAGACAGACAATCTCAGCAAGTGATTGCACCCACACCCTGCAGAGAAAAAAGTGAGAAACCTCCACCGTCACCTGGGGGGAAATTCCTTCCTGCCCCCACACATGGCGATTGGCTAGACCCTGAGCAGGTGAGCAAGAACCAGCCAGACTGAATTCTCCGTACCACCTCCGAGCACTGGCTCACCTGGTCTGGGAGTGCCCAGCACTCCCTCTAGGGCTAGTCTAGGGTCTCCAGTTCAGTCTGGGCGGGTCAAATTGGAGCAGCCATCTAAATAGCAAACAGAAATCAGAGTCCATTGGCTCTGTGACTGCACAGATGAGACAGTCCCTCCCCTGTGCGGCTTAGAAAGGAAGTACAACGGTCCTTGTTTGCCAGCTGGTTACCCAGAGGGAGAGCATGTGGCTTGCCCATATCCCACAGGGAGTCTGGATGGAGCAGAGAATTAAAGCCCCAAGCCCAGACCGGTGCTTTCTCTATCACACCATCTTCTCTCCTCTTCCAGAAGGAAGGATACCTGGGCCCCAGGGGAAGTGCAAATGACTGACATTCAATGTGAGACCTGCCAGCGTGCTGGAGAGTGCACCACAGGGAATAATCCCAGGACTGCGGGAGGATCAAGGAGAAATGTAACTGCTGCTGATGGGAGCTCAGACCAGCAGGTCTCTTTCCTGAGCCTGGCTGCACGCTGCCGCGGCACGGAAGGGCTATGGTAACAGAAGCTCACGACTGCTCCTGTAGAAAGCCAGGGAGCAGAGTACAGCCACCCCTCTCCTTGAGCTCATCCCAGATCCTAGCCCCTGTGCCTCATTACCCACCCAGACCAGGAAGGGAGTGGGAGCATCTGGCTTGGCTCTGGATGTTATGTATATCACTCCTAGGCAATGCCCACATGGATACTTCCATCCCTCTAGCACCTAGATCCTATAGGGGTTGGTGCAGCAGCAGCGCCATGGATTTGACTGGGATGCACAGGGATCAGATAGCAGGGGAAGGGTTACATGCCTGGGTGCTCCAGAAGACTCAGATTAGCGCTTGGCCAAGAAAGGCAGGTGTGGTGCTTCCATCTACACTAACAGTCACTTAGTCTTGAATGTCTGAAGTCCAGTGTCGGGGCGGGGGGGGAGGGGTGATGACTCTAGGAACCTGCCAAGAACTGCAAGGTGAAGCTAACAGACTGGAGAGAAGAGACAGGCCGGGAATGGGCAGCATCACCACACACCAGAGGTATCCAGGTTATTCTAGCAGCAAACATCAGCTGAAGCCAGCAGCCCCTCTGTGCTTCTCCTCTCCTCCCAGTCACCATCAATCACAAACTGAATGCAACAAGGAGAGTTTGGGCCAGTGCTGTAGGACAAATCTCAAAAGGGATTGAAACAGGTGCAGGCCGCTTTGCATGTATTTTGAAGTCTTTGTCACTCATTTAACTCTCCCTGCCTCCCCTGCCCTGCCTGGTTCTTGTTCATAGAGACAAAGGGTCTGCATTTTCAATTGGTGGCTGAGGGCTAGAAGCATAATCATACCAAAGGGGTAGAGGTGGGGGGAAGAAGTCCATTTGCACAGCCCGAGGGATATAACAAATCCACAGGGTATCAGGAACGTCAGAGGAGCCGCTGCTCTTCTGCTTCATGTTGTCACAAGGGCCTCAGAGGAACAGGGCTACAATAACTCTGCACAAGAAAGGGATTTAAGGGGCATAGCCAGGCCCCACAGAAAGCGGAGCCTAATGTCGATGGACCAGATCCCCAGCTGAGATCAGAGCTATGGCCTTTTACAGTGTGAGGATCTAGCCAAATTGTCTTAATTTCAAGGGAAACAGTTTACTTTTACGGGAATAGTTTCTCTGCAATGTTTGCATGGTGTATATAACAACTGCTTTGCTCTAAACAGAATCTCTAAATGTCTACGAGCCTGCTACTTGCAGAAGCAGCTGCCATTTTGTGAGGTGAGGTTAATGCAGCATATTAGAGAGGAGATATGCATACCATACTCACACACGTTTACTTTCATTGACTCCCTTAATCTAAAATTAAAGGGATTCACAGTAAAGTGACAGGATTTCCCCTTTAGGTATGGAAAGTCATCATAAACTAAGGGAGACTGCATCTGTCTGCAGTTTCAACCGACACTCCAGCAAAGCTTGCCAGTCTGTGCTATGATCTCACTTTTTGCAGCTGGTTCAAAGCTAAAAATCAGTGTGCAGACTGCTATCCCTTTAAGATGGATCTTTATGGTTCTGATTTAGCATTGCCCAATGTTGAGAAAGACAAGGGTCCTGGGAAAACACCAGTCACACTAGAGGTGGCTGGCAGGGAGAGGAGAAGCCTTTGTGGGCCGCTCCTATGTGCTCCGAGAATATCCTTCCTTCCAGGCCACATGGACTCAGTCAGGGAGAAGGGCCCATGTTGCAATGTGTGCGGTCCTTGTTATCTTGCAGGAGCATGGATCATTCTTGCACTGAAGGAGCATGGAGGGAAGCTGCTTCCTATAGAAACAGCCAATGATGCACCTGCAAACCAGCACGCTGTTCGCCTGGGTCTTATTTGCAGGTATTGGATGGGATCAGCCAAGTTTTGCAGGGAGCAAGTCCCCTTAGCCCAAAGCCAGGAGAAAGCGTGGCCGCTGCCTAGGTGGGCAGACATGCCAAGCTATGCCCAGGCCTTGCAGAGAAGCTCATGCTCCAATGCTGCATAGTGTTGATCATGCACATTCTCCTTGGTCATTGCACCCCACCAATGCCTAATGACATGTTCCCAGCCCTATTCCTATTGGCAGGTCCTTTCATAGACTATCAGGGTTGGAAGGGACCTCAGGAGGTCATCTAGTCCAACCCCCTGCTCAAAGCAGGACCAACCCCAACTAAATCATCCCAGCCAGGGCTTTGTCAAGCCTGACCTTAAAAACCTTTAAGGAAGGAGATTCCACCACCTCCCTAGGAACCCATTCCAGTGCTTCACCACCCTCCTTGTGAAAAAGTTTTTCCTGATATCCAACCTAAACCTTCAGCACTGCAACTTGAGACCATTACTCCTTGTTCTGTCATTTGCTACCACTGAGAACAGTCTAGATCCATCCTCTTTAGAACCCCCTTTCAAGTAGTTGAAAGTAGCAATCAAACCCCCCCTCATTCTTCTCTTCCACAGACTAAACAATCCCAGTTCCCTCAGCCTCTCCTCATAAGTCATGTGTTCCAGTCCCCTAATCATTTTTGTTGCCCTCCGCTGGACGCTTTTCAATTTTTTCCACATCCTTCTTGTAGTGTGGGGCCAAAAACTGGCCACAGTACTACAGATGAGGCCTCACCAATGTCGAATAAAGGGGAATGATCACGTCCCTCCATTTGCTGGCAATGCCCCTATTTATAGAGCCCAAAATGCTGTTAGCCTTCTTGGCAACAAGGGCACACTGTTGACTCATATCCAGCTTCTCGTCCACTGTAACCCCCAGGTCCTTTTCTGCAGAACTGCTGCCGAGCCATTCGGTCCCTAGTCTGTAGCGGTGCATGGGATTCTTCCATCCTAAGTGCAGGACTCTGCACTTGTCCTCGTTGAACCTCAGATTTCTTTTGGCCCAATCCTCCAATTTGTCTAGGTCCCTCAGTATTCTATCCCTACCCTCCAGCGTATCTACCACTCCTCCCAGTTTAGTGTCATCTGGGAACTTGCTGAGGGTGCAGTCCACGCCATCCTCCAGATCATTAATGAAGATATTGAACAAAAACAACAGGACTGACCCTTGGGGCACGCCACTTGATACTGGCTGCCAACTAGACATGGAGCCATTGAGCCAGACAATCTAGCCAGCTTTCTATCCATCTTATAGTCCATTCATCCAGCCCATACTTCTTTAAACTTGCTGGCAAGAATACTGTGGGAAATACTATTGGGCCCAAATACCTGTGGGTGAAATCCTCTCAAGTTCATGGGGGCAGAACTCACCCTGTGATTGGAGTCTGTGTGCAGAGCCCAAAAGCCATTGCTTGGCTGCCTAGAATCCATATAGATTCAAAGACTTTTAAACTTGGACATTCATCTTGCTCATCCCCAGGTGACTTTAGTGAGCAGAGGGCCCTCTCCTGAGCCCACTGTTCCCTGCCAGATTCACAGGATACAGATTTCCATCCAGATCCAAGGGATCACTCTCCCCCTGCAAGGGGATTGATGAGAAGCACTCTAGAGGCATGAGTGCTTGCTTGAAACCCAGTGGGGGATCTCTGGGGCAGCCACCCTGCTCTGAAGACTCTCACAAATCAGACTGAAGTTTGAATGGCGATGTCCTTGTCCCACTATCTCCCATCCCTCTGTGTTTGATCAGACAGTGTCAGCACAGGCCCTAAGAAAGGGGAGCTGAAGGACAGATAGAAAATTGGGAGAACTGGTTGCAGTTATTGGCCATTTGCAGCTGCAGAGATGCTGCTGGTTGTCTCTTGTGTGGGGACTGTACCCGGAAAACTTTGGATCCAAAAGCAGCATCTTTCCTGCCTGAGTTAGGACAGGTTCCCAGAGCTTGCAGGCAGTAGCTGGCTCAGAGCACTTTGTCTCTGTCTAGTGGCTGGACCATGCAAAGATACCCCCAGCCATCGTCTTACCCAAACACAGGGATGGATTGAGTACACAGGGCAGGTGGGGTGGCAGAACTGCATGTTGGGTAAAAACAGCCAGCACACCCAGGTTCTACACATGGCACCAACTTGATTTCATTGATATGGAAGTCTGCTCTTTCAAAGGCAATGTGTGATCAAAACTAGGCTACCCATGTCAGTGCCCACTCTACCCCCTGCCAGATCACATTGCTTAACAGGATACAGTGCTGGCTGATGGTCACGAGTGTCATAATACCATGGCTACATGCAGAGAGATATCAGAGTAATTGACTCCAGTGCATAGATGCAGCGGTGAAGAAAGAACCCCATAGCTTTGAGAACCACAAGTCTGTTTTTTTAAAAATCTCATGATTTAAGCTAATTTTTGGATGGGGCGGGGCTGACACATGATATTTGAAAACTTGGGGCAGGCCATACAGCTGTGGTGATGCTGCTGTAATAGCGGATGAAGCACTGTGTTATGAATATAGGGGTGATGCATGAAATCACACATTATTAAGCCAATGCCCTTGGGAATCAAACAAGAAAGAAAACATCTGGATTTACACACCAAAATAAAAAAAACCCCAAAAAACATGGGACTCTTTGCTTTTAACTCCTTCATTTTTATTCAGCCCTAATGGAACAAAATGTGTTAGCAATAGACACGCCACCACTCCTCCCAAATATATGGGGCATATACCCCTACATTATGTAGCAAGGATCCCTCCCATTCCAAAATGTCAGGTTTCAGAGTAGCAGCCGTGTTAGTCTGTATCTGCAAAAAGAAGAGGACTTGTGGCACCTTAGACTTACAAATTTGAGCATAAGCTTTCATGAGCTTCATCGGATGCTGCAGCTCATGAAAGCTTATCATAGAATATCAGGGTTGGAAGGGACCTCAGGAGGTCATCTAGTCCAAACCCCTGCTCAAAGCAGGGCCAATCCCCAACTAAGTCATCCCAGCCAGGGCTTTGTCAAGCCTGACCTTAAAAACCTCTAAGGAAGGAGATTCCACCACCTCCCTAGGTAACGCATTCCAGTGTTTCACCACCCTCCTAGTGAAAAAGTTTCCTAATATCCAACCTAAACCTTCCCAACTGCAACTTGAGACCATTTCTCCTTGTTCTGTCATCTGCTACCACTGAGAACAGTCTAGATCCATCCTCTTTGGAACCCCCTTTCAGGTAGTTGAAAGCAGCTATCAAATCCCTCCTCATTCTTCTCTTCCGCAGACTAAACAATCCCAGTTCCCTCAGCCTCTCCTCATAAGTCAGGTGTTCCAGTCCCCTAATCATTTTTGTTGCCCTCTGCTGGACTTTCCAATTTTTCCACATCCTTCTTGTAGTGTGGAGCCCAAAACTGGACACTGTAATCCAGATGAGGCCTCATCAATGTCGAATGGAGGGGAACGATCACATCCCTCGATCGGCTGGCAATGCCTCTACTTATACATCCCAAAATGCCATTGGCCTTCTTGGCAACAAGGGCACACTGTTGACTCATATCCAGCTTCTTGTCCACTGTAACCCCTAGGTCCTTTTCTGCAGAACTGCTGCCGAGCCATTCGGTCCCTAGTCTGTAGCGGTGCATGGGATTCTTCTGTCCTAAGTGCAGGACTCTGCACTTGTCCTTGTTGCACCTCAGATTTCTTTTGGCCCAATCCTCCAATTTGTCTAGGGCCCTCTGTATCCTATCCCTACCCTCCAGCGTATCTAACTCTCCTCCCAGTTTAGTGTCATCTGCAAACTTGCTGAGGGTGCAATCCACACTATCCTCCAGATCATTTATGAAGATATTGAAAAAGAAAAAAAAAAAAACAGCCTGAGGAATGACCCTTGGGGCACTCCACTTGATACTGGCTGCCAACTAGACATGGAGCCATTGATCACTACCTGTTGAGCCCAACAATCTAGCTAATTTTCTATCCACTTTATAGTCCATTCATCCAGCCCATACTTTAACTTGCTGGCAAGAATACTGTGGGAGACAGTGTCAAAAGCTTTGCTAAAGTCAAGGAACAACACGTCCACTGCTTTCTCCTCATCCACAGAGCCAGTTATCTCATCGTAGAAGGCAATTAGATTAGTCAGGCATGACTTGCCCTTGGTGAATCCATGCTGACTGTTCCTGATCACTTTCCTCTCCTTTAAGTGCTTCAGAATTGATTCCTTGAGGACCTGCTCCATGATTTTTCCAGGGACTGAGGTGAGGCTGACTGGCCTGTAGTTCCTAGGATCCTCCTTCTTCCCTTTTTCCAGTTGTCTAGGACTTCCCCCTATCGCCATGAGTTTTCAAAGATAATGGCCAATGGCTCTGCAATCACATCCGCCAACTCCTTTAGCACTCTTGGATGCAGCACATCCGGCCCCATGGACTTGTGCTTGGTCAGCTTTTCTAAATAGTCCTGAACCACTTTTCTTCACAGAGGGCTGGTCACCTCCTCCCCATGCTGTGCTGCCCAGTGCAGTAGTCCGGGAGCTGACCTTGTTTGTGAAGACAGAGGCAAAAACAAAACAAAAAAAAAAAACCACTCATTGAGTACATTAGCTTTTTCCACATCCTCTGTCACTAGGTTGCCTCCCTCATTCAGTAAGGGACCCACACTTTCCTTGACTTTCTTCTTGTTGCTTACATAGCTGAAGAAACCTTTCTTGTGACTCTTAACATCTCTTGCTAGCTGCAACTCCAAGTGTTATTTGGCCTTCCTGATTTCACTCCTGCATGCCAGAGCAATATTTTTATAATCTTCCACTTCTTGTAAGCTTCTTTTTTGTGTTTAAGATCAGCAAGGATTTCACTGTGAAGCCAAGCTGGTTGCCTGCCATATTTGCTATTCTTTCTACACATCAGGATGGTTTATCCCTGTAACCTCAATAAGGATTCTTTAAAATACAGCCAACTCTCCTGGACTCCTTTCCCCCTCATGTTATTCTCCCAGGGGATCTCATCAGTTCCCTGAGCAAGTCAAAGTCTGCTTTTCTGAAGTCCAGGGTCTGTATTCTGCTGCTCTTCTTTCTTCCCTGTGTCAGGATCCTGACCTCAACCATCTCATGGTCACTGCCTCCCAGGTTCCCATCCACTTTTGCTTCCCCTATTAATTCTTCCTTGTTTGTGAGCAGCAGGTCAAGAAGAGCTCTGCCCCTAGTTGGTTCCTCCAGCACTTGCACCAGGAAATTGTCCCCTACACTTTCCAGAAACTTCCTGCTCAAATAAGTTTGTTAGTCTAAGGTGCCACAAGTACTCCTTTTCTTATTCCAAAATGTGCAGTACAATGCAGGGTTGCACTGAATTATACACCAATGTGAAAGGATTATGAAGTCATGATAGTAAACCCTAGCTCTTATCAGTAGATCCCAAGGCCCTTTACCACGGAGGCCAGTATCCTCATTATACAGATGGGGAAACTGAGGCACAGCAAAGTGGAATGACTTGTCCAAGGTCAGCCAGCCACAGAGCTGGGACTTGAACCAGAGTCTTTCAAGCCCCATTACTGGGTTCCATGCTACTGGATAGATTAAATACCCTTCAGTTTCCGAGATACTTCTGAAAAGGTACC
Source organism: Dermochelys coriacea (assembly GCF_009764565.3). Lineage (NCBI taxonomy): Eukaryota > Metazoa > Chordata > Testudines > Dermochelyidae > Dermochelys > Dermochelys coriacea. The sequence goes on from NC_050084.1 coordinate 19,985,569, forward strand.
CAGTGGGAACATATGAAAGCAAGGAATGCGATTGCTAGGTGCACAATAGCAGAGGAATACGGCCTGCTATTTTTGGATATTTCCACCATCTGCAAACCTCAGGAGACTATAAGCCCTTCTGTGCAAGGATTTCAACTATTAATGAATTAACACACGCACATGCACGGTAATTATCAGTAGCTCTGTTTTACAAGTGGGGAAAGCGAAGCATGAGGAAAGGCTAAGTGACTTGCCTAGGGTCACACAACAGACAGTGGCAGAGAAAGGAAAAGAACGCCCGGTCTATATTAGTATTACAGCACCACATAGGGGCCTCAACTGAGACCAGGGCCCTGTTGTGCCAGGTGCGGTGCAAATACAAGGATACTCTCTTCCTTTTGCCCAACCTTTTTCTTTCCTGTTTAGATTCTAAGCTCGCTGGGGAAGCTTTTACACATGGGAACCTGAGGCCCAAAGAGAGTGAGACTTGCTTAGGACCACACAGAAGAGCCAAGGATCAAGCCCAGAGCTCCTCCATCCAATGCCTTGCCCAAAATATTCAGTTCCCCTTATACTGGTACAACCCCCTAGACTTCAAGGGGATTGCACTGGCATCAAAGAAAGCAGAATCTGGCCATATGCAGGCATCTGTTTCAGCTACAAGACCGTCCTCCCTCACTGGAGACCATATTTAGGGACTGTCAGGCAGCAAGGTCCAGCAGTGTCCTTTCCTAGGAGGAGAAAATTCACCACCCAGCAGGGTGAGCTTTTCCAGAGGGGAATCCAGGATAGAATTTCCTGATTATAGTAGGGACCACTTTTTCCTCAAGGTCTTACCACATACCCAGTCAAAGCCATTGTAGCCTTCAGTATCCTTCATTTCTTGATCACCTTGCCTTCCTCCTGCATCTCTGCAGGTTCCAAAACCCAGTGATTTTTCAGAGGCAGAGAACTTATTCATGTTTGAGCCCTGAGCTCATGGGTGGCAATGACCCTCCCCCCTTTGGAGAGGCTAGCCCCCTGGCCCCACTCCTACCACCACCCTCGCCCCAAAGCCCCACACACACTGTGGTCAGAGGAGCCCCGCTGCAGCTATCCCACCCCGCAGCATGCCCGCCCAGGCCCACCGGCTGGCCGGATTCCAGCTCCAGACCACCAGCCCAAGTTGAGCCCCCTCCAGCTTCAGGGGAGAGAGGACAGGGCTCGGGATGGAGCATGGGTAGGGCCATGGCCTGGGTTAGGGGAGGCTTAGCCTCCCCTGGCCTATTATATCCACCATCCATGCCTGAGCTATTTGGCGAGTCCAGACAATGCTCGAGTACAGAGAGACTCGGAAAAGAAGTCAGGTTCATTTATTACTAAGGGATTTGCTCTCATTGCAAGTCTTTCAGGCTCTCTATGCCTTGTAAACCAGCAGATAAAGAAATCTCCCAATATTACCGTTTATGAGTGTGGATGGAATGCATGTTGCCATAGAAACAGAACAAACCCTTGTAAACTACTGCCTTTGTCAAGTAGATGATCCCAGTGCTGCCTTCCCCATCCAGAAGGGATAATGGACCTACTACTAGCACCTGTTAAAGGAGTTCTCCTTTAGCTCAGATGGTGGAAGCCTGGGATTTTAGAGATGAAGGTGCAGGTGTTCTAACCCCAGTTGCCTCTTTGCATGTAATCTGTATAGTACCCATGTGCTACAGACAAAAATTACCATCAGATGTCCCTGCCAAGGAATTTTGGCTACAGTTTAATTCAGACCTAAATAATAGCCTGGAGGCTGGTTGAAGTCAAAATGGAGCAGTATCATGGGAGAGTCAAATGTGAAATGGCTTCATGTTTTAAAGGATTTCAATGGTTGTAAGCTTTCCCCGGGAAGTAAGCATTTGGGCCTCGTCACTAAATCCCCATTCAGGCTGTGTCAGCATCAAGGCGACCTCTGGCGGAAGAGGGGTGAGCAGGGATTGTGTTAGATACAATCTGCTTTCTGGCCAGCTGACGTCAGTACCCAGATCCTTTTGCAATCCCTTCCTTCGAGCTGTACTAAAAGGAACAATTACCTCATCAGGATGTTTTGAGGAGATCTCTTGATAACCAAAGGAAACAGTATCTAAGGTTTGGTTTAGACGGGTTGGCGCACAGGGGAAAGGAGCCTCTGTTCGCTCACTGATCAGCCCAATGAGCGCAGAGTGCGGCCACTGATTTCTGCTTTGTTACAGGCCATCCTTTTGCAACTTCCTGCTCAACAGCCTGGAATCTCAGCAAGACATTGTCCGGTCAGCATACTAAGGCTCCAGAGACGAGACCCTGGTGGATGTGAGGGGACATCCCTGCCTCTCCAAGCTAGCTGCAGGGAGGATCAAGGAGTTAGTGCTTAGAGCAAACAAGAAGGGCTAAAAGATGGAGGGTTAGGAAGCAGCCCAGCACTGTAGCAGGATTGTGACATTAGCTACCAGGCATACATCCCTCCATGCACCCAACGCTGCAGTAAGGAGTCTTCTGGACATCGAGACCAAGGGCTGGTCTATGCTAGAAAATTAGATCAACCCAGCTAGGTCACTCAGGGGTGTGAAAAATCCACATAGATCCATAGATACTAAGGTCAGAAGGGACCATTATGATCTAGTCCGACCTCCTGCATAGTGCAGACCACAGAATCTCACCCACCCACTCCTGCAAAAAACCTCACCTGTGTCTGAGCTACTGAAGTCCTCAAATCGTGGTTTAAAGACTTCAAGGAGCAGAGAATCCTCCAGCAAGTGACCTGTGCCCCATGTTGACCAAATGCATCCGATGAAGTGAGCTGTAGCTCATGAAAGCTTATGCTCTAATAAATTTGTTAGTCTAAGGTGCCACAAGTACTCCTTTTCTTTTTGCAAATACAGACTAACACGGCTGCTACTCTGAAACCATGTTACAGAGGAGGGCAAAAAACCCCCCAAGTCCTCTTCCAATTTGCCCTGGAGGAAAATTCCTTCCTGACCCCAAATATGGCAATCAGCTAAACCCTGAGCATATGGGCAAGATTCACCAGCCAGATACCCAGGAAAGAATGCTCTGTAGTAACTCAGATCCCACCCCATCTAACATCCGATCACTGGCCATTGAGCCTATTTAAAGATTAATTAATTACCAAAATCATGTTTTCCCCATCGTACCATCTGCTCCATAAACTTATCAAGTTTAATCTTTAAGCCAGATAGGTCTTTTGCCCCCACTGCTTCCCTTCCAAAACTTCACTCCTCTGAACGACATAGTTAAGCTGACCCAAGTCCCGGTCTAGACAGGGCTAGGTTGATGGAAGAATTCTTCCATTGACCTAGCTAGCTCCTCTCGGGGATGGTGGATTAGCTGCGCCACCGGGAGAACCTCTCCCATCACGGTCAGCATCTCCGCCAAAGCACCGAGCTGGGCTGCTGTAGTGGTTTAAGTGTAGACACTGCCTAACAGTCAATGGTGGGTCTGTCCACACTGCGACGCAAGCTCACGGGACTCAAGTCAGCTGAACTGTGTTAGGGCTGGAACATCTACATTGCATTTTAACCCTACATTAAGGCTTTTTCAACTGGGCTCAAACCAAGGGCTCTGGCATCCACTCTGTAGTGCACAGACCTGCGTGAAAGAAACCGTATCCCAGAGTCCCTGGTGCCAACCCCACAACACATGGCTGCTGTAGCCCTAGATCTGTGGGAAAACTTTACCGCCTGCCATGCATGTTACAGGAAGTCTGAAGCAGCTTGTTTCACAGAAAGCTTGATGGGTTCACTCTCCATTGCAAATCCAGGAAGCTCACAGATCAGCGGTCAGAAGACAATGGGTTACCGCTGCTGCTGTTTGCAAAAGCAGGGGACTTCCATTTTCAATAGAATGGATTGCAGATTTGGGGAGGGGGGGGGAAGACGAGAGAGAGGCCTAAGGAAGTCATCCCATGGAATTGTGGGATACTTCTGGCTGACTCCTGGGACCCAAGTCAATCTGGGCTGCTTCTACACTGCAAAGCAATAAGGCTTGGACCCTGGGTCCTGGCTTAACTTGAGCTCGGACCCTCCAGCCTTGTAGGGTCCTGGGATAGCACAAATGCAGTGTAAACGCAAATGCGGATTAGGCTTGAGCAGAGGTTCACATTGCAGTATAGACATACCCAGAGAACCTGGCACCAAACTAGAGTTTTCAGTGAGTTTCCCCACCCCCCCTTCTCAGCCTCTCCGGAAGGAGCTGAAGCCACTTGTGTTGCAGGGGAAGGAGCTTTTTATGGGCAGGATCCAATGCAGGTTGTCCCCACTTCCTGGGTGGAGCCATTTTGGAGAGGGACCAAGAGCTGGCCCGTGTCTCCCCCTCCACACACCCTGGAGTTACCAGACACTAACTGGTTGTGATTCTCCACTATTGAACAACTGAGGGTTTGCAATTTTGCAAACCCTAGGACTCAGGCCCCCAGAATGAGGGTTTTGTCTTCGGCATCTGGATTTTGAGCCTTCAGGGTGCCTTCAAGCCATATTCTATCCACGGCACTTGTAGGGTCTCCATTACTATTGTACCAGAGAGCCTCACAATCTTGAATGCATTTCTCTTCCCAAGGCAGGGCAGTGCATTATCCCCATTGGGCAGAGGCGGCACGGAGAAACCGCGAGACTAAGGTGACAGCGATGAACATTAGGAGCCCTAAATACTTTTGCGGATCTGGGTCCAAGTAACTTGTTTTAGGTCACACAAGATGATCATAGATGTCCCAAGCTCACACCTCACCCACAGAACCCTCCTACTCTTAAGCTGGTCTCCAGTCATGAGGGCTAGGAACTTCAAGTGTTTTAAGTATGTATTTATGAGGCTTGGAGCAGAATCACTCAATACAGTGACTTTAATCAAGAACCTCCATCACTGGCAACACACACTCAATAGAACACTGCCATGGTAGCCGCTATACAGGCCTACGGTCATTATCGCTCCCAGGCCTAACATACAGAGATGTGCTTTCTGACTAGGATTCAAGATCTCCATCTCAGGTTCCTTTAGCCTAGTGGTTCTCAAACTTTTGTACTGGTTACCCCTTTCACACAGCAAACCTCTGAGCGCAACACACTAACGCCATTACAAATGCTGGAGGCGAAGCAGAGTTAGTTCAGCCAGCCAGGGATTCTTCAGCCGAGTCAGGTCTACCCTGCATATGCACCAACTGCTCTCTGCTTTGTGGTGGTGTGTGTATCCCCCACTGGCAGAGAGAGTTAATGGGAGCCATTCTCTCCCCCCACCCCAAGGAGAAAGCATGATTGGGGGTGGAGGCTGACGGCTCACGACCCCCACAACCTCCTGAGAGGTCATGATCCACAGTTTCAGACCCCTTAGCCCACTGATTCGTGCTAATCAGGGATTTTCCTAGCTGTGGAGCAAAAATACACTTGCATTTCCTTCTTACACCATGGTTTCTAAAGCAAGAAATCCATCACGCATTCAGAGCCACTGAAGAGAGCGGTGCACCAGCCAAACACGGACCAAAGTGGTCACTGACCCCAACCTGGGGCCACAACCTCCGGGGCCTGGGTTTCCCTAAATAGCACTGAGCATCCCCAGAGAATCCCATTGCTTGCTCCACCCACTCCATCTGGGCTCTCTCCCTGCAGCAAGGTTCTGCTGCACAGCTAGCAGAGGGCATTGGATCTGGGGGAGTTCACTCCAGTCACATTGCAGCAATAGGGTCTGCCTTTCCACATGTTCACCCTGGTGAGTGCCAGGAGGGAGTCCATGGAGGAGATTATAGGAGTTATCTGTGTTCACACCAGCATGTGAGTGATGTGAACAGTCAAGCCTACAGCCTTCGCCAGAACAGTTTAGTACCTGATCCTGAGCAGGGCTGAATACCTCTAACTCCTATTGAGGTTTAGGGCTCAGCACCCCTCAGGATCAGGCCTGTCACAGATAGAGGATATATCCTGCTAGCTGGCCCAGCAATGCCCATAAACCAGAATGCACTGGGACAGATCCCAGCTGGCATCAATCAGCCCAGCTATGCTGACATTGGTGCCATTGGCCCTTTGAAATCAATAGAGCAAAGCTGATTTGCCCCAGTGGAGGATCTAGCCCAGTAGCTCTCAACCTTTCCAGACCACTGTACCTCTTTCAAGAATCTGATTGGTCTTGGGTAACCCCAAGTTTCACCTCCCTTAAAAACTACTTGCTTACAAAATCAGACATAAAAGAACAGGTGTCACTGCACACTATTACTGAAAGATTGCTAACTCATTTTTTTAAAACCACATAATTATAAGGTAAATCAATTGGAATAATAAAGATTGTCTTTACATTTCAGCATCTAGTGCATCGAGCAATATAAACAAGTCACTGCTGAAAGTTTAGTTTGTACTGACTCACTAGTGATTTTTAGGTAGCCTGTTGTAAAACAAGGCAAAGATCAAGATGAGTTGATGTAGCCCCTGTAAGACCGCTGCATACCCCCAGGGGTACACATCCCCCTGGTTGAGAACCGCTGCTCTAGCCCACAGTCAGTAAGTGTGTAGGAGACTGACTCACCGGCTGCTGTATCCCCTCATGGCTGGCACGGTGTAACAGGCTCTCCTCCAGCAATCCAGCCTGGGCTGTTTCTTCTCAGGACTTGGCTCACGTCACCTTCAGTCCCACCCCTTCTGGGGTTACAGAGTCCCACAAAACAACCACCACCTCACAGCAGGCTCTCAGCCCATCTCCCTTGCATCAGGGGGCTTTCACCCCACCATCCCCAGAGGCCAGCATACCACAGCTGCCTGCCACAAGAAGCCTGGGCTGGGCCCCAAGACTCTTCACCCCACCCCCGGTTCTGGGGACTTCTTTCCTGCTCCAGTGCCTAGGGAGGCATTACTTGGCTTTTTCGCTGAAAGGCTGGCTCCTTGTCTTCCTCTCCCCAGGCTCTCTGGGGCTGTACCCCTCTGTTCCCTAACCTCAGCAGCCTCATAGTGCTTAGACTCACCACTGGAGCTTGCTCCACTCCTGTCTTTTCCTAGGGTCTCTCCCAGAGCTCCCCTTTCAGGAGAGGGGCCCAATACCTACTCTCCCCCTACCTCTCTTCTACTGTCCTCAAGTCCTTCCTTTTCCAGTCCCCCTGCTCATCTCAGCCTTAATTCAGCCAGCCAGGGATTTCTCAGCTGAGTCAGGCCTGCCCTGCAGGTGCACCTGAGTGCACTAATTGCTCTCTGGCTCCCATTAACTCTTTCTCTGCCAGTGCGGGGTACACACCCCACCACAAAGCATTCCCCTCCTCCCCCCCCAGGAGAAAGCATGATTAGACTCTTGGGTTCGGCCCCTGCCTCCTCTGGCAAAGTGTGCACAAAGCACCCATAGGTGCCAGCAAGCCTGGGGAACCCACAAGGCTGGCTCTGAGATCTTGGGATTTGCAGAAGCAAGGCACCAGCTCCACAGCACCCACACAAAATAAACAATGGGCCAAACCCACCCCTCACTAAACTCCATCGACTTCATGAGGTCACAGCCAGGAGAAAATTGGCCCAGGGTGCTTAACTGCACATCAGTAACAAGTGCTAGCTTCAGCACCGCAGCCAGCCTTCCCCCTTCTTCTCTCTAATTGCTCTTTTAGGGACTGGGGAGAATTCAGTTTGCACTGGCTGTGTATCTTACAGCCAGACAGGGTGGAGAGACAGGCAGGGCGACAGTCGTCTGGCTTCAGGCCATTAGATCCGCGTCCTTGCCAGGGTGCTCCTGCTGGCTCACTCTCTTTAGGGCCCCATGCCATCAGCATCGCTGGTGCTGAGCACTACCATGCCCTGTCCTTTCCTTGCTCCAGGGGACAGTAGCCTGGGATTGGCCCCAGGCAGGTAGCAAGTTACTGCTCTCCTCCTGCCGTGCTGGCACACTGGGGGAGGGCACAGCCAGGCCAGCCGTTCCCCACCTCGCTGCCCACCTGTATGTGTAGCACCTGCTTACCACTTTACAGCCAGATCCACAAACTGGAAAGGATGTGTTCGGCCATTGAGGAGTGAAGGTTTCCTGACATCCTTGGCCAGCCCAGAGCACAATCTGACTCCTGGAATGAGAGTGTTGCTCAGTGTGAGCCCAGGTGGCAGGATCTTGGCCCTTAGCTTCTAGCAGATGCCTGTTCTGAATATGCACAAATAGATCCTGCAAAGCTATTGCCTGAAAATGGAAGATGCACATGGGTAAGCACAGGGAGCAGCCCTCCGCAACGAGTGGGATCTAGTATCCAGGCCCTCCCACGCACCCACTCCTTCTTTCAGCACAAGAAAGCGGCAGGGGCGGGTAGAGAAGGGGTGAGTCTGAAAGTAATGGAGGGAAGGTCCAAAGAACCAGGCCTTTTGCAAAGAAAAAGACAAAGTCCCTGGGCCAAAGATTTGACAGTCTAAGGGCCGGATCCTGAGAGCTGCCTGCCCCAGCAGTGGATGCTGTCAGGGCTCAGCATCTCCCAGGGTCTGGCAAAACTTGGCAACATGAGTACAGGAACAGGGATGTTGAGGAGTGCAAGGCAACTGGTAGGGAGGTTAAGCATGTGCTTGTGTGGGCTGTTGCAGCAGGCTATGGGAGGCGGCCATGCTGGCGTTTCTAACCCAGCCTGAAGAAGCATTTTCCCCATACAGAAGGGAGGCCAGGCGTAGAATGTGGATCTGGGTTAGGATTTCAGACACCCCTAGGGTGATCAGATGTTCTGATTTTATAGAGATATTCCTGATATTCGGGGTTTTGTCTTATAGAAGGCCTATTAACCCCCACTCCCCGTCCCGATTTCTCACACTTGCTGTTTGGTCCCCCAGTGATGAAGTGTTTGGATCCAGCAGGTTCGGTTCAGGTCTCTACTTTGTAACCAAGGAAAGCATTCTCCATGGACAGGAAGGGGAGGGATGGGGAGATTCTCTGACCACATCTACACTACACACTTCTGCTGGCCTAGCTGGGTCAGTCAGGGGTGAAGAAGTGAGATCCCCTGACCAATACAGCTGTGCCGGTAGAAGTCCCTAGTGCAGAAGTCCCTATACTTTGCCGGTATAGCTGCGTCCACATTAGAAGAGCTTTGCTGGTACAGTGCACCAGTATTCCGATACCATTGAAGCACCCCTAGTGTAGACATGGCCTCTGGGACGAAAATCAACCTTCATATTCCCAATCTAACCCAGCCAGGCCTCTCTGTGACACACGGGCACAGTGAGCACCAGCTGCCCTCTGACTAGGTGTCTCCATGAGATAGAAATCTGGGGGGAAGGGAGTGGACTGTTACTTTTATTTGCAGCATCCAGGAATCAGCCCAGCAGGATGGAGGTGGCGTTGTTTGGAGGTAAAGCATTAAGAGCGTTTTCTCTGAGTTGTTGTTGGAGTCACAGGGGACAGAGGAGGGGAGAGAAAACACACAATAAGGATGACTAGAGGCCGAGGGAAGCCCGACTGTGTTTCGCTGCCTCTCACTCTCCTTTACGCCGTACCCCACCTCTCTGCAAAAGTCTGCTGCTCTCTTTTCCCCCTGCTGTTGTCACTAACGTCTATGTCTTCTATTGAGCGAGAGCAGATGCCCTAACATGGGAAGAACCTGCCTCATGGATCGTTCCTTTGCCGTGTGAATTCCCGTAGCAGAACAGTGAAAGTGAGCCCAGACAGACAGCGAGCCGGTGTCCCCTGGGTGGGCACTACGCCCTGCGCTCGGCAGCGATCTTTTTATAACCACCTGGCAGGGCTGCAGCACTGAATAATTGATCAGGCGGCCTTCCAAGGCAAATAGGAGGAGAGAGGAACTGGCACGGCAGCTTTTCCACCCAGGTGCACCTGGAATATTACAGCACCTGGGCTTCTTGCAGCATTTTCACTGTAGCAGCTCTCCGCACAGCATTTCTGGGGAAATACCCAACTTCAGCACAAAGCGTTGTTGGGCTGGAGTGCTGGACCAGCCCGCGGAGGGCAGTGTGTTCTCAAACACACACTTCAGTTAGACTCAAGGGGACACCTATTGTGTTTACATAAATGATGGGAAGGCAGCATGGCCTAGTGGTTAGTGGAGGGTTTAAGGCCTGGGCTGTGCACAGCTTTTGTACCAGCATAACTAGGTCAGTTAGGGGTGTGATTTTTTACTGTTCTACCAGGACAACCGCGAGTGTGGATGTAGTTACACCAATCCATAGAGCTCATTCCCCTTCCCATGAGTGAACAGACATACGAAAATAAAAAAAAGCTTGAAAGCTTGTCCCTTCCGCCAACAAATGTTGGTCCAATAAAAGATATTCCCTCGCCACCTTGTCTCTCTCATATGGGGATAAACACCTTTGTACTGATCTGAGACCATTCACACTAGGGGATTGTACCTTGTTCACTATACCAGTATAATTAAAGAAGAATTACCTGGGTGTGTGGACAAGGCTTGACTCAGAGAGAATGGGTTCTAGCCCAGACTTACTTTGGGTCACTGTGCAGCCATGGAGAAGTCACGTACCCCTTCTGTGCCTCAGTTTCCCCTTCCAAACAAAAGGGATAACAGCACTTCCCTGCCTCCCAAGGGCGTTGTGAGCTACATACATGAGGGATTGTGAGGCACTCGGCTATCTGTCCCCCATGATCATGGTAAGTATCTAGAATGAGGCATATTTTAGGCCAGATCTTCACCACAGACTTCTGCGGGCATAGCTATGTCAGCTGGGGTATGAGAAGACATGAGCCCTGACTGACACAGCTGGGCAGATAAAAGCCCCTAGTACATTTATTATTTGTGTTGTGGTACAGCCTAGGTCATGGACCTGAACCCCATTGTGCTAGGCCCTGTACAAAACTGGAGATACACCATACTGGCAAAACTGTGCTTTTACCAGTGTAGCTTGTTTTGCTCGACAGGACGCCAGACTAAGCTATCCCAGCAAAGGTGCGTACTGCCCGTAAAGCTGTGGGCACACTAGCAGTGCTTTGCCACTATAATACACAGACATTCATAGAGCCCTAGACTTCATGGCCAGAAGGGACCATTACATCTGCACCTCCTGCATAGGACAGGGCATTACATTTCAGCTAGTCGTCAGTGTGGAGCCCAATAACTTGGGTTTGGCTAGCGCTAGGGTTGCCAACTTTCTAATCACACAAAAACCGAACACCCTTGCCCCGCCCCTTCCCTGAGGCCACAACCCTTCTCTGAGGCCCCCCCCCCGCTCACTCCATCCCCCTTCCCTCTATCACTCGCTTTCCCCTACCCTCACTCACTTTCACCCAGCTGGGGCAGGGGGTTCGGGTGCAGAGGGGGGCGAGGGCTCCAGCTGCAGGTGCAGGCTCTGGGGTGGGGCCAGAAATGAGGGGTTAGGGTGTGGGAGGGGGCTGCGGGTTGAGGCAGAGGGTTGGGGTGTGTGGGGGGGGTGAGAGCTCTGGCTGGGGGTGTGGGCTCTGGGGTGGGGCCAGGGATGAGGGGTTTGTAGTGTAGGAGGGGGCTCCGGGCTGGGGCTGAGGGATTCAATATGTGGGAGGGAGCTCAGCACTTGGGCAGGGGTGCGGGAGGAGGGTCAGGTCTGGGACAGAGGATTGGGGTCTGGGAGGGGGCTGCGGGATTCAGGCTCCAGCCAGGCGGTGCTTATCTCAGGTGGCTCCCGGAAACAGCCAGCATGTCCGGCTCCTAGGCAGAGGGGGCCAGGGGCTCTGCACGCTGCCCACACCCACAGGCACTGCCCCCGCAGCTCCCATTGGCCACAGTTCCCAGCCAATGGGAGCTTCAGAGCCCGCTGCTTCCGGGAGCAGCGTGGAGCCAGGCCAGGCAGGGAGCCTGCCTTAGCCCTGCCCCACAGCGTCACCAACTGGACTTCTAGCAGCCCGGTCAGACTGCTGACCAGAGCCGCCAGCATCCCTTTTTGACCAGGCGTTCCAGTCAAAAATAGGAACGCATCCGATGAAGTGAGCTGTAGCTCACGAAAGCTTATGCTCAAATAAATTTGTTAGTCTCTAAGGTGCCACAAGTCCTCCTTTTTTTTTTTTGCGAATACAGACTAACACGGCTGCTACTCTGAAGCCCGTCAAAAACTGAATACCTGGCAACCCTAGCTAGAGCATCTCTTCAAGGAAGGCCTCCAATCTTGATTTGCTGGAGAATCCACCACTTCCCTTGGGAGTTTGCTCCAATTGTTAATCCCCCGCACTTTTGTCTCTAATTTCTAAATGGACTTTGTCCGACTTCAACTTCCAGCCATTGGTTCTTGTTCTGCCTTTTCCCGATAGATTCCCAGCTCGGCTGGGGAGGACGGGACTGTCTCTTCCCTTGCAAGGCATCTGGGGCTGGGTCAGACCCACCCCCAGATTTCTCCCCCGGCTGAAGGAAGCTCTGCAAACTCCCACCCTTCCTGCACCCATCGTTCCTCAGCTGCAGGGGGAGGGATCCCTATACAGGGAACTGCTCCACCATCCACCCAACCCCTGTGCATCCAGACGCCCTCATATTCAGACCCTCCCACCAAGCCTTACCTCCCCACACATTCAGAACCCCCCTCCCCAATGAGCCCCATTCCCCTGCACCTGGACCACCCCGATGAGCCACCCACACCCGGATCTCCACCCCACCAAGCCCCAACCAGCTGCATCTGGACTCTCCACTGAGCCCCCCATGCCCCGCTGCCGAGCTCTATCCCCCCAACCCAGACACCCCCCACTGAGCCCCAACCAACTTCACCTGAACCCCCCTGCAGAGTCTCAATACTGTTGCACTCAGAACCCCCAACAAGACCCTGTGCATCCAGATCCCCCCCACACCTGGATCCCCCACTGAGCCACCCAGACCCAGATTGCCCCAAACAGAACCCTCTCAACCCATACCTGGATCCCCCACACTTGAATCCTGCCTTGGTGAGCCTGCCTGCCCACAGCTGGTGCACCTGGCACAGAGGGGCAGGGCCCTGGGGTGTTTCTGGGGCAGACCCAGTCCTTGCACTGTGTCAGGGTTGGGTGCAGCCTCACCACTGAGTCCATGTCCCACGGGGAGCTGTACAGTGATCTCCCACCTCTGAGCAGCCAGTACCCTGAGCTCCCCAATGCCATGCTGGAGCTGCCACATTTATTTAACAAATAAATAACATTTTCAGAATTTTGCAGAATTTTTAAATATTGTGTGCAGAATTTTTAAATTTTTTGGCGCAGAATGCTCTCAGGAATAATGACATTAACAATCCTAGGTAGGTACAGGAGAAAGGTTACTAGACTTTAAGTCAGTTCCCTGGGAGTGGAAGAATTCAGAAAAGAAAGGCTAGGTGAAGAGCAGACATTGATCTGTAAGTCGTATAAGAACCTGGAGAGAAGAGAAGAGAAGAGAAGAGAAGAGAAGAGAAGAGAAGAGAAGAGAAGAGAAGAGAAGAGATGCTCCATCAATGTAGTGGATGAGGAAAAGAAGCCATGAAGAAACCCTAAGAGACCAAGAAGAACAAGTGTTTACGGTGGGGGAAAAAAGAAGATTCCCAAGGAAGAACTGAGGCAGGCCAGAGAAGCTGTGCAAAAAGTCCAGCTGTGCTAGCTACATGAACAGAGAGATCTTGCAGAGAGCAAAAAGCAGAGTGAGATAAAAACAACTCAGGAGAAAGAACATTAATTGCAACGAAGCAGGGAGAGCCGCAGCTGAGGGGAAATGGAAGAAAATAATCACTTGAAAGAAACCGAGGATACAGAGGGGAAGAAAAATGCAATAAATAATTAAAGGAAACCCAAGTGGGGAAGGCATCAGAATAGGGGCTAATTGAGAAGATTCATACTGTGATTCAAAAGGTCCATGAGGTTCAGGAGACACAAGAAAGGGTGGCTTGAAATAGTAGCTATTGAAACTCGAGGTGTGCAGTGTTAGAGGGGCAAAGAAGTCATCCTGTTGATTAAAGCCCAGCCCTGACTTTCTGGCTGCTCAGTGACCTAGTATTAGCAGGAGCAGATGGTAATGCGAGAGCAGGAATGTCCGCAAACGGAAGAGAAGCAAAGCAATGTTCCATACTGGAGCGGCCAGACAGGCAGATCCACCCCGGTGCATGCAACAAGGCTTGGGAACTATAACTATGGGTACGTCTACACAGCAGCTAGGAGATGCGATTCCCAGCTTGGGTAGGCCTATGTGTGCTAGGCCTGCTCACACTAGCGTCTCAAAATAGCAGCATTGGTGGCGACTCAGATTAGCCATCCAAGCACATACCCAGGGGGCCGGGCGGGACTATACTCAGGCAGCTAGCCCGAGCCATTGCCCATGCTATCACGACCATACTGGCGCTAGCTGGATCAGAGCTAGTCCCTGCACATCTGCCTGAGCTGGGAATCACCCCTGCAGCTACGGTAGATGTCCCCTCTGGGACAAAGGAACCAGTGGGAAAGTTTGACGGGTGCTTGGAAGACAGGCAAAGCAGGAGCGAGGTGGCTCTGTGGCTAAGGCAGGTCTGGCAAACTCGGTCTGGGACTGAGATGGGTTGTCTGGCTTTGATTTCTCCCTTACACCCCATGTGTGTAACCTCAGGTAAGTTAGTCATGGCCTGATTCAAAGCCCACTGCAGCCAATGTAAAGGCTCCCATTGGCATCTTGGCACTTTGGATCACAGCCTTCGAGCCAGATTTCCAAGTGCTCAGCTCCCAGTGGGGCGCCTAAATAGAGGTTGAATTTCCAGGTGGGCTCTGCTCCCAGCCACTCCCACTGGGACAATGGAGGCTAGATTCTTGCAGCATCCAACGTGCTGAGCAGTTGAAGGCCCGGCCCCGACTGTGGGCACTGAGCCCTTCTGAAAATTCAGGCCTGAGTGTCCCTGGCTAGGGCTAACTCAGAAACACAAATCCCATTGACTGCCAACCCCCGTCCAGCCCCCAGCTAGGGTGGGGTTTGAGTCTGATTCTCCTCTCACCGCAGTTTAACTTAATTGCCCGCAAAGGAGTTACTCTTGATTTGCAGCCATGGGAGCAGTAGGAGAACCAGGCTGTCTTGCTCCCCAGCAGCAGTGAGGTGAAAAGGTGGGGGGGGCGCCATGGGTGGCAGCATGTCCTGGTGGCTGGGGCACTAGATGGGGAACAAGGACACTTGGGCTCCCACTGGCCTGTGGGGGGGACCTTGGCCAAGTGACTCTCTGGGCCTGTTTGACCTCCCACCCTGCATCTGCCTTGTCCAATTAGACTGTAAGTTTGATGGGGCAGGTCTCTCCCTATGTATTTATGCAGCACCCAGTACAGTTGGGGGCATCTCGGTGCTACTGTAATAAATAACCCCTAGAATTGGGGGATTTATGTAAGATAAGGTGGGGTGAGGAATCTAGGGTGGCAGGAGACTCAAGGATGATGCTCCTTGGGGCAGGGACTTTTTGTCCTTTGTTTGTACAGCGCCTAGCACCATGTGGTCCTGGTCCAGGGCTGAGACTCCTAGGCCAGCTGATAATACAAACAAATGCATCCGATGAAGTGAGCTGTAGCTCACGAAAGCTTATGCTCAAATAAATTTGTTAGTCTCTAAGGTGCCACAAGTCCTCCTTTTCTTTTTGTGAATACAGACTAACACGGCTGCTACTCTGAAACAAATAATAATGTAACATTCAGCCCTTAGTGTGCAGGTGAGATGTCCCAAGGGATTAATTACAAAGCACTATGGCAGTGAAGGGTCTGGCTGTCTGCCTCAGAAGGCTCAGTGTAATTACAGAGGCAGGTATTGATCTGATAGATAAAATGTTGTGTTCCAGCCGGGGGCCGGCAGGCAGCTGACTTGCTCCCTCTCTCTGCACAGACACCAGGCGGTTGTGAGTGGATCCAATTGCAGGAACCCATGTGCTGCTATCTTCCCCCTGGCCGGGTCTGGGCAGTGATTGATCACTGCGCCTAGCTCTGGGTCACTCAGGCACAGTCCCAGGGGCAGCCCCTATGTCTGACACCCTTCTTGGGGAGCAGCGGGTCCCCAAAATCCAGCCGCCTCAGCCCCCAGAACCTGTGCCTTCCTTGCCCCCTTGCTTATGCACGCTCCCCCCAGTGTTCCTCCTTGCTGGGGGCCCTCTGCGCTTCTCCGCCCCTTCAAGGACAGGGCAGAAGGCAAGTAAGGAATGCAGGCTTAGCCAAGGGATTTCTGAACTACATTCACTTTACTCTTGAAAGCCCCTGAGAATCCCAGGTTGTGGGCTATAATAAACAGCCTCTTTAGTTCAGTCTGATCTCAGCCCTCTTGTCAGTCTGAGGCCTGGCCAGTGTCTTTAGACCAAGCAACCCATCTTATCCTCTTGGCTTGGCCTGCTCGCATGTGGCAGTGGTCAGCCTTCTTCACAGAGAGCGCTCCCCCTTCATGTAGTCTCTAACCCCTTTGGCCATGTGCCCCAGCTGGGAAACTGTAGCTCCTTCCCCGAGCCAGGCTCCTTCTTGTGGATGGGCTGGCAGCTGAGAGACAGTCAGAATCAATGAGCCTTGAGAGCTGTCACACTGCTAGCCTCCTGCAAGGCTCCCTAATCCCTAGCAGGACAGCGTCTAGAATATACTGGCCTTGTCCAGGTTAGCCAGGCTCTCAACCCCACCCATCAGACGTCTTCTTCAACATGGAGGCTCCAATACAGAGTGAAGGTGACAATCGGTGGTGTCCGTCCAATAAAATGGAGTTCACCATTTGACACAGACTTACCCCTGGTCTGTCACTTCAGCGGCCCTGCGGCATGGAGAAAGGACCACGAGGTTTTGGGAGGCTGCTGGAAATGGGACAGAACCTTGAATCCAACTGTATTTGTGGGCCCAAGTGAACAGGAAAACAGGCCAAGCCTGCTGCCTTGCATTCATGTCACGGGCTATTGCCTTTGTTGTTACAACCAATGCTTTCTGCTTCTATAGAACTAGGGCTCGGGGGTAAAGTTCTCAGGGATGGTTCGTGATTCAGGCACTGGACTGGCCTGAGTTTAATCCCCGTCTCTGGCATGACCTTGGGGAAATCGCTCAATGGTGGGTGTGGAGCTCTTTGGAACAGCTGGCCAGTGGGGCCTTATTGAGAAAGTGCCGGGTATGCACAACTGCAGCTGAAATCAGTGCTTCCTCAGCATGCTTTGGTCTGGTCCCTTCAGCTTATAGCCCTTTTGGAGAGAGAGTTTTGTCTCCTCCATGCTGCTCCAAGACTCCCCCAGCAGCAGGAGCAACCTAGCTAATGTGTACACACACCTGTGCCCTTTCCCAGCCACTAATCGGGATGACAGCAGCACTTATTGTAGGGAAGGATCTCTGCACGGATGTAAATACATGTGCAAACAGCATGAGCCCGGGGGAAGCATGGCAAAGAGTCAGCTTCAGGGGAGAGCACAACTCCCTTGTCCTCAATGCTGCTCAACTGTCCCTTCATTTGCCCAGGAGAATTCGCTCTGGTGACTCGCCTACATGCACAATGTGTGGTAGGAGTTGGGTTCCCCCGGCTAGGAGCCTCTGTGCTGTTCTCAGGTCATGTGTGAATGCAAGATTCTCCCTGTTGGTGCTGTGACTTCTCTGGAATTTGTGCGCTTGCAAGGTAAGAGGTGGCTTGAAGCGCCAAGACCTCACACGCTCAAGGGCAACGTAATGATGAGGGGATGGAACGGCTTCCGCATGAGGAGAGATTTGTAAGACCGGGACTGTTCAGCTTGGAAAAGAGGTGACTAAGGGGGGATATGAGAGAGGCCTATAAGATCAGGAGTGGTGGGGACAAAGCGAACATGGAAAGTATTATTTACCTCTTCCCAGCACATAAGAACCGAGGGTCACCCATTGAAGTTAACAGGCAGCAAGTTTAAAACAAACACAAGGGAGAACTTCATCAGACAACACACAGTCGACCCACGAAACTCGTTGCCGGGAGATGTTGTGAGGCCCGAAAGTATAAATGGAACTAAAGAGAATTAGGCAAGTTTATGGAGGATGAGTCCATCAATGGCTATTAGCCAAGATGGTCAGGGACACAACCATATGCTCTGGGTGTTTTTAACCCCCCAACTGCCAGACTGGGTGACAGGGGATGGATCACTCGATGATCGCTGTTCTGTTCATTCCTCCTGAAGATCTGGCACCAGCCACTGTCAGAGCCAGGATATAGGGCTAAATGGACCATTAGTCTGACCCAGTGTGGCCATTCTTATGTTCTTGAGCAAGTCCACAGAGGGCTGTCTGGCTCAGATAGTTACTAATGGCCTCTAATTTGTCTTAGGGGATAGCTTGATCTAGCTACACTGAGGATGCTGGTTCAAATCCAGCCCACCTTAGTT
The DNA here is from genome assembly GCF_009764565.3 of Dermochelys coriacea. NCBI lineage: Eukaryota > Metazoa > Chordata > Testudines > Dermochelyidae > Dermochelys > Dermochelys coriacea. The sequence goes on from NC_050084.1 coordinate 20,003,700, forward strand.
GCTTTCACCTGATGGCTGTATGCCCACCTGATCCCATAGATAACCGTTCAACCCCCCTCCATCCATGGGAAACTTGGCAAAGGGCCCAAGCAGCCAGCCTGGCTGCTTTTCGTTCTAACCCCAAGGAGTGGGCAAGGCTGGCATGTGTTTCAAGGGGAAGCCTGTGCTGTAGATGCCTAACTGTGCCTATTCCATGGATGAAGAGAAGAGGGCTCTGTTTCCTGGGGCCTGTCAGTCTGGGGGTGTGGAGTTCACACTAGGGTTGAGCCCTTGGGAGGGCTGAAAAAGTGGAATAATGCCAAAACTTTTAGAAAGATCTGGGGATGCCCCGGGTTTCTTGGCAAGGAGACAGGGAACTTTTGCACAGTCCACTGCCCCTCAGCAGCAGAGTTTAACCTAAATAAGCAGAGTGAATAATTTACAGAGAATTCAGAGATAAGAGGCTTTTTTGGGGGAATCTCTAAATGGGCTATTTGAAAAGGTCCTGTGAGACAGCAGTAATTAGGAAGTAGGGTGGCCCTTAAAACATATATTCAGAGCTGTGAAAGAAAGAGACACAGAAGCACCTATTGGGACAAAAATTGACTGCACCCCTGGGATGGCTAGTGGACCATTGATTAGTTTCATTAACAAAGGCTGTGAAATCACTGAGCAGTTCCAGCACCCTCTCTCCTCCACTGGCAGATGAGATTTCAGGCACTGCAGTGATTTAGCCGCCCAAATGGAATTGTTTTGTTTAACAGTGAAATGTGACCCGGGCACATTCCCACTGAGGAATCAGAACTCCTGGGTTCTGTTTCTGTTCCTACTTCCCTGTTGTGTCAGCTGGGTGGGGAACGGGTTTCCCGTGAGATTTCACACATTTTCCCAGTCTGCATCAAGATGAAACCAAGACCTTTCAAAGTTTTTCACAAGAAAACCAGAGAGCAGCCTACACCCAAAGCGCTAATAGCCCAGCAGTTAGGGCAAGTTAGCTCAAGGCCCTGCTTTCCCTGATTCAGAAGAAGCACCAGAATTTGGGCCTCCTGCGTCCGAGGTGACCTAATTAGTGGGCTGTGGAGTCTCTTACTGGCCCAGCGAAGAGTCAATTATTTATACCCAGAGGAACATCTCCAACCGAAGAGACTGAAGGACTCGCACCTGACACATGGGCACTCTAGCCATGTAGCTCGTCCGGTGCATGCTCTTCTAGACACCCCCAAGAAACCTTCCAGATAAAAGTTTTGTCAAATCCAGCCCTCTCGTGCAAAAAGTTGGGGTTTTGACAAATCTGCATTTTTCAATGCACCATCTTTGCACTGGGAAATTCTCAATCAGCTCCGCTGTTGGGACCCTGCAAAGTCTCTCCACGCAGCTGAGCCAAGCCCTCGTTCATACCGGCCAAAAACGTACTTAAAACATGAGAAGCTTGAGCAGAGTCAGCTGGAAACCTGCTCCCAATTCTTGCCTTAATTCCCCTCCGCCTTGACAATGTACACCAGCAGCTCCCAGCTAATGGCAGGGTTCCTGGGCTCTGGGAGATTCTCTGCTAGCACCACCTCCGGGACCAGTTCGACTTGCCTCTTTTGGAACTTGCGGGAGAACGGCAGGGAGTCTCCCTAACCTGGCTAGAAAGGCAGTGACTCCCGCTGAGCAAGCTCTTTTTTGATATCACCTCCCTCTCAGCATATCTCCCTACATTCCCCACTGTGTCTACTCCCAGCACTACCACAAACTCCTTGTGTCTCTTTGATCAATAATCAGGGCCTCATCTGTGAGATGCAGCTAATACTTCCCTACCTCCTAGGGCCATGAGGTCCTGGGATGGTGGGTGCTAGAGAGGAACAAGCACAGGGAAGCTTGTGCTAACAGTCACCTGCTAACTGCAGTAACTTCTCCTAACAGGCAGTGAAATCTCAGCACCTGCAGGCATGGCTCTGTATTAATTGCATAGCATTATGCAGCCATCCGTTATAGCACCCAGGTAAAGAGCTGTCCCTCGGGTATCCTTTATTGGCAGATTTCACTGGAAATGCAAACACTCTCCTGTCTCATCGCTGTGCTCCAACTCTGCCTTGAAAGAGGCCAGGCGGGAAGCAGGAGCTCCCCGGGGATGTAGTAAATCCTGGAGAGTGAATGGAAGGTAGTGAGTTGAAGCTGTGTAGTGCCAGGTGGAGCTCCTTAAGAGAAACTGACAAACAATGCCCCTGCACTACAGAAACTGCAGATTAGGTGGCTTCTCTTCCCCACTATACACATGAAACTCTCTCCCTGACATTGCGGCCTCTCTCCTCCACCATCTTCCTTTCCCCAGCATCCCTGAAAGGTGACCCGGAGAACAAGGCCATCAGCCACTTGAAATGAGAATTCGCCTGCTCCTGGAGATTTCAGTACCACTCAGAGCTCACATGCTTCCTTTGTAATCACTTAACATGCCAGAGTTCAGCATAGGCACAGCTGTGCAACCCGGCACTTGTAGCATGAATTTGCCACTCCAGCCCCTTTTGTTCCATACTACCTCGGACTGCCCAGTGTCTGTGCAGTGCCTATATAATGCTAAGCAAGCACCAGCTGTCAGCACCACTGTCCTTTATTTTAAGCTAAGAAAACAATGGCCCAAGAAAGAACACAAGTAAGATCTTCATGAAAGAGAGCACAGTGTATGTGTCTCATCTGTAGCTGGTGGCATCTGAACACGAACATGGCAGCTGTGTCTGGAGCTTGGAAGCTGGGCTTTCCCCCAGTAAAGGGGCCATAGAAGAGTCATAACAGATACCAGCTACATAGGCCACAAGAGCTATTATTGCTGCATTAGCAATTACAAGTCAACACCCCCCACCACATGTTCCTGACCCAGCTCTGCTCCACACCGCAACATGCATGAAGCCTTAAGATAAACTAGGTCTCAGAGAGGAAGGAGAGTCTCGTAGTTAAGGCCTGGACTGGGGCTCAGGAGACCTAGGTTTAACACTTGGCTCTACCACTGGCTCCCTGTGTGACCCTGGGTGAGTCACTTAGTCTCTCTGTGGTGCAGTTCCTCATCTGTAACATGGGGTAATGATCCTTCCTTTCTCCCACCTTTGGCTTGTCTATTTGCACTGTAAGGTGTTCAGGGCAGGGACTGTCTCTCGCTGTGCATTTGTAGAGCACCCAGCACCATGGGGCCCTGATTCACTTGTAGCCTCTTAACTTTATAGTAATACAAATAATATTGGGGCAAACCCCTCTGACTTGCACCCTGTGCAACCCAATTCACATAAGTGGGTAGAATTTTGCCCATTGGAACTGGATCCTTATGGGCCAAATTCTCTTCTTGGTTACACTGGGCATGGATGTGTTTGGATGGATGTGACTGAGAAGGCCGTGTAGTCTAGTGGGTAGGGCACTGCATGGAGATCTGGGTTTTAGTCCTGGCTCTGTTATGATGATTTATTGTTTGTTTTCTCATAGCATCTAGGACCTACAGTCATGGAGCAGGTGCTACGATGCTGTACACACACACACACAACCAGAAGCTGCTGCCCAAAGCTTACAATCAAAGATAAGAAACACCAGAGGGCTACAGCCAGACTGAGGAGCACACAGAAATATTGGTCAGCATGACAGGCTGTGCTTTTAGCACACCAGCAGCCTAACTATTGTCGAGTGACTCTGCCATACACCTGCTGGATGACTTTGGGTAAGTCACATCACTGTTCCATGCCTCGGTTTCCCCATCTGTAGAATGGGGGTGATGAGACTGACCTCCTTTGTAAGCACTTTGAGATCTCCTGAGGAAAAGAGTTATTTGGCTTTAGTATCTTACAAGGAACCTGTCGCAGTTGATGAATAAAGCATGACCCACTGAAACATGATCAATAGTAAAGCCCAGTCTGATCTGCAAGCCCCGCTAAACCAAAGGGCACATGACTGAGTGGAAATACCATTGTGGGAACATCAGCTTTGCCGTCTGAAGGGGGCGGCTGTCAAATCCACTCATCCTGCAGCGACATTTTACAACCCTTGTAAAGTCCTTCTTGCCACCAAAGGCCCAGAAGTATTATTCCTTCTTTGGGAGCTGGGAGTCCAGCCAGCTCTGCTAATCCTCATCCTGCAGTCAAATGCCAGCCTGTTCCCCCCCACCCCCAATCTTTCCATCAAATATCATTCAAATGCTATTGATTGTTCCTGGGCTCAAATGCTCCTGCTGTTTGCAGAAGAGCAATACCAAAGAAGCAAGCCACTGCTGCCATCTCCTGGTCACTCCAGTGCTTGCTCCCATTTGGGTGTAATAAAGAAGGGTTTGCTGCAGTGGAGTAAAACATAAGAACGTAAGAGCTGCCACACTGGGTCAGATCAAAGGTCCATCTAGCCCAGTATCCTGTCTTCCGACAGCGGCCAATGCCAGGTGCCCTAGAGGGAACGAACAGAACAGGTCATCAGCAAGTGATCCATTCGCTGTCGCTCATTCCCGGCTTCTGGCAAACAGAAGCTAGAGACGTCATCCCTGCCCATCCTGGCTAATAGCCACTGAAGAGCTCCTATGAAGAGATGAAGGGAGGGATTTTCTGAAGCATTTCCAGGAGTTTGGCACCCAACTCTCCCTGACTTTCTTCCAGGGCAGGAGGCTTTTCCAGGGTGGTTATGCTCAGAGAAGTTCGCTGAAGTCTTTTTTATTATGTATATGACAATAGCAACTACGCTGCCCTGAAACCTTTACAATCTAACTGGACAAGACAGGATTTCTTTCACTTTCCTGTGAAACACTGGGTGCTGGGCAGTCAGAGACAGGATATAGGGATAATGGACCTCAGGTTTGATCTAGTCTGGCAATTTCTATGCCTGTTAGGTTTTCTCCTTTCTGCAGCTTCCTCCTGCTACACTTGCCCCTTACTGACCACAGCTCCAAGAGGTAAATCCTGCCTCCCATCACTGCTCCATAGCCAAGGAAGGTCTGACTCCAGAATTCAGTGGGACCAGTGCAGTCCCACTGCGTGTGCAGATGTTGGTGGGATGTGTAAAGCCAGTCCAGGGTGAGCATACTCCCTATGGCCAAGCATGCATGAGGATTTGCAGGGCTCGGAGAAAGCCCGAGTGCATCTGCCACCAGCCAACTCATCTCTCAACCCCAAAGCACAGCAGCTGTGGTGTGGTGGGCAGAGGGAAGATTCCATCCCTTCCCAACCCACAGCCCATTTACTTGTACTTAGTACTAGCAAACAGATTTAGCTCTTGGACACAAAAGGAAGAGAAGTAGCCACCACATAGCCACGGATCAACATAGCCTTGGATAGAGGAGCCCACAGGAAGGTGCACCTATCAGCATTCCCCCGCACGCTTGCCATCAGGTCAGACAGGAGCAGATCTGAGAGGTAGCTTCCTTTTCAGCAAACCACTCACCAGCTCCAGGTGAAAACAAAGCCCCTATTCAAACCACTACCTATGACGGCAGGGACTTCCTGGGTTAAATTCAGCCACCTGCCTCTGCAAGACACACTCGGTGCCAGGCTTCCATATAATTATCTAACCAGCTTGTCTGAGCTGTAATTATTGCACTCCACCAACCACTCCACTCCCCAATTGTCCTTTTGTCAATCCATTTTTCTTACTATACAAGTTCAATTTATCACTCTCAACCTTTAATGCACTTCCCCTTGCTTTATTAATAGTGCCCAATGGCTGCTTCTTTTACCTGCTAAATCATTAGCATCACCACATCACCCCAAAGTGAATTTTTGCAGGTGAAATGTTTGAATTCATTTATTCTTTCCTGGTATGTTATACTCGCAGGGGCTGCAGTTGCTAGTCTCTGGTCTCTCAGTATCCCTTTTAAAGAGAACCCAGCATTGCACTCCAGGTGCAGCCTTATCAATGCAGAGGGATTGGAACATGGAAAATGCCAGGCTAGATCAGCTCAATATTCCTTCATGGAACATCATCTAGCAAAGGTGCCAGTGCAAACATAGCCCAGAGCTGCACTAGTTGCTCTTTGCAACAGCATCAGGCCCCACTTGTTATTCAATTACCCATAAATCTCTTCTGTGGATTTGGTTCCTTGATAAGAGTCTCCTCTCTGATTGGCAGAGTCTGTTATTAATTCCCATGTGTTACCTTCTGCATTTCTTTGTAATAAAGATCAGCTTGCTCTGTTCCATTTCTCAAGTTAGTGGGATCTCTTAACATTCAATGTACTTATGTATTTGTAGGGTCAAGAAATCTACCTGCCAGCCTGCCACAGTCTAAGAGGGAAGATTCACTAAAGGGTTAACCCTGAAGGATATCCTAGCTATATTAAAATTTGCCCCAAGGGAAATATAGAGGAGAAACCAACTGCAGAGCTTGTTTTCATCTTTTACCTGCCTCTAATGTTATAAGAGAGCTGTACATTCTTATCATTAGCATTCTAGGTCTCCTGTGGATGCAGGATCTCACAACAAGCCAGGTGCTCAGATACCACAATGATAGGCATGATACAAGAACATGTATAGCAACAGTTACCAGCTGATGCCATCTTGGAATCATGGGAGCAGACCTGGCAGCATTACTAAAATATAACCCCATACAACTTCCCATCATGGCCAATATATAGTACTGCTGCTTCCCCTGCAGTTGAATGAGAAAAAGAGCAAAATATTCACTTTTCTCCCCTCTCTCTGCCACTCTCCCACAAGTGGCAGAATGCTGACACCCCCAGCTGAGCAGACAAGGCTGAAAAAGAGATTGTAGATATTCACTAAAGCAAAAGATATTCACTAAAGCACCAAGCCACATACAATGATGAGCGGGGCCTGATAGGGGCCTTTCCATGTATGTACAAATAAACATGGAAAAGTAGATAGGGCTGGCTGAGATCAGAGGGAGATGGAACTAAGAACTCCTAGAGCTCAGCTCTAGAAACCAGGCAAGACCGTTCTGGCTGAAGTTAGGAATTCTTAAAACTAGACCCTTGGACAAGGTAATTGTAGTTAGCTATAGACTTCTTTGGGGCAGGTACTGTCTGTTAGTTCAGTGTTTATACAGCACCTAGCACGATGTGCTGGTCCTTGACTGGAACCCCTAGGTGCTACCGCAATACAAACAATCACTGTTACCTGGGGATTTAATCTGACTTTTTGGAGTTACAACAGAATCAGGACCATTTAAGCCTCCCTCCCTTCTGGGGAAATCTACAGCCCATAGGTTCCCCTACTTGCCCACGTGTGTTGGCTGCAGGTTTATCCGGGTTGAGTTCACTCTCCCTTCTTGCTCAACACCAAATATAGAACAAAGTAGGAACAGCCATTGTCATGGGTGCAATTTAAAGATAAGTCAGCTCATCTATCAGTTGGGGGGTTGCTAAACAAGACTAGAGCAACAATGGGACCATACACACATTTAAAAAAAAAAGACTGAAGCACTTTGAGACCTGATAGAAAGCATTTTATGAAAGCTAGGTATTATTAACCTAAATGTGACATCTATTATGGAAGTCCTGAACAGTTTTCTGCATAAAGTTAGCTTAGTAAGCCCTCCGTCACAGAACTCAAGACTGTTTCAATTCACTTTCTATTTTAACCACTAATTTTTCAGTGCAAAAATAGAACACAGCTCATCTCTGCAAGCCCCATGGAGTCTGTACAGGATAATATCCCGTACAGCACATTTGTAGTAATCACTTACTAATTACTTCCTTTTTGGTTCTTGTTTTGAAGGACTCTCAGCTGCTCTCTAACTAATGATTCCCTCCTCAGCCTAAACATCAAAAGAGCTGATCAGATAATTGTGACCTTAGGTCCCACACACTGAAGATACTCAAAACTAGGAGCTAAATCATAGCAAAAAGCTAAATGCACGCTCTACCTGTGCTGAAATAGGTGTCTTTCAGCCTTTTCTCTTGGGTATGAAATCATCTGGAAAGGTGACGCCTGCTTTATACCTTACCAAGGAATGCTGAAGAAGCAGGCAATAGAGGAAAGCTCATGAACCCTGGAAACAAGAATTGAGATCCTTACCTCATGCTTTAAATAGAGCCAGTTTCTATTTATCCCATTTAGGCTAAGTATGCTTTCCAACAATATACCCGTATTACCACAGGGGCATTCCAAAGGCCTCACGGGCCATAGCAAGTCCCACCCTGGGGCTAAGAAATGCCTGATGCAGGACCAGGCATCAAACAGAAGGGAAGGTTCATTCAATCCAGTGCCATATGTTATTTGCTGTGACTCAGGGTTTGCCTATCCAGAGATTTATTGGCATTACTATATCAGTATATGTATCAGCATGTACACTTACTTGGAGTAAGTGTCCTTTTATGGCTTAGCTTGTTGCCACCAAACTATAACTATAGCAATGCTGGTCAATGCCCCATGTAGACAAGACCTCTGTATGTGATCTGATTCAACTGCCATGACAGTACCTTATTAATTTTGGTCATAGAAAGCAGTTTACTAATTTATAGCTTGTTTGTATAGCAGCTAGCAGGATGGAATCCTGGCCTATGACTTGAGCCACAGGCACGATGGTAATACAAGTCAGTAACAGCAGGAATGGTGACAAAAATCAGGATTCCAGTCAGTTTTCCCACCAAGTCTTGGCCGAGACCTTGGTTTAGTTAGTTAAACTGTATAAAACGAGAGTAGTGCTAGTAAGTCACTTGGATCCTCCTGCAAGAGATCTGAAATGCCATGCATTAGCTTCTAGTCTTTCCTCTCAGCTGTATTCTTTGCCTCTCCATAGATTTAGGCCCAGGATGACTGGCAGCAGAAGTCAGTTTCTGGCTATTGACTTGGCAGCCTGACCAGAGAAGTTCATCCTTTCATGAGAGGATGCCGTCTAGTGTAGCATATAGCAACGCCATACTGAACAGACCACCACTAGTATGCAAGCCTTGGGAGAACAGCACCATCTAGCGAGTAAAAGCCTTCTAAAATGAAGGCTTTTAGTAAAATGAGGAAAAGGCTGTACGGATAGAAGTAATTTGTTGTATTATATGTCAGAGGTTAGAACTAGGTGGGTCTACCGGTCTGCCACTAATTGTGGTGAATGTTACAATGATATGGGGGTACTGGCCATTTTCAGTAGCCTGGGCTTTGCTAGTTTTAAAAAGAAGCTGCTCAAGGGATCTGCAAGGCCAAGCTTGAGGGGATGTTCTGCAGATTTGTGTTGGGGAAGCCTGATGCAGCTACAGAATGGAATGTTACAAAGCACTGGGAAAATTTCTCTTTAATTTAACTGGAGCGTATCCTGTTGCAACAGCTGGCCAAGTCCATTTGCCTCTCTTCTAGAGAGGGTGGTGTACTATTTACTCAAGAAGCTCCCAAAATTTCTCCAGAAGTGATCCTCAGTATTTCCCAGAGACTAAATATGACTAAAGAGGAGCTCAAGAAGTTAGAGTGCACATCAGCTTCTGCACGTTACTGTGTTCCCTTCTTTGAAGAGAGGAAGAATTGATCTTGTGTTTGTGAATATTAAGTACGCAAATGGCAGCATAACTGGGTGTTGCAGTATGGGTGAGACCTGAAAGTGTAATCTTTGAAATACTGTTTCCCATTCTCATACGAGCGTTTCCAGCTTTAGAAAGCCAGAAATCACATTGGAGAGTTTCACAATGAGTACCCTGAAAAAAACAGGAGGCTGTTTTATTGATGTGTAGAATTCCAATTGACAAATTGAGAGCAGATAATACACTAATACAGAGTGACTTAGATCAAAGCTCGTGCTTTGCATCTGGAGTCTTTTAAAGTGACATGATGCCTTAATAAATTAAGGAAACTGATTCTTCTTCCCTATCCGCTCTTCACTTCATGCTCTTCACAAACTCCTCTCCCTTCTTGATAGAAGCTTTCAGCTCAGTCATGGCCTCAGCTATCATCTTTTCTTCATAAGGAGAGATCTTGCCAATACCTAGATTCTTCTCAATTCCATTTTTCTGACAGGGGAAGAAGGGTTTTTGGGTTACACAATCATTGCACTCTTTAGCAAGGAATAGCTTTCATATCTGTGCCTAGTTAGAGGGTTAAACTTGGGTTTAAAACCAAACTTCCTCCTCCTCAGGTCTCTATAACTGGTATATCTGCAGGAGAATCTCACAAAGCAGTTCAAACAGCTCCTATATTTCAATATGAATTTCCTACCCACCAGTCAGGATGGGGGAAAAGAATGTGTCCTGTCTAATTTTAGGACTGACTCCTTCCTAGAAGAGGAGCTGAAATACCAACTGGTCCTTTGGTGCTTTCATCCCTTCCCTTCAAGTGTTCTGTTTTCCTAAAGCCACACACTAGTCCAACGACCTGAAATTTACTCTGCAGGAAGATGACCATCACATACATTTTCACCAATGGCTTCCAATGAATTTTCAAATCTCTTTAAAAAAGTGACCCTTCTAGCTTTCTAGATCCCAGAGAGTTTAGAGACTAACATCCTGTATCTGACCTGCTGGGCCCACTTATTTCACTCCAGTCTTTACTTCTGTCCACTCACCAGTGTGAGTGCGATACTCTTTCACTGTCCATAATTAATTCTTTCCCTCAAGGACTGAAACTCCCTTTTCTTTTTGTTGCCTCAAAAGCTTCTCTTTACATAGTCCACATAAAATAAACTACATTACTGTGTTTTAATGACACTATAAAACACTCTTATGTCACGTACAAAGGCCACAGCACAATCCTTAACCCAGCACCTGTACTGGCCATCAAACTGCAATCCCGGACACCAGTAGAACTTTGAAAACCTCAGCGTGACTTCCACACACACAGGGGTCAATGTGTAAAGGATTTATTTTAGTAGATTAAGTTAAGGTGACCAGACAATTGGGCTTTTATTGACATTTTGAAAGCTCTTCATACATGGAGACACTACAACCTCCTATTTACAGTGACTAGGAACCAAAAGTTCAGGCTGAGACACTGATTTAAATTAGAGGACCTGGTTACCCAGTCAATTCAAGTGCAGAACTAAGGACAGGAAGTAACTGAAACATGAAGTTTGCACTTGCCTGAGTAAGCAAATTACTAAAATAGCCAAGCCCTTCTTTTATTTAGTTTTGTTGAAACACCAGGAGCTCAAAAGCTATTGCAGGTATTTCTTTAAAGTATTCCATAGTCCTTGACATTTTTAATGAGAAATTAAAATAGCTTTATGAGTTAAGGCACTGCCCAGTCAAATACATTAGAATACGATTATTAAAAGTCTGAACCAAGTATCCAAAGTGTTAAAATGCTTTCTGAACAAGTGTTGCATTAGCCAAGCAAGCTAATTCTGCAACACCCTTCCTGCTTAATAAAGTACAATTTATTACATTAAACATGTCAGTTAAAAGCACCACCGTCCAAGATACATACCCCAAGTAGCAGAGGTGTGGAGAAGTACGGACACTCTGTTTCTTCCGATCTAACAAAGGAACATTCAATAACCCCTTCCTTTCCATTCATTGCATCCAGGACAGAAAAGACAAACCTGGCACCAGCATATGCCATAGATAAGGTGGCAGATCCTGTGCAAACAGAAGTCAGAACAAAAATATTAGAGATCTTAGTGGTATGGATTAATACACTTGTTATTAAACTTTACGCCCAATTGAGAAGTTAGTACTAGTGTAGGATGTAAATTGGTTTACAGTCTCTGCCATTTGAATAACTGTCACATTTTTGGCTAGGTGGCTGCCACAAGCTCAGAAGATACTGTAATTACATATTTTGAATACTTCAGAAGCATCAGAACCCATCCCATCATGCCAAGGGCATCTTTTCTTTCAAAGAGGCTGCACAAAGTGGGGGGAGGGAGGGAGGAGGGAAGCAGCTTTGCCTTTTACTGCACTATGTATCAAAAGGAGCAGAATACATTTTTCCTTTGTGACGTTCCTCTGCTTGTTTTTTCATATTTGCACTAGCTGGTCCTTACTTCCCTCTGTGCTGCAATGAGATAGGCAAGTTGTGTGTTTTTTTTAAATAAAGAAGAGTTGTATAGCAGAAGGGAGCAGTAAAGGACAAGAGTTGTGCTTAATTGTTCATAATTAACAGTACACTCGTCAAGTCCAAAGGATGTCATAACACACGATCAAAAGCCCTGAATCGAACACTAAAACAGTAACTTTTGGCCACAGGCATGCCATTTTAGTGATATGTGTTTGACCCGTTTAATTTGCTGGTGACGAGGGTTGTTGCACAGTAATAGATTCCATACAGTAGGTTACTGTTTAATTCTACCTTAAAGACTGAATTGCTTCTAAGCATGCCATTGGCAGCACTAACCCATTTGCAAAGATTTGTAATAAAACACCAATGCATTACATTGCCCTATAGTTTCCAGTCTATTCTGGAATAGACGAGTACTGCTCACACTCAGAACTGGTCAAAGACACAAAACAGTTTCCAAGAACCAACCTGCTCCTGCTTTAGCTTTCACAACTTCAGTACCAGCCTCCTGAATTCTCCCCGTAAGTGTTTCCAATTGATCCTGAGGGAACTCCACTTTTGGTGTACACTAAAATAGAAAGGTATCAGTTATCAGTAAATCTCAACATCCCTTACTTTCATTATAATGCTTTAGCGGCCTAAATACCCACATAGTATTTTTTATATTCCTATAGCAATTTTCATCAGCACATAGTCGAAGTGCTTCAAAGCAGGCAGACGCGTATCCCCATTTCAGAGACAGGCAGAGCCATTATGGAGCCTGATCCAGTTGCCATCAGAGCCAACAGAGAAGCTCTCATTGACTATAAATAGAGCTAGATCAAGTGATTTGCCCAAGGTCAAACTGCCACTTAATGGTAGAACTAGGAAGAAAACCCAGCAGATCCATCTTGCAGCCTCTTTCACCAGACAGACTCCCTTCAAGTAATGTGCATAGTGACTTCTCAAAGCTATACACTAACGCAGGCCTGCACAACTCGTAAAGCGGTGAGGGCCATATTACTCCAAAGAAAAACAGCTGAGGGCCGAAACCCCCTGGGCCCGCAGAAACACCCCCACCCCCAAGCATCGCCCACCCCGCGGAAACAAACCCTCCTTCCCCAGGGCCACCCCGCTGGGTGTGAGGGGATGCAGGGGGCAGGGCAGGGGGCTGAGTGTGTGTGTGGGGGGTGCAGGAGTCAGAGCAGGGGGAGTGTGGGGGGATGCAGGGGCTGGAAAGGATATGCCCTGATCCCAGCCCCTTCCCCAAGGCCATGCTTCCTCCTCTTCTCCTCCTCGTCCCTGGAGCAGCGAGCATACTGAGGCTCCGCTCTTCCCCCTCCCTCCTGCTGCCACTGTCTGCTCAGTTCATCATCCCCCCCACCCTCCCCGGCTTGCCTCCTCACTCCCTGCTGCCCCCTCAGCCCCCCTCCCCTGCCGCCAGCTCACCTGCCCCCCCAGCCAGCCATTGGCTTGCTCCACCCCGCCGCTTGCCTATTCACCCCCCCACGGGCCGCACAGTGAGGCCGCATGTTGTACAGGCCTGAGTCACTAATGGTTTCCACACCTCTAGCACAGGGGATTCCCTCTGGATACACACTGCCAAGAACCTCGTCTGCTGCTGGTGTTTACGAGGATTTTGAACACTTAAAGTCCTCTGTTCTACTACGGTCATCATCCACACCAACCATTAACAAATGTGCTCCCCGAATTGCTAAAATAATCTTTTCCAGTCATTTTGGCACCCACCCCTTTATTAGTTTCCTCCTTTTACTACATCAAACTCAAGATCCTGGACCTTTCCTTCCTAGTGCCATATAATCACACTCCTCACTTACACTTGAGCATAATTCCTCCCATTCCCAGCCCTCTCTCCTTTCTGTTCCCATCATGTCTTGTTAGCACTCATCTATCACACATTTCTTATCCTTGCAACAACCCACTTCCAGGATTCCTTCCTTCCCTTTTTTCAAAGTCTTGTGTTTCAGGCACAGGACTGAGAGTCAGATGTGGGTTTTCTTCTCGTTTCTGCCCAAAGGCTCCCAATACAACCCTAGGCCATTCATTTCATCTCTGTGCTTCAGTTATGACATTTCTCAGAGATGGATGCAGCTTAACTCATTTACGATTGTGAAGTGTACACAACAGTGAATGTCACAAATGCAGATACTAGATCTCTCTCAGCTCTCTTCCCTAAGCAGATGTGCCACGGTCTTGTCTATTTTAGACTAAAAGCTCCTTGAGGAAAAGGGTCTTACTCTCAAATGCCACATAAGTTTATGGTGCTTTAAAAGTCAGAGGAATTTTAGGTTTAGGACTTTGGAAGCATGCAGAATGAATTTCCAATCGTACAGCACAGTGCCTTGTGAATGAGCACACACAGATAGCTGGAAAGAGACATCAGCAACAGCATTTCAGATTAACGCTAATGCAATACTGAATGGGAGCGGGGAAGAAAGAACATTTCCATACATTGGGTATTTACTGTAACATACCTGAGAGATCAGAGGGATGATAGTCTTTCCTGCATGGCCACCAATAACGGGAACGTTTACTCGAGCTGGATCTAAGCCCTGCAGGAAAACTCATGGCTTTAGCAATTATTTTTAAAAGTGTCTGAGCAAGAAAAGCAGTATGCTTTTAAACACAATGTGCCCTTTTATCCTGGACATTTAATCAGACACCTGCAATGTAATGCTACATGGTGTAGAATAATGCAAGTGGTTTAAAGTCTAGTCATGTTCTGAAGAATGAATTAAAACCACATCATAGAAATCTATGTTTGTTATCCCAGTAACTTACTCTCACTAGGCTTTTATAAATGAACTGAAAGGCCAGCACTATAAACTCCACCCGGCGTATGAAAATCAAGCTGTTCTCCCACGAGACAATATCCTGCAACAAGTCTGTTGCTCAGTGGGGCGTGTCAGAAACCAGCTCACTTCCACAGTTGCATTGCACTCTAGCACTAGCAGGAGTGAAAATGCCACCGTCAGTAAGGTAAACGCGTGGCTCAGACTATCAAGCTGCAGCTATGAAATTCTCTTCCGACGACAACTGCACTGTGAAGGACAGAGACCCTATCCTGAGACTATTCAAAGACTGGAAATAGTAAAACATGTCCCCTCATCCTTGAGTTCTTGGGGAATCCGTGACCACTTGGCTCTGTTCACTCATGATTTATGACAAAGAGCATTGCTAACATGAATGATAAAGGTTCATAGCGACAAATCTATTGAAGCAGGAAGATTACAACCTACCTTTAGTTCAGCCACAAAAGTATTTGCTCTGACAATGTCCAGTGTGGTAACACCAAAGATTCTGTTGGGATTATAAACCCCATGCTTCTTAAAAAGTTCAGAGGTTATCGGGATGGTAGAATTTACCTACAATTGAAAAGCAGGCAGGCATGCATTACTCCACTAATACTTTTTGGTAGCTATTATGTTTTAACAGACTTACAAACCCTTACCAGGTAAATATCAAACAAAATAATAGTTACAAAACTTTTGTTTAGAGAAAATTATAATATAAACAGATCTCACTAACATGGTAGAGTGAGCCTCTTTACCATACCTATGATGTCATTTCTACTGTACCATCACAATTTTATTACACAAGCAAGCTGACAGTAGTGCTCAAATACCTCTGTATATACTAGTGTGCAGTTTTCCTGTGTTAAATGCATTCAGCAAACAAAAATTTATTCAAAGTCTTTGTCAATAACTAAACTGAAGAGCAGAACTCAGACTGCTGAAATAACGCTTCATCAAGCCTGGATCAAGACTCTCACTGGTTTATTCATCTTATGAAGGGCTGCATGTTAAAGAACCAAAGCTTCTAAGCAGACTAATTTACTGGTAGACACATAAATCCTATGTATCTGTCTCTTGTGGGTGTACTGCATGATATTGGTTTAGGACCGCTATACCATTTTATACCTATGGAACTGGTCATATTCACAGGACTTAAACATGAACTTGGGAATCTAGCTCTAGCCAATTTGTTTTCAGTCACAACAAGATTGGAAAATGCGTTAATAAGGATGGTACTACATTAATTCTTGGCTTGTTAATACAGTCAGTTAACTAACGCTGCTAGTCCCTTGGCTTCTCTCCACTATGTATTCAGACTCTCCCAGACATTAATGTTTACCGGGTTAGCAATAATGCAGATCATAGCTTCTGGACAGTGCTTGGCACAGGCAGACGTCAAATTCGCAACAATGGTAGCGTTGGTATTGAACAGGTCATCACGGGTCATACCTGGAAATCAACAAATTTAATATCATTCCAGAAGTTAACCAAGTTGTTCTCATTACAGTTGTTAGAAATGTGAGCACGACCTACCCCATCATTAACACCAGGAGGGATCAGTGTTAAATTAGACCCCACCGAATTCTTTCCTACTTCTCCTGGCTGAAGACTCTCCATTTCCGAGAAGGCAATTCATGTCCTCCAAGGCTAGTATCAAGGTTATCCCTTACAACTAGCTTCTGATAGTAAGACACTTAGGCCTGGTAAACACTTAAAAGTTAGGTCAACATAGCTACACTAGTGAGGGGTATGAAAATTCCACACTCCTGACCGATGTAGCTATGCCAACCTAACTCCCAGCATATATTGCTTGGAGAGATGGTATTCCTACAGCAATGGAAAAATCCATTCTACTAGTGCAGGTTGTCTCTACACTACAGGGTTATGTCAGCATAGCTACGACAATGTAGTTCTGCTGGTAATCTCCACAGTGTAGACATATCCTAAACTTCTCACTCCTGAAATATGCTTGACTACCTACTGGCCCGGGGAGCAGGTGCCACAGGTCATAACCCTGGTGATCTAGACAGCAGCCTAATGTATTACTATCACCACATCAGTCCAGACAAATACCAGTAGGGGCAGTCATTCAAAGAAGAGTGCACAGAGTAGGGGCAGGTGCACAGTGTTTACCCCATTTTGTGTGTCCAGGTACTTAAAAGGCCCTTATCACTATAGTATCTTGTCATTAACTGTCAAATATGGATACTCTGCTCATTGTATGGGTGCCACAGCCCTCTCTGTGAAGGCCAAAAGTATAACTGGGTTAAAAAAAGAATTAGATAAGTTCCTGGAGGATAGGTCCATCAATAGCTATTAGCCAAGATGGTATCAGAACGAAACCCCATGCCCTGGGTGCCCCTAATCCTCTGACTGCCAGAAGCTAGGACTGGACAACAGGGGATGGATCACACAATAATTGCCCTGTTCTTTTCATTCCCTCTGAAGCATCTGGCACTGGCCAGTGTCAGAAGTCAGGGTAATTGGCTAGATGGACCATTGATCTGACCCAGTATGGCCATTGTTATTCCACACTATTGGTTATGTTCCTAACACAATAGTTTAAGAACAAGATTTAGAGTCAAGAAGTCTGGGTTTATATAGCAGAGCTGGGAAATAGACTCCCTGTATGACCTTAGGAACAACAACAACAAAAAACCAAACACCAGCAAACAAAAGGCAATTTCCACTCATTTGTAAAATTCAGGGAATACATCACAAGGGTGTTGTGAAGCTTTATTAATATTTGTACAGTTCTCAGATCCTCAGAAGAGAGTAGTATAAAAGTGTCAGTACTACATTAATTTTATACTCCCAAGATTGGTCTCTAGTCTCAGTTAATAGCAGGATAAAATGAAGTTTTGTTCCTGGAACGTCCATCAGTACTACTTACAGCATGAAGCCCTTATGGGCTTTTCTATGATGCTTATAACTCTAGCATGAGTGCCTCATATATTCAATAATTCAGTAAATACTTACACACCTGCAAGGTAGGCATCTCCCTTTTACAGATGAGGAACTAGGAAACGGAAAGATTGTCTAATGTCTCACAGGAATTCTATGGCACAGCCAGAAACAGACCCCAAATGTCAGAGTCCATCTAGTGCTCTAAGCCCAAGATGGTCTTCTGAGAGACTTGCAGACTCAAGACAGAAGTAATGGTGTAGCATTTCAGGCCTTACTACAATAATCCAAACATTTTGGAGTGCTATGTTCAATAAAATTAAGACCTACCTGGTTTTCTAGGGACTCCTGCAGGAATAACTACAACTTCACAGCCCTTCAAACAGTCTGGCAACTGCTCAGATCCAATAAAACCTGCAATGGAAGATCCAGGTAACTATGCAGTTACTGTTACAGTGAAAGATTAAACTGTTCAAACCGAATTTAATAGTGTATGAAACTGTATGTTTACGGATATCCATGTTATTTTTTAATGTAGCTTTCACCTTCTTCAATATTAATTTAATTCCTTAGAATGAGAATGGCTAAGTTTTACTAGAGGGACTCAAACAATCTTATATGCAAATACCTCTGTCCTCAGAAGAAATGTTTGCAATTATATTCCATGAATCAAAACAAATCCCTATGCCTCATATCAAGCAGCAAGCAAAACTTTCTCCTTTGATAACAGACCCTATAAATGAAATGGAAACCAGAAGATTAAATAGCCTATCTAAACTTTCAGTTTAATGATACATCTGAATCTACACTCCTAGAACGCATCTCCCAAGGATGTGGCTTGGTATAGGCAATCTCAAAGAGCTACTATGGTAACCGGTTTTTCCTACAAAATTCTGAGTTTATGGAAGTAAGAAAATACAGCTGCTAGCTAAAGTCTATGATCAAATTTCTCAATTTTTACTGAATTTATTCTGGTAGCCAGTGTAAACTTTCACATTAACCAGAAATAGTTTCTCAGTGGACAAAAAAAAAAAATATATGAAAAAGTAGCTAAAGATGTTCTGACCATCTTAGCAGCAGCTGATATATTTAACTAAATCTTGTTCTGAGAAGTTATTTGGAGAAATAAGCCATTTCCAGCTTTAGTTTCAACTTAAGAGAAATTTAATTTATAAAGGACAAGTAGTTCCCCACTTCATATATAGTAATATTGGTGTGTATCCCACACATAACACATTTAAGAATCATTTCAATCTAGGACTGTTGTGTGCACAGTAACATGCCTCAGATAATATATAACGACTTACGATACCTTTGACATTGGCTCTTGTCTCAATGTGGCTGAGGTCAGCTGCAACGCCAGGGGTGTGAGCAATATCATACAGGCCGAGGTGGCTCACTAAGGGGCTATTCTTCAGTAGAAGGGAAAGAGGTTGGCCAATCCCTCCAGAGGCACCAAGCACTGCCACTTTAGCATTGCTCTGAGGAGAAAAGAAAGAAGGACACAGATGGTTTTTAGTAGTTACTCAGTAATGGCTTTGGAGCCTTCATCATACTTTTTTGCTTTGATTTTTGAAGAGCTCTATTTGTCTAAGTTTAGTTTCGTTTTAAACCAGACAGTGGGCAAACTGGATTCAAAACTAAATTCTTATGGAAGACATAATTTCTTAAAGGGAATATCAGTAGCAAGTCTTTGAAGAGACAAGACAAACATTTAAGAGATGCATGCTTCCTCAAAGCTGGATTCTTTTCAGTAAGGAAAGGTAATCAAATAAACAACTGTCTCTCAATTTGGAGATTCCCCCCCCCCACCCACAGCAAATGCCATCCAGAACTCTGCTAGGAGTAGCGCCCTACCAAAATCATGACCATGAAAAACACATCACGGACCGTGAAATCTGGTCTTTTGTGTGCTTTTACCCTATACTATACAGATTTGATGGGAGAAGACCAACATTTCTTAAATTGGGAACCCTGATTCAAAAGGAAGTTGCAGGGGGGTTGCAAGGTTATTTAAGGAGGGTCACAGTATTGCCACCCTTACTTCTGCACTGCCTTCAGAGCTGGTGGCTGGAGAGCAGCGGCTGTTGGCCAGGCACCCAGCACTGAAGGCAGCGCCCCGCCAGAAGCAGGGCAGAAAGTGGCAATACCATGCCAAGTGACTTACTTCTGCGCTGCTGCTGGTGGCTGCTCTGCCTTCAGAGCTGGGCTCCCAGCCAGCAACTGCCTCTCTCCAGCTGCCTAGCTCTGAAGGCAGCGCCGCTGCCAGCAGCAGTGCAGAAGTAAAGGTTGCAGTACTGCAACCCCCCCCACAATAACTTTTGTGACCCCCCCCCACAACACTCCTTTTGGGTCAGGACCCCTACAATTACAACACTGTGAAATTTCACGTTTAAATATCTGAAATCATGACATTTATGATTTTTTAAATCCTGTGGCCGTGAAATTGACCAAAATGGACCGTGAATTTGGTAGGGCCCTAGCTATGGGTCTACCTTCTGGTTTTTTAGGGAAGCACAATACTGTGGCTATTCCAGTTTTAGTTGTCAATATTAGAAGAAAATCTGCTTTCTTCCTAAGCTAGCTGAGTGAGTGACCATGCTGCAGGACGTTCCACCTACTTACTCGATTAGCAGCTGATGAGTTGTATCTTGAGCTGCTGCATCTCCACTGCATGACCAGCTCCAGTGTTAGCAGCATTTGGGCTTCAACCCACCCTCCATAACAGGCCAGCTAGCTCTAGCTTAACGCACCACAATCGAGATAGATGCTTTTGCAGACAGGAGTTGCGTTGGGGCAAAACTTGAGTTATAGTTCAAGTTAACAATGCAGTGAAGAAAAATCCTGAGATGTGGCAGCTAAATTCATGTGTTCACAAACAAGCGGTGCATCGCTTTTGCTACTGGAGTGGCAGGAAGCACTTAACTGCAGTGTTAAAATGGCATGGTCCAGTGAATCATTATGAAGCCTGTATCCTCTACAATAGATTGCTAGTTGATGAAACCCAACTCACGTAACTAAACTGCCATCTGACAGCACTAGATCAGGATGAAGACACAATGGTAAAGCAGTGAGAGAGAACACCCATATGGCTTTGCTGTATCGTCTTGTGTGACTAGAGGACCTTTACTATGCCTGATTGACAATTTTGAGCCTTTAACAAGCAGTACATGAACACACAAAGGTATGCTCCTAACCAGCTACCAGGTTGCACGGGTTAGCATAAAAGCGGAGTGCAAATCTTTGAATAGATTTCTTGAGTGTGCTTAGCGCTACTGCTTGAAAACAGAAATTTGAATTATACAGAAGATACTATTTTTAGTAGTTTGCTCTTGCCACGCAGAACTCTGCTCTTAGTTCCTGATTAAGAACTCTATCCACTTAGATTGCAGAGAGTGAATACTTATTGTTTAGACTAGGTCACCTGCTGCATTTTTCAGAGGTAGTTTCTGACTTGTAAAAGGGTTGCCGAAAACGAAGTTTTGCATTCTCACCTCTGCACTGCCTCATGTTCACATTTTTAGAAGGAAAAGTAAATGCAGTTGAAGTTTAATAGAAGAAAGTTTATTTTACTGATAGAGTTATCTTGCTAAGATACATTGGAATCAGTGCCCCTTTAAAATGAATGTACTGACTCAGTACATAATCATATAGCTTTAATGACTAATGTTTAAAGCTGGGATTTTCAAATGGGCCCCAAAGGAGTTGGGAGCCCAAATCCCACTAAGAATCAATGGGAACTGGGCCCCTGAACTCTTCAATCCCTTTGAAAAATCTGTTTAAATGGCTCTATATTTAAAGGGGGAAGACTATATCACTGTGACAAAACAGTAATTAGACTATTTATCAAAAAGTGGATTCACTTTGGCAGTAATCCAACCTGCTTGTTACTGGAAGAAGTAAAATTCTGCATAAATGCCCTCTCCCACAGAGATCAAAATCTAGCAATGGTCATAGGCAGTGTACTGCTATGAAGTGACCAATGAACCTTAAGTCTGCATTGTTTGAAATCACACTTAGGGGAAGAAGTCTTATAAATCTCTTAAATGACTTGAAGTCATGAGAAAATTAATAGGCAGTGAGTTCATTTCTAAGTACATCTGAATGTTTCTATTAGTCTTCCCCCTTTACACAATCACCCTTATATTCTCTTGCAATTAAGACATAGTCCTCTTAAATGAACACTTTACCATTGAGAAATTATTTACTTAAGATAGAAGGCAATAGAATGCTAGCCTTCCCCCAATACCAAAGATCAAATTTCATGCATAAATTGACTTAAACAGATTTAATCTGCAGCCTCCATCCTTAATTCCCATCATTACTTTGAAATATTAGATACTTATGTTCAGGAATGGATTGATGTAATCAATACCAATCTACCTCTCAGCTCCATTAAATCTTGTCAATACTAGTCGCCACACACCTGTTGATTACTAGCTACATCTGACCAATAAGAGACCATTTCTGTCCTGATCTGAAATGAATAGCCAAAAGGATAGAGAAGCAGAATGGCATGTTTATTTTGTGGCCCAGTGTCATCTCTCCTCTGTTTTTTCCACCAAATGCATCCGATGAAGTGAGCTGTAGCTCACGAAAGCTTATGCTCTAATAAATTTGTTAGTCTCTAAGGTGCCACAAGTACTCCTTTTCTTTTGGTAAAATTGATACCTTCAACTACGTGTGTTGCTGGACACCTAAAGATGCCAATATGCCCCATCTTTCACTCCAGTATTTCAGAGTTGCTACCCCATTTCTAACCTGTTTTGTTGTTTGTAGTAACTATTTAACATGAGATCCAATTTAAATAAGGTAATACTTGGTTGCAGCCATGCTGGTCCCAGAATATCAGCAAGACAAGGTGAGTGAAGTAATATTTTTTATTGCAGCAACTTCTGTTGATGAAAGAGAAGCTTTTGAGCCAAACAGAGGCTTATTGGACCACAGTTGGTCCAATAAAAGGTATTACCTCATCCACCTTGTCTCTCAAGTTAATACTTGTCACTTAAACGTAAATGTTAAATTTAACAAGCAACGTGTAACACCATAACTGACTACACATGCCATTAGCATAGTAGAGTTAAACTGAAAAGACTCCATCTCAACACATCTGATTTGTCTCACAGGACACAGGCGGGAGAGCACACACTTGAGTTAGGCTCGACATAGGATAAGAAAGGGAGAAAAGCAACAAGGAAGCATGGGAAGGAGGACAACAAAAAAGGATGGGCAAGACCCAAGAGGTGATGGAAAGACTGTCAAGAGGCATTTGAAGAGAAAAATGCCCCATGCTTAAGACCTACAAGCTCAGGACACAGGCCAGAAGGAGTGGGGAAGAATCGCCGGCACCTGCGACCCCGTGTAAAGGAGAAGAAGGGTGGAGAAACGACTGGTTTATCTCGGGGGAGCGTGGCCTCGCAGCCAGGGCAAAGTAAAGAAAGTCACGGCTGGGATGTGCGGTGTGACCTTGGGGAAGTCACACCCCGGGCTGCGCCTCAATTCCCCCCATCTGGAAAAGGGAAGGGGGAGGGGGCTGCCCTACAGCCAAGGCTCCCAGGTGGGGCTGCCTGGCCGAAGGGGGGTGCTCGTGGTCGAAGGCCCAGCACGGGGACTCCCCCCATTTTACCCCAAGCGCGGAGCCGGGGGGGGGGCGGAGCGGGGCAGCGCGGAGCCGGGGGGGGGGGGGGGGGGGGGGTGCGAGGGCAGCGCGGAGCCGGGTGGGGGGTGGTGACGGAGCGGGGCAGCGCGGAGCCGGGGGGGGGTTGGGAGGAGGGGGCAGAGGGAGCCGGGGGGGGGGTGAGGGAGGAGCGGGGCAGGGCGGAGCCGGTGTGGGGGGTTGGAGGAGCGGGGCAGGCGCGGAGCCCGGGGGGGGGGTTAGGAGCGGGGCAGCGCGGAGCCGGTGGGGGGGGGAGGAGGCGGGGCCGCGCGGAGCCGGGGGTGGGGGGAGGAGTCGGGGCAGCGCGGACGGAGCCGGGCGGGGGGGGGGGAGGGCGTGCCAGCGCCGGAGCCCGGGGGGTCGGGGGGAGGACGGGCGGCAGCGCGGAGCGGGGGGGGGGCGGATCGGGGCCAGCGCGGAGCCGCGGGGGGGGGAGGAGCGGGGCAGCGCGGAGCCGGGGGGGGGGGGAGGAGCGGGGCAGCGCGGAGCCGGGGGGGGGGGGGGGGAGGAGCGGGGCAGCGCGGAGCCGGGGGGGAGGGGGGAGGAGCGGGGCAGCGCGGAGCCGGGGGGAGGGGGGAGGAGCGGGGCAGCGCGGAGCCGGGGGGAGGGGGGGAGGAGCGGGGCAGCGCGGAGCCGGGGGGGAGGGGGAGGAGCGGGGCAGCGCGGAGCCGGGGGGAGGGGGGAGGAGCGGGGCAGCGCGGAGCCGGGGGGGAGGGGGGAGGAGCGGGGCAGCGCGGAGCCGGGGGGGAGGGGGGAGGAGCGGGGCAGCGCGGAGCCGGGGGGGAGGGGGGAGGAGCGGGGCAGCGCGGAGCCGGGGGGGCAGGGGGGGAGGAGCGGGGCAGCGCGGAGCCGGGGGGAAGGGGGGGAGGAGCGGGGCAGCGCGGAGCCGGGGGGGAGGGGGAGGAGCGGGGCGCGCGGAGCCGGGGGGGAGGGGGAGGAGCGGGGCGCGCGGAGCCGGGGGGGAGGGGGAGGAGCGGGGCGCGCGGAGCCGGGGGGGGGAGGGGGAGGAGCGGGGCGCGCGGAGCCGGGGGGGAGGGGGGAGGAGCGGGGCGCGCGGAGCCGGGGGGGAGGGGGGAGGAGCGGGGCGCGCGGAGCCGGGGGGGAGGGGGAGGAGCGGGGCGCGCGGAGCCGGGGGGGAGGGGGAGGAGCGGGGCGCGCGGAGCCGGGGGGGAGGGGGAGGAGCGGGGCGCGCGGAGCCGGGGGGTAGGGGGGAGGAGCGGGGCGCGCGGAGCCGGGGGGTAGGGGGGAGGAGCGGGGCGCGCGGAGCCGGGGGGGAGGGGGGAGGAGCGGGGCGCGCGGAGCCGGGGGGGAGGGGGGAGGAGCGGGGCAGCGCGGAGCCGGGGGGGAGGGGGGAGGAGCGGGGCAGCGCGGAGCCGGGGGGGAGGGGGGAGGAGCGGGGCGCGCGGAGCCGGGGGGGAGGGGGGTGACCCGGGGCGCGGGGCAGGGCCCGGGCCCGGGCGGTACCTGGGCCGAGGTGGCGATGCCCCGGCGGAGCGCGGCGGCGGGGCCGCTGAGGCGGGAGAGCAGCATGACGGGCCCGGGGCAGTGACTCCAACGACCTCCACCACTGGCAGCACCGCGAGATCACCTCCGCTCCCGAGCGACTCCGGCCTCCGGGCAACGCGAGAGAGCCAGCCCGAAGCACCGCGAGACTTGCCGCTCAACGCGCGCCCGGGCGAGACTGCGCCCGCCAAAGGATCGCGAGAGCTGGGAAAGGGGTGGTTCCCAAATGACGTCAGCCGTGGTTACGGCCGAGTGTCGCTGCGTAGCAACCGGGAGGTGAGCAGGGAATGGGACCGGGCCCAGGGCTTTGGAGACCCCAGCCTGAGCTAGCGCGACCTGGACAGTCCTAATGGGGGGCACAGCTGTAGGTGCCGCGGGTGTCATGACAACAGACCTCCATGGGTGCCATGGTAATAAATCTCCATGGGTGCCATGGCAACGGATGCCACAGGTGCGATAGGTGCCATGGCAACTGATGCCATAGCAACAGACACCCTGGGTACTACTGCTACAAACTCCATGGAAGTGGCATTGAACAGAGTATTATTTTGTATTAACTGAAATTTGATGTCATATTTTTTTACAAAATATAGAGAGAAACTCCAAGGGTATGGTGGGCGGGGAAGGTCGGATCGGGTCAGAGGAAGATCTCAGGCTTTTCAGTCTCCCATTGCCAGCAGGAGTGGTGTCTATTTATTCTGTTTCCTAACAGCACAGACACTTGGGAAACACGTGTTTCTAAATTACTGAGAAATAAATTGTTAATGACCATGGCCCCAATCCTGTGAAATGCTGAGCTCCTACATCTGCCAGTGGAGTCAGCCTCAGCACCACTCAGTCCTTAAATTTAGAAATACTGAACATGGATTTTTTTCTCCAAGAAAACAATTTTAAAAAATGTTTCAGAGTAGTACCCCTGTTAGTCTGTATGATTTTAGGCAATAGGATCTCTCCTTGTTCATTTCATAGCTGAGTGATGTGCACAGGTTTGGATGCTCTGTACAATGTACATCATATTCCATTTTTATATTTCACTATTTAAATTAGATTTTTTTAGATTGAATTCTGACCTATATTTTAAAAAGTCTGATCTTGCAGTTCTCATGGAGCAAATATTCCTTATGAAGGCAAGGATTTAAGGACTCAAGCTTGGGCTCAAAGAGATTGTTTTCATTCATAGATGAGTTGGGATGGATAAAAAGTAAACTCTTCATGTTAGCTTGGTTATTTTGCAAAGAACTCACATTTTAAGAATGTATTGACTCTTTAATTATTATTTCCATCCAGTAAAATGGCAGGGTTGGTTCTCTGTGAGCCCATAGAGCTTTACAACATCTTGAACCAGTCCACGAAGCTCTCCAGGTTAACTGAACCTAACTATCTCTGTTTACTGGGTAAGCTAATGAGAGTGTTGATATGTATTTTTATTGTGCAGTTTGTCATACGGGTCATTCTATTGTTTAATTATTGGGGCTAGATTGTTGGAAAACTTTGTATATGCTTTGGGAGTGACCCATCTGCCATAAAAGTCAGTGAAAAGATGCCTATTAACTGTAATGGGAGTTGAATCAGGCCCTTTGCAAAATGACTGTACAAGGTTCAGGGCAACAGGGATAGGTCTCTCAGTCCTGTTTGAACCATTAGTATCATATGATTGTATGGTGCACAGAGGTCTTGTGGGTCACTGTGATTTATGTATAGCTGTTAATATTTTACTTTGTAGTTGCATCTTTTATTAGAATTTGGGAGACCTATTTATCTTCGGCTATGTCTTCACTGCAAATATAGATGTGTTTTACAGTGAGATAATTATCTGGAGATAAGCATCTCAATGTGAAAGCCTAGGAGAGACAAGACACAGGAGTTGACTTGTGTCCACTAGGATTTCACAATGAGGTGGCTTTCTCAGAACAGGTGTTTTAATGTAATAAATACACCTGTATTTGCAGTGCAGACATAGCCTTAGAAGAGGCACCATTGTCTTGAGGACTGAGCATGTGTCTGGAATCCAGGAAAATGCTGAGTCCACTGCTTGCTCTGCTGCTGTCACTTAATCTCTCTGGACTAAATTTAGAAATGGTGTAAATGAAAGTGTTAATTGCATGCCTTTAAATAGGTCTAACTTACTTGCTGTGGGGCGGGGGGGTAGAAGAAAGGGGTATAACAGGAAAAGCAAGTAACAGGAAAGCAAACACCTCCTGCTTTGTTGCCGATTTGTATTATTTGCTTTCTCTGACACACCACTCTCCAGTCCCACCCCCTCAGCATGTAAACACCCTTAAGTCACCTTAGAATCATAGAAAATCAGGGTTGGAAGGGATCTCAGGAGGTCATCTAGTCCAAACCCCTGCTCAAAGCAGGACCAATTACCAATTTTTGGCCCAGATCCCTAAATGGCCCCGATCCCTAAATGGCCCCCTCAAGGATTGAACTCACAATCTTGGGTTTAGCAGGCTAAAGCTAAAACCACTGACCTATCTCTCACACACCTTACCTGTGTTTAACTTACAACATGATTTATATCATCTCTGAATTGGCCATCAGTGTCTCAGTTTCCCCTCAGTCAAATGGTGATAATGAGCCAAATTCATACCTAGCGTAAATCCATTCAATTATACCTGGGATTAATTTTGCCTGCTAATATTGCCTTCATCACAGAGTTTTTGGGAGGAATAATTAGTTAATGTTTGAACGATGCTTTGAACATATGAAGTGCTATATAAATGTTAATGAGAGTTATATTATTTTATAATAGGAACTACTAATTCATTTAGGAATTTTTCATAGACATTGTTTTAATGTTGCCATATTATAAAAGTGGTCATGTAAAAATGGCACCTACATACTCTACACAGGTTTCAGAGTAGCAGCCATGTTAGTATGTATTCGCAAAAAGAAAAGGAGTACTTGTGGCACCTTAGAGACTAACAACTTTATTTGAGCATAAGCTTTCATGAGCTACAGCTCACTTCATCGGACATGCTGTAGCTCACAAAAGCTTATGCTTATGCTCAAATAAATTTGTTAGTCTCTAAGATGCCACAAGTACTCCTTTTCTTTTTGCGAATACAGACTAACACGGCTGCTACTCTGAAACCTGTCATTATGCAAGGCACTGAATTTAGCCGTATAGAGTGGAAATCTATCAAATTCATGAAAGGAATGCATCCAATGAAGTGAGCTGTAGCTCACAAAAGCTTATGCTCAAATAAATTTGTTAGTCTCTAAGGTGCCACAAGTACTCCTGTTCTTTATACTCTACACAATTGCTGTCTGGGTGCATTCCAGCTTATCTATTTAATGTAATAAAAAAATAAATTATAACTATTATTTGGGTTAGCACAGTAGAGGAATAGAGTTATGGGAGAAATTGCTGATTCTGGTCTGGCTTTTGCATCATCGATAGAATTGTTTGCTAAATTCCAGTTGCAGCAACAAATTCTGCCCTGTATTACATATATGCAATCTCCGTGCAATGACTGCAGACTTTGGTCCTGCAGAATCTTTATTAGTGGTAGTGATGAAATGTGAGAAGGAAATAATGCAGCTTGATTTTCAAATCCCAGGTTAAATTCATAAAGCTGACATCTTGAAAAAATATTGTTTGCTTGCAAACGGAGACATTTAATCTGAAAGTCAATAGGCACAATAAACATGGAATCCCATGAAGAAATGTATACAATCAGTATTTTGGTGATGGGTATCTAGTTGTAAGATTTGTAGAGCTCTTTGCAATTTAAACTGCCATTGGCATCATTAGGAGCAGGATTCTGTCTTGAAGGCACTATGTAAGCCATTCACACAATCTTCATTGTTTTTTTCAGATGCCCGTACAAAGCGTAAATACAATGAAAGCCATGTGATTACAGCAAGAAGGGTTAAACAGGTAAGTTGTGGTTTCAAGTGGGTTTATCATTCATGTGTGCTGTCCATGACCTTCTGTTCTGGCTGGGGGGAGGAGCATATCACCTGGTCAGTGTCACCAAAAGGGCTCCAGGGAGCTGACAGCAAGCTAAAGCTGCCCCTCCTCCAGAAAGTAACAATGCAAACACCACTTAGGCTTCTCAGGGGGATATCTTTCTCAGGCACAGCAGCCCCTGCTGTCATGAGAAGAGAACACTTTTGTATCCCTGTGCTCTGGATCATTAATGAGACACACACACTGATGAGTCTAGGATTTAGCATTTAGCAGTGAGATAGAATTAGCCGAAAAGGATGAGGAACTCCCGTGCCTGATTCTGGAACATTTAATTTATCCCACAAGAGTCGATGCAGATTGGGGTAGAAAAGAGGGAAGTGAGATTATAGCAGCCTAAAGAAGGGAGACATTGAAATTGAATATCAGGAAGATATCCAGCAATAAGAGCTATTACACTGCAGAGTTGTCTCACAAAGGGCTGAGGGGAAACCCTTATTGCTTGAGATGTCTAACATTAGAGAGGACAAAGCATTCAAAAATCTACTGTATTGGCAGGTAAGCCGACAAAGTGACCTTCTAGGTATTTTCCATCTCTAACTTCTGGGATTCACCTAAAGGACTTAGATACACAAGTCCCATTAATGGGAACTGGGCTTCTAACTCCCTTAGGTGGTTTTGCAAATCTCAGCCTTAAGTGTCTTCACTGGTAAACATCACTGCATTCAATAAAAATTACAGGTGAAGATTTCAAGAAAATAGGAACAGTTGAGCTGGTCTAAAATAGTTCCATGGTGACCATTGCAGTGATAAGTAAATACAGCAGGGCTGGAGGCTGCTAACTTAGGGGGAAACACATTCAGAGATCTGGGGGAAAAAGCTGATGCTCAAAAGACAGTATGAAACAAAGGGGTGACTCTGAGGAGGCCACACTGTCCACTGCTTTGCATTTACAGCTGTGCAATGTAGCTGTAAATCGCTACCATTCTGAAGTAGTTATACCCACTTTACATTGGTGTAAATGATTGCTCAAGGTGAAAGGCAACAGTGAATCAGGAATGAGTTGGTGTACTTACATCTTCTTGGCAGTTCCTCGACGTACAAGTTACACACCAACCCTAGCTCTCCCATAGACTTAGACCTAGACCCACTTGCTGACATGTAAATTACATCACTTCTGAATTCCGCCCACTTTTTTCAAACTAAGGTACAATGGTAATTTGGAAGAAATTGATAGGGATAGTTGCATGAGAAAAATGCAGTCCCCCTCCTAATAATATTCTTTTGTGGTTTTGCTAGAATCCTAAGGGAGAATATCTGGTACCTGAATCAGTTGAGCTGGACTGTGTCAAATATTGTGTCGTGTATGATGGCAAAACCAGCTTTTTGGATGATACTTATTATGATGATTATGAGGAGAAGGATAAGGATGAAAAGGGTATGTTTACTGGCTAGCAAGAGATTCTTACTACAACTCACAGCTCAGCTGTATTCTGTTCTCTTCTATCAGCTCACCACCTTGTATGTGAATGCCTCTCATTCCTCATTTGCCTTTATTAACTTATTTCTATTTCAAATAACTTGACAAGAATACTTAAGTGCAAGCCTTTATTTTGGTAAATGTCATCAATAAGCCTTTGTCTGTCATAATATTTCACATATTCTGTTCTAGGCTTTATAAATCCAGATTTTCTTTCAAGGTCCCTGGGTCTGGGCTGGCTCATCTTCTAATATGTGTGAACCCTTCACTTTCAGAATTATTTAAGTGGAAAATAGGCTATTTTTCCCAGTTCAGCTGGGGTTGAGTGTATTTATTTATTGCTTTTTAGGGACTAAAGCTTCCTCAGAGATCTCAAGATATAAATCAAGTTCTTCATGTTTACAAAGTGAGTTCTTTCTTTTTATTAGTAAGCTCAGGATAAAAAAGAGAAGAATTTGCATTTTCATAGTAACAAAAATAGGACTTATCTTTAATGAGAGTAGTAATTAGATGAAGTTCTTTGGCAAATGCTTAGGTCTGGAAACCCAGAGAATAAAATGCAGATCATGGCACTGATAGCTTTGTGCATCTGTTGAGTTCATTTAAAGATACCAGGAAACATTGAAATTATTTTTCCCAAATGGCAGATTAGCTTTTAGACCCTGAACTTGTAGTGACATTGCATCTTATTGCAGAATTACAGTTCTAGCTTCTAGATCTCCCCCGCCCCCCATTATCCAGTGTTGCAATAACAGTTCTAGTTAGCATAGAAGTATTTTGCAAATACAGATGTTTTTAAGAGGATTATCCACTTTGTGCACATTCACCTTGTTCAGGCATTAGTTTGAAAGTGACGAAGCTAAGGAAGTTGACATTTCAACTGCTAATTTGTTAAAAATAGCTTTGTGGATTCTGAAAAGCCAGCTATTTGCAGATTTGATAAAATTTTCCAGAAAACCTAACTAAAGGCTTGTCTATGCATGCAGCAGCTGAGTATGTTTTTTCACACCCCTGAGTGATGTCATTATCCTGACCTAATTTCCTAGTGTAGACCAGGCTTAAGAAGTGAACAAACATGTACCTTGTCTTTGGTATATGCTTCAATCAGAGCTTTAGGCCTTGATTCTGCAATGGCTTGTCTGCTCAGAGGTCATTGTGGAATAAAAGGCTTAGGGATCCCATCCTGTACAGGAAAATCATTGGGCCTACAGGTGGTTCAAAAGTGACTAACAATTTGGAATACTTCAACTTGAGACTCCTTAAAGAGACCCGATTTTCAGAGAGTGGATGCTCAGCACTCTCTGAAATTCAGATCCTTTATGGTTGTCTCAACTTGGGCACTCCAGATTGATACCTAAATCATTAGGCACTGGAAAATGTAAAATCTTCATCTTTGCATCAAGCTCATTGATTTTTTCTTCTGTATCTGTGGTACGTTGTTCCAAACATATAATGTGATTTGAAACGGTCTGATTGAGACTCCTGTGTTAAATCTAAAGAGCCAATCCTACCGACATTTATGTATACACGCATAACTTGCTCACAGGAATAGTCTCATTAGGTACACACTAAAATGGACCTTATTTCAGAGTTTTATTGTGGAGAAAATCATCCTCCCATGAGACATGAAAAATG
Organism: Dermochelys coriacea; assembly: GCF_009764565.3. Classification (NCBI taxonomy): domain Eukaryota; kingdom Metazoa; phylum Chordata; order Testudines; family Dermochelyidae; genus Dermochelys; species Dermochelys coriacea. The sequence continues at coordinate 20,035,438 of NC_050084.1, forward strand.
GAATGCGAGGGAGAACCAGAATCAGATTTCCATTGTGCTAGTTAGCTGCTTCTAAAGGTAGATACAGCTGAAGCAATCAGAGATGAGTCGGGGGGGGGGGACATCCTACATCCCCCATTTTTAGCCCCACTTGGGGTCATGATAGATCAAAGATGGGAAAAATTTCTCAAGGCACGTCTCTGTGTCCCCTCTGCCTTTTGTTTGGTGGCATAATGATGCAAGAAAAAGCCACCCCAAGAACCAGGAATATTATTTAGTTTTAAATAGCAGTACTTCCCTGTAGTGTACCTCACTGCAGGGATCTACAGAGAATAACGGGAGTTAAAATAATACCTGGACCTATGACAGAGCAAGAGAAAGAAAAACATATTCCCCACAGGAAAAAAAAAGTGACATAGAAAAAGAGGTTCACAGGGAATGTCAGAAACATCCCCAGTGGCTTCCTTACAGCAGCAGTGGCTGGAGAACGATTGTAGCTTTAAATCCTGCTCTCTCAAGGTTCTTCAGACATCAGGGTGAAATCCTGGCCCCATTGAAGCCAAAGGGAGTTTTGCCACTGATGTCAGTAGGGTCAGGATTTCACCCCAAGTACTCAAGGCCTGTTGGAAATAACCCTCTCCCGCATCAGATTCCCTGCAGCAACTGTGTATAATAGCTTTTCCATGTCTTTAGATGCTAAGGTAGGGGCTGCCATCCAGTGTGCCAGAGTCTTAGAGCAATTAACCCGCCACCCTGTCCGCATCCTGAAAGGAGGGTATGAGCGCTTCACTGCGTGCTACCATTTCTTGAGGACTCAGAAGATATTCTGGATGCCTCAGGTGAGATTATTGGAGAGAAGGGCCAGGCTTTCATGCTATAAACAGAATTTTTCTATGTACATTCAACTAATTCTAGTGAATTCCCTAGTAATAATTAAAGGGACACTGTCAATCTGCTATCTAGTCAATTTTAAAAAAGGAGTCAAAAGTCATTTCAAGTAATACCCTCGCCCCTGAGTCCCTCTGCTAATTTTTGTTCTTTTACAACCACAAGTATCTATTTTTCTCTCCCTGATGTTGTGGGGAAAAACTCACAAAAACAACATGGGAAACTGACTAACTGTAAAGTGTGGTTAGATTAAATAAATCTCTTTCCGTTATCGTCATCTGACATGTTATAACAATAGCAGGTAAACACATTTGGCAGAAATTGTGACTGTTGGGTTTTTTTTAAATGATAATATGTCTTTAATAACTTCTTACATGCAATGGCTTTCATCCCAAAGGATCACAAAGCAAATGGATACATTTTTTTCAGTATTGACTCAGGGAGAAAAGTGCCACCTATTGAGTCACTTATATTATTTCCAGCAGTGTTCTCTTATCCAAATATTAACCTGACTGGAGCCTGCTTAGGCTGTGAGAGATAAGCATCTCACTTTAACATCTAGAGCAAGGCTTAAAAAAAAAAGGTAGTTACACGTCACTGCAACATGTCTTTTCTTTCTGTTACTTCTTCTATTTCACACAAGCTATGTAATAAGTTGCTGGCCTGTGCAGCGCTCGAGTGCCATGTGCTGGCTTAATAAGGTGGCTTTTGAGTGATCTGCAAAGGAGAAAATTAATTGTCTTTGTGCCCTTTTTTGCTTCTTTATGATGCCTGACACTCCATCTACCTCAATTCTCATTGCAGTTACAGTTAGATACAGCATTCTTCTATCTGCCTTCTCTAAACTATTGTTCAGTGCTGTTTTGTGCTGTCAATCAGCTATTGTGTTTCACCCTAGTGAGGGCTGCACTTCAGTGGTGAACACTGGTGCATAGTCACTACTCAACTCTCTTCCCTTCCACTCTTGGCATGGCAACAGAATTTTGTCCTTAGCCTTCATGCTGCCCAAATAGTAGGCTGCTAAACTATGCTCAGAATTTTTCGTGCTCTGGTAGAAGCGATGAGTTGGAGTTGTGTTATGCAGTCACAGTACACCTGCCAGTCCCATTTGGCAAGTGGTTTCATTTGGCATTGGACCAAGTAATTAATAAACTCTAATTAATCTGAGGTACTAGTGTCCTTCCGTACATTACAAAGAACATAGTCTAGCTCTTATTCTTTTTTTTATTCCAGCAGGGCCACATTGGCAGTGACCATGTTAATTTCATTGACTGAGTCTAGAGATAACTTCTGTTCTTCAGAATATCTGTCTGATTAAATGAATGTACCCCATTTCTGTTTGAATGTAGGTGCAGAACATTGACTTAGCACTGGTTCATTTCTTCTCAGGATTCAGGTTTAAGAACTTTCCAAACTAAGATTAAGGCAAATAGATATACAGTTCTTTCAACTGTATTAATCCTTTTGTTTCTCTTGTGCAGGAATTGGATGCTTTTCAGCCATACCCTGTAGAGATATTGCCTGCTCAGTTATATATGGGAGATTGCAGACAGGCCTGTGACCAACAGATTCAGAAGGCTCTGAAAATCAAAGCACAAGTCAACATCTCAGAGGAGATTGCAACACTGTAAGTCAAATGGTCCAGTTAAATTTGCATCAAAGCTGCATGTTAGGAAACCTTCCAGGAACCTTGTGAGATACTCATTCAGTCAGAGTAGGATGGTGATTAGAAGTAGTGGGATAAACTTAAAGCTATTTAATGCTTGTTCTTCTGACTTCTCTGCTATAGAGGTTGCAAAGCAATGACTCATTACTGCATCAGCCTACCATAACTCAGAAGAAGTGAGACTATGTAGCCCAAGAATGGAATCTTTAGCACTAGAACCCAGATCCTCAGAGATACCTAATCTGGGCCTAAGAGTTCAACAATTAGCACCAACCCTCACAATGAACCTAATGCTAAATTTTGAAACAACATTTAAGAGGAAAACTTACAAACCAACATGCTTTAAAATGTAATTCATTTACCTTTTGTGTGATTTCTCTTGCTTCTTTTTCTGTATTTGTCAATGACTGAAGCTATTTGACTAGCCGCTCAAGTCAGTGGGCGAGTGATATTAGAACTACAGCTCGACACAGCCAAAAACCCAGTGACGTTTTGCAAGGATGTTACCAGCATGAAGCGAGTGAGGAAGACTATAGCTTTCTGCCTGGTTACATCTACACAGCCAGTTTTATAAATAACCAAGCATTTCTTGTGTATCTGGCTCCAAAGAGAACCCTCAAAAATCTCGAGAACTGGGCTTCCTCTCAGCTCTAAGTCACTGCTCATTATATGAAATGCATCTGCATAGCTTAAAAATTCCTCTTCATTGTTTTGCAGCCTTTTCCCAGTGAGATGAGATACCTTGTAAGGTGTATAACATCTTAATAAGAAACCACATACAGCAGCATCTTTTGATGTTACTTACATATTTAGGAAACTCCTAAAATATGTTTGACATGAAAGAACACTTGCTTTCGGCTATCTGCCTTCATCAGGCTCCCAGGTAGAACATACTATAGGGTCATGTTAATACACAATTACCAACACAGTTTAGGGTAGCTGACTGATAATGGAATTATTGGTTATGCACCTAATGCAGCCTCAGAGTCTTACTCTTCCTTACTGTGATGATGACAATGAAAAGTTATTACTCATGTAACTGCAAATAAAATATTACTGATTTGCCCTAGGCAAGTAGAATTTGGCAGAGCTACTTTATTGGCCTGTTTAACCTCTCCCCTTGCATTCCCTTTCCAGTTTCACAGATGAAAGCAAAACACTTCATGTTTCTGTGGCAGACTCCCCCGACGCAGATCTTTTTTCCTTTTTCCCCACCATTTGTCACTTCATAGGTGAGTGGATTCTGATCTACAACTATCAAGTGTGCACACTGATCCTCTGAGTGTGGAGGTTCGTAGTCTTTTAACATCTAGAAACATGGTCCTAAAGCCACTGCTCACTGGAGGTGTTCAGTCCATTTACTGGTGTGATGGGTTCCCCCACTCTCGGGGTGCTGCCTGGAACTGGGGTACCACTGAGCCCGCCTGACCCACCAGCCTGGACTCCCTTTTTACCCTGTAATGTTGTGACAAGTTGCTAAGCTCTCAAAGCTTGCTATTTCACCAGCATACACACAAGTAGGGACACACTCAGGTTCAGCACTACGCACACAGGTTCTTTAACCAGCCTCTGCATGGGAAGGCAAAGCTACGGCACCTCCCAGTTCCTAAGGCATGCACCCCGCTCTAGAGGGTAAACCCAAAATTGTACCATCTTGCGCTGCACAGAGAACTGTATAGCATAAGCTCATGAAATTCGCCCCCTCCCTCAAAGTGGAGAGGCATATACACAGCTTTCTGCCCCAAGTTATGATTTCCACACACTGGTTTTAAGTTTAAAGTTTATTAACTACAAAAGATAGTTATTAAGTGATCATAAGGGATAGCAAATAGATCAAAGCAGATTACCTATCAAATAAAACGAAAAACGCAGTCTAAGCTTAATATACTAAATAAAGTGGTTATAAGTAGCAAATTCTCACTCTGAATGTTGTTTTAGGCAGATTGCAGAGATTCTTGAAGGCAAGCTGCACTTGCTAGCAGCTTAAAACTCCAGATATTCCTTTCACAGGCTAGTAAACCCTCTAGCTTGGGCTCAGCCCTTCCCTCAAGTTCAAGGCTTTTGTTTCTCAGGTGTTTTCAGTAGTCTTCTTTCTTGGGTGGGGAGTCAGTGAAGAACGAAGCACAATGATGTCATTCCCCTGCCTTAAATAGGTTTTACATATGGTGAGAACCCTTTGTCTCTCAGTTTTATTCCCACGCCCCGGTCCGTGGAAAAACACTTGTATTATCATGGAGTCCAGTACCAGGTGACTTGGTCACATGTCTCTGTAGGACCACAGCAGCCATGAGACAGAGGCTGTCTGTAAGGTCCTCAGGAAGGCTTCCCAGGATGGCTCCCGGATGGGAGATTAGCATCTTCCAAGACTTACTGTTCTCCCTAATGGCCCTTTTCAGACAGCAATCTAGACTGATCGCATTCTGCCTAGTGGGTGTTCCCCAGGTGTAAACACATTTGTAATAGATGCCTAGACAATATTCCTAACTTTAGATACAAAAATGATACATGCATACAAATACAGTGAATCATAACCTTTTCAATGATACCTCACATGACATATCTTGCATAAAATACATCTTAGTTATGCCAGAATTATATCAGAACATATCTCTATGAAGAATATGGGGCACAGTGTCACACCTCCCCCCTCAGATTACTGTCAGAGGGTTAGTCACTGACAAATGTGAAGGCAGTGTGCCTGATGTCCTCCTTAGGTCTTGGTTATACAACTCCCAAGTTTTAACAAACATTAAAGTGTCATCCACAGGTGTTTTCGCAAAGCTCTGTGTTTCTTTTCCCAGGATGCCTGAAAACATTTTTGTGTGTATCATTGTTATCATAATACAGATCTCAATACCTTTGGAGTGTAGGTGTCTTGGCATTAAGCCACCAATGCCATGAGATGGCGTGCCTCAGTTTCCCCTTCCACACAGCAGTCTAGATTTGTTATGGTTTTTCTGCTGTGCTGGCTGTTACTGCTGTTACTGGCCAGCTCCCTGTGGAGCTGCATTCCATCTCCAGAGCTGTGCCCATACAAAAAATCCACCCTCCCTTCTAGGGTTTCTTTGTAATTTTCACTCCAAACATTGGAACTTTCCCCACCCCCTTCTCTCAGCAGCTTTTGCTTAGTTTCTGGGTGAATTTTACCTGCCCGGGAGATTGCTTCCTCCTCCCTTTTCTCAGATGCGTCATTAGCATTTTCACTGACACCCAAGTCGTTAGTAGGATTCTTATCCTGTCTTAAAGAGACAGAGTTAGTTTTCACAAGTACATTAGGAACAGCATTTTGCAAAAGTGGGACCTGTATTGGGATATCCTCTGTCACCCCTCTCTGTTCCTTCTGGGAGGTCAGTTACACATTTTCCTCTTAAAACCTGAACCACGGACTGGGTGCCTGGCAGCACAGACACCGACCCAGCAAATCTGGTCTGGGCAAACCCTCCCATGTGATCAGTGGGGAGACACTTCTGTACTCCCCCAAATTCCTTCTTAACGTCCTCCTCTAAGTCATACACATTTGTGCTCCCTAGCGTGGGATCTATCCCCTGTTCAGCTGTGGGCTCCTTATTGGCTCTTTATTTTACATATTATTTAAATTAACATCTGCACCAATGTCCTTCCTACACTGTAAATATTGATAGCATTTTAATAATACATTCGCAGTTCTCAAAAACACTCATTAAAAACCATGCTTAAACTAGTTATAACCAAAACATAACAGTAACATGACCCTGCACCTTATCCTTGGTAACTCTTCCTTTCTCATAACTCTCTGTCTCCAACTTATCTCTAACTTCTCACACTAGCAACTTCAATTTTCCTTACTCATCCACACTTAGGCTAACTTAAGTCCAAAAGCTAACTTCTTAACCCAATCCATCCTATAGCGAAAGGACAGACCCTTCTGGGGCAGCGTAGGGAAAAGTGTCTTGACACTGCCCAGCTGTACCTATTCAGTGGTTTAAGCGGGCTTGTGTCTCTGGGACAATTTATCTGGCACTTTTCACCAGCATTAGAAATTCACTTTAAAAATAACAGGAGTGGGGAGAGTTGTCTGGCTTTGATTTTTCAAGACACTAATTTGTAATGCACTTTTCTTTGTTTAGACGCTCAGATGGCTTTTGGAGCAGTTCTGGTTTTCTCTACCCTGGGTCTAAGTCGGAGCAGCACGGCAGTAATGGCTTTCCTCATGCATTCATCCCATTATCCCTTAAAGGTACATCAGCACTTCTGCTTTCTGCAGAGAGTGACTTGGTCTCCTGTACATTTCTATTTCTGAACTCTTCTGAGGTGTGTAGTAATGAGGAGCAAATAACCTGTGCTTTAATTCAGACTCCCTGAATACATTGTGTGACATATCTGTAATATCAAGGAGGAGACTTGGGTTTGATTCCTGGGTGGGCCTGTGATAATGCAGCTCAGAATCTGCGTGGAGAGTGATATGTATCTACCCTCCCCTGTTTGCCAGCAGACCCACCCAGAAGCCAGGACTACAAACATGGCTGACTGGAAGGATTACAAATCTAAGCAACTCTGCTCTCCTGGATCTCAGAGAGAGAGAGAGAGAGAGAGACTTTCTGAGTCTGCGAGCTACCATGAGCTGGCTTTGTCCCTTATTACTGAGGGATATAGGAAGTCCAGTCCACTCTGTTTATGGAACTCTGGCTTTGTGCCCTAAAGCTGAGGTTAGCAGCATGGCTGTCTTTAAAATCCCAGATTGCTTCCCCAAGACCACAGACCTTGACCCACAGATATTGTTCTAGGGAAACCCAGAATAAGGTTGCACTAATCTAGGAGGGGTGCCCTCCTCAACCTTAAAGGACCTGCACACCTGTCATAACCATACAGCTAAGGGTAGCCTAGAATTCCTCCTTACCTGTAAGGGGTTAAGAAGCTCAAATAACCTGGTTGGCACCTGACCAAAAGGACCAATGGGGAAAGAAGATACTTTCAAATCTGGGGAGAAGGAGGCTTTGTTTGTGCTTTTTGTTGGGTGTTCTCTCTTCTGGGACTGAGAGAGGCCAGGCTGAAATCCATCTCCTCCAACGAATCCTGAACCAGTCTCTAATATTATAAAAATAGTAAGTAAACCCAGGCAAGGTATGTTAGATTGTTTGTTTGTTTTTTGTTTTAGTATGTGAATTTTCCTATTGCTAGAGGGAGGTTTATTTCTGTTTTTTGTAACTTTGAACTAAGCCTAGAGGAAGTTCCTCTGTGTTTGTGAATTTTTTGTTACCCTGTAAAGTTATCTTCCATCCTGATTTTACAGAGGTGATTCTTTTGCCTTTTCTTTAAATAAAATTCTTCTTTTAAGACCCTGATTGATTTTCAGTGTCCCAAGACCCGGGGGGGTTGATCTGTGCTTACTTTGTAACCAATTGGTTAGGATATTATTCTGAAGCCTCCCCAGGAAAGGAGGTGTAAGCGCTTGGGGGGATATTTTGGGGGAGGTAGGGCTCCTAGTGGCCTTCCCTGAATGTTTGTTTAAATCACTTGGTGGTGGCAGCATACCATCCAAGGACAAAAGGGATTTGTGCGTTGGGGAATTTTTAACCTAAGCTGGTAGAATTAAGCTTAGGGGATCGTTCATGCGGGTCCCCATATCTGTACCCCAGAGTTCAGAATGGGGAGGGAACCCTGACAACACCTCATTACGTAGCTCCACAAGTCTTCAGAAGAATATTGAGTGAAGGCTGAGAAGTACCTAGCTGTATACTAGATTGATTGCTTATCCCAAATTCCAGGATGTTCCTCGGTTTACTCAGTGTCCCAGCATTTTGAAAAGAGAGATCTGTCTCTCATTCTGCCTTTTCTGGGCAGACCGGGATATCAGTGGTATCCAATCTCCTCCATGCCTTTGAAGTGATTCCTGCTAAAAGTCTTGGTTGTGTTTGGAAAAGGAGCCCCTCTTCTGGAAGTTGAGTACAGTATTTGAATCCAAACTGTCCTGAAGCTGAGCACAGATCTGGCCCATTTTTTTGTGTAAACATTTGCAACACAAAATGAGGCTTCTTATCCTGCAAGGCACATCAAAGAGCAATTGCAGAATGAGTTTGCCAGTGGAATAATAGAGACTCGCTGTGTGCTCTGCACAGGAACCGGAACCTACGGACCTACCCTACTAATATTGGATCTGATTGCTCCCACAGACTGATAACAGTTCTATCACTATCACACCCTCCCATGCTGAGCCCTAATAAAATACTTAACTTATTGCGCCCACAGTGCAAAAGTCCAAGGCTGATAACTGACTTTTCTCTTTATTGTGATCAACGTTTTTGTTTTAACATCTTGTCAGGTCTAAACAGAAATGCATCTACTCCAGAGCACCCCCACCATAGGCTGCCCATAGTGAAACAGGTTGAATGCTTGAGATTCCTGTTGCATGAAGCTTTCCTATGGGATGATTCAAATAGACAATCTTGCTGGACTGCAGCAGTGAAATATACTCAAGCTGCTCTTTCAATTAGGTCTTTGACCCAGTTTGGACAAAAGTCTTGGAATGCTTTAGTGAGGCTTCAGGGATCTGGAGACATGAGTATGTTAAAAGAAATTGCACTGGTAGAACATGCTCCTACCAAACCCTTACTCATATGAGTAACTAGTGTGTGTGGAGACCCACTGACGACTTGTTTGATTAGGAATTAATCATAGGAAGATTGGAGCTTTAGGCTGTTGGTCTGCAGTATCAGACATCCAGAAGAAACCATGCAATACCATTTCACCTTTCATCTCATTAAGTTTAAGCAATCCTAATTATGCTCCTGATTGCTATAAGAAATCCTGATTTTTTTTATCTGGTGAGAGGGACATTACTCAGCAACTTCAGTTGTGTAGCCTGAGAGGAGTGCAGTGCATTTGTATAACAACCCTGTTGTGTAACAGCATTCCGAGCTAATTACCTGAAACTAACAAACAATCCAGATGGCTGTAATTAGCACTTTGGGATAGCTGGACCGCTCCTTTGATGCTATAGATCACCACTGTGTAATAGCATATAGTGCCAGTCCAGGAACAGGAGAACCTCTGTCATGCAGCTTTAGGTAGCTGCTGCTTTTCTGCTTTTTCCACTGAAAAAGATGGTTAGCATTTTACACTACAGTCAGACCCAGTAGCACAAGGTAGGGCTCTGGCACTGTCTTGTTGCAGAATGATGGCAGGTACATCATAGATGAAGAAAGAAGAATATTCATAACTAGGATATCCTGGTTCATTATATATAGGGCCCTACCAAATTCAGAGTCAATTTTGGTCAATTTCACAATTATAGGATTTTAAAATCTGAAATTTCATGGTGTTGTAATTGTAGGGGTCCTGACCCATAAAGGAGTGTGTATGTGTATGTGTATGTGTGTGTGTGGAGCGGGAGTTGCAGTACTGCTACTCTTATTTCTGTGCTGCTGCTGCTGATGGCGGCGTTGCCTTCAGAGCTGGGCAGCTGGAGACCAGCAGCTGCTGGCTGGAAGCCCAACTCTGAAGGCAGAGCAGCCGCCAGCAGCACAGAAGTAAGGATGGCATGGTATGGTATTGCCACTCATACTTCTGCACTGCTGCTGGTGGGGAACTGCCTTCAGAGCTGGGCACCCGGCTAACAGCCACCAGTCTCCAGCCCCCCAGCTCTGAAGGCAGCACAGAAATCAGGGTAGCAATACTGCGACCCCCCTAAAATAACCTTGTGACCCTGCTGCAACTCCCTTTGGGTCAGGACCCCTCCCAATTTGAGAAATGCTGGTCTCACCTGTGAAATCTGTACAGTATAGGATAAAAGCACACAAAAGACCAGATTTCACTGGGGGAGACCAGATTTCATGGTTCGTGACACATTTTTCATGGACGTGAATTTGGTAGGGCCTTAATTATAGAGATAAGAGTCTACTCTAAAGTTCAGATCTGATCCAAATTACCTCCAGGTTTGTTCTGGTTCATACCAATCCCTAGCTATGTAGTGCATAATGTGGGGGGAACCAATATGTAATTGTGTAATTTACAAATATAACCACACAGTGTAACTGTGTTACATTTGCTTCCTACAGTATCTGTGTGACATTGTATTTAGTGTCTTTTAATAACACTCCAAGGGCCTGCATTTGAACTTTGGAATCAGGACCAATCTGCATTCTACAGGAGTATTCCATTAATAGTGAGTGTTACTACTGTGTTTGTACTCCCAGAGGTCAAACTAGGTAAATAGTGGGGGTCTGTACTGGGTCCAGTCCTATTCAACATGTTCATAAATGATCTGGAAAAAGGGGTAAACAGTGAGGTGGCAAAATTTGCAGATGATACAAAACTACTCAAGATAGTTAAGTCCAAGGCAGACCGTGAAGAGCTACAAAAGGATCTCACAAAACTGGGTGACTGGGCAACAAAATGGCAGATGAAATTCAGTGTTAATAAATGCAAAGTAATGCACATTAGAAAACATAATCCCAACTATACATATAAAATGATGAGGGTCTAAATTAGCTGTTACCACTCAAGAAAGAGATCTGGGAGTCATTGTGGATAGTTCTCTGAAAACATTCACTCAATGTGCAGTGGCAGTCAAAAAAGCCAACAGAATGTTGGGAATCATTAAGAAAGGGATAGATAATAGGACAGAAAATATCCTATTGCCTCTATATAAATCCATAGTATGCCCACAGCTTGAATACTGCGTGCAGATGTGGTCACCCAATCTCAAAAAAGATATATTGGAACTGGAAAAGGTTCAGAAAAGAGCAACAAAAATTATTAGGGTTATGGAACAGCTTCCATATGAGGAGAGATTGATAAGACTGGGACTTTTCAGCTTGGAAAAGAAACAATTAAGGGGGGATATGATTGAGGTCTATAAAATCATGACTGGTGTGGAGAAAGTAAATAAGTAAAAAAAAATATTTACTCCTTCTCATAATACAAGAAATAGGGGTCACCAAATGAAATTAGTAGGCAGCAGGTTTAAAACAAACAAAAGGAAGTATTTCTTCACACAATGCACAGTCAACCTGTGGAACCCTTTGCTAGAGGATGTTGTGAAGGCCAAGACTATAACAGGTTCAAAAAAGAACTAGATAGGTTCATGAAGAATAGGTCCATCAATGGCTATTAGCCAGGATGGGCAGGGATGGTGTCCATAGCCTCTATTTGCCAGAAGCTGGGAATTGGCGACAGGGGATGGATCACTTGATGATGACCTGTTCTGTTCATTCCCTCTGGGGCACCTGGCATTGGCTACTGTTGGAAGACCGGATACCGGGCTAGATGGACCATTGGTCTGACCCAGTATGGCCACATTGTTCTTATGTTAACTAAGGTTTCAGTGTAAAAGGATGTGCCCAAATTGTTTGCTGTGGAGACCAACCCATGGCAGATTGTTCTGCCTCCCCAAAACTAGAACATTGCAATCCAGTGCAGTTGTTAGTGAATGGTCAGGAAAAATTCATGTGTTTGGCATACAGACTTGATTGCTTGTGTCACTTTAAATACATCTCAAGGAAATTACTTTTACTAGCCAGCATGGTCACTGGGGTATTGTGCTATTCTGTGATTAGGGAAGCAGACGCAAGATCCTCCCTCTGCTTGGGAGGCAGAGGGCCAAATCCTGGCTCTTCAGCGGCAATAAGAGTTTTGCCATTGACTTCAGTGAGATCAGGATTTGATCTTTACTGTAGGTATTTATAAGATATCAATTGCCTTGGTACTGAAGGACTTTGAATGCATTGTTTGAATCAGAACACATTTATTTTCCATAAAGGAAGGTAATGTTTGCATCTTCTCATAGGCCCTTTCTGCCCACTCAACCACAGGTCAGCACTGGAGTTGGGTCCTGAGGCAGGGGAGAGCTAAGGGAACAAAGATACCATGAGGCTGCCCAAGGTGTGTGTGGGAGAGAGACATGGTGTTAAGCCAAGAGCTCCCAAATGAGCAACAGTTGGAGGGTGAGACAATCATGTTGTTATTTGATTTGCAGTAGCTCCAAGGAGCCTGTCATGGACCAGGGCTCCTTTGTGCTAGATGCTATACAAATACAGGACAAAAAGACAGTCTCTGCCCTCTGAACTCTGAACCCTTCCAAGCCCCATAACATAATTTTAATTCCAAATTCCTGGTAGAAACATAGGGGGAAACACTCTCTGCTCAATGTGCAAGGTTCACCGTTATACCCCTGCCTTGCAGAGACCACCTCTAGGAGAGAAGTACTTCAGTCTCCATGCAGTCCTTAGCCTCACTGCTGAGGCTGCTAAGTAGAGTCAACGGCTTTAGTGAAACTGACATCTATCCAATGGAAACTAGACTGAGACCTACAGTTTCTTGCTCAGAGGCAACTGGACAGCCATCACTTGATCATGAATTGTGATCATTACTGAGCTGGACTCAAGCCAATGATCTTCACGGACTGGAGAAAGGCTCCATATCGTAATACTACTTCCCTCAGACAGTTGCCGTGGTACTTCTTATTTTCAGCGGTCTAACTGTGTATTACTAAAAATGGAAGGTTAACAAAACCTTGTAATTGACTGTGTCCTTTTCTTTCTCTACTGGTGCAGATTACAGATTGGTTCATTTTTGTTCTGTATTTGCTCAGCACTTGGCACAATAGGGTCCTGGGCCATGAGTGACGCTCCTAGGTGCTATGGAAATGCAAATTATTAATCATTCTGAGACTTAGAAGTAATTGTAACCTGGACAAAACACAATAAGCACATTCCTGAGTCTTCTCTCTATCTTTACTTGTATTTGTAGGGGGCTTGGAAATACATCCAGAAATGCAAAACAAATATGAGACCAAACCGTGGCTTTGTGCAACAGTTGTCCGACTGGGAAAGCCAAATCTACGGGTCAGCGATCACCGATATCTCCGAACCACATTATTGACAGGCAGCAAGGAGAACATACAACAGGCAAAGAAGCTTTTCCATCTGTACCACCATTTAATTTGGGCTGTATTGTTTGGGTAAGGTCTGACTAGAATTGGTTGCGGTGAGTAAAATAATAAAAATAATATAATAACCTTAACCTTTAGGATTGGTTTTCATCTTCACATGTTATTATTTACATCATTTGGGGGCCATCATTTGGGATCCAATCTCTTATTCAGGCAAACTTGCTGAACGGTCAATGGGAGCTGTGCATGAGTAAAGACTTCAGGATTTGGCTCGTTTTGTTTTAATTGTCACTCTTGCTGGCTGGGACAATTGCGAGCTGATTATCAAAGTGCTGAGCAGTTGCAACTCCCATTGAAGCCAGTAGGGGCTGCAGGTGAGCAGCATCATTGAAAACCCATCCATGGATCTCTATCCTTGGACGGTAACTGGGTACTTAACCAGACAAACAGTTTCAACAGATAAATATGTGAGACAGCATTTCAACGTTTCAGGAATTCACCCATTACAAATACATTCTCTCAGATGTACAGTGCAATACCAAGATGGAGTCATGCCTTCACACACGCATGCATCTCCCATTGATTTATTGGGGCCCAGGCTCTCCAGCCTTGCCTCCTACTTGCATCCTCATATTTCAACAGTCAGACTTCTTTGCCTTGAAGTTCTAGTTGAAGGTCCAGTCCTATTATACTAAGCCAAATAAAAGTCCTGCCCAAGCTGATTCCGTCACCAGAGTAGCAATAAGATGGACACCTGAAGACAAGCGAAAAGGAGGCCACCCGAAAACAATCTGGCGAAGAGCTGTGGAAGCCGAGCTGAAAAACCTGAGGCACGGCTGGGGAACCATTGAAAGACTTGCCAGAAACAGACAGGAGTGGAGGAGTTTCATTGCTGCCCTAAACACCGGAGGTGTAATGGGAACATCATGATGATGATGATGATGATGATGAAGCTCAATACCATCTATCTCGAGGGCAGACAAACTTTTTGGCCTGAGGGCCACATCGGGTTTCCAAAATTGTATGGAGGGCCGTTAGAGGAGACTGTGCCTCCCCAAACAGCCAGGTGTGGCCCAGCCCCTGCCTCCTATCCACCCCACCCCCCTGTTTCTTGCCCCTTGAGGGCCCCCCAGTACTCCTGCCCCATCCGACCCTCCCCACCCCTGTCCCCTGACCGCCCCCGGAACCCCCGCCCCTGCCGCCCCATCCAACCTCCCCCTTTCTGACTGCCCCCCGGGACCCCTGCCCCCATTTAACCCCCGTTTCCTGCCCTCTAACCGCCCTGCCCCCTTACCATGCTGCCTGGAGCACCGGTGGCTGGCGGTGCTACAGCTGCGTCGCCTGGAGCACCAGGACAGGCAGCCGCGCTGCCTGGATGGAGCCAGCTACACCACCACGCAGCACAGAGCACGGGTCAAGCCACGGCTCTGCAGCTGCGCTGCCCAGCAGGAGATCGCAGCCTTGCCACCCAGAGCATTACGCCAGCAGCGCAGTGAGCTCAGGCTGTGGGGGAGGGGGAACACCAGGGGAGGGGCCAGGGGCTAGCCTCCTGGGCTAGGTGCTCAGGTGCCAGGCACGAGGGTCCCGTGGGCCGAATATGGCCCGCGAGCCGTAGTTTGCCCACCTCTGATTATCTCCTTTTTAACATTGTAAATTCTGTACGTTAGCAGCCTAGAATAAGAGTTTATAGAAAATGTTGTTTAGGCCTTACACCAAATTTTGATCTCCCCACTCTAATAGTTGTATTATGTCCTTCATTTTAAATCTTCATCCTAGATCTGAACCTTCAAAGGTTTTTTGACACATTTGTAGCAAAACATTATTACAGCCTCAATAACTCTAGCTTGGGACAGAATTACTCAACCTTGCCATTCTTGCTAATGAATTTAGACAACTAACTACTTCTGAGTGCTAAAATGTGTGTGCTTTGTGGGAATTGGATGACCAGAAATAAGCGCCGGTGCTGTAAATCGCAATCAGAGGTAGATTTTTCTGTACTAATGTCTTTTCACTGCAGTGAGATCTATAAATGGGTCTATCAGTTTTGTACTTAGTTTCAGATTTAGTTGGGGATTGGTCCTGCTTTGAGCAGGGCGTTGCACTAGATGACCTCCTGAGGTCCCTTCCAACCCTGATATTCTATGATTCAGAACCAGTATTTTTAAAGAAAATACTATGTACTTATGTGGCACCTTATGGTCCAGATCTTCAGCTGATGTGTAGCAGCAGAACTCCATTAACTTCCAGGAAATTATGCCAGTTTACACCAGCTGAGGATCTGCCCTTATTTCCCAGGATTTCAGAGCAATTTATAAAGGTGGATCTTGTTCTAACTGTTTTGCGTATGGGGAAGCAGAAGCACAGAGTGGTTTGACTTGTTTAAGTGAGTGAGGGTATGGCTACACCGGAGTTAAAACCCATGGCTGGCCCATGTCAGCTGACTTGGGCTCATGGCACTGGGGCTACAGGGCTGTTTAACTGTGGTGTAGACTTTTGGGTTCGGGCTGTAGTCTGGGCTCTGGGACCCTCCCCCCTCACTAGGCCCCAGAACTCCGACTCTACATCTACAGAACAGTTTTACAGCACCACGGCCTGAGCGAGCCCAAGTCAGCTGACACAGGCCAGCTGCAGAGGTTTAATTGCTGTTTATATCCTCAGTGACAGGTGGAACTAGGACTCAGGCTTGTGACTTCCAGTTCCAAGCACTAACCACTTGGTGGCACTTCTCAATAAAGGACTTACTTACAATTCTTTCCTTTCCTTAAAGGGCCACAAGGCTTGTGCAGTCTTCCAATTTGCCCAGTAGCAAAGACTGTATAGACTTTTCAAAGGGGCCCCAGGGAGTTAGGCACTCATCTCACATTGTATTGCAATGGCATTTGGATACCTAACTCTCTTAGACTCCTTCAAATATTCCAGCCCTTGCAGCCAACAAAGTGGGTTTTCACCCACGAAAGCTTATGCTCCAATAAGTCTGTTAGTCTATAAGGTGCCACAGGACTCTTTGCCGCTTTTACAGATCCAGACTAACACGGCTACCCCTCTGATACTACTTGCATTAGTATCTCAGATGTACTGATTTCAGTGTCCTTCCAGAAAGATCTCCAGAAGCGAGTGCTGTGTGCAGTGCTGAAGGCACGTGCCGATTTACAATGAAAGGGCAAACAATCGATGAAGTTAGCCCCATAAGAGGAAAATAAGCAAGGAATGAACAGATCCTCCAAACACTGCAGAGGGATTTCCTCACATTAAAAAATATAACTCTAATCTAACAAGAACATCAAAATAACACACTGGGGGGACTGAAGATGGACTTCACAGTATTACGGATGTAGCCACAGCCACAAGGAAAACAACAGTGAAAAGAAAGAGGGCAGATGATGGAGGAGGAAACAAAAATCCCCAGCAGGCTTGGAGGAAGAGGGGAAAAATCTAGACCATGTGCCCTATAAAGTGATGATGATTTTGTTGATTTGAAATCAATGGGAGTTACGTGCCTAAATACATGTGAAGATCTGGGCCTCAAACACAGTGGCGATAAGTGTGGTATAAGGGACCAGGCCAAATCTCACTGAGATCAATGGGAAGATACACCCCCATCCAGGCTGCTCCCCCAGGTCACCTCTAACACCCCCTTCCCAGGGCTGCTCCCCCAGGTGACCCCTGACATTGCCCCCAGGCTGTTCCCCCAGGTGACCCCCAGTACCCCCTCCCCAGGTCACCCCAACTCTGCCCCCAGGGCTGCTCCCTCCCCCAGGTCACCCCCAGAACCCCCTCCCCCAGGTCACCCCCAACACTGCCCCCAGGGCTGCTCCCTCCCCCAGGTCACCCCCCAGCACCCCCTCCCCCAGGTCACCCCCAACTCTGCCCCCAGGGCTGCTCCCTCCCCCAGGTCACCCCCGACACCGCCCCATCCAGGCTGTTATTGCCGCAACCTTCCCCACCCCCCACCGTCGCGTGGCGTTCGAAAGCACCGCTCCCGAGCGCCGATTGGTTGTGACGTCAGGATGACGCTCCCAGCACCCGCTGGACGATTGGTCGCGGCGGGTCCCGGAAGCGCCCCTGCCCGGAGGCTGTGGAGAGCGGAGCGGCGCTGCGGGTTCCTGCCGCTCGGTGACCTGCCGGCGCCGCCATGAGCCTCCGGGCCTCGGTCAGCGAGTGTCTGCGGGACTGGGAGGAGCTGCAGGGCGGCTTCCAGCACGTGCAGGTGCCGGGGGGCAGGCGCTGGGGAGCTATGGGGGGGGGCAGGCACCCGGGGCAGGCGCTGGGGAGCTATGGGGGGGCAGGCACCCGGGGCAGGCGCTGGGGAGCTATGGGGGGGGCAGGCACCCGGGGCAGGCGCTGGGGAGCTATGGGGGGGCAGGCACCCGGGGCAGGCGCTGGGGAGCTATGGGGGGGGCAGGCGCTGGGGAGCTATGGGGGGGCAGGCACCCGGGGCAGGCGCTGGGGAGCTATGGGGGGGCAGGCGCTGGGGAGCTATGGGGGGGCAGGCACCCGGGCAGGCGCTGGGGAGCTATGGGGGGGCAGGCGCTGGGGAGCTATGGGGGGGGCAGGCACCCGGGGCAGGCGCTGGGGAGCTATGGGGGGCAGGCACCCGGGGCAGGCGCTGGGGAGCTATGGGGGCAGGCGCTGGGGAGCTATGGGGGGGCAGGCACCCGGGGCAGGCGCTGGGGAGCTATGGGGGGGCAGGCGCTGGGGAGCTATGGGGGGGCAGGCACCCGGGGCAGGCGCTGGGGAGCTATGGGGGGGGGCAGGCGCTGGGGAGCTATGGGGGGGGCAGGCACCCGGGGCAGGCGCTGGGGAGCTATGGGGGGGCAGGCACCCGGGGCAGGCGCTGGGGAGCTATGGGGGGGGCAGGCGCTGGGGAGCTATGGGGGGGGCAGGCGCTGGGGAGCTATGGGGGGGGCAGGCGCTGGGGAGCTATGGGGGGGGCAGGCGCTGGGGAGCTATGGGGGGGGCAGGCGCTGGGGAGCTATGGGGGGGGCAGGCGCTGGGGAGCTATGGGGGGGGCAGGCACCCGGGGCAGGCGCTGGGGAGCTATGGGGGGGGCAGGCACCCGGGGCAGGCGCTGGGGAGCTATGGGGGTACCACAGTGCCTGTCTCTAGGGCTGGGGTTCCCCCACTGTCAGGGCTGGGCTGGGAGGACCATGTCACTGCTGCCCGGCTCTGGATGCAGGCCCAGCAGGCGGGGGGTGAGGAGACCAGAGCATGGCCTTCCCCTGGCAGGCGGGAGCAGGTGCATGTGGGAAGCAGCCACTGGGCCCCCGCAGCCTCTCCACGCTCTGGGGGCTTCACAAAGCTGCTTCGAACCTGCCCCCTCAGTAAGACCCTGATAACCGCCCCCGGCGCGCACCTGGGACACAAGCTGTGACTTGCCTGCCCAGAACCCCGCGACTGCGGCGGTGAAGTTGGCTAGCCTGCCTCGCTGCCACCCGCAGCCTCTCAACGGTGCCCTGCATGTCCCTGCGAAACGCTGACCCTTGCACTGTGCCCACAAGGGTGGTACACCCAAGCTCTGGTGGGAGGAGGGGGACATGCATCTTGGAGTTGAGGACTCGCCACTAAAAATACCCTGCCAGCCACCCCATTCCCAGGGGACTCCAGCACTTCCACTGATCACAACCGTTGTGCTGTGTGGGGGCAGAGGCAGTAAGGCAACCAGATCACCAACAATTAACAGCTTCAGAGGAAATTCCCCCCCCTCCACCTTACAGGCCCCTCAATGGGCAGTCAGTGCAGGCCATGGAGTGCTGGTATGGTGTGGCACTGCCTTTGGAGATGCATTCATCCAGTCCCGTATTGTTCAGGGTGGATGTGGTACATGAGTAACTGCTGATTTTAGATCCGATGAAGTGAGCTGTAGCTCACGAAAGCTTATGCTCTAATAAATTTGTTAGTCTCTAAGGTGCCACCGGTACTCCTTTTCTTTTTGCTGATTTTAGAATATCTCTAGTCTCCGTTATTTTGTATGTTGCCAAAGGTTCTTGCCTCAACAGGTCTAAACATTTGTAAAAGAACTTTAAAACAAAAATCTGTAATCTCTGGCTCTGGAGGAAAGCAGATAGTCAAGGCATGCAAGAGTGGCCATTTTCAGCATCTATTCTCATTTATTTTTATGTCCAATATTAATCATTCTACCTCAGTAGTCACACATATATAAATGCATAGTGAGAAATGGTCCTGCTGTGACCAGCCAAGCTTGTAGTCTGGAAGGAATTTTTAATCTTGACTTTATTAATGCCATGGCAGGGGGATGTGGGGGGAATGGTGGCCTTTAATGGAAGTATAAGGCTGCTGAGTGAATTGTGACCCAGTGACTCTTATCTAGTGTCAAAACACACACTGGAGGTGTGATCTCAGGCAAGGGTAGAAGAAAAAAAGAATAGAGGTGAAACAGCAGAGAACCATTTAGCTCCCATGTTGTATCCCTGTCTGTGAGAAGCAAGAGGTTTTAGTTGCTGCTAAGCTTGTCATTCAGTAACTGAGTCTACCATACACTTTATCAGTCAGTGATCAGTGGACCTTCCTGTCCCCCTTCACACTTCCTTTGTTATGTCTACCCTGCTTTGTCACATACTGATTATCTGCTGTCCTTGACAATCAGGACAAAACAGTCTCATTGGCTGGGGAAGCCCTTGTGTGTTTCTGGGCTGAGCTGTTTGGGATTTACATCTTGTGTGGATGCAGCTAGAAAGGAAACAATCATTTTAAGGTCTCTTTCGGAAGTCTGTTGTCTGTGGACAGGTTCAAAGATGCATCTGTTTTACTGGTAGGCTCCTTGCCTCTTGACTGTTTTTCTTTTAGTAAATGATTGAATGCTTTAATGTGTTCACTATGGAGTGAATACACTACAGTGTGTTTGTCCGCCTGCCTGGTGTGATTTATATGACAGTATGTGTAGTATATGTTCTTCTCCAAAGCTTTTTGTAATCTACTTGGTATGAATACACTTTAACTCCCCTCCTCTCCACTTGGTTCTTGTCTATGGTACTTAGGTGGTTCCTGTGTCAGTTAGATCCGAGACCTACCGGTGACATGCTTTAGGGGAGAAGATTCCTCTGTCCGTGTCCATTTGATGGAGACCAAGGGTACAGAGTATACTCAGGGCAGCCTTTCTTCACTGGCTCCTCTCAGATGCTGATGGCTTTTTCCCTCTTGGGACAGTCTGTGAAATTCCTAATCAGTCACTCTAGCGGCCTTGACAGAACAAGATTTATTAATACGAGAAAGAGATCAGATTCAAAGGGGGCGTCTCAAAGTCATCTAAGTGACGCAGCACCAAGTCCTGCTTTTAGATATCCCACCCTAGAACTGCAAAGCCAGTTTGCATGGCATATGTAGCGCCGCGTTCTACAAGAGGGATGTGTGGTATAATGGATAGAACACTAGACGAGGACTTAGGAGACCTGGCTTCAGTTTTGTCTCAGCTGCAGGCTACCTGTGTGTCCTGGGGTACGTCGGTGTGTCCTGTGCGAAATGGGATAAAATTTCCTTGCCTCACACCTAGTAGCAGTTATGTTATACCAAATAGTAGATGAAATGGCATATTTAACACGCCTTTCAGTATAAGGTTCTATCTATTTTAGGTCCGTATATGGCCCCTGTCACTCTAAAGATTAGGAGGAGCTCAGATACTAATCTTCAGCACCCCTGTGAGGTAGGAAAGTACCACTTTACAGATGGGAAACTGAGGCATAGCGAGACTAAGCAACTTGCCCAAGGCCACACACAAGTCTGTGGCATAGCAGGGAACTGAACCTGAGCCTCCCAAGTCCTAGTTAGTGCCCTAACCCTTAGGACCGTCCTGCCCCTTTAATAGTTGAGATTAGTGACAGTAAAAAATTTGCATCTGCTGTGACTCCATGGATGAGTTAGACATAGTGCCTCCTGCTAGGAATCCCCAATACAAAGTGCAGTGAACCTTACCACAGATTACCCAATGTTTCCGTTCCCTGGCAAGGCACACAGGGCTAAAGTCAGAGTTGTTGTCAGTGGAGCTGTACTTTATTACACCAGACTCAACTTGTCCCGGAGCTGCGACCACAGACGACTAACCACTATCAGGGCTGTGACTTCAGACGGGGCATCCGTTGCTGAGGACTAGGGAAGGAGTTACGCTCTAGGGAGACGCTCAGCCTCGGGGAGGGGACCACACTAGGCGTCAGTGAAGGTCTTTTGAGTTCCTCTGCGTGGAAAGCTGTGGGTGTCCTGCCTCAGAAACAGCCGTCTCTGGTACTGTCAGTGGTTCCTAGATGTCTGGCTGCTGATGCATCTGCTTGAATGACTGCAGTTCTTGCCAAGTACCGTGTTCACTTGTACTGGCTCCCGCGAAGGCTTTTACAGCTGCTCCGAACTTCCGAGTGTCGTGCCCAGTGATTTATGGGTGGCCAAGTCCCATTAACACACACCCAGCAGAGTACGTGGGAGTTCTCTAGGAGTTAGTCGTAGAGCAGGGGGTTTTCCAACCCCACTGGTGATTGTTTATGCATATTCCCATTCAGCGGCTCACTGCCGGAGCCTAGGGGGAGGAAGCTGCTCAGAGAAGTAGGATTCCAGTAGCTCTGCAGAAATCAGGCTGGCTATATTGCTTGGCATGGGTCACAGCCAGGAATGAACTGTTGCAAACTTTCCCGTGCGGTTACAGCAATTTACCTCTACCCTACCCCCCAGCATTCCAAGACCAGAGACTCTCAAGCACAAACTGCATGGTCAGCCTCCTCCTGGCCCTGGCTAAAGTGGCCATCTATAAAACCAGAGTGAGGAGGTTGGCCGATGGAGTCCCCTGTGACTGGGGGGCCTATTTCCAATCCTCCATCCGTTCATGCCTCCAGGCAGAGTTCCTCTGGGCGGCGTCCTCTGACTCCCTTGACACCTTCGAGGAGAAGTGGGCGCTGTCCGGGGTTCTCTGCTCGGTGTCCCCGTCCAGTTCCCTTCGTTTGACCCTTTGACCACACTCCTGTCCCTGTTGTTCATTAGTTGTCCCCCGTAATTATTTGGCTTTCCAGGTCCTGTGGACCCCCCTCTTAGGGTGGGGGGGGGCCTTTAGCAGTTGGTGGGCAAAACCCGCCCACTTCCTGGATCCCAATAAGGACAAACTGCATGGTGGCTTCTTGATTGGGGCACCTAAGTGAGACCAGCCAACTCGTTTCACTGGTGTCTCAAGACGTGCTGGACTCCAAGCCCCCTGATTCTGATTGACCAAGAGCGTGTGTGTGCCGCTCCCCAGAAGGGTTAAGTTAAATGTACCAGAGTTGCTGTGTGAAGGGTTGAGGAGGCAGAGTGAGAAGTGATGTAATCTGCTCTCATCCCCCACCCGTGGCATATAATCTTGTTCTTGGGAAAGCGACCTGCTCTTGAGAGACCTATCCTCGTTTTGCTCTTGATTTGGCCAATTTGTGAAAAGCAGGCAAAGATCTAATCTAACATCTTAACAGCTCTTAGTTCCTTCCTCTTACCTGCTACAAGCAGTGGGGTAAAGAACATGCCGTTTTAGAAGCAACTTGCGAGATGACAGCCCTCAAATATTCCACAGCGCACTCAGAGCTGGTCTGCTTGCACCCCAGTGTGCAAATTAAAAGGCTGCAAATTTAAATTGGGTGGAGAATTGTTTTCAGCAAAGTAGAACTAACCTGTGGGACTCCCTGCTGCAGGACACAGATAAAAGTAATTAAAAAGATAGTGGCTAGAACACTGGGCTAGAGCTCAGACTTTGGTTGTGTTCCCAGTTCTGCCACTGACCTGCTGGGTGACCTTGGGCAAGTCATTGCGCTGCTCTGTGCCTCAGTTTCCCCAACTGTAAATGAGGATAATGATACTGACCAACTTCCTAAAGCGTTTTGAGAGCTACTGGTAAAAGCTGTAGAAGGGCTTGAGATTCTAGATCTGCAACTGAAGGTTCATTATAAGATTAATTGTGAGCTCAGCTTTAATTCTCTAGTTGAAGGTGCTATTCTGAATTGTTCATCGATGTCAAACATGTAGCATCTCTCAGCAGACTTTCAAAAGAAGGGTAAGCGTTGATGTGGCAATGGCTACCACTGATTTCCTAAACACAAAACAAGGCAGGGCAGCATTTCAAAGACCATCCGTGCCAGGCTGCAGGCCATGACCCCTGATCACCAGCTGGGGGAAGATAGGGGCTCCTTCCTCCCGCAGGCTATGTCAGTCAACACGGTACGGGACCAGTCGGTGTTACATGGACACCTTCCCCTGAACCATCTGCCACTGGCCATGGTTGGAGGCCGGATGCTGGGCTCTTCACGGTCGCCTGGTTCTATAGGGCGGCTTTTAGTTCAGCAGCTTCCCCTCTGTCCCAGGCAGGTCCCAGCTGGGCGAACTTCCTCCCTGGCTGGGTGGGAGGCTGCTGGGAAATGGTGAGTCAGCTGGCCCCAGCTGGCTCCCGGGGCCTGGAAGCGAAATGGCGGTTCGGGGCAGGGAGATGCCCTAGGTCACCCGGCAGGTTGGTGGCAGGTGGGGAACAGAAGCCAGGGTCCAAAGCCTAGTCTAGGCTTCAGCTGGAGGTGGCTCCTTGCCAACTACTTGCTCTCGGCAATGAGGAGCAATGGAACACCATGGGCAAGCTTATGCCAGCCGAACTGCACCCCCTACCGTGGGGGGTGAGAGATCGTCTAAGGGAAACTGAATCCCAGTTTGGGACTGAAGGGGGTGGGGAGGGGGGTGAGACACTTGGCTCTGGGCTCACTTCCCACTACTCGTAGAGGCTGCATCAGGCCAGGGAAGCAACCCCCACTTCTCCGGTCTCCAAGCATTTACCCAGTGAGTTTCCAGCCCCAAACGGAGGGGCAAATACACTTCCCAAGCGGATGCCACGAGTTGGCGGTGGAGCTGGAGATGGTGTTCTAAAGTCCTGCCTCATGTTCCTCTGAATCCCCAGCCCACCCTCCCTCTCACACCTTCAGCCTCCCAGAGAATTAAACAGGCTCCCAGCTGAGGCACCTGGGCTCACCACTGATCTGTCCTTTCCATTGCCAGGAGGCCCATAAGCTGTACAAGCAGAAGCTCGAAGAACTAACCAAGCTGCAGGATGGGATCTCCAGTTCCATTGCAAGGCAGAAGAAGCGGCTGAAGGAGCTGTCTCTTGCCTTCAAAAGGTAAAGAGCTACGTGGGAAAACATAAGGACATCCTTGCGGAGCCCTGGTTGGAGGGAGTGTGGGAGCCTAGCAAGCAGCAGTCCTACACCGTGGGGTGCTGATTGGGGGAGGAATGATTTGGAGTAGGTGAACCATGGGGGCGGGGTAGGATGAAGGATCTGTTGCTTCTCTCATACCCTCCTTTCCTTTCTCCAGTAGTTCCTTCATCCCTTGCCCACATTAAACATCAGCTCCCCGCACTGACTTCCTAGGTTTAGAAAATTGGTGGATGCTCATTCATGCTGGTTTCCACCCTGCTTCCTCTTAGCCTAGGTCCCATTCAGAAACTTGGGGGCAGACCCAGGAATTAGCTTCTAGATTTCATCCCCCAGTTAATTCTGAATTAATCTTTTGTTTCCCGCTGTCGCACTGTCCTGCGGTGGGACAATGTCATGCAGCAGCAGCTGTTGGTTCTTTTTGTCAGACCAAGTCATGTTCCTTTCCCCAGCTGCAAGTCCTCAATAACCGCCGAACAGGAAGAGTCCATCCGGGAGATCCAGAGCCTCATCAAAGAGAGGCAAAGCATCTTCTTTGAAATGGAAGCGTATTTGCCAAAGAAGAATGGGTAAGAAGCCGTCCCATGGTCTTGGGGTCTTAGCCAGCAGTAAAAGGATTGAAGCTATTGACTTCTATGCAGCCGTTACTAGAGATTGCTTGGGTTTCCAGCCAAAAACTGTCCAGACTCTAGCAGAATGTCAGTGAGAGACCTGATACACAGCTGGTGCAAGTTAATTTCTCATCGCTTCTTTTCAATCCCCATCCTCCTGATTCAGTTTCCAAGCCCCCATTTCCACCGGGCTTGGGAAAACCTCAGAGTAACCAGCCAGAGACCGTTTAGGTTAGGGGCCTTGGAACAGTGTGTTGCCAGTTCGGAGCAGAGTATAACCCCTGGGGCTGGCTGCTTGGAGCAGCGGTGTCTTCGGACACCGCTGGCATGACGCTCGCTCGCTGTCCAGTGTACACTGGTGATGCCCTGTGACCAGCAGCCTGACCTCCCACTGGCCGGGCAAGAGGCCCATTAGTGGGGTGTTTGAACAGATGTTTATTCTAGGGTAACAGTCTCTCCTTAATGCAGTAAAGTGGGTGGGCGGGCGGGCGGGCGGGGGGGGAACAGTGACAAATGCTGCTTATTATCACTGGTTAGGAAGGTGAGGGCCGGGGGGTGGAGTTAAGGTCCCAGGTGGGATGTTTTGGGTGTGTTACCAGGCAGTGGAGCACAGGACTGCCTGCGTTCCTGGTTCCCCCACACAGCATCTGCAGTGTGCTGCTAAGCAGGGAGCCTTCCATTCAGCAGTTACTCTGCAGGCTGGCAGAGCGGGAGTAACCATCGCAGTCCTGGGACGGGAACGGCCCCATATTTTGCCTGATGTGACGTGCAGGGTTCCTGTCTCCATACCCCGCTCGTGCTATTGGCTGCCATTAGTGACTTTCCTAAATCCTCCTGCCATTGACTTGGTTGTGACAGCAGCGGCCCCAATTTGGTCCAGAGTTCTTGTCCCCAGCAAGCGCTACCCACTGTCCAGGGACCCTTGTGAGCATTGGTGGGGAGGTCCTAAGGGGCACAGGTTCTGCATTTGGCCATACTTATCCAGACTGCTGCAGGTGCCCGAGGCAGCCTTGGCCAGAAGCCACCTTCCGCTCTGCTAGTGACAGACCTGTGGCTGCGTCCTTGACAAGTGGAAAATGGACGGCTTGTCCCAGCCGGTGTTCCCACCAAGGGACCGACAGATGAATGAATAAGCCTACGTACGTCTGCACAGAGCGTGAGCGTAGTAATGCTTGGCGTCGAAGCCTGTACAATGCGTGTGTGTGATAGCCACGCACTAGCCATGCAGCAGGAGCTCTTTCAATCTCGGATGCAAGTCCGGCCACTGTCACAGCCATGCAGCTGGCTCCCCGCCTCAGTGGGCAGGGGGGGTGCTGTACACCTCCTGCGTATGTTCTCATTTCTCCTTCCATTCTCTTCTAGGTTGTACCTGAGTCTGGTGCTTGGGAACGTGAATGTGACTCTACTCAGCAAGCAGGCTAAGTAATGCCCCTCTGCTGTCCATCTGTTTGCGGCCGCTTACGGGCAGTAGAATCCTCTTTACTCTTGGAGAGGTGGGACGTCTTCTGCCAGCGCGTGAGCGTGTCTGGCCGTGACCCTGGCCAAGCTGAGCTGCAGTGCTGAGCACTGACCCGGCACTCTTCCGAGTCCCAGCACCCGCAGAGACCCTCTTCCACCAGCAGACTGATCGTCACGCTGACCCTCCCCAGGGCTGGGTTTAGGACGCTCCCTTCCCTAGAGTTATCCTCTGACACCTGACCTTCTCTTGCATGTTCTTACAACTGTCCTGCCTCTGGCGGGGGTCTTTCAGTCAAGCCTTGATGGGAGATGTACTGGGAAAACACAGGTTTGTTAGTGGTTCAGTAGGTGGCATTCTTAATCCAAGACATGCTCAACTAAGAGCCCCAGCACCCTTCCCTACAGTGTTGTGGGTCTCCTGACCAAGACGCAGTAGCTCACAGCCCAAGCTGGTATGGCCGCAGGGTTCAGGTTTACCCGGTTGCTCTTTGTAGCCACGGGAGATGGCCCTTGTCCACTGATCATTGCCTGAAGACTGGGCTTATTCTCTGCATACCATGACCCTTCGCTGTGCTTTTCTGCAGGTTTGCTTATAAAGATGAGTATGAGAAGTTCAAGCTCTACCTCACCATCATCCTGCTTATCATCTCCTTCTCCTGCAGGTTCCTTCTCAACTCCAGGTGAGTCTGTAGTGAGATGCTCACTAAGCCATGTGGGCAGCCTTACAACAGAGACCATCTCCTGGGCTGAAAGCAGGGTCTGCTAACAGACTGCTTAGGTGAGGTGCATGGGGCTCGCATGGAAGGTGCCGGGTTGAGTAGCTTCTGACTCAGGCTACCATCCCTGAATGATGGGAACCAAACTGCAGACTGGTGCCTCTATAGGATCCTGCAAGGACTGTGGGGCTACAATAGGATTTCTGGAGGTAACAAGATCTTGAGCTGAAACGTTCCCCTGGTGGGCTAGAGATGGGACCTCGGATAACAGACTGGAAAGGCGACAGTCGCGTCTCCCCAGCTTGGATCCAGTTTGCAGGCGTGCAGTGTGTCTGCTGGTAGCCCACTGGGTTCTGATGTGGTTGAGGCTGGCCAGCCATGGGGAACGGTACCCACCTGGGGGAGCAATCCAGGTGCTGAACAAGGCACCTCCACAAGTTGCCACCCTGCAGTACGGTGGGATTTTCCTGGTGCCTGTTCTGCAGTAAATTTCCATCTCATCGAAGGCGCGAGGGATGTAGCATCCAAGGGGTAGCATGGCTGGACTGGGTCAAAGGTCTGTAACTGGCTCGGGAATCGGGACTCTCCAAATAGCTGGTGACCTTTTTTCACACTCACACCCTGGTCAGTCGATGTCGCTGTTCCTGTCTCAGCACCTGGGTTGACATACAAGAGGCTTCCACTCCTCTTGGTGTGGCTGGAGCAGCTCCCCACTGAGACCAGAGCTGGTGGCCCCCGCTGAAATAACTGCACACTTGGAAATGCTCATTCAGGGGTGCGCTCAGACCCCTGGCTTCTCAAAAGCGTGCTCCTGTCTTTATTCCAGAGCCACGCCACTGCTTTCAAGTCCTTCCCAAAGAGCTTGACCTTATGTGAACAGGTTAGGTTGCTTCCCAGTTTAGGCTGTTCAGTGCCACTCTTACATTCCCTGCACTTGTTTCCTGCGTCCTGCCATGCTGCGCCCCTCGAGACTATCCCAGAGCTTGCCTCTCGGCAGCATGTGGGTCAGGAGTGGGAATGCACCAGAGCGCTTGCGTTGCGTTGCATCCCTGCCTCCCTGCAGCGGTGGCGTGGCTGTTCCCAGCAGTTCCATGGTAGCAGAAGCTGTTTAGTGAGCCAGACACTTAGCCCCAAACCGTTGCTCTGCATGTGGGCTGAACGCTCCTGCAGTGGGGAGTTCAGAGATGCCCTGCAGTGATGTCTGTCTGGTCCCCTGGGGAGCTGCAGAGACCCTGCTCTGCTCCCCTTCTTCACCGTCCGCTTTGTGTGTGACAGGGTGACGGACGCCGTCTTTAACTTCCTGCTGGTCTGGTACTACTGCACCCTTACCATCCGCGAGTGCATCTTAATCACCAACGGGTCCAGGTGAGCAGGGTCCCGTCCTCCCACCCCACAGCTGAACCCATCAGAGCCCTGTGTCCCCAGCCTTGCCAAGGAGGGGCAGTACGCAGGCTGAGCAGACGGACCCCTACCTGCCCCGAGCTCCAGGGAAGCGGGCGAAAGAGCCCCCCCAACTTGGGATCGCCTCGGCTAACTGGGAGAATGGCTTGCTCAATATTGTGAAGCACTCCCAGGGGAGGGTCAGCGGTGTCTGGGATGGGGCCATGGGAGGAGAACCAACAGCTTCAGGGGTAACAGTTCCAGCAGCCTGGCTCGCTGATTACAGCCCGGGCACGGCAGTCCCTGCTTCATGCCATAGTGCCAGCACCATCTTGGTGCCAGCTGGGCGTCTGCCCTGGCCTTGTTTTCTGCCCGCTCCTTGTGAGCAGGGGGGGAACTGATGACCTGTCTTCTCTGGCTGGAGGGGCCAGCCTGGCCCTCAGCTCCCTTGCAAACCTAGCCCCACCTGTGTGGGGGTCTAAGTCTGTCTCCCTCTTCTCTGATCCCCCAGAATCAAAGGCTGGTGGGTTTTCCATCACTACGTCTCTACCTTTCTCTCGGGCGTCATGCTGACTTGGTGAGTCTCCATCTCTGCCCGTCGCTGTGGATCCTGCATCATCCTGCCCTCTCCTCCCTGGCTCGCAGTTGGGTCACGATGAGTTAGAGGACAGATTTCACCTGGGCGGGCTCTTGCCAGCCTCCCCCTAAATTGTGTCCCTGCTGCCCTTGGGGCCTCAAAGGGAGTAGCCAGGGGATGGGGCTGTGGGACACACGCAGATAAAACCCATGGAGCAGGCTGATGCCAGCAGGGCTCTCCCTACGCGGTAATGCGCTGAGCATCCCCAGCCATCTCTTCTCTCCCGCAGGCCAGATGGGGTCATGTACCAGATGTTCCGAAACCAGTTCCTCTCCTTCTCCATGTATCAGAGTGAGTGTCCCTGTGCGGGCGGGCAGCAAGCCTGGGTGCTGGGCTTTGGAAACCAGGGCTGCTTGGAGCAGCCCAGCCGAAGCTTCCAGAGCAGCGGGCTGGCGGCTGCGTCCCTCTCCTGTTGACCTGTTTCAGCCGTGCCCTCTGGGTCCACAGCGCTTACAGGGGGATTTTTTGATGGGCCAGCAGGGGCAATGAGACTGTTTCTCCTCCCTGGCGCTCTGTGATGCTGCAGGCTTGGAAGCAGTGACAGAGCACTGGCCTGGCCTGCGTAGGGCACTGCCCAGAGCTGGGAGGGCCTGTTGCAGGCCAGTGGATTGCACGCTGGCAGTTGTGTAGGAATCTCCCCTTCCTGAAGCTCTCCTCTCCTTGCAGGCTTTGTGCAGTTCCTCCAGTATTACTATCAGAGTGGGTGCCTGTACCGGCTGAGGGCGCTGGGGGAGAGGCACAACATGGATCTCACCGTGGGTAAGTTGCTTCCCATCTCCCCGCCAGTGGCCACAGCTGAAACAGACCCCGCTGCTGTCTGCCCAGGCTGGAAGCTGCAATCTACCACCCAGCTGGCTGTCGTAGCAGCTGGCTTGGAAATGATCAGGCCCCGACCCTGACTTCATGCCCGTGGGGCAGCTTAGCCCATCCCCAAACTCAGTGCAGTCAGTCGGCCATCTGAGGGCCGGAGCAGCCCTGCTGCTCTCACCCTGAAGCTCAGGGCCGGTTGCACTTTTGGTGTTCCCCTCACTGGCGTTATGGCAGAGCAGACTGGGAGCATGGGCTGGGTCATCCCACAAATGTCTACCTCACTTGAGGCCACTGGGCATGTTTCTCTAGGGTACCTGGCTCAGTCGCTCTCCGGCTGGACTACACCTTCTACGGTGCACCGCTTCTCCCCTCCAAGTGCGAGGAGGGCATATGTCAGAGGGGTCCCTAGCAGTTGTGCATGAAGGGAGATGTAATCCGGCCAGAGGTCCCAGCCCAGAGAGGAGAAAGGGAGTGCAGACCATCTGGATACAACTCCCCCGAGGCTCTGGCACCAATTAGAGTGGGAAGATTTTGGTTCCTTATAAAATTTTCTGCAATCAAGTTTTCTTGTAGATAGAAACTTTTGACCAGCCCTACCGTTAACCCGCAGCATGCCACATGCACCCCTCCTTGCTTTCCAGCGCTCTTCCCTGGCTCTCTAAGATGCTGCTCACCCAATAAAGGCCGTCTCCTACGGCGGGTGGCCTTGCCTGGAAGCTAACGCCTCTCTCGGGGCTGTGGGATCCTTTAGGACACCAGGGTTGTCCCTGACGTCCGCGTCCCTTGTGTGTCCAAGGCTGCATAGCTCTTGGTGCTGGCTGAATCCAGCCCCGTACTCACAGCTGTAAGGCACGGAGTTCTAAGGCCCCTCTTCATGTCCTGTCTCTGCAGAGGGCTTCCAGTCGTGGATGTGGAGGGGCCTCACTTTCTTGCTGCCGTTCCTCTTCTTTGGCCAGGTGAGAACACACAGTCCGCCCTGGACGGCTCTCTGCCTGTTGGCAAGGGGGCTGTGCGGCTCAGAAAGCACTGCTGTAAAGGATCGAGGATTCTAATGGGTTTTTCGGCGCTCGCTCCTAACTCCGTCAGCCTTGGAGACGGATGAGAGGGAAGGGGAGCGAAAGCCACGGGCTAGCGCGCTACCGCCCAGGTGCCAGGGGAGGAGAGATTCCCAGCCGTGTTAGTGCGAGCAGAGTGCCTGGGAGATGCTGGCGTCTTGCAGGTGCAGGAAGCTGGGGAGTGGGACTCTGGACGGCCCCTCTGGCTAGAGACGTGCATAAAACAAGGCTCCTTAAATACTTAAACCAGCATCTCTGCTGAGCAGCACCTGCTCTTGCCTAGTGAGTTGGACTTTTCAGAAGTGGAGCTACCTCAAATCCCAGGGATGTTCAGGAAGAGCTGCCAGGTGCCTCAGGCTAGGTATTTGGGTAGCAGGAGGTAAGGCCCATGGCACTGGCCTGGGACATGTCCATGCTGGGGACCATCTTACATGAGTCTCTGTGAAAACCGTCCCTTAACCCTGTGTCTCCTTCAGTTCTGGCAGCTTTACAACGCCATCACCCTCTTCCGTCTGGTCAGACATCCGCAGTGCAAGGAATGGCAGGTAAGCGAGCGGCCCGGGCAAAGGGAGCATGGAGAGAGGGGTGGTGGAGCAGGGAAGTGAGAGGATGCCTTGGAAACTGCTGCCCCCGGACCCCCCTCGCTGCCAGCCCTTGTCCTCCCTGCAAGATGCCCAGGCAAGAGGGAAATTGTTTTGGGTGTGGTGGGTGCAGCCATTCTGCTGTGCAAGGATCGCAACCTCTGGCAATTTCCTGTCCTCATTCACTGCCTGCTGCTGACTTAGGTGGGGCATGTGCAGTGTGGGTCTGGTCGCCAGGCTTCCTCCCTCCCCTCTTAGGAGGGTCAGAACAGGGCTGAAGGGGCCACCTGTGCCTCAGCACAAAGGCAGAGAGAAATGTGGAGCTGGGAGCTCAGGTCTAGTCCCTCCTGCTGTGCTGAGGCAGGAATACGTCCACATGCAGCAGCTGAGCCAGGCTGCAGGGAAGAGACAGAGCAGTGTGA
Organism: Dermochelys coriacea; assembly: GCF_009764565.3. Lineage (NCBI taxonomy): Eukaryota > Metazoa > Chordata > Testudines > Dermochelyidae > Dermochelys > Dermochelys coriacea. Next base: position 20,067,655 of record NC_050084.1, read on the forward strand.
TGGATGGGCCGTGGCCCCTCTTGCTGGCCACGGAGATCCCAGCTCAATACCCCCCTCAGGCTCCTGCTGGTGGGTTAATTCTAGTGTTTCCCATCAAACTCAGGTTCTCATGTGTGGGCTCCCCTTCTTCGTGCTCTTTGCGGGGAATTTCACCACCACCCTGCGGGTTGTCCACCAGAAATTCCAGAACCAGAACCAAGACACGAAGGCTGAGTGAGAAGAGGAACTGATGCTGAGATGGTGGGGGGGCTTGCTCTCTCCACCCCTCCCCACCCTCCCATCTCCTAGCCATACTCCAGGCTTTGCCGTCCGACTCTCCTCCTCACCCCTTGAACATGTTGTGCCCGTTCCTCAGAGGCAGGCCCGTACGGCCAACCTCGGGGGAACATATATGATCCAGTAAACCAGGCTGCTGAAGTCCGATGCACCCGACTGGTGCGAGGCTCCCTCCCAGTCCTGGCCCCGGGAAATGCTGCCTTTGGTTGGAGCCGCTGCACATCTGCTGTGATACAGGAGGATGGGAGCGATCTCCCCTGAGGACACCGGGGCCAGCCAGCCAATCATTTGTCCCTCTCTGCCCCCCAAGAGGTAGGGACTGCATTACCCCCCCTTTGCTCCAGAATTGGGGTGACTAGGGCAGCTACCCCAGACCCTTCTGTGCTCAGCTCTGATGTTAATGTGACCCCTTTCTTAGGGGTCAGGCCAAACCACTACCATGAATACCCAGCTTGCTCCAAGTAACCTGAGAACTGAATTCCCCCAGTTACAGCTGGTGGGGCAAAGCCTCCTACTTGGCTTCTGTTCTGAACCCTCCTGTGTGGACAGCTGGGCCTGAGGGGGAGGGAGCAACCCCCAGCCTTGACCTTATTCCAAGCTCCCCTTCCCATGGACAGTGCTGCTGAGACACAACGGGTGAACGGCTCAGCAATCATCCCCTTTGCATGGAAACGGGCTCCTTGCTTATTTGCTGCTGAGTCCCCAGTGGAAGTGCTCCGGCTGGGGGAACTAGGCTCTCCCAGCCCCAGAGTGGGAGCAGATTCCCTAAGGCCTGGCTCTTTCCTAAATCTCCTCCTAGTGATGGAAAACACATGCTTTAGAAGTGTTCTGTCCTCTTTACTACAGAGGTGGCAGCTGGTCTTCAGCCCAGGGCCACTCTGCAGCCTCTGCTTTAAGGGCATCCTGGAACTGCTGCAGCCTAATGCCCCGGCCTCCCCTTCCACAGTCCCCCCTACGCCCCCAAATCAATTCAGTGGGTAGCAGAAGCAGAGCGAGGGAAGAGATGCCAAAAACCATACAGGACACAGTGTGTGTGTAGCTGGTGCTAGCAAGTAGCTTGATGACTTAAGCTCTGACTTCCTAGCCAGCAGGTTCCCTGGGCTGGTCTCCCACCTCCTTGCTGGAGCAGCTGTCCTTGGCTGGCTTGTGATCTGCTGGGGGAAGTCTGATCAGCTAACGAGCTTTGGTTCTGCGGAAGACATGTCATGGAGGGAACTGTTGTACCTGTATTAATGTCTGTGCCTCCTTTGACAGGAAGCTCATCCAAAATAAAGGGAGGAAGGGGGCCATCCCTTCCCATGATGGAGCTGTCTCTGACCCCAACCACTGTTAATCCGCTGGTGGGGTAGTTCCAGGCTGGGGGGGAGGAGATGTTGTTTCAAAAGAAGGAAGAGGCTTGGGGGAGCCCTGTCCATTCTCATTGCCTCTGCCCAGAGCTCTGCTGCTGAGGGGTAACTCAGCAGGGGTAAGTGTTGCTTAGGCTTACACCCCCCCGCAGCATGAAATACAGACTGGGCAAGGCTAGTGTTGTTCAAGCTAGCCCAGGTGTGTGCCACAAGTGCAGCCAGACAGCTGCACGCAGGCTGCCATGTGGAGCAGTACAGCTAGAATTGAACCTGCCTTGATGCCAGTCCACATCCCCTTCTGACTGGGGAAGTTATGTGGTTCAGTCTTTGCCCTTAGTGCTAATCATACTGCTGAACACGTGACTCACTGCGATTACAAGTTGTTTTCCATCAACTCTCCACTGGAGGCCTGTTTGGAAAGAAAGCAGAGCTCTGAACCAGCCATGGAGGGAAGGAGAGAGGCCCAAAGTCAGCCAATGAGGAGAGAAACTCTGAATCAGTTTGAGCTCTTGGGGGCTGGCTGTGACAGCATTGTGTATAGCCAGACCTGAGCTAGCTTTGATCCCAGCAGTGAGCTGCACTTCAAGTCAGCCTAGAGCTGTATGTGGGACTAGCCCATGCTGCAGGTTCACTGCTACTGGAAAATGAGGTCAGGTGGAGCTTGCATGCACAGGTACCAAGGAAACACAGCCACCTTGGGAAGTGAGTTTTAAACACACTGGAGCCATGATGCACTCCACAGCTCTCCAGCACAGTCTTGCACTGAAAAGAGGGAAGAAGAGACTAAGTGACATGCCCAGGGTCTCCTTGGAAAGGCTGTGACAAAGCAGGGGACAGCAGCTGGGTCTCTTGGTCCCAGATTAGCACCCGAAGCATGGGCAGGCTGCTTGTAAAGCTCTTCTCGCAAGGAAGGTGTGACCTTCCCCCGGCACTGGAGGCCTTGTGAAAGGGTGTGGCAGCAGCCTGTAGCTCTTGCCTCTCAGGTCTGTTTCTCACTGAAATGAAGCACGAGGCAAAATAAAGACCCTGTTTTATTCCCAGGGGACAGTATATTTAAAGTATTTACATTCATGGGAGAGGCTGAGAGCGCTTTTCTGTGAGCAGATCTCAAGCAGGGGTGAACATAAAACACAGATACCAAAACTGGGCCTGGAGAAGCTGCAAAGGGGGGTTCTGTTCATGTAACTAACCGGGGTGGGGGACCCAGTCCTCCCTGCTCCCCTGGGCTGACTACAGCTGCACGAGTGCCCCCTGCATGCCAGTAGCTGGAATTATTCCCCCCCTTTCATGGGGCCATCTCTTGTCCCCTCTGACTAAGGAAACAAGATTCAGTGGAGGCAAGCACTGCGGTTAAGTCCCTGACCTGGTGGCATCACACAAGACAAACCCCAGGCCAGGGAAGCAGTCCTGGGAGGTTAGTGACAGCTCAGGAGGAAGCCAGCCTCCCCATTCCAGGGCCCAGGCTTCCAGAGGACTTTTCTGTCGCTGGGCTGGGACCTTACAAAGCAAGTCCCCAATTTGCTGAGACTGGAGCATTAAGCCACTGGGAGGCAGCCCTGACTCCAGCTCCCCACCACCACCAGCCAACTTACTGCTAGGGCCTGTGGGACCGAGGCGAGGCCAGGGCTGGCGCGAGCCTCGTGGCAGAGCAGGACTGGCACAGCTCTCCCTGGGTGCTAATGGGTTCCGAGAGCAGGTCTCTAGCCAGACCAGAGACGCCTCCATATCACAGACTGGGCAGGAGTTTACACCAGCACGGGCTTGTCCTAGATGTCGCCCGGCCCAAACAGGCCACGGTAGGCGTCGCGGGCTCTCAGCTGGCCAGGGCTGGTTTCAGACCACAGGAGAATTTCAAAGGAGGGCAAAGCTGCAGGCTGCCCCATCACAGCGAGAGGGGGCACATCCCAGCCCTATTGCTCAGGCCAAGTGCCAGCAGGACAGGACCTGCTTTGCCCACGAAACGACCAGCAAGCAGCGAGAGCTGGAAGTCTCGTAGGGCAAGGGAGACACGGGCTCAGCATCCTGGCCTCTGCCAGTGGAGACCTTCTGATGCCCCCCGAGGGAGCTAGGCCCTCTCTCTCCTGCCTCATGGGCCCTCAGCACTGGGCTCCCCACATGCAGCAGCCAGGGGGCTGGGTCGCTTTCCAAACCAGCATGCTCCAGGCAGCACACACTGCCCAGATCACCACCAGACCATGCCTGAGCAGGGGGCGTACCTCTGCTTGCACCAGATTGTCCCCAAAGAACGGGTTAAAAACCGAGGCAGCTGCCTGGGAGAGAAGGGGGCACTGGGGTCTATGCGACTAGGCCCAGAGGGGGTAGACTGGAAGCCAGGGGCTGGGTACAGGAAGGGCGGCCCCTCGCCCCCTGGCACAGTTTCCACAGGAGTACAAAGCAGCTCTGGAGAGAGGAGGGAGTGAGCGTCCTGCAGACTGTTTGCTGCACGGCAAAGCAGAGCGGGCAGCCCTGCCAGCGCCGCAGGAGAGGGGAACCCAGGAGCAGTTCATCAAGCCACGGCTCCTGCTGGTTCCTGGGGCGAGCCCGTCCATCTCAGTGGAGATGCGTCTCCCTCCAGAAAACCCAGGGGGGTTCCAGCAGTTCCCGCCCCGCCCTTTGCAGGGCTCTCAAGAGCTGTCTAGGGGGGAGGTGGATACAGAAGGGCGATTACCAGGTAAGGGGATCTAAGGTTTAGTTTAGTTTCATAGCACGTTCTTGCAATGGCTAGGGCAAGGGCTGTTCGTTTCCCGTCCAGCAGCCATCTGGGAATCCCTCCTCTCTCTGGCCCAGCAGCCCGGCTTAGCTCCAGACATCCAGGGAGTAGCGGCCCTTGGTCATCAGTTTCTTTACATAGTCCACGGCCTGGGGCTGGGTCATGCTGCCGAACTCGGCCACGATTTCGTAGAAGGCGTTCTGCACATCCCGCGCCATGTTGCGAGCGTCGCTGGAATGACAAGGGCACAGAGGGCGTGAGTGAGGGCAGGCGTCGCTCCTCCACCTCCCTCGGCTCCATAGCCCCAGGAAAGGCGAGACATTGCAGAGGCCAGCCAGGGCAGAGACTGGAAAGAAAGATACCAGCTCCCCAGCCTCTGGTGCCAGGCCTCAGCTGTGCATCTCCCTTGGGGAAAGTGACTTAGTTTGGGCCAAGGACAGGCAATACCAGGCTGGCATGTGGGCACCTGCAGCGGCATCTGGCCTAGCCAGGATCAGCCCCAGGTCTAAGGAGCTTGGCTACTGAGAGATCAGAGGTACACTGAGCAGGTAAACTCCACATGATGGTGTGGGCAACTATCCCTGGGGCCAGCAGCCTGCACCGCGCGTCGGCCTGGCACCCGCAAGCGCCCCCCAGGGCCAGCAGCCTGAACCGCGCGTTGGCCTGGCACCCACAAGCACCCCCCGGGGCCAGCAGCCTGCACTGCGCGTCGGCCTGGCACCCGCAAGCGCCCCCCGGGGCCAGCAGCCTGTACGGCGCGTCGGCCTGGCACCCGCAAGCGCCCCCCGGGGCCAGCAGCCTGTACGGCGCGTCGGCCTGGCACCCACAAGCGCCCCCCAGGGCCAGCAGCCTGTACCGCGTGTCAGCCTGGCACCCGCAAGCGCCTCCCCGGAGCCAGCAGCACCCCTGCGATGCAAGGACCTGCCCCAGTTTACATCCTGGGAAATCAGCAGAGGAGGGGTGTCTTGCCAAAGGCTATTTGACAAGTCCATGGCAGAGCTGGGGGAGAACCAAGGAGTTCCTGGCTCCCAGGCCTGTGCTCAGACCACACTGCTGTTATTCCATCCCCAGCTGCATTGGGAGGAGGGGAGGTGTTAGAGCCCATCACTCACTGAGCCTGAACCTGGCCCCTTTGCAGCCAGCTCTCCTCCCTCCCTGGAACCCACCCAGCCCTCTCTCCTTCCCCAGGCATTTCCCAGTTAGCCCAGGATACTCTGATTGCCTCGAAGTGCTCGGCCCTCCCCAGGGGCCAGGCCCGCTGTGGGCGCTGACAGAGCCAGCAGCCTTTGGCCCAGGGAGCTGCTGAGAGGGCTTTATTTGCAATCGACCCTGCTGGTTCAACTCCCCCCACCCCATTAGCTCAGCAAGGCCCTTCTCTGTGGACTCTCTGCAATGCCTCTATTCCCAGCCTGTGTCGGTTGGGACCTGAGCTGTACATATGGGGACACAGGGCAGGAGGGGAAGCTGGGGACCAAACCCAGGGCTCCCGTCCGCACCCATAGCAAGGCCTCAAGCCTGACACCTGCTGGCAGACCCAAGCACTCCCGTGACTTTACTGGGGCTCTGGATGGCCGGGATCGGAGCCTAGCACAGGACAGTGACTGGGAGACAGGGGTGTTGCTGGCCGTGACGGGGATGGCGCCACCGCCTTTGAGGTGCCAGCCCCCATGTGTGCGAGGCAAGCTCTTTGTTCCTCCCCTTGCACACGGGAGCGTCAACAAACCCAATATATGGGTTAAGAAGTGAGAGTCCAGCCACATGGTGCATCCCTTAAAGTAAATCGAGGTGCCAGGTCCTTGTAAAGCCACATGCCAGCCCCCTTTGAGCCCCCCCGAGAATAGGGCCCTGCAATGGGAAACCCCGGATTATCCCACTGTCTAGCCAAGGGCCCTGACGCAATTGAGCCTGTGAGGAGCCCAGCAGTGCTCCGGGCTGGCCTTACCCGCACACATAGATGTGAGCGTTCCCCTCGTGGATGAGCTTCCAGACCCCCGCTTTATTCTTCTTCAGCAAGTGCTGAACGTAGACCTGGCAGAACAAAGGCAGCTGGGTTTAGAATAGCGAGAAAGGGAGCAACGCCGACACCATGCGCCAAAATTGGCCAGCAGCCGAGCTGGCGGCTTCGTCCCGGAGCTGCTGCATGTCCCGCCGGGAGGGAACCAAAGCTGCAGGTCTGACCCACTCCGGCAACAGCCCGGGGGATGGCGGGGGGACATTAGGGCAGGCTCTCAAGCCAAGCAGGAGTGCAGACTGGGGCTCCCCATTCACGCCCAGCCAGGTGCTCTCTGCAGGGCATGGGGCCGCCTCACTCTGAAGTGCAGGGTACAGGCCGATGCTGCCAGGACGCAGTTGGAGCAGTAACCTGGGCTGGGGCTGGCAGCTCCTCCTGCAGCACCCTCCCGACTTTAAGAGTCCAGCCTCCCGCACATGGGCCGGAGGGAGGGAGGGACTGGAGCCTCTTCGCTGGGCTTTACCTTCTGGGCTTGGTCCCTGGAGAAGGCGACGTTGAGCTGGGTGAGGGCTCCCTCCTTGTGGAACTGGGCAAGCTCCTCTCGGTATAGGTAGTCCTCGTTCTCATGGCGACAGCCATAGTACAGCACCGTCTCGCCAACGTCCTTCCCTGGGACCCAACGGGACATCTGTCAGCCCATCCCCGTCACCTCCACATGGACTTCCATGGCCCCTGCTGCCGTCGCGTCTGAGCACTGCACCTAACTTCCATTGCTTGCAACGGGACATGGGCCTAAGTGACTTGGACAAGGTCACACAGGGAGTCTGTGCTGGAGCAGGGAATCGAAGCCAGGTCAGTGGCCCATCCTTCCACCCTACCAGGTCTAGCGGAAGGCAGAAACCTTCCACCCCTGCAGCCACATAACCTCCTGCTCCAACCCATGCCAGGTCTCTACAGCACTGTTATCTAGCTCCACCTGCCACTGGTTCCGCAAGCGCGAGCCAAGTTCGATGAAAGCGGCAGGGAAGCAGCTAATCGCAGGAGGTTGAGTTGAAACCTCTTCTGCTACTGACACCACTGGGTGCTTCCTCCTTTCTGGGCGTGGGCACCTCCAGATCAGCCACAACGCTGGTCAGACCCACCTTCCCTCAGCTCCCCGGCGCTGACAGACCCACCATGCTGCCTGCACCCCATTGCAGAGAAGGGAAGCAACGCTCCCTCCCGCTTTCCTGGCATTGAATGGTGCAGCTGTGTGTGTTGGACCAAAGTGCCGCCCAGCAGCTGGGCCCACAGAGGAAAAAGGGACCTGCTCCCCCCAGCAGCGTGTGCTGGGGTAGGAGCTGAACCTGGGGGAAAAGGCATTTTGGAGCAGATGTTACAATGATGAGACATGGCACCATTTAGGTAGGGCAAGGGGGCAGCTGCCACTCGTTATCTCAGGGACCCCAGCCCAGGTGTCATGCAGCTTCCCAGGGCTGCAAGTAAAAACAGGATGGGCTGCCGCTGGTGCCCTGAGCGCACCCCAGGGTTGCTCCATAGAGCCCCACGATAACGAGAGCCGTGATTGGCCCGTGGTGCTGTCAGTCACCGCAGGTCAGGGTGGGAGGGGATGCCCCCTACCAGCCTGCACATCTGCAGCAAACCATGCTGACCTAGGTGATTGCGGGGTGTGCGGAGTTGGGGGGGATGGGTGGCGGGGGTTTACAGGAAATAATCAGAACAATGCTCCCGTAACAGACTGACTTTTACATTCTAACCTTCAAAAACTCCAAAACCTTATGGCTGCTGAAAGTCTCTCCCCCCGGGGTGCCCCCCACACATGCTACAGAGAGAGCTACTTTTGAAGCCCCCTCAGGAACGATCCCCAGGTGTCTGGGAGGGGGCCCACCTCTGACAGCCAACATGCGATTGTCACTGGACACTGGCTCTATAGCGATGAGGCAGCACATCCAATCGATGGCTACTCCGGAACCAGCCCATCTGGCACCACGGCTGCACACTCACCTTGCTGCTTCAGCCAGGCCCGTTCTTGAATGAAGCCAACGAACGGGGCGATCCCAGTCCCGGGCCCAATCATGACGACGGGCGTGCTGGATTTGAAAGGCAACCGGAACTGTGACTTCCTGACGTACATGGGCACCGTTAACTTGTGCCCGTTTTCATTGGGCACCTTGTTCTTCAGCCAGGTAGTGGCCACTCCTTTGCTCACCCGGCCTGTCTTGGTCTCGTATTCCACAACCACAGCACAGATGTGGATGGAGTGAGGGTGAACCTGGAGCAAAACCAAAATTGGCACCAGCTTTAGAGATATGCGGTCACCCATCTGGCTTCTGGGAGGCACGTGAGGGTGAATTAGTCCCACTGGCTGTCCATAGACAAGAACCAGCATCCACTGGAGCGGGGAAGCTCACGAGAACAGTTGGTACAAGCCACTCTTTCCTGCAGCTCTCAGGATCTCAGATAACAGCCCAAGTGGACCTCCTGCTAAAGACTCATTTTATACCCCCTCTATCTTACACGGCTCCACGGGAACAATTTTGCCTCTATATATTCCACTCAGGGTACATCTCCATTGCAGTCAGAGGTGTGACTGCAGCACCGGCTTTGATCTAGCTAGCTCCAGTAACAATAGCAGCGAAGTCATGGCGGCATGGGCTACGCAAGCCCGCTTGGGACCTTGGGTTGGTACTTGAGCAACCACTACCAATGCTGTCACAGCTTCCCTGCTATTATTTGTTCAGGCTCCCTAGAGCAAAGCTACAGATGCTGTCACACCTCTGACTGCAGAGCAGACATGCCACAGGCTATGTTAAATCCTAGCACCAAAACAAGATGATATTGGGGAATCGATTATTTTTTGTCACGGTCCAAATTTCTTGGTCACGGTCTAGCCAAGAGAAAATAATAATAATTATGATAAGTAAATAAAAAATTTTCGGGGGTCTGTGCAAAAGCATCTGGGGGTCCGGATTTGGCCCCCTATTGACTACCCCGGTGCTCAAGGGAGTTGTCCTTTAGTGCCCCCTGCTGGGAGGAATGCCAGAGTCCTGGTGAGCTGATCTCAGTATCACTAGCCAGGTTAGTTGCCCAGCAGGATGGGGAGGAGGCAGAGTGCTGGTATGACATGCTCTCTAACTGAATCCTGTGACAGATCCCAATCCCGTCCCCCTGCATTGCGGGAGGAGTGAGGAACAAGTTGAGCTTTGAGGCAAAGCGAGGTTTTGCTGCACCTCAAATTCTCTCTGTGAGAGTTAGGGATGGAGCTAGGTCAGCAGGGGCTATCTGGAGGAACGGGAGCTCTGCATCAGCGTGTGGGACGTGTAACTGAAAGGATGCTGTGATCTGTTCCAGAGGATGCACCTCTCCCGCAATACCATGTCAGCTCTCTGGGCCGAGCTGTTCCTCTGCTTCTCTCCAAATTACAGCTCAGGAGATTTTCGATTCAGCATCCCGTTGTCCTGAGCTAGCTTGTAACGGCATCTCCAGCCTCGCAGGACACTTATTACTGCAGCAGACCTGACGCCAGTCTGAGTCTCAGCTACGGCTTCAGCCTGGTGCATGCTCAGAGCTGAGGTGTAGGGCTCTGCCCCATTCTGAGCTCCTGGTACAAAGTGCGAATGAAAACAATCCCAAGGCACGGAGTATTTACCTCCAGAATCCACCTCGCTACCAAACCATGGAAGCAGGACCCGAGAGCAGCAAGAGCGAAGCGGGGCAGCCTCAGGGCTGTGATGGGGACACTGATTCTGCATCCCACATGTGAAAGACCAAGTGCACAGTATGCATTTCCTTAAAGAGGAAATCCCTGCATTCCTTTCCCAGCCCCCAGATGCCCAACTATGCAGGGATTTGTCAGGATGGCTGGGGGGTTGGAAAGGGAGGGGATTCTCTCAGGGTTGCTCAGTGGCCTAGATCTTGCCAAGAAACAAAGTCCTTCCCCAGAGCTGATAGACTGCCCAGCTCCTGGAGGCACGGGGAAAGGACTCACCTTGGAAGAGGAGGCAATCGAGTAGTAACGGGCCTGCAGGCGAGGCAGCAGCTCACAGAGGTGGTCGATGGGAGGTCGGAGAGAAGATACATCCTGCAGAATGGCTAATATGTTCCTTCTGGCCTCCACAACCCAGCTGAGGTACAGCGTCTAGGTGCACAGAGGGTGTAGACAGGAGAACAAGGCAAAGGTGAAATCCTATGGCCTGTGAGATACAGGTGATCTGACTAGAGGATAATAATCATCCCTCATGGACTTAAAATCGGTGACTATCGGACATCAGTCACCAGGTTTCCTTGCACCCATCCTTTGGCACAATGAAGGAGCAGATCTGTGTAGGGAGCACAGGAGCAGGAGAGGAAATTGTAGCAGACTACAGGGAGTTGCACCGAGATGGATGGGGCTGGGGAAAGTTATTTCTGCAGGGCAGGTGGGAGCACTCTGCCTGCCATCAGCAAAGGCACTGCCAGCAATATCTGCACTCACGGCCTTTAACTCCTCCCCCAGAACACTCCTCCGCCCACCCCACCAGGTGCTACCTCCCTGCCCTGTCACATGGTGCAGGCCACTGGCACAGACCAAGCACGATAGGACTCTTGGAGTTCACCCAGCCTCTCTCCTAATAACCAAGGCAAGCCACCACTAAGGCCTCTGTTTGTCCTCTCCACCGTCACCCGGACACTTGGCACCGACAAAGATTAGGGGCAACATTTTCAAAAATACCTGTGACCGGTAGGCTCCCAAGTCCCATGTCCAGAAGTGACTGAGACACATGGGTGCCTGAGTCTCACTGGAGGTCAATGAAATTTAGGCTCCTAATGCCAACATTTTGGGAAAGAACCAAAACACACACACTCATTGAAACCTTCCTTGTCTTTTTCTCCCATCTACCTGCTGCTGCCCAAGGCTCTACTAGGGATTTGTAGGCACCTGGCTGTCTCAGGTAGATATTCAGGGGTTTAACTACTCATGACACCTAATTAACCCTTTCCCAGTAGCAAAACCAATTCCAAGGTTTGTGGGCCATTATTTACTTTAAGTATGATTTTCCCCCCTTGTTTTGCCGTGACATATCGTCGGCCTTGGACATAGATGGATAATTAGTTCAGCCCCAGTTACATTACAAATGGTAAAATATTTTATAATTTCAAAAAAAACCCACATCTATATAAATCCTCATACTTCAAGGCATAAGCCAACCTTTGACAGGTTACAGGATGGAACTTCTACAAACAGGTTACACCCTCGTTATCCATCCAGGGCTTCCTCAGACCGTCCTGTGACGGATCCAGGAGCAGTCAGTGTCCGAAAGAGGACACTGAGATAGACCCATCTGGCAGTTCCCAGACAGCCCGCCACCAGCCCACACAGAGAGAATCCCTGTTAAACAGCCTCCTCGCCCACAGAAGCGGTGGCACGCTCACCTTCCCCTCGGCAGCAGAAGACGCCATCTTGCGGAGGTGCTCCTGCTCGTTGGGGTCTGTGGCATACTGAGCCAGCTCGTACAGGACGTTGGTGCGCGGTGGGTTGGTGATGTCCAGGTAATAGGTCAGGGCTGTCCGGTACGTGGTGGGGCAGGGGAACGGATGCTTCTTATTGGATTCCTCTGGGGAAGGGAAAAGAGGAGGTTGAAATTCAGCGACACCATTGAGTCTCTGTGAGGCCATTAGAAAGAAAGTACACGGGGAAGACCACATTTATGGGGAAACAGACACAGAAAGGGGAACTGACTTCATGGAAGGCAGTGTGGCCTAGTGGCTTGAGCACCCTCTGAACGAATCTGTAATCACTAAGTGTAATTAACTCTAATCACCAGCACAAATGCTCCGTGACTACCCCGATGATCAGTCACATAAGCCGGAGTTAATTCAGTTTAGTGAGCTAGGAAAGAGTCCAAGGTATGCTGCCTGGGCTGTAACAGACAGAGAGGGCACTGCAGGCCGGGATCTTGTTGTCTCTACCTGCATGTTAAAGAAGTGGACAAGCTGCTTCACCTTTTGGAAACTGGGGCACTGGTTCTCAGCAGGGGCGGCTCTACCAATTTTGCAGCCCCAAGCAGTCACCGCCGCAATAGCGGCGGAGCTGTCGCTGAATTGCCGCCGCGCCCGGAAGAGCGGCGGAGCTGCCGCCGCGGGACACGGAACGCCGCCCCATTCTGAATGCCGCCCCAAGCACCTGCTTGGAAAGGTGGTGCCTGGAGCCAGCCCTGGTTCTCAGCCACCAGGAAGTTGCCTTCAGAGGGTAAAGCTTGGGTGTCCCTTCCCTATAACAACCTGTTTTCAAGGAGTCCAGACTAGGCTACTGTCCAACACAGAAGAACAGAACTGTAGGTGAAAAGGCCGCACGCCCCACACAGTGTCCATTCATAGCTTTTACATGCTGTCCTGCCAGAGCGCCATCGAGGAGGGTCAGCAACCTTGGCTGACTCTGCTGAGAGCAACGTGTGGAAGTATGTGCGGTGCTGTGACAAGGGCGTTATCGCTGCACAGTTCAATACACCGCAAGTCAGAGACTAACCCTTTAATTAAATAATGGCACTAAGGAACAAGGGCTCTTCTGGTGCTGCAGATTATCAGGTAACGTATAGGGAGAACACAGCAGACTCGCTCTGGTATCCTGTAACTAGGGACAAGTCAGGTGCCTCGCTTGTGCATACATCTGCGTAGCACATTCACAATAGAGCTACTTAATTATGCAACAGCACTGAAACTCGGCAGTAGTAATGCCAGTTATCCAGAATCCTGCCTCAGCGCAGGGGGATGGAACTGATGACCTCTTGAGGTCCCTTTGAGCTCTATGTTTCTACAATGATAAATTCTTTGTATTTTGGTGACACTAAAAGCCACGGTCACAGACTAAAATTCAGCAGTGCTAGATGCTGTACAAACACAGAACAAAAATATGGTCCCCGCCCCACAGAGACAGCAGGATCTGAAGTTCTTCCTAATCTGGGTTCTGATGGAAAGGCAGAGGATCAAATCCACTGCCCTGATTCTTAGAGCCTCAGGCCAAGTATGATCCAAATCAAAAGATCCTTCTCTGCAAAAATACCGATAGCATGATCAAAAGCAGTTCTTCAGTTCGTCTCATGTAGGGATAACCCCACTCTGCATAAGTAACACACAAAAACTCAGACACAAAGAAAAGGAGCAAATTTCCACTTGGCTGCTGGAACGATGGCTCTTGTTTGGACTACTAACCATCCAGGTTGTTTAAGGACATGATCATATCCAGATCTGCGCCCAGAATCTCGCCGATCTGGTTCACTAGTGATGTGTCGTTAGCTGGGTACACAGCAATATGGTCCCCAGACTCATACCTAGGGAGAGGAAAAGGATATCAACATGCAACACTGACTCATGGATGCTGTAGAGTCAGATGACCTGGTCACCTGATATAAACCTGCATCTTGGACTGCTGAACTGTTCCACAGGAGGATGGGGGGAATCAAACAAAAGTTCCCGCCTTATGGAAATTCTACATAAGGTGGGGGAGGAAAATAATGATTGTCTTCAGCTTGCTTCTCCTCTGCTCCCCACCCCAAAGAGATACTTGAAAACACCTGGAAACAAAAGGAGTGGAACTGAAAGGGGGAGAAGAACTGCTGGGCCCAAGCTAGAACTGCTGGCCTGTGAATGACTCTACCTGAACCAATATCTAGGGTGAGGAATTATTTGTAACCAGTTTCTTTAGGGAATCTAGCTTAGTTTGCTGCCTTGTATAATTTTCTTAGTAATCTGCTTTGCTGTTTGCCACCTCTTTATCCACTTAAAATATACCTTTTTGTAGTTGTTACAATGATCTATTGTTTATAATATAACCCAGTTTATAAAATTTCTAATGGGGGGCATCACCTCCTCCCTCGATGTGGAGGAAGGTGGTGAACTTCATATAACTTTGGGCTTGTACCCAAGGGGGGTGAACATCTGGGTGCTGTAGTAAGTCCCTTAAGCCGAGTCCTCACAGAGCTGATCTCAGTGGTTGTATCTTCCGCAGCTGGGGGTGGCCCTGCCTGTGAGCTTTGCTGGGGGAGGCTTAAGAGCCTGGCTCGGCAAGACGGTGTTCAAGGAGGCCCAGGCTGGCAGAAAAAGGCGGGCTCAGTGGTAGCTTTAGCACCTCAGGTGATATCTCAGGGGGTCCAGCCCATCATAGTGGGATGCCTGAACAGCCCTGTCTGAAGTGAGGCCAAAAAGATGAGTGTACTGATCCCATTATGATGCTCTCTTCTTCTAGCATATTTACTGAAGAAGGAGCCCAAAGACCATTAGACTGCAGCTATAGGGATTCCTCAACTGTGACCGACACATACAGCCACCTCTGGGGTAGAACACGGCAGCCGTTCTGTGATGAAACAACACAGTATTTAAGACAGGAGGAAATAACTGCAAGGAGAAAAATAAAAATTGATCAAAGTTATCCTGATCCAAAACCACAAAGGAACCTTGGTGCCAGAAAACACAATAGTGAGACTCCAATCTAAGCTCTGGGAGGAGTCAGGCACGTGAATTCCCAAGCTTCACTTATGGTCCCCACACCTTATCCCAGTATAATATCCCCCAGTGGAGGGGTACCTGATTTTGGAGCCAGAGATGTCCAATTCCAAGTGCATGAGGTGCCTCTCTCCGCCCTGGTTCAGCTTTCGGTTCAGGGTAACAGGTGCCAGGAAAGGGTTCTTTGCATCAAATGGGCTGGAGGGAACAGCAAGCACTCCGTTTACAACTAGACTTTACAGTATCCTTGTTCTGTGCAACTTAAAGGCACGATTAGTTTCACCCCATTGCACTGATCTTTCGGTTCATTTTCTTCCTTTTTCTAACGGAGTTTTTCTTTTTTTGATAGGTCAGTAGTTGACTTTACACAGAGTAACAGCTGGCTGGCTTGGAGGCATGAAAACATCAATGGATAAGACCTTCCTTTTCCAGGTCCTTCTACTTATGGGTCTCCCCATCTATAAAATGGGGATACCACCTCTTTTGTAAAGTGTTTTGAGATCTACAGATGAAATGCACTATATAAGAGCAAGGTATTAACATTACTGTTCCCACCACAATAGTACCTGAACCTCTGACACTCCCGCTTCCCTATATGGCAGGAATACAGTTTATTCCACTTTGCAGCACTTGGTTATAGAAGCTCCCAGGTCACCACCTACAGCCTGGTTGCTGACCCTGGGGATGAATGCAGGGCTCTCTGCATTAATTCTACAAGCAGGTGCCAGGGAGATTACAAATTAGTCTCTTTCCGCTTATAGTTATAGATGTGATGGCCCAGGAGCTTTTGACAAACTTTAAAACAGTCCATACCAAAATAATAAAACCTAGCAGCAAATCCTCGCCAACAGCACAAAAGTAACCAACCAAAGAGATGAGAGACCCCCAATTCCCTCCCAACCACACCAACCCTCATGTATCTACCACCTCCCCAAAAGTCCATGGAAAATCAATAGGTTTTGCAGAATGCGGGCCCCACCCAAGTTGCTGCAGGTGCTGCTTTAATCAAGGGCTTCAAATCCGGCCTCTAAGTTTGTTCCTGCCCAGAGAGAGAGAGATGCCAGCAGGTAGCACTGAAACTATGGGGTGTGTAGATGCAACAGGTATTCAGGAACTAAAATACTATTTACACACTTTTCTAGAGCACCACATCGTCAAGAGCGTCTGAGCACCATATATGCACTAGCGAATATAACCCAAATGCCCAGGTGAGATAAGGAAGGATTATAAAAAAGGATCCCCTCTCATGCAGATGGGGAAAACTGAGTGCGGAAGCAATTTCCTCTAAGGCCATCCAGCAAATGAGTGGCCTGTAATGTGCAAGTAACACTAAATGATCATGATGGTCCCTTCTGACCTTAGAGTCTATGAGTAGCAAAGCCAAGAAAAGAACTCCTGATTGCTAATTTAGCGTCTCAAACACAAGTCCATTCAGCCTCTCAGATCTGCACACTATTAAAACGCCCTGGTTAAAAACATAGCCTCTAGTGTTTAGAGCAAGTACCAGTTCCCACCTGCCAGAAAGGGTTTTTTTGTTGAAGTGTTGCAATTCCCCTGTAGCTCCCAAGAGGGAAAGCAGCTCCTGTAAACCACTAGCATGTCTCCCTCCAACAGCATTACGGGAAGGTGCGCAGCGTTTCATGTTCCCAAATGCAGCGCTGCTCATGAGCCAACCCAAAGGATCATTGCCTAAGCAGATGAACAGCCACAGTGTCCTTACTGAGAGAATGCAGAGCGTGACATTGCACCTGGTATCAGAGGACTTTCTGTTGGATCGCAGCTTTGCGGCTTTACAGGGCCAAACCTCTGAAGGTTAACAGACACCGGAGGGAAATTGCAATGGACTTTTCATGGGGTTTTGTCCTTCCATGTTCTGTGCCAAGCGCTGGTTTCTATTATCTGTCTGCAAATTGGTGACTCTGTCCCCACCCTTTCTGGAGCATGTTTCAATAGACATTGCAACATGTGCATGGATCTTCTGAGAGTGTCACATGGTTTTTCCTCACTGGCCTTCTACACTCAAGGGAGCAGAGAGTATTTCATAACACACTGAGTTCAGGAACTGCCATTCCAGAAGGGAAGCTAAGAGAGGGCTATGGCTTGGAAGTTCCTTCCACCCCCTCCATCTATCGATCGTACCTATATGGCCCCCAATAACTGGGGTATCTGAGCACATCCCGATCTTTAATGTATTTACCAAATCCCATGAGGGCAGTACTATTATCCCAATTTTAAAGGCGGCAAACTGAGGCACAGAGAGACCTGTCCCAGGTCACACACAAAGTCTGTGGCAGAGCAGAAAATTGAACCCTGGTCTCCCAAGTCATAGTCTAGTGCCTAACCCACTGTGCCACCTTTCCTCTCTTCTTCCACCCCCCCTAAATTAGTTGAAACTTAGTACAATGCAATCTTGTAAACTGACACAGTGTTAGAAGATGCATCAATGCTCTCTCTCTCTCTCTCTCTCTCTCTCATTAGCCCAAAATGGCTCCTCCTGGTAGCATGAAAAACTAGATCGGATCAGTTGGATCTGAAAAAGCCCTCTACTGGGTCATTTACCCCTCCATCACGCTGCAGTTCAACAGGACTGATTTCATTATCTTTACACCGTCCCTAAGGAATGGGTGTCTAGCCTTGACTATCCGGGCAGAGCCTCCCTTGGCAGCTTGATCCTTATGGTTATTCCTGATGCTTAACCTGAGTTTACCCTGCGGCAAGTGATCTCTTTCTTTCTTCTTCTGTCCTGTATGAAACTGCGGCCTCTCCCCTGCAGAAGACAGCTGGCTTCCCCCTTAGGCTTCCTCCCAGGCCTCAATCTTTCATTACAACAACATTTGTGGCTCTGCTCTGACCTCTCCAATGCATTTGTCTCTTGAGAAAGCGGTGAAGAAAGCTGCAATACCTAAACCAATGTCACAAGTGCAGTGCTGAAACTACCAGATCATTTTAAACTCAGTGCCTCTGATCATTGCCTGCTTCTCTCATTCCAGCAGAGCAGGTCTCAATCAGCACAGTCTTACCCATCCCATATAGACCAACCCCTGACTCAATACAGCACAAAGGGAATAAAATGTAATGGTCAGATCTTCGCCTGCATAATGCTTTTTCTTGGAAACTAAATCAGGGCTCAGGAATGAGACAGGACAGAACAGCGTCCCAAAGTTCTAAGTGAAAGTTAGTAGCAGCATTTCTGTCAGGTCATTGTGGGACACGACTTTTGTTTTTCAATCTCGACTCTGGTATTTTACAGCCACACATTCAAATAATGGGGTTTAATCTGCAAAATATGCCCACACAGACAATGTAATGCAGGCGGAATAAGCCTTTGCACATGGGTTTTGTATATACAATGGCATGGCCTTGCAGGAACAACTTAATTCCTAGTGTGGCCTTAAACAGCACTGGCGAAATTCAAAAGCAGAAGTCTACAACAGCATGTTTAATATAGCTGACTTTTCATCACCATTGTATTAGTCCTCATTATTCAGGTGGCACCTACAGGCCCCAATCAGAGTCCCACTGTGTTACGTACTGTACACACATAATACAAGAGACTGCCCCAGAGAGTTTATGGTCTAAGCACTGGCGGGGATTTTAGGAGGCCATGTTAGGGAAATGACAACTTCCAGCAGAGCCTTTAATATTAGGCTTTGAAGGACATGCTCCTTGACTTTTCTGCACTGACCACTCTCAGCCAAAGTTACCTGGGATAATCTGATACTTACGGTTTCTGGCTTTCATAGCTCTTTAGCCGGCCCATCTCGCCAATGTAGACCTTGTTCATATTGATGTCTGTGTGGACCACCAGCTCATATTGACGGATGCTGGAAAAAAGAGAGAAAGAAGGCAGCTGTGAACCACCAAACGCAGCTTGGACAATGTGTAGCATCTGATTTGCTGGGTGTAATCAACAACCCTCTTTTCCCAGTCAAAGTCCCTATGCAGAGAAAGCACTTTTGGAAGTGGTGGGAAGTAGCGGCATGATGAGTTATTTTAGCATTTTAAGCTTCAAAAATGCTGGTCAAAGCTGCTTAGGTCACACATACCACAAGTTTGGAGGTCTCAGTCTAATGGCCTAGAGACCACAGGCCTCATCACAAATACACTTAGTAATGTGGCACAACCCTCAGCTTTCTCAGAAAAGATCAGGGCCAGAGCTACCTGGGGAAGCTTCAAAAGGAAAAAACAATGTTCACTAAGCGCTGAAATTTGCTGAACCCTTTACGATTGATTGGAAAACGTTCTTTGCGGGACTTTGCTCCCGAGCTGTTAATCGACACAAAATTCATCAGCTTTAGGCTGTCAGACAAACGTTCCCCATTTATGAACTACAGTTTATGAACTACAGGGAGAGAGATAGCTCTAGATTGCATTCAATCAGTATTCAGCGTGACATGTTGGTGCCCAGGCTTGCTTTGGCAGATGATTTAAGTATTTTATCAGACCATGATAAATGGGGTTGGGCAGTGCCTGGGAGATGGCCTAGTGAGACACAAGAGGGAGACCAGAGAAACAGCAGCAGCATCACTGGACTCATCACCAGGTTGACAACTTGACAACTATTTATAAAGAGTTTTGTGCCATGGAGCCGCGAACTCAACAAATGGAGCCAAAAAAGTTCTGATCTGAAGTCACTTACCCCAGGACGTAGGGATGTTTGGACTGGACCCTCTCTCATTTACAAGGGTGAATCTACTTAAGGTTTCTCGCTACTTTTAAGTCTCAATAGGGTGATTCTTTGCTCTTTGAAAAGCAGACACCAGCTCAGGCCTGGATGGGGATTGGATGCCAAAATGCCACTTTCCACTTGGGATTTCTGCAAAAAAATCCATGCCGGTATCTCCTCTGCTCCCACACTTACCTGGACTCCTCTCCGGTAGCTTCCACGCCAAAGTGCTCGCACACTGCCGGCCAGAACTGCTCACGCCAAGTGATGAAATCTTCTTCCAGGCTGTTCAGGGCAGGAGAGAAGTAGCAGTGTCAATGCCATGTCCTGGACAGCCAGAGGGGTGCTCCGGAAGCAAACTGCAGTGAGGCCCCAATGCAATATCTCCTCCCACACCGCATGCACCCCTCCGTACCTGCCCTCCTCTAGTTCACACACCAAATAACTAATTTTAGCTGGACCCCAGGGAGCTAGGATGACAAATTCACATTCAGACCCAGGCCATGTCTCCATTTCTGCAATATCATCAGTGATTCAGGCAGCAGCCATACAAGAGGGTGCCGGTGCGATACTGGTGACCGCATGTTCACTGGTGAACTCCAGTTCACACAGAAGAATGTGCAGCAATGCTTTCTCCACTTCTGGGTTTTTTCTCCAGAGGTTTCCTCTCTATATCTGGCCCTCACTAATAAAATCAGAGCCCTAGGTGGGGAGTCTGCAGGCAGCATTACCGAGAAAGATCAATCAAGGTTTTGGGAGGCCTTTATTTTATTGAACAGTTTTAACTTCAGACTGAGAACACTTGAGGCAAGCTCCGGGCTAATGCAAGTTTCCATTTGGTGGAATAATCGCAGGAGTGATTGCACCCGTGCATGTAAAAGCAAATCAAAAGCTACAGTAACAACAGTGTGTCAGGCAGATATAGACGTGGGGGTTGAGAAAGACAGAGGGTCCAGCTAGTTTATACACTTGAAAGCTAAAGAATTTTAGCTACATCCTGCTGCCTCTATGAAAACAACTCCTGATGCACAAGGGATCTGGCAAACTACACGACTCCGAACCGTACAGCAATCCCATAGGTTTCTGCCCCAGTGAGGACGTAAAGCCCACTTCCCAATTCAGCACACATCCTAGCCCCCAACCAGTCTCTGCCAGGTACATATGCTAGTTAGCAGAAAGTTAGCCCCCATACGTTTTATATAGACACACACACAATATGGTCTGTTCTGCTGTGCTTGCTCCGAGCCAGCCAATGCTCAAACCAAACATCCAACTCTACTCACTTCCCATCATCATCTCCCATGCCGAGCTCAAATATCCGCTGGGCTCCAAGCTGCTCCAGCCTCTTGTCCACGTATTTCCCCATCGCGTTGAAGTGCTCGTAAGTCTTGTTGCCTAGCCCAAACACCTGGAAGGGAACGACAGTCAATCAATCAGACCAAGTCAATGCATTAATTCAAAAACCTCACGCCAAAGAGGATGGCTATAAACATATAAAGTCTCTATCAAAAGGAGTCGGGAAGCCCATTTGGAGGGCTCTGGCTGGCAAACGAGGTAGGTTTTCTGTGGCTATAACCTTTCACCACTATTGTAGGCCACTGGTTCAAATTCAGCCCAGATCCACAGTGACCAAAAGCTGTCCCCATCTGCTGGTTATTTGGTGTTCTCTGAAGTGAGCTGGAGGTTTCAGTTCCTGAGGGACAGAACCGTACTAAAAAGCACCCCCACAACTGGCTCCTTTTTAGAAGCCTCAAGAAAGAGGCCCAGCACTGAATGAGCCATGAGTCTGAACTGTCCTCTCCCCCATTATAAATAATCTGAATACCACCACCTTGCTCTTTCATAGCACTTTTCATTAGTAGATTTCAAAAGTGCTTTGCAAAGGTGTCATTTTACAGACGGGGAGACTGAGGTATGTTGCAGGGAAGTGACTCGCCCAAGGTCATCCCACAGGCCAGTCGAGCCAGGGATGGAACCCAGGTCTCCTGAGTCCCAGTCTGGAGTTCTATCCACTAGGTCACACTGGTTCAGGCACGTGAGTGGGGCAGAGTGAGGGTAGTGGCACCTCTTCTGGGGCCAAACAGAGAACTTGGCTCTACATCTCTCATCAATATCCAGCTCTCTAATCTACCATCCCTTCCATTCCATTGTCAGCGATGGACATCTTTGTACCGTATGTTATATCCCCACTGGGGTGAAACTACCTCATTTGGAGACCAAGCAATGGATTATCTCATTCTTTGCAATTCTGGGTACCACCCAGCCCAGGAAATCTGCAGGGGAGGTAGGTAAGGCAGTTCCATCTCAGCGATTATTAAATTTAAGTACAGGAAAGAAATGATACATTTCTTGGAATGACCTAATTTGCAGGAGAATATCTGGCCTAAGGCTGTCCAATTAGCCTGCTAAACAGTAACAGTAGCCTGTAACTGAGTTACAGCCTATGCATTCATGTGCATAGTAGACGCCGTCTGCAGCAATATGTACCCAATGATCCTTCCTGATGCAGAGGGGAAGGAGGGAGACATGAGTCATTTTTAAAGCACACAGAACCATGTTTACAAACGTGCAGCACACAATGGTGCGCACCTGATATAGACATGCAAGTCATGGATGCAAGGCATGCAAACTGAGACTGCATGCTCACGTGTAAATTCATGTCTGATTTGGGCATGTGCATTGGGGTCTTTCATACCTAAATCAGGCATAAGCAGTAACGCAGAGCTGGTTTACTTACTGCAAATTTGAGACCAGTCAGGTCAGTTTCAGTCTCCTGCAGCCAGTCATAGAAATCCTGGGCATTGTCCGTGGGATCACCCTCTCCGTACGTAGCCATGCAGAACACGGCCAAGGAATTGTCAATCTCAGAGAGGCGGCTCAGATCAGACTAGAAACAAGGCCAGAGAGATTAAGTTCCTTATATTATGTAACACTTCTCAACTTCAAGGATTCCAAAGCAATTATTGTGAACGTTATTATGGCTGGGCGGGGTGGGGGGGGGGGTTAACATCACCACCACTAAAATGCAACTGCCTCTGGTGTGCAATGTGGCAATTGTTTGGTGTTACTTTGCATTGTTAACCAATAGGATTGCGGCCAGGACAGTGCGGTTAATGCTCTTACTCTTCAGGAAAGCACCATGGAATATTCTGAACAGGCTACAAGTGGTGAGGCCAAATGTTTAATCGAAGAGATAGCACCTCAGAACCCTTCAGGTGGCCTGGCGACAGATTCCCAGGGTAAAGGTGACCTATCAGATCACCAGAATCGAGGTGTTGTCTGTGATACAGAGGTGGTAGAACATCTGCAAGGACTTCGGAGCACTGGTTCTGGTCCCAACTGAGAGATTTCTCTCACTCACTGGTTCTAAGAGCATGAGGTCCAATTTCTCTTCGGAGTGAAGTTCCTCTCCGACTCAGATCCCAGAGCAAGGTGGCCTCCTGCCCAGCCAGGCCTCAGAAGAGGAGCTTCTGGCTCACTTCACTTTGTAAGCAGCTATTATTGTCTATACTCTTCAGTAGCATATCTGACTGGCATGCCGAGGTCACAGAGGTCTCAGTTCAGCGGGCAGAGGTTAGCTAATGGAGGAACACGAACCAGAGCGGGCGAGCTCTGCAGAAGCGGCTAGCTCATTCTTTCCAAACAGCCCACAATAGCTTCCTGCTTGTTCCCACCCTTTCACTGCCTGGCATGATCAGCCCTGTTCAGCTCCTGCTTTCGGCACAATCAAGCCAAGAACCTGCTTGAAGCCCCAGAGCACACCCAAGATCTGCGGCTCACAGCCCTGCCCCAATCCCACTGCCAGAAAGGGAGAAATCCATTGGCCCAATCTCTCCTCCCAGCAGATGGTAAAGTCTGGCTCTTTGGGGGACCCTAAAAATGGTTGGTTCAGTTCACGATTGCTCCCCTTTTTGGAATAACACTGTAAAGCAGGTGGTGACCCCTCCTCGTTCCGACAGGAAGCAGCACATCACTTTCCAGGGGCTAAGGCCCTTGATTTTGCTAGCACTAAATGGTTCAATGACACATTCCTCATCCCTGTGCCATATCTTACTGGGTCCACAGTTACTTAATAATTGCTGCAAGCAGCCGATGCTAACAGCTCATCCCCTTCTTTGTTAATTAATAACACATCCCTTCAGCATGCTTGCGGGTCGCAGGCACCACTTACATACCCTTCGCACGCACGGAATTCGATAATGGAGTAAAGATGCTGTGTGCAGCAAAATTTAACTTACCAAATCATACTCCTCGGGGTCCGCTGACATACCTCGCATGCCGTACCGATGGGCATCTTTGGAAAGGCGATTGGAAAACTCCTCTGCTGTACCAGTCTGGGAACCATAAAACACCACGATGTTTCGCCCCTGGAAAGATAGAGACCCAGTTACACACAAGTTGCTAATTTGGCCAGTAACTGGAGTTCAGGAGCAAGGAGGGTGTTGTCATGGTTAAAGGAAAGGACCGGGAGTCAGGAGTCCTGGATTCTATTCCTGGCTCTGACACAAACTTGGGCAAATCACATCTCTGGGCTTCTGTGCGATACCTACTCACTGGGACTGGGAGGCTAAACTACTGCTCACACAGTGCTTTGAGATCCACTGTGGAAACCTGCTAAAATGTGACATGTTATTATTCTGTGAGGGGTTGGGGAACAATGAACAGTGTGTGATTGGAGAACAGCTCCTTCGCGTAGGAACTCCTTCGAGCAGAAATTGGTAATTCTGACGCGTTTGGAAACCACTTAGCAGGTGCTACCACAAATAATGATCAGTCAGGGAGTTTAAGGAATTCCACCATTTTCCTCCTGGTCCCAACCTCACATTACACTTACCTTTGTTGCTAAGTCCTCACCTGAATTACCTCTCTCTTCAAAGAGGCAGATTTCATCTGTCTAGTACAAAAGGATATCTGCAGAGAAACAGCCCTGATTTCCCACCCTCCCTTTTATTTAATTTGACTGGCCTTCCAGAACTCAGGTACTGCACAAAGATGCTCATTAGTAGCAGGACCGAATCCATCTCTCAGCAGCTCCCTGCTGATGCTAGCTAGACAACTCAGCTGCTAAGCAGCTCCTGCTTCTTTAGCGCTGGAGGGGTCTAGTAACTCTCACAAGAAGCTGCCCAGCCCCCCCAGAGTGCCATGAACAGTGGCAGGAATTGGAAAGACAATTCTCTCACCATAGGGAAGGAAGAGGTCTCCATCCCCTCCACACTGGCTGAACAGGAAGAACCTGCTCCTTCCACAGCCTCAGAAAGGAGAAAGAAAAAACTTACTGTTTTCTTCATCTTCTCAATGAAGCTGGTCTCCCTCACCGAGGATGTTCTGAAAGACAGCAAAGGCCTCCCTTTCAGTGGATGTGTAATTCAAAGAGAGGCAAAATGGGGCAGTCTGAGAGCATGGAGCGGGAGCTTGTTACACATGGCTAGGGAAGAGACCCGCTTCACAGAGGCAGGATAAGGCTACAGAGGGGAGCAGCCTGGTGAACATGTCCCGCTGCCATTCACAAGGGCATTAACAACCCTGAGATCCTACCTACATGGAACCTGGAGCAGGACAGGAGTGATGGAGCAGAGAGGACTTTCCCTCACCACCCTGAGAGATGAGATCAGCCCACTCCAAGAGCACTAGCAGTTGGATGATCTGCAAAGTGACAGGTACCAGGGAGACCAATGGGTGGGGAAGGAAGGGGAGGGGAAAGTCAGCCCCAAAAGGAGATGGGCAGTTAACTTACACACACACACACATCCCCCTCTGTCCTAAGCTCCCCACCCTGAAATGCAGCAACTGAAATGCAGACAAGACTCAGGATTACACGATCTATTGAATTAGCTGCAGGCGATACATGAGCCTTCTGTTCCCCTGTGCCTCCCCCAGACTGGGGGACACTGGGCTATGGATTGAGACTGAAACACTTATGTTGGAAGCATAAACCTCTTCATGGTGGTAGGGCCTGACTACTTCTGTTCCCTCCTTGATCTTCACAAGCTACCGTCACTGGAAACCAAGAACACACAGTGAACAGTGACGCTCCCTCGCTCCCAGACACTGATCCCCGTCTCGATTATTTTCTTGGTTTAATTGCCCTAGCTACTGAGATTACATCACTGCTTTATGAATCCATGGATACACCCTCGCCTTGAGCAATGGTGCTTCCACTTTGGCCACAAGAGCAGACAGAGAAGGACAGCAGAAATAATCAGTCACTGGGGTTGGGGCGCCCATGGGAGTCAGGTGCCTAACTCACTTTGGCACTTTCTAAAATCCCTCTAGGCGCTCAGCTGCGACTTCAAGCACCTAAATCCCTTTGTAAATCTAGCTCAAGGACTATTTAATCTAGAAGGCAGAGCTCCGATAGACATCTGTAAACACAGCAAGTTGCACAGAGATGCTCAATCGAATGCTTTTGTTTAACCAGTCCCAGAAGGCACTCAATGAAGTTATACAAAGGAAACAATCGAAATGCTTTTATGCAACATTAACCACTGAACTCACTGTAGCAGGAAGAAATAGCTCTAGTGGAGAAATAAGTAAAAAACAACAACAATTAATCATCTATATGAATAAAAGCAGCATCTGCACTTAAGCTAGCTAGGATACAGACTACAAAGGGTTGCTACTCCTCATGTTTTTAAGTCCAGATCCACACTACCAACTTTGGATGGCCTAGCCAGATCAGTCAGAGGTGTGATGGGGACACATCTCTGACAGAGACAGCTGTGCTGGCCAAACCCTGCAAAGCAGACACAGTTCTATCGATCACACTGTGCTTTTGCTAGCATAGCTTGCTTCACTCAGCAAGGATGGGGGCCTGGGATAACTGTACCAGCAAAGCGCGCATAGTATAGACCTGGCCTGAGTAAAAGCTGATCCCCAGTCTGGGATTGGGAATAAGCTCTCCTTCTCCCACCAGCGCTGCACTGATGAGAGGCAGGCGATGACCACTGCTGGAGACATGCTACCAGACTAGATGTGCAATTATTCTCTTTTGGTTTGGCAGTCCCTACGTTCAGGACACCTGGAGGACCCCAGTCGGTCAGTCACAGGGCTTCTTCATCTCAAAATCCAGCCAACAAGCTGAACAGATGTTTCAGTTTGCACAGCTCCCTGGAACTCCCTCCCCGTCTCGGGCAAACCTCAATGTGACGCAAACTCTGAACCTTGCGGCTCAACATAGGCCTCCAATTCGATGGATTTCCACTCAAGTCCCTTCAAACGTCCTTTCCCGCCTCTTGGCTAAGATGATCTGTTCTGAGATTCATTATCCTACAGGGTTCTCATGACTGCCCCGCACCGATATCCCTTGCTGGCGCTATCCATGGGGCAGGGCTGAGGAGAATGCAGGGCAAGAGAAGGGAAGGATGAACGTCTTGCTTCTCTCCAGGGGCAGAAAAGGGATGCTCTTTCATCCGTTAGCATTAGAGCAGAGTACATTTTAAACACATCAGACTCAGAAAGCAGGCACATCGGCCCACAGGCGCAGCTGCCCCTCATTACAAAGCTTCTAGGACAAGCCTGTGTCCTGTGGTTGCTGCTTGAGCTGGGGACTGGATGTGAAGGAACATGGCTGCTCTGCTCA
The DNA here is from genome assembly GCF_009764565.3 of Dermochelys coriacea. NCBI lineage: Eukaryota > Metazoa > Chordata > Testudines > Dermochelyidae > Dermochelys > Dermochelys coriacea. The sequence goes on from NC_050084.1 coordinate 20,094,661, forward strand.
TAGAACGAACTAACGCCACAAGCCTCCATGGGTATGTGTACACTATGATAAAAAAAACTCCACAGCACCAAATGTCAGAGCCTGGGTCAGATGATTTCAGCTCGCAGGGCCAAATGGCTACATTGCAATTTTATAGTCAGGCAGCCCAAGTCAGCTGACCCGAGCCAGTTGCGAGTCTTTTGTCATAGTGTAGATGCACCCTAAGAACCAAACACCTGGAGACCTCCTTGGAACAGAGCTGTGCCTCTGGGGAGACTGATTAGAGCTACCAAAAGTCCCTTGCCAGCAGGTTGCTGCCATTAGAGGGCTAAAGTCTCCTCTCAGGCCTTGTCTACACAGGGATTTCAGCCACTGATGCAGGCCCCGATATAGACACAATTTATACTAGCATAGTGCAATTTGTATCAGTGCAGCTTGCTCCACTTTGAAACAGGAACAAACTCCCCCAGTCCAAATTGTGTCTACACTAGGGTCATTAGTGGCTAGAAAGGCAGTATAAACAAGGTCTCAGTCACACCAGTGCAACTGCACTCATCTCACAAGGGTGACACTGGTGTAAGGACCCAGATGACTCTGGAAGTGAACAGAAATAAACTATATGAGAACGTGATCCAGTCCTGGGAACCCTAGGAGAGGTGGTGGCTTTCTCACTATAGTCTTTTCCCAGACAGAAGGATGAGTGCCAGCCGTTTGCTCACTCTCATTCACCGCATGAGGCTTTAGCAGCACGCAGGAAGCGAGGAGCATGGGACGCGTTCCCATTTCCCTTTCACAGTGGAAGAATGCGAGGCTGGGTCTCCCGTGGGAAGAGAGGAGCCTCTGGGCAAAAACAAGAGGCTTTGGCTTCTGACCGTGTGAGAATGTGGAGAGTTCGCTAACAGTTTCCTAACCCGTGCGGCCCTGAAGGAGGGATTCCAGAGAATGTGTCTGAGCACATCCCCAGCACAAAGAGGGCTTTAAATAAATCTCTCTCCAGGCCTTCTCTCCCCACCCCAAAATAATGAACTGCTACAGCTCCCCTCACTAGGCTCTGACTGGACACTGTTCTCTTTGCAAGAAATAAGTCCCTTACAGCTACAGGTTAGGTGTCAGAGGAGAGAGAACTGTGCAAGGAGGTCTGACCTATTAGAAGAAACAAGCACCAGACAATGATAGATCCACGTAGACATTGTAACTTACACAGCAGCTGTACTAGACCAATTTTAAGGGAAAGCCATCGGGGGATTAGGTTGTTAGAAGCAGTTACACAACTTAAAACCAAAAGAAAATATGTTTCCTTACACAATATGTAGATTGTGTATCTTATTTAGATACACACTCATCTAGGTTTAGCTATTGTGGTGATGGGCGCTCCATAAACACCAAACAAATTAAAGACAACAGGTTTTGGTTTTTACAACCCACTGCAGCACCCTGATAGACCATGAGAACCTGCATGTGAAAATGAACAGAAATGGATGATAAAAGCCATCCAGAAATCTATTTTCATTGCCCGAAAAGGAGAGAGAACCAAAACAGTAAACCTAAGGGGTGAAAAGTACCGTCAATATGTACAATGCTCTTTTATTTCTAATAGTCTATGGTATAGTTTGTACCATAAGCAAGGAACAAGGCAGAGGGAGGGGGTGTTAATTTAACCTACATCTTTAAAATATAGAACTATACAGACTATGCTTCTCTGACTCTTCCTACCAACATCCAAAAATGCAGAGAACCTCCTTCAGACTCTGTCCCTTGTATGAGTTTAAAGCCAACAGTTCAAAAGAGAGAAATGCCAACACAGCCTGATGAGGGTCTGGAAGTCTCCAGATCATAATCATCCACATCCCAAGCTCCCAAGGCAGCAGCCAAGCTCCCAAGGCAGCAGCCTCCCAGCAGAGCAGTCTTGTTTAGTTACCAACTTGCAGAGTTGGCACTAGGCATAAGCAGATTAAGCAATTGCTTAGGGCCTGGAGCATCTCAAGAAGTCCCCCTATTATTAGTATGTATTGTGTGGGGGGGCCCCCAAAATATTCCTTCTTAGGACCCCCAATGGCACTAACTTGAACGTATTTTTCAGCACAAGACCCTAGGTCCAGATGTCGCTCTAAGTCAGAAAAAAAACAAACTGCCCTATACACCCTCCATCCCGCTGGACAGAGAGCAGTCTCTTGTACTTCTCAGTCTTAGTAACAGTTTAGGCAGAACCTCCTTTCCCCTTCTCTCCTTGCCCTCAGAGTTCAGCAGGGAGATCAATATACAATTACTGCAGCTCTTAAGAGAGACGCGGTCCTGGGAGTAAGATCTACAGATTGCTTGATCGGGAAGATTGACTCACCTCCCCAGAGTCAGGTCCTCTTGCGGTACCGAGTACAGACATCCCATGGTTAGGGTGGAAAAAAGGCAAACGAAAAGAATCCCAGAGCTTTTGTATCCGTCCGAGAAGAGAGAGATTTTAACTTAGCTGTTGAAAAATGTGCACACAGGCCTTTCCATTCTGCACCTCTCGGAGCTTAAAGCAAAATCGCTAGTTTCTTTTTGTTACGGAGAACGGAGCCTGCACGCCAAGTCCCTGCACAGGTCATGGTTGGAGCAGTTCAGTTCGCTAGGATTCTCGCCGGATGCTTTGAAAGTTACCAAGCAGATCCACACAACCCTGAGAAACTGCAACATCTGGCAGCAGTGGCAGAAAGGAATTAGGAGTCGAGAATGAAACCTCCCATGATTCTCTGCAGCACACTCTTCCCCCCCTCCCGCCAACTTCCCTTCTTCTGTATGGAAGGGGGGGAATAAATCTCCCTCCCCTGTACCCTTGTTACCCCAGCAACAGTTTATATCATAGCTGCTTTTTTCTTTTTTTAAAAGGAAACCATGTAGATTGAATGAAGCGATTCCAGACACCAGAAAGGCAGCGCTGAATGTTACTATGGTAGTGTCATCCATTAGGAAGAAAGGCTGTATTGATCATTGCAAGTTTGTTCCCTTTGGGGTCATATTAAATTAAATTAGAGATGGTCTCGCTCTCTTTCACACATACCCCCGTCCCCAATAAGTTAACTAATCAAGCCGAGAAACTGGAACAACTCCTAAAACTAGGAAGCCCTTTAAATACAGGGAATGAATCTCTCTAACATTTGAGGATACAGATAAGCCAGTTTCCGTCCCACATAATGCTGCAGGACAGATGGAAAATAATTACATACCAGCTAACATGTCTCAGCATATTCTCCATCTAACAAATACCACAGCAGAGAAACAGGAATGCACTAGGATATGGCGAGAAATCTAAGATCACGAAAAACACATATGCCGCCTTGCAAAGAGCTAGCTCCCCAATAATTCCACCCAAAGGCAAGTTGCATACTCACTGGTCCATGAGCCTAAGGAGATCAAAGGGACATTCCTCTCTAATGAGATCTGCATAGCAGGCACTCTAAAAATGAAACTCTAACGGTTTCAATTAAGTCTTTGAATGGTCAAAATGCAAGCATACTTCTCTAGGTTTCAATGTGCTAGCCTGCCACGAACGGCCAACTATACTGTGTATTTATACATGGTCTTTTGTACAAAGGTCTCAAGCATTTTACGAACATTAAGCCTCACATCCCATCCTGTGAGGAAATGACCTCCATTCTGCAGAGGGAAAGCTAAGGCATGGAGGAGTCAAGTAACTTGCCCAAGTCAAACAGAAAGTCAGTGACTGAGCTATGGAATAGGCCCAAGGAGTCCTGATTTCTATTTCTGTGCCCTAGCCATGACTGAACGCTGCCATTCCTACTGTGGCAGATCGCATGTATTGGATGCTCTCCATCCAGTTCAGACTGTCCAGAACAGGATTTTTGGGTCAAGCACCGTTTCCCTAGTAACCATAATAACCTCAACCATGTTGTACAATAGACTCAAACAAAGTTGTACAATAGATTCCCACCACACATGATGCAAGGCACCTTCACATCCTCTTCTGCATTATCAAATCAAGAGAACATTTTCCATCTAACCAAGAGCAATCTAAACATCCCAGCAGCAGCTCATACTAAATAAATCCTTCTGGGAAGTAACAGTGCACAGACACCTCCAGTCTCCCTCCCAGCTCTTCATTCCGCTGCTCAGTTTGTTTTGCATGGAGATCTGGGCAGGCTGTAACCTCTAGCCCAATGCAATTACGGAAGAGTCTTGGTTTGCAGCATTTTCTCCAGTAGGGCATCTAGGGATTATCCCCTTTGCAATCTGGATAACTACTCAAATTCTTCATTTACTGATAACTACATCTCAGTTTGGGATTTAATCCATCTCTCAAGTAGCAGCATTTTTATATCCAGTATGTCTTTTGGACTAATTTATCAACAGTTCTCTCCTTTCATGGGCAGAGGTGAGGTCTTTTTATCTGGCCTTTTCCATCCATTGTGGCAACCAATTCAATTCCATCCCATGAGTTTAGGCTACAAACTAAATTGCTCCATAATCAGCATAGACAGACACTGCAACAACAGAGAGCCAGCAACCTAACTCAATGCTTACTGCCCTGACACACGCAGTGGATGCTGAGCAAAGAGCTAATACCCATGAAGATGACAGGCAACTGATTTTTCTTCTCTGTAAATGGACATAGCCTTGTTGTGAGTGTCTAGTGCCAGTGAAGGATTATATTAGTAAGTGACATGTGAATCAAAGCATCATGAAGAAATCTGCCAAGGGACGCAACGAGTGTAATGTGACTACATTGATTTTTCATGACTTTAAAAAACAAATGCACGGCACTGCTGTAGTTACAGGTTGAACTGAGAGAGGTAAGAAACAAACAGCAACTTTATACCGTGATAGGACAAACATGCCCACAATAGTCTGAGGAGTGGTATTAACACAATGCAACCTGGGAAGGCTTCTGCCAGCCATGAGGGAGGAAGATCACAGCACTGAATAAAACCAACATACTGTAACAATAAAGGTCTGGGCTTAAGTCATTGGTAGCTTCAGCCAAGAGCCAACTGCCCATGTGGGCCTGATTCTCAGAGGCACTTAACTGCAGCTTGCACTGAAATCCAAGTGAGTTGAGGATGCTGAACATTTACTAGGATCAGGCCTTCTGAGTCCTGCCTGATTAATATACCCAGCTGTGGCTGGCTGACTAGTCAATCCATCATCAGGGTCAGGGTAACCCATCAAGAGGGCTAGGCTAGCTGCCAGATCTTGAAGCTAGAGTTAGTAGTAACTGATTCTGCAATGCACCGATTTTGCATATTTATCAAGTAGGAAACCCTACCCTGGGCTAGAGGATGGGAGGGAAGTAAATCCCAAGATAAAACAGCCTCACTCATTCATTTCCCTCAAGATTCCAATTATCCTAAAAATGTAGCTACAACCACAATCACAGGGCCCCAATCCAGCTGCAGCCTCTAGTTTTGCCTTTGGTGGCAGGCACGCAGCTTCTGGTGCCACTGGCTTAAGGCTCGGGAAATTAGTAAAGCCGCCAAGCAATTTGCTAACATGACTTATGTAGCCTCAGCCTGTCACTGCAGCAGAGTTGACTCTGGATTGCATGGGAAGAAGCCATTTCGAGGCTCATTTCCCATCCCCCTTTAATATCAAAATAGATAAGACTTAGGGTGTGTTACTGATGTCGCAACATGCAATTGTGCCAGACACACCAGTTATAGAGCAACCTTGCAAGCTGCATTCATTCAGCTGTTGGAAATGGGCAATGTCCCAGTGGGCAGGAGATATTCACACTTCAAGAGAAAACAGGAGGTACAGCTCTTCCACAGCTCCTAATGACCCCCCCCACCCCCGGTGGAGGAGCAGTGCAGCCACACAAGGACGACAGCACAGTGTGTACAGTGCAAAACTGCTAGAACTAGAATAAGTGACAGTGCAGGATAAAGGGGTGAAAACCCCGTGAACCAACTCACACTGGCCCCAAACCTCTACCACATTCTAAGATAAAAGCCCATAAACTTGCTCAGGTTTAGCGGGGAAAAGAACAGAGTGTGTGTGGCTGGATGCTTCCACCATACAAAGCAGCACAGACAGGCCTAGTGTTCAGTGCAGAATGGATGGCATGTTCTGCTGGGAGACACAGAAGGGCTGCTAGGACATGAGCTACTGTCATCTCAAAAAGAACAGGAATACTTGTGGCAATTCACTGGATGCATAGAATAGAACATATAGTCAGAAGAGATGGATAGATAGATAGATAGATAGATACACACATACAGAGAAGGTGGAAGTTGCCATACAAACTGTAAGAGGCTAATTAATTAAGATGAGCTATTATCAGCAGGAGAAAAAAAACTTTTGTATGATAATCAAGATGGCCCATTTAGACAGTTGACAAGAAGGTGTGAGGATACTTAACATAGGAAAATAGATTCAATATGCATAATGACCCAGCCACTCCCAGTCTCTATTCAAACCCAAGTTAATGGTATCTAGTTTGCATATTCAAGCTCAGCAGTTTCTCGCTGGAGTCTGTTTTTGAAACTTTTCTGTTGCAAAATTGCCACCCTTAAATCTTTTATGGAGTGGCCAGAGAGGTTGAAGTGTTCTCCTACAGGTTTTTGAATGTTATGATTCCTGATGTCAGATGTGTGTCCATTTATTCTTTTGTGTATAATAGCTCATCTTAATTAATTAGCCTCTTACAGTTTGTATGGCAACTTCCACCTTGTGTGTGTGTGTGTGAGTGTTTTTACTATATGTTCCAGTCTATGCATCCGATGAAGTGGGCTGTAGCCCACGAAAGCTTAAAGCTTATGCTGTCATAAATTTGTTAGTCTCTAAGGTGTCACAAGTACTCCTGTTCTTTTTGTGGATACAGACTAACATGGCTGTTACTCTGAAACCTCTCATTTCAAAGACAGTCCTGATGAGATCTGGAGCTGGATTCTCCCCAGCCTTGCAATGAGTGTAGTCACGAACACCTGTGCAAAATGAGTGTGAAAAGCTGCCACTCAGACATCAGTGTTTTACCCAGATGTAAATGACTACACAAGGTACAGGACGAGGGTGAGGAAATCAGGCCCTACAAAATGGCCAGTGGCTCTCAGCCCCAGAAAAGAGTTGGCCAATGTCACAAAAGCAAATAAAAAAGCCTCACAATGCCAGCAGTCTCTGCTTATGGGTGGGACAGAAGCTCAGGATGGAGACTTAATGGCAGATCTATGGTGCCTGCCTGCATTAACTACCTGCCCAAATGAGTGTTTCACTCCTTCATTTTCATAAGCACCAAATCATCGTCTCAAAACAAAAATATAAAACTATGGGCAACAAGACTCCTGCAGATAAAAGGGATGGGGCTTTGGGACACTCCTTCCAGACAAGGGGCCATGGTTTTACAGTTAAAGCCTTAATACAGGGCCAAGCTATCTGAGAGACCATCACAGCCCTTTGTCTTATTGCAGTGCCTGAGATGAATCCGGTGAATACTGCCAGCCATCCCATGATATGCAACAGAGGATGGGAGACAGGGGTTTCTCCTATGACCCTGGCATGCCCTCTTCCTTCAATGCACATCAAAGGAGAAGTGCCAGAGACTCCGTGAAGTCCTTTAGGGATGTTGCTAATTGCTACCGATTTTACATGGAAGGTGGTCACATACTGGGGTGACAGGCAGCCGCGAACAGCCCAAAGAGAGCTAGATGGATCTCAGGGTTCCTCTATGGTATGTTCCTCTGCAAGGCGCAGGATCATCTCCTTTGAAGCGCTGTGAGATTCGCATTCACAAGAGCTGTCCCTGGGAGTTTTAGCAGCTGATGGCACAGGAATCTAATTCAGCGTTCCAGTTTGCAGGAGTCTAGCAATACCATTCTCCTGGCTACTCCAGCTCCCATCATGAGAGATTGGGACTTATTAAACTCCCCAGAGATGAAGGCTGGAGCAGATAAATACACAAAGGGTGACCAGATAGCTAGTGTGAAAAATTGAGCCAGGTGTGTGTGTGTAAGTAACAGGGGCCCATATAAAGACAAAGCCCCGAATATCGGGCCTGTCCCTATAAAAATGGGGACATCTGGTCACCCTAAATACACCATTCACAAGCAAGGCCATTGGTGGAGGGAGGGGTGCTTGAACGGTCCAAGGAAACTCACAGGTTATGACTGAAGTTAGGACAGATGACAATTAGTAAACAACCACCATGCACAGTACCAGCTGCTTCTCTCTCTCTCTCTCTCTCTCTCACATACACACACACTCCCACCCACCCCCATCTCTCTGCCCCATACAGTGACTTCATTGCAAGATGCTTGCGAACAATGTGGGCTCCTCTCTTTAAACTTCTAGCCAGGGCATGAACTTTCCTTTTCCTGATGAGATCCATTTTCCTACGGCTTATGTTAAGCCACGCTGTTTCCTCTCTGTTAGCGTGTGACATTTGGCCCCAGGAATTTCACAACCCACCTCACTCCTGGCCTCTCTTCTGCGCAGAGACTCAGGGCTTGTCTATGCTGTGGCACTGACGTGCTGTGCTGTAACTCCCCCGTGCAGATGCTGCGGGCATGAACTGAAAGATTTCTACTCCATGTTACCATCGTCCTCTTGAGACAGGATTACATAATGAGAACTAGAAACTTTTCAGTTCATGCCCGCAGCATCCACATGGGGGAGTTACAGCACAGCAGCTGCAGGGCACAGCCTCAGTTACACCTAACACTGGGATGAGATTAAAGCAGTGGCTGAAGAGAGACTACAATGAAACCCAATGCCTTCATTTTCACTTGTGACCCACATCAGACCGCAGGAGTGAAACATCAGCCTCACCCAGACCCCCTGTCCTTCAGTTAACTCACTCTGCAGCAGATCCAGGAGTTTGGGAAAGATAAACAGAGACAAACATTCATTTCTAGTGCCTAAATCAGAATTGGTGTTACATTCACAGTAACAGAAGCATGGCATCCTTGCTGAAATTCACCTCTGTGCAGAGGGCCAACACAAGGCAGCTATGGATCAGTTAAGCCTTGTGTCAAGGGTGCTCATTTGACCATGCTATGGACATTTCTTTCCACAGGCATTCTGCGATAAACTGTAATTCTTGCAGTAGTGAAAGGATACTTCAAAGTAAAAGACATTTGTATTCACCAGCACAGGGCCTACTATTAGGTGGTGCGCAGTGGACAAACAGAGGAACCCATTCTACCGAAAATGCTAATGCACCATCACATCTGAGACATTAACACCATCTGAAGGCAGGACACTGGGCAGAAATCAAGGTCCCATCTCCTTATCCGTATGCATTCTGTGACCACATGGCAGACCCTACCAGAATACTGGGCATCTGCAATTTACAAAATATTTACCTTGCAAATAATTTCTATTTCACAAATAAGGTGAAATTCATTCCAAAACAAAGGCCAATTTACCCAAGCCACTCTTACGAAAAGGTCTTGGTACATCCTGTAGTCATCTTGGACCAGTGAAGTGTCTCTAGGAGCTACAGTCTCATCAGGTGAGGATGAATGCAAAGAGGCGGAGGCTGATCCTCCTGCAGTGTAGTGGGTGGATGTTGCAAAGCTTGCAGGCCTTGAGCGTTTTGTTCGGTACCGAAAACATCCTCCTGGGACTCCTCATGGAGCGTGGTAGGAGATCTAAGAGACTGAGGAACCAGGGAGGATCTGGAAACTAGAAACACGCCCCATGGGTTCCAGTAGGGCCACTGGTACAGCATAGGACCCCAACCATGAGTGAGGTTTCCTTTCTCTGGAGTGTCTCTGTATCTCCGGTGGGTACCTCCCTTGACGGAGGAGAGGAGTGCCGACATCTGTCTCAAGAGCAAGGGGCATAAAAGCCTACCTCAGGCTCCGAGCAAGACCCTGAGTCAGCCGATCACAGTGGTGCCATACCAAGCGGTGCCAAGGTCGAGGTGCACTGTTCTGGAGCTATTGGTACACAGCTCTGAGATATCGAAGTAGGTTTATCCCAGGACTGCACTGCTTGAGAAAATGCCAGACAGCTGGAAGCTTTATCCCCCTGCAGTGCCAACTCACTAGCTTCAGGCAAGTCCATAGCTGGGGCCTGAGGATGCACTGTCACCGAGTGAGTTGCCTCCTGTACCATCAGGGAGCCTGGCACCCAAAGGCAGAGTAGATCTCGTGCGGCCAAATGTGCCTCTGGCATCGTTGGTACAGAGATACTTTCTTGTTGCAGATGTTGTTGCCCAGAAGTAGCTGGTACAATGGCAGGGATCAGTTGCCAGAGTTGATGAGCCCTGATGCGAATAAGTCGGTAGGGGGAGCGTCTCTTGCCAAAGGGCCCCTTCCTCTGTCCTCCTGAGCACTTACTGATCTCAGCTCCTTGGACAAATCAGCTCCTTTGCATGGGGAAGGGGACTGGTGCCGACGTCCCGAGACAGTGTCCGGAGAGGCATTCCGCACCCAGGCTGAAGAGCCCTGTGCTGCATGCCCCAAGCAGTAAGGCTCAGAAGGTAAATGCAGGACAGCCTCCATCTTGGTCTTTCTTCATTTGAGGTTTAAAGTCCCTGCAAATTTGGCCACGGTCCCTAATGTGACCCTTGCTGAGATGCTTTAGGCAGGTGGAATGAGGGTAACTTACCGGCACAGGTCTTTTGCAGCTGGCACAAGGCTTAAACACTGGAGATCACGGCATACCCTAGTATTGGGGGTCTGCGCCCTGTACAAAAGGGGAACTGATGCGCCAATAAAACAATACAAATAATAAATGAAACTTATATTAATCTAAACGACTAACAAGTGGCAACTATTTATAGTAAAGCTGAGAGATTCCCCATAAGGGGATAAACTTGCAGAAGCAAGCCAACACACTCCGATTACCGATCACAGGCAGTGAGAAAGAACGTGGGGGTCTGGGGCAGCTTGGCCCTTTATACCATCATGCGGCAGTATGAGGCAACAGAGGCCACATGCTCTGCCCCAATGTTAAGGGAAAAATCCCTGATTCTGGGGCACTGGGCACACACACTCGTGAAGAGGAATGGACACGTGCACTCGAAGAATTCTGAATTTCTTAGCTTTTGTGGGGTTGAAATCTTGATTTGAACGTTGCATTAATGAAGCTGGGCTTTGTTTATAAAGGAGGGGGAAAAAAGACAGTGACAAAAAATACCAATGGGGAGAACTAAGGAACTGGCTGGAGGGGTATGCACACACTGAGCACCCAGCCCCAACTAACACTGGAGAATACTGTGCCCAGGGCTCGTGCTCTCAATATGGTCCCTGATCTAGAAGAAATAGAATGTTGTAGGGCAGATATAGGAGGCCCAAGAAAGTCAGGCACAAAGACAAGTCATGGTTAAACCCCTGAATGCTTGGAGTGCTTTTCGGATTCAGTAACTAATAAAGGAGCTTTCCCAGATGCGATGCTCGTGTTGCCAGAGAATGGTTCCCATTTTATCTGGAGTGTTTTCTCTTCTGTACTTGCTATTAAAAGCCATATTCGCTTAAGAACGACAGAAGCAACTGCTAAGCCATGCAAGGTACAGCCTGATGCTTTCAGACAGGCTGCTCCTGTCTTGCTGGAGGCTGGCACCAGTAAGGGGAGTAACAGCCAGGATGTGGGCCATTGTGATTCATCACCTTGCTCTTATGAGGTGTTACAGAGCGGGCAAGTGCAAGGCAAGGAGAGGATGAAACGGCCCACAAATAAATAAAGGAGACAATCATTAACTCTCCTCCTCCCTCTAGTACCTGTCAAGAGTGAAGGGATGTGGAGCAGCTCTCTAAGCATGCACAACTCCGCTGACTTCAGTGGTATCGCAAGCACTTGCAAAAGGCATGTTTTTGGCTCTTTGGGTTTCAAAAGCATTCAGTTAATCCATCTCTATATTCTGGTCACAGGCCAGTGGGTCATCTGATTAGTTCTGTTAATGATTCCTCTATGCTGGAAACTCTGAAGAAAGGTCTCCTGACATTACCCCACCGTGCCAATCCTTTTGCGAGGTGTTCTTTGCCCCAAACAAAGGCCTGTCTAAGCGATCACTGCTTCTCTGACCTTCCCCCCACGCTGTCAGAGAACCTCCATCCACCCATCCGGCCCCACATCACAGTTCTTCTGAAGGAGGATCCCTTTGGAGACATCAATCCCACACCTTAGTGGATGGAGTCAATACTGGGCAATATCACTGCTGCTGCACGGGAAGGAGTCTACTGAATTTACACTGCCACCCAGGAAATTCATTTGATTCCTGGTGTCTCACCTTCCAGGCTAGCAGAAATCAAAGCAGTGGATGACAGTGAAGAAAATAACCAAGCAGGGAAGCCTTTCTCCTCCTCGCTCTGGAAGTATGTTTAAAGCAGAGACCAGGTATAATGGCTGGCACCAAGGCTGACTTTATTCCTGCTCTACATGGCAGAGTTATGAATGGCAAGCCCCCACATCCCACCCTACAACTTAGTGGGACAAGGTAAAGACAAGCACTGATGGTACCACCTAACTACCCTCTGGTAGCGGGAAAGCCAGTTCTTCCCCTTCTGGCATCCCAGCGATGAGACTGGCCATGGCTTTCCCAACTTGGCTGGTAAGAACAGGATTTACATGCTAATCTCACTTAACACAGAGGAGTGGGAGGAGGGGCAGAAAAGAAGGGGAAACTGAAGAAATGTTATGACTGTATGTGATGGGGAACACAAACCCCACACTGGAGAAGAAAGGGTTAAGGAGCTTCTCTGGGCCCAGGCAGCCCCCCACCACACACACACACACACACACACACACACACACACACACACTTGCAAAGCCTGCACAAGCCGGTAAAAAGGGAAGTTGAGTAACTCAATGGCAGAGAAACAACAGAAGTGAACTGACCTGTGCTCTTAACTCCCGAGAAGGAGCACCACAGGGCACCTGCTGATTGAAGCCAGGTGATACTGACCTGACCCAGCCTGCAAAGCAGGGACTGGTGACTTTTTAAAGATTAGAAACTTTATCTGTGTGTTCAGTTATTTACTTTACCCTTTGGGAAGAGAGGGCACTGGCAGGAAATGATCCAGGGAGGTACCTGCATAGCACCTCAATGTACAGGGCCTAGCTGCCAATCATTGGGGCCCCAGATCGGAGCCCAGTGGAGAGGGTGGGCTCAGGCTCTCCTACCAACCCTAAAAAGGAGACAATGACAGAAGTCTATCCCTCACCAAGAAACCAAGTTGGGAAGACCCTGAAGATACGAGGGTTCACACCCAAGACCCTGATGCAAGAGGGGGAAGTCCTGAAGCCCTTGATGATTTCTGAAGACTTCTCCATCATTGGACTCTGTGTAACCCGAAAAAATTAGACTTGAATTTGTGACCCAGCCGGAGTGCAGAGACACTGAAATGACAGATCACCACAGGGCGACTATATAATGAGAAAGGGGATCACCCAGGAGGAAGACAACCTGCCACAGCCCCGCCTGACCACTAGGTGTGACTGGCGGTGAGCATTCCCCTTCACAACATACCAATGGGATTTAGATTCATCCCGATTTCATCAGGACAGTCACTTACATTGGCTGGATTTTGGTGAATTCGGGGATTTCTTCCTTTTTCTTGCGGAAGAGGAACCAATAAGAAAGGAGGCCAACGATGAGTGAGAAGAGAAACACATCGGTCATACTAAAGAGAGTGCCCTCCGGGACAGCACTTTCAGGAGTGGGGAGAGTGGAGTCCATGGCAGAATCCCCCATGACAACTGGCAACACTAGAAAGAGGAAAGAGAAAAAAAAATAAATTACATATAATCAAAATGCCAATAGTGACAGAGCATCACTGGAATGAGATGGGAGAGACCTAGGAGAAGACCTCCCAGTACATGCTGCGTCCACTATAGTTTTCAATGTCCCAAGAGCTAGCCCATCCTTTAGGGGATCATTTCACAGCCTAATGCATCTCACTTCGAAAAAGAAGCTTTCTGCTATATTCAGCCAAATTCCTACTTTCGAGTTGCATCAACCCTGGCCAGCTTGCACTCCATCCTTGGTATGAGCACATTTCAAACAGCTGTAGCCTTGTGCCTCTCGCAGAGGTCCTCATCTGGTTCCCATCAACGTCAGTGGCAAAGCTTGTGACGGGAGCCAGATCAAATTCACAGCTGGCCCTTGCCCCAGTAATACATATTCTGGAGGAGTCAATTCCTCCAGCCATCCCGATCGTTTTTGTTGCTCTTCTCTCTTATATCTTTCTAGGGCAGAATTTACTGCTGTATGACTCAACCACACCAGAGCCATGGAGAGAGCCTGTTACCTTCCTCCATAGCGGTGTGATGCCTCGTTGGATGCATCCCCAAGCTGCGTTCACTTTTGTTTTGCTTCAAATTCACGTCTAATTTGCCATCCACTAGCACCTCTAGGTCCCTGTTGGCACTACAGCATTCGCGTTCCCATTCCTCAAGATGAATCCCAGTTTGTTCATTTTTGTCCACCTTTCTATTCTCTCTAGTAAATCATAGGTCCACTTATACTATTGTCTTTGCACTCATTTAGTATCTGTCAGTTTTATTAATACCCGCTTTTTTCTTTCTTCTAGATCATTAAAGTGGCTAGATGAAGATAGATTTCTGAAATGACAAAGAGCAATGTAATGGATTGGATGGGACTGTTCAAGGAACACCTCTATGTTGATTTGCATGCAATTAATCATGTGTTACTGATCTATTATCAATTATTCTTATTTTCCCCCCTCCCTCCCGAAAAGCATCAAAAAAGAACTGATCGTTCTGAGCACATTCGGACTAGCAGTTCCCCTGATCCATCTGGCTAAGGTACTTACAGACGCTCCCCAGGTTACACAAGATCCGACTTATGTGAATCCGCACTCACGGAAAAAGTTACATAAGCTAGAAATAGGAGAGTTTTTTTGTTTGTTTTTGCACATAATGGTCGGGTATACATTTCCGACTTACGCAAAATTCGACTTATGCAAGGCATTCCGGAACGGAACGATAGCGCAAGTCAGGGAGCATCTGTATTTCGCCCTCATTACCACATTAGCTCAATGCCTCACAATCTTTAATGTATTTATCCTCACAACACTCTATGAGGCAGGGCAGTGCTATTATCCCATTGTACAGGTGAGGAACTGAGGCTCAGAGAGGTTAAGTGACTTGCCCAAAGTCACACATGGAGTGTGTGGCAGAGCAGGGACTTGAACCCAGGTCTCGCAAGTCCCAGGCTTCTGCCTGAACTACTGCCACCCTGCCCTTCGAGAATAAATAGCTACTGCTTTTCCTCTTCCATTGCTTCCCCAAGATTCCTATTAATCATGCTTCACATTGGAAGATTAGTTTCATAATGGGCAGAACAGAGTTCTGAGTGGGCAAGCAGATGATTAACTTGAACCATGATCCGTGGGGGTAGAGTAGTGACAAAGTTGACAGCGGGAAGAGTAGGCAGCACAGATCATTGCAATGGTAGCATTACATTAGGAAACTGGCAGAATGGTGACTCATAGAGCTCAAGGGAACATCGTAATCAACTAGTCTGACCTGCTCTTTAACCCAGGCCAGAGACCTGCCCCAGAATTATTCCTAGAGCAGTTCTTTTGGAAAAACATCCCATCTTGATTTTAAAATTGTCAGTGATGGAGAACCCATCACAATCCTTCCAATGGTTAGTCATTCTCACCGTTAATAATTTACACCTTATTTCCAGTCTGAATTTGTCTAGCTTCAACTTCCAGACATCGGGTCATGTTAGACCTTTCTATGCTAGACTGAAGAGCCCATTGTGCAATATTTGTTGCCCATGTAGGGATTTAAAGACTGTAATCACGTCACCCCTTAACCTTCTCTTTACTAAGCTAAACAGATGGAGCTCCTTGAGTCTATCACTGTAAGGCAGATTTTCTAATCCTTTCATCATTCTCATGGCTCTTCCCTGACCCCTCTCCAATTTATCACCATCCTTCTTGAATTGTTGGCACCAGAACTGGACAGAGGATTCCAGCAGCGGCTGCACCAGTGCCAAATACAGAAGTAAAATAACCTCTCTGCTCTGCCTCGAGATGCCCCTGCTTATACATCTCAGGCTCATATTAGCTCTTTTGGCCGCAGCATCACACTGGGAGCTCCTGTTCAGATGATTATTCACCACGGCCCCAAACTGTTTGCAGAGTTGCTGCTTCTCAGGATAGAGTCCCTCATCATGTAAGTGTGGGGAATTCTTTGTTCTTAGATGCAGAAACAATGTGATTCAGTTAACCTCCCTCTCCATGTGCCAATGAACTGGCTCTATCCACATCGCAATTGAACACCCATTGAATTGAACTGGCCCACGTCAGCTAACTTGAGCTCACAAGGCTGGGAGTATGGGGCTGTTTAACTGAGGTGAGGACGTTTGAACTCAGGCTGGAGCCTGGGTTCTGGGACCCTTCCTACTCGCGTGCAGGCTCTGAGGCCTAAGAAAGTGGGTGGGCGTCAGAGCCTGAGCTGCAAATTCAAAGCACTGTCTGTACAGCTATTTTAAAGAGCTAGCACAAGCCCCACTAATCCAAGTCTGTCGACCCAGACTGGTAGGCTTGTTCCAAAATGCAGTGTAGAGACACTTCTACAAACTGAGTGATCCCTCTATTGTGTTTATTATCAAAAACATACTAGAAAACACTTTGAGGCCACCAAAAAATTTGTTGTTAGAACCCTTCTAGTGGGATGTTACTGTGGGACTATAGCGAATTGCTGAACAGCACTGCTGTCAAAAGTTACAAATCAGCACTTCAGTAGAGGATGTAGAGACGCACATATGCACCTTGCAGTGACATTAGACAGGCCTTTCAGGTGCACCAATCAAGGAGCTTGCACTTCCAACATTGCAAGGCTAGTGCAGGAATAAACACAGAACAATTGATTCTCAGACCTGTTCAGAGTTTTATTTTACTAAAGAATTTAAGAATGCAATTCTACTCTGAGGAGTGATTAAACAAGGAGCCCCATGATGTTGTTTTCATTGTCTGGATTTCCTAAAAGTGAAGAGTTTTTTCTAGCCAGTACCCCTGCATACTAACTCTGAGAGTGTTAACCAGGAGGTAAGGTTTGGCTTTGTGCATCACCACAAGTTGCCCTGAGCCAACTGAGGTGGGTCATACCATAGATGCAATTACAGAGTAGACTTTATGATAAAGCCTCTGTACCTTGTGCCAAGCAACTTGTGTTTTCGGGCTCTCTTTTGTTCTCAAGGATGTCTGCGCATCTCCATTTATCGTTGATGTGCATTGTGTGCCAGAGTTGCAGGGAGAGTTTTTAGGCTGTTGGCCACTTTTCAGAGACATTTCCTGCCAAGGACTGTGTTTGTACTAATGACTTAATTGATAGTAATTCACTAGTGTTACGGCCAGGTCCTATGACCTGTTGAGCACCCTCCACTGACTCTGAACTCAATTGTGGAGGGTGCTCGGTGTCTTTCAGAATCAGGCCCTTTGATGCTCCCGATTCCGTGAAATGTCTGGCACTGAAGTTAGATGACTTTTAATTAAAGAAATTAAATGTGCATGAATTCACTGCTGTAGAACATTTCTGTATGACTTCACAATGATCTCAACTATACATGTATTTAGGGACCAGACCTTCTAAATTTAAGACAATATCAGAGCTCTAAGTCTGAAAAGGGACCATTTCAAAGCTGAATGGGCTAGAATATAACCATGCCTAACATATCCCCCCATTACTTCTTAATTTGTATTATATTGCTGCCTAGAGGTCCCAGCTGAGATGGGGGGAGGGTCCCCATTTTGCTGACAGAGTAAATAGACAAGGCAGAAAAGGAAATATATCCCACTTCACCAATGGGAACCAAGGCTCACAGAGATTTAAGGCTCAGATTTTCAGAAGTGATTGGTTATTTTGGGTGCCTCAGTCTTTGCCCATCTTGAGTCACCTCAGAGGGGCTCACAGTTCCAAGTGCCCACACTCTGTAAACCAGGCCCTTTAAGGTGTCTCAGGTTGTGCCTGTTTGAAATCTCCCCTGAAAGACACAAGTGATGGGAGATCTCTGAAGCAGAAATGCTGGTTTGGCTTTGTGCAAAGGGACAGTGGATGTTAAGAAGGGTGGGTGAGACATCTGGTGCTTGGTCTTGCAGTCCTTCCTCATGTGTAACCCCATCAATGCCTGTGAAGCTACTCAAATGTGAGTTGGGGTTGCAGGATTGGGGACCCTCTTTATTTTCTGCATGGACTGGCAAAAATGCACCTCACGTAAATATCTATCTAATCAGCTGCCTACTTGTTAGAAGGCCTTCAACTTCCTCCTTTCTTGGGCAGATCAGGGCTATAAGATAAAGCAGCTACCATGTTCAGTTTCCCATGTAGGAGTCAGCAATTTCCATATGTAATTTTTGCTGAGACCTTAAAGAGAAGTTGAGAATAAGCTGGGGCATAAGGCAGGAAGAAGTATTAAAGAACATAGAAGTGTGTATGAGAATGTGTCTTATTCAAATAATAACTCAAAGTGTTAAAGGCAGGGCTTTCCTTGGAAACAAGAGACCAGGTGGGATCAGAATTAAAACTTGTTAACTCTTGTCAGCTGTAGGTGACTCAGTGTCTCATCTGCCTACAGATAGTTTGTATAGGCCAGTTAATACTGAAGAGCAAGTACAGCAATATGAGAGAGGTGGATTCTTCCCTGACTCATGCATCATTCTGACAATGACATGAGGCCTTGCTATGCAGTTACTAGAAAAGAATCAAATCTCAGAACGTGCCCCAAAAGCCCAGAGATGTGAAAACCAGACCAACTTTCTAAAAAAAAAAAATAAACATTGTGGCTTTTTGCAAGGTAAACAAAGAGGCCTTTTATTTACACAAACATCTGTGACCCAACATTAATAGAAGCAGATAGGTGTGGAGACATTGTTGCAATTACATGCATTAGGTCAGCTTCACTTCCAGGTTATATAATCATAAAACTGAAGGGCTGGAACGGACCTCAAGAGGTCGTCTAGTCCAGCTCCCTGTGCCGAGACAGGACCCAGTACACCTAGACCGTCCCTAACGGCTGTTTGTCCAACCTGATCTTAAACTCCTCCAATGACAGAGACTCCACAGCCCCTGTTGGAAGCCTGTTCCAGATCTTAACTATCTTTATTAGTTAGAAAGGGTTTCTCAATGTCTAACCCTAATCTCCCTTGCTACAGCTCAAGCCCATTACTTCTTTCCTGCCTTCACTAGCCATGGAGAACAACTGATCACCTTTCTCTTTGTACTAGATCACGGATACAGTTACCAGGCCCCCTCCAGCATTTTTCCTCCAGACTGAGCATGCCCAGGTTTTAAACCTTTCCTTATAGGGCAGGCATTCTAGACCTTCTGTCATTTTTGTTGTTCTCCTCTGAACTTTCTTCAATTTCTTTAAATGTGGCACCCAAAACTGGACACAATTCTCTAGCTGAGGCCTCACCAGTGTCACACAGGGTGAAAGAATTACTCCATGTCTTACATATGCCCCATGACTGGAGTTTAGGGTTCTCCCTACAATACCTAGTGACGAAAATCTCCGGGCCCAATTCTCCCCTTACTTGCACTGGTGTAAATCGGGTGTAGCTCCACTGACACTGAGTTACATTCATGCATGCAAGAGAAGATTCAGGACCACTGCACAAAATGAAGCTCCAAGCTACTCTTCTGGGCTGTTCACTCCTCTTCCCTAACTTGACAACTCTGTCTCTGTCATTTCAGTCTCACTGAGTTTTCAGGCACTGGATCATCCAGGACACTTTGCCATCAGGTCTGCAACTGTGCCCAGCCCATATACAAGCCATGCAAGGTAGAAATGGATGAGGAAGAGGGTATTCCAGTTCCATCCACAACCACTGTGAACCCACGCAAGATCTATCCAGAATCTGGTTCTATATATGCAATGCAGAAGAAAAGAGATCTAGAGAGATGTTTTCTACACCATTACTCTTCTATCCATGAACTTTTATTCTAAGCAATAAGACAAGCTATACAGTTTCCAAACATGTAAAATCAGTGGAAGCAGCCACCTGTAGGAGGTTGGGCTGAGATTAAAATAGGACACTGCTGGCAGATCTGCAGAGGACATGTTTGGCAACACATACAGAGAGGCCTGCAATTAAGAATTTAAGGGTATGTCTATACTACGTGCCGGATCGGCGGGCAGCAATCGATCCAGTGGGGGTCAATTTATCACGTTTAGTCTAGATGCGATAAATCGACCCCCAAGTGCTCTCCCGTTGACTCCTGTACTCCACCAGAGTGAGAGGCATCGGCGGAGTTGACGGGGGAGCGTCAGCAGTCGACTCACCGCAGTGAGTAGATCTAAGTACATCGACTTCAGCTACATTGTTCAAGTAGCTGAAGTTGCGTAATTTAGATCGACCCCCCGCAGTGTAGACCAGACCTTAGAGAATAGTTTCAATTACTGAAGATGTACGTTCCAATCATAGACAAGAGTCAGAGAACTGATAATGGGGCATGGAGCCTTTCATCAGCTTGGTCCCATGCAGATATTAAGTGAAAATCCTTACTCGTTGAGTGTTGTGCTAATCTTTGTGGAAAGGTGGGACTAACAGCCCCCAATTCCCTGTTCAAAGCTTTAAGCAAAGTTCAATTTGCTTGAAAACATTTATTTTAAGATTGAGTTGTTGAAGCAGAAGTTCCAGTCAGAGCAACACATGACGGCTACAGAGAAAATGCTGATGCAAGTAACCAAAGAAAAGGGAAGGCAGAGAAAGTGTGCTGCCGATATAGAGAATCACAGCTAAATATCTGGGCAACAGACGGGATGACTTGGCAGATCAGCACTCTGTCACATTTCTGCAGTCACATGATGCCCCAGAATCGGCATGACTCAATACAGATATCATTAATAAAAAGGAAGTTGAAACACAAGACAGCAATGATTTTCCATCCCAGGAACCCTTGGCATCGCTAAGAACACGAAGGATTACACCATCATTGCAAAAATCATCATCTCTCCCAGTTAGGATACAACTGAACTTTTCCCTTGCGTGCAGCTGAGGAGCACAAAGATAAGGGAACACAAAGATAAGGGAAAGCAGAACCATTTGCTCCTCTTTACAACTTAACTGGAAATACCAATATTTGGGGGAGGGAGTAAAGTGCTTGGTCAAATACATCAGCCATGAGAGCACTTTACAAACTGTACAAAAACAGCTCCATGGAAATGCAACCACCTCTGGAGTGGAGGGCAGCAGCCTAGATGAACAACTGTGACATACCCAGCTCTTATGAATAGGGCAGGGGGTGACCTTTAACAGGCAGTATAAATTAAGGAAGGTGTTCATTTTGAAATATAGGGCAGTGACTCAGTTCTTTCAGCTATCAAAGTTACAAGAGAGATGTTATTAAAACATATTTAGTAGAGAGGCATTAAAGTGAGCACAGCTAATGTTAGCCAACCAGTGTCATAATAAGCAGTGAGGAGACAAACTGATACATATCTGGAGTGATACAAAAGCTACAGCTGCTTAAGGGAGGCATTGTGGCCAAAAGCACTGGCCTGGGACTCAGAAGACCTAGGCTCTGTTCTAGGCTCTGCCACTGGCCTGCTGTTGACCTTAGGCAAGTCATGTCCCCATTCTGTGTCTCAGTTTCCCTATCTGTAAAATGTGGATAATGACACTGACCTTCTTTGCGAAGCTTGCTGAGATTTAATTATGAACAATGCTATACAACATCCAGGTATTCATTATTACCACCACACTGTGCGTTAAAAATCAGTGCCTTCTGCTCCAGGATACTCAGCACAGAAACCCATCTCACAGCCTTTGTGGTACGTGGCATTTATACATTACAACATGCAGCATTAGCCAGAAAGAATTGTGGGTCTTTCTCCATGTCTGTTCAGCACCATTTTCCTTACCAAACAAACACAATTCACTAGAATGAAAGCTCTGATGCAGATTGTTTACCATTCCTCACCTCTTGAATTCAGGGCAATTCAGAAGATTTTCTTTTTCTCCATACCTTTGCAGTCCCAAGCACATAGCCTACCCTGATAATTCTCCCTCACTTGGCCAGATAAAGCAGGGAGGACTCTGAGCAGATGTGCTGCGGAGTGTCTCATGTCAGGGTGGCTTGCTATAGGTATTACCATTTCCTTCCCACTTTACCCACAGGGAATTTAAAGTACCAGTTATTGTGTTTTTTCTTGGTTGGTACCAGACGTATTCATAGATTCATAGATACTAAGGTCAGAAGGGACCATTCTGATCATCTAGTCCGACCTCCTGCACAGTGCAGGCCACAGAATCTCACCCACCCACTCCTATGAAAAACCTCACCTATGTCTGAGCTATTGAAGTCCTGTATTGTTTGGTATCTAGACAAAAAGACAGCGGAGAGAAGCCCCACAGCAGCCCAAGTGACCTCTACTTCTGGGTGCTTGTCACACTCGCTTCAGCAACGGTGAACAGATCACAAAGACTGAAGATGAGCTCTGTGTAGCTTGAAAGCTTCTCTCTCTCACTGACAGAAGCTGATCCAATACAAGACCTCACCCATCTTCTCTCACAGATTCAATGGCATTTTTTTGAGCATGGCACTACCTCAGCCTGCTATAGTCAAAGGGCCTGGTTTTATATTCCTTATGCAGACAGAACCCCCACTGTGGTCACTGGGAATACAGGACAGAGATCCAACATACAACTGCCAGTAGGAAAATGGGATTTCTCTAGTAGGTAGACAGAAAAGGTCCAGAAAGATGATGTCAAGATTCTGTCAGTAAAATTAACCCCTGGTGGAAACTACAGAGAACTCTACAGAGGGGCTGCTGAAACATACAAGGATAACTTTGCATGCACTATTTGATTCAATGATAGAAGACAATACCCAGGTATGGACGAAAAATTACTTTGCCAAAACCTCTTTTAAACCAGCCTTACACAACTTCCAGGAAGATGCATCAGCCCAGGCACAGAGTCTAGTTGCCTGCCATCTGCCCAAGTGGTTAGTTTTTCCTCCTCATTATCAAGGATATTTTACCCATTTGTTCTTGGCTCCTTCCCCCCTAAAGAAAAAAGTTCTATTCACTCTGGGTGAAAAGAATCTTTCCTAACTCTCCACGATTGGCATGATGCGCTTCCCAAGTCTCGACACAAGGAATCATCTCTTCTCTCGCAGATCTCAGTGAAGAGGGTAATTTAATATACAGACACTGTGACGTTGCACTCTATATGATTTTATAAAAGTATGCTAATGAGTGCAAATATAACGTAACTAAAATATGCTTCATGCAAAAGGTCTCTTGTGAGGTATCACTACAAAGCTTATAATCTATTGAGTGTGGTCATCCTATTTGTATAAATGTATCACTCTTGTATCTGAAACTAGAAATATGAAATATAACTGAGGTCCTATTGTAGTTATGCAAAGTGTGTGCCATTAATGGTAGTTTGGAATCTTAATGGCTCCCATTAACCAGGACAATTGACTGTAGATGGCTCTGTTTTACCTGTAAGTATTCCTTACAAGTGAGTAATGAAGTCTTACAGTGACATGTGATCATGTCACCTGAACTGGAATGAAGTGAGCTGTAGCTCACGAAAGCTTATGCTCTAATAAATTTGTTAGTCTCTAAGGTGCCACAAGTACTCCTTTTCTTTTTGTATCTTTAACCTGGTGCTTTTCCATTGAGAAGAAGGGTGGGAACCGAGAGGGACTAAGGATTCCCACCTTATGCAAAAGATATATATAAGGGGTGGAACAGAACAAAGGGGGCGGCTATCATGCGAAATCCCCTAGCTACCACCTGAGCTGAAACAAGGGCTGTACCAGGGGAAAGGATTGTGCCCAGACTAGGAAGGTGTCCAGTCTGTGAAAAACTTATTGAAACATCTCTGAGAGTGAGATTTTATCTGTATTCAGTTTTATTACTGTACTAGGCATAAACTTCATGTTTTATTTTATTTTGCTCGGTAATTCACTTTGTTCTGTCTGTTCCTACTTGGAATCACTTAAATCCCACTTTCTGTATTTAATAAAAATCACTTTTTACTTATTAATTAACCCAGAATATATATTAATCCTGGGGGGGGGGGGGTAAACAGCTGTGCATATCTCTCTATCAGTGTTATAGAGGGCAACAATTTATGAGTTTACCCTGTATAAGCTTTATACAGGGTAAAACGGATTTACTTGGGGTTTGGACCCCACTGGCAGTTGGGATTCATAGATACTAAGGTCAGAAGGGACCACTATGATCATCTAGTCTGACCTCCTGCACAACGCAGGCCATAGAATCTCACCCACCCACTCCTGCAAAAAACCTCACCTATGTCTGAGCTACTGAAGTCCTCAAATCATGGTTTAATAACTTCAAGGAGCAGAGACTCCTCCAGCAAGTGACCTGTGCCCCATGCTACAGAGGAAAGCGAAAAACCCCCAGGGCCTCTTCCAATCTGCCCTGGAGGAAGATTCCTTCCTGACCCCAAATATGGCGATCAGCCGAACCCTGAGCATATGGGCAAGATTTGAGTGTTAAAGACAGGAACACTTCTTAAGTTGCTTTCAGTTAAGACTGCTGCAGCTTTGGGGCCCGTGGTTCAGACCTGGGTCTGTGTTGGAGCAGACTGGTGTGTCTGGCTCAGCAAGAGAGGGTGCTGGAGTCCCACGCTGGGAGGCAGGGAAGGCAGGAGCAGAGGCAGTCTTGGCACATCAGTTGGCAGCCCCCAGGGGGTTCTGTGATCCAACCCGTCACAGACACAAAGCACATTCCTAGTCCAATTCCTACCCTAAATGCATCCGATGAAGTGAGCTGTAGCTCACGAAAGCTTATGCTCTAATAAATTTGTTAGTCTCTAAGGTGCCACAAGTACTCCTTTTCTTTTTACCCTAACTGCAAATGCTTCACTGCACTCAGACCCAGCCCTGCCTGACGTTCAGCTCCGTCAATTCTCGATGAAATCCAGGTCAGTTAGGATTGCTCAGCACCAACCAGGATCAGGCACCTACTCCAGCCCCGTAGCCAGGTGGAGGGAACGGGGGAGTGATCCAAAAACAAGGCGCCACCTGCTGCGGCGCTTTTACTCACCCGGCGGCGCTCCAGCGGCCGGCCCTCGCTCACACCGGGTGTCTCCGGCGGCACTGACGGTCCCACCGCTGCCAAGGCGCTGCCGAAGACCCGGAGTGAGGGGAGGTCCCGCCACCAAAGACCTGGAGCGAGGGGAGGTCCTGCTGCCAAGGTGCCGCCGAAAACCCGGAGCGCCGCCGGGTGAGTAAAAGCGCCGCAGTGGGTGGCACCTTGTTTTTTGGATCGCTCCCCCTGTTCCCTCAACAGGGGAAAATGTAAAAGGCGCCAAGACACTGACAAGATGCCACTTGTGCTCAGTGGGCGAGCGGCCGCTGCCCCTCTCCCCCCCCAGGCTACGCTACTGACCTACTCCACAGTTTTTATGCGAGCTAGATTTTTTTAAATCTTCTGTTCCTCATGTAAGAGTTTTGAGGAAAAGCTCAAATAAATCTCTTCTTGCTTTGCATAAATGTTTATTACACCATTGCTTGGCATAAATGTTTATTATACCATTGCTTGGCACTTCTATCCTTGGTTGGGAGGTGTTGTAGAAGCAGCACTGATGCAGCCTCACAACCAGGATGAGGTCCTATTTTTCTGATCAGGAAACTAGGGCATGGAGCAATGAGGTCCAGCCTCACCAGGAACGGTATAAAAAGAATGGTTGTTATCTTCCCTTGCAAGACACTGGTTTCTCAACAATTTTCAACAGCTCAGAATTCCCAATCTGAGCCGACGGCTTGGCTCTAGGAGCAAGTGAAGTAGGAGTAAAAACCATGTTGCATAATGCATAACTGTGAAGGGTTGTTTTTTTTTTATGTACAAAAGTAAACAAAAAAGCCATTCAACAAGGCATTCCCTTCTCATCAAATCTTGATGCTGTAACTCTCACAAGATGAAGACTGTACTTAGAATAGAATCTGTGCCAATGTGTATTTCTTCCTAGCAGATTTTTTAAGCATGATCTCAGCTTCAAGCATTGTACATTTGGGCTTTCATTATCAACCAAAAACAAAAAAAACTGGCAGCAGCCCTCACTTGAGAA
Source organism: Dermochelys coriacea (assembly GCF_009764565.3). Classification (NCBI taxonomy): domain Eukaryota; kingdom Metazoa; phylum Chordata; order Testudines; family Dermochelyidae; genus Dermochelys; species Dermochelys coriacea. Next base: position 20,120,604 of record NC_050084.1, read on the forward strand.
GAGCGGAATGATTGTAAAAGCTAGAAGACAGAGCATCAGAAAGAAGAGGATGGTTTCACAGGGACAGGAAGAGAATTCTGTCCTTGGGCTGACAGATTCTGTCTTTGGGCTGCGTGCCAATTCAGGTTATCTTATTTTTGTAGTTTGAAGTCTCTTGTATTTAATTTGGTGTTATTAATTACAGCTTAGAGAACAGCTGTTTTCAACAGCCCTGAATCATTTCCCTTGAAAGCTTCCAGCCTTGAAAAGCCTGTCTGTTTTTGATTTTAAGCACCAAACATTGTGAGGTATTTGCCTCAATGTCAAACTGCCCTACCAAGAATGCCACAGTTACTTGCACACCAATTAACGTGGATCAGCATGGATGTTTTTGATTCTGCTCCCTAGACAAACTGAAACAATGAGGGCACGAGGTAAAAGAATACCCTCTTCCAACCAAAACTGTTGACCAGTTTGGTTTTCCACTGGGAAATAAGTTCAGATTGTAAACAGCAGTGTGGTAAAGGGAAAAACCAACACAGTAAAAAAGTCCACGTATCAAGACAGGGCAGCAGATGGTTAACTTCAACCCTGCACACTGTATTGTGGGGCATTGTTTACACAGTAAACACCTCTGCACAAGCTTACGCAGCAGAATTTTAAGAGCCCCCATGTAAACTGAATATTGTGGAGGGTTCAAGAATTTATCTGCAGGTAGCTGGATTTGGAGATTTGGATATGATTAAAAGGATACCGCCAATTTACATATCATACACCTGTCTGAAAGTGTTACAAGCAACACCTACAATCACTGTATCTTCTCCCTCTATCAATTTCTTTACCCTGTGCATTTGAGAGCACTTTGTGCATAGTTATCTCCACGGAGTCCCCTTGTATTCATAGTTGATCCACACAAATGGGAAATAATCCTTTCACACAGCAAGGGGAGAGTGGAGGGGGGGAAGACACATTGATGAGCAGGTGATTGTAAAGCCACCAGAACTGGCCAGGGGATTCATTAGGTGTCTGATAAATGTGAAGTCCTCATCATCAGTGGGGAGGTTTAGGTTGGATATTAGGAAAAATTATTTCACTAGGAGGGTGGTGAAGCACTGGAACGGGTTACCCAGGGAGGTAGTAAAATCTCCTTCCTTAAGAGGTTTTTAAGGTCAGGCTTAACAAAGCCCTGGCTGGGATGATTTAGTTGGCGATTGGTCCTGCTTTGAGCAGGGGATTGGACTAGATGACCTCCGGAGGTCCCTTCCAACCCTGATCTTCTATGATTCTATGATCCCCCACACTGTGGCTTCTGGTAAGGGGGCTTCTCTCTCAGCACATTGTTTCCTGGCTGTTGCAAGGGTAGGTTCCCAGCCTGCAAATCCTGTTCCCCCAGCGAGCAACTCCAGCGTCTGCCTCCGCTGGTGCTGCTACTGCTCTCAGCTTTCCCAACCAGCAGAAGGATAGTGAAACTGACAAAAATTAGGTCAGTTTCACTGTTTCCCAACCTTTCCAGCACCAGCCCTGATAAGGGACAAGACTGAGTTTTCACTCTGCTGCCCCTTGGCAAAGCACTGAGCAGCACCCAGGGCTCTAGAACTATCTGGCTGCACAATCAGGCAGACAGCCCTGCGCAGGGGTTCCTTGGTTCTTATTTTGACAGTTTCCTTTGCAACCATATGTGCTTAAAAAAAAAAAAGTCTGGGTGGGGGGGCAATGTTGAATGAAAGCTCAGATTCTGCAAAAGTTAAAGAATTGCAAATATGCATTATTAACCCAAAGTGTAGCAAATATCAGTATGATTTTTTTAAAACCCAAGATTTCATCATTAGTATATTATCACACTATTTCTTCAAAGCACTTCACGTCCATTAAATGTTTGTCTCAACACCTCCGCAAGGGTGGGAAATATTATTTTACATGAGAGAGAACAAAGATGCTGTGTCTTGCCCATGTCATGCACTATAGTGGTAGAGCACAAAACAGAACCCAGATCCCCAGACTCCCAATCCTGCTTTTTAAATACAACCACCCTATGCAAAATTTGCAGGAACATGATAGTTGCTGAAGATTAAGGAGTCCGAGTTAGAGAGCTTTATTTTACCAGGAAACATTTTTTTTTGGGGGGGGGGGGACGACAGTTCTAATTCAGTGCTCTCTGATACAGTCTTCACATTTGGGGTTTAGTGAGCATGAAATATGTCACATGTATTTGTTTTCTCTTTGTATACTTGAGAATTATTGGAGTGTTTTTCCTTTGTCTCAGTGTGAGTGGCTTACCGTTTGCCTGACACAGTTACGTATATGCCACTCCAATATTACATAATCAAGACTTGTGCAATGATTCTACCCTGTACTTTACCAGGCTGATACCCCAAAGTAGTGTCTAACTAGAAACTGGAATAAATCCTAGTCATGTTCCATGAGAGGTGATCAATAGTTACATTTTAGAAGTGACTTGCATGGTATCTGGATATTATAATGAGAGATAGTGTGCTTGTCAGTGCAGAAAACTGAGAACCAGGACTACTGGTTTCTATTTCCAGCTCTGCTACCAACTTACAGCAAGTTAAGTAAGGCACTTGGGCCAAATTTTTTTAGAAGTTTCAACACCTCCAATTAAGGCCAGATTTTCAGAGTTGAAAATATGACTCACTTCCCTACACAATTCCAATCCATTTCCTCTTCTGATCTGTAAAACAGAAACATATTTACCTGCCTCACAAGAAGTGATGAAGTTGGCCTGCTAGCAAAGTGCTTCGAAATGTTCAGAACTGTACAGGCTGTACAAATGTAAAAGGAAAATTAGGCTATTAGTACTCCTCAAAACATTCCAAAGAAACTATGCAAGTATCATTTAAAAAAAAAAAAAAACACAATTAGGAAGACACCCTTAGTTACTAACTAAGCAAGAACATTAAAATAATATGCAGCTAAAAGTCAAACCAACTGTCCCAGTGTGTGACTTTGGACTGTCACGGTTCTTAGGAGTAGCCTTCAGTACTACAAAGGCTTCTTGCTCAATGTTTTCTTTCTGCAGGTTCTATGGCCCAGAAGTAACACACAAATGGATTTTGGTGTTTAACCGAGTAAGAGGTAATCACAGATTATTAAATTTCAGACTGTCCATGTTGCATACAATAGAGTAGGTAATTAAGCTTATTAAGGACTCTATAAATATTGATCTTTTGAATAGGTGCACCAATACAATAGAACATGTGACACACCTTTTACAATACCTTGTGAAGCGTAATCCTAGCACTAGGATCTAGTTATACTGGGAAAACAACTTACATAAGATATTAACCATGGTTTTTTAGTTAAGAAAGCAGAACAAAGTTCATCCAGGGTAGATAACATCCTCTTGGTATCAAGTATCCGGGGGTAGCCGTGTTAATCTGTATCCACAAAAACAACAAGGAGTCCAGTAGCACCTTAAAGACTAAGATTTATTTGAGCATAAGCTTTTGTAGGTAAAAACCTCACTTCTTCAGGTGCATGGAGTGAAAGTTACAGATGTAGACATAAATATACTGACACATGAAGAGAAGGGAGTTACCTCACAAGTGGAGAACCAGTGTTGACAAGGCCAATTCGATCAGGGTGGATGTAGTTTTTTTATATAAAAGAGAACTATAAACTCTTGGTAGTTTTTTATATAAGAGAAAAAGGGAGAGACCAGGATGGGTATGGTACTGAACAAGGTAACAGATTAATCCAATTCTCTGAAGATCACACCAACGCAAAAGAGTAACTAAAAAATTACCCTATGGAATTCTATAGTTACTCTTTATCTGTAACTTATGAACCAAATTTGCTTCACCTCACATGTCTGAAGTTCAGAGGGCACTGTAAATTTGAACTCCAGTCAGTTTAAAAAAGAAGAAGTCGTCGTCATTTAGGTTTCAGAGTAGCAGCCGTGTTAGTCTGTATTTGCAAAAAGAAAAGGAGTACTTGTGGCACCTTAGAGACTAACAAATTTATTAGAGCATAAGCTTTCGTGAGCTACAGCTCACTTCATAGGTCTTACAGCTGCCTCTGAGGCCCCCAATCATTTTGGTGGTTTTCACAAGCAAGTTCTCCTGCTTCTAATTTTTTTTCTCATTCCTGTTGCAGTATAAAAGATCCCCACAAACATGGGAAACTGATCAAATGAACAACAGAGGAAAAGTGAGAATGATTATTCAGTAACAGACAGCTCTGTAAATGAAATTACTGTAAGTACAGGTTAATTGCTTAAAGAGATGCTAACTTACAAAGCCCAATAGTCTCAAATTTTTTCCATCTATTGTTTCAAATTTAGTACTTTAAAATAATAGGTAAGCTTAGTATAAACAAATGAGATTGGAAGAGTTTATTTGCTTTTGTTATAGATCCATGGTGTTTTGCTCCTACCAATGAGAATATATGTAAACAACTAGTTTGGCCAGATCCTCCCCTAATAGCTGGCTTAGTTGACAGCTTCTCAAAGCACATTTCAAGTTATTAATGGAACCACACAAATTACAAAGTGGGGCTCTGTTTGTTGTTGTTTTTAAAACACATTCAGGAGGACTTGAATGTTCAAAATACACATTTGAGGGCCTGAAGGAAAAACAAAAAACCTATTCATGCAGTCTTGCTATTGCCCTCACAGACAGATAAATACAGCCTTACAGGCACAGAACAGACCTGTCCCCAAAAAAAGTGCTGTGGAATTCTGCACCCATTCCACCCTCAGCTATCAGGAGATCTGCAGTTAAACCTATTACTGTAGTATGCGGATGAATGACTGCCAATGAAATGAATGAAAAAGTGGTGTTGCAATCCAGTAGATGGTGCTCTTCCCTCTGAATGAATGCCCCGGCATGATGATAATAGGGCATTTCAATAGGGCAAAGGTATGCCCTAATTCCAAGTCTGACCTGTTGCAGCGACAGTGTGCATCATTGAAACCAGTTACTCTATTTCACTCCAGGGTGGCTACATTTCAGCAGTGGATGAAGCGACCACTACGAAGCGTGCATCAAGCTTGACACATTTTGAAGTTAAAGGCTCCATACAAGTGAAAATATTGTCATTTCATATTCAGAACTGGGAAATATTTTAAGTGACTGGACTGAAGGAGATTCAGTTCTTTTTGACTTCTGGCCTGCGAGTTAGCTATTGAACAAACTCGGATTTTAAAAAAATCAGAAAGATGGAAGTGCAAAAGAACTTCAATGATACAATAATTCATCCTGTTCAGATGAAATGAACAAACTGTCTCTATATCTGGTCCACTCTTCCAATGGCTTATTTTAGCTTCAATAGCCCCTTTCAACCAAGGTTACATAAAATGTTTGGCCAAAACCCAGTGTAAGTGCCGCAGGATGGGTAACTTACTCCTATGAATGAGGAAACCTGATAAATGGAGGCATCCACTCTGCTGGTTAATCTTAGCCATTATGTTCCCTGTAGCTTGTCCCACAAGTTTTAACTCTCCACCACCTCCTTTGGAGAGATTTTTCTTCAGTCTATTAAACCTACATTTTTATTTTGTTTTTTTAAATTTCACCCCACCACTCCTAGCGATGTCCCTTTGTGCACAGATATTTGAAAGATGGAAAAAGATTTCCCGGGCCAAGCTGCCTACATGGCAAGAAAAACACCTGTGGAGATAACATAGGAGTTTTGAGTTTTAATAGCCAAGTCAGAGTTCTACCCCAGCACAGAAGCTGGACGGGAACAGACATCACTGGACTGCAGAGCCTGCCACCAGGCGATAGGGCATTCTGGGGGAGGTCTCCTCCAGCTCTCCTGTTGAAGCTGTTCCATTTTGGTTTAAAATTCTTGAACAGTCACTGGGCCAGAAATAGAGTGCAAGGAGGACTCTACAGCCTGGTGATCAGGGCCCTCACCAGGGAAACCTCGGTTCCAGTTCCTGCGCCAATAAATATTTAGTTATATATACAAAGTGAACCAGCTTCAACAGGTGAGATCAAGAAAGGCATAGCCTATAGCATCCGATGAAGTGAGCTGTAGCTCATGAAAGCTTATGCTCAAATAAATTCGTTAGTCTCTAAGGTGCCACAAGTCCTCCTTTTCTTTTTGCGAATACAGACTAACACGGCTGCTACTCTGAAACCTTTGTGGTTAGGGCATTCATCTGGGAGAGAAGAAACTTGGACTCAAATCCCTGCTCCAGAATGGGGATCTGAACCTGGGTCCCCACATCCCAGGTGAAGGTTCTAACTACCGCAATAAAAGGTGGCCAGTGGCACTACCCCCCCCCATCACCTCCTCCCCGATTTTGTGACTCTAGCCTGTCTTTCTTCTTCTGACCAAACTGCATTTTTGACAGACCCTTGTCGAATTTGCCAGTAGTTTCAGGTCAATTAAAACCAGCACTTTCCAACAAATGAACTATTCTTCTAAAAAGTTTCACCCAGCTCTTCTGTGGGGCACATGGCAGACCAGCTACCCTGCACAAGGAGCCACACAGCTCTAAGAGACTTCTGTCAGCATTCAGACAGAGCCACGGACAGAAACAGGAGTCCTGGTTCCCTGGCTCAAAGCCACCAGAGCCAGAAATAGCTCAGGAGTTCTGGCTCCCCCTGCTTGAATCCACTAGACCCCACTCCCCACCCAATGGTGGTGAAAGAACCCAGGAGTCCTGGCTCCCAATCCTCTTCCCTCCCCACACCGCTCTAACCCACTAGACCCCCCGCCCCACACACACACACACACTCTCCTCCCCAAGCAAGGGGAAAACCTCAGAGTCCCGGCTCCAGGCGCCCCATGTACCCCAGGAAATCCCCCCCGCAGCGCTGGGGAAAGAACCCAGGCGTCCCGGCTCCAGGCCCCCCATGTACCCCAAGAAATACCCCCCCTCCCCCAGCGCTGGGGAAAGAACCCAGGCGTCCCGGCTCCAGGCCCCCCATGTACCCCAAGAAATACCCCCCCTCCCCCAGCGCTGGGGAAAGAACCCAGGCGTCCCGGCTCCAGGCCCCCCATGTACCCCAAGAAATACCCCCCCTCCCCCAGCGCTGGGGAAAGAACCCAGGCGTCCCGGCTCCAGGCCCCCCATGTACCCCAAGAAATACCCCCCCTCCCCCAGCGCTGGGGAAAGAACCCAGGCGTCCCGGCTCCAGGCCCCCCATGTACCCCACGAGAGCCCCCCCCTCCCCCAGCGCTGGGGAAAGAACCCAGGCGTCCCGGCTCCAGGCCCCCCATGTACCCCACGAGAGCCCCCCCTCCCCCAGCGCTGGGGAAAGAACCCAGGCGTCCCGGCTCCAGGCCCCCCATGTACCCCACGAGAGCCCCCCCCTCCCCCAGCGCTGGGGAAAGAACCCAGGCGTCCCGGCTCCAGGCCCCCCATGTACCCCACGAGAGCCCCCCCCTCCCCCAGCGCTGGGGAAAGAACCCAGGCGTCCCGGCTCCAGGCCCCTCATGTACCCCACGAGAGCCCCCCCTCCCCCAGCGCTGGGGAAAGAACCCAGGCGTCCCGGCTCCAGGCCCCCCATGTACCCCACGAGAGCCCCCCCCTCCCCCAGCGCTGGGGAAAGAACCCAGGCGTCCCGGCTCCAGGCCCCCCATGTACCCCACGAGAGCCCCCCTCCCCCAGCGCTGGGGAAAGAACCCAGGCGTCCCAGCTCCAGGCCCCCCATGTACCCCACGAGAGCCCCCCTCCCCCAGCGCTGGGGAAAGAACCCAGGCGTCCCGGCTCCAGGCCCCCCATGTACCCCAAGAGCCCCCCCTCCCCCAGCGCTGGGGAAAGAACCCAGGCGTCCCGGCTCCAGGCCCCCCATGTACCCCAAGAGCCCCCCCTCCCCCAGCGCTGGGGAAAGAACCCAGGCGTCCCGGCTCCAGGCCCCCCATGTACCCCAAGAGCCCCCCTCCCCCAGCGCTGGGGAAAGAACCCAGGCGTCCCGGCTCCAGGCCCCCCATGTACCCCACGAGAGCCCCCCCCTCCCCCAGCGCTGGGGAAAGAACCCAGGCGTCCCGGCTCCAGGCCCCCCATGTACCCCAAGAGCCCCCCCTCCCCCAGCGCTGGGGAAAGAACCCAGGCGTCCCGGCTCCAGGCCCCCAATGTACCCCAAGAGCCCCCCCTCCCCCAGCGCTGGGGAAAGAACCCAGGCGTCCCGGCTCCAGGCCCCCCATGTACCCCAAGAGCCCCCCCTCCCCCAGCGCTGGGGAAAGAACCCAGGCGTCCCGGCTCCAGGCCCCTCATGTACCCCACGAGAGCCCCCCCTCCCCCAGCGCTGGGGAAAGAACCCAGGCGTCCCGGCTCCAGGCCCCCCATGTACCCCAAGAGCCCCCCCTCCCCCAGCGCTGGGGAAAGAACCCAGGCGTCCCGGCTCCAGGCCCCCCATGTACCCCAAGAGCCCCCCCTCCCCCAGCGCTGGGGAAAGAACCCAGGCGTCCCGGCTCCAGGCCCCCCATGTACCCCAAGAGCCCCCCCTCCCCCAGCGCTGGGGAAAGAACCCAGGCGTCCCGGCTCCAGGCCCCCCATGTACCCCAAGAGCCCCCCCTCCCCCAGCGCTGGGGAAAGAACCCAGGCGTCCCGGCTCCAGGCCCCCCATGTACCCCACGAGAGCCCCCCCTCCCCCAGCGCTGGGGAAAGAACCCAGGTGTCCCGGCTCCAGGCCCCCCATGTACCCCACGAGAGCCCCCCCCCCCCCAGCGCTGGGGAAAGAACCCAGGCGTCCTGGCTCCAGGCCCCCCATGTACCCCACGAGAGCCCCCCCTCCCCCAGCGCTGGGGAAAGAACCCAGGCATCCCGGCTCCAGGCCCCCCATGTACCCCACGAGAGCCCCCCCTCCCCCAGCGCTGGGGAAAGAACCCAGGCGTCCCGGCTCCAGGCCCCCCATGTACCCCACGAGAGCCCCCCCCTCCCCCAGCGCTGGGGAAAGAACCCAGGCGTCCCGGCTCCAGGCCCCTCATGTACCCCACGAGAGCCCCCCCTCCCCCAGCGCTGGGGAAAGAACCCAGGCGTCCCGGCTCCAGGCCCCCCATGTACCCCACGAGAGCCCCCCCCTCCCCCAGCGCTGGGGAAAGAACCCAGGCGTCCCGGCTCCAGGCCCCCCATGTACCCCACGAGAGCCCCCCTCCCCCAGCGCTGGGGAAAGAACCCAGGCGTCCCAGCTCCAGGCCCCCCATGTACCCCACGAGAGCCCCCCTCCCCCAGCGCTGGGGAAAGAACCCAGGCGTCCCGGCTCCAGGCCCCCCATGTACCCCAAGAGCCCCCCCTCCCCCAGCGCTGGGGAAAGAACCCAGGCGTCCCGGCTCCAGGCCCCCCATGTACCCCCAAGAGCCCCCCCTCCCCCAGCGCTGGGGAAAGAACCCAGGCGTCCCGGCTCCAGGCCCCCCATGTACCCCAAGAGCCCCCCCTCCCCCCGCGCTGGGGAAAGAACCCAGGCGTCCCGGCTCCAGGCCCCCATGTACCCCACGAGAGCCCCCCCCCTCCCCCAGCGCTGGGGAAAGAACCCAGGCGTCCCGGCTCCAGGCCCCCCAAGAGCCCCCCCTCCCCCAGCGCTGGGGAAAGAACCCAGGCGTCCCGGCTCCAGGCCCCCCATGTACCCCAAGAGCCCCCCCTCCCCCAGCGCTGGGGAAAGAACCCAGGCGTCCCGGCTCCAGGCCCCCCATGTACCCCAAGAGCCCCCCCTCCCCCAGCGCTGGGGAAAGAACCCAGGCGTCCCGGCTCCCGGCCCCCCATGTACCCCAAGAGCCCCCCCTCCCCCAGCGCTGGGGAAAGAACCCAGGCGTCCCGGCTCCAGGCCCCCCATGTACCCCAAGAGCCCCCCCTCCCCCAGCGCTGGGGAAAGAACCCAGGCGTCCCGGCTCCAGGCCCCCCATGTACCCCACGAGAGCCCCCCCCCTCCCCCAGCGCTGGGGAAAGAACCCAGGCGTCCCGGCTCCAGGCCCCCCAAGAGCCCCCCCTCCCCCAGCGCTGGGGAAAGAACCCAGGCGTCCCGGCTCCAGGCCCCCCATGTACCCCAAGAGCCCCCCCTCCCCCAGCGCTGGGGAAAGAACCCAGGCGTCCCGGCTCCAGGCCCCCCATGTACCCCAAGAGCCCCCCCTCCCCCAGCGCTGGGGAAAGAACCCAGGCGTCCCGGCTCCAGGCCCCCCATGTACCCCAAGAGCCCCCCCTCCCCCAGCGCTGGGGAAAGAACCCAGGCGTCCCGGCTCCAGGCCCCCCATGTACCCCAAGAGCCCCCCCTCCCCCAGCGCTGGGGAAAGAACCCAGGCGTCCCGGCTCCAGGCCCCCTCACCCACCTTGCGGCTCCTCCTCGGCGGCTGCAGCGGGGCCCAGCACAGCGCGGCCGGCGCGTACGGCGGCACCTACCACCTCGGGCCGTGGGGGGGAGGGTCTGGCCCCGCCACCGGGGCCTCCTGCGCCGCCGCCGCTCGGACCCCGGAGCAGCCGCGACCTCGGCGCGACCCCCGAGCCCCCCCGGCTTCCTCCCGGAGCGGTGAGCGGCGCCGACCCCCCTCCCTCCGCGGCCCCGCTTGGTACAGTCCGCGCGAGCGCCCGGCCTGGCGGGGGTGGGGAGGGTGATAAAGAGACAGCGCCGCCCAGGGAGGCCTGGCTGGGGGGGGGCAGACGGGGGGGTTGGGGGCGTAGGGCCGGTTGGGGGGCAGACGGGGGGTTTGGGGCGTAGGGCCGGTTGGGGGGCGGGGGCAGACGGGGGGTTTGGGGCGTAGGGCCGGTTGGGGAGACGGGGGGGTTTGGGGCGTAGGGCCGGTTGGGGGGCGGGGGGAGACGGGGGGGTTTGGGGCGTAGGGCCGGTTGGGGGGCGGGGGGAGACGGGGGGGTTTGGGGCGTAGGGCCGGTTGGGGGGCGGGGGGCAGACGGGGGGTTTGGGGCGTAAGGCCGGTTGGGGGGCAGGGGGGAGACGGGGGGGTTTGGGGCGTAGGGCCGGTTGGGGGGCGGGGGGGAGACGGGGGGGTTTGGGGCGTAGGACCGGTTGGGGGGCGGGGGGGAGACGGGGGGTTTGGGGCGTAGGACCGGTTGGGGGGCGGGGGGAGACGGGGGGGTTTGGGGCGTAGGGCCGGTTGGGGGGCGGGGGGAAGATGGGGGGTTGCTGAGGGCTCAGGATGCAAGGCCCAGTTGAGGGGTGGGGAAGAATGGGGGTGCTGGGGCCCCATTGTACTAGAAGCTGTACAAATTCATAGCAAGAGACAGTCACTGCCCCATACATCTATCTAGACAAGACAAAGTATTATCCCCATTTTACAGCACGGCGCTGAGGCATGGAGAAATTAAGGCCCAGATCCTCACAGGTATTTGAAATCAATAGGCATTAGGCACCTGAATACCACAGGGTTATGAAAAACGTTGTACCCTAAAAACGCAGGTCGAGTCACCCCTGGTACAGATGCAACTAGGTTGACAGAAGATCGACCTAGCTACCGTCTCTGGGAGAAGTGGATTAACTACATTGATGGAAAAACCCCGATTGTCGATGTAGGAAATATCTGTACTACAGCTGCAGCTGTGCTGTTGTAGCGGCTATGGTGTACATGTGGCCTAAATGACTTGCCCAGTGTCAAACAGGGAAGCTGTGGCAGAGTTGGTAACTACAAGATTTTCTGCGAGAGCATCTTTCCTAAGAAAAAGCCATCAGTGAGTCACTTAATATCCATGAAAAGAAAAGGTGGACTTGTGGCACCTTAGAGACTAACAAATTTATTTGAGCATAAGCTTTCGTGAGCTACAGCTCATTTCATCGGATGCGTTCATTTTCCACCGATGAAGTGAGCTGTAGCTCACGAAAGCTTATGCTCAAATAAATTAGTTAGTCTCTAAGGTGCCACAAGTCCTCCATTTCTTTTTGCAGATACAGAGTAACATGGCTGCTACTCTGAAACCTGTTAATATTCATGGTACATGTTCTTAGATTTAATTTAAAAAAACTATTGCTCCTGGAAAGATAACTCTCTATCTTACGCTGAAGGAAAATCTATTATAATACCATCAGATTTTGGTCTTGGGGCTTGTCTACAAGGTAACTAAAACCAAAATAACTAAATGGGTTGTAATTCACATCTTCAGTGGAAGTGTGTGGGGGGGATTTCCTGTGTCTGATTCCTCACTGCATTTCTCAACCTTTACATTAGTGTAAATCCAACTAGTGATTTCAGCAGTTACATCAGCGTAAAAGTGGAGTAACAGTGGTGACTTGCCTCTGTTACACAATCAATATTCATTCAAGAGCAAACCAGTAACCACAAGAGCAGAAGCCAGACCAGTCAAACATGCTCTAAAGATTTCCTGGGCTTGTCCTCAAGCAAAAGTTGTACTGCTTTAAGTGGTATAGTTAAAGAAGTACAAGCACCCTAGTTTGGACCAAGTTATACTGGTATAAAAGTGTTAATACTAGTATAGGGATACTCGTATAGTAGAGAAGGGGAATGAGCTATATGAATATTTAGCACTTACATAGAAGTTTTCATCCATAGATCTCAAAGCACTTTACAAAGAGGTCAGTATCATTAACCCCATTTTACAGATGGAGAAACTGAGGCACACGAAGGTGACATGACTTGCCCAAGGTCACCCAGCAGGACAAAACCAGATCTCCGGGTCCCAGTCTAGTGGTCTGGTCACTAAGCACCTTTACACCCATATAACTATGTCAACACAAGGAGTTCTACTAGTAAAAATCACCCCCCTAACAGTGAGTTATACTGGCACAACAACTGTGGGTACTAGTCAAAGTGAATGCAGCAGGTGGGAACTAAGACCACTAACCTTGTCAAAGGTAGATCTGTCCAATGTCACCAGCTTTGGCTCTTTTCTTGTCCTGGTTTTTTGATTATTTTGATCGATTGATTTTTACCATCCAGTTGGTGTCATATGATGTTGCCTGTGGTGGAAAAGCCTGCTGCATTCACACGTCCTTTTCTGGGACCCGTATTCCACATAAAGCTGAGTAACAAGGTTTGATCTCTGTAGTTCTGCGGAAGAGTTGACAGTATGTGCAAAAGGAAGAGCTGCCTCTCCGATTTCCTTTTTATTTCCTGGGCTGACCCTGTGTGGTTTAAGCTGAGGGGAAAGTCAGATGTGGAAAGGGTGGAGCCGGCAGGGAGGAGGGGTTATGCTAAACCTGGTTGCGGGGGCTCTGCCTTTGCTCCACAGCCCAGCCCCTTAAAATCAGAAATGCGATGATTCATATTTAGTAGAAAATGACCTAGGGACTCTTTGTACTTTCCTGTCCATATGCAACAGTAAGGTTGAAATCTGCACGTTTCTGTGGAAGAGGCCAGTGTTCTTGTCAAAATGACAACTGGTTACACAATTAACTTTTTCACTGCTGGCCCTTTACCACACCTGCTGGGCTGCCGTCATTCCTCAGGATTTCACTGAAATCCACAGAGCATTAGGGTGCACATTGAGAGATTCACCTCCGCAGCAGGAGCGTTCTACCTGCGCGCTTCAATCATTCAGGGGCACTACAGGGGCAGCCGGACAGGATGTAACCAGGGCACTGAGCAGCGTGGCAGTCTCCTTCTGCCTGGACCTAACTAGGACAGATTCCCAAGCCAGAAAGGACCACTGAGATCATCTAGGCTGACCTCCTGCATAACACAGACCAGAGAACTGCCCTAAAATAATGTCTAGAACAGATCCTTTACAGTTAGCCATATTAAAATGTATATTGTGTGCTTGTGCCCCGATCGCCAAGCAATCCAGATCGCTCGGTAGCAGTGACCAGTCTTCATTACTTACCACTCCCTCAATTTTTGTGTCATCTGCAAACTTTATCAGTAATGATTTTCTGTTTTCTTCTGGGTCATTAACGGACATATTGCCTAGCGCAAGGCCAAGAACCCTTTTGCCTCATGCACTGATCCAAGTGTGGTAGATGAGTACCTCCTCATCAGTCTATGCTTCAAGTATGCATCACGGCAGGTCACTTCTTTCGAGTCTGGGAGCAAAAGAGTTAATTCCTCCATAATGGTGGCAACTGATCCTGATGGCATTTTTGTTAGGCCAGCGGTCTAAGATTTCTAAAGGGAGTGCCATTCAACATTTTCCCAGGGTCCACCAATGAAAAAAGATTGAAAACCACTGAGTTAGGCCTGTAGGGGGCCTGCTTTAATAAATATCACGGGTATAGATCGGGATGACCAACTTGAGCCTGAGAAAGAGCCAGAATATACCAATATACATTGCCAAAGAGCCACAATAATACGTCAGCAGCCCCGCATCAGCTCCCCACACCTCCCACCCACCGATGGCCCCACAGATCAACACCTTCCCCTCCCTTCCCGCACCTCCTGATCAGCTGTTTCGTGGCATGCAGGAGGCTCTGTGGGAGGAGAGGGGGAGGAGTAAGGGCATGGCAGGCTCAGGGGAGGGGGCAGAAAGGGGTGGAGTGGGGGTAGGGCCTGTGGCAGAGCCAGGAGTTGAGCAATGAGCACCCCCTGGCACATTGGAAAGTTGGCGTCTGTAGCTCCAGCCCCGAGTCGGTGCCAATACAAGGAGCCGCATATTAACTTCTGAAGAGCCGCATGTGGCTCCAGAGCCACAGGTTGGCCCCCCCTGGGATAGATGAACAGAAGGATTAAAGTTCTCCTTTGGCAGAAGGAGCTGGGCATGAAAGCAATGATAGTCATTAGTTCCATGAACGAATATATTCCTTATATAAACAATAGCACAACTGGCCGATAAAACCATCACACCCCTCCCCAAAGCAATTGCAGCATCGTATTCCCCCAGTGCATGACACAGAACGAGATGCCAGGGTTACAGCCAGAGCTGTGTAGCACAATGGGACCCTGACCTTTACTGGGGTGTCTGGCCGGTATTGCAGTATAAACAATAAGTTACCTACAAAAGAAAAAGACATTAAAAGAATTTTAAGGTGCAAGTCAAGCACCCCAAAGTTGCAACCTTAATTTGGCCCCCTGGTGTGTCTGCATTATGATACAGTTTTTAACTATGTGCTCATACTCACATACTATTAGTCCACAGCTACCAGCTCCACCTGTAGTAATAATAATATTTAATAAATTAGTCACACCAACATGCCGGAGCCACGCCCAAGCCAGGTGCAAATACCTCATCATTCCTCCTGGATGACGGCAGTCACTTCACATACACAGCAATTGTGCCATTAGCACGAACAAAGTGCCCTTCTGTGACTCAGAGGTGCTCAAAACACACCTAGACGGGTATATTACACCCACCTCCAGCCATCTTCTCAATATTACACCAACAGGGGTTGTGTGGTGTCTCTTGTCATGGGTGTTGCAAGATGTTTTATGGGAAATAGCAGATAACGTATGTAGGACATTAGAATGTTAGGTTGCAAAACTGTTGCAGTCAGACTTCTTGTCACCTGAAGTGAGTGGCAGTCTCAGGACTACTTCAATCAATGTTGGGAACAATGGATGTCCATGGAGACAGCCTCTTGTTTACTGTCTGGGCCGGGTGGGGACTGGAACATCCACAAAGACAAAGGAAGCCCGGGATGGTGCTCTGAAGAGGGGAGTGCCTTGGGCTAAGAAACAGTGGTAGCTGTATAAGAGCAGGAGAAATGCCCAAGTTGTGATCTATTACAGGAGGACACCTTCTGCTAGTGGGGCCTCTTATGCAAAGCAGATCCCAGCTCATTGGACTGCGTTAGTGCTGCAAGCAATAATATTTGGGTGAGGAATACATTATTAGCCGAGAAAGTAACTGTAGCGAGGCGGTGTGGTGCCCCACCACCCCACAGAGGGAAGAACCTCCCCAGACACCAAAGTGGGCAGAGCCAGTGGATCCTGCGCCCGACCCCCAGAGGTCAAGGCACAGGACAGGAAGTATAAAAGCCCAACCCCAGAGCTCACTTGGGCTGCAGCTGCTGGAGAGGCCAGATGCTTGTGGCCTGGCTCTGGCTTGGGAGACCCTAGCAATGCGTGGCCGACCCGAGGACTGGCCGGACTTAACTCAGGAACCAATCCATGCAACAAACCTTGATGCCTACTCTGCCCACATATCTACACCAGCGACACCATCACAGGACCTAACCAGATCAGCCACACCATCACCGGTTCATTCACCTGCACATCCACCAACATAATCTACGCCATCATGTGCCAGCAATGCCCCTCTGCTATGTACGTCGGCCAAACTACACAGTCCTTATGTAAAAGGATAAATGGACACAAGTCAGATATTAGGAATGGCAATATACAAAAACCTGTAGGAGAATACTTCAATCTCCCTGGACGCAAATAGCAGATTTAAAGGTAGCCATCCTGCAGCAAAAAAACTTCAGGACCAGACTTCAAAGAGAAACTGAGCTTCAATTCATTTGCAAATTGGACACCATCAACTCAGGATTAAACACAGACCGTGAATGGCACGCCAACGACAAAAGCAGTTTCTCCTCCCTTGGTGTTCACAACTCAACTGCTAGAAGAAGGGCCTCATCCTCCCTGATGAAACCAACCTCGTTATCCCTGGCCTGATTCTTGCTTGCACATTTATACCTGCCTCTGGAAATTTCCACTACATGCGTCCGACGAAGTGGGTATTCACCCATGAAAGCTTATGCTCCAATACGTCTGTTAGTCTATAAGGTGCCACCGGCTTCTTGGCCACTTTTACAGATCCAGACTAACATGGCTACCCTTCTGATACATGCACAGATAAGTGATACCTGCTTAGCGTTATTATCATCAATGCATTTTCTTTACTCCTATAGTAAGTGTGGGGGCGGGGAAGGGGAGGTTGTGAAAAAAAATTGATTTCAAATAAAGGGTCGCCAACTTGGGAAACACTTTGTAGCATGCTGCCTCTCTTGCACCATAGGAAAAGCCTGTGAACAAGAGAAGCCCTCGCTGTTTTGCCAGCCAGGGTGGAAAACGTTTTCGGTGCACATGCCCTCCCCATGGGCCAGCTGGTCAATCAGAGGAGCAAAAAAAGCCGAGCGGCATGGTTGCCCCTATTAGTTGGCACCCAGGGAAGCGGCCCTGCTCACCCACCCTAGAACCAGCCCTACCAGTGAGCCCAGGACATGCTGAATAATGGCACCTGCATGACAGAGCCCAGCTCGCTTTGGCTGGTTGCTTTGCAGGCTGGTGGCATGCAGCAAGCTGGCTCTCCTCATTTTTCCGCTCCCCTCTAGCCTTATCTTAGGAACATAGGACTAGAAGGGAACTTCTGGGTCATTGAGTCCAGTCCCCTGCTAACCCAGGCGGCCCCGTCGCAATCCGTCGTGCAATCCCGTCTCATGCTCCATCTTAAAGCTAGTTAGGCTGTTTACTTCCTCCAGCTCCTACCGGGAGCCTGTTTCAGAATCTCCTGCCACTGATAGTTAGAAATCTCTTCATTTTCAGCCTAAACTTATTCAGGGCCAGTTTATCCCTGTTTGCATTGTCCAACTGCTTCAATAGCTCTTCTCCACCCCAGTGTTTGCCCTCCCCGCCAGGTATTCAGAGAGCAATCTGATCACCTCACGGCCTGCGCTTTGCCAAGCTAGACAAGGCAAGCTTTTTAGCCTCCTCTCCACACCCCAATCATCCTAGCAGCCCTTCATTTTGAAGTTACACTGTGTAACAGAAGGGCTGCAGCCTGTCCTACAGTATGCTGGGCTGGAGCTGCACCATTCAGAGCCAAACCAGAGCTGCTGTTCCACAGAGTGCACGGTGTTTTAATCCAGACACTTAGTTTGGCCTATTATATAGATAGGAGACAGCTTTGAAATCTGGATTTGACCTTCACCTGAGTTTGATTGGGCTGGGCCCAAACCAACCCACCAGCCCCATCTCCAGTGTCAATAGTTGCATAGGTTTCAGAGTAGCAGCCGTGTTAGTCTGTATTAGTTGCATATTGCATGGTGCATCCCCTAAGCCAGCCTGCACCTGCTGGGCTGATAAGGCTACGCAAAGCAACTGCCCTTGCTAGCACTGGTGATGTGTCAGGCTGCCATCTGTAGAGAATGGATGGGCAGGGCCAGCTCTCCAGTGACAGGGTTAGAGCCATCCCTGGGCATTGTTCTGGAAAGTTACTGAAGCCGGGTAAACATCCCTGCCATGCAGCTGCAGGAAGCGAAGCTGCAGAGGCCGAAAACTCTTCAGTCTCCCTATAGGAGGATCTGGGAATCCTTCAGAGACTGCAGTTCCCAGCCCAGCAGCAAAGAGGTAACAGCAAGGGGGAGGAAAAGGCAGGGAGAACTGATGCAGCAAAGGGCTACCTGGTTTCAGGGAAGCGTTCCCAGACAACTTAGGGGAAATCTTTTAGGGTTCACCAGCCATTTCCACCTTCCCCTCCATGTTAGGCATTCTGTGTGGCCCCCTCCCTGTGGTCCCCCATTTTCCCATTCCCGCTCCCTCCACCACCGTTATTATTTGCCTTGGAGGGCAGTCCTTCAGGATGTCAGCATGCTAAATTCTATTGCCAGGGCATGCAGAAAAGATACGGGGATTGTTATGCTGGAAGGCATAAATGGGTGCCACCAGCCAGTAGTTTGAGGCATAGATACTTGCTTGAAGCTGTGGCTGTGTTAAATAGATGGCAGAGGATTCATGTTTCTCCCCCTGCCCCAGTTTTTCCCCCTTTCGGTTTTCTAATTTCCCCCCAGATGAACAGGATTCTGGCCACCGTCGCCTAGAATGTTCCCAGAAATTTTGGAAGTGATCAGATGTGTCATTCAAAAGTTACTGTGTTATAGACAGACCAAGGAATGCTGAGCATAAAGCCTCTGCAAGCTCTGTCCCGAAGCCCACACTTCCTAACCCGGTGCCTCGTTCTGAGCACCGCCGTTTCAGGGCGTCCAGTTGTAGAAACTGTGCTCCTGATTTTCAGAGAGGCTGAACTCCCCAAACTCCAGGCTTCTAAAACTGGGCACCCCAAACTAGTGGCCACTTTGGAAGATTTGGGCTCAAGGTCTCACTGAGTCAGCAGTAGGGTTGATAATAGAACCCAAGACCACTGGCAGTATGTGCATGAATCCATGCACCTATGGTGGGTCTATATTATAAGTACATCTTTATGCAGTACTGCTTTTCTGTATATACAGGCCCAGGACCGGCTGTGGTCCTTATTCAAGCGCTTGAATAGCAAGGTGATGGGCCCCTTCTAGAAATTCCATAGAGAGACACAGGTACTCTTCCATTGACTTCAACAGGCGTTTGCCTTCAGGATACAGCCGGTAGAAACTGCCATTGGTATATTTCGTGACTGCAGTGCATGCGCTGTAATCTAACCTGGATGTCAATGGGTGTTTTAAACAGAGATGAAGAGTAGACTCTGGTCTGAACTGTTGCCCATGCCAGCTTCTCCATGGCATGACAAGGGGTTAAATGTGTTGAAGTGTTTGGCCTTCAGGCAGTCCCCGTTTCACATGGGGTGTAGCTGTTTGCTTTGTGTTTCCATGCTGTTCGTCTGGGCAGATAAGCTGCTTTCCTGAACCAGAAGCTCCGTGGAATGGGATGTGCTAGTGGCGTCTGTCATGATAATGATAAATAACTAGTGGGGAGGCACCACAGGGCCATTCTACACAAACAAAAGAGACAATGAACTACCCAGGGGAGAAAGCAGAAGCCACCAATGGCTGGGACAGAAAGAAAGGACTGAACGATGTAACTAAAACTAGACTGGCCAAATCTATCCCTCTCTCCAGATGTTTATGCACCCATTGAAGTCAAAGACAACATTCCCATTGATTTGAATGATACAGGGCCAGACTCATCGCCAAGGTATCTCAGGGTATGTTTACACAGCAGTGTAAGCCCAGGGTTAATAGATCTCGAGTTAGCAAACCCAGGGCTTGAGTGTAGGAATTGTTGAACCTGTAGCTCCAGCGTCTACACTGCATTCTGGGGGTCCAAGTCCAGCCACCCATCTCCCAGACTTCCTAGCGCCCTCCCACAAGGTGGCCACTCTAGCCCTTTTTTCATGGTGCAAACTTGATTGCATGGGAAAACTTGATTGTCCACCAAACTTGACTGTCCAGAGGACAAAGAAAGTCGGCCCATGGGATTGTGAGATACTTTTGGAGGATCCCCAGAGCATGAGTCTATACTGCAGTGCAAAAGGGCTTGAACCCTGGGTCCTGGCTTGAGGAAGGCCAAGGTAGGAAGAAGCCTAAGGATTCCTCAGTGAGGAATCTGGAAAAGGTAGTATGAGGACTCCCTGGCAGAGCCTGGGTAGGGGTGAAGAGTCTGGAGGAGTGAGCCCAGGGAGGGGTGAGTTTGAGTTTAGTTTATTGGACTCGCTGCTTATCCTGGAAGGGATGGAACTAAACTTGACATGGCCAGAGAGCTGAGTCACAAGAAGAGGTGGACAACAGCTATGGGGCTGGAAGGGCTGTTGGCAGAGGGCTCTAGGCAAAGCAGAGTCTGTCATGCCCTCCCCAGCCATGATGGGTCATGTTAAGGGTGAGCCACTCTTCTGCACACGCTGCTGGGTTTTAAGAGGGGCAGGGTAGTTTGGTGACCAGCTGTAGCAGGAATAGTTACAAAGGGTTATCACAAGGGTGTCCTAATCTCCTTCTGCGCAGGTCTTTTCCCCCTCCACACCTCTCCAGCCCCAGCCCCTCTATAGACCTTCCTGGGCCTTGTCTCCCTGCACTGACCTCTTCACTCCATTCCCTACAAAGATTTTTCTCCTTCCCTCCCACCTAGAGAACTCACCACAGGATCTTGCAAGACTTATCTTCAGCACCCCATACAGATGCCCACTGCGCACAGACCACCCAGACTCCCTCAGAATCCCTGTACTCCTATTTAGGGCTGCCAGATTTTCCCAGGATCATCCCCCTTTGAGGTAGCTGTCCTGGGAAATCTGTCAGGGGGCTCAGTACATCCTGCCAGCTGTCCAGTGGATGGGCTCAGGATCATCCCAGATATGTACCATGTTTTTTGCTTCTCCGAGGTGGCAATCCTACTCCTATCCTAGCCACCTCTGTCTTCCGCCCTTGCTCACACCTCTCCCGGGCCTCTGGCTGAGAACCTGGCAGCTCTGCTGTGTAATTGACACAGCATTTATCTAAATTACTGCTTTTCCTAATCCTCCCTCTCCCTGTAGACTTCCTGCTTCGAGGCCCAGGCTTACGCCCCGCAGGTTGACTGAGCCAGGGACAATGTTCCCCACAGTGCACTGAGGGGAACAGAGAGCCCCTGAGGCTGGGGAAACATTTCCCACAATGCATTGCGGGAAACAGACTAATCCCCAAGGCTTAGGGAAACGTTTCCCATAATGTGGTGGGGACCAGAGACTCCCGAGGTTGGGGGAATGTTTCCCATAGTGCATTGGGGAAACCACTTCCTATAATGTATTGGGGAGTGGGGGAGGACAAAGACCTTTGGAGGCCACCCATAATGCACTGGGGAAAAGAGAGATCCCTGCAGAAACATGGCCCATGAGACAGATGGAAGGGACAGACCTGGGTCAATTGGCTGAATAACCATCTTGTTTCCAGACCATGAGGTGTAGCTTGGGGAGGAGGGAATCACCCAGAGCAAGGGCTGCTCTGTGCTGCTGACTCCCTGCCAGCGGGCGAGGGTTGGGGTGAAGGGCACCGGAAGCACCAGGGGCATAAATCTGGCTGCCAGCAGGAACCTTGGGGAGTGAAGGCCTCTGAACACAGATATCCATCTCTGCCACAGGCATATACGCATGGGCCCTGACATCAGCAAGGACAAGGCACGTCCAGAACCCCCCACCCTTCTCCAGTGCCAGCTCACAGGGCTATTTCCAGGGTTGAGTGAGGAGGTGGTATCTCGGTTCAGCTTGGCTCCCTCCAGCACCAATATGGGGCCTCCCGCTGGGCACATGCCGGGCTAACGTCTGCGCTCAGCGGCAGAACCCAGTTCCCCACAGTAGCATGTTCCCCACAGTTCCTCTAACTCTGCCTTCCTCCTTCAGTGCATAGCAGGGATGCTGGCATTAGTCTACCTTTGTACGCCACGTGTGTCAACTACCCGCTGCCCCAACCAACTCTGGGCTTCACAGCTCTAGCCTGAGAGGGGCTTTGGAGCAGCTGTTGTCAGTCACTTCACTTTCCAGCAGGACTGACCTGCCCCAGCTGGCAATTTGGGCAGGGGCTGGGGTCACATGTTCACTCTGGGGCTTGCATGTGCCATTGCAGCACCCATGGTAGTGCTGATCCCCCAACCATGTGCCCATGCAATGGGCCAGGCAGCAATTCCCGTGAACCCAGCAGTGGAATCCAAGCTTCTTGCCCAAACTCTCCCCTGACTTCTAGGCAGGAATGATATTTCCCAGGCCCCATCTCCCCTTCCCTCCCTGGCTGCGAAGCTCAGTTCAGCTGCATTCGTTCCCAAGGGCTCGGAGGCCTGCCCAGGTTGCATGTGCATGACTGAGCACTTCTGCTCTTGGACAGGCTCCCTTCTCCCCTTTGTGCCCATGACCTGGCTGGCTCAGCACGGCCAGTCATTCCAGTGCGCGCATGTGTGTGTGTGTGTGTGTCAGTGGGGGGGAACAAACTTTGATCCAAGTTGTTGGCAAAAGGAACACTGTGTTGCAGAGGGAATGGGGTGCAGGGTCTGGCGCGATCCAGCAAGCGTTGAGGGAGCTGGGAAAGACCTGGTGATCTCAAAGCACTTCACTAGTTAACTGTGACAGAGGGCTCATCAAGTGAGGCTTAGACAGAGTCAAGGTGAGAACCCTGGAGTCCTGCTTCCCTCTGCTCTACCCTCGTCAACTCCCCCAGGCAAGAAGAGGCCAAGCAACTGCAGCATTGCTCCTCCAGACCCTAGTTTGGATTATGAGCTGCAAACCGTTAGGCAATGACTTAATATCCTCTCAGAGTAGCAGCCGTGTTAGTCTGTATTCGCAAAAAGAAAAGGAGTACTTGTGGCACCTTAGAGACTAACAAATTTATGTGAGCATAAGCTTTTGTGAGCTACAGCTTACGAAAGCTTATGCTCACATAAATTTGTTAGTCTCTAAGGTGCCACAAGTACTCCTTTTCTTTTTAATATCCTCTCTGACTCTCCCCCCCCCCCACTGACTCCTCTGTGTGTTTGTCTGGCGTTCCCACTATTCCACAAGGTCAGCAAATCACCCTCCCTTTTCTTTGTGTGAAATGTGTTTATCTCACACCTGGGGGGAGGTTTTAACCCTCCCCATTCAGCACCAAAGTCTATGCTCGCTCTCCTGGGCAGCGCGGGCAGCATGTGATGTCCCAGGTTCAGGTGATCACCAGGGTTGTGCTTGTGTCTGGGCAGAGGCTGGGGGAGGGGAGTGCTTTTACATGGAACATTCACAAATTCAGTCTGGGATGGGACGAGAAACCCTCTCCTCATGGAGTCTATAGGTGCCAATGAGACTGGCGTGTTGGGCGATTTGAGAGCAGATAAATCCCAAGATGTCATTCCACTGTCATGTCCAAATGCCTGTGGATGTCCACTTGTGCTGTGCTGACCATTGGTACCCCATGATACATCAAATGTGGTTTGTTTTTCTTGCTGCCAGCAGAGCTCGGGGTGCCTGACTCCCCTCTCACTCCTGCAGTACAGAAGGCTTCTCCCCTGCACGCTCAGCCGGGTGCTTCGGGGACATCCTTTGAGAGGAGGCTCAGAAAGCTTTGGGGTGAGCACAGGAGTTGCCAGACTGGCTCAGAACCAAGGGCCATCCTTTCCAGTGACCTGTCTCTGACAGTGTTAGCACCAGATGTTTCAGATGACGGTGTAAGAATCCCTCCCACCACTGCAGCAGATTGGGGAGAATCTGCCCCCTACATTAGCTCTCATCCTGGTCTCTAATAGTTAGAAGTTAAAAAAGAAAAGTAGTACTTGTGGCACCTTAGAGACTAACAAATTTATTTGAGCATAAGCTTTCGTGAGCTACAGCTCATTTCATCGGATGAAGTGAGCTGTAGCTCACGAAAGCTTATGCTCAAATAAATTTGTTAGTCTCTAAGGTGCCACAAGTCCTCCTTTTCTTTTTTGCGAATACAGACTAACACGGCTGCTACTCTGAAACGAGTTAGAAGTTAATTACTCACTTGGCAATTGCCTGTTCTCTTCATTCCTTCTGGGGCACCTGGCACGGCCGCTGTTGGAAGACAGGATACTGGGCTAGATGGACCTTTGGTCTGACCCAGTATGGTCATTCCTATGTTCTTATGCTGCCTAGTGCATAGGGCACTGGACTGGGACTCAGAAGAACTTGGTTCAGTTCCCAGCTCTGACACTGCTTTGCTGGGTGACCTTGGGCAAGTCACTTTCCTCCTTGTATCTGTTTCCCCACCTGTAAAATGAAGATAATGATGCCCACCTCCTTCGAAATATATGGCTCAAAATTGTTATAGACACCATAGGTGGTATTAAGATTTAATATCCCCGCCTACGTTTTTGTAATCATTAGATATGATAGTGGCATATAGTGTTGGTAAGTGTTTGTTTGTGTTCTTTGCCGGGGTTTTTATTTATTGTGAGAAGGGGGATGGTTGAGAGTAGGATGAGTGGAGGGATGTTGGAGGAATGATCAGGGGAAGTTAGGGACATGCATATCAGGGGTCTGGAGCTGGGATGCTGTGTGGGGCTTAGTGCAGTCAGGCAGTTTCACATGCGATGGCAGGTTGTGTGTCTAACTGGCAAGGGCCACGCCCGGCGTTGCAAGATTTGCATGCACAACTGTGGCAGATGCACGTTCAAATCTCATGCGCCGTTGCACATGCACAGGGTAGAAAAGCTCCTTTTACAATCATTAAATCGTTATCACAGGAGTTCTACTCCTCGCTCCAGCTCAGAAATGCCAACTATCCTTAACACAGTCCGAGTGAGAGTCTCCTGAGTTAGTGGGAGCCCCAGCTGCGCATCCCATGAAGAGAAGGGGACCCTTAATGTGCATGCACGTCATGGTTTCCCTCTGGTCAGAAATTGGATGCACTTCTGTTGGGGTGTTGGAGTATTGCCAAAATCCAGAGCCAAGCCCCAGAAAATCACGAGATTGACTTAAAACTCATGAGATTTTTTTGGAAATAGTAAATTTTGGGGTCTCTTATTTGCCTTCTGGATTCTCAGTCTTCTAGGATCCACTTATTTCACACTTCCAGCCTTCTCTTTGCTGCCAAGAGGTAAACACATGCTTACGGCACAAAGTGTGGCAAGCTGAGATGTAACTCTACAGCACTCCAGTGTGCCACGCACTAACTGTCAGGGTGGACCCTGCTGCTTCACACTAAAAGTTCCCTAGCTCGCTTTGACCTCCTGCTGTTTGCTCTGGGTTTTTTAAATAAAAGATGAGACTCCCCTGCAATCTCTTAAATCCAGCAACAGGGGGGTGGGAGGGGGTCAGTTTAAAAACACCAAATATCGCAAGACTTGTGCTCAAACTGCAAGAGTTGGTAACACTGCATTTCTCTATCATTCATTCATATGAGCTTTGAATGCAGAGAGAAGTACTCCACTCTTCTCACTGACACAAAAGAGGAACATAACAAATGGGTGTTGCACCCATGAATTTCAAGGAGAACCCACCAATTACGGTAAATTCCTGAGTCAGGGTCACAGTACAAGGTCTGCCTGACATGTGCCATGGCAGAAGAATCTGCCGAGGGAAGGCAAAACAGTATTCTAGGAACCAGTCATTTCGCTTTTCCAAATTTTTCAGAATGACTTGTCAGAGATAATATGACACGATCACATGGCTCAGAGCAGAGGTCAAAGCTAGCATAATTTTAGCCCGCTCTGATTTATTATGAATTAATTATTATTATTTGTATTATGGGAGAGCCGAGGAGCCCCCATCCTGGATGAAGACTCCATGGTGCTGTCCAAACACAGGGCCAAAAGACGGTCCCTGCCCCAGAGAGCTGGCAATCTAAGTATAAGAGACAACAAACAGATACAGATAGAAAGGGGAGAACAAGGAAATATTGTTCAGCCTGATAGGCAGCCGGTCTGAAAAATCTGACCCATCTTCCAGGGCTTTGTCTGTAAATAAAAGGCTAATAAGAGGCAGGAAAAGTCCGTACTAAGTCTCAGCTTTGTTTCCCAGGGACACTGATCCTTCTCACAGTGCTGCTGGGAGGAGCATCAGCAGAAACCCTCCGTTATGTACCTGGTCATAGCGTCTGACCAGGCAAGGATCGAAGGCAAGAGACAGGTTTCTAGATGGGGTGACTCAATCCCCTAGAAGGGGCAGGAAATATTGGATCCTCCACTGACCGTAGGTGGGCTCAGGTCTCTCACACCTTGTGTGTTAGGGCATGAGGCAGGCTCCAGACAGAACTTCCCCTCCGACGTGTCGCAGAATTAGGTGCCTTGGGCGTGTTTCTGAAAATTGTATGGAGGGCCAGTTAGGGGAGGCTGGGCCTCCCCAAACAGCCAGGCATGGCCCGGCCCCCACCCCCATCCAACCCCCCCTGCTTCCCGCCCCCTGACAGCCCCCCCGGGACTCCTGCCCCATCTAACCCTCCCCCCCCCCCATTCCCTGACAGCCCCCTGGGGACTCCTACCCCACCCCCCTGCTCTCGGTCCCCTGACTGCCCCAGGACCCCCCACCCCTAACTGCCCCCCACCACCCCATCCAACCCCCTCTCTCCTTCCTGACTGCCCCCCCTCCCCAGGACTCCTGCCCCATCCAACCACCCCTTCCCCTGGACCCCTCACCCCTAACTGCCTCCCACCACCCCATTCAATTCCCCCTCTCCTTCCTGACTGCCCCCCCAGACCCCTGCCCAATCTACCCCCCCAGCTCCCTGTCCCCTGACGCCCCCCACTGCCCCATCCAACCCCTCCTCTCCTTCCTGACTGCCCCCCCGGGACCCCTTCCCCCATTCAACCCCCCTGTTCCCTGCCCTCTGACTGCCCCGACCTCTATCCACGCCCCTGACCACTCCCCGAACTCCCCTGCCCTCTATCCAACCCCCTGTTCCCTGCCCGCGCTGCCTGGAGCACCGGTGGCTGGCAGCACAGCTGCACCAGGACAGGCAGCTGCGCTGCATAGCACAGAGCACCGGATCTCCCAGGCCATAGTTTGCCCACCTCTGCTCTATAAGCTCAGTTCTGCAGCCAGTATAGGTGATGCCTGCAAGTGTCAGTAATAAATAGGGATGCTGGAAAATGGGTCTGAAAAAAATGACACATCTTGTAGCTGGGGTCTGGGGAGATGTATGCCCTGCCTTGGGGCTCGAAGGGCAGCATGGACAGAAACACCCCTCTCCCCACTAACAGCTAATCCTTGGCAAACTAGGTGAGGGCTGCCCTCCAAAAGAGACGGTCAGGTTGTTATCTGGAGAGCAGACCCAACAAGGCAAGGGGGGTTACAACTAAACAAGCAGCCCTGACAGAGGTGCTGGGATGTGAAGTGGGGTAAAGCTCCTTCGGGCCTACAAAGTTCCAGAGTGAGGAAAGGGAAAAGAGTTTAATCTCTTTGCTACCGATTAATTATTCATTCTCTAAGCCTCTGCACCTGTAACGTGACCTGCTTGGGAACCAGAAAAGCCGGTAATGAATTTGGATTTATTAGCTGAGGTCTGTACAGAGCTTTGATCATGCCGAGCGCTGTATAAAGCCTGAATATTGGCACTTAGAGATGACTGTGATGAGCATTCTGGGAGATCCAAAGGGTAATGTCTGCACTGCAGCTGCTGTAGCGCCATACTATAGATGCTTCCCGGCGGAGAGTTCCGCTGATGCAATTAATCCATCTCTCCGAGAGGCGGGAGCTAAGTTGACAGAATTCTTCTGTCGACCTGGCTGCATCTACGCTGGATTCTAGTTTGACCTAACTACAGTGTTCAGGGCATGCCGTTTTTCACAACGTAGGTAGGTCAATGTAATTTTGAAGTGTAGACCAGGCCTAAGATGAATAGAGAGAGCCCTCTGAGGACTCAAGCATCCTACCCTGAAGGAAGAAATCTACAAGTTTAGATACATCATGTATTCCTGGCCCCTGGCTTGTGTACATGGGAACACTCAGGAAGGTTAAGATAAATTAACTAAAGGTGTGACGTTAAAGCACATTAAACCCTGTGTAGACGCTCTCATTCACAATTAATGGGCTTTATCTTCAAACCTGAGTTATTTCCTCTGACCTTTCCCATGAAGACCCACCCTAAGGGTTGGGGAGGTAAAGAAAAATGTCTTGATCAAGACATTTCAAATCCCCTCACTTCCATCGTAGCAGGAATCTTAATCAGTCACAGCTTCAAAGAGCTCTGCTGGAAACAGGCTGAGACAGTCACCTGCTATTTACGCTGCATCTCTCTCTAAGGTCTCTTATCGGTGTTGCAGGATTATTTTACATAGGACCTAGCTTTGTAAGTTCAGAAGAGGAGAAAAACCAGCAAGCCCTTGCTGCCCTGGGAATCTCTGTCTTCTGCTTTCTTTTCTGGCATTTACAAAGTTATCCTGCAGTAAAACTGTCTGAACAGGGAGAAGACCCTTGCGTCACTCTTCAAACCCCATGTGGCTGAGCAAGCCACAACGGAGGCCTAAGCAGGCCCTAGTGCTCTAGGCCAACCTAAGTTTTAAGTGTAGGGCAGGCCTTAGTACAGCTGGAGCTAATGAGCCCCACCTGGTTTGATTGCCAGGGTGAATCAGCAGAATGGTCCTTCACCTCCACACAGCGTCCTAAAGCCTAACACCTGTTTATTTCTTCATAAAGCATCTATAAAGGAAGAGTGGCCTTCATGTGTGGGAGAGGCCAAGTGTGCCTGTGACATGACGAGTTCATGAAAAGGTGAAGTTAAAAGAAAGGAAACAGGGCCCTAGAGACCAGTCCCCCGCAATGAGGTGTGGTAAGCCCTCCTCAGAGAAGTGCTCTAGTCTGCAGAATGCAATGAGAAGTCCACAGCGTCTTATTAAGATACCTGAATGCAGCCAAAATGGAGAAGAGCTTGATTTCTTTCCTGATTACAAGGTGTTATTAGACTTGTTTTGAACCTCGCTGGTGACAGAGCAAGAGCTGAGGAGCACGTGATGATAAACTCCTCAAAATAACCGTGAGCCTGCCCAGTCAGTTATGAATCATCATCATTTATTATTATTATTACACACAAGTACAAAGTGCCTATCGCCATGGTATCTGGGTGCCAGCGGAGTGACTGTTGCCACTTGGATTGTGACTTCTGTGAGTGGGCCAGCCCTTATGGCTAGCTACGCCTAGAACGGGACAACGAGGGCTGGTATATAAAACACAGCGATGTGTATGTATTGCCTTGTGTAGACAGTGCAGGTGTATGTTGTGCCACTGGGGAAGATAAATATGTAGGATTGAATTTAGAACTGGTGGAAGCAGGTGCTGTTCTGTTGACATCCCTGGTGGTATCTCTGCTTACAGCAGATCTGACCTTACTTCCACATGGTGTGTGAAGGAAGTGGGTTGGTATAGTGGATCCATCGCTTGGGACAGGTGGCTGCTTGACCTCATCCGATGCATCCGATGAAGTGAGCTGTAGCTCACGAAAGCTTATGCTCTAATAAATTTGTTAGTCTCTAAGGTGCCACAAGTACTCCTTTTCTTTTTGCTTGACCTCTGTAAGCCTGGCAGATCCATCCCTTTGGGAAATGATGATGTATGAATCACCAAGGTCTCTTCTCCAAGTGTTGATCAAGCTCAGTCCTGCTCAGCCTGGGAGGTCTGACTGGTTTGTAATGATAAAACAAGGAGTGTATTACTGCAAAGAACTGGAAGGACTCAGTGTTGCAACTCTTCCACTATTTGGTGTTTTTCATGAAGGCCCAGATGTTGGAATCAGGTTATTCCCTGAGAATCTCAGCTCTGCTGCTGCTAAGGTCGGGAATTCCTTTCTGGTTCTAAAAAAATAAAACTGGCTACCGTGAGTGCAGAAAAAGCTTGAAAATGTGACTCCTACGCTCGCTAACGACAGGAGGCAGATGAAAAGAACCCTAATACTTAATATTTTTAAATCTCATTATTTTCAAGATCATCTCTTGGTTTTTAGGGCCTGATCACAATGTTTGAACATGTAGGGTTGGCAACACTACCAGGCCAGATCTGCAGCTGGTGTAAACGAATGGAGTTTCACTGAAGT
This sequence comes from Dermochelys coriacea, assembly GCF_009764565.3. Lineage (NCBI taxonomy): Eukaryota > Metazoa > Chordata > Testudines > Dermochelyidae > Dermochelys > Dermochelys coriacea. The sequence goes on from NC_050084.1 coordinate 20,150,507, forward strand.
CAGTGGAGCTACACCGATATTTACATCATCTGAAAATCTGGGCCATCTGTCCTAACATATGGATCCATAGTGGTTGCTCAGCTGAGCACAGAGCACAACACGGTTCTTGTATGTTCCTGCAGCTTTACCTGTGCATGCCCAGAAACAGAGGATTTGGGCAGAGCAGAGCAATGATGGACTAAAGCTTTGCCCTGTTCTTTAGTAACACAAACACACAGGTCTCCTCAGTGACTCTGCCCAGGTCTACACTAAAATATTAGGCCAACCCAACTACGTTGCTCAGGGATGTGAAAAATCCACACCCCTGAGTGACGTAGTTAAGCTGACCTAAGCACCAGCATAGACAATGCTAGGCTGACAAAAGAATTCTTCAGCCAACCTAACTGTCGCCTCTTGGGAAGGTGGATCACCTACAGCGATCGGAGGAACCTTTCTTTTGCTGTAGTGAGGGGTCCACACTGCAGCTGGGCTGCTGTACCAAATTTAAGTGCAGACCTAGCCTATAGAAGGCAGGGAATTTGTCATCTTCCTTTGTTTCTCATGGTGCCCAGGGAATTCGTTCTTGTTTGTTTGAAGCACCACTCACTCGAGTAGAAAGCAGCAACTCTAGCTCATCTTTGTGCCACTTGGGGACAGTGGTTTAAATAAATATTAACAGGAAAAGCTTTAAGGGTTTGTGTCACAGGCGTGGCTACCCTGTAGCAACTCCTGCTGACCTAATGTGGCACTGCCTTCTCTGTGGTGGGCCCCCGCTGCCTTCCCACACAGACTGGAGGTGGTGCCTTTGCTGAGCCCTCTGGCCTAGTCGCACACTAATCCTTAACCCCTCCTAGGATAACAAAAGGCCAAACAAACAAAAGGTTTCACCCGCTGGGCCTCTCTTCAGCCCAACCTGAGGGCTCACCCCCAGCCCTCTGGGCTCCCTTCCAGTCCCTCTGCTCTGGGACAGAGCCTTGACTCCTGGCTGCTTCTCTGGAGCCCTTCCAGACCCCGCTTCAGGACCGGCCACAGCAGCCCACATGCTGAGCCCTCTGCCCTTTTAATGCCCAGGTGTTTACCATGCTGTCACATGACCCCATTAGTCCCGCCCCTTCAGGCTGGGAGGCAGCTAATTATGGCCTACCCAAACTACAGTCACACCTCCGTCAGCCGGGTAGCCACACCCAAAACTCTTCCCCCTACTTGGACGTATTGCTAAGGAGGATAATGAAGCAGCTCAGTTGTAGGATGTCAGTGAGCTGAGAACCCAGGCCAGGTTCCCAGGAGGTTCCCAAACTGGGGCTGAGGGTTGATGGAAGTCTGAGGCTAAAAATGGGTGGTTTTGCATTGAGAAAGCTATCTTGCTGTGACATCCCAGAGGCAAGGCACAGGGAGTTTTACTCTGTGCAGCTAGTTGAGATCAACACTAGTCTGACTGTGTTCGAGGGACTGGGGGGGCTTGTAGGGCTGACCTCAATTAGCTATATGAAGGAGTTCACAGGCCTTTCCACTGTTGCGCAGTTTCTAAACTCAGTTGACATTCACTGCAAAGTCAATAAAGTTCCTGCAGAAAGTACAAAGTGTTTAGATTCTGATCAGGAGTCAGGACAGACAAGAGTGGAATTCTGCTGCCTTGGTTCATCAGAGTTCAGCAGCTGCTCGGGTTAAAGAGCTCAATCGCTGGGTGGGAGCAGGCGGTATAGAGTTCAGCAGAGCACAAACCAAGAGTGATAGGGAGGAGAAAAGTCATGGAGGGGTGAGTTATACAGAGAACTGGCTGGAAAGACCAGTTGGCAGGGATCGGCTTTCAGATGTGCTCCCATACCCAGTTCCTAATGGACCTGCATGTCCACATCATGAAACCCAGCCTCACTATTGGCTCTCTCTGGGATTCCCACTGGTGGCTTAGAGGAGAGGTCACAGACTGATGGGCCATGGTGCATGAACACTTACCACATGCCGCGACATAGTCCCGGCATATCAGCAGGTGACACCTGGCGGAAAGGTAGCCTTGCTGCTGCCCAGGCTGTGGATAAATCAAAGGCGTTGGTTTCCCGGGCAGTTGAGGCAGCATCAAAATACATTTTATTTTTAAGATAAAGCCCAACCTTGTTCTGAACCCAGGGGAAATCCACCCACCAGAGGGAGGACCAGTCTGTAACTCATTCTTTTCCCTCTCCCGTTGCAGATCACTGGTGCATTTGGTAGGAGTGCCCTGACCAAGAGCTACCAGGGCTCGGCTGTGCTGGCATTGAGGTAGGTGCAGTAGCCTGGTGTATTTCACAATGCTGGCTCATCACACAACCGCAGTCCCGCAGCTGTGTTGACAGTGGTGGTGAGCAGACTCCCCAGTTTTGGGAAGCTTAATCAATTTGGCCACAAATCTTCTGAGAGCCCCTGGCTCAGAAATGCTGTAGGAGTTGTGATCCTGGTAAGAGTCCCAGAGCTTCTACTTTGTGAGGTGCAGAAGAGCAGGAAAATGACCCAAACAAACCCAAAGCTCAAACAAGCTTCTTCGATCAAGTGTTGGGTCAGGTTCGTATTTGATCGGCACCAGTGCAACATCTTTAGTGGACACAGGCACCTTTCCTGAACACACAATATACGGACATTCATCTCCACAAAAAGACATCGTCACTAAAGTCTTCAGGCATGTTCTGGTTCTACGCTAGCTCCCTTTCTCTTGTGATATGCAAAAAAGAAAAGGAGTACTTGTGGCACCTTAGAGGCTAACAAATTTATTTGAGCATAAGCTTTCGTGAGCTACAGCTCACTTCATCGGATGCAAGTGAGCTGTAGCTCACGAAAGCTTATGCTCAAATAAATTTGTTAGTCTCTAAGGTGCCACAAGTACTCCTTTTCTTTTTTGCGAATACAGACTAACATGGCTGCTACTCTGAATCTTGTGATATGCACTCACAATGCATACACATGGGTCAACCAGCCTCTGCCCTGAAGCCCTTACACTGTAGCACACTGACAGACAGGATACACTAGGAAAATCAGAGGTGGGAACAACGTGATGTGTATTCCTCTCTCTCCTTTCCTGCTCCCCTTCCTCTTCTCTAACTGCACAGATCTGAGATTTAGCCATGCGGCTTAAATGGATTAAAAAGTAGTAACACTGCATTACAAAGGTCACATCTGGACTTTCCCAGAGTTTGAGCCAGGGCTTTGGTTTGGCTGATTATCCAGCTGTGAAGGCTGGAGCCTGAGCTAAACTTTCCCCCAGGGGGAAATCTGGGTCCAGGGCTTTGGTTTGTACCCTTCGCTGGAAAATATCCCCACCCACCAGGAACCTCATTCACACCGAGTTAAGAAATCGCAAGTCTATTACCTCAGAACACAACCATAACTAAAACACAAGGAAATCCTAGAGCAGCTGCTTCACCCAGCACAATGCCAGACCCCGAGCGTCTGCCCACTGCCATCAACACACCTTCTACCAAATTCACTGTCGGCACCCTCTGTGCACACCGCAAAGAAATGACAAGTCAAATAGAAACTATTACACTTCCTAGGACTGATTACGTTTCAGAGCTTGAAAGTTGGTAGAGCATGAGACTCTTAATCTGAGGGTTGTGGGTTCAAGCCCCATGTTTGGCACTTGGTCTTGCTGCCTTAAGTGTAGTTTTTCTTTTTGGGGGAAGGATGGCTCAGTGCTTTGAGCATTGGCCTGCTAAACCCAGGGTTGTGAGTTCAATCCTTCAGGGGGTCATTTAGGGATCTGGGGCAAAAATTGGGGATTGGTCCTGCTTTGAGCAGGGGGTGGACTAGATGACCTCCTGAGGTCCCTTCCAACCCTGATATTCTATGATTATGATTAAAAGTACTAATAAATAAAAAATGACCACATGAATTAACTCATATTAGTGATGCCTTAGATTTTGCTACTGGGTAAAACTTTCAGAGGCGCCTAAATGACATCAGAGAATTTCACCAAGACTTAGACTCCTGTGTTCAAAGTGACAAAGACACCAGGGGCCAGATTTTGAAAGATATTTAGGCACCTAGAGATGGAGATAGGCACCTAGCAAGGTGTTCAAACGCACTAGGTGCCGAACCCCAATTGATTTCAAGCCCAGGTGCTTGGGCACTTTTGAAAATTCTACTAGATGCCTATTTGACAAAGGTATTTAGGCACCCAACAATGCAATCTGACCCTAAGAAGGCAAAGGCTCTGTAAAAGTCAATGGGACGTAACAGCCCCTAAGTTACTTATGCCACTCACACTCTAGGAGTATATTTTGGGGCATTTATCTCCCAGAGGGATTGGAATAGCAGGCCAGAGCCATACAGTACATTACAGGAGAAGGTGATGAAAGGGATAAAAATCACCCTAGCCTCCCCCCACACCATGTCCCCTCTTTCCCTCTTTATTGGACTGGCTCAATCAATCCAGCTCTGAGAGATCCTATGGGTGCTGTTCTCATCCAAGGAAGGGCCTCGCTTTCTGTCCGGCACCCTGAGAGGCCTGGCTTGGAGAGGTGCTGAGTGCAGCTGGCGTTGTGAGCGCTCAGCGCCCCCGGCGGCACATTTCGCAGTTAGCATTTCATGGCGCTGTCTGGGGAACATCTGGATCATCTCAACCAAGTTCTGAGACCGGAACATCTGGAACTTTCCCGATTGATTTCCCCTGACGTTTGGGATGCAGCGTGTCAGGCGTTGCACAGACTGGTCCGTCAGGTACCACAGGCTGCCTCGCTAGCGATCTTCCTGCCTCTGGTGCATTCAGGGTGGATTATGGTTAACTAGGGCATCTGTTCCCGAAGGGGAGTGGGTTAGGCTGGGCAGAGGCCATTTCCCTGCCACTACCCCCTCTGCTTCTGTTGCAGCCCGAGTCCCTTCACGGTGCACTTCAGGCTGCAGTTCAGCAGTGGCATTGAAATGGCAGCGAGGCTCAGCAACGCCACGGTGGTGCACGAATTGGCCCAAGGATACCAGGGCGCAGGGGACAAAGCTGAAATGCCCATGGACATCGGCAGCTTGCTGGTGAGAGGTGAGCGTGTGTTTCCGTAGCCCTGTCCCTCTGCCGTCATAAGGCCTGCGTTATTTAGCCTGGCCTGGAATGTAGCGTGCGATTGGGATAGGAAACGGAGACCAAGCCCTTGGTTCAACCCCAGTGCAGTGTTTTTTCTGGGTTCCTGCATCCGATGAAGTGAGCTGTAGCTCACGAAAGCTTATGCTCAAATAAATTTGTTAGTCTCCAAGGTGCCACAAGTCCTCCTTTTCTTTTTGTGAACCTTTAACACACTAAGCATCAATGTGAAAAGCAGGGCCTGGCCCATGCCTAGGTGCTGTGGGATGTGCCTCTGGCTGAGGAATGTGCCTCTGGCTGATCCTGATCCCATTAAGGTCAATGTAAACATGCCCTTTGATTGGGGTGGTACAGGATCAGGCCTCTGGAGAAGAAAGCAACTGCTCCGTCCCCACCCAGGAGAGAGAGCCCCTGTCTGGCTGTGAAGCTAAGGAGAGCAGACACCAGCAAGCCCTGGCAATGTGAGGTGAGGGATCCCTTGGAGGGTAAATAAGAACTAACTGAGGAGCCAGGAGACGCTTGCTCCCTCGGTGACAAGTATCTATCTCAGGTCCTCGTATGGCCCATCACCATCGTCTTTAATGGATTTCTCCTCACAACCCATTGTCCAGAAGGGGAACCGAGGCCCAGAGACACTGACTAACTTACTCAAGGTCACACAAGGAGCTTGTGGTAAAGCAGGGACTTGAACCAGGCTCTCCCAAGTCCCAGACTAGTGCTTTCCCCACTGGCTCATTCTTTTCTCCCAAACGGTGCCCCCTCCCCCAAAACCACCCACCCATGCCCAACAGTCCAAACTTGCACCCCACCCAGTGGCTGCGTCTAACCCCATGGCTTTTGCAGAAGCCACCCCCTTTCCTCCCTGGCAAACCCTCCATATTAATCTCCCTGCCATCACTCAAACACAATTTCTTCCAGCCGGCAGCATGGCTGGCCCCAGGCCAGCTCCTAGCACATTCCAAGGAGTCCAGAGTCTAAAACCACTTTTACCATCTTGATAAATAAAAGGACCCTATTGTCCATAAACTCCACAGAGCGAACGAGAAAGCTTTGGCTTCCTCTGATGAGATGACCCCCAAACTCCTTTCTGTTGTGCCCAGCGTAGAAGAATCAGACGGTCTCTTGTTTCCTCTCTCTTCCCCCTTTCTCTGGAAGATCACTGGGACAGGGACGTTCTCTCAGGCCTGGCCTGCCCACAAACTAGCACCAGTCTGAGGTCTTGTCTCCCTGCAGCGTTATACCTGTTTTAATTTAAGGTGTGATTTGAAACCACTTTTATTACATTAGGGCAAAAGGCCTAAGACACTTGTATTTTGGTTTAAACCAGGCGTATGCTGATTTAGTTTACCCTTGGTCTACACTACAAAGTTTTGCCAACATAGCTACTACGTTGGCTACAAATGTGCGGGAAAATCACCCTCCCTAGTCTACATAGCTGTGACATCAAAACCCCTGTGTAGACACAACAATACAAAGAGAAGAGTGCTTTGGGAGCATAGCTAATGTTGTTCAGAGAGGTGGTGTGGCTATGCTGGTAGAACTACTTTTGTGGGCCCATACTGCATTTCTACTAGGGGGCCTTGCCAGCATAGCTATACCAGTGAAGGCTCAGTTGTGTAGACAAGCCCCGAAATCAATTTAAGAACAGGTTTAAGCTGAACTGAAATAAGACACTCTTAAACAACACAGGGGGTTGTTCTAATTGGATCTAAATTAGTATGTAGAGAAGGCGAAAGCTTATGCTCAAATAAATTTGTTAGTCTCTAAGGTGCCACAAGTACTCCTTTTCTTATTTCAATTTGAGTGGCTCATTCTGATTTGGCTTCATCCAGTCAAAAAAAATTGCTTGAAGTTAAACCAAAATGTGTCCCCATGGGGCTGTGAGCCAGTTTAACTAAACCAGTTTAACAACGTGATAAATCAGTGCCACGTGGGTGTGTAGACAAAGGCTTATTTTGTGTGTGTACAGCACCTGGCGCAACGGGGGCCTCATCTCAATTCGTATATGTATATAATACAGGCGCTACTGTAATATATAGGACCATTGACACTGGTTTCCACCTGATTCCTATTAGATTATGGCACTTGCTTGTCAGCACTAATGCTGCATGTGGGTGACCCCGATGCACGGTGGCCATGGCAAGCCACAGTGTGGAAGAACGGAGACCCAGCATGTGCAGAAAGCCTGATCTCAGAGGGCTGGGCAAGTTTTGTCACAACCAGGAGCATGTCGGTGAGATCCATCAGCCTGTCTCTTCCATGCTCATTTTAATCAGAGGAAGGAAGTTCTATGGATACCGCTAGCGCAACAGAAGGGCAAGGGAGCGAGAGAACACGGTCTGAAAACCAATACGTGGACCCAGCTGTGGAGATGAGACAGGGAGAGCAAATGTGATGCATGTGCAAATAAGCCACATCAGTTGCTCTAGGCCAGGCTGATAATAGATAACATTGTACCTTGATGTAGTGCCATTTATCTTGAAGGATCTCAGAGCATTTACGTACCGTACATATACAGAAAGCACGTTGCACACCACTGCCAGTTCTATAATCATAGGCAGCAACTGTTTATTCGCACGTAGGCCAGAAAGCAAAGCAAAGAATGCAATTTCTTAACAATACTGCAAAGGCATTACAGGGAGGGAAGATGGTAATTACCCAGACAGAAATATAACCAGGACACTGCATGTACCACCACATCCTGTTCAAATGAGCACAAAGGTGAGCACGCATGGTCATCAGCTTTGTCACTTCTGCCAGTCTTAGGTCTTTGCCCTGAATTACCTGCTGGATTAGGTCAGGCCCTAGTTACGTGGATGTGCTTTTTGTGCACAAAGATCCTTGCAGTTTGTTTGGGACCTAAAGGTTTGAGCAGAGATGAGGGCTCATTGCGCTGGGCATAGTACATACAGTGATAGCCGTCGCTTCCTTGAGGTGTTCATAGTGGAAATAGACAAAAGGCTGGAACACAGAAAATTTCATTAACAGATAGGAACTGAAGCGTAGCGGGACAGATCTTGAAAAAGATATTTAGGCTCCTATGGCCCTTTAATTTCAGTGGCAATTAGGAGTCTTTGAGGATCTGAGAGTCTTAAAGGCCAGATTTTCCAAGGTGTTGAAGTGTCTAAAGATGCAGCTAGGTGCCTAGTGGGGTTTCAAAAGTGCCTAAGCGGACGAGGTGCCTGACTTCCATTAACAGATGCGCACTAGGCACCTAAATATCTTTGGAAATCTGGCCCTAAGTGACTTGCCCAGGATGAGACAGAGTGTCTGTGGCAGAGCCGCCAGGAATCCAACCCAGATTCCTGGGTTTCAGTCCAGTGTCTTCACCGCTAGCCCATCCCACCTTGTCTTGTCTGTCTTTGGCCCATGGAAGTTGTGCTACCTGGCCAAACCTAGAAGTCAGCAGTGGCCAAACCTAAAAGCCAGCAGTCCTCTAGCAATGATACATCGGGTTGCTGCCCTGCATAACCCTCCCTCTCTTCTTTTGTCAGCAAACCCTCGGCGTACTCCATGCAGCTGGGCACACAAGCAGGGGGTGGGACCAGCTCCCCAGAGGGGCAGCACTTGGTGGCAAAGATCATCCATCACCCTGACTATGCTTGCTCCCCCAGCACCCACGATATTGCCTTGATCCAGCTGGCAGAATCGGTGCTGTTCACCTCTGCCATTCAATCCATCCATCTTCCTGAGCCCCTTCACCTTGTGCCATCTGGGACCACGTGCTGGACTGTGGGGTCCAAAACCAGTGTAACAGTCCAAAACTGTAAGGGAGTAGCCTCCTGACATTAGGGCTTTGAATGAGTGTGGGGACAGGTTTCAGGCTGGGTGTGAAGAAGGGGGGAAAATCCTATTTGGGGTTCACTCCTCCAGCGGGAGAAAGGGGGAGAGAGTGCAGGGGGAGCAGTGAGGAAGGGGGACACTGCTGTGGTTACTTCTATTACTTGGGAAGCACTAAATGCCTGGAGGAGCTGGGCCTGGGATATTACAGAGACACAGGCCATGCAAGTATCTGAACAGGTGGCCTGTGGGGTTCAGTGCACCTGGTGATACAATTAATCACCTGCCTCCAGGACCCCACAATTGCAATCCTGATCTCCCTGGGACACCTGTAAATGTTATCACTGACCCTGTGCACAGTGCTATCGGGGGAGAACCTTGGGCGGGCTTCCAGTTCCACTCGCCCTGATAGACCCGGAGTATTGTAAACACAGCACGCGCAGGCCTTAGGGGAGGAAACAAGAGACACTGCAGTCAGCTGTCCTCAGCCAGCGAAGGTCACCCTGAAGAAGGGGGTTTGGAAAGTGGCAGGCACACAATAGAGCTGTTCAAAGCTGCATTTGCTGTCCAGACATGTGTGCTGGAAGGCATCCCCTTTGGAAGAGTGGAAAATCCACCAGGAATGCCTCGGAGGGACAAAACTCGCTTTAGAGAGAGCAGAAACGGAGGCGATTACCTTGCCACAGTCCAACACTTATGCACAGATAGGGACAAGCACTAAGCTTATCATAGATCTCAGTGACAAATTATTTTTTCAAGTAATTATGGTACTTTTTTAAACTCTCTGGCTCCCCAGTGAGGAAAAACAGTGTAGTGCAGCTTTCAACCAGCAACGCTGCTGTGCAGCGGCGGGGGGGGGGGGGGGGGAATATACTGCAGCATGCAGTAGATTCCTTTCATGCCTTCCTTTATCCTTACACTCTTTCCTTCCTGTGACCCTATTCTCTGTCCCTCTCTCCCCCTTTGCTATGAGGAATTTGGAAAGAAGCACTGAACCCAGTCCTGGTGAATTTAGACTTAGCAAATTTCCCTTTATAGTGACGTAGGAAGAAAGGCCAGAACCGCAAAGGTATGTAGGCTCCTAACTTCCGTACCTTTGAGGGTCTGGGTCAAAGTCCCCTGTTGAGCCAGTGCGTCAAAATAGATAGACTAATTCTAGCGTTAGTGAATTGCTGCTTAGAGTAAAGGTGCTCAGTAGAAACGATGGCTTGCCTAGATGTGGTTACACGTTTATATAGTTGAATATGTCCTAGTGACTGGAATGCTGGTGGGGGATGGGGTGGGAGGGGAGGATCTGTCCAAATGATGGAGAAATAAGAGACACTGGTTGCCAGGGTAAGAAATATTATTTTTTAAAAGAAGTAGAGGTTAGTGATATTGCAGATAAGAATTATAAGAGTAAAATTTCCAATTGTCTCACAAGGAGTTTTGGGTACTTTATGGACATAAACTAACCTGCAGCAGTCACTAACCAGGCCCCCATGTGAATTCTTCTGCTAGATCCCCAAGAAGAATGCACTCCCGTATGATTTGCTTGGGAGTGAATGACCTTAGTGTAGTTTTTCCATCAGGAGCTCCAACGCAGCGCTCTACCCTCAGAGAGAACTGGTTGGATTAGTATAAAGTGAAAACGCTTAGCCAGATAGAGCGAGACCACAAGATGAAGTTTGAAAAACCATTCAAAGTCTTAAGCGTGCAGGTTCTGCTCTGCGGCTAGAATGGTCAGACATCACTTCAGAGCTTTGTGGTTTTCTTCCCAGCAGCTGCACCCCGGGCACTTGAATGGACTAGCATCCGCTGCTAGCTGTCCTCATCTGACCAAGGATCTAGCAACATCTGCCCCGACGTCTCCGTCCGTAAAGCCAGTGCGCCAGGTACTTGTCCTTTTGCCTCTGCCATTACCATCCATCACTGCCATTATAAGCAAGTCCTTCTCAGCCACCATCCTCTGCCCTCCCCTAGGACTATGCTACCGTTACATTCATGAGTGGATGGAACCAGCCATTGCTGCCGCTAGGTTAAGCTGGTGATTAGCACCCTGAACACCATCACTATGATTGTCAGTGTCATGGCCCACTTGGCTGCTGTTGATCCCCTGACAGCAGGAGGAGCACTACAAGAACTCCCTCTCTCCTATGTACTCAGTTTCTATAGGTGGTAGCTCATCTTTCTGTCCCTGTCAGCTGGAGGAGCCTTTGTAGCCCAGGAAAGAATGAGCTGCTGTACATTGAAGGGATCATTCCATCTATGATAAAAATACAAACTCGGCATCCCTATGCTGCATTCACTAAGGTCGCTCCTTTTATTCCATGGATGCAACCCTACCTTCTCACCTGACATGCACGGTGCTTGTTGGGTTGTAGTCCCTTGTGCTCTGCTCCTCAGCCTAACTGATTAAGCTGCATTGGGTGCATGGTTTTACGGGCATGTGAGAATACATTTTCAGAGGAGATCACAGACCCCGCGTGCTCCTTTGAAGATGCAGTGTGTACCAAGACCCTGCAGGCTTATTCATAAGATGACTTCATTGCCTAGCTCCTGGCAGAAAGGGTCTAGTTATGCAAAGATGCAGCTTAACATGTGTGTGCTTATTACTCCCATGAATGGACTGACCTGGATGCCATAGCTCTTAAGATTGATCCTTCATGGCTTGCGACTCTGTTCCTGTACTTAAGGCAGATAAATCAGATTGTTTTAGCACAGTAGGGCTAAATTCATTGCTGATGGAACTCCTCTGAAGCCAGTGGAGCTTCACCGGTAATGAGCTAGGTTCATGATGTACCAAAAGTCAACAGATTCCAATTGGCCATGAACAGCGTTGTTTGTGTCTCTAATTCAGCCTGTAATGCATGTATTGTGTCTATACTGCTGCAGCCAGTGGTCTTGGCATGCCCAGAGCTTACAATTTGCATGTTTTCTGGTGAAGATTCCCTGGGGCAACTTTTTACTGTCTGATAATAAAAATGAGGCCAGAAAAATCAGTAAGCGCAATGGTACCAATGTGAAATTAAGCTTCCTTGGTAACATGCTGCCAGCAGCATTAACATACACAATGCTGGATAATGGAGGCAGCAGAGGATATGCAGCACCCGCTTCAACACTACTACACACAAAGCACTCAACTCCTGTCTCCAGGGCCGGCTGAATTTTTGCAAGCTCATTATACCTTGGGGATGTCCTTCACTGCTCTCACCGCAACGGACATGGGAGCAACTTTTAGAAGTCAATATTTTAGTGGCTATGCCTTTCCACGAGCATTAGATGACGTCTGTCAGACACTGCGTTCAGCAATGATGAGAAGGGGTTAACGTTCCCTATTGCCTCTGCAGTACCAACTTTCACCGGTGGGTGTGTCTCTTCACCAGCTAACACAACTAGCATGCTGTAGCTAGGCAGCCTTCACGGGGACAGCAGTGGGGCTCCACCAGTGGTGAATGTGATCCCCAGACACTACAGAAGGCATACTCCAGTTTTTGGTTTTGGCCAGGAAATAGATGGGGCTGCTAAGTTGTTTGCTTTTCAAATTAAACTAAAAGGTTACATTTTACATTGAAATATATATAAAGCAGCCAGTAACCAACACTCATCTCTATGCTATGGCATTTGGAAATATTTTTGGTAGAGCCTATTGGTTTGTAGGCAAAAGACCTCACACTTGTCACTGACCAGCGGTATGGTAGAAATATAGGCATGTGTTTGACTAACTGTGGTCACTCACCTCTTGATTTTATCCCTATTTCTAGTGTTTCTTCCAGGCTGTTAAACAAAATCAGAACAAAAACTCTAGAAAAGCATCTCATCCGTCAATTAAATACAGTCACAGTAGAATGCTTCCAGCTCGTAAGGAAGAGGTATGCCATCGCATAAGTCATCTTTTAAAATGTGGTGGCACACAGTGAATTGTAGTGTTCGTGAACGAGATGGTAGCAGCAGCTATCTCCAGCAGTAACACACACAGGTTCTGTGACCAGCCGCATCTTCTTCAGAGAGCTCCGCCCAGGGACCTCCATCTTCACATGCAACACCCCTGGCTATTCAAACCCTGGCCCACAAGGTCCTAATTTTGTACCTCAGTCTTCTCTCAATGTCTCAGCTTCTTAAGGTGATTGCCAGTCAGCTATGATACTAACATTAACAGCTGATAGTGGAGCATCAGCGCAGAGGTGCCTTCCCCTTTCAGACACTGATGGGACGAAAATGTAGGAGTAGGCGATCAATAAATATTGGATGTTAGCACCTAATCCAGCCCTTCTCACCTGACCCAAGAATCCAGATGCGGAACAGAATAGAAACCATCATATTCTCCCTGATATGCAGTTGTTTTTTTTACTTTGGTGCCTATAGTAATGTTAGGCACTGAATTATGATGATAGAAAAGATGTTGAATGAAGTGAAAACTAAGTACTTCAACACACCATAAAATAAGCAAATTTCACCTCCTTCTAGGAGCCAGACGTTATCCCCATTTTAGAGATGGGGAAACAAACACCAATGAATGGACTTTCCATCCAGGGTAATACAGTGAGAAGTAAAAAGAAAAGGAGTACTTGTGGCACCTTAGAGACTAACAAATTTATTAGAGCATAAGCTTATGTGAGCTACAGCTCACTTCATCGGCGAAAGCTTATGCTCTAATAAATTTGTTAGTCTCTAAGGTGCCACAAGTACTCCTTTTCTTTTTGCAAATACAGACTAACATGGCTGCTACTCTGAAACAGTGAGAAGTGACAGAGCTGGGACTAGAACACAGATCTTTTGAGTCCCAGTATGCTGATCTAATTAGCAGACACCGCCTACAACCCCCTGCTTACGTTAGTTGTCTCCGATACTAATTTTGGCACCAAAGAGCATTCTAAAAGCTCATCAAATGCTGCATAGAAGGGTAACAGCTAAATTCCATTTGATTCAGCCCAGTTCATTTTAAAGACTCTTCTCAAGCCTTGGAATTTATTAATTAATATACCGTAGCTTAAGTCTACCCTCATACTCCCCAGGAATATCCTAAATCCCTTAAATAAGATTCGCCCACCCCTTTTGCAAATATCTAGGACAGCCTTATGAATCAAAGCTGGCATTGTGGGCAGCATGCAAAGTTACTGTGGGTGCCTGCCATAGAGACTATATGACAGCAACATGATTGGGGAAGGCAGCCCGTGTGGCTGATGCTAATTAGAGACTCTAGCAGATGGAACAGCTGCTATTCTCCATGGCAGAAAATACCACCATATAATTCACTCCACTGTCCCCCGAATCTCAGCTCAGATTCCAAGGCCAGAAAGGACCATTGTGATCATCTTATCTGTCCTCCTATGTAACACAGGGCACAGAACTTCCAAGGCATAACTATAAAAACAGATCTCTCTCCTCTGCATCTCCATTTAAACACTGCTGTTAAATTAAATCGGTGTCAGGTCACTGGAAACCCAGCATGTGGGTCCTGGCTATACTGCAACTGTAAATGAGTCAGGGACCTACCTTAGTCCCTGTAGTCAGGTTAAAACCCAACTAGTCCAGTGTTTTGACCATTAGTGCCCATCTACACTACAGTATAATTGAGTCAAGGGACAAGTATGTTGTAACCAGGACCATAGCTGTAGTATAGAGAGATTAGGCTGTAGCCACAACGTGTAGTGAGGAATCCACATGAGAATGAGGGACAGACAGGTAGTGGTCACAGCCTTCAGCCAAAATTAAAAAATGTATCAAAATTAAAAAGGAATATAAATAAAAGAATGAACCTGAGCATTGGAAAAAATGTCTATAAGCAGTCTGCACCAGGACAAAAAATTCAGGGGCTGCCGTCGACTGTCCAATTTGACCCTGCACCCTCAGTTAAAATCAAATGAATCCTTTTGAAGCAGTCTCCTTTCTCAGCAGCACTCCACTGCAAGCTGTTCACACAAGGGCCTGCGAGGGGAGGAGGGTCCTGCTCCTCTTTGGATGATCAGTGTATTTGGACTCCTGAAAGTTCAGCTGGCACTTTCGCTGCAGGGGAACCTGATGCATGCTGAAACTTGGCCTCCAAGTTCTTCATCCCCGTGGGCATCCGAGAATCTGGCAGACATGCACCTTGGGGGGGATGGGGATCAGCTGGTTGGCAGCAGTGTCCAGGTGAGGCATCAAAGTGGCCCTGCACATAGAATTTCCCAAAGGCAGGGTTGGTTTGGTAAGGGGGGGAACCATGGATGTGCCCTGGTGTGCAGTTGTGCCAGGATCCTAGGCTCTGGGCATTGGGGTGCTCTAACTGAACCACAGGAAGGGCTGGAGGTGAAGAGCAATAGTAGCTCTGGGTGGGGTAGGAGCCTGGCACTGGATTAATCCTGAAAAGGGGAAAGAAAAATTACAGTGTGCTCACATCTGGCATTTCCAAACATCTACAAGCGCCCGTCAGGCAGACTTCTCTCCGAATCCACTACTCAGAACCGTCATTACAGTCAATCTCGATCATGACAGGCTGAGCTCAGCTGCCACTTCTTAGCAATTAAATAAAAGTAGGCTGATCAGGCACCCACTAGAGACATTTCCATACCCCTCAATAGAGAAAATACACGGACATAGTCTTGTGGAACAAGCATGCATGGAACCCCATGCAAGGGAAGAATTCTGTATGCATCTCCTGTGCCTCCATTTAAGGTGTGTGTCCTTTAACTATTCACTTGCTGAGTGCTATTTAGCAACACGTCATGAAGGCTTTAGAAGAGAAGAATAGGTAGTTCAGAGCTGCGAGGGCCGTTATTAGAATAATGAATAATTCAGGAGTGAGGGGATCCAGAAACGGCAGCTGCTAACAGGAGGTGTGACTCAGCAGGATGAATCAGACCAGGAGATGCTCTGCCCAACAGGTAATAAAGGAACGATTCTCCAATGCTCAAACCACGGAGCTATCCCCCCCCCCCAAAGTTCCATCCTGCTGTAGATCAAAGCCCACTATGGAACTTTTAGCACATGGCAGGGGCACAGCAGGCTACAGCACTGTAGATCTACACCCTAGCTTCCCACCTATGAACTTTTCACATAAACAAGCCCTTTGTCTCCCTTGAAAGCATTGTCAGGGCATGTTCCAGTTTAGCGTAGGAGATCTAGTGACACTGCCTGAGGAATTATTGTTATAGGCATGTTTTTATACCTCAGATGTCCCCCTTTGGTCATAAGAGAACAGCTGTAATCATGGGGAAATACTTCTCTGTTAGAGAACTCACTACAGTTATTCAGATACATAGAAGTTTAACCCTACTAAAAAAATCCTCCTCTGTCCATTGAGATTGGAATGTTGGCAGTAAAGGTGCTTTAGAATGGGATAAATTTCTAAATGTATCAGAAGACAAGTGAGCACTCACAGCTACAGGACATAAAGGGACTTGGAAGGCCCTGAACTCTATTTCTGCAGAAAAATCTTCCCTCTACACTGGAAATGTGCTCTGTAATGAAGACAATGACAAATTAATAACTGATACTGTGTTCTTATATCAAGCCTTTCATCAGAGGACTCTCAAAGTGCTGTATAAGTCCAGTATCCGAACATTCCTGTGAGGTAAAGTGAGGCTCAGTGATTTGCCAAAGGTCACCAGTGAACAAAAGCCCTACATCCTGTGTAAAGTTTTAATCATTAGATCCCAGTCCCTCCTCTAACAGGTGAGACAATACTGTGGAAATCATGATATAGCTTTGCAAGGTCATTTCACACCAGCACTTGTTGTCAGACCACACTCCCTACACATCACAGCTGCAGCCTTTCTTTGGGATTATAGGGAGTGTTATTGGAGTTCATGTACTTACCTCCTACTCTGGGAGGCTCTTCTCTCTGCTAAAGACCCTGGAATATACTTCAGCCCTGGTATTCTCTTCAGCAGGCTGAAAGGGAACTTCTGATCCAGCCTAGATACTACTGACTCTGGGAGATCCAAACAGAAGCAGTAGCCAAGACCATCTGAGTTTAGCAGCATGTTAAGGAAGACTGTGGGAGGTGCAAAATGGAATTAACTTTCTACATGCAACCACTCTAAATACACCTTCTTTTTACCACCAAATCAAGGCTTCTCTCAAGGCGGAATGGCTGGAAAAATTTTTTTCTACCCCCTCAGTGTTTAGACCCAATGAGCAACATGACTCTCCCAAACATATTCCTTATGTACACAAAAGCCTCACTGACTGCAATGGAAGCAAGGGGTGTAAAATAAATGCAGGACCAGGCCCCGCTGAGCAACAGTAAACCTAAGAGTCACTAAGCAGTCTACAGAAAGCCATGAACCAGCACAACAAAAAGTCAGCGAGCCTAAGCAATCAGAATTTAGCATTTTTTCCTACTCCTTCCCTAGCACAAGTCAGGCTCCACACATGCTCTTTTCACTGGTTAAACAGGTTATCACACCTGAAAAGGATACAGACTTTCCCAACTATGAGGCCACATATGTTACTCAGGAGAGAGGAATGGGGAATAAACCATGCCATGCAGAGCATTAACCAGGGCACCAGCACCATGGGAATGTTAATCCCAAAGAGTGGTGCCCTTCTCATGCGTGAACGTGTGGTGGACACTGCCAACATGGCAAAAGCAACTGGTGTAAATCCTTTGGCATCTTCCACCTCTGGCACCCCAGAGACGACAGCCTCAAATAAGAGATACAACAGGGCCGAAGAAACAGCAAAGGCAAAGGTGACGAAGCAATGCTTCACTGTGCCTACGTTCTTCTCAAAGCTGCCAGCAAAGTACCAGATGATAATGCCACCGCATACCAGGGATATCAGATCTTCATAGACAAAGATATAGGTCACCAGTCTGTGAACTGAGCAGACAGTCCTTTTAGAGAGGTACAGACAGCAGTGAGTTTGCTTTAGGCCATTTACTATGTTTGATCAGAAGAGGAGAAAATAAAATAGGAAACCACAGGACTTTTTTGTTTGTTTTTTAATTCTATCAGGCTGGAGAAGAATCTTCCACAGAATGGGGTGGAAGACAAATAGCTTGGGGCATTTAAATCTAACCTGGACAATGCGCTAACTGCAGTCAGGATAGTGCTGTGCTAGCTCCGGGGACATTTTCTTTCTGCTTCTTGGCTCAGCACCAGCATTTGGGAAAGTGTAATGGTCTGGAAATATCTGAATTGGTCTTACCAAAAAGTTTTTAGCCCTGTCAGAGTAAGAGGTGCACCAGACCTTAAAATCACATCTATCTAATTGTGGTCTTATTTCTTTCACTTAAACTGTAACACATTAGTTGCTGATATTTCTTCTTTGGACCATCAGAAGGATGCTGACAGGTTTGTAAGATATCATACCTTAGAAGTGCCCTCAGACTATCAGTTCTTTCTTCAGCACTGGGCTGCGACTGAACATAGCAAATCACAGACCTCAAACCAATAAACTTTCAATCTGTGGGTAGGATTTGGTGCCCCAACGAGTCCTCCTCCCACTCTAACTTCTGAGATTCTTATAATATGTAAAAGAAAGAGAATATTGTCTGATATAACTGATTAGGACCAAAGAGAAGGTAAGAAGAGTAAATTACAGATTCAGTTAACCAGAGCAGAAACACAAAAATCATTCAGTACTGGGGGGTGGAGAACATGGGGATTAGGAGCATGAACAAAAGGGTATATGGGGAAAGTGAAGAATGGAAGGGCAGATTCTTTAAGCTCCTGAGATCTTAAGCTAACCCTCCTAACGCATCCGATGAAGTGAGCTGTAGCTCACGAAAGCTTATGCTCAAATAAATTTGTTAGTCTCTAAGGTGCCACAAATCCTCCTTTTCTTTTTGCAAATACAGACTAAGACGGCTGCTACTCTGAAACCTCCTTCCAGAACATTCTGGAACTCAGGAACTCTCCCTTCATCCCACATCACACAATTACCAGCTTCTAAGGTGTTAACATTGCAACCCAGAAGGATAGGTCCCCAAATGAGGAGAGTTCTCCACTGAGGCTATGGTGTTCCAGCGTGAGAAAGGACCTCCGGGAGAGGCGTGTGACAGAGAAGTGGGTACCAAAACAGTGTAGGACAGGAAATATCAATAGTATTATGCAACTGTCCAGCAGCTTTGGGTGGACACAGAGCCATCTCTTGGCGATGAGGAGGCCCTTGGAAGAAAGTGGGGGTGCACCCCAGGGCGGGTGGATTTCTACAGCTGGTGAGGAGGGAGGTGGACCCTAGGATGCGGAAGGAGGTTTCCAGCAGATAGGACCCGGAGGGAGGAGTGTCCCATGGCGGCTGGTGTACTGGAGGAGGGATCTCCTGGGGGATGATCCCGAGGTAGGGGGGCCCCAAGCCAGCAGAGAGGGCCGCCGCGGGCGAGGAGGCCCCATAGATGGGGGGGATGGGAGGATGCACGAGGGGTGGGGAGTCCTGGGGCATCGGTGGCCGATGGGGGGGGGGGACCAGCTCCCGAGCGGCCCGCAGAGGGGGGTCCCGGGCCGACCCCACGGAGGCGGGAGGTCTCCTGGCCTCACCTTCCCCATCGCGCACCGGCCCGGGCCGCAGCGAGCAAGCGGCGGGGGCAGGCGGCGCGGTGGCCCCGGCGCTGTGCAGCAGGCCGGGCCCGGACACCAGCAGGGACAGCAGCCCGGTGAGGAAGGCGGCGGTGGGGAGACACGGCCAGGCCCCCGCCCAGCGGCTCTTCTCCGGCCCGGCCGGCATCCTCCCCTTGGGGCTCGGGGCCAGCTTCCGGCCGCGGCCCGGCTGCTTCCGGGTTCGGGTCCGCTTCCGCTTCCGCTTCCGCTTCCGGGTGAGGCGGGCCGGGCCGTGCGGTGACCAGAGCAGCGAGGCGCGAGGCCCTGGGCGGGGAGCTGCGTCCTTCTCGATTGCAGCGCCGGGCCTTGGCCCCGCCCCCAGCGGGGTTGCGGGCACGTGGCACAGGCCTCGCCCACTGGCCTGGGGTGGCAGGGCTGTCTGCCCCTCCCCCCCCCGCCCTGGCGGCTCAAAGCCAGGCCCCAGGCGCTGGAGCTGGGGTTCGGGTCCCCGTCCCGGCCCCGAGCCCGCGGGGGCTCCCCACAGCCGCCCTGCGGGGCAGGGTCCCGGGTGTCGGCTTTTATTTGACAAGAGCCCAAGCGCGTTTCCTGGCCTTGAGCAACCCCAGAGTTGACGTTAACAAGAGAATGTGTAGAAAGAGCCCGACCCTCCCTCGCCAGCTTCCCCTTGGCGCCTGTCTTCTTCCTGGCCGACCCCGCGCCTCCCCCGCACGTCCCGCCTCTTCCTCGCCAGCCCCCACCCCAAATCTGTACCCTCCTATCTACCTTAGGTGGCCCCCCAGAACGGTCAAGTCTGAACCCCGCGCAATCTTTCAGGTGTTCATCCTCGCCCCTCCCTCCCCCCGTGAGACAGGCTGGTGCTATTATCCCTATTGTACAGATGGGGAACTGGGACACAAAGAGACTAAGGGCTAGAATTGTGAAGGTCTTCAGCTACCTAAAGAAATAGAAAGGAGTGGCTAAGAGAGGGAAGTGGGGGACTATGGTGGGGGAGGAGGGTGTGGAGGATGGGAACTGAGAAGGTTAGAGGGTCCGCTCCCAAACCCAGCAAAGACAATGGCTTTTTCATAGGGAAGTGAAGGGATCTTGAAAATCATCACTCCTGTTGGGTCTTATGGGCCTAGGCGCTTTTGAGAATCACACCAGGGGCCTATCTGCATCTGCAGGCACCTACATACCTTTACAAATCTGGCCCTAAATGACTTGCCCAGGGTCACACAGGAAGTCTATGGCAGAGCAGGAATTGTCACTGGGTCTCCCAGACTAACATGCTAACCACTGGACCATCCTCCATGTCTTCCTTACTAATTCCCATTCAAGATCCCTCTGCTTCCCTCTCTCACTATGGGGCTGATCTAAAGTCCATTCACTTCACTGAGTTTGGGGTCAGACCCTATAACCATCTCGCTTCCCATCCTCAATAATCCTCTTCCCCCACTCTAATCCCCCCACTCCCTGCTTTCAGCCACTCCCCTTCATTTTCCTCGTGTTGGGGCAATGCTTTGGAAATGTAAAGGGCTATAAAACCGCTAAGCATCATTATTATTCCTTCCTCCATCTCTCTGCTGCTCTCCCACCACCAGACCCATCAGAGAGCAGTGTCCCCTTGTTGCTGAGGCCTCCAGCATTTCAAATCACTCACAAATGTTTAGGCGACAGTATAAATGGTGTGATTTGTATCACAAGAGGCAGCAGCACCGCGAAGCGTTAGGAATAAGCCCCTTACCCCACTTCCTGACTCCTACCAGTTCAGCGTCCCTGCAAAATGCACTGGGCGATCGCTCTGGTCACAAGAGATGACTATATATTTCCAGGCGCTCTTTTCCGCCATGTACTCGCAGTCATTAGGATATTCCCTAGAGAGTTGGCAATTAGTGACCCTGAATTTACTGATACTTTTTTTATACTCCTGGCCCTTTATGACATGCACTTTCCCCATGGTGCATGTGGCATCGATAACCTCCTCGCGAGCATGAATGAACGTGTTGAGTTTTTTACAGCCATCTCTAATCATTGTGATCCGTTTGTTTCTCATTTCACTGTTACATCTGTTGTGGTCTATGGTGTCCAGTAAGGTCAAATGTTTCCATCTGAAGGCCAGGGGGTTCTGAGCGCGAGAGATGCTGATGACAGACGTAGCAATGAATAACAGACATATCAGAGACATTCCCTTCAAAGCCATGTTGCTTAGCTGGACCTACGTTAAAAACAAAGACACAAAGGGATGGAGACCCAAGGAAGGACTCCATAGATTTTTAGATTTTAAGGCCAGACGAGGCTATCTTTCATCTAGTCTGACCTCCTGCATTACAGAGGTCATACAATTTCACCCAGTGATTTTTGCATCAAACATTTAACTTGTGGTTAAACTAAGAGCTTATCTTTTGGAAATCTGATCTTGCTGTAAAGATCTTAAGTGATATAGAATCTACTACATCCTTTGATAACTTGCCCCAAAGGTTAATTACCCTCCGTTAAAAATGTCCACCTTTGACTTCCCACTAGCCTTAAAATGTCTCACTGCTGCTGCACCAGTGCAGCTTCATTGGCAACAGCAGGGGCAGTAGACAAGGCCATGGCAGCCACAAGCAAGTTTACCATGGTGTTATCTAGTACTGCTGTCAGCAAAGTTAGATGATAGCATGGCAAAATCACCAGCACCTTGTTCACACTCAGGCTCCCATCCATCACTGCTACCTGAAATAGTAGGAAATTCTATGGATAAAAAGCCAAGTATTGACCTAGCTGCAGAATATTATTTGCTGAGCACCTGTGCTTGGTGCTGTACGAACATAGGAGACAGTCCATGCTCCAAGTTGCTTACAGTCTGAGACTGACATTGCTAATACAGTATTGCTGGCCATGTCAGTGCCTAAATAGACAGGCATAATACAGAGCAAAAACAGCGATGGAGGCTGGGTATTCCTAACTCATGGGGACTAGTATCTGTTAGATACCTTTCATGGCTATGTCTTTCTAAGCAGCTCAGCTTTCCAAACTGCTAGAACCAGACATAACTAGAACGTCTCAGAGGGGGGTTATCCATAACTCTACTGTTTTTATGTCCCCATGGTGTTTTTTTTCTGCTGTATGATAACTTTGTTTTGCAACTGCAAATATTTGTATAATAAACGTGTATTTAAAGGCTCTCTGCCTGATATCTGAAGGTGTACATGTCAGATTGCTTCCTGCGGGTGTATTATATCATCATCATCATCGCAAATCTCAAAGGGACGTGGCCTGCTGGCAAATCGAGCACCACCCAGGTTGATCTCTGGCAAGGTGGTTTGATTGCATATTCAGTTTGTTTATGTCCATCACTGGCAATCTTCTCCCACCACCAGGGCTGGGCTAAGTGTTAATTGCAGAACTGCCTGTGTCCTAAGCAGGGGAGCATTTATTAGTAGGGCTTCTGATTTTCAGACTTAACCGATAAACATCCCAATGCTAGATATACTGTATATGAAATCAGTGTTTATCCAATAAACACCAGAAATGGTTACTCAATTTATGTTGACTTCACTCCTTTCCCCATGCAGTTTGTGTATACACGTGAAGTCTCTGCTCTGTGGCTTGTATCTAATGGTTTGTCTACACAGAGCAGTAATGTGGACTACAGGGGTGTGATTTCTAAAGTGCACTGACATGTTGTGTATTAACAGGTCCATTTAGATCCTGCTGGTGCATACTAAAGGTTCCCTAGTGTACTTTAACCTTATGCTATTTGAAACAGTACTACGCATATATCCAAAAAGAAAGCCCTTAACTAAAATGCAGCCACCTCCAGCCTGAAGCATGGTAGCTACTTAACAGTGCACAGCAACTCTATACAATGTACACAAGTCAAACTGCAGGGAGCAATTTAGGCCTCCATCCTGCAAAGAATTAGGTCTGTACTTAGCTTTTATGCACTCTGATGTGTTCCATCAACATCAGTGAGATTATTCACAGCATACAAAATTAAGCATATGCATTTATCTTTGGAGCCTTAGGTTGGCAGTTTGGGATTATCTGAGCTGGAATTTGGCCATGGACACCCCTGTTCTTGTGACAAGTGAAACAGGATCTATGAAACGAGTACATAACCAGGACCTCTGTGTTGTAGGAAAGTTAAAAAGATAATTGCTCTCATATTTAAATGGGATTTAGCTGAAAGAAATACAGTATATAACTTCCCAGGATGCAATGTTTAGCAGGAAAAGGTAGAAATGGTTTGAACTATTTTAGACTTTTAGAGCCTGGCGGGAGATGAGCGGAGTATGGGGAACAGATTTTCAGAAGTTTCAAATTACTTTCTTCTTCTTCAAAATTAACTTTAAAATAAAGCAATTTTAGCTTTGGCACCAATGGGCCAGAGAGCATCAATGACTCAGGCCTCCTGAGTCTGTTCTATTTTCTATTATCTGTATTTTGCGAATACAGACTAACACGGCTGCTACTCTGAAACCTGAGTCTGTTCTATTCGCTAGATGCTCCTGGGATTGTTTAAAGGGCAAAGACATGTAACTGACTGTGTGCCTGTATCTGAATTAGAACTCTTTTGCCCCGGTAAGAGTGCAGGATTCTCTGACGGGTGCAGGGATTCTGAGTGGTGCTGGAGAGAGCTGTGTGAGAACTCCATAAACTGCTGATTTTGATCTCTATCATCCTGCTGCTTGCTGCCAAGTGCTGTTTAAAATCTGGTCCTTACTTAGGTGCCTAAATGGGAGTTGAGCGCTTTGGAAAATCTGGCCCAATCCCAAGAGCATGTCACATGGAGAAATTCCAATGGACATGGACAATTCTTTGGGCAGAGTGCTTAGGTCCCAGCTTTCCACAGTAGGGCTGGGAGCACAGAAGAAAATGCAGTTCACTGAGGGGAGAGAAAGTTGTCCAGACAGAGAGACAACACAAACCTCACTTTAACTAAATATTCTAGTCACTGCTTGTTCTGCAGAAATGCTTTCACTTCCTTCTGGGCTGCGGGAATAGGATCTGCCTCCTGCTATGCCTTGAAGGACAGAAACAACCCAACTTGTTTACCAGTCTCCTCAATCAGATCTGCTGCAATCAGAAAACTCTCTTCTTTCTCCATTTAAAAAACAGACAGAAACTTACTTTCTTACAAGTTACTTACAAAGTTACGTTGTTCTTCTCCAGCTGCTGATGGTGATCTGAAATAACAAACACCTTAGGGTTTAAAAGAAAATTGTACAAATGGCTTATTTTTCCTCCAACTCATTATTTTTGAACTTGCTATTATTTTGCTCTAGTCTTACATAGTCTTAAACTAAATCTTTAAAGTATTTTGAAGAGATCTAATCCTTAAATTAATATATTCATAGTGATCCCAGTGGAGTGGGGTTTGCACTCTGAATCAATATTGTCCTAACCTTTAATTTATTAAAGGTACAGATTGCTTACAAATTAAACTTCTTTGCTCAGTTTTTCTTTTAAAGTTCTCTTACCAGCTTTGAAATGGGACTTGAAATGGATTGACAGGCTTTTGTCTATAGCCTCACACAAGCTTCTGCATCCTCTGCTGAAATGCTGTTTTGTAACTTCTGTGAGCAAAGTGAGTCAGTTAATTGGCACAGATATTCCTGTGCCCTCTGCTACAGAAGTATACTAAAAGGGCTATATTTTCTCTTTCTCCAGCAGTGGAAGAACGCTACTGTTCCAAAGCTTTCCTGAATCAGATCCTTGGTCTTTTTTATAGTTCACTCATATCAACAGGGTCTGAATTTAAAGGGCACTTTGGGAGGGACAGGAAAGGAATATAAAGTTAAATCTACTGTTAGAGGGATTTCCCTCAACCCTCCCACTTCCCTGGTTCTTGTCACGCAGACAGCAAGCAGCAAAAGACAAGAAGTTCAAAGTGCAGAAAATGAGATCTTTATTGGGGTTAGTTTCCAAGCAAGCATGTTCTGAAGCCCTTCACACCAGTTGGGCTTATGTCTATATGCTGATAGAGTCTGTTCCCCAGTGTCGCCCTTCCCAGTTCTAATGCCGCAGAGCATTTACCCCGCCCGTGTCCCCCTTCCCAGCTCTGACGCTGCAGAACCTTGCCTGTGTCCCTGTTCCCCGTTCCCGTTCCCCCACCCCCTTAGCAAACACGATTCCAATTTCCCTTCCCTCCCACTTCCTGTT
The DNA here is from genome assembly GCF_009764565.3 of Dermochelys coriacea. NCBI lineage: Eukaryota > Metazoa > Chordata > Testudines > Dermochelyidae > Dermochelys > Dermochelys coriacea. The sequence continues at coordinate 20,175,893 of NC_050084.1, forward strand.
TGACCCCAGTTTATGTAGTAATATTCTCAGCTATACCTTAACCAATCATTTTACTGAAGTCTATCTAACCAATCCTAACATATTGTAACATAATTCTCTAACCAATTATATCCCACTACCCTAATTAACTTACACCTAGCAAAATTAATTATACATTAGATAGAAATAATTAGAGAACCAGACAGATTAACAATAGAAAAATGGGGGCCATAAAAATAAAACATACAGAAATGAGGGTTTCACAACCACAATCATTGATAAGTGATTTCTTGCCAGACATAGGGTGACCAGATAGCAACTGTGAAAAAACAGGAAAGGTGGTGGGGAGTAATAGGCGCCTATATAAGAAAAAGCCTCCAAAAATTGGACTTCAGCTCACTTCATCGGATGCATCCGATGAAGTGAGCTGTAGCTCACGAAAGCTTATGCGCTAATAAATTTGTTAGTCTCTAAGGTGCCACAAGTACTCCTTTTCTTTTTGCGAATACAGACTAACACGGCTGCTACTCTAAAAACTGGACTGTCCCTTTAAAAATGGGACAACTGGTCACCCTAGATTGACAGGATGCTATCAAACTAAGTTTTCTTTAACCATCTTTATCTGGTAGTGATGGGCACTATCAGGACAGGATTGTATTCCTAAGAGCCCAATACCACCCTATTTCAATGTGACTGGTTTGGGATGTGACCGTGCCCCTGCTGCTTAGCCAAAGGCCTTAGCCTAAGAACAAGGCCTCAGACTCTCCTAGTGAGAGAAGGCCCTTACATAGGTAGACTGCAATTTTGATTCTTTGTTTTATAGCCCTGTAACTAGCTAAGTGTAAAAATACACCTAAGTTCTTAAAGTATAGGCCTTTACAGGCAGGCCTGAATATCTGTATTCTAACATCTACAAAGATCAATCTAGGACCAAGAATCCAGATCCAATTTATAATATACAAATAGAGCAATGGCCACATTTTTGACCCAGCCTTAATTGGACTTTCATTTCTTTGCCCACAAGTTTACAAGCGCAAACTACTCAAAGAGAAGTTATCAATGGTTCGCTGTCAAACTGGGGGGATGTCATGGGGTCATGGGGTCATGCAGGGATCTGTCCTGGGGCCGGTACTATTCAATATTTTCATTAATGACTTGGATAATGGAGTGGAGGGTATGCTTATAAAATTTGCAGGTGACACCAAGCTGGGAGGGGTTGCAAGCACTTTGGAGGACAGTATTAGAATTTAAACCAACCTTGACAAATTGGAGTATTGGTTTGAAATAAAGAAGATGCAATTCAATAAAGACAAGCGCAAAATACTACACATTGCGGGGAAAAAGCGAATGTACAACTACAAAATGGGAAATAACTGGCTAGATGTAGTACTGCTGAAAAGGACCTGGGGCTGATAGTGGATCACAAATTGAACACGAGTCAACAGTGAGATGCAGTTGTAAAAAAGGCTAATATCATTCCGGGGTGTATTAATAGGAGTGTCATTTAAGACATGAGAAGTAACTGTCCCACTCTACTCAACACTGATGTGGCCTCAGCTGGAGTACTGTATCCACTTCTGGATGTCGCTTTAAGAAAAGATGTGAACAAATTGGAGAGTCCAGAGGAGAACAACAAAAATGAAAAAAAGTTTCGAAAACCTGACCTTGAGGAATGGCTTTAAAAACTGGCCAAGTTTAGTTTTGAGAAAAAAGACTGGGGGGTCGTGGGGGGACCTAAAAACAGTCTGCAAATACATTAGGGGCATGTTAAGAGGACGGTGATCAATTATTCTCCATGTCCACTGGAGGTCGGAGAAGAGGTAATGGGTTTAATCTGCAGCAAAGGAGATTTAGGTTAGATTTGGTGGTGGTGGTTGGGGAGGTGGTGTTGGAAATTAACCATAAGGGTAGCTAGGCTCTGGAAGAGGCTTCCTGTGGGGGTTGTGGAATCCGAGTTATTGGAGGATTCTAAGAACAGGTTGGACAAACACCTATCAAAGATGGTCTAGGACCCTGCCCCAGTGCAAAGGGCTGAACTAGATGAGCTCTCAAGGCCCCTTCCAGCCCTGCATTGCTGTGATTCTAAACATCACTAGCTGAGACTCCTGGGCAGTCCCAGGGGGAGCCTGGAGGACACAAAGGCCTGGATTGCCACAGGCTGGTGCTACACACCATGCACGCCCATCCCTGCAGGTTAGTGCAGTCAGCTACCCCTTCCCCAGGATAGAGTCTTAGGCCTGGTCTACACTACAAAGCTGGATCGACATTCGCTGTGTTAAGTCGAGTTAATAATGTATGCGTCTACACTTCCGAGTCCCTTCCGCTGACCTACAGGCCTTGTAGAGTTGACTTCTGTACTCCACCTCTGCGTGAGGCGTAGCGCTTCAGTTGACATCCATATATTGACATGGGGATAGTATAGACACTGTGCTGTGTAATTCGAATCAAGTGGCCTCCAGGAGGTGTCCCACAGTGCTCTACTGTGACCACTCTGGAGAGCACTTTCAACTCCACTGAACTTCAGCCTGGTACACAGGAAATAGCCAACCCCCTGTTAATGCCCCGGGAACTTTTGAATTTTCATGTCCCGTTTCATGTCATGTCCATCAGTGTGGAGAGCTCATCAGCACAGCTGATCATGGATGCTCAAGGCCGCAAACATCTCCAGCATGGAGCACCCAGGAGGTGATGGATCTTATTGCTGTGTGGGGAGAAGAGTCTGTGCAGGCAGAGTTCCAATCCTGCAGAAAAAAACATGAACATTTATGCCAAAATCGCGCAGGGCATGGGGGAGAAGGGCTACACTGGGGACACACAGCAGTGCCGTGTGACAATAAAGAAGCTTTCGGCAAGCGTACCAGAAGACTGAACAGTCGCTCTGGTTCTGAGCCACAGATACGTCGCTTCTAGGAGGAGCTGCATGCGATTTTAGGTGGCGACCCCACCACTATGCTCCGTGTATACCTCCCAGGGGCCCCAGGCGACCTCGGGCAACACCGAGGAGGACATTGTTGATGAGGAAGAGGAGGAGGAGGAGAATGCGTGTCAGGCAAGCAGAGGATCCATTTTCCCCAACATCCAAGAACTTTTTTTTAACTCTGGAGCCCATCCCCTCACAGGAGCAATTGTCAGCGGCGTGTGATGCCGGGGATACATGCTTTCATTTTTATTAACTCTTCTGGCATCATTGCGGTGCACAGCATTGCAGCATAAGGACCAGATCTGTACCCAGACGCTTGCAGCATCTGCTTCCTTTCTGCATCTGTTACCCTCAGGAGAGTGATATTGCATACGGTCACCAAGGGGAAACGAGGGAAGGTTTTAAATGCTAGTCCTTAAACCGCAATCAATTCAATAAGTAATCCACCCGTTTGCTGAATTGTGGGTCACACAACCATGCTTTCCTGAGCGTGCCCTGGTCATGTTTGGAAGGGATCACCCCATATTGCAGCCAGCATTTTAAAAAACCAGGGGCGACACTTCCTGTTCGTCTCCCTTCAACCCCAACCAGGTGCTGCTTCTGTAATGATCAAACTATTTGCGGGGCTTTATGCTGGTGCCTGTCCTCAAGCACTATCCTGGTTGCTATGGGAAAGGGGGCTGTGCTGAGATTGGAACCACTGATCCCAAGGATGTCTTAACAAAAGCTGCTGCACAAGATCTTCCGTCCCTGCCTCGTGGCCTTACTTACCATGGCTGCAGCAGCAAACTGACTCTTGCAGTAGCCAGGAGTTCTGCTTACGTTGTGGCTTGCAGGAAAGTGCATTGAGCAGGGGCAGTGGGTATCATAGGCCGGGGGAGGCTGTGCCGCCCCAAACAGCCTACCGTGGCCCCGCCCCCAAGCCAGCGTGCCTCCTGCGGGGACTCGGGGCCGCTGGTGCTGGGCCGCGCACCAGGACTGGGGGCCACCCAGAGCCCCAGGGCTGGGGGCGCGGTGACCATGCTGTCTGGCCACCTGAGCACCAGGGCTGGGGGCGTAACGACTGTGCTGCCCAGCTGCCTGAGCACCAGGACTGGGACCACCTAGGGCTGGGGGGGCACGGCGAGGGAGATCAGGGATGGGGCAGGGGTGTGGGAGGGGCTTAGGGGTGCTGGCTCTGGGCAGCGCTTACCTCAAGCAGCTCCCAGAAGCAGCGGCATGTCCCTCCTCCGGCTCCCACGCGGAGGTGCGGCGAGGGGGCACTGCGCGCTGCCCCGTCTGCAGGCATTACCCCCGCAGATCCCACGGGCTGCAGTTCCCGGCCAATGGGAGCTGCTGAACTGGGATTATAGGAGCTGGAGGGGGGACATGCCATTGCTTCCTGGAGCTGCACGGAACCAGGGCAGGCAGGGAGCCTGCCTTAGCCCCGGCGCGCCACCAACCAGACTTTAAACGGTCAGTGGTACCGATCAGCAGTACTGGCCAGGGTCCCTTTGAGACTTGGCGTTCCGGTCAAAAACCAGACACCTGGCAACCCTAGACATAGGAAAAAAGGTGCGAAAAAGGCTTGGTTTGTTTGCCGTTTATTTCAGGGAGGGAGGGCGGTGGGTGCATCATGGCCGGCTAATGCCATGTTCCATTTCCACCTGTGCAAATGTTTTCGTCTCATGGGGCATTGCAAGCCCAACCCGGCATTGCAAGCCCAACTTAGCCTTGCACTTGGCTCCATGCCCTGGGGGACACCTAGTGAGGATGCACTCTGCCGACGCAATGAGCATAATGGGGACATGCAAAATCCACTTGCTTCAATCGGAGGCTCAATGTCGACTTAACTAGAGTCGACCTAACGGTGTAGTGTAGAGTGGTAGAATCCGCGCCCCCCGCCTTTGCACATTGGTAGAGTTTCACCCACCCTCGCCCCCTCTGAATGGCAACGACTTGGTACATTCCACCCCCCTTCCTCCCCTGTGCAGCCGGGTGGTGGGCGCTGCGCTCGCGGATTGGCGGCGCGCGCCCGCAGTCGGCGCGAGGGTTGGGCGGGGCGCGTGGGGCCGGCGCGGCGCGAGGGCCTTGGCCTCCTTCCCGCGCGCGCCCCCCCGGCAGCGGCGGCCGGGATGGCTTCCGGTAAGTGCCTCGCGCCGCGGGGGCGGGCCCGGCCGCCGCCATGTTGGACTGGCCGCTTCTCCCCCCCCCCCGCCCCCGGGGCCTCATCTTCCCCTCTGGGAAGCCTTGGGGCAGCCCCGCCCCCTCCGTGGGGGGGTTGCCTCTCCCCTGGGGGCAGCGTGGGGGGCAGCCCCACCCCCACCCTGCTGCGTCGGGGGGGTTGCCTCTCCGTGGGGGGCAGCCCCACCCTCACCCCCTCTGCGTCGGGGGGGTTGCCTCTCCCCTGGGGGCAGCGTGGGGGGCAGCCCCACACCCTCTGCGTCGGGGGGGGTTGCCTCTCCCTTGCGGGCAGCCGCACCCCCACCCTGCTGCGTCGGGGGGGTTGCCTCTCCCCTGGGGGCAGCGTGGGGGGCAGCCCCATCCCCATCCCCACTCCCTCTGCGTCGGGGGGGGGTTGCCTCTCCCCTGGGGCAGCCCCATCCCCACCCCCACCCTGCTGCGTCGGGGGGGGGTTGCCTCTCCCCTGGGGCAGCCCCATCCCCACCCCCACCCTGCTGCGTCGGGGGGGGTTGCCTCTCCCCTGGGGCAGCCCCATCCCCACCCCCACCCTGCTGCGTCGGGGGGGGGGGGTTGCCTCTCCCCTGGGGGCAGCCCCACCCCCACCCTGCTGCGTCGGGGGGGGGGTTGCCTCTCCCCTGGGGGCAGCCCCACCCCCACCCTGCTGCGTCGGGGGGGGGGGTTGCCTCTCCCCTGGGGGCAGCCCCACCCCCACCCTGCTGCGTCGGGGGGGGGTTGCCTCTTCCCTGGGGGCAGCCCCACCCCCACCCTGCTGCGTCGGGGGGGGGTTGCCTCTCCCCTGGGGGCAGCCCCACCCCCACCCTGCTGCGTCGGGGGGGGGTTGCCTCTCCCCTGGGGGCAGCCCCACCCCCACCCTGCTGCGTCGGGGGGGTTTGCCTCTCCCCTGGGGGCAGCCCCACCCCCACCCTGCTGCGTCGGGGGGGGTTTGCCTCTCCCCTGGGGGCAGCCCCACCCCCACCCTGCTGCGTCGGGGGGGGGTTGCCTCTCCCCTGGGGGCAGCCCCACCCCCACCCTGCTGCGTCGGGGGGGGTTGCCTCTCCCCTGGGGGCAGCCCCACCCCCACCCTGCTGCGTCGGGGGGGGTTGCCTCTCCCCTGGGGGCAGCCCCACCCCCACCCTGCTGCGTCGGGGGGGGGGTTGCCTCTCCCCTGGGGGCAGCCCCACCCCCACCCTGCTGCGTCGGGGGGGGTTGCCTCTCCCCTGGGGGCAGCCCCACCCCCACCCTGCTGCGTCGGGGGGGGTTGCCTCTCTTTAGGAAGTGTGGACATGGGGCAGCTCCCTGACCCATGGGGGCTCCTGTCTCCCATTCAGTAGGTGGGTGCCCTGTGGTGGTCAGCAGGGGCCCCCTTATGTGCCCTCACTGGGTTAGGGCCCTGGGCACCCTTTGGGGAGTGTTAGTGCAGCACTTGAAGGTGTATGTCCCCGTCGGTGGCCGTGAGGGTGACCCTGGGGGTTGTGTGGTTCCTGGTACCCACTGGAACAGGGAATGGCTCCTGCTTCTAGCTCTGATTGCGGCTGGGTGACCCTGGCATCTCGCTTTCCATAGGCCTGTGGGCCTGCAGGCACCACATAGCCCAAGGGTCTGTTGCCTTTTTCTCACCCCCAGCAGAAAGTTGAGAGAGGGACCTTTACACCCTATACGACGTGATATAAAAAGAGCACCTGCCTCCATGTATTGAGGCTCCTCGTAGATGGGTTGGGGAGTAGAGGCTGTGCTGTCACATCATTAACTGGCACATAATCTCTATGGGGCTTCCTTGAGAACACACCAGTCCCTTTGCATCTGTCAACATTCAAATGTCTTTGACTTCTGGTACTGATATTTTGGGAAAATGTCATGTAGTCACAGGATACATGGTACCTAGAATGGATTGTAGATGGAGGGCTGTGGGGGTGGGGAGACTGTGAAAATAAAAACATTGCTGTTTCTGCTTGTTTATAGAAATGAATCCTATTTTAAGCTCTGCAGCAATGGCAGTTGAGGGAGAACATAGAAGTCCTGTGGTTGCAGGTGCTTCCGAGGGTCAGCCTTACTTTGTCAGGGTTGAGCTGTTACAGTGCTGTCTCAGGCTGTGACATTTTGGATGACAGAGAATGGATAAGAAAGGCATGAGATGCCTTTCATTTTTTATTTATTAGTACTTTTAATCAGAATCATAGAATATCAGGGTTGGAAGGGACCTCAGGAGGTCATCTAGTCCAACCCCCTGCTCAAAGCAGGACCAATCCCCAATTTTTGCCCCAGATCCCTAAATGACCCCCTGAAGGATTGAACTCACAACCCTGGGTTTAGCAGGCCAATGCTCAAGCCACTGAGCTATCCCTCCGCAACTCACAATTCTTCATATAAAAAGATAAAATTTAGAGGCAGAGCTGTCTCGTGCTAATAATTCAAGTAACTTGAATTCAAGAAAAACTGCTGAGGAAGCTGCTTTATTGATAGGCACTGCCTGTGTCCCAGCCAAAGCCCCTGGGGACTTCTTACAGGTTTTTTTAAAAATAGCATATACAGTAACTCCCAAAATAACCATCTAAACTCTCCAAAAATACTCAAAAATATTAGTATCTATTAAGCCTATCAAAATAAACCACATATAAAATTTGTAGACTAATCAGTTAAGTTTATGGAGGATAGGTCCATCAGTGGTTATTAGCCCAGACAGTCAGGGACACAATCCTGTGCTCCAGGTGTCCCTAAAACCTCTGACTGCCAGAAACTGTGACTGGATCACAGGAGATGGGCCATTCAAACTTTCTCTGTTCTGTTCATTCCCTCTGAAGCCTCCGACAACGGCCACTGTCGGAGAGAGGGTACGGGGCTTGATGGATCATTGGTCTGACCCAGTATATCTATTTCTATTTGTGTTCAGTGTAAAAAAAAAGACACAAAACATTAGAAAAAGTATACAAAAATACTTTTCTTTTTTTTTAAAAAAATGTATTCTCTTATCTTACATACTCCTTGTCCAGTTACCCTCAGACTTTTTGGAAAAGTCCCACTTTGGCAGAAGGTCACAAGTGAAAAATTAGGAGGATAAAAGACAAGTTAATAACTTAAAGCTGGCTACATTCTTAACTGATATGGTGCTCTTTGGTTCAGTGCTTCAGTTCATTTTGAAACTGATATCTCATGCAAGCTGTTAGACATTCAAGTTAAAAATTTATTAAAAATACCTTTACCTGTTTAATAGTAACCTCTATTAAATCATTAAAACTAAAAAAATTTAAAATTGAATTAATATTCACCTTTATAGTGGTTTTTTCCCTTTTGCATTTGTCAGCTTGGAGAGGGGAAAAAAAACAAACGTGAATTTCACTCTGTTTTAGGTCACAGTTTCAGAAGGGTAGTGGTGTTAGTCTGTATCAGCAAAAACAACGAGGAGTCCTTGTGGCACCTTAGAGACTAACCAATTTATTTGGGCATAAGCTTTCATGGGCTATAACCCACTTCATCAGATGCATGGAGTGGAAAATACAGTAGGCAGGTATAAATATGCAGCACATGAAAAGATGCGAGTTGCCTTACCAAGGGGGGGGGGTCAGTGCTAACGAGGCCAATTCAATTAGGGTGGATGTGGCCCATTCACAACAGTTGACAAGAAGGTGTGAGTATCAACAGAGGGGAAAATTATTTTTTGTTGTGACCCAGCCACTCCCAGTCTTTATTCAGGCCTAACTTGATGGTGTCAAAACTCGACAAAGTTAATAGTGGAATGTGAAAGTAGGCTTGGCTGTGTAGGACGATATAAATAGTTGTTGTTGTTGTTTTTTTAATATACACAGAAACCATAGATATGTTCTAATTTTTCATTTCTGGAGACTTAAATTTGGATTGGATTGCAAGTGAATTGAGGAAGTACTTAAATAAAGTAATTACACAAATTGTTAGAATTTTAGTTGTGACTGATAGTGTAGTTTCTAAAGGGACTAAAGTTGGCATGGCAATGGGTAAGTGACCACTGGAACATATGTAGATGACTTGTAAAGTTCAGTCTCTAACTCAGTGGTGGGCAACCTGTGGGCCGCATGCGGCCCATCAGGGTAATCTGATTGCGGGTGGCAAGACATTTTGCTGATGTTGACCGTGCGCAGGCACGGCCCCCCGCAGCTCCCGGTGGCCGCAGTTCACCATTGACCACCACTGCTCTAACAGATATCATTTCACCAGGTCTATCAAAAGTTTTTGACATTTACACATTGTAAATGGTATCAGCCATTAAAATGTAAAAAGCCAAGGAAATCCACCTTTATCCATAACTGTTGTAGAGGAATATAGTAGGCCTAATCTATCAGGGAAAGGCAATTCACACTTCAGAATATTAAATTCCTGATACCTAGGCAAATGGGCATGGTCACCCTAATGTTGCTCTCTGATAGCTTTTAAAGTCTACATTCGTAGACCTGATGTGGTAATAGTATATTCTGGGGAGCTTCAGGTGCAGAGTTTGCTGCTCAGGGTCCTTATTAAGATGTCTTACAAAGTACAGGTTTAACTTGATCTTAATTACCGTGGTTCTGAGATTTTTCTCTCAAAATCCACATTCTTTTCACGTGCTTGTGTTGTCTGAATCTGTTTGCCTGCGATCAGAAAGATTCCATCATTTGTAAGTAGAGTAGTAAAGTCTTGACCTTTGTTCGGACAACTTGCATCCTTTGTAAATGAACAACCAAAACTGGGGTTTCTATCTGGCTTGTGCTGTTGATTATAATTTTCCTGCCACTGCCAAAAGGCAGGGAAATGTCATGGGGGAGAGTGCGGGGGTCTTTCTTTCCACTAATGCTCCCCCAAATTTCACGTTACCCTCTGCTCCTTTGCCAAGAAAAGCTCTCTAACATAACCCATTGTCTTAAAATGGACATCAGATAAAACTGACAGATTTGGCTTTGTCTGATTATTTTAAGATGTTTATGATGTACTCTTAATTGATAATGGTATTTCGTTCTCTAGCCATCAGAGGGTATCCGTTATTAGTCATGCAATCCTTGAGACTTAAAGTGGTGTCATCAAAGTAAATCTGTATTTCAAAACGCAAGGTGAAAGTAGTTACGAGTACTGCACTTGCCTGAGTCCCACTCTTAGGTCTGTTGTTTTACAAACAGATTTTAAAAGATTTTCTCTCACCTGTTTTCTCTTGCAGACAAAAGGGGAAACAGGCTGACTATACAAGGAAAATACTAAACTGATAAATACTGTACAATGCACAAAATAACCTGAGAAAATAATTTTTTCTCTGTTTCATTTACAATAATTTTAGGAGCTACTTCTGAAAGTAATAGATAAAAAGATTTTCAAAGAAATGTCTTTGTTTTTAAACTTGATGTCCTTTAATGACTTCAGTTTGACACATTGCTGTTTTGGTGACTGTCCCTTTTTACTACTCTAAAAACTGTGTAATAAACATATCATGCATACATAGGTTGACTTTTTTTATGTAAAACTCATTTCTTTGAATTCATTGAAAATCTGTAAATGACTTAGAAGAAATTCTGGATTAACTGTTAACTTCTGCCTTGACTCTATTTACGAGACTTTTTCTTGTCAGTCCTTACCTAAGTACTCTAGAGTTGAGGTCTCGTTTGGGTGAATCAGAAGTGCTCCGTGCTTCTTACTAAAAATATCTTTTTTTTTTTTTTTTAATAGATTCTGGAAATTGCAGTCAATCTGGGGGCCAGCAGCAGAGGTATGTATGACATAACATACGAAGTACTTTTGAAAGTGTGTGTGGATGATGCCTTAAATATACTCAAGTATTTTTTTCTTTTTGTTACATTCTTAAGGTGTTTGTGGGGTAGTCAGAGATATGGTAAGTAGTAAGACTTTGGTCAAAATAGGTGGTCAGAAGTGTCAAGTAAGGTAAATGTTCTTCCCACAACTAGTTGAAAGAACTTAAAACCTACCTTTGGGCTCCCTGAAATTGATAAATTCATCGCTAAGAATGTTTAAAAGCTGATTCATAAAATAGCCACAGGTGTTTTCCATGTGACAATCTATCCCATTTATTTTAAATTCACAGGGCTGCTTCACAATCACTTGTATGTGTTTTGTTATTGGACAAGTCGCTCTTAAGCTCTTTCGTTCCCAGAATGCCTCTTCTAACCAATTGTAGGGATTTGGCTCTGTGCTGCACATAGAATGTAAATACAGTAGCTGGTTTGTGTGTTATAACTCTAAAATCCCAGTTCTACAATTGGATCTACACAGGCAGACCTTTATGCCCATACACAGTTCCAGAGAATTTTCTGGGGCTCTCCCCATGGAGATCCAATAGCAGGATATCAGCGTGAATCTGGTTTTCACCATGAGAAATTGATATTTAAAAGTGTTGTATTGAAATAGGAAAAATGGACTACAACTGGGTTTATGCACGTTTGCAGAAATTACATTAATTCTGGAATCTACTCAGTATTACAATAATCTGAATTGTGAAAAAGATATTATCGATAATAGTATTCCTTTACAAAAATATTAAAATCCTGGATATACCTGACTGTTTTAGTGAAAGTATCTACAGTACGTGTGTGTACATTAACACATGGTTAAATAGGTCATAGTGATGTATGTTATACACAGCTGAATAGTACCTTATTTTAGTTCATAACTTTTCTGTGAAGTTCGTGATGGATTCAGTAAAATGGGACAATATCAAGTAAATGTAGTCTGAAGCTGGTGCAGTTTTTCATGAGGATAAACTACGGTATTGTTAGACTCCTCAGCAAATTATCAGAGGAACAGTAATTGATTAAAAGGCAACTGACTTAAAATCTGTTAGTATGCTTTTTGTGTTTTTTTTGTATTTGACCTTTTTAAGTGTTCTTTAATTTTGAATCATTTGGATTCATATAAGATTCATTTTTATTATATGATATTCTGGAAAATTACATAAAGGCTCAGCTCCTATACCCTAAAATCTATACTTGAAACAGAATTTGAGTTTAAATTCTCCAGCTTTTGTCTACCAAATCTTTCATTTTAGTCATTCATTATTTTATCTCTGCATTTCTAATCTGTTTATCACTGTAGGCACATAGGTTAAATGCATAAATGACAAATACTTAAATTAGAAATATTCCCAAATCACAGTAAGTACAAGAAACTTGCAGTGTACATAACATAGTTTACTATATACTTTTCCTTATACTATGTATTTTATTTTATCTAATACTTGATTCAAGTTTATTTGAAAAATTCTATATTTTACAGCTATTCATCATATGGCAGTCAAGGCAATCAAAATTATGGACAAGCACCACAGGTAGGTTGAAATACAATTTGTGCTTCTCAATTTTTTTTTTTTTCTCCTGAGTAAGAGATGTTTGTTGGGTTGACTTGTCTGCATTAAGAAATAGCCCAATTTCAGTCATCAGTGGAATAGAGCTGCATTGATGCAGGCCTCCAGTCTAGACAAGGAAAGACATTATTTCCTCTAGTGGATCTTACCTCTGCTTGAAATCTTTCTCTAAATTACAGGGTTATTCTGGCTATGGGCAGAGTGGGGAGAGTTCTTCTTATGGACAGAACTATGGAAGTTATCAAGAAAACTATGGACAAAGTCAAACAGGTTGGCTAGCTTGCTGAATTTACTGTCTAGTAAAAATTCAGGGTTTGATTATGTAAAAAATTCCCCCATTCAATTTTCAGGTAATGGACAAACTTCACAACAAGGATATGGTGGAGGATCTGGTTATGAAAATAAGAATCAGAGCTCATATGGCCAACAGTCTTATGGCAATCAGGAGCAACAAAAAGAATCATTTGGAGGGTAAGGAAATAAAGTTAACCATGTAAGTTTCAAGCACAGTCTGCCAGAGATACCTTGTTAAGTAGCTATATTAGGAAACTTATTAGAGCAACCTTTAAGAACATCCTCCAACTCCCAGCTCTGGAAACTTTTAAATGGAAATGTAATTTTCTGATAAATGGGTTAAACAGTCATACTAGCAATTGTCTGTTCTTCTAACAATTCTCTGTCCTGATTTTTGTGGCTTCCTTATTGCTTATATTGTTGACATCATGGATAATGTTTAATTTAAACTAAAGGTTTTTTTACCAATACAATATGATCTAAATACTCTAAATAGAACATCAATAGACATTTGAGGTATTTGACTTTCTTAAGAGCCACCTACTTTCACTGTAAGATACTTTGCACGACTCCTCTAGAGAGGAGCTGAAAGGAGTCAGTAATCTTATAAAAAGAAAAGGAGTACTTGTGGCACCTTAGAGACTAACAAATTTATTTGAGCATAAGCCTTCGTGAGCTACAGCTCACTTCAGTGGAAAATACAATGGGGAGATATATATACACGCACAGAGAACATGAAACAATGGGTATTACCATACACACTGTAAGAAGAGTGATCACTTAAGATAAGCTATTACTAGCAGGTAGGGAGGGTGGGGGGAAGGAAGAAAACCTTTTGTGGTGATAGTCAAGGTGGCCATTTCCAGCAGCTGACAAGAACGTCTGAAGAACGGGGGGGGGGGGGGGTGTAAGACTAACATGGGGAAAAAGTTTTACTTTGTGTAATGACCCATCCACTCCCAGTCTCTATTCAAGTGGAGTTATTTGACAACTGAAGACTTTAAATACCAATTGCCTGCTGTTTTTTCCTGTTCAGGCAGGCTTGATTTTAGGAATAAGGGAGGGAAAGCAAACTACAGTAGGGGTCTGTTTGTCTCAACGGCAGGAAGCTTTAGCAATCATGAAGTGGATAAAGACCATCTTTTTGTTGTTGTTTAACTACTATTTATTTATTTATTTAGGAAGTTTTAACAGGTTTACAAATCTTTCACATGTAAATATCAGAAACAAAATAATTAAAGCTGACCTTTTGTTTAAGGAGACACTATACAAATAATATACTCCTTAGAGCTCTTTGGTTACCAGGGTGTTGCCATATTACAGTGAGCATCATAACACCATTCAAACCTGCTTGAACATGTTGTTTCTAGTGATTTTTTTTATTAAAGTGATTACACATATTTAAAAAATCAGGCATGTCTGTCAAATATAAATTTTCCAAAAAAATTAGACCAATGTGCTGTTTTCTGTACTGAATAGTCCCAGTCTTTAAATTTCTCTGGTTCATGATGTGGGTTAAGAGCTAGATTATTTGTAATTGGCGTAGTTGGTAAGGGAAAAGAACTTCTCTCTAGTTCTATCCCAAACTCATAGAGAAGCCTTTGCTAAAGGATCTGTGTACATTTCTGGAGGGTGTGAACTTTTTATTAATCTATGGTAGCCTAGCAGTATTTACACTGCCACAATTTTTTTTTCTTCAGTAAAGACCCACTGTTGGCTGGGTTAGAGCCCTCTAATCTGCTACTGCTTTGAGCTGGCTGCTTAACGGATCTGTACACGGTATCTGCACTCACTCTTGGTCTTTTCTTATTCTGTATAAATTCTAACATCATCCGTGGTATTTCTGCTAAAGTTACATCTGGAATGACTACAAGAAAATTTTGAAAGAAGAAAGAGATCCCTTGGCAAAATACTCATTTTGACTGTGGCTCTTCTCCCCAACTAAGGAATTGCATACTGTCCCCAGTACTCAAGATCTTTTCATTTGCTGAAATAGTGGTTTGACATTTAAATGTTGCGCTCTTCTAGGGTATTTGAGATTTGAATCCCTAGGTATCTTATTCAATTTGTTTCCCGTTTGTACCCAGATGTTTTGTGGAAGAATGACTTTTCAGAGTTTGGGAAATTTATAGCTATAACTTCATATCTGATATGATTTACTTTGTCTTTCTTTGGGAAAAATCTGGATTCCATCTTCTTATCCCAAATAGCATGGAGGACCAAATTCATCCTTTGTGTAACTCTTTTGATTTTCTTGGAGTTACTCTAAGGCTGATTGTGGTCCAGGATCGTGGTGGAAGTAGGTGTAAACCAGGAGGAACAGTCCTTGCATTAGCTGTCTGGATTTTCACTATGATTGCTAACATCATCAATAGAAAACAGAACAAAACCCATGTTTCCTAGGGTGGTGGTAGCATTTTCTATTGGTTTGTTTCTGCTGTTAAACAGATGATGTGATGATAATACACACGTTTCTGCTCCCCTGCATCTGAAGCCACACGTAACCAAGTCGAACAGTATGATATTTCTGTATAAATAAAGGTGGTGGTTTTGTGGTTTTTGTATTTTGTTTTTGAGTCCTGAAGGAAATCAAGACTAGGAAGTCTGATCAGAATCATTATGCATTTTTAGCCATTATTCTGCTCTCTATACTGGGAATATAAACTCTGTTTACTGTCTAATAATTAAATTATTATTCCTCTTTATTTTCAGTGGAAGAGCCTCTTCATATGAACCCAAGTCAAGCTATGACCAGCAGTCGAGCTATGGTCAGCAGCAAGGATCATATGACCAACAGTCCGACTATGGCCAGCAGCAGGGCTCATATGACCAGCAGTCAAGCTATGATCAGCAACAAGGTTCATATGGTCAGCATCAGAAATCCTATCAATCACAGCAAAAGGAAAGCTACAGTCACAACATGCAAGGTAGAGCGTGCAGAATGAGTATAGCAATCTTTAGCCAAGTTAAATTGAAGAACTTTGTTCTGTTTTGTGTTATGAAACGTTCTGGGTTTCTGCATACAGATTATTATTTGGGGGAGATGGAAAGCATTGAAAGCCTTTTTCTCCAATTTGGTGAGTGTTTGTTTCTTGTAGAATGATGGAGATAGAGAACTCTTACTAACTACACATGACTTGGTGGGGTCAAAAATTGTGTCCACATCTATGCGTGAGTGTTCTGATCCCTGAAACTTTTTTTACCTTTTTCTTCCTTATGTGTGGGAAGAAAGGTTTTCACTTTAGATTTGAGGGTGGGTGTCCTGATCAACACTAATGTTCTAAGAATCTTCATCCCAAGCCTTCAGCTTCCTTAGTTAAATTAAACAATATCAGGTGCTTGGCATGCCCTTTTTCAGCCCCCTTGTTGTTTCTTTCATTTGGAGTGTTTATATTTTTAAGAGGAGGGAGGGAAGTGAATGCCTCTATAAAGGGTGAGTCCCACTAGAAAGGCTTTCCATCCTTTCCAATGTCTAGGAGCACAGTCGCCTTTTGAGGGGGAAAAATGAAGATATTAGAGATATTGCAAATTTGCTGCCCTGTGTCACTTCCTTGTGAAGACTGGCTGGATGTGGAGGTCTGGCTGTGTGCATAGGAGATCAAAGCTCTGTACAGGGAGTTGACAGACAGATGAAATGACTTTCCTTGCATGTAACGAATGTTTCTTGTCCCTCCTCTCCTTAAAGTATGTTTGAAAAGAAGAGAGGATCTCTGAAAGGGAGCTGAGTCCTTTGGGCAGAATCTATGAGAAGGAAGCTGCTCCTATTGAAGTTCTGCCACTTTGTCAAAGCTGCTAAGGAAAAGGAGCCTGTAGTTTCCTGAGGCTTTTGCTCCCTCTGTTTACTCTCTCCCATCAGCTTGCAGCAGCTTAGTTACATCCTTTTGCCCTGGTGGCTATCACTGCAGGGTCTCTTCTTTACTACACTCTTTTCCAGACTAGATACAAGTGGGGAATGAAGCAAGATGACGAGTCTGAAGCAGCATGCAGGGAGGAGGAGAATAAGAGACTTTGCAGCTGCATGCGGAGTAAAGGCAGAAAAAGTGGGAGACTTGACGGGGGGGAAAGGCTTTCTCTCTCCTTCAGTGGTATCGTGGAAGTTGCAGGGCCAGAGCTGACTATCACTGTTTCCATATTCCAGGGCTTTGTGGTCTTATTTGCCTGCCTGTATTGGAGAGTTACTGGGAAGTGGAGGGAAGAAATATCTCTCTATGCACAGGAGCTAGGCACCTTGGAATCTGTCTTTACCTCCCTGGACTGTGGTCTGATCTGCTTTACTTATCTATCACAGCACCAATGTCTCAGCTTCTGTCTTGACAAACAAGTGATGTGAAGATTAAAACTTAGTCTTTAACCAAACTATTTACATGTCTGTCTTTTTCAGGGTAGGAGAAATTCAGCTGGGATTTTAGGTGCTATGGATTTATTTTCTGCAAAATGTGATGTACCAGAATATGGTGGTATCCACATTCTAAGGAATATCACGTCCCATAGTAATCTAGGAAGATAAATCAGAACTTGATTTAGGCCTTGTGATTGTGTGGAAAAGATACAAGAAAAGAGCTTAAAACATGAAAGTCTTATTTATTTTTAACTGGAAAATTTAAGCAATGGGTTTAGTATAAACTTGAAATTCAATTTACACATACTTTGTGGTTCTCTAGATGGTCGACGTGAAAAGAGTAGGTATGGAGAAGATAATAGAGGATACAGCGGCTCACAGGGAGGAGGTAGAGGGGGATATGAAATGGATGGAAGAGGTCATATGTCTGGATTAACGTAAGTGATCTAATCCCAATATCTGCAAATGTATTTGTAATATCTTGCTACTTAGTTGCTTTGGTTTCAATGTTTAAGATAACACAATTCAGATCTTTGAGCACAGAAAACAGAAGATAGTTGCTTCCTAAAATTACACTGATCGGCCTGCACTGAAATACCAAAGATTTAGCCCAGGGAACATTACTTATATTGGAATAGGACAAGACTTAGAGTGATGATCATAAAGATACTTGGCTATATTTTATATCTAATGGCTGTGATACAAAGCTTCTCAAAGAGACCACTCTTTGACATCAAGTATTTTACATGCTGTAAACCAAGATTCTTTCTAGATGTCTTTTAAAAAAAAAAAAAAAAAAAAAAAGGCCGGCTAAAAAATAGAATTTAGAGGGGTTAATGGCAGATAACCCTCTGGCAGGAAAGCATTTTCTGTATATGATGACTTATTATTATAATATTACCAAGTCTTGTATAGTGCTTTATATCAATAGATTTCAGTGTGCTTTACAAAGAAGGCCAGTATTATTATTAGATGATATGCAAGGTTTGGCTAATGTCTTTAATAAAGCAGAAAGACTAGGATTACTTGATCTTGACTACTTTTTTCCCCCAATATTTCCTTTGAAGTAGTGACTGAATAAACAAACATGAACCTGAAGGAATTCGACAGCTTAGCTACATTTTTCTGTCACTGTTTTAGCTATAAAACTAAAACAATGATGGCCTTCTAATTCAGTTTATTTGCCTTTACTAGATGTCAGGTTTTTATACTTACTGTAAATGTTTCTACAGCTGACTTAGGCCGTGATCCTACAAAGACAGACTTATGAACATGCTTAACTGTATATATGTATAGCGTTCATGCATGTGCATGAGTTTGCAGGATTGGGGGCCTTTGTTTTAAAATCCATTTAAACTGCCCAAACTACATATAAAGTTAGCAAAGATGCAAAGAAACTGTTAATTTATACCCGCTACTTACGGTTCTGAGTGCAATTCTACTGATGTAAAGCAATACAGCGTCAACTAGAAATTAAATCTACCAGCAACCCAAGCACTGTTGTTTATTAACACCGCCATTCCACTGCCACATGGGGCTGCTTTGGGTTAGTGCTAGATCCGCTGAGGTGGAATGAGAAGTAGATCATATTGTTTGTGGGGAGCCGTCGAGGTTTAAGTAAAATAACCATGTCTCATAATGTTGTAGGACTGCCTTTCACATGCAAATATGGTTTTTCTCTGAATGGATATTTTGTAGAATACTTTCCATAGATTCTCTTGTAATATTAGACTGTTAGTGCTCACTTTTATATTATGAAAATGATTGTTTTTCATAGTTGAAATAAAAATGAGATCATGTTATTTAACCTGGTTATAACATGGTTTACTCTGATCCCATCCATATAGGAGTGTCCAAATAATGTTCTACATTATTCTTCATTGTAACCAGTTCGATAGTGTATATGGATCTTGAATATTTTGACTTGGTATATGGTATCAAAGTTACTAGAAACTCATTTTAGATGGAACTTAGAAGTGAGCGAACTCTATGCTCCTTTATAATTGGCAGCTTTTGTATAGTGTAAGTTTCACAGGCAGCAAAACCTCTTCAGATGTTCAATTTCAATTAGAATTGAGGTTTTTAAGAATATTGTAGCTGCGTCATTGTGGGTAAGGGTCTCTTATAACTCCCATGATAGATTTTTTGTCTTTGTAGTTGAGCCTCTTTTAGCGAAGAAATTTTAAAGTAAGCTTTCAAAAGACATACAACTGGTGGACAGTGTCCATTCAAAACAAACTTAGTGTGTTTTGCAAGGTGGTGGAACAGAAGCCAGGAAAATACATAAATAATCACTCGCGCATTACTGTTGTTTCAACAGATGTGTAAATAATCATGTTGGCATGTAAATATAGTTGATCCCATTGCTTGATATCCACTTTCAGGAAAGGAAAAGAGTGTGGATGAGGGTTGAAAAATGTGAAGGAATGTATTAGTGGGAGGGGAATGGAGCCATTTTTAATTATTCTGTTTTCCTCTGTTCAGCACAGTACAGTGATGGTGTTTAAGCTTAATGACTCAAACTAAAATATGTCCTAGAATTTTTCAGCCTAGATGCAGTTGTCTTCTATTTTGATTTAAGGTTTCTACTCCTAAAAGTCAATTTTACTCCACATTCAAACACTTCTTGAACAAGTTCTAACAAAAGCTTGAATTGTTTGCAATCACAAAATAATGTGATGGAAGGAGAACAACTTTACTAAGGTAACAGATCCCTGCTTTTAGTCCTGAGAACAATATTTGTCCCCCCTTCCCCCCCCCCCCCAAAAAAGGCAGCCTAAATCTAAAAGCAACTTGTGCACATATGCTGAGGCTACTTCTGATGGTTATTTGTTACACAGTGTTTGACTGTGGTAGTGTTTTGCATGGTAACACTTAAATGCGATATTTCCTGTAATATCAGGAAGTATTTAACTCTAAAGGCTTGTCTAAACACAGTTTTTGTACTGCTATAACGATATAGGTTTAAACATTTGCAGTTAGTGGTCTAAAAAAAAGTTAGACCAGCCCTTAGGTTGCACTAAACGTTTCCAACTTAAAAATTTAAATACATTTCTTTAATGATGCTGTAACATTTGTCTGAAGTGCCTTCTTTGCACTTTTCCTGGATGTTGCATGAAATCATTAGCTAATCTGAGACTACAATGGATGAATGTCCTTTGCATATTAGCTGTTCATAAAGATGTTATAGCTCCCCGATGGTAACAGTGACAAGCGGGTGGTCCAGCCATGGGTGTTCTTACCACTTAGTCCAGGTCTGAATTTTTCGTTCAGGGTATAGTCAAGGTCCAGGCTTCAGAGAAAATAATAAAAAGTAATAATGATGCTAAATAATAAGATTTTTGGGTCTGTTCAAAAGGGTCTTGCGGTCCAGCTTTGGCCCATGGTCCACCCGTTGACTACCCCAACTTAGTCTAACTCTACTGTGAGCCATGATGAGCAACAGAATCGTTAAAATGCCAGCAACAGTTAGTGCCTATGCTGGCACTGCCCTGACTTTCTTTGCTAGCATTTTTTTTAACAAGGGAGGATTGCTAGGTGTGGAGTCATATCTGTATTTGTGCAATTCCAGGCTTTTGTGTGGGACAAAACCAAATTATTGTTCTTAAACAATTTTTGAGAGTTTGTTTCCATAAGCATTTTGGACAAAAGTAGCTGAAAATATAGATGCTTCTTAAAATGTGTAATGTTGTCCTGACACTGAATGAATGAATGAATTGCTTTCAAGATAATGTGCAGAGATTCCCAAAAATGTACCTTACTTAATGCCTACATCATTCAGCTCACTTCCTGTGCCATGTGCAGAGTCGTGCAGCTTTGGGGGAAAGAGCTTTCTGTGAAAATTGCTGCTCAAATCCAGTAAGCCATATTCAAATTCAGTAGTTCTTAACTTTCTTCTGCCCCAAATGCTCGCATCGTGGTAAGTAACCCGTGGTCTGATGATTGCTTTTTTATTTTTAAAAATGGTTTTGAGCTGGATCTCTTGGAACTCTAGATGCAAAATAACAATCCATCCAAACTTTCATTTTTGTTGTTTTTTAAAATAGACTGCTGAGATCCTTTGTGCCAGACTTTAGCTAAGAACAAATATTAAATCTATACTATAAAACCATTAAAAAAAAAAAAAAAGTTTACAACTGAAACCAAACAAAACCATCGACTGTCACTTGAGATGCACTGATTTTAGGGAAGAGGTCATGCTGGCACTTGCGTAGTAATTGTTCTATATTCCCTTTCCTCTCTCCTCCACCCATTCTGTACTCTTACGGTTAGAACACAGCTCTAGGACTGAGGAGTCCTGAGTTCTGTTCTTGACTCTGCCTCCAGCTTGTTTTTCTTCTTTGAGCCAATCACTGTTCCTCTCTGGAAAATAGAGAATGTCTCTCTCAGGCTGTTGTGGTACTTAATCCTTTTCTTCAAAATGTCTTGAGCCCATTAGATGAAAGGTGCTATGGAAAAGTGGGGGGGAGGGGGACCTAAAATCCAGAAAGTCACTCAATTAGTGACACTGCACTCTGTCAATGGAGCAACCATAATTGTTCTGTCCCCTTGTATCAGAATCTGTGGACTCAATGGGTGAAGTTCTGCCTTCAGATTACACTGAAAATTGGGCTACACCGATGCAGCTTCTTGTGCAACGTAAAACAGAATTTGTTCCACTCAGTCATTGAGTTATCACACTGCTAAACATAGGATTTTCTTGGTTGTGTGTGATTAAATCTAAACCTGATTTTAACTTTATTATATTACAAGTGAAAATTATGCATTGCTGCATATTTGTTATATTTAGCTCCTTTGTGTGGGGACTGAGCCTAATCTAATATCAAGAAATTGTAGTACAGCCAAAGTGTCTTGTATTATCATGCCATTAGTGTTTAGAATTAATATTGCATTATTAGGTTTCTGTACGTTCATGTTAGGCTTTACAGAGTTTGGAAGAAAATAAACAGGGACACAGGTTTATGGAGTTCAGTGAAAAAATAACTGTTTGTATGGAACTTCATTAGAAAACAATAGTGATTTCTCATCTCTTTGTATCCACATTACACTTCCAAGTAGGTCACCTCCTGCAGCTGTTTCTTTATACTAGCACAAATTTAAAATACTTTGATAGAAGTAAAATCCATAGTTAGCAGAATCTGTCTTTATTGCTGTGCTAAATAGTCAGTTCTCATTTCATTTATATTTAGAAAGCTATGTCCTTGCATGTAACTCCCATTGTACTCAATGAGAAGTCTAGGTGCATATTGGAGGGAAGAATTTGGCCTTTGGTTTTTAATGCCACTTGTTCCGATATCTGCAGCTTTTTTCTCTTTATGGCTTGAAGTCCTCTAAAGACAATACAAGTATGCATCATTGATAAAAAGGGAGTAGTAAAGCTATTTGAAGAATTTTAGCTGAAAGATGCTGCTTGCTTCAACCATGATCTTGGGAACACTGGTGATACCTGTACTCCTAAGATTCTAGCAGCTGTTATTCCTGATGTGACAGATTTGATCACAGAGACACCTTGGGACTGTCAACTGATGTGCTGAAATTACCTCTGAGCCCAGTTTCCCTGCCAGCCTGGGACTTCCAGAACCCTGCCTGGTTGAGCCAGACACACTAGCCTGGTGCAACACAGACCCAGGGTCTGGGCCATGCCCCCAAAGCTGCAAAGTTAACTGAAAAAAACTCAGCAGGTTTCCTGTCTCCAGCACCCAGACACCCAGTTCCCAATGGGATCCAAACCCCAAATAAATCTGTTTTACTCAGTTTAAAGCTTATATAGGGTAAATTTGTAAATTGTTCACCCTCTGTCACTGATAGAGAGATATGCACAGCTGTTTGCTCCCCCAGCAGTAATCACTTACTTTGGGTTTATTAATAAACAAAAGTGATATTAAGTATAAAAATAGGATTTAAATGGTTTCAAGTAATAACAGACCAAAGTAAGTCACAAAGAGAAAACAAAACACACAAGTCTAAGCCTAATACATTCAAAAACTGATTACAGGTAATATCTCACCCTCAAAGACGTTCCAATAAGCTTCTGTCACAGACTAGACTCCTTCCTAGTCTGGGCCCAATCCTTTCACCTGGTGCAGTCGTTGTTAGTTCCAGCAGACATTTCAGGTGGTAAGCAGGGGTTTTCTCATGACTGGCAGCCCACTTTGGCAGCCTGCTCCACCCCCTTTTATAGCTCTGGCACAAGGCGGGAATCTTTTCTCTCTGGGTCTCCACCCCTCTCAGGGCTGGATTAACCTTTTGTGGGCCCCCCTTAGAGTCAATGGAGCATGGTGCGGGGGGGGGGGTTGTTCCCTGGAGCGAGGGGCCAGCAAGGGGCAATGGGGCATGGCATGTCGGTGGCGGCCCCACTCCGCCCAGCCCAGTGCGAGGGCACTGTTTAGAAACAGGCAGTTGCCAGATGCACAGTGGACCACCCGGCCCTGTGCTGCCAGCATGCCCCCTTCCCCTCAGGGATGGGCCTATGCCGTGCCACACAGCCCCCCCTGCCGAACACCAAAATACACCCTCCCCATCCCCCGGATTCCCTATGGCCAGAGCATCTCCCCTAACCCGGGGGCTCAGGGCACAGTGCAAGCAGAGCAGGCCAGGGCCCCTTCTGAGTATGAGCCCAGCTCCATGACGCTACTGCTCCTCCTTGTAAATGGAAAAGTACCAGATTTAAGATGGATTTCATTATCAGTGACATGGTCACATGTCACTGTAAGACCCTAGTCTCTATTCTTCCTTGGTTGGCCCACACATACACAGGAAGGCTTGCAGATAAATAAACCATTTACAACCAATTGTCCTTAGTCAGTGGGAGCCATCAAGGTTCTAAACCACCATTAATGGCCCACACTTTGCATATTACAGTAGGATCTCAGAGTTATACTTCATATTTCTAGCTTCAGATACAAGAATGATACATGCATACAAATAGGAATATATTTAATAGTTTATAACCTTCATTATGATACCTTACAAGAGACCTTTTGCATAAAGCATATTCCAGTTAAATCATATTCACACTCATAAGCATATTTCCATAAAACGTATGGAGTGCAACGTCACACCAGACTATGCCAATAGGTTTGAAAATAAATGAAGATAGGTGGATATCAGCTTACAAAAAAAAATCTAAGGACAGCATTTTTGTGGCATTAGGGTTAATTATTGTGAATGGTGATTAGCATTCACTTTGGCTGCCTAGAATTCAATTTTTTGTATTGGTGATATGGCTGAATTTTTGCTAGTTTTCTGACTGATTAAAGGATGTTTTAAAAACCAGAACTCGAGCTGATTATCTGTCATATTCAGTTTATATATAAAGCTTATAAAAGGCAGTATACAGTGTGATACTAGTTATATGTTACACACATCCCAGGACAGGGGTGTCTATTTTATTGCATCCATGTATTGCCAAACAGTCCAGTTGCTGAGACTGTCTTCTTAACTAGGTCTTCATGATAAATGTGAGGCTGCACAGCATCAGCTATTTAAAGCAAACAGGTCTATGTGACTTTTCCCTCACTTAGTACAGCATTTTGGATCCATATCCATGCATCTCTTCTCTTTAAGAAACCTAAACTCGTGTTGGGAAGGTGAGAAATAAGATGTTTAAGTCCCTGGGTCCCCAGCAGCTATTTGCACCGATCTCAGGAATGGGGAAAATGTAACACTAAAGTACATGTGAAAGAGGAAAATTTGTCACTTGCATTCATCCAAGAGGTCTGCCATCTAACTAATACAGATACATTAGTTCAGTTGGTCACATGAGGCATAGCGGAGAATAATCAACACTGAAGCACATTAGGACAACAGTACACTTTTACAGAATACACCTCTACCCCAATATAACGCGGTCCTCGGGAGACCAAAAAATCTCACCGCGTTATAGGTGAGACCGCGTTACATCGAACTTGCTTTGCCTCCTCCCACCCCTCGTTCCTTGTTCCCTGACTGCCCCCTCCAGAGACCCCTGTCCCTAATCACCCACAGGACCCTACCCCCTCCCAACCCCCCCGCTCCCTGTCCCCTGACTGCTCCAACCTCTATCCACACCCTCTCTGCCCCCTGACAGGCACTTACTGGCAGTGGTGGGAAGTGGACCAACGTGGCCCCTGGCCACTCTGCTCCACTCCACAGGTTGGGGAAAGGACACCCTCCACACTCACCGGCGGCTGGAAGCGGAGTGACGTAGTCACAGCCCGCTCCGCTTTCTTTGCCCAGGTGTGTCACGGGGGGGGCGGGGTGTCTTGCACTCACTTGTGGCAGGAAGCGGAGCGCCGTGGCTGGGAGCTGGCGGAGTGGAGCGGGCTGGGGCCGGGCTGCTCCGCAACTGCTGGTGAGTGTGGGGGGGATCCCTTCCCCCAAGACCCCCTCCCCCAAGTGACATGGCTGGGGCCGGGGCAAGGGAAGCTAAGCGGGCTGCTCCCAGCCCCCCACCTATCCTCTGAGCCACTCTGGGACTGTGGGCCCCCAAAAGTGCCCCCCCACAGCTTCTGTCTCCCAGAACCTGCGGGGGGAGCCCCTGACCGCCCATGAGACCCTCTGCCCCTTATCCAACCCCTTGGCCCTGACCTGGCACCCTTAACACGCTGCTCAGAGCAGCGTGTCGGAGCTTTACCGCATTGTATGCGAACCCATGTTCTATCGGGTCACGTTATATTGGGGTAGAGGTGTGTAGTAAAAATATAAACGGTCTATAAGTTGCAAAAATTGATCTCTGTTGTATAGTAATGCTTTCAGGCTGTGGCTTTAGGCATTACATATCCAGCTCAGTCACCTTCTTGAATCCTGGGGCATACATTTTCTACTCACAGTATTCATTTTCCATAACATCCTGATTGTTTACTGTAATAAGTGTCTTATTTCTCTATCTACATCTTTCATGTGTATATTTACAAACCAGAAAAAAATGCACGTTCTGAATCGTGCAGTCCTGGTGAACTGGGGAAGGAATCCAGAATTTGAAATCTTGAAGACAAAATTTGCGTGACTGATTCATTCACTATAAATCAGTGTACCTAGTTCTGAGCTAATATGCCAATGGGGCAAAGTTTTAACTGACATTTAATAAGAAGGGTACAAGGAAACCTGTTGGTTGGTTCTTGGGGGATTGAAGTGAATTGTGGGTGACAGAAGTGTGTTTGCAATAGAATTTTTGTGATCACCATTCTTGATTTATCATCAGTCTTTAAAATTATCCATCCTTTAGCAGAGGCTCCTGTAAATAGTGTTTGGAACCATATATTTTTATCTTTCATGTAGCTGAATATAATTGCATATAATGTCTGCCATTTAGTGTTTCAAATACTCTGTGTATATAATACTTTGAAAATCAACAGCAAGTTTATTAAAATAGATCCTAGCTGAAGGTAATATTCCATGAATGTAAATATAACAGCAGTTGCTAGAAGGTTTTGTCATGATATAACAGCTGTTGTTTTCCTTGTATGGTAATAAGTCTTTAAAGCTAGCTTACATAATGATTAATGAATCCTGGCCCTTGTTTTAGACAGACTTACCGTCACCTCACAGAAACATTTGACTTTTTAAAATTGTAAATTACATCTTGTATTCATGACTTCACATTTGTTGTAACAGAAAATGCATATACAGTATCCTAAAGAAATAAATCCCATATTGACACTTCATAACCTTGTGACAGGTTGAATCACAGAAGCCCCCTGAGGGTTGCCAACTGATGTGCTAAGGCTACTTCTGCCGCTGCTTTCCCTGCCATCTTGGGACTCCAACACCATGTCTTGTTGAGCCAGACACACCAGTGTGCTCCAGCACAGACACAGGGTCTGAACCACGTGCCCCAAAGCTGCAGACGTAACTGAAAGCAACTTAAGAAGTGTTCCTGTCTTTAACATTCAGATCTCAACTCCCAATGGGGTCCAAACCCCAAATAAATCCGTTTTACCCTCTATAAACTCATAAATTGTTCGCCCTCTGTAACACTGACATGCACAGCTGTCCCCCCCCCCCCCCGCCCGGTATTGATACGTACTCTGGGTTAATTAATAAGTAAAAGTGATTTTATTAAATACAGAAAGTAGGATTTAAGTGATTCCAAGTAGTAACAGACAGAACAAAGTGAATTACCAAGCAAAATAAAATAGATCACACAAGTCTATGTCTAAGAAAACTGAATACAGATAAAAACCTCACCCTTAGAGGAATTCCAGTAAACTTCCTTTTACAGATTAGTCTCCTTCTAATCTGGGTCCAGCAATCTCTCACACCCCCTGTAGCTACTGTCTTTGT
This sequence comes from Dermochelys coriacea, assembly GCF_009764565.3. Lineage (NCBI taxonomy): Eukaryota > Metazoa > Chordata > Testudines > Dermochelyidae > Dermochelys > Dermochelys coriacea. The sequence goes on from NC_050084.1 coordinate 20,203,157, forward strand.
TCCAGTTTCTTTCAGATATCCTTGGGGGTGGAGAGGTTATCTCTTTAGCCAGCTGAAAACCAAAATGGAGGGGTCTCCCACGGGCTTAAATAGACTTTCTCTTGTGGGTGGATACCCCAGTGTAGAATCCAGCTACAAAAAGGAGTTTTGGAGTCAATCTGTTGACTACTTAAGGCTACTTAAAAAGAAAAGGAGTACTTGTGGCACCTTAGAGACTAACAAATTTATTAGAGCATAAGCTTTCGTGAGCTACAGCTCACTTCATCGGATGCATCACGAAAGCTTATGCTCTAATAAATTTGTTAGTCTCTAAGGTGCCACAAGTACTCCTTTTCTTTTTGCGAATACAGACTAACACGGCTGCTACTCTGAAACCTAAGGCTACTTAGAAATCAGGCAAGTATACAGCCAATATTCATAACTTCAAGTAACAAATGATACATGCATACAAATAGGAGGAATGTATTCAGTAGATCATCATCTTTACAGAGATATGTTACATGGCATATGTAGCATAAAACACATTCCAGTTATGTCATATATACGTTCATAAGCATATTTCCATTAAGCCTTATGGGGTGCAATGTCACAAGCCTGTTTTACTAATGTCCTTTATTTTGAGCTCTTGTCCCACACTTGGACCTTGACAAGTTGAGAGATTGGAGTTAATTAGGAGTCCCTCCAGATTTTAATCATAAAAAAACTACTGCAGTGGCTGGTGCATTAGCTGTGGAGCAGAACCTCCAAGGGTTAGGCAAGGAGTGCTAGTTGAGGATTTTTACTTGTACTCTCTTTATCTTAGTTACTCTGCATAAAAGTTCCCACCATGAGAAATGAATTTTCCAGTTTACTGCTGTGGAAAACCTGCACTCCCACACAAGCAGGCAGTCTTGTAAACTTGGAAAGGCTTGGCTGTTAACTTTAAAAATGCCGTTGATCTTTTTCTAAAGGCCTTGAATATTGAGTGTTTTAATCCTTGCACCTGGATTTAGTTGTTAATGTTAAATGTGGGAAATATCAGTACGACAACCACACATTAAATAGAATAAGTGTGGGATATATCAGGCTTTTACTTCCATTAAATTTGGAATGGGACGTCACAACAACTAAACTCCCCTCATTCCGTGGCAATCTGTGTGTGTGTGTGTAAGCTATTAACTTGGTCTACGTTTTGTGCCACAGGTTTCAGAATGAATTAATTAAAAGTTCACGATCCTGCTGTTGAAGCTCATTCTCATACACACACTATCATTAATGTCAAATGCTAGTAGTACATTGTTGCACAGATTCCCAAATCCTCTCACATCCTACTTCAGAGTGTGCTTAGTAATACTAATTTATCCAAATTTACTTGAATGCATAAGAATAGAGGTTAATTAATTTCAGTTTACAAGTGGTAATTAACTATCCATGCAGCTGCTAGATTGGAGTAAAGCCCACTAATTTTTATCAAAAGTATGCCTGGGTTTTAAATCCCAGTTTTAAATAGCATTTGTTTGGCTTGTGGGCTGGAAAAGGGTTTTTTAATTAGAGTATACACCCACCTTTGTTTCAGCAATTCTTTTAGAGGTTAGTTTCTGGGATTCATGCCCTAGGAGATTAGCTATCTGAAAGAATAATCTTTGAACACAAATAGTGTGCAAAACACAGAGGTGATACTTTAGCCACTAGACAATAATTTTTGATCAGATAAGTGTAGATTGAGCCTTAGGCTCAGCACGTAGAGACTTGAGGAAAAAATCATTTCTTCAATTTTCCCTCTGCAGTGGTGGTGACCGTGGTGGCTTCAAAAATTTTGGTGGTAAGTGCCAAGTATCCAAAATGTTTCAGTGGAAATTCTGTATAAATCTAAAAGCCACCAATATCTTATTACTATCCAGTAGAAGCATTCTAGCGTTTCTGTTTTGCTGGGGCTGGTGTGTTTGTGTGCTTTAAAAGTCAATCTCTTAACAATAAACTGGATTTCTACTCTGTCACATTGCATGAAAGAAATTATGGAGATTTACGACCTTCACCGGATTTTGGGTTTTTTGTTACAAATGCTGCTTTGAAAGGTACTAGTGACAAAATAATTGTGGTAAACTGCTTGGTCATCTGACAACCAGCATTTGCAAGATAAACACCAGCATAATGCTAATGTGGCAGATGCCTTATACTGCAAGTTAAAGAACGTGTTAACATTCTACAGATGCCTGCTATTGAACATTTTAATCTAAATATTCTCCAGATCTCTGGTTAATGACTTAGATTTTAGATACGTTGCATATGTAGCTTGAATATCTTCTTATCTTATTTAACAAGCTTTTAAAAAGGCTTTCCTGGCTAAAGTAGCCTTTCTTTCATTTTTTTACCCATTCTACAGGTCAAAGGGATTATGGACAGAAATCAGATGCTGGTAAGAAAACAAGCATTGTGTGGATTGCAGTTCTCCATCCTTCATAGCATTTGTAACATATGCAAGCACTTCGGAGAATCTTGACCAATTAGAGAACTGATCTGAAACCAACAAGATGACATTCAATAAAGACAAGTGCAAAGTACTACACTTACAAAGGAAAAATCAAATGCTCGAGTACAAAATGGGAAATAACTGGCTACGTGGTAGTATTGCTAAAAAGGATCTGGGGGTGATAATGGAACACAAAGTGAACATGAGTTATCAGTGTGATGCAGTTGTGAAAAATGCTAAATCATTCTGGAGTATATTAACAGGAGTGCCGAATGTAAGACATGAGAGGTAATTGTCTCCCTTTATTTGGCACTCATGAGGCTTCAGCTGGAGAACTGTGTCCAGTTCTGGGTGACACTTTAGGAAAGATATGGACAAATTGGAAATAGTCAGAGGAGAACAATAAAAAGTTTAGGAAATCTGACCTATGAAGAAAACAGGTCCCCCTGGTTTTTTTAACCTAAATCTTCAAATATGTTAAGGGATGTTACAAAGAGGATGGTAATCAATTGTTGCTCATGTTCATTGAATGTAGGACAAGAAGTAATGGGCTTAATTTGCAGCAAGGAAGATTTTGCTTAGATATTAGGAAAAACTTTTTAACTGTTAGGGTAATTAGGCTCTAGAATGGGCTTCCAAGAGAGGTTGTGGAATCCTCCGCATTGGAGGTTTTTAAGAACAGGTTGGACAAACACCTGTCAGGATGATCTAGGTTTACTTGGTCCTGCCTGAGCGGAGGGGGGTTGGACCTGATGAGTTTTCTAGGTCCCTTGCAACCCTGCATTTCTGTGATTTTATGTACTTTAAAATGCATGCCTGGAAAGAGGTGGGGTGGCTTGGATTTTTGTGTGATTCAGTTTAACCAGGTGGGCTTTCTGCTGGGATAGATCAGCTCTGTTAAATACTGGTGCATGTGACTATACAAGCGTATTCTTTTAATGTTTAACGCATTGCTCAGCAAGTAAAAATCAAGTTTTGACTAGTGAATTCTGGATCAACTTGAGTCAAGTAACTGATGATGATCTTGTTTTCCTTGAAGATGCTGAATATAGATAATTTTCTGATGTAGATTATTTTGGCAATGTTCTTTTAATTTTTATACTTGTTTCACCATAGTCCTTCACTAAAACTTGAAGGACTTTTCAAAAGCTGAATTACTCTTTACAATTGCTATTCACTTTTTGCACTCTGTCTTGGATATGGAAGTAGACTAATCTGTTTCACTCTTATTTTTGGTTTCATTTTTCTGATTCTTTTATGCTGATACAGTGCTTTTTGTGTCTTCCGTGGTATTTCAGTTAAATTTTATAGGCCTCTTTTTTTATTTAAAATCTACGCATTTTGGGCCTACTCTACTTGAATGTCCTAGGTGCAGAGAAAAGTTGTCAGATATTCAATGTAATCATTCTGTGACATATGAGAGCTTCCAATCTGCCAGGTATCCAAGGAGATGTTGCAGGACCATAGATATGAGTCTAAAATGATGGAGGTTTTCTCTGACCTGAGATGAAGTAGCATTTTTAACTGCTGCAGCATGTTACATCTGATTCTGGCTAATCCATACAAAAGCATTTTGGTAAAAAAAACTTACTTTTTTTAATAGATACAGAATCTGACAACTCTGATAACAACACCATCTTTGTGCAAGGACTTGGAGAAGGTGTTTCGACAGATCAAGTGGCTGATTATTTCAAGCAAATAGGTATTATAAAGGTGTGTGTGGTGACAGATCATTAGGAAACCTGTAGATCGAATATGTTGGAAGTGTCTTGAATAGCAGCATGTTTCCTCCCTTATATTTCCCAGAAATTGTAGATCTTTCTTTTATCCTATTGGGTCGCAGATGACAGTTTACAGAAAAAGAAATTGCGGGTCCTACCAACTTATTAGCACAGATGTCAGCTGCCGTTTCTCTTTTCTATTCCTAATTCTCTAATCAATTCCCTTATCACATGTCCCTATCAGTAGTAAATCTCTAATGCTTCAATAAGTAATTATGATCCATGACCCACTCAGTCAGGGCTTTTCTTCCTATCCCAAGAAATCCAAATCAGGACTCTCATTCACTGTACTTGACCTCAACTAATGTCCAAACAAGGCCTGGGGCCACTTCATTTTAAGGTTCATGCTGTGAGCTGAAAGGCAGTCAGTATTCTTCCATCAGCCACTTTGTTTCTGTAAGCTAACCCCCAGGAATCTCCTCTGCGAACACTAATTAATTATAACCGCTCTTACTGTTAACTGGCTCAAGCAGTTTCTCCATTAACTGAATGTTGAAGAAATACACTTTTTTTTTTTCCCCTCCCCAGACTAACAAAAAGACTGGAAAACTTATGATAAATCTATATACAGATAAGGATACAGGCAAACCAAAGGGAGAAGCAACAGTATCTTTTGATGACCCTCCTTCTGCTAAAGCAGCCATTGACTGGTTTGATGGTAAGATTGCTAAGTTTCACACACAAAAGGAAGAACAGACAATCAGTAGAGACTGCATATTAATGTTCACATGTGGACTGCATGCCACTTTTTAAATTCATTTCAAACTGACTCCTGTTTTTTTTTCCTCTGATGTACTAGTTGAGACGAAAACCATGATTTATGCTGCTTCATGTCAGTTGTTCCTGTATCCAGTTTAGTTAGCGTGAGGGTGGGTTTTTCTGATGTGATTCAAGACCATGCATCTTCATGTGCAGCCCATGAAACTAGAATATCACAGTAAGCAGGAGAATACAAACTGATGTGTGGTGTGGAAGGTACCATGGTGTTGGTGGCAGTGCCTAGAAACCCCAGACCTTAACCCCAGGTTAAGAGCTCATTGTGGTAGACACTCTACAAACACAGTGGAAAAAGGTCCTGTGCCCTAAAGAACTGACAATCTAAATGGACAAGATGGACAAAGAGCAGGAGGGGAAGCAGAGGCACAGAACAGTGATCTGCCCAAGGCAAGACAGCCTGTCAGTAGCAGAACTGGAAATGGAACCCAGGTCTCCTGGCTTCCAGTTTTGTTGCCCTGTCCACTAGACCACACTGCCTCCAAAAGTACTTCAAACCAAATTAAATTAAGCCCTATCATAATTCCTTTTGTAACATCTTCTCTTCATTTATGCTCCTATTTTTCCTTCATGTGGATGCTTTCTTTAACATTTATCTGTGAGAACATAAACTTGGGCACTGCAGTAACCAATGTATATAGCTAGTTTGAGCATACAGTGTATGGTGTGCTAGCTTATTATTCCTTAAACGCTTTATAACGGTCTTAATTGCATCTTACAATTAAAACCATATATTAGCAAACAAGTCCTTCAAATAAGATTTTAAAAAACAATATTTTGCCCTATAGCTAGAAATTATCGCATGGCCAGTTGAAAGCTTGATCAGAAGCTTTGGGCTGTGCCCTGAAGCTCTGAAAACTGTCTGTCTGTAACGGAGAGGGGGAGCAGGTTCCAAAAACATGCTTCTGTCAGTCTTGAAGAGTTCCACTGCAGAAAAAAGGACAGTTGTACTGCTTTATAGTAACAACAAGTTTAAACAATATTAATGCCCATTCTAATGGCTTTGTGTTTCCACTGACACTTGGCTTACATAGACCTAAGCATCAAAGAGGGAGGGATGTGCTTAGGTTTGGAGTTCATGTAATGGTAAGCAAAAAGACATTGACTATCAAATTGTTTTTCATGACTTATTTTTTGCTAATATGTTTCAAATTGATTGATCTTAAAGACATTACTATGGTTGCTGTATGATGTACCCTAACGGTAATAGGCCCCATAGTGTCCTGTGATAAAATTTTAACTTTTTATAATACATGCTGGTTGCAACCTTATAATAAACACATGCCTGTCTTTTTCCCACATGGGATATATTGGTTCCATACTATATATTGGTATGGAAACTTGCTGTCTGATTGGCAGGATCAAGATTCTTGCATATTTAAACTGCCCTGTAATAAGCTATACTGATGACAAGCATAGCAGGGAAATGTATTACGTGCTTGCATCATGTGACTTTAATTTAAATTGCAACTTGTAGATCATACTTTGATTTAAATAAGCATCTCTTTGTGATAGCATATTATATCAAGAATAGATGTAAATACAAATATGTATCTCCTTACTGTTTGTCATCTGTGCGTTGATGTGATATGATGCTACAACTCACATTTTCAAAAGCATTTTGATTTACCGGGATGTTTTTTCTCATACTGCTGGTGTTGAATTTAACAATGCAAGTTACAGTCCCTTTGGATCTTGCTGTTAATTATTGAGCTCCTGTGAGTTGTTCCTCTTCCTCTATCCCCCTTTAGGAAAGGAATTCCATGGCAATGTTATCAAAGTTTCTTTTGCAACCAGGAGGCCTGAATTTCTGAGAGGAGGTGGAGCAGGTGGTGGTGGCAGCGGACGTCGAGGTGGTAGTAAACTTAGAGGGTCTTTCCTTTAGCATGTTAAATGCTTTAGCTTGTGATCTCTTAATAATAATTTAAAAAAAAAAAAAAGGACTAACCTTATGACAGTAATTTGTTAAATAATGAAGTGTGGGCTTTGGGAAGGCATAGTGGAAGAGATTTTTTGGCACTTGGGGGTTAGTAGGGATGGCACCAGCATGTAGGAGTTCAGGAAAACTGAAGTCTGTAGTCCACTCTTCTGGACTGGACTATAACTAGTTCTGTATGTTCCTGATGTGGAGATGCTCTCTAGTTCAGTACTCATCCTGGCTTATAAAGAAATGGTGAAGTAGCAACTTCAAGGCTGGGTGTGTATAATTACACAACACTGCATTCTCAGCGATTGTCTTAAGATGCATTGTCTGGAATTTGCAAAGGGAGTGCAGGGAGTTGGGCACTCAACTCCTGCTCAAAGTTAATGGAAGATGGGTACCAACTCCCATAGTCCTCTTTGAAAATCCCAGACCCTTTGCATAGTACAGCCTTATCAAATGAGTCTGCTGAATATTGATCTTACTACACTTCCTTTAACATGGGGGTTTTACACATTGTGACTCTTGTGAACAAACACTAGTTTTTAGGCCAAGAATTTTAGGTGGCTGATAAACAGATCATTTTTAAGAACTCCATTTTGTGTAAAAGGTCAGGACTGATGCCAAAAGCAAGGAGAGAATCCTGGTGCCTACATTGGAATGATCCTGGTGTACATGGTCAGGGAGAGCATATATTTAGTTTATTCTGTGACTTGATCTGTTCATGTGTAGTTGGAGTTGGACGTGTCTTAGAATTTCAATGAAACTTCAACAATGCGTGTGACAGAGTTCAAGCTGATTAACTATAAATCGATCAGTTGGTAAAGTACTTGTGCTGAAAAGGGAATAAATAGAAAATACATGGATCGGACTTGTCTGGCCACCAGGTGCTGCTCCTGCACAATATTTCCTCTTCTGCATGAGCTGAAATAAGCACATTCATACTTGAAGCTCTATAGCTGCCCAAATACATACACTAGGGGAGACTTGAGTCCTGCAGTTCAGAGGTTTGACGGATGTTTAAACTCCTATAAAGTATTTGCAGTACCTTTAAATATTAAATGTTTTCTCTTTTGGCTAATTACATTTTAGAATTTCTTATGAAATGCTAAAATGATCAGTTTTGTAAATTACACTTTGTTGTTATTTACAGGCTGTCATCCATTTCCAGAGTTCCTAATTCACTGAAACTATAATCTTAGAAGGTGGCTGATTAAATCAACTAGCTGCTTATTGCTCTACCAAGAAACTGAGTCTGTCACTTGGGGCCTGAAGCCAGTGATAGTCTGCAAATAAATGTCTCGTGTGTAGATTACAGGAGCACTTCCCTGCTTTATTCTTATTATAATTCTATCCACAGGTTCACGAGGTGGATTTGGAAGAGGTGGAGGTTTCCAGGGTAGAAGTGGGGATCCCAAAAATGGTGATTGGATTTGTCCTAACCCGTAAGTGTTGTGTTAGTTCGGTAGCAGTGTTTCATGTATGTACATTCAGTTGTTGAGAGAACTCCATCTGAGGAATCTTTGTCTCTTTCAGGAGCTGTGGTAATATGAACTTTGCTCGCAGGAATTCCTGCAATCAGTGCAATGAGCCCAGACCGGAAGATTCACGTCCATCAGGAGGAGGTGTGTAAGAGATCAGCACAAATTTAATGAGTTGCTTCTGACTGTTTGTTAAATTTGTGGCCTTTTAACAACACGGTTTTGATCTTGCATTTCTGCCTTGCAGACTTTCGTGGGAGAGGTGGTTTTGGAGGTGAAAGAGGATACAGAGGGCGCAGTAGCAGAGGGGGTGACCGAGGTGGTGGCTATGGTGGTAAAATGGGAGGAAGGTAAGCATTATCTTTGCTACTTTGTCAGAACGTGTGGGGTGTAGATTTTAGGAGTGTAGACTTTTCTTTGACTAATAGAACATGTGATTGGCTGGAACAGTCCGGGGGGATTCATGGATCATGAAGTAACAGTATTAAGCACATGTATTTTTCATAGTATAACTGTGTTCATAATGTAGATTCCTTTTGCTAAAGGACATACAAACACAGGTCACTAATAATCATTTCTGCTAGGCAGATGTCTAGCTATCAGCAGTTGGCAATGCTCACAGTAGAAGGGGAGCGTAAAGAAGGTATTTTCACACGTTGGTGTGGGGGAGGATGGAGTTGCACTGTGACTCGCTAGACTCAGATTTTTTTCTTTCAGAAATGACTTCAGAAATGACCAGCGCAACAGGCCATATTAGAGACCCTTGTGAATGTTCTATTGGTCTCTTTGACGCAATTAGTAGTGAAATTGCCGGAGTTTTGCCTGCTGCTTTGCCCATGGCCGCTTTTGGATGGTGAATGACATTAAATTGGATTTTTATTTTGGTGGGAGGGACTGGGGAAGTTTTTTCTTTGGTTTTCTTTTGTTTTTTTTTTAAGCAAGTCTACTGAAATTTCATCTTTAATTTCCAACATTCTCCTGTTTTCTCCCCCGGAGCTCTTCAGCTGGCTATAAGAAGGAACAGAATGAACTGTAAAATATTGCCAATATCGAAAATGTTTTGTAATACAACAATAAAAGCTGATTGTTTTATTTGTGAAATCTTGCATTGTTTTTCCAATTACTTCATAACTTTAAGCCCCATCCTTTCCCTCTACATTCCCTGTCTTTCTATGGTGCAACCTGTGTAACAAATAAGGGTCTTGCTTACAAATGACATTACACATTGTCCCTAGCTCCATGAAGTGCTCTTAGAACCTCTTTGGTTTAGTCCAGAGGTGGGCAAATTTTTTGGCCCAAGGGCCATATCTGGGTATGGAAATTGTATGGCAGGCCATGAATGCTCACGAAATTGGGGGTTGGGGTGTGGAAGGGGGCGAGGGCTCTAGCTGGGGGTGTGGGCTCTGGGGTGGGGCCAGAAATGAGGAGTTCAAGATGTAGGAGAGGGTTCCAGGCTGGGGCAGGGGATTGGAGGGTGTGGGGGGGGGTGAGGGCTCTGGGGGGGCTAGGGATGAGGGGTTGGGGGTACAGGAGGGTGCTCCGGACTGGGACCGAGAGGTTTGGCCGGTTGGAGGGGGATCAGGGATGGGGCAGGGGGTTGGGGTGCAGGAGGGGGTCAGGGGCGCAGGCTCCAGGCGGCGCTTACCTCAATCAGCTCCCAGAAGCGGCAGCATGTCTCCCATCTGGCTCCTAGGCAAAGGCGCGGCCAGGCAGTTCTGCGCGTTGCCCTATCCGCAGGCGCTGCCCCTGCAGCTCCCATTGGCCGTGGTTCCAGGATCAGCCTCCTCGTCTTGTAGATCAATTGGGTATGATGCAGTTTGCTGTGTGAGGATCTTTGAGGCATCATCTCAAAAACAGATCTCTTGTCAGTTCTGCATGGGCACTAAAGATACCACGACCCTTAGATCTAATCGATGCCTTTCAGTGTCCGTTTTTAGAGCAGAATGGTTGCTAGACATTTTCTATGTCCCCAAGGGATGTGTCCCAAGCCTCTGTTTGCCAGAAGGTAGGAATGAGCAACACACTTGATGATGACCTTCTGGGGCACCTGGCACTGACCACTGCCAGAAGACAGGCTTCAGAGTAGCAGCCGTGTTGGTCTGTATCCGCAAAAAGAACAGGAGTACTTGTGGCACCTTTGAGACTAACAAATGTATTAGAGCATAAGCTTTCGTGGGCTACAGCTCACTTGATCAGATGCATGGAATGGAACATATATATTGTGGAGGGGGAGGTAAAGTAAAACTAAATGAGCACTTCCCATTTTCACCGCTTTAGGTGTTGTGTATTTCCCCTGAACTACATCAAGACTGGAGCCAGTGAGCACCAATCTGCTTTCGTGTTTCTGTACAGGTGGCGTTGCCATGTTAGTCAAACAGATGTTTGCTGTATGGCTTCTTGTAGATTGTAGATTTACTTTTTTGGTTTAGGCCTTAAATATGCAACACCATTGAGCTAGGCAGTCTGTGTTGTAAATTCCTATGCTAATATGATTGCAATCTTGTTCCAGCATAAGTGCTAACCTAACTGTCCCACCCCTTTAAAAAAACAACAACAAACAAACAAACAAAAAAAAACAACCAACTGAGGTTTCCTAGTTTGTAAATTGCCTTGGGTTTGACTGGCTAAGGCCAGTCCAAAATACACAGGCAGAGTTGTTTATTACCCACAGAGCTCCATAGCTGTGCACTGTGATTTTTGCCTTCCTGATAGATGGAATCCTGGTCGCAGAGAGCTTATCATTTCAAGCCCTCGGGCTCTATGTGGATGCATGGATCCACGTGCACAATTCTCCATGCAGGATTGGGGCCTAAAATGAACAAGAGCCAATGCTGATGAGCAGCTGGGTTATGGGAGGACAACATAATTATGAAGTCATGTGGAAGGTGAGCTCACATATCTAGAGATTAGCAAGAAGCTTGTCACATCAAATAAAAACCTCTTCAGTATAGAATGGCTTGAATTAAGTCAAATATACCACAAGCAAGAATAAAACTCCCCACCACGCATGCTCACCTGGCTAGGCAGTGCTCTTTGCCCCTTGGGATAGTTTAGGGGCAAGCAGCACACCTGGCCAAGGGGAGCAATGGGGAGGAAGATAGAACATCAGGGCTGACAGGTAAGATGGAGGAAGATTGATCTCTGCACCAGCACCACCTCACTCAGGTAGAAAGCACTGCCTTGGAAGAACCAAAGCAAGGACCATGAATTGCAGGAAGTGGCAGAAAGGGCCTTGGTCAATTAACTAAGTAGGGGAAACTGAACAGGGTGTTAGTTCTTTGGGCATAAAAACACTTCCAAATTGCATGAGTGTATCTTAATAGCCACCCTCCCCCCGCACCACCTTTTGAGATTTAAAACCACTGCTACCTGCCTTTTTCATTTCAAATCAGGTGCAGTCCCGATAGCTCCCACTGAGACCTAAGTGCTTTCCCTTAGTTAAGAGCATCTGTGCTTTCAAATGCCCTGATGCTGCATAGCAGGATGATAAATCTTAATGCTGCCTTGGGTGCCTGAAGTCCATCTGTCTTACTAAGCAGGTAAATGACCAACTAAACTGGCCAGGCCAACCGCTGGACCTTTATCTTCCCACTCTTGCAATGAAAACTTCATGTCGCTTGGGTTGGGTTTAGCATTGCTGGCTGCACCACTAATTTTGCTACCAATGTTTTGCACCTTTCTCATGAAATGAAGGACATTTTTTGCTGAATGCTTTGTCTTGTGAGAAACTTGCCGGCCAGCCAGGGAAGGGTAGCATTAGCCCTAATGACAGATCCACTCTCTTAGCTGGTCTTGCTTAGATACAGCATTAAATACAGTGGCATGTTTGTTTTTTATTGTGGTGTTTTTGGGTCTTGTAACCACTGCAAAAGCCCAGATGAAAGTTTAAGTATGACAGCACTCCTACCATATCTGTCAGTGGATACTGGATGAAGATCAGTGGAACAAGATTTAATGAGGCAGGAATTGGCATCTGATTTTCCAGCTAAAAGGAAAATGAATAGCTGGGAGCTGCCCAGGAGCTGTGTCCAGACTTGTGCTTTCCAGACAAGGTAACGACTGCTGCTAACTCTTTGCCTTCCAATTAAGTAGGTTACTGTTCTTTGAAACTATAGTGTCTTGCACTTAGGTTGGAAAGCTGCCTGCATTGACTCCCAGAATTATGGAGCAGTTGCAAATCTAAATCAGTGCAACTCCTAAAGGGTTCAGCGGAGGATTTCTGGTTTTATATGGACTTATGTAAATAAAAATAAGGTGTTTTTATAATACCCTGCCTTCCTGTAGCAATTTTCATCAGTAGACTTCACAGCAACTTTACAAAGGAGATGAGTATATTATCACCATTTTACAGCTGAGGAAACTGACGTACTGAGAGGAGATGTGACTTGGCCAAAGTGACCCAGCAAGTGAATAGCTGAGCCAGGAATAGAGTACAGGTCTCCTGAGTTCTAGTTGGCTGTGCTGTCCATTAGGCCAGCCTGCTGTAAGATGGAAAGCTTTCTTTTCTGACAAGCTTATAATTATGCAGCCAAAAGGAGAAACAGGCCAACAGCTCCTGTACAGATCATGTAGGGAAAGATTGGCGGAATAAATGGGTTTGAGGGCTGTGGGGTAAGGATTACTAGTTCTTTCCCCTTTACTCCCCCGATCCCTACATGTACAGCACCTAACACAATAGATGTAAACACTTTGCCATTTTTAAAAAGGCCAGCGGGGGTGTTGTTTCGGAAGGTCTTGTTATGAAACAATGACAGATTATTTATAAAAATGCATCTGGCACTTGCCAGGAGGAATAACAAGTTTATAAAATAACTACATACCACAGAGAGATGCCAGCACAGAAAGCGGGGATGCAGTAATTCCAGAACTTGTAATGCCACAAAAATAGCTAAGAATTCAACATAAGGCCAAGCAATTTCAGTGCTGTCTAATAAGTCGCACACTGTCCCAGCACTTGTACTGTTGTGCCACTGGGTGAAATCCTGGCCCCATAGAAGCTGATGGAAAAATTCTTTTGACTTCAGTGTAGCTAGGATTGCATCCATGAGAAACACCTAGATTAGACAAGACACAGGTATCTATTATGTTTCCACCAATAGGTGGCACCTGCTCCTGCCCTAATTTTGGTTGCCCTCAGTTTCGTTATACAAGCCTGGCAACAACACAGCAGTCCAAATTCACTCTTGGGTGCAAGCAGGCTTTTTTTTTTTTTTTAAAAAAAAAACAGCTCATCAGTTTTAGTTTTAGTTCCGACACCCTTCTGTAATTCAAATGAGGCCCTGATCCCGCATAAGAGGTTGTGTGCCTGCTTAACTGTAGGCCGCTGAAAAGTTCCTTTGGTCCAATGAAGCAAGACTCAGCGCATAAAGTGAAGCATGCGTATAAACCCTTGCAGGATCGGGGGCCTAAGCTTGCGATGTGTTTTACTTATTTTTACGCACGCGTAACTCAAATAGCTTTAATTTAAAAATAGTCTTCTGGGAACTGGGTGGTTCAGGAGATGGAAGATGCACTGCCTTTCCCACTCAGCTTGATGGTTCAAATTGAGCTGTGTCAGTGCTAACCCAACGTTACCATTGGGTATGGGTAAGGCTCCTCGTTTTTGGGTTACCAATTTTTACCTTGGGTTTTACAAAACCCACTATTCGGTTGTACTGATTTCCCCCTGAATTTTGGCCACTCAAGTACATGAAAATACTGATCACGTTAAGGAAATCCAATCCATTACATTAGGTAGGTGTGCTTATGTTAATAAATTAGTCTAAGTGCAAATGCAAGGTTGTCTGTTAAAGTAAGGTACGGTAGTGGAAGATACGCACCAGTGCAGGTGGGTACTTGAGTCATAAAAACAGAAGGACAGTAACTCCCTGGAGCCGGCTCTCCACTGTGGAAGGAGAGATGGGGGCTCAGTAACCTGGTCAGGTTGCCGAGCTGAAGTGGGCCCAGAAATGGAAGAGTTGGAGGAGGTAGCATGAGGAGATGACTCCCCTTCTGCTTCTGGGCCCACTTGTCTCTATTTGTTGTTTTTCTTTTGTCCTCCCATCCCACAGTGTTAATCCTGATATTTACTCAGAGAACTATGCAGTTAATTTTGGCCTGTTTTTTAAAAAAAAATGATAATAAACACTGATAAATTTCTGGGAAATTTTAAGCAAAATAAAACCTGAAAATCAGAGGGCCTTGCCTCTGGGAAATGAGCTGGGGGTTCTCAGTCCAGTTCCTAGCAGGGAGGCAGTGTCACCCAGTGGCTAAAGCATTGGACTGGGACTCAGGAGTCTCAGCTTCTGTTCTCCTGGCTCTGCCACTGACCTGCTGGGTGGCCTTGGGCAAGTTACTTCCCCTCTCTTTGCCTCGGTTTCCCCATTTTAAAAGGGCACGTGTGACTCTGTGTATGTGTCAGTGAAAGCAGCTCAGAGAAGTGTGCCTGGCCCTTGGAATGGATGGTCCTTATTTCCAGTCTAGGACAGACCCCTGAGAAAACTCTGTCTCCTGCACAGACCACTCTTCTTATTCTAGTACCTATCCCTCCAGTTCAGGAATGAGGCATATTTATGGGGCGGCCTGGGAGAAATTAACACTTCTGCTGCCTGTGGAGGCTAAAGCAGTAGATTTCAGTCTGTTAAAGCAAGACTTTGTGGGGGAGGGATAGCTCAGTGGTTAGAGCATTGGCCTGCTAAGCCCAGCATTGTGAGTTCAATCCTTGATGGGGCCATTTAGGGATCTGGGGAAAAAATTGGGGATTGGTCCTGCTTTGAGTAGGGGGTTAGACTAGATGACCTCCTGAGAGGTCCCTTCCAACTCTGATATTCTATGATTCTATGAATGCCTTCCACTTGATATTTTTTTTTAATTGCATTAAAATTGCCTTTAACCCTTCCTATTGCTAAACAGCTGTTAACCATTCTATTAGTGGATGGGAGAAAGGCCAACTTTGAAAAGCGGCTGCTATGTAGGAGCTCCTTTTCATCAAGATTTTTCTTATGTGCATGAGACCAATGGAAAAACATTATCACAATGCAATGGAAAGTTATGTATGTAATCCCTGTGCATCAATTCCATCTGCCAGAAGGCACTGCAAAGAGTAATTCTTGTTGTCATTTTGTTATCAAGATAACAAACAGAGGAGACTGGAATGCTTGGCCGATAGTGATTCATAATGTTGGTTTATAAACTTTTCCTGAACTCACCTCCACCGGAAACAGACGATGATTTATTTGCTGCTCAGCACCACTACACTACTACTCCATCACCCCCCATATATTTTCATAAACCTTCACGGCTGCAGAGCTGCTGCTGTAGCAATGTATTTTACCCTCCATTATGTTTTTAGGCTACAATTACAATGCTAGAGGCCGTAGTTCAGGCTAAGCACTGGGATGCGAGCCACCTTAGAATCAGACTTCAAATTCTGGAAGTCTCATCATCTGTTGGGGGAGAAAAAGAGAATTTGAAGTCCCTGCAGTTAAGATCTTACAGAAACAAGGCCCTGTATGGATGCTCAAGAAGTTGTGGTGCTGTTGTACTGGTGTCTGTGGCCAAACTTCCCCTCCCTGTGCTGCTCTATAGTGTGTTGGTTGCCTGGCTGCTGTTCTCCTCCCAAGAGGTGGCTGCATTCCCATGCTAGGTTAATTGATTCCTGGGTCTAGGTAATTTGCAATATTCTTTGGGATCTTGTATGATGAAAACTGTTTAAAGCCTTGAACCTGAATCTCTTTCAGTTTGGGGAAGAAGTAAAAGTGGCAGGGTTCAAATTTCTGGATATAATTCCCACCCTACATTGCTGTTCTGAGTTTGATCCTGAACCTGAAAGGGTCTTTAGGGCAAGTTCAGCTGTGTCCAAATTCTTGAAAGAACAATCGCTCTCATAGGAGCAGCTGAACTCACATTTCTGGTTTTAGGGGCCAAAATCTCTTGAGCAGCAGCTTTTCAGACCTGGGCTTTCTAGAATCTATACTTGAGCCCGGGCCCCTGACTCAGCCTTGAGCTCAAGGCCGGCTCCTTGACCCAGCTTCGGCCTGGGTCAGACACTAGCCTCCTAAAAATCACAAAAAGGAAACCCAGGAAATTCAGTTAGAAGGTTCAAACATTTCTTGAGTCATTAGGGGGCCCTGGTGCAGGTGCTTTTCCAGACACCTCTGCGCAGCAGGGTAATGTGAGGATGAAGTTTCCTGCTTTGTTTGGATCTAAGCCAGTCACTTTCCCATAGTTGTATTCTCAAGTGAAACGGCAGATGGACGGTTACTTCCTCAAGCCATCTCAGACATTGACACATGTGCAGGAGATTTTTTTTTTTTTTGCTGCTAAAGGGACTGTTGCTTAGAAGTGCCCTGAGGAACATTCTGATCTTGTGTCTGCTTGGCTGTGCTGGTAAACTGACACCAAATATTCCAATGAACCACCCCTTCCCGCATCTTGGCCCTGGTCTCTTATGATATCCCATCTTGCCCTCGGCAGGTCAGGCTCATTGCCCCGGTATCTGAGCGTCTGCCCCAATTCCAGCCTCACCACTCCTTCGTTCCGTCTTGGCTGGCTATTGCTCAGCCTCCGATTCCTGCCAGCACCAGGGTCTCTTCCTTTAAATCACTTCTGTGGCCTGCAGTCTGCAATCTGTACAACAGACAAACATCAGGAAGGAGCACTGGAAGAATCGGAGGTTGGCTATTGTTTTTGAAGTGGGATGGGCGTTGATGTGGCCGTTATAAACTGATGCTTCTTGGCGTCAACCGTAGGTGGCCCAACTCTGAGTCCTTCTCCTTGGAACCCCATCAACTGAGCTGGGCCTCCGTGTATTCTCATCCAAATGAGTTTTAGGAGCTGTAGTTGGGCAGAATGCTTGAGAAGCGAGCCCGCTGTCTGCAGGGAGGGACGGGTCGATGGGAGCAGGACAGGCTCAGCGGGAATCATCGAGGAGAGGACTAGAAAAGGGGGAAAAGGAAAAAAAATTGAGTGAGTCAGTTGCAATGACCCTGTGGGTTTGTCTACACTGCAGCTGGGTGCGGGGGCAGAATGGTTAACCGCCCCCAGGATGGAACTAGGGTTTCAAACAGGATTGGCCTCAGGGTGGTTAGCCCCTCTGGCTCCCTGTGCAGCTGTTGCCACACTGTGATTTTTAGCATGCTGGCTCAATCAGACCTAACGCAGGTATGTCTCTCCAAGGGGGAAGTGACGCCCCCCGGCTGCAGTGTAGACATAGCCTGAGTTGCAAAAGACACACAAGAGTTAGACTTTTGATCAGGGCTTCTTAACCCCATGTCGCTGTTGTTCCCGGGTTACTAGTCTGTTCTGATTTTTATCCACCATGAAGGGCTGGGTAAAGTCATGAAAGCAGGTTAGGAATTCCATGAGATGAAGGATGGTCTTATGGGTAAGAGACTCAATGGACTGCATTCAACTTTCAGCTCTGACCTCCTTGGACTGGTCATTAAAAATAATAATCTTCCTGTGCCTCAGTTTCCCCATCTGTAAAAGGGGCTGATAAAACTTCCTCTTCCTCTTTATACTGTAGACTCATCAGGATTGTCTCCTACTATATGTGTGTACAGTACGTAGTGCAAGAGGGTCTCGGAGTCAGAGACTTTAGCTGCTATAGTAATAGAAATACACAAATAATAATGATGTAAGGCTGGAATGTGGTGTGAATTCCAGTAGCTTGCTACTAGCTGTCTGCAGTGCCCCTAGGTGTGGAGGGGCCGGAATTGGGTCTGGTTTTATTTAACATCTTCATTAATGAGCTGGAAGGGGTTGGAGCCATGCCTAGCTTAAATGAATACATCTGCAGATGAGATACTTGGACCTCCAGCAGGGCCAGAGCAGTACATCTAAATCTTGGTGCAAACTGCCCTGGAAAGGAGCTGCCTGGAGGGGGAGCATCTGCCAGACTGTTCTGTTGAGGAAGTGGGGGGCAAGGTGAAATGTTGCTCAGTGTTGCTCCCCCACAAAGCCCATCACGGTCTATAGAGCCACGGCAGGACCCTGTGCCACCAGAGGAAAGCTAGGCCACGTTTTTTAGCCAAAGCTTTTTGCAGATTCACCTACCCCACAGTGTGTTGTGAATTTGTGTCCCTGGTGCCCAATTGTTTTGCGTGCCCCCCCCTGAAAGAAAGAACAGAAAAGAAAACCCCTCAAGGGTTTGATTTTGCCATTCAAAATGTCTCTCTGTTTCAAAATTTCTTTAATTTTGTTAAAGGATCCCGATCCAAAGTCACCAGGAAACATTCCAGTTGATCTCAAACAAAATGTGTCAACCTTTTGATTCAAAAATATCCCTAATATATGACCCCAAACCATATATTAAATTTCAGAATTACCAGGGACAGAAAACATCCCTTCTTGTCCCAGCTCTGTTCTGGGTCCATCCTGTCTCCATTTATCCCCCAGAGACCAGGCGGGTGAGGTAATATCTTGGACTGGACCAACAAACACAGGCTGGCCAGCTTACACAGAGCTCTTCTTCGGGTCTAGCCTGGGAACCTGGGGGGAAAGGGGTTGGCAGAACCAACCAGCCGCTTGAGGACAAGTGCCCTGCAGAGGAGCTGGGTGCATCGGCCAGCGGGGGCCGGGCCGGGCCCTGGCACCTTCCCAAGGTCGCCTCTCATCCCCTTCAGTCCATCCGAGCTCCGAGCAGCCCGGCGGGGCACTGGGGCCCCCACAGCGGCGAGGCGGGTTTATGGGGGAACTTGGCCAAATCTGGGGGGCGAGCGCGGGGAAGGGGGGCACAGACCCAGCTGAATCGTAGCCGCGGAGAGTTTCCAGCTCGTCCCCGCACGCTGCTGCCGGCGGATCTGCCAGAGCCCCGGGCCGGGGCCGGGATCGGGATCAGCCCCAGCGGGGGCGGGGAGCCGAGCCCCGCCCAGGCAGCTCGCCTCGGCCGGGCGTGCCGAGCCCTGCCCCAGCTGGCGAGCCCGGCTCCCGGGGAGGCGCCAGAGCGGCCGGCGGAGCGCACGGGGATGGAGGCGGCTGCTGCCCTGGCCGCCCTGGCCCTGGGGCTCCTGCTGCTGGCGCCGCCCGGCCCGGGGCCAGCCTGGAGCGGGGGCCGCCAAGGTGAGGGCTGCCCAGCCCGGGGGACTCTGGGGTGCGCGGAGGGGCAGAGGGCTG
The DNA here is from genome assembly GCF_009764565.3 of Dermochelys coriacea. NCBI lineage: Eukaryota > Metazoa > Chordata > Testudines > Dermochelyidae > Dermochelys > Dermochelys coriacea. The sequence continues at coordinate 20,222,657 of NC_050084.1, forward strand.
CGGGGATTCTGGGGGGATCCCGGGAGCTCTGGGGGGATCCCGCTATCCCTCGCCCTAAAGCAAAACGGGCTACTTGAGAGACCAACTGAGATCGGCTCTAAGGGAAATCGGGGGATTCCTTTATCTGGGTCAGTTTGCCATTTTATTTGGGTTTCAGTTTATTTTTGTCTTTATGGCACTGAATGGGTGTCTCCCCTCCTGTTCGTTCTGGAGAATTTAGATGTCAGATTTTGGCACCGAACAAAGGGAGCCTTTAGGGCTTTGAGGTTCCTCTTATTTGGGCTCTGATTCACTGAAGATTTACAGATGCATAATTTTAAAACCATGGGTAGTCCCATTGGGTTAACTGGGTTTGCTCCTGGTTTTAAAATCAAGCACGTGCATAAAATCAGACAGCATCATGGTTTTAAAGTATAACCTACAAGATCTGGGAGAAGCAGTTTCCACCCCCGATTCCCCCTGTCATTATCGGCATGGCCAACCCCAACTGCTCCAGAACCGTGAGCCCAGCTCTTAAAAGTGTGAGACTGCCATAAAATCATGAGATTTAAAACTAAATAAAATTTTGGATTCTTTTTATTCCCATCTGGGTTTTGAGCCTTAAGGTGTGTGTGTGTGTGACATTTTTAAGTGCCTGCCCTCAGTCCTGAGGGTTAGAAAATGGGAAAGATGGACTGGTGTTTAGGGCCTGGGACTTGGGAATCCTCTATTCAAATCCTTGCTCTGCCACTGACTTCCTGTGTGGCCTTGGGCACATAGTCGCTCTCTGCCTCAGTTCCGCATCTGTAAAATGGGGATAATAGCACTGCGTCACGGCGGGTTGGAAAGATGAATACATTTGAGTGTGACATGCTCAGATACTACAGTCCCGCAGGCCATGTAAGTACTTTCAACATTTATTTTTGTTTTTACATGAAAGTGGAGATGAGTGCTTTGAGATCTGCTGATGAAATGTGTTATCTAAGAGCTTGGTGGTGGTGTTGTTAATAATTATCCTGAATTAATCACATGACTCCAGAAGCTGAGGTTTTAAAAAGAAACATCAAATTTGGCCAGACTTGTCATTAAAACCACAGGAGTAGGTAATACTGGACTATATAAACTAGACGCGCAAGTTTGTGTGCAAATTGTTAATCGTTTTATTTCCTCGCTTGGCCTTTGGTTTTCTTTGTGTTAGTAGTGACTGTGATGGCAATAAAAAATAAAGTTGAAAAGCTACATCTGAAATATCTGAATGTTGAACCATTATTATCCCCTCTATGCACATGGAGAAAAGGAGAGTGTGGATTCAGATTGGATTTGAATTTGGGAGAGTTGGCTCCCAGACCCATGCTGAGGGCACTGGCCAACGTTTAGCTGATTCAGGGAAGCACTTTGCCAATTCTCCTTGCAGTCAGCAGAACTTTCTTAAAACAGTGGGGAGTGCGCTTCGGTCCCATTGTTATCAATTAAAGTTAAGCACATGCTTAAAGGTAAGCATGTGCGGAAGTGTCTTCTGGAATCTGGCTCTTTGTGTACAATACAATAAATGACAAAATCCCTGTAGCTTGATGAAGGAAACACCATAAAGCCATTAGAAATAGGCAGAAAGATTGTTTAGAAAAGAAAGACGGAGAAAGGGTTGTCGGAGAAGTGAGAGAGAATGTAAGGCATAGCTGAAACCTCATTGAGGAATTTTTTATACTTCCTCCCCCAATATCGCCATGGTGTCTGGCTCCCATTTCTCTCCCCCTTCACATGCTCAGTCTTGAGCACAAATTGAATGTACTTCCCTAGGTGTATTTATATATGCTGAGAAATCCTCCAAAATTCCTAAATCTGCCTTCACTTGGTATAGTAGCTCCTCCAATGTAGCCACTCAGTCTGTGTGTGTAAAATTGATCTTGCCAGCACGGGCAGGAGTGGATTTTGCATTTTTGTTTGTTATGGAGTGCTGGGATTAGCCTGCTGTGTTGTGAGAGGTAGTGTGCATTCCCTCTCCCTTGTTGTATCGTGCGGCTTTAGTGGAATTGGTGCTGCCTTTAAAGAAACTAAACACGAGGGCTGTCAACTAATCGCAGTTAACGCCAGCGATTAACGCAAAACAAATTAACTAGATTTAAAAAAAAATCGCAGTTTTAATCGCACTGTTAAAGAGTAATAGAATACCAATTTAAATGTATCATAAATGTTTTTGGATGTTTTTCTACCTTTTCAAATATATTGATTTCAATTACAACACAGGTTTCAGAGTAGCAGCCCTGTTAGTCTGTATTCACAAAAAAGAAAAGGAGGACTTGTGGCACCTTAGAGACTAACAAATGTATTTGAGCATAAGCTTTTGTGAGCTACAGCTCACTTCATCAGATGCATTCCTTTCATGAAGTTGATAGATTTCCACTCTATACGGCTAAATTCAGTGCCTTGCATAATGACAGGTTTCAGAGTAGCAGCCGTGTTAGTCTGTATTCGCAAAAAAGAAAAGGAGGACTTATGGCACCTTAAAGACTAACAACTTTATTTGAGCATAAGCTCTCGTGAGCTACAGCTCACTTCATCGGATGCATCCAATGAAGTGAGCTGTAGCTCACGAAAGCTTATGCTCAAATAAATTTGTTAGTCTCTAAGGTGCCACAAGTCCTCCTTTTCTTAATTACAACACAGAATGTGAAGTGTACAGTGCTCACTTTATATAGGGTTACCAGATAGCAACTGTGGAAAAAATGGGACAGGGTAGGGGGTAATAGATGCCTATATAAGAAAAAGTCCCCAAAAATGGGACTGTCCTTTTAAAAACGGGACATCTGGTTACCCTAACTTTATATTATTATTTTTTTTACAATATTTGCACTGTAAAAAAGATAATGATGCAAAGCCGCCGTGTAAACCGACGCACCTTCATTTTCATCTGACTCAGATGCCGCCAACAGAAATTAACTTTTTTTTTTTTTTTTTAACTAGAGTCATCAGCATGGAAGTGTGTCCTCTGGAATGGTGATTGAAGCCTGAAGGGGCATGCAAATGTTTAGTATATCTGGCATGTAAATAACTTGCAATGCCAGCTACAATAGTGCCATGTGAATGCCTGTTCTCATTTTCAGGTGACATTGTAAATAAGAAGCAGGCAGCATTATCTCCTGTAAATGTAAAGAAATGTGTTTGTCTTAGCGATTGGCTGAACAAGTAGTAGCACTGAGTGGACTTGTAGGCTCTAAAGTTTTACATTGTTTTGTTTTTGAGCGCAGTTACATAAAAAAACAGTTACATTTGTCAGTTACACTTTCACAATAAAGAGATTGCGCTACAGTACTTGTATGAGGTGAATTGAAAAATATTATTTCTGTAGTTTATCTTTTTTACAGTGCAAATATTTGTCATCAATAAGAATAATATAAAGTGAACACAGCACACTTTGCATTCTGTGTTGTAATCAATTTATTTGAAAACGGAGGAAAAACATCCAAAATATTTATCATAAATTTAAATTGGTATTCTGCTATTGTTTAAAACTGCGATTAATCATGACTTTTTTTTAATCTTACAATTAATTGTGATTTTTTTTTTTAAAAAAATCGATGGCAACCCTACCCAAAACCACACTCTTGTGGGGGTAACCTCGCACTCCTACCACAGCAGGAAATAGGGAATGTTGGAGTGGCAGAAATCAAATATGTCCCACTTTATTGAACCGTGGATCTATCACGTTGCCCACATCAGAGGCTTTTCATCAGAGCAAGGCTGGGAAGGGTTAGGTTTTAAAAGTACACGTCGAGAAATGTCAATTTCAGCATATACACGCAAAGGGAGGGGGAAATATTTGGATAATATTTGAAATGTACAGATCGGCAAAGAAAGAAAAATGCTGCTTGAAAACTAAGACCTTCTGGGGAAGGCATTGGACTTGGATGGATTCGTTTACACTCCCAGCTTGGCCACAGACTGTCCTTGTGCAAATCACTTAGGCCTGCTCTCCATTTAAAGATTAGATGGATTTAGCTCCGTGCTCTGAGAAATTTCACACCCTGAGTCCTAACCCATGGGGATAAACTCAACTAGGTCAGTGGAAGAATTCTTCTGTAAATCTAGCTACCGCCTCGCAGTAGTGGATTAACTATCTCGACGGAAAAACCCCTTCTGTCGCTGTCGGAAGCATCTACACCATGGCAGCCCAGCTGCAACGCCATAGCTGACCAGGTATAGCAGCTGTAGCGTAGACATGCCCATAGACATAGCCTAGACTCTTTGGGCCAGGGACTATCTCTTGCCAAGTATCTATGCAGTGTCTCGCCCAATGGGATGCTGGTCTGTAGGTGTTATTGTATTTCTGCTAAGAGTGACACCCCCACAAACTTACTTTGTGAAAGATTTAAATTAAAATGTTTTAAAAAATTCTGCTGCTGGAATAATTCCTTCAATTTGGCACCAGTATATTTCCTACCTTAACAGGAGGAAAAGCAGCACTGGGGTGAAGGGAGAGGTCATTAGTCAATTTCCTGTAAAGAATAAGAGTCATCATTTTATTGATCCTGTAATCTAAGGAGGAATAAAAGGCTCATTAGATCATAGCTGCTAACAATGGCTCGTGATAGCACCGAGGTGTCAAATGGTTCAAAGATTTCAACATGAGCCTCCATGTGGATAATTGCGACACAATTACATGAGTCACAGATGTGAATGTGCAGTGTGAACAATCAAACTTTCTTTACAGCTGGTTCATGAAACAATCATTGCTTGTTACTGAAAAGAACACCCTGGAGTCAAATGTTTGAAAGCTTCTGGGGCCAGTCAGATTTCGCTTTCCTGACTTTTATTCTGACTAATGGTGACGGATTCTATTTTTTCCTCTCTTGATTTCCCTTTAAAAACAAAAACAACCCCCCCTCCCCCAAACATTAATATTTTTTAAATAGAGCAGCATGTGAAAACTGGTTTGGCAGGTGTTTGTAGGATCAGAGCCTCATTCTGAACTCTGGCAAAACTCCCCCAAGCGCCTTAAACCATCTGATTTCACTTGCACCACAATAACTTCTGTCCCTCCCGGGTGTGAGTGAGATGACCATTGGGCCACCAAGTGGGGAATGCAGGCTCAGTTGCAAGTAATTGCAGTCGCTCAGGGCAAAGCTGAGAAGGCTGTCTGCGTTTACAATGGCAGTTATTTTCCTAGCATCAGTGCTGAGTGAAGGGAGTGTACAGTAGCCAGAGCGCGGAGGCCGGAAGACGAAAGGAGGGGGGAGCATACAGTTCATGAGCAAAGGGGAAATTCTAGTTTATGCTGATGTGAAATTTATTTATTTAATATTAAAGCAACTGAGAAGAATCTCTTTGATTGCTCAGTGGAAAATAACACGTCACAGATGACACAAAGGCTGAAACTGTGTACATTTCAACTTCCTCGTGGTGGCTATATGTGTTTAATTTTTGTAGGGATATACTATTTATTATTAGTGTTCCAGTACCACCTGTGCTCTGCTTGGTGCTTTTCAAACAAGCAGGAAGCCACTGGGCCAGGTTGGCATAGTGCTGTTGCAGGTCTGGTCCACTGAAATTGATGAAGATGCTCCATTTACACCAGCTGAAGATCTAGCCCACAGTCCCTGCCCAGAAAAGGCAGGTCAAGAAGACAAACAAAGGATGAAGAACTTGGAAAAGGCTTAAAATATACAGTCAAAATGTAAACAGCTTACATGTTCTATCTTTGTTCCAATCATTCTGTTGTCTGTTGGTTAATTTCATGTTGGAGTGGGTCTTGAGGAGGAGAGAGCATTCCTTACGGAGGAATTTCATATGTAGGGATGGCATGGGTGGAAGAGTAAAGCTGGGTGTTGGTTTAACCGATCTCGGTCCTCCTTTTCTGTTGAACTTGGTTCATGTACCTCTTCAGTGATGGAGGAAACTAGGGCTGTACTTAAAGTATCATATGTGTGTTTGAAAAAAGATCCATGAGGACTCGCTCCAAGAGGTTGTGCCATCAAGAGTGCAGCTTGGGAGTGTGGGAAATAGACAAACAAGAAGTCTTTGCATCCACCTAAACCACATGTTTAGAAAGCAGTGAACAGCTTAGGGTGATGCAGGTAGCATGGATCCTGCCATCGCAGCACTTACCCTCCCATAGCGCTCTTCACCCAAGCATCTTGCCATGCTTTGTAAATGTTAATTAAACCTTATCAGTCCTGTGAAGTAGGTAAGTATCGTTTTCCCTGTTGGAGGGAAACTGAGGCACAGGAGTTAAGGGCCTTCGTTTCAGAGGTGATGAGCACCTGCAGCTCCCATTGACTTTCAGTGATGCTATTGGCCCTCTGCGTGTCTTCGCTGCCCCTAAGCAGGGGTGCTGGGGGGGGGGGCTGCCGCATCCCCTGGCTTGAAGAGCTTTCCATCATATACAGGATTTATACATTGGTTCAATGGCTCTCAGCCCCCGCACTGTACAAATTGTTTACTGTGCTAGCCATTGGTAATGCTGAACTTGCAGTAAGGAACTCATTGGTTTAACTGCTGAATCGGAATGCACATGGATTCGCTTGCGTGGCAATCATTTTATCCACTGTGACGGGGAAAGGGAGATACAAAAAAAGGTTCCTTGTAGATTTCTGAGTTGTGCCAGGTGGGACTGAAAGCCGGAGAGAGGCTGAGGTCCAAAGGACATGGCATCCAGTTGAAACTATCATTCAAACGAGGGAGAAGGGCTTTCGGAGTGTTTCTGTTCTAAAACAATTACAATCTGCCTGAAATCTCGCTGTCTTGGGGTTAAGGATTCAACCTGCAACTAAAATCTGCTGCTTCCAATTGTGGTTTCCAAGGGGAGGCCATTCAGATTGTATTTGCTTCTTGCCTACGGACACTTTAAAGTGAGGAAACACCTTGCCCTCGGCCTGAAGTATCCATAGGGATGTTTTCCCCGGCGGGAACTCTTGCTCTCTTGGAGTGTTATCTGAGGCGAGGCCAGGACATTGCAACTTTGTCTTCCCTTCCAGCTGCAGGCAACCAGGGCCAAGCTTCATGCAAGTTCATGGGAATAACAGTGGGTGGGCTGTCTGCTCCAGGGCTGAACCCTCTGCCATAAAGGCTTAATTGGCTTCAATGGGCTTTGGGTCAGGCCCAGGAAAGCAGGATCTCTATCATAGGTACTTACAAGGCCCCCATTGCCTTAGTACCTGAGTCCCCAGATCCTCAAAGGTATGAAAGTGCCGACTGCCAAGTTCCCATTGAAATCAATGGTCGTTGGGTGCCTATATACCTTTGAGGATCTGGGCCTGAGTGCCTCATGCTCTTTGGTGTATTTATCTTCACAGCGCCCCTGTGTGGCAGGGAAGGGCTGTTCTCCTTGTCCTACGGATAAGGAACCGAGGCACAGAGAGGCTACACCATTTCACTTCCCTGCCTCAGTTTCCCTGTCTGCCAAATGGATAATACACACCACCTTTTAGGGGTGTGCTCCTTTGTCAGTGAGCATCCGTATCAGGGCCTGAAAGGGTCAAATACCTTTGCCACTTTCACCCCATGAATCCCCCCCCTGCAGCATCCTCATCCCTGTGCATAGTAAGTCCCTCCTGTCCTGGCTTGACCTGCTCCCTGGGGCACTTGCTGCCTTCTGTGAGCAGCTCTGGCTTTGAACCAGCCAGAAGAATTTCCCTCTTGTTTTGCTCCATTCTCCGGTGCGGAGGGAGTGCTGGGCATGTTTTCCTTTAATGCTCAACTGTTCATTTCCTGCTGCTTTTTATATTGCATGGAAAATAGAATTTCTCCTTCTGTGGCAGTGGACGGGGCGGGGAGGGGGCTAAAACTTTCCTAGCATTGCGAAACTTTTAGTGATGGCTTCTAGCTCTGCCTAGTAACTTTAAATTGTAGCTCTAATGAGATTTAATCATCTTGTTTTGATCAAGTGACATAAAATCCCCCTATTTGTATTCTCTGGGGTGGGGGTTCAGAGCAGTAGCAATTCTAGAGGCTGTGTTGTCTATTGGTTAGAGCAGAGGTGGCTGAGCGTCAGGACTCTTGGGTTCCATTGTTATAGTCAAAGGTCTCTGGTGCAGGGACCTTGCCCCCGATCCCCAAAGGTATTTAGGCACCTGTATTCCATTGATTTCAGTGGGAATTAGGTGCCTAAATACCTTTTGAGGACCTGGACCCTTGTCGTGTTCAATGTCTGATAATTGCCTTGTAGAGTCAGAGAACTATACACACAAAGCAGAACTCACCCCTTTGTGGATGGCCAGCATAAAACCTATATCCACTTCACTACTAGAAGTTTGTATCTGCATCCGATCCATGATCCGCAAAAGAGGTCCGAGGATATCTGTGGATTTGCAGGGCTCTATTCACTACCTCTCCCCACAAGGAATAATCATGCTCTATCCAGGGTCTGTGCAATTGATTATATAACTAGTCCCCAGAGTAATAATGGAAACCATTTTTCAAGGTTCCTTCCCCACTCTGAACGCTAGGGTACAGATGTGGAGACCTGCATGAAAACCTCCTAAGCTTACTTTTACCAGCTTAGGTTAAAACTTCCCCAAGGTACAAACTATTTTACCCTTTGACTTTCGCTGCCACCACCAAATGTCTAACTGGTATTATTATTATTATTAGGAAAGAGCCCGTTTGGAAACTTCTCCCCCCCCCCCCCAAATCCTCCCTTACCTTTATACCCCCTTTCCTGGGGAAGGCTTGATAAAAATCCTCACCAATTTGCAAAGGTGATCACAGATCCAAACCCTTGGATCTTAAGAACAATGAAAAAGCATTCAATTTCTTGAAAGAAGAATTTTAATAGAAGAAAAAGTAAAAAGAATCACCTCTGTAAAATCAGGATGGTAAATACAAAACAGAGTAATCAGATTCAAAACATAGAGAATCCCTCTAGGCAAAACCTTAAGTTACAAAAAGACACAAAAACAGGAATATCCATTCCATTCAGCACAGCTTATTTTCTCAGCCATTTAAACAAACAGAATCTAACGCATCTCTAGCTAGATTACTTCCTAAGTTCTAAGACTCCATTCCTGTTCTGTCCCTGGCAAAAGCATCACCCAGACAGACCCAGACCCTTTGTTTCTCCCCACCTCCAGCTTTGAAAGTATCTTGTCTCCTCATTGGTCATTGTGGTCAGGTGCCAGCGAGGTTATCCTAGCTTCTTAACCCTTTACAGGTGAAAGGGTTTTTCCTCTGGCCAGGAGGGATTTTAAAGGTGTTTACCCTTCCCTTTATATTTATGACTCCGTTTAAAAAAAAAACAAATAAACATTCCCCCGCTGTGTTTACAACCCAAATATTGCCTCCCATGAGAGCTGGCAAGTGAAACTGACCAGAAACTAAAGGGAAGGTGACCAGCCTAGTTTCATTTTCAAAGCGGAGTGAAATACAGAAAGTTTTAAGGGCTTGTATATGCTGGGAAGATATTTCAGATTAGGCATAATGTGAATTTAAAGCAGCACAGCTATTCCTCATTAACCCCACTTTGTGGATTAAATTGATTTGGAATATGGCACTCTGGAATAAAAGCATCCAAACAGAGAGTTAATCAGGAATAGCAATTTTGGAGTAACTCTCCATATAGACAAGCGCTTCACAAACAGCATGAGACCTTGTTGACACACACAATTACTCCAGAATAGCTATTGTGCTTTAAATTCACACCCTACCTAAATTGCAGTTAACTTTCAACTACAGACAAGCCCTTTGTAGAGAAAAATACATTAGATTTCCCCCCCGTTTTAAGAATTTGAGGTATTATTAAAACACACACATGGGAATGTGCTTAAAATGTGATTTTTTTTTTTTAAAACCAACTATCCCTTTGAATGTTTGTAAAGGGCTTTTAGACTCTCTGATTGAAAATATGCTGTGGCTCAATAGTATTGTAATAAGACCATGCACTTTTTGTATCGGGGCGGGCTTTCCATTTGTGCTGTATTGCACTTTTGGGTGCAATTAAACAGTTTGAAATAAAACCAGCAAGCACTGTACAAGTAACTGGTGGTGATCTAAGTTCATCTGCAGAGTAACAAACACAAAGGTATAGGTGTTGTTAAGGGGAGGGGAGAGAAACCATCTATTCCTCAGACATTTTTTTTCTATGCTGTGTGGTTGTAGCTGGGTCAGTCCTAGGACCTTAGAGAGACAAGGTGAGTGAGGTGATACTTTTTATTGGACCAACTTCTGTTGCTGAGAGAGACAAGCTTTCCAGCGAGACAGATCTCTTCTTGAAGCTCGGCTCTCTTACCAACAGAAGTTGGGTCAACAAAAGAGATCACCGCGCCCACCTTGTGTTTCTAACGTTTTGTGTGTGTTGGCTATACCAGATGTTGTATATCACAACCAGAAAGACACAATCTCTGGCAGGGCTATATGATGAAATCTGTGGTCTGCCTGCACTTCCCTCCCCCCTCAACTGGGGTGTATTTACTCCAGGAATGCTGATAAGGAAAGGGGAGTACCGGAGAGAACAGAGATGGAACAGTGCAGTGCCTCTGGGGGTCTGCTGGTCTCTGCAGAGTTTTGGCTAGAAGCTGGATTAATGAGAAATGAGCTCTCTTTGTAGCATGCTAGGATAGAATGTAACGGAAACGGCTTGGCTTTCCCTGAAAGCGATTGCTCACAAAGACCGAGCCAAACAGCAAAGTCACCCGAATTGATCAGAAGCACGAGGGCTGCGTGCAATGAGATGAGATTCAGTGCTAATGAATTTAAAGTCAGGCACCTAGGAACAATAATTGGAAACCTTAGGACCTGAGCTCCTCACTACCATTGATGGATTCATCCTCACAACTTCCCTGGGAGGCCAGGCAGGATCCCCATTGTACAGATGGGGAATTGAGGCACGGGACACCATGGTCTTGTCTACACTGAAAAATGTTGCTGTTTCAGCTATGCGGGTATAGTTAAAGGGGCAAAAACCCTGAGAGTAGATGCAATTATGGTCTAAAAGCATTTGTATCAGTATAGCTTTTTATGATTCAGCAGAGCAAAATGATCGATATCGGTATAACTGGGTCTGTGCAAAGGCTTTTAGTGATGTAACTCTGTCAGCAAAAGTCACCCCCCCAATCAACATTGCTGTGCCACTAAAGCTTTGAGTGTCAATTGGGCCAAAGTGACTTGTCCCTGTAAGTCAGTGGCAGAGCTGGGAATTGAACCCAGATCTCGTGGTGAAAACTCTAGCCTGTCTTAGACACACTGTAGTGAAGGACAGTGTTGGAGAAGAAGGCCTCAGAGAAGAGAGTCTGAAGGAACTGAGATTATAGCCTGGGAAGGAGAAGATTGAAGGAAGGTGGCTATAAACAATTCTGAGGAGTGAAGGGAGGGAACTGTTCATCTCATAGAATAGTAGGAGCAGCAGGCTAAATGTGATGGAGGAAGAAATCCCAGATCTGCTCATAGCCATAGCAACTGGAGGTTGGCATGGACTTGCCAAAGGGAGTTGAGACAACTAGTCCCTGATCCTGCTCACGTTGAATTCAGTGTCAAAGCTCCCATTGCGGGTGCAGGGTTATGGCCTGTCATGGCAGTCACCAAAGAGGATGGGATGTTAATGCGACAGAGTGTAACTTACCTGTCCAGGAACTGGGGAGGTGTAAGGTAAATAGTAGTTAAAAGCCCTCATTATGTTTGACAGCATACACATAAAGAAGTGAGATAAAAACGTAAATGCTCTTGCTGAAAGGTTGCAACGTAACTTTATTTCTCAGAATTCAGAGAGAACTACACAAGAACCCAAAAACAGGAGAGACAAAACAGGCTGCTCCCTGGGGGTAGGGAGGCATAACTTTCCAGCCTGACTCTCATCACAAGCTTCATTGCAGAGCCCTCTAGCCTGCAAGCAAGACCAGGAGCCCCTTCTCCCCTTAAAATGATAGCTTGCAAATCCAACATGGTCCTCAGGACACCACAAATATATAGTTTAAAACAAAATATCTACATCCACCCTGATTTACCCACCCACCCAAATGTATTGGTGACACCTTGGATCATGAAAACAGCCCAGTTGGTCTCACTTCAGTTTCCCATTGGTTACGCTCTCTGGTTCTCACTGCTAGCAGGGGAGGTTGGTTGTCTAATGAAACTGTTTCCACTGGGATGGGAGACAATTTCCTGAGAACTTTTTTCTATGCATCTTGTATGTTGGACCAAGTCTGAACTGACGAGGTCCCTTTATTTAAAATAATTAATAATTAAAGAACAATCTGGAAAACAGAACTCCCTGTTTGCAGAGCAGAGAATGCCATGAGAGCATGTTCCCTCTCCAGTGATGCATCTGGTTCCTTTGCAGCCGAAGATTATGCACACACAACTTTACTGTGGCCACAAATCTCTCCTGTGCTCGATCCTTTCCCACAGTGAAGGCCATGGGAGTCTTGCCATTGATTCTGTAGGGCGCAGAATGGAGCTGATCGACATCTGGTGTCTTCCTTGTCCCTCAGAGGCTTAGAACCATTTCAGGGCGCTTGGTGAACTTTGGCTATGGGCTGTGTGGTCGGCAGGCTGTGCCCAGAGCTCTCTGTTTCAGAGACACGTCGCAGTATTTCCAAAAACTCAGTGGCTCTCAAAAATGTTGGCAGTGTATTGTAATGAACGGCATGTATGTGGCAGTGCAAAAACTACTGCCCTCTGCTGGCTGGAATCAGAATGGCCCAATAATATCATGAGGCCTATAGTGCCAGCAAAGAAAGAAGAATCCCTTTTAGCTCAAAGTGGTAGAGGCTGATGCTTTTGGGATGGGAAGATCTCAGTTCTGTGACTTCTGTCCCCACTAAAATCAAAGTAAGCAACATCCACACAACTGTGTACTCCTAGGTGGGCCTGGTTTTGCTGTACTATTTCCAGACGTGAACGTTGTGTCCCAAGCAATCAAGTGCAGATGAGCGACTGTTAATATTTTCAGGCTTTTTTTTTTTCTTTTTCCCAGTTTTGCTTCAGCTATGATTTCGTTTTCTCTCTTCCTGTTTTTCCTTTGATGGCAGATGTTCCTGGAGAAGTATGGCTACTTTGATGAGCCAGCTCCTAGGGGACCCACGTCTGCACAGTTCGCAGAAGCAGTGAGGTAAGAATTTGTGTAGAAATTTCAAATGCAGCAAACCAAGATCCCCATCCAGCCCCTGGCTTCTGGGTTGTGTGAGCTGCCCCCTGACCTTAGATGGGGTTGCCAACTTTCTACTCACACAAAACTGAACACCCTGGCCCTGCCCCTTCGCTGAGGCCACCCCCCGCTTACTTCACACCCCTGCCCCGCTGTTGCTTGCTCTCCTCACCCTCAGTCACTCGCTCATTTTCACCGGGCTGGCTCAGGGGGCTCACTGCGGGAGGGTTGAGGGCTCTGGCTGGGGCATGCGGGCTCCAGGGTGGGGCTAGAAATGAGTTCAGAGTGTGGGAGGGGGCTCCAGGCTGAGGCAGTGGGTTAGGGTATGGGGGGGCATGAGGGCTCCAGCTGGGGGTGCAGACTCTGGGGTGGGGCTGGGGATGAAGGGTTTGCGGTGTAGGAGAGTGCTCTGGGCTGGGACCGACAGGTTCAGAGGGCAGGAGGGGGCTCTGGGCTGGCGCAGGGGGCTGGAGTGTGGGGGGTGTGAGGGCTCCAGCTGGGGGTGTGGGCTCTGCGGTGGGGTTGTGGCTGAGGCGATTGGGGTGTAGGAGGGTGCTCAGGGCTGGGACTGAGGAGATCAGAGGGCAGGAGGGGGATGAGGGCTGAGGGAGGGGGTTGGAGCACGGGGGGGGGTATCAGGTATGCAGGCTCCGGGCTGCGCTTACCTCAAGCAGCCGCCATGTCTCCTCACTTCCGGCTCCTACACGGAGGCGCGGCCAGGCGGCTCTCCGCGCTGCCCATCCGCAGGTGCTGCCCCCGCAGCTCCCACTGGGGGGACAACATGGCAGCTGCTTCCCAGGAGCCACGCAGCGTGGAGGTTAGCAGGGAGGCTGCCAGCCCCTCTGTGCGATGCCACCAACCGGAAAAGTCGTTGATCAGAGCTGCCAGGATCCCTTTTCGACTGGGTGAAAATTGGACACCTGGTCACCCTAACCTTAAAGTCTCTTCCCAGCAAAGGTCTTTTCCTATGCTCTGTCTCTCTTATGAGCAGAAAAAACACAGCTGGTTGTTCTAAAATACACATCCGTATGCCCAGCGCCATTCAGCCCAGTATCTTACTGCACTGATTAGTTTTCCTTTTATGGCCTGGTTAGAATAATATCTGCAGCAATGCTGCAGTTCATGGCTGGCTGGAAGATTTCATGAATGCCTGGGATGACAGCCACACTTATAATAACAACACCACCGGGTTCTTCTATGGCGCTTTTCATCAGTAGATCTCAAAGCACATTACAAAGGAGGCCAGTATCATCACCCCCATTTTGCAAATGGGTAAATTGAGGCACGATACATGAGTTGCCCAAGGTCACCCAGAAGGTCAGGAATAGAACCCAGGTCTCCTGAGCACTTGTCAGGTGCTCTGCTTCCTAGGACGCACCGTCTATGTTCTCTCCTATGCTGCTGTAGAGGGGCCATAGATTTCAAGGCCAGAAGGGTCCATTGTGATTGAAGGGTATCATAGAATCATAGAATATCAGGGTTGGAAGGGACCTCAGGAGGTCATCTAGTCCAACCCCCTGCTCAAAGCAGGACCAATCCACAACAAAAAGATTGTTGTCTCCAGGAAGCTGTGCTCCTCCTGGGGCTTTAGTTAACTGATTAATGCCAGGGGCCGGCTTCCCACCCCAGTGCATCCTCATGGATTGTGTTCGGTGCCATGGAGATTTGCCCTTTCCGAGGGAGCCTGGCTTCGGAGAGTTACCCCCTTCCCCAAGTGCCCAGCCTATGAGCATCAGTGAGAGGGGAGTTTCACACTGGTAAAATGGCACATGTTAGAGGAGGGATCACGTGGCCACCAACAGCCAATGCAAAAGCTATATTGACCCCTGGCTGTATTACGTTAACCGCCCCAGGAGCCTGTAGTACAGCAGAGACAGCAATAAACGTGTGGCAGCCCGGAGTGCTGGGAGCTGACTGATTTTATTTTGTCTGGGCCCAATCACCTGATAGGGGACAGGGTTACAAAAGGTTAATACCCCATCACATGGCAGGGGTCAGTGTGTGCTGACTCCTGTTCCAGCTACCCTGGCCCACACTCTGATCTCAGTGACACCTGTGTGCACTCGGGTTACTGCACTGACTTCAGTGCGTGTATCCCAATCTAATTAAGATCCAATCAATCCTGGGCCTCCCCTGCTAAGACTGCCAGCCAGAGCCAAGTGTGCTTCTTGTCTGTCTACTTGTAGCTGAATGTGGAGACCTGCCTGTGAGAAACTGAACTGGGATGCACTGACTCATTTTAGCAGGCAGTGTGGTGCAGTGGTTAGAGCATAGGCCTGGGAGTCAGGAGGCCTGGGTTCTAGTCCAGGCTCTACTGTTGTGTTCCCTGCTCTGTGTCTCAGTTTCCCCTCTGTGCAGTGTGGGTAACCACATCTATAAACAGCTTTCAGATCTGTGGATGACAAGTGCTGCATCCTGCTCGCAGTACAATGAGAGCTTTGCCGTGAGACTGGGATCTGGTCCTATAGGTGTAGAGTGCTATCATTTCCCATAACGCACCAATGCCAGTGGCTATTCCGGGTGAACCAGTGATTGAGGGCTGG
The DNA here is from genome assembly GCF_009764565.3 of Dermochelys coriacea. Lineage (NCBI taxonomy): Eukaryota > Metazoa > Chordata > Testudines > Dermochelyidae > Dermochelys > Dermochelys coriacea. The sequence goes on from NC_050084.1 coordinate 20,238,251, forward strand.
TCGTGCTGTCATTCTGCGTGGCCATTCAGTTCCCACCGTCTGCGCTGCCTCTGATGTTTCCCCTTCCAGGGAGTTCCAGTGGGTGACCCACCTGCCTCTCAGCGGGGTCCTGGATATCCACGGTCCACCAGATGAACTTGCCACGGTGTGGTGTGAGTGACGCAGAAAGCCATGCTGCCTGGACCGAGCGGGTACATGCCCTGCTCTCCGGCAGACGGGCCAAGACGAGACGCGGGAAGCGCTACGCGCAGCAGGGTAGGTGCTTTCACTGGTCACTGAGATTTTCATGGGTTGAGCGCAATAATGCAGGCTGCTGGCCAGTACAACCTGGCTACATGCTACTGAACTTTTACATACTGTGAGTAGATTCACAACGCTCCCATCACTTGGCTGAGGTGCTGGTAGCCAATCCAAGCAAAACAAGAGTAGGAGAAGACTTAATAAGTTACCTCGTCCTACTGCTGCCTAGGATGGATGTTCCTAGAAGCTGCCTAAAGATGGGCCCTTCGGCTGAGTTTTACCCATTCTTTGCACAATCTGACCTCAGCAACAATTAGAGCTGATTGGAAACTGAAATTTCTGTTCCACAGGAAATTCTGAAATTAGATTCTTTTTAGGGCTGTCAAGCGATTTAAAAAAATATCGCGGTTAAACAATAACAGAATACCATTATTTAAATATTTTGGATGTTTTTCTACATTTTCAAATATATGATTTCTATTACAACACAGAATACAAAGTGTACAGTGCTCACTTTATTTTTATTACAAATATTGACTGTAAAAATGATAGATAAAGAAATAGTATTTTTCAATTCACCTCATACAAGTACCGTAGTGCAATCTCTTTATCATGAAAGCGCAACTCACAAATGTAGATTTTTTGTTGTTGTTAAACGCGTCAAAACAAAACAATGAACTCAGAGCCTACAAGCACTGAGGTCCTTCTTGTTCAGCAATCAAGCCAAACAAGTAGTTACTTTACTGTAGATATGTTGCCCATCTTATTATATGTCACCTGAAAGTGAGAACAGGCATTCGCACGGCACTTTTGTAACTGGCGTTGCAAGGTATTTACATGCCAGATATGATAAACATTTATATGCTTCTTCATGCTTCGGCCACCATTCCAGAGGACATGCTTCTATGCTGATGATGCTCGTTAAACAAATAATGCATTAATTATATTTGTGACTGAACTCCTTGGGGGAGAACTGTATGTCCCCTGCTCTGTTTTACCCACATTCTGCCATATAGTTCATGTTATAGCAGTCTCAGATGATGACCCAGCACACAGTCATTTTAAGAACACTTTCACAGCAGATTTGACAAAACGCAAAGAGGGTACCAATGTGAGATTTATAAAAATAGCTACAGCACTTGACCCAAGGTTTAAGAATCTGAAGTGCCTTCCAAAATCTAAGAAGAACAAGGTGAGGAGCATGCTTTCAGAAGTCTTAAAAGAGCAACACTCGGATGCGGAAACTGCAGAACCCAAACCACCAAAAAAGAAAATCAACCTTCTGCTGATGGCAGCTGACTCAGATGATGAAAATGAACATGCGTCGGCCTGCACTGCTTTGGATCGTTGTCGAGCAGAACCCGTCATCAGCATGGATGCATGTCCTCTGGAATGGTGGTGGAAGCATGAAGGGACATACGAATCTTTAGTGTGTCTGGCACGTAAATATCTTGCAATGCCAGCTACAACAGTTCCATGCGCATGATAGAATACCTATCAATTGGTATTCTATTGTTTAACAGTGCGCTTAATCATGATTAATTTTTTTTGTGTGAGTTAACTGTGATTAATCGACAGCCCTAATTCTTTTTTTCATTGTCCTGAATCATAATGAAAAGCCAAACTTTCCCATGGAACAAAAATTCCAAAAAATTTCTATTTGGGACCATCAAATTGTTCCATTTCACTGATGTTGAAACACGTCATTTTGGTAATGTCCAAACATTATAATGTAATTAAAAGTATTATAATAAATACAATATATATGATAGTATTAAAAGAATATTTAATGCAATATAAATGTCTAAACAAATCGAAATGATAAATCTTAAACGAAACTTTTGCATCTTATCAAAATGCAACATTTTTGACTTTCTCGAAATGAGAGCCCATAAGGATTTGTTTCAACATATTCCTTATTGAAATTGACATGGTCCCATGAAATATTTTGATTGTGACAAAGCTGCATTTTCCAATAGAAAACTCTTCTGTAGGGAATTTTTTAACCAGGTCTAGCAACCCTGAGATCCTGTTGTTTTTTCTAGATCATCTCCGCATGTCCTGCTAGGTCTGTTTTAAATTACTCTGGCAGCCACTACAAGTGTCCAGCTCTAGGCGTGGCCGGGGCAGTTGGATGTATCTTTTATTTAGTTCTTTTCCTGGCTTTACTGCAGAAATTTTATGCTTGGAGAAGATGGGGCAAGAATATAGAAATATCTTTTCTCCCTTTCAAGGACATTTGAATGCATCTGTCTGTTTAAACATAATTTCACCCATTGGAACATAACGTCCCTGATCAACATCAAGGAAATAGCTGCCCGAAATTAAAATTGCGTGACTGGGATCCAGGCTTGTTAGTGAGAAGGAAATTTTGGAAAATATGTATCTGCCTATTCCAGCCTTTTGGAGGTTAATGGCTGAGCCACTACTGAGTTGATCCCGGCACTAGGATTGTTTGGAAGGAATCGCACTGAACATTGATTCTGAAAATTGTCCCAAGTTTCTCTCCACAGACAATAGCTTGCAAAGACACTGCTGTAAATGACTCTTATTTGGCATTGCTCTCAGTATTGCAAGTTCATGCTGTGCGGGTTCTATTCTATTCTCTCTCTTTTACTGTCGTATCTGAGCATCTTCCAACTGTGCATTAAGTAACATGGGTAACCTCTGGCATGCGTAGTTCATTCCTCGATGTGTGCTGTGGAGTGTCTTGTTTGGATAGGGTTTGGTTTTGCTTTAAATGTCCAAGCAAATGTGTTTGTATCTGAGAAGACAGGTCAGAGAATGTGCCTGGCACTTGGAGTGGAAGCTGGTAAAGTTTGTGAGGGTCCTGTGGGAGTTAGGATTTAAAATTGTTATTAAAGATAATGTTAAAAAAAATTATATAGTACATAAGTTGGGAAAAGAGTGTCTGTACATCTGGGTGTAGTGCTTAGATTATTCACAAATTCAAAGGGTTTTTTTTGAATGTCATATGCTACATAGAGTACATAATCATCAATAACCCAAATTTAGGTGAATAGATTTAACAATACAGTTTAGATATTAGAATCTGAATACCCAGGTACATCTCTCATGAAAAGTTGCACAAAGATTTGGTTGCGCAAAGCAAAATATATCAATGAGTGGAGATTGTCCCTCAGTAATTTGAGAATTAGGTTGGTTGTCCATTTAGAAAATACAATCCATGAGGAAAGTATTTGTTACTTTCCTGACTGCGATTCTCATCGGCACTCCAGCTCATTCCTCCTGGTATTGCTGATGTCCAGTGATGTGTTCTATGTAGATGTCCACCTGATGGCATCTGACACCATGAGTTGCCACATTGGCCGAGTGTAGCGTTGACCAATTCCGCGTTCTCTCAGCACTTGTTTGTTACCAGGGGTCCCATGTGCCTAAGGCTCCAACAGTCAGTATGTATGTCTGGACCTGGTAACCCTTAGCTCTCAAGGTTTTGGCCAGAGGGGCATATTTCTCTACCTTTCGAGCTTGGGCATCGTCCTGTTCTCGAAGGGCACTGTGATGTCCACCACGATGATCTTCTTCTGGTCCTCATTGGTGCTGATGATCTCCAGTTGCAATTGGCTGTCGGTTCCAGGGATATAGTCTTAGACTGGCCCCTGATGATGCTCTGTCTCCTGCACATGTGAGTTTGACCCTTATAACAGAAAGTTCCTCGGTGCTTGAGGCATGGAGCTGTGGACTCTGGACCCCGTCCTGAAGTTTGGTGATTTTTTTTTTTTAAGCAAGATAACTAATGCACTGGTGCCATCTCATTGTGAAATCCAAGTGGAGATAAGGCACAGGTAGATTTCCCCACAGTGTAGCTATTCAAGATCAACACCCAGAGATGACCTTGCTGGGCTACATCACAATGGCCTTATCTGCGTTAGGATTATGATGGCCTATTTATCTCACTGTAACATAAACATCTTTTCTGGCGGGGAAGACAGAGCCCCTTGGTCCAGGCCATTGAGTGCCTTGAAGATGAGGGCCAAGACCTCTCATTGTTTCTAGCTTGCTCAGGGAGGGGAAATTAAGGCAGGCTGGGCACCTCTCTGGGACTCATGGCTACTTAGGCCAGGTTAGGAGGCTCTCTTTTAGGATGGCATTATTTGCAAATGAAGGGTTGGGCAGCTCCATCCGTATTTGGGCACCTAAATCAAAGTGCCTTGATTTTCAAAGTTGCTGAACAACTGCAGTTCCCATTGAAATCGGCGGGCATTCCAGATTGGCATCACCTCTGAAAATCAGGATGCTTTGCCCTAGGTGCCTGTGTTCGAACGTAGGGGTTTGCACCTTGGTAGTGCCTCCCACTGGAGACTCTCAAAGTGCCTGGCAAGGACGAAAGCCTGATCACCAGTCTGGGTGTATGTCTGTCCATTGAGTCAATTGCTTCAGACTGTCTGGTCATAGATTTGTTGCTACAGGGCCGGATTTGCCTCTGAGCTGGGCATGTCTAACGCCAGGCGAGTCAGCACCGTCACACCCATTTACCCGGCCCCTCAGCTGCCTTCCAAATACGCCTGTCAGTAACGTGCTTTGTGGTGAGAGTGGGCTGGGCACAGCTGTGCCTGGGACATGGGAAAAGTTAATGAGTGATTAGGTAAGTGCCAGTGACAAGTCTGCATCTGTTTTAGCGGCTGAGGTTGGTGGTGGGGTGGGGAATGTTCCCCAGAGGTTCCCCCGCCCCGAGTCTGGGCAGGATTGTTACACACCACTGGTTTCCCTACAACAAAAACGTGACTCTTCTTCGCATCTTTCCTACAAACTGTATCTTGGCAGGGCTCTAGGGAGATAAGACCAAGCGTTTGTCGGCGGGAGGGCGGGGAAGCGAACAGGATATAGGCAAGGCAGGTTTACAGAGGAGACTGAGGCAGGCAGGGACATATGGGCTGCGGAGGAGAAGGTGCTGGAACTGTGATGGAGCAGAAGGGAGGGAGCGCTAAAGAAGCAGGAGCAGGGAGAGCTGTAGAGAGACCAGGAGACAGACAAGAGCAGACCCCTGCAGTCGAGGGGGGTGATTTGGAACAGGATCCTGGACTGACCTGAGAGCCACGGGGTTGGTCTGGGGAGGGTGCTGTGTGTTTGGGCTACTCTGCCCGCATCCGAAGCAGGGCAGCAGCGTTCTGCCTGATGCCGGAGTCAGGAGAGCAGGGGCTGGGGGGGCTGCAGAGAATTCCAGCTGCGCCGCTGAGAATCCTGACTCTCGGTCCCCTGCTCTAAGCCCTGCTTAATGCACCCTCCCCGTTCTGGCTCGCCCAGCCCTGTTCTGTCCCAGGAAACCTGGGCCGTGCGGTCCGTGCTGCCGGGAAGAGGTGGAACTGGATAAGGTTCAGAGAAGGTCAAGAAAGATGATCAAGGCTATGGAATGGTTTCTGTAGGAGGAGAGACTAAAAAGATGAAGGCTCTTCACCTTAGAAAAGAGACGGCCATGGGGCGGGGGAGATATTAGAGGTCTATAAAGCCACGAACGGTTGTAGAAAAAGTATATGGAGAAGTGTTATTTATCCCTTCACCCCGTGCAAAAACCAGGGGGCACCTGATGAAAATAATAGGCCACAGGTTTAATACAAACAAGAAATACTTGTTCACACAAGGCACAACTAACCTGTGGAACTCATTGCCAGGGGATGTTGTGAAAGCCACAAGAATAACTGTGTTCAAAAAGAACTGGATACGTTCATGGAGGATAGGTCCATCAATAGCCATGGTGATCAGGGACAGTACCCCATGCTCGAGGTGACCCTAAGCCTCTGACTGCCAGAAACTGGGAGTGGAAGATGGTGGATCACTCCAGAATTGCCCTGTTCTGTATGCTCCCCCTGAAGCTGTGGTATGGGCCACTGTCAGAGACAGGACACTGAGCTAGGCAGACCATGGTCTGACCCAGTATGGCAACTCTTATGTTCTTATGATGCCCCTTGCACTGTTTTATGTGACTTCTCTTCCTTTGTCTTCCTTGGGCTGGGTCAATGTTCAATGACAGAGCCCTGGCAGCATTCACAACAGTGCCTCTCTCTGGTACAGACACCCAGGGTTAATCTGGGCATCCTGAAGCTGTACATGGCAGCTGTTGATCCTTTCCTGATGCTGGTTTCCAGTGCATCTATATCTACCCTATCCCTGGTGATGACAAGGTGAAGTGACATATGATGTGTGTGCATACGTGTGAAATGTCCAGTCCAGACCTGACTGCATCCTTGGTCTCTCAGGCATGTTTGCCTTGCTTAGGTGCCCTGCCCAAGGACCTGCCAAGCAGTGTCCCAAACCAGCCTCATAAATGCAGGCTCAGATCCACTACTAATAGTAGCTACCCCCTTGTGGCCCCCATGGGAGATGCTGGATTGAGAATCTGGGTTAAATCATTTTGTCTGGCCAAAGTGTTGGCAGCAGGACCCTCTGCGGCTGGGAAGTGGTCTCTTGCATCCTCAAGAGTCTTGGGACACTTTACAGATCATATATAACAACCTTTCCATTCTTCACTGAAATGCAACCATCTCTGGGGTGGAGGGCAGCAGCCATCATGGTGTGCAGGGAGAGGAAGGATTGGCAGGGAACCCTTACAAGTATGAGATCTTCAGTGTACATGGAGACTAGAGAGGATCTTATCTGACTGACCCATGCACAGGGAGCTGCAGGGAATCCCAGTGTATCGGCCTTGCAGTGATGAATGTGCCAGGGTTCTAGGCACTTCACATCTGGAGCTAAGCCCCCCAGCCCTGATGTGGATCGGGAATAGGAATGCTGCAGAATCCATGGTGCAGAGGCTTTTTGGTCGCTGGGAGCTGTCTCTCTCTGTGTCTGGGGACAGCTGGGCTCTGCTGGCTCCAGAGCGAAGCCAGCAGGATGGGGTGTGAATTGTGCAAACACCATGTAACCTGCTGGGTTCTGTGAGTGCCCCAGAAACTTGGGGACTGATCCTGCCTGGTGCTGGCCACCCAGTGGACTTTGCAGTGGTGAAAGCAGAATGAAAGAGGAGGGGTGTGGGTGGGTCACTGCTACCCCAAGCCAGGAAGAGGCCACTGCTGTTAGCTGGGCCTCCCCCTGCTCCTGCTTACTCTAACCCCTGCTTCAGCGGTGGCCCCGAGGATCAAATTCTGCCCTTGGTGATGCACATGGAGTCAATGGGCGTGAGGGGTGTGCATCTGAGACCAGAGTCTGACCGCTGGGGTCTAATCCATCTACTGAAGCCAGTGGCATCTCTCCAGGAATGACTTGGCCCAGAGAAGTCTAAGGGTGCAACTGAGACTAAACCCCCAAGAGAAGAGAAATGCAGCTTGGGAGAAATCATCTCTCTGAAGCCATAAACCATCTTCCCTTCCCACCCCCCTATGAGTCATTCCAGGGAGAGGGGGTTGGGGAGGAAGAGTCCCTAAGCGAGGCAGTCCAAGTGTGGGGGGTGAAGCTTCCAGCATGCCTGGGAATGGAGGAAGTGGGCAAGGGGAGACATGGATCCCTCAGCTGGCTCTTCATGTCCTGTCAGACCAGCTTCCTCGAGGGGGCGAATTGGGTAGAATGGACCAAAGCCAGGGAGGATGCTCTAGTTCCAACAGGCATTAGTTTGGGTCAGTTCTTCTGGCCTGTGTTATACAGGCCTGATGGTCAAGTGGTCCCTTCTGGCTTTAGAATTTACGAATTATGCTGACGTGTGGGCGGGGAAGGGGAAGAGAAGCTGAACACTCCTGCCACGTGATCCTCCCAGGGGAAATGCCGAGAGTGGCTGTGGCAGGACAAAGAGTGATTAGGCCCAATGGCTGAAGCTTTCTGCTGAGCTCATTGTTTATCCTGCTTTCAACAGGAAGCAATCTGTCTGAGCCGGGGTGAGCTTTGTTGGAAAAAGGGGAATAGTCGTGATGGGATCTTCTATTAGGCGACAGTCTCACCCGTGTGCTCCGCAATGCGAGCTCCCGATTACAACATGCTGGTTCCCTGCTGTGCATAAAACACTGTTGCATCTTGTAGTGTAGACTGGACCTAACCACGTTTTAACCCCAGTCCAAACTGGGGTCAGACCAGGGTTGGTTCTATGCAGGAAGATGGAGCTGTGTTTTGATCATGGCAGGGGACAAGCATGCTGCTGCTTGTGGCCATGCTAGTTTAGGCACCGGACGCTCATAGAGGAGAGCACGCTGCAGACTGCATCTGCCCCTGAATCCTTCCCTGCCTTTTTCTGCCCCTGCCTCCAGCCCTACAGAACCTTTACCCTGCTGAGTTGGGGCTGGCAGTGGGGGAAACATGTAACTGAGCCACTGTAATGCATCCGATGAAGTGAGCTGTAGCTCACGAAAGCTTATGCTCTAATAAATTTGTTAGTCTCTAAGGTGCCACAAGTACTCCTTTTCTTTTTGCGAATACAGACTAACACGGCTGCTACTCTGAAACCTGTTCACTTCAGACTGGCTTCAGCATCTGTAGGTCCTGGCTTGGCTGCTGCAGTGAGAACAGGGCCTCATCTTCCAGGCACCTTCCCGTAGTGTTCCCTGATGTCTGGTGCAGTGTTCCCTGATGTTTTAAGCCCCAGCCATGGTTTGCCTTTGCAATAGGGGACTGAACTTGTTAGAAAGACGTGTCCTGTCACCTGCCTTAATTGCCAGCCCCAGACGTTTATCTGGCTATGCCCACAATAGGAGAAGAGTGTGTCTGGAGGTATCTGCAACGAAGCCCTGAAACAGCCTCTGCAGGCTTTGGAAACGCTGGCCCGTCAACGGTGGTTAGCTGCGAAAAAGCCCTGTACAAGCAGAGCCAAGCCGGGATAAACAGCAGAAAATGGGCACCCTACTGTCCAGGCTGCAGTTGCCTTTTCCTAGACCCCAGCGCTCGCTCTGCTTTAGCTGCAGGCTGCGGTGGCCTGGCTTTCCCAGAATATGCAGACGCAGGGCCTGGTTCAGATTTTATTCTGTGGGAACTCATTGGCTTCACTGGGGTCTCTCCTGATTCGCACCAGTGCAAGTGAGATCCAAATCGTGCCTGCAGCCTTTAGGAGCAAGAGGGGGCCTCATTGATGTGCCTGGTGTCTGCTCAGTTGGAAGGGGCTGATGCTAAGGGATGAGAGGGACATATTCCTCACCACAGCCTGAACTGGCTGCTTTCACCCTGCAGGGCCGGGGCGCGAACAACTGGACTCGGAATCTGGTTAACACTCTCTGGTTAAATGCCAGGGGCCTGATCAGCTGTTGCCCTGCACCCTTGCATTGTCACTTACCCCAGGGAGTGTAAAATGCTACCATTCTGATCTGGTATGTTGTATGCACTTCATACTCGCTTTGCACCAGCACAGATGAAGACACACACTGCTGGGCCCCTGGAAAAATGAGCCCTATGTCTTTTTAAAAGGTTCTTCCCTACATCACAGACGCTGCCTGGGGTTAGACCAAGTGAACAACGGTTTAAACGCTTTGTCCCATTCGTTCCCTTTGTATGTTTAACTCTCCTGGGCCAACGAAATCCGGCCCCAGCTGGTTTAATTTTAGTGTTGAGTCAGTTACACTTTCTGATTCTCGCATACCAGCATCTTGTTGCAACGATGGGTTACAAATGCTGCAGGGCAAGGTTTAAATCTGGATTTAAAATCTTCAAGGATCAAGGCCCAGATCCTCAAACTCCCATGGGAGTTAGGTGCCTAAAATACCTCTGAGGATCTGGGCCCCAGTTCCCATTGTTGTACCAGGGTGAATAATGAGCTGTTCCACTAAGGGAATTTCTCTGGCTGTGACTGGGGCAGATTCAACCCAATGTTGCAAATGTCTCTAACTTATGGTTTTGTAAGCTTCTTTCCCTGTCTTTCCCCACCCCTGAGCATTTGGCATAAACTCTCTGCTGATGTCTCTTTATAGTATCTTCTTAGCGTTATACAATCCATCAGAGTCCTGTATTACGTCTGTTCTCAGCCCAAGTGCTGCTGGTAGCAGAAGGCTCAGGAAAGTCCACTTCGGTGTTTAAAAATCCCTTGCTCTCAATTGCATTTGACAATTTATACCAGGTGTAAAATGCTTTGTGCCTGTGTCCACTTTCCAACCAGTAGAGGTGCAGCCATTCCCCTGGGTGATGCCCCATAAGGCAGAGTTATGTGAAGCATTTCCAAATGCACGGTTCCCATGTCCTGCATCCAGCTGGCCAGCTAGTTATTAGTGCTGGCACATGTTATAGCCTAGGCCACTCGGACCTTACGTAAATCACATGAGGAACCAGGAATTTCTTTTTTCCTCCACCCCCCATAACTGCCAGTAAATGCTTCTCATCCTTTGGCTTTTGCGTGTGTATGTGCAGAACTCCTCGGTTGCCTGGAAGTAATGAGCCAGACCAGCAGCTGGTGCAGAGCAGGCTGGGTCAGTTGATGTTCATAGATCCATTTACTTAATGGTGCTATGCTGTTTTTCTGAGAGGAAAGATGGCCTAGTGGTTAGGGAACTAGCCTAGAATTTGGGAGACCTAGGTTCTCTATCCTGCTACAGACTTCGTGTGTGACCTTGGGCCAATCATTTATCCTCTCTGTGTTAGTTCCCCATGGATAAAATGGTGATTCTAGCACTGCTTTCCCTCATGGGTGGGTTGTGAAGATAAATGTATTGTGAGATGCTCAGCTACTACAGTACGGGGTGGCTGGCTAGATGGACACTAGCCAAGGATATAGCTCAGTATGCGGATAAAACACTATGAAACAGCATTGCAATGGATAACGTAAAGTGTCTTGTAATCGAACTGGAAGAACTCCTGGTGCCAAATTTAGAACATGCTCATAGATTCCAAGGCCAGAAAGGACCATTGTGCTCATCTAGTCTGACCACCCGTATAACCCAGGCCAGAGAACGGCCCCAGAATTATTCCTAGAGCAGATCTCTTAGAAAAACATCCAATCTTGATTTAAAAATTGCCGGTGATGGAGAATCCACCACAGCCCTTGGTAAATGGATCCTGTGGTTAATTCTCCTCACTGTTAAAAATTGACGCCTTATTTCCAGTCTGAATTTGTCTAGCTTCAACTTCCAGCCGTTGGATAGTTTTGTATCTTTCTCTGTTAGGTTGACAAGCTCAAGAATTGTAGGTCTAAGTATAACAAGAACGTGGAACCTCTGAGGTTCCAGGTCCACTTGGTGCTGGCAAAACGCAAGTTTGAGCCTGCTGAATGCTTTAGCTATTTCTTACCCACAGCCATCCTAGTATTGTAATAGGGCAAGGAGAATAGCGTTCACATAGGCCTTTTTGGGCCACATCCCCTGCTGCTGTAAATCACTGAAGCTCCTCTACAATCTAGTTTACTTAGCACAGTTTCCACTATGTTAGAAATGTAATTAAAAAAAAAAATTCCTTAGAAAAACAAAGGTTGAAACACGGAGTGGGGGCGGAGGAGTGTTCATGAGACTGCCCAAAATGTCGGGCAATTTGTCTTCATGGAAATCTGAACCCCAGTAGAACTCCCCCACTCCAATGCCACTTTCCCCCAGAGATTTTGGTCACTACAGCTGGTGGTTCGGATACTAAACGACTCTCTTTTCCCCACAATTGAGTGGAAACACGGAGGTTGCCGAGTGCTTTATGTTGGACACATAGAAACCAATGCACCCAAAATTAGCATTGACTTTTGAAATAATAGCAACCCGTAGCTCTTATCGAGCGCTTTGCACCAGTAGATCTCAAAGGGCTTCACCAAGGAGGTGAGTCTCATTGTCCCCACTGTACAGATATCAGCCGTAACTTATTTCTTGTATGAGGGTAAGCTTGGGGAGGTCCTGGTCAGGGATCAGGGCCCCAGTGTACTGCACAGGTGTATAATGAAAAGATAGTCCCTGCCCCAAGGAGTTTATAATGAAGCATGTATCAAGCGACAAAAGGTAAACACAGAAGAGAAGGGGAAGGCAAGGTGACAGTGAAAGGATCCTGTTTGATATAAGAGGACAGCGGTTGGATCACTCTCTGCCTCGGTAAAGGGGCTGGGCAATGATACACCCTTGGAAAGCCTTGGAAAGCACTGTTGGATCTGTGGATTAAACACATTACACAAGTGCTCGTGCACTGGTGGCGGATGGGTGTAAATGCTCCCCTGCTGCTTTTCAACCTTAGCCAGTCGTCTGGGTTTGAAAAGCAGCATTGTTGCCTTACGACACCGGAGCTGATCTTCGCCACGTGGCCCAGCAGGGGATGCAAGGGGAAACCCGCTCTGCAGAATTGGGTTTCAGCTCCACCGGCCAATCCCAAGAGCTGCCACTCTCAGCCTGTTTGACCTGAGCTCAGCGGCTGCTGGTCCACCTTTTCACACCGTTCATTCCTGGGGACGCATTTCAACCCCACCCACGTGCTGCCCAGGAGTCGAAGCGTTGTGACCGAAGCCTGGCTTTCCGCGTGGACAGTTCAGCGACGCGTGCCTGAAATCTTGCATTCCTTTTGAGCTGCCTTACCAGTCACCCTCAGCCTCACCCCTGTGTTTGAGGCCAGTCCCCTTCCCACATCTTTGCTATTTCTTTCCGCCTGCAGGGCAGTTGTTTTCAGCAGCAACCTTGTTTTCATTCACTGAAACCCACAGGTGGTAAAGCTAGTTATGGGGCCAGATCGGCAGCTCGTGTAAACCGGTATAGATCCATTGACTTCAATAGAACTGCACCCATCCACACCAGCTGAGGATCTGGCCCTCTACATGCACTTACTCCGCTTGGCACTGGGAGGCAAATGCCCTCCTTCAGGCTGGGTGTCCCACTTTCTTTCCTAACTAGATCAAAACACCCCTTGGCTTCAAAATGCTCATCTCTCCAGCAATTCAGTGGTGGTGATTGTTCCCTTCTCTGGCAAATCTTTGCGGATGGTAGGCAATGGAGATCCTTGCTGCTGAGAAGAGATTCAGTGGGCCAAATTCTGCTGTCAGTTTTACTGGTGTAAATTCAAAGTATCTCCATTCAAGGCAGTGGAATTATTCCAGTATCCTCTCGTCACTGAGATCTGTATTTTGCCCAGTGTGTGACCTGGAGGAGGTGTGTTGAGCTGAAAGAACCTTCAGATCAACAGGGCTGGATTCTGATCTCATTTACACCAATGTGAAACCAGAGTCACTCCATTAGAGGAACCTACTCCAGATTAACTCTGTTGTACCTGAGATCAGGATCTGTAGGATTTCTGAATGCACTGTTCAATGGAGGTGAAGTATAGTCCATTGGATAGGGTGCTGGGTCAGGAGACAGGACACTTGCTTCTATTCCTAGCTCTAACATGACCAGATCACTTTTCTTCTAGTGCCTCAGTTTCACCATGTGTAAAATGGGTATAATGATCCCAGCCTTCCTTTGGAAGGTGCAGTGAGATCTGTGGATGGGGAGCACAATGGAGGCATAAAAGAAAACCCTCCCTCTTGCAGGTGGAAAGTGGTACAAGCGGCACCTGACCTACCGGATCGTGAACTGGCCTTGGTATCTGCCCCAGCACCAGGTGCAGCTGGCGGTGAAGGCAGCTTTCGATCTCTGGAGCAACGTCTCATCCTTGGTATTCTGGGAGGTGCTGGACGGCCCTGCTGACATCCGCCTGGCTTTCTTCCATGGCGACCACAACGATGGACTCAGCAACGCCTTCGATGGGCCAGGTGCTAATCGCTCCCTCATCGTAAGCTTCTCTTTTACACCGGGGGCTCTTACCAGGCAGCAAGCAAGGGAGGGTGGGGTAGGAAGGGGAAGAGGCTTGTGATGCTCCAGTGCCACCCCCATGAGGAGATCGGCTTAGTGTCGTTGGCTAGGAATAGCACACGATGGCTGAAGGGGAAGGATGGGCCTGACTAATATCATTCTGGGCTGTCCTATGTAAGACATGGGTGGTTATTGTCCTTCTCTGCGTGGCACTGGTGAGGCCTCAGCTGGAGCACTGTGTCCAGTTCTGGGTGCCGCACTTCACGACAGATGGGGACAAATTGGAGAGAGTCCAGAGGAGAGCAACAAACATGATCAAAGGTTTAGAAAACCGGACTTGTGAGCAAAGGCTAAAATAACTGGGCATGTTTAGTCTTGAGAAAAGACTGACCTGACAACAGTCTTCACATATGTTAAGGGCTGTTATAAACAGAACTGTGATTAATTGTTCTCCTTAGCACAATGGAACAAACAGCGTGGGGAAGTCATGGAAGTTCCTACACCGGAGGTTTTCAAAAGGAGGCTGGTTAGCCATCTGTCTTGGATGGTTTAGTCACAACAAATCCTGCATTTTGGCAGAAGATTAGACTAGATGACCCTTGCAGTTCCTCCTAACCCTCTGGCTCTATGATTCAGTGTCTACTGGAGGCTGGACATGAAGTTATGGGCTTGAACTGCAGCAAGGGAGACTTAGGTTAGCTATTAGGAAAAATCTTCTAACTCTAAGGGGAGTTTAGCTCTGGAACAGGCTTCCATGGAAGGTTGTGGAATCCCCATCATTAGAGGTTGCACAAACACCTGTCAGGGCTGGTCTAGCTTTACTTGGTCCTGCCTCAGCACAGGGGCCTGGACTTGATTGCGCGTTGAGGTCCCTTCCAGCCCTGCATTTATGATTCTGTGTCTCTGATCTCACTCTGGTGCCAGCTCCATTTCTTCGATGGAGTTCCTCCTGGTTTACACAGATGTAAGTGAGAGCAGAATTGGGGCCACACCGTCCAATGGAGACTGAGGCAGGGATTTAGGGGGGTAGAATGTAATTGTTACTTAGCTGGAGTTTGGTTAGGACACTGGTTAGGACTAACTTTGGTTAGGACTAACTACGCAAGTGCCTTTGTCTCACTCTTGTCTACATACTGAACAACACTAGTCCTGCAAAGCATGCCCGGAGATCTTTCCTAGACACAGCTGTGCTCTCAAGGACTTGGGACAGATCCTCACATGGTGTAAATCAATGTTGCTCCATTGACGGATCTAGGCACTAGACACAGATCTGTGCCCTACTTTTTATTTCTCCTCCGAAGCTGGTTAGTGGTAAAGTGTGGGCCTCTCGATTCTGGATAGACGGCTACAAATTCCACACCTTCGAAACCTGAGGTTAGTTGCAGATATTTATTCCTAATGTCCTGGCTTTAAGGAATTTGTGATTCCTTAGAATTTGTTCTTATTAGGCAGCATGTTTAAAACAAACACAAGGAACTTCTTCATGCAATGCACAGTCAACCTGTGGAACTCCTTGCCAGAGTATGTTGTGAAGGCCAAAAGTATAACAGGGTTCAAAAAAGGATTAGGTAAGTTCCTGGAGGATAGGTCCATGAATGGCTATTAGCCAAGATGGTCAGGGATGCAACCCCGAGCTCCGGGTGTCCCTAAACCTCCAACTGCTTTAAGCATTTGACACCGGCCACTCTCAGAGCCAGAATACTGGGCTAGATGGGCCATTGGTCTGACCTGCTATGGCTGTTCTTATGTTCTTGTGTGTTGAATTTGTGATGTCAGTTGTTAAACTGTGCTGTGGACTTTCACACAAATCCGGGACCACAAACTTTTCACAGCTTGGGCTATTTTCTCCCAAGTCCATCACATCCCTTGCTAAGCCATTCTGCTATGTCAGGGGCATTTCAATCCCCGTAGCCTTCAGCCAATGCAGCATAATAGCTCGTACTGAGTTACTGCAGAGTGACTACTCCCACGCCCAAGTGATTAACCTATGTGATAAAGATCTTCATGCCAATTTCAATGGAACAACACACTCTACAGATAAAATCGTCTGTATTTAGAAATGAATAAGATAAATCATTTTAATCTCACTATTGCTAAAGAGATTAGTCCACAATATCCAACCCCCAGCCTTTTTTTTTTTTTTTAAAGGCCTGGTTTTAATTCACATTTTAAGAATGTATTTTTGGGACAATTAATTCAAACTATCCAATGCATTTGGTTTTAAAAGAACAGTTGCTTTTCGGCTGAGCCCTTTTTTAATTATCCCTGCAAATAAGAGATTCGATTTAAATGCTGTCAGACCTGTAACGCCCCTGATACAGACATTACTTCTTGGTGCCTTAGATTCCACAGGTTTTAGAGGGGTAGCCGTGTTAGTCTGTATCAGCAAAAACAATGAGGAGTCCTTGTGGCACCTTAGAGACTAACACATTTATTTGGGCATAAGCTTTTGTGGGCTAAAACCCACTTCATCAGATGCATGGAGTGGAGGAAATACAGTAACAGGTATATATACACAGCATATGAAAAGATGGGAGTTGCCTTACAAGTGGGGGGTCAGTGCTAACGAGCCAATTCAATTAAGGTGGAAGTGGGTTATTCTCAACAGTTGACAAGAAGGGAGGAAATCACTTTTGTAGTGCTAATGAGACCAATGTAATCAAGGTGGCCCATTTCAAACAGTTGACAAGAAGGTATGAGTATCAGCAGGGGGAAATTGGTTTTTGTAGTGATTCCACAGTGAATGTTTGTGGCGTGTGAAAGGAAATGAATAGCTAGTGAAAGGGAGCCAGAGAGGATTTACCTGAAGGTGAGTGGTTCAAATCCAGCCAAGATCAGCTATAACCAAAATGTCATGTTAGCTGGAATTGGATGCCCGTTCCTATTGGGCTGATTTCCATTTCCCAAACCCACTGGCAGACTCAATGAAGAGGTTAAGGACAGAACAAGACATTTGGCATGAATTACTCGTAGATTCTCCCCATCACTGAGGAAGCAAATTTTCCCCGCCCACATACTCCCTCATCTGGGAATAGCTACAGGGCTTCTACCTTTGGGGTTGCCAATCTCCCATCAGCGTTGTATTCACACACACTAACCTAGCTGCCACTGTATCCAGAGGCGGTGCTAGCCCATTGGGGGGCCCTAAACAGGAATGTTTTTGCCCCCCCCTTATAGCTCAACCACTCTCTAAAAATATTAATTACATTATTTCCACAAACCAAAAAATTTACCAGCACAGCCAGTACTAATATACTTGTTAAAAAGTCCACGTTAAATAAGATGATTGATATTTTAGGGGTAATACTAAATCTAAGCAATTGCTCAATCTACATATACCTAGTGCCCCCACGGACAGCATCCTTTGCCCTTTTGTGCCCAGCCATCCCTCACCATTGTAGAACAAGACCGGCACATGCATGTGACCTTTGTGTCTGTTGTAACCGCCTCCGCTCCTCTCTTTCCACCAGGGGGCGCCCTGGCGCACGCGTTCTTCCCCCGCCGTGGGGAGGCGCACTTCGACAGCGATGAGCGATGGTCCCTGCACAGCGGCAAGGGTCGCAACCTGTTTGTGGTGGTAGCGCACGAGATCGGGCACACTCTGGGGCTGGAGCACTCCCCCGTCAGGAGCGCCCTGATGTCTCCCTATTATAAGAAGCTGGGCAAGGACTTTGTGCTGAGCTGGGATGACATCCTTGCTGTCCAGAACCTGTACGGTGAGCACTGGTCTCCTGGATCCCCTCTGTCATCTCTTGGCTTGTGTGTACGTCCTCTCCATGTGCTGCCCCAGCTCTGCACTGGTAGCTGACCCTGCAGGCATCGATAGTGCTACCCAGAAAGACCCCAGACGCAGTTTGGTGTGAAGGCGCTCGGCTAGGTTTATTGTCAATGAAGTACAGTACTAGCACCCCGCAGATTCTGCAGTTACACTAAGACATGTATGCCCATTACAATGGACCAGCTTCATCAGCAGTGGGACTTTCTACTGCCCCCTAAGCTGGACAAAGGGTTAAGAAAAGGTACCCTGAGGTTTATGGACAGAGACAAACAACTGGGTTAAACAACTTACATGCCACCTTACGTGTTTCATGACATCTATTTGTTACCTCCTCTTGTTCCTTATATCTTGGACAAAACATCCCTATTGCCAAACCAGCTTCTCTTGTACTAGACTGGGGTGTATCCAGAGGTGAAACTTAAGGGACTTATCGGTACGCAGGGCCGGGGTCCTGAGCAGGCGGCAGTATGTGTCCCTCGGGCGGAAGGGGCAGGGCCTCGGGCAGAAGGGGTGGGGCCTTTAAATCCCCGGGCCCTTTAAATCACTGCTGCTACCCCGGGGCTCCCGGGGTGATTTAAAGGGCCTGGGGCTCTGGCTTCGGTAGCAGCCATGGTAGCATTAGCTGCGGCGGTGGCCGGGAGCCACAGGGTTCTGGCGGTGATTTAAAGGACCCGAGGCTCCCAGCCACCACCGCTACCCTGGGGCTCTGGCAGCAGGGAGGCAATTTTAAGGGTCGGGGGCTCTGGCTGCGGTACCAGCAGCTGGGAGCCCCGAGACCTTTAAATCACCGCTGGAGCCCTATGGTAGCTGTAGCTGCAGCGGCAGCCAGGAGCCCTGGGGCTCTGGTGGTGATTTAAAGGGCCTGGAGCTCTGGCTGCTGCCTGGAGCCCCAGGCCCTTTAAATCTCTGCCGGAGCCCCGGGGCTCCCGGCCGCTGCCGCTACTTCAGGGCTTTGGCAGTGGGGCTCTGGCAACAATTTAAAGGGCCAGGGGCTCCGGCTGCTGACGGGAGCCCAGGGCCCTTTTAAATTGCCTGCCTGGGGAAGCTGCCCCCTGCCAGTATGGTCGGCTGTGGACCGGCTCTTGCCAGTATGCTGCACCATACTGTACTGGCTTACTTTCACCTCTGGGTGTATCTGTACTAGCTGGATTAACTTTATGTAAATATCTAGTGCCTTGTCAACTAGCAACAACTTTGCCAAGTCATATACCAGATAATGAACTTGTGAGCATCTGCTTTAATCCATGGCCTGGCTTTGGTTCACAGCCTCTGGTTCAGGCCTCAGATCTTGCACCAGGCCCAGTGCCCCAGGCTCTGACTCTCTCTCTATTACACCCTCTTGTTTCAGCTAGAACTGGGTGAACGATGGATCTTCTGGTTCTCTGGCAATTCCGAAATGTCTGGGGGGTGGGGCAGGGAATCGTTGTCTGATCAAAACCAAAAACTGTCAGAATTTCAGGTGAATTGAAAAAGTAACAAAAAAAATTGTTTCAGCAACATTGGAAAGTTTCATTTAGATTTTGATCATCTGAAAATGTTTCTGATTTAAAAACAACAACAACAACGACGAAGTTAATGGAAATTTTGGAACAAAAAGTTGCTTCAAACTGGAAAATCGAAATGTTGCAGGGTTTGGGGATTTTGTTTTTAAACAATTCAGTGAAATTGATGTGAATTTCCAAACCGTTTCAGGGTAGCCAAATCTGCATCTTTTGCTGAAAAAAATGTTTCAGCCGAAAAGGTTCACCCAGCTCTAGTTCCTTGGTCGTAACCTCACATCCAGATAAAAGGCTTGCGTGATGTCTAAGTGCATCTACAGACCACCCCTTTTCCTGGGTTTGCCGAAGCCCTGGGGGACTCTTTGCCAGAGGATGTTGTGAAAGCCAAGACAATACAAGGGTTAAAAAAGAACTAGATAAATTCATGGAGGATAGGTCCATCAATGGCTATTAGCCAGGATGGGTAGGGATGGTGACCCTAGCCTCTGTTTGCCAGAAGATGTCAACAGGCAACACAGGATGGATCACTTGCTGATGACCTGTTCTGTTCGTTCCCTCTGGGGCACCTGGCATTGGCCACTGTCAGAAGACAGGACACTGGGCTAGATGGACCTTTGGTCTGACCCAGTCTGGCTGTTTTATGGAAGCATCCCCTGTGCAGCCACTCTACACATCTCATGGTTTCCCTTTCCACCACAGGAAAGCCTTCGAGGGGCTCCGCTGTGCGGCTTCCTGGGAAGTTATTTGCTCATTTCCAGAACAGGAGCCCTGATTTTCCAGGCGACAATCAGCTGCAGGGGAGCCTCGGCTCTTATTACTGCCAGTCCTTCTTCGATGCTATCACCATCGGTGAGTCTCCCAGATGCCAACACGCAGCTGGAGCCCTCTCCTGGCTGCTCCGCCCTCTCTTGTTGCTTGTCATTTGTAGACGTTTGAGATGGAAAAGACAGATTTCTTAGATCGGGGTTCTCAAACTGGGGGTCAGGACCCTTCGGGGGTCGTGAGGTTATTATGTGGGGGGTCACGAGCTGTCAGCCTCCACCCCAAACCTCACTTTACCTCGAGCATTTATAATGCTGTTAAATATATAAAAAAGTTTTTTTAATTCCTCAGGGGGGTCGCACTCAGAGGCTTGCTGTGTGAAAGGGGGTTACCAGTACAAAAGTTTGAGAAGCACTGTATTAGATCCATTGGCCCGTTTCCCCTCCAGCTGCTGATGGCGGAGGCAGTGTTGTTAACCCCCTGGGAGATCAAGTCTAGGGTACCACTGAAAGAGTTGAGGAAGTAGCACATGTGTGTCGTGAGGAGAGGTGTGCAGGGAAAGAGAAAGACATGCCAGTGGAGAGCTGCTGTGTTGGCCAACACACCAAGGATTGAACTGGGGACCTCCAGAACTAAAAGCAGGAGCCAAGGGTCCCAGAGTGGGACTGTGACAGACTCCTATCCTCGGCAGATCAGGTACAGAGGGGTAGACCTGTAACACGCTCCCCAGGGGAGTACCTAAGTACACATGGTAGCGAGGAAGAAGGTGCGAGGAGGCTTGAGGGAGGAGTACAGAGGGAAGGTATAGCGGATGTAGTGGGAAATGAACTCAGCGATGCAGAGCCTTGAAGGTGAGGGCGAAGAATGAACTTGATGCAGGAGGAGACAGATGGGGTGGGTGAGGTGGTATCTTTTATTGGGCTGACTTCTGTTGGCGAAAGGCAGGTGACGAAGGGGAGTAACCTAGATGGAGCGACAGGGGAGGAAGACGCCTTCCACAATAGCAGTGTCTATGGATTGAGAGGAGAAGCTGGGAGGCCATGGAGGGACGGGCGGCTGCAGGGGTTGGGGGAGAGAGGACCGAAGGGTCAGTGCTGTTGGGTAGGGATGGGACTTAAAGATGGCATAGCAGAGGAGCTGGCAGGGCCTCCACAGAGCCTGAATGTAGGGAGAGGAGAGGTGAGTCAAAGACAGCCTTGTGGTGAGGAGATGGGCAGGTGGGGTTGTGAATGGATGGGGAGCAGAGGGCTTGGGAAGAAGTGGTGGGTTTGCCATGGCATGTTCAAGGTGCCTGCAGGGCACCCAGGTGGAGATGTTTGGGCAGAGAGGTGGAGCTGGCACACACGGGGATGGGGCTGGCCCTGGAGAAGATGAGCTCCTCCAGGGTGAGTGAGGAGCCTGAGTGTGGATCCCTGGGGGAAGAAGCAGAGAGGTTGGAGGGGCAGGAGAGAGGCCCTTGCTGTAGTGGATTTGCACATGCTGCTTTCTGTTCTGGGTGGGGCGCAGAGTGGGGCCGGTTGGCTTGCAGAGATAGGACCCTCTGGTCAGGTTCGCAAGGCCACGCTCCCTGTAACTTGGTTTCCCCTTCTGCACAGATGCAGATCACAACCTTTACATCTTCAAAGGCCACCACTACTGGGTTGTGGCGAAGGGAGGCAACGCCACCGACCCACAGCTGCTCCAGACCCAATGGGCAGAGCTCCCAGCTGGCATTGACGCGGCTGCTGTGTCGGAGACAGACGGCAAATTCTACTTCTTCAAAGGTAGCCAGACCCAGATGGGGAGGAGCAACAATCTCCCCCTTGTGGCTGTGTCCTTGATCTGTCTGTCCGTCCAGAGCATGGCCTGGTGCATTGGGCTCTAGACTGGGAGTTGGGACTCTGGATTCTGTTCCTGGCTTCGCCACTGACCTTGGGCAAGTCCCCTTTGCTTTGTTGCGCCTCAGTTTCCCCATCTGTAAAATTGGGAGAATGGTGCTCCCCCTTTTTTGTATAATGACAGGTTTCAGAGTAGCAGCCGTGTTAGTCTGTATTCGCAAAAAGAAAAGGAGTACTTGTGGCACCTTAGAGACTAACAAATTTATTAGAGCATAAGCTTTCGATGCATCCGATGAAGTGAGCTGTAGCTCACGAAAGCTTATGCTCTAATAAATTTGTTAGTCTCTAAGGTGCCACAAGTACTCCTTTTCTTTTTCCCCTTTTTTGTGAAACTCTTTGGGATGAAGGGGTGGAAAGCACTTTCCAAGCACTAAGTGGTGTTGATTAGCAAGAGGCCAGTGCAGCGCTCTGAGCCCCGAGTGTTACAGGGGCTGTGGCCATAGTGTTTGGGACCCCAATGGCTAAGACGATGTAGTCCCCCGTCTGACTGGGAACTGCTGCAGTGGGCTGACTTACTGGCCATTTAAAGGGGAAGCTCAGGGTCAATAGGGCAGGCCCAGGCACTGGGCTGCAAAGGAGAATGGATGTCAGTGTCACATTGGCTTGTAACTGTAACAGCTTGGAGGCTGTTCAGAATGGGGGCTTTGTTCCTACAGCAGGGTGGGGCTCAGCTTTCCCTCTTCCCTCCCGCCCCTGGCTTTCGCCCCCCCCCTTGCAGGGCTAGCATCAGAAACAGCCTGGGAGCATGAGAGGCTCTTTGAAAAGAGTTTTTGTTTTTCTTCCCTTGCCATAATCCACAGTCCAGTAACTGAGTGTCCAGCCGGTGCTGAGGCTGATGGGGCAGTGGGAAATCAGCCCATGTGCCGAGGGCCTGCGGTTGCAGGGGAAGGGATTGCTGCTGTTCTTGCTGTTTTATTTGTTTTGCCATAACTACCAGGGAGGGATCAGGGCGCCAACTCTGTCTGCTGATGTTGTTGTACGGCGCTGAGCACAAGGGGGCCCGGCCATAATACAAACTAATAACGATAACCCAGCAGCCGTAGGCAGCTGGCATCACAGTGGAAAAGAAGAGAGGTGCAAAGGCAGGCCATGGTTACAAAGATTGTCAGGGAGATTCTCCCTGTGCACGAGCCCCCTTGCAAGGAAGGATGGTCTAGCGGTTCGGGCACGAGAGCAGGTGGTGGAAGAACTGGCTTCAATTCCTGCCCTGCCACAGATTTCTTGCATGACCCGGGACAAATTACTTATCTCTCTGTGCCTCGGATCCCCATCTGTAACAGTCCAGCCCGACCTCACAGAGGTGTGGGGAGGAGAAATACATTAGAGATTGTGGGGCGCTTGGACATGATGGTAACGGGTCCATAGTAGACAGCCAGAGTCCAGTGCCTTTAGCCAGCAATTGCAGAGATCTCAGTTTACAGCTCAAAACGCCAGCTGGGGACATTTCCCTTTGATTTCTGGGGTCCCTGGGCAGGGCCATCCCTAGCTATTCAGGGGCCCTATGCAGCCCCCCCACGCGGGGGTGGAGGCTGGCTTGGGGAACAGGGTGAATGCAGGCCCAGCCCGGCTGCAGAGTCCAAGGGAGTGGGAGCTGGCCCTGGGGAAGAGCTGCAGCCTCAAATTTCCTGGTGCCCGACGCAGCTGCGTACTTTGCCTATGGGTAAGGACGGCCCTGACCCCAGATTTCACTGCACCGGTCGGGGCTCACTAACCAGAGGTGCACTCAGTGGCAATGGAGGGTCCTCGGTGTGGAGGATCCCAGTAAGGGCTGGTCCGTGCACTCACCGCTGGTTGCATCAGTCCTGAGATCCTTGGTTTTGCTCTGGAGTGACTGGCTTGGCATTTTTCAGAGTAGCAGCCGTGTTAGTCTGTATTCGCAAAAAGAAAAGGAGTACTTGTGGCACCTTAGAGACTAACAAATTTATTTGAGCATAAGCTTTCGTGAGCTACAGCTCACTTCATCGGATTACACCAAATGCATCTGATGAAGTGAGCTGTAATGCATCCAATGAAGCAAGCTGTAGCTCACGAAAGCTTATGCTCAAATAAATTTGTTAGTCTCTAAGGTGCCACAAGTCCTCCTTTCCTTTTTGGCTTGGCATTGAGATGCTGTGCACCAGCAGCCCCTATTGGAAGCAGTGGGAATAGCAAGTGCTCAGCTGGTTGTGTATTGTGTTGGTTTTTGCACAAAGTGGCAGCCCTGGGGCCTCGGGCAGCAGGAACAGGAAGAGCAGGGTGATCTTGCCTCACCCCTGCCCTAGAGGAATCACCTCACAACGGCTGAGAGAGGAGATTAGCCAGCAGCCCATTCAGTCCGACTCTAAGGAGGCCAGTTCCGCTACTTTCATCCACTAGTGCCTGCCTCATTTAGGCTGCATGCCCTTTGGGAGAGGGATTGAGCACTCCTCCATCTACTGGGTAGCACAAAGCGCTCCATAAATCCTGGTCAGAGACAGGCTCTTCTCACAGGGATTTCAATCCATGCCCTGGAAGAGGTGAATGGCCCTGTATCCCATTGTCAGTCTCTTCAGCCAGCCTCTTCCAGTTCCCTTCCTGAACAGAAGGGGGCAAAGACCTAGAGCAGGGGTTCTCAAACTGGGAGTTGGGGCTATGTGAAAGGGGTCAAAAAGTTTGAGAATCACTGACCTAGAGTTTATTGAGCTGGTTGGCCTGTCGGATGGCTGCCCTATCTGCTGTGTGTCTGGCAAGTGACGCGTGCTTTGGCACCGAGTAAATATAATCGGAATAAGACAGGTGTTTGTAGCCTTGGACTTGAGAGACCTGGGTTCAGTTCTCTGCTCTGCTACAGACTTCCTGAGAGATCTTGGGCAAGTCACTTAGCCTTTCTGCACCTCAGTTCCCCAGCTGTGCCATGGAGATAACAGCCCTACCCTGCCCTGTCTAACCAGGGTGTTTGGGAGGAGAAAAGCATGAAAGAAATCATGAGGTGCTTAGGTATTACAGTGCTGGTCACCCTATAAGTACCTTAGGTAGGATATCCCGTGCAGGTGAGTTCCCCCTTGTGAGCCCGGAGCTAGGTTTGATCACAGGTTTCCTGAGCGCATCTAGGCCTCTCTGCAGTCCACGTTAGCTCTTTAGGATCCTCTGTTGTTGCGCGTCGATCTGTGAAGGGGGCATTAGTTGGGCTGTTGTCTTTTAATAATAAACCCCAAACGTATAAGTATCCCTCTTCCCCCTGAGAATCGCTCAGGGATTCTGATGTAGGGCTGGGGAACCTATCATAAATTGGACAACACTGACACCCGCTGGTTGTTTGTCATTAGAAATCTACGCCCATCTCCCTCCTCTCTCTGAGTCAGCCTTTTGTAGCCACGGCCTTGATTCCCCCCCATCCTTTTGTTTTCATTTGAATGACAGCCATCAATGGTGCAGCAGGCATGTGTGACCAGCACTGGGGAGCATGTATAGATGGATGGTCCAAGGACACAGGGGCGCTGCAGCAGCTGGCTACAGGAACTAATAATATTCCTGTGGAAAGCATCTTCCCCAGTTGTGCCCATGATCTCAGAGCGGCTGGGTGTGTCTGCGGAAAGAGTCCGCTACCAAATGCAGGCATTAGGATTCAGGGTCCATGCCCACGGAGGTGAATGAGGGCAGGCAGGTCTGACCTCTCGTAGCTATTATTTGCAAACTAAGGTGGGCGGTGCTGGATGTGGGCACCACCCACAAGGTGTTCATCCTTCCAAGGCAGTTTATCCGCGTTCTGTGCAATTCACCATGGGTGAGCTGGCCCCAGATCTGAATCACAGCCCAGGGTGTGGGATCTCCCGCAGCGTGATACTGGGCCACAGATGAGCCTGCTGCAGCCTTGGGTCATTTAGCTCAGCAGGAAAGGCTCCTGCTTTTAGATCCAGATCCCTCCTGCCGGCAGCCCACTTGGGGTGCAGTGTTACACTTGAACCACAACACCATCTGTCTCCTCCAAGTGCCTGTTTGACCTGCCCATGTGGCCTAGTGGATAGAGCACTGGACTGGGACTCAGGAGACCTGTATTCTATTCCCAGCTCTGCTACGGGCCTGCTGGGTGACCTTGAGCAAATCGCATTGCCTTTCTGTGCCTCAGTTTCCCCATCTGTAAAATTGCAGGAAAGGTGTTGTGCTCCTTTGTAAAGTGCTTTGAGATCTGCTGATGAAACATGCTGTCTAGCATTTATTAACTACACACCTTTGAGAAACCAGCTCCCTGTCTCTCTCTTGTCATTGTCAAAATGCTGTCGATAGATCATGGCTTTTGACTTCCCCTCTATGTGTCCTGGCCCCTACACAGACTCCCCCCGCAGCGATCCTAACCAGCTTTGTCTCTGGCTTCTCCCCAGGCGGCCGATGCTGGCGATACAAAGGGTCCGCCCTGGAGACGGGATTCCCCCAGAAATGCACCACCAGCAACCTCCCTCGCCACCCTGACGCAGCCTTCTACTTCCAGCAGCTCCGCCACCTGGTGCTCTTCAAGGGCCCCAAGTATTACGTGGTGAGCGAGGAGTCCCTGCAGGTGGAGTGCTACTACCCCAGGAGCCTGAGGGACTGGAACGGGGTCCCGGCCGGGGTGAATGGCGCTCTGACACAGCAGGATGGCTTCATGTACTTCTTCAAGGACGACCAATACTGGAAGTTCGACCAGGCCAAGCTGCAGGTGGTAGCGACTGGGAAATGGGCCGCCCAGCTGCCGTGGATTGGCTGCTGGGGCAGGAATTCCAGTCAGACTCTCTTCTGATCTCTCACAGGATCGGACATGACCAGGGGCCATGCTGTGCCTTCTGTCCCCTTTCCCACATCGATGCCCTGGGCACAGACAAGGGCAAAATCCGGCCCTGAACATGGCATTGAAAAGATGGTGGCAGATCCCCATCTCCTGCCCTGCTCTTTATGGGGAGGGCTTTTATTCAGATACATGTTTAGCTTCCCAGGTCGGTCCTTCACCCAGGTACCTCTTGTCAATGATCTACTTGAACTCCTGTCTCAGGAGCCATCCCAATGACTGGCACAGGCGAGCAGGGATAGTCCCTATCTGGAGATGAACAGTGGGCAGATCTCTCCTGCCTGAGTGTTCTTCAGTGGGTTAACCCATGTCTTCCCTAAGTAGAAGCGCTAAAATGGGCATTTTACAGAGCTCTAGAGAAGACAAGACCAGCTTCTCAGTTCAAAGACATCTCCACTTGCAAACAAGAGGAGACTGGCCCTTTAGCCTGACAGGGTTGGATAATCCCAGAACTACCACTCCAACGTGCCAGGGTCCAGATGATTGAAATTTTAAACATATTTGGAAGGGGGTTTTTGGTCCAAAGATGCCAACATATTTCCCATAAAATGAAAAGTTTTGGATGGGAGAGACTCTAAAAAATAAAATCCTGTTGACTTTTTCCACATACTTTTTATGTTGTTTTTCACAATATTTTTAATGGGAATTTTTATCAAAACTGCTATTGTCATTTTTCGTTTACCCCAAACTGGGGTTTTCACTAGACCATTTACCGAAAAAAACGGAGGAGTTGATAAATGCAAATAGAACGTTTTCAATTAAAACAAACAAACCAAGGAAAAATGGGCCCATGTTGAACCTGCGAAACAGAACGTAATTTCCAAATGATTGGCAAATTTTTCCCCCGTTTTTCCAGTGGCTTTAATCTTGCTGTGTTCATTTGGTGACAAATGAGAACAACTCTGATAATTCTCCAGGCCAAATTCAGGGGTTAGCATAGGCTACTGTAACTCGCTGAGAGATCCAGAAGAAGTTGTAAATTACAGCAGTTTAGACTGGCAGCCGTTTGCTTGGTGGAGGAGGTGGTCTGTATAGCCATGAAAGTATCCTATACTGTAAACACAAAACACTGTACACGCCTATTAAAACCCTTTGAAACATCATCAGCTTGTACTTCTAAATTAGCTGGCAGCATCTGAAAAGAAGCATCATCTCCTAAGGGCAATGGTGAAAGCTACACTCCTGGAAACCGAAATCTAGACTGGGCAAATAGACAAAATAGCGGGGGTGGGAGGGTGGCGGAGGTTTGGACTCATGGGACATAATAGCTCTGCTCCATCTCTGGCTCCGGGCAGATTCAGTGATTGTGTATTGATTTCCCGGTAATGCTGTAGGCTGGGCTGTGATGTGGTGCTCAGTGCTGGGGCCACATCACGCAGATGGATCAGCTAGGGAATTTCTCTGCCTGGTCTCTGGGGATTGTATTCTCTCCATCTTCTTGGAGATGTGTCACTTCTGGATGCCTAAGCAGGAGCTGGCCTGGGTAGCTCAGGAAATCAAGAAACCAGAGTGGTAACCCTACGCTTGCATCCTGCCCACGCTGCAGAAGTTGCCCAGCACAGTTTGTTCCTGTGCTGGGAGAGGGGCCTGCAGAGACATTGCCCTGTTTTCTTTCAAGAACACTTCGGACTCTCAACTCCTGAGCCACCAGGAAGGTGAGTGAATGTCTCGGAAGTAGAAGGCGACACATGTTTTGCTGGAGTCTGCCATCAAAAGCATTTCAATCCTTGTCTAAAGCTGCCTCCTCACCAGCAGCTGTCCCGGCTCACACCCTCTTTGGAGGTCTCCTGGCTTCCAGCTCCCTTTACATCCTGCTTCTCCAGCTCGCAGTGTGTGTGGCTCTCCAGTTTTGCTGATTTAAGCAGCTCTTAAAGCAGCCTGGCCTCCTGGTTTGGTCCAGCAGGGGGCACGCCTGGACAGGAATTAAAGGATTTGATAACAAGGTAGGGTAACAGGTTTCAGAGTAGCAGCCGTGTTAGTCTGTATTTGCAAAAAAGAAAAGGAGGACTTGTGGCACCTTAGAGACTAACAAATTTATTTGAGCATAAGCTTTCGTGAGCTACTTCCCATATAAAAACCAAATCCCACTTTCTTGGCCCTTTCACCAAAGCCTCTCAAACTGGCATCTTCCACTGCGTGCCCAGAAGACCATCGAATTGGGCTGGGTTGACTCTGGTAGGAGAGCAATTTCCAGAGTCTTCCAGCCTTCGCAGAGAATGCTGTACCAGTCACCCCTTCACATTTATCATGCCAGCTTGAGCCCTCTGCTGAAGCATCGGGGAACAAGGTGATACCTCAGGTATTTCTATTGTGAACCCTGCTAACTGATGGTGACCGTACTCGCTCAATCAGAAGGACTATTGCAATGAATGGGATCTGGGTATCCAATCCCTTAGGCAGCTCTGGGCATCTCACCCTTAGCTCACAATATTGCCAGCTCTCACACTGGCTGATGTTTTTTCTTAAAGCCCCCTGCTCCTGGAGGCATGTGATATTTGTGAGAAATTCAGCTTTCATGTAAAAATAAGTGCAAGTTTCTAGCCTTTCTTGCTGCAGAGAAAAGCTTGAGAATGTGGTTGCAGTGAACTCTAAAAAGCTCAAAATGCAAATAAAAGGAATCTCATGATTTTTAAGCCAATCTCAAGATTTATTTGGGAGGCGTATAGCTTGTTGATTTCTTTTGAATGTTTGTGGTTGGCATTGCTGAGTTTATTTTAACAGATTAGCTGCCAGCAAGGGAATGGAGTGGGCTGGCTTTGTTAGTGGAATCCTGGAGACTGTTTTGGACCAAAGTAGGATGAAATTCAGTGTTCCCAATAAAGGCACAAAGTGGGTTATTTTCCAGGGGTGGGGAAAAGTTTCCCTCTGATCTGATTGTCACAGGCACCTGTCAGAAGCTTTTCATCCGTAGCTGTCGAAACCAGCTTTGATTGTTCAAATTGCAACTGGCACAACAACAGATCATGCAGATTTCCCAGGGTTTTTTTTTCACCCCGGCCACCAACTGCTCAGCTGCCTCTTCCCTGTACTAAAACCCAGTCCCTGCAATGAAGAGCTGGTTTAACTGTGCAAGCATTTTGGGCTACAGTGTGTATGAAGGGCATTATACTAAATAAGGGCCTGCTCCTGCCTTGGGATGTGATCCTTCACTGAGGATTAAAGGGCCTCACCTCACAGGAGCAGGCCCTCGATTAGCAAGGATTTCTTCCAGCATTGTGATTCATTAATTTCGTTTTCCTCCAGAGCTGAAATAAGGAGCACAGAGGATTAACTCGTGGCCGTCCATAGCGGCAGTGCATGGGTGATGCCAGTTCTGTTTGGGGATGAGCTGGTGAGACACAATATTGACCACTTCCTAGCCCACACCAGCTCTGGCTAAGGAGTCACTCCTCCCCCATCGCTGAAGAGACAAAGGGGCATCTGCCCCTGTTTGTTTTTCTTCGTGTTGTAACATGCCAGTGGTGTGTTTTGTTTGCTGCCTACTGACACCCAGGTATGTTGGCGGGGGACAGGATATAAAGCGCAGAACAATGCGGAAGGTGTCGCAATACGTGCGGAGGGCAGGATGGGCCAAGTTCACTCCTGCTCCAACTCCACAGAGCTCAAACAACTTATCCCGCAAAGGGATCTGGCTCCCCTAGCCTAACCTCCACCAGCTCCCAGTGGCCGTGGGGGAGATAGATAGGGGGAAAGAACAGAACAATCACAGGTCTATGAAAGGGCTGGGAAGGAATTTCTTCTCAGATAAGAGAGGCTGGGAAGAAAGCCCAAGCATGTTAATCATAAAAGATGGCAGCTCCCCGGACTTCAGGGAAATCAGACGTGGAATTGCTAACGAAAGGGCATGTTCTTGGAGGCGGCATGTATTTGCCTCATTTGATGAAGGACAAATAAGATCTCACGCAGTGTTAGAATTAGGCCAAGGCTGAGCTACAGACACTCCCCAATTCCATCCAAGGACTGCAGAGCACCTGATACAGCTTAGTGACTGAATCCTACAAGGCCCCCCAATCCCAGGAGGGAGGTGGGTATTGCTAGGCGCATTCTAGAAAAGGGGAAATGGGGCGCCCAAAGGTAAGGTGACCTGACCAAGGCCACACAGCAAGTCTGTGGCAGAACCGGGAGTAGAACCAAAACCCAAGCCCCTGCGCTAACTACTAAACAATGTGTCCTCTTCTCCGGTCATTGGAGGTTCTTAGCATGGCAGGAGGCAAGATTTTGATAGTAAAGGGTGCTGATTCCAGCCCTGATTGGAGGTGAGCCTGCCCCTAGCTGTATGTTTCAGGGGTTCTGGTAATAATTTATTTGTATTATCATAGCACTTAGGAGCCTCCATCATGGACCACAACCCCATTGTGTGAGGCGCTGTACAAACGCAAGGCACTGCCAGACTCTTAACCGCTTCTATAAGGGCTGATGCTTGGATGGGGGTCGTTTGTGAAGGGGTTTTTCCCTAGCACTAGATCTGTGATTGTATCTATGATCTTGCAGTCAGGCTGTGCCATTCACCTCCATGCAGGTCCCACAGTCTAGCGAGAAACGTGCTTATCCTTTTTCATAGATGGGCTCCAATTGTGTTAATGAAGGAGGCACAATGAACAGAGCTCACTGTTCCTCACCTATCACTTGCTTTTACAGCAAGGACCCATTCCTTGTCAGGGAGCGCTGTTAGGATGTTGTGATTAGAGCAAGATGGTGCTAGGTGAACATCGAGGCTCAAGGCAGAATGGGATCTTGCTAACTGCAGAGCTAAAAGGCTGCTGAGCTATATAAGATCTTTTCTACAGAGCATGTTCTTCCACTATAACTAAAGCAGAATAACCACAGCCAAAGGGTGCCTCCACGTGCTTTGTTTATGCTGGTTTAAGGCACTTCCCTGTGAATCAGGCATCCACAAAGCACTGTGCTTTTTCCAGATAACCATAAGAATGGCCACACTGGGTCAGACCAAAGGTCCATCTAGCCCAGTGTCCTGTCTTCCGACAGTGGCCAATGCCAGGTGCCCCAGAGGGAATGAACGGAACAGGGCATCATCAAGTAATCCATCCCCGGTCACCCATTCCCAGCTTCTGGCAAAAAGAGGCTAGGGATATCATCCCTGCCCATCCTGGCTAAAAGCCATTGATGGACCTATCCTCCATGAACTTATCTAGCTCTTTTTTTGAATGCTGTTATGGTCTTGGCCTTCACAACATCCTTTGGCAAAGAGTTCCACAGGTTGACTGTGAGTTGTGTGAAGAAAGACTTCCTTTTGTTTGTTTTAAACCTGCTGCCTGTTAATTTCATTTGATGACCCCTAGTTCTTGTGCTATGAGAAGGAGTAAATAACATGTCCTTGTTTACTTTCTCCACACCAGTCATGATTTTATAGACCTCAACCATATCCCCCCTTAGTCACCTCTTTTCCAAGCTGAAAGGTCCCAGTCTTATCAATCTCTCCTCATACGGAAGCCGTTCCATCCCCCTCATCATTTTTGTTGCCCTTTTCTGAACCTCTTCCAATTCCAATACATCTTTTTTGAGATGGGGTGACCACATCTGCACACAATATTCAAGGTGTGGGCCTACCATGGATTTATATAGAGGCAATAGGATATTTTCTGTCTTATTATCTATCCCTTTCTTAATGATTCCCAACAGTCTGTTGGCTTTTTTGACGGCCGCTGCACATTGAGTGGATGTTTTAAGAGAACTATCCACAATGACTCCCAGATCTCTTTCTTGAGCGGTAACAGCTAATTTAGACCCCATCATTTTATATGTATAGTTGGGATTATGTTTTCCAATGTGCATTACTTTGCATTTGTCAATATTGAATTTCATCTGCCATTTTGTTGCCCAGTCACCCAGTCTTGTGAGATCTTTTTGTAGCTCTTTGCGGTCTGCCTTGGACTTAACTATCTTGAGTAGTTTTGTATCATCTGCAAATTTTGCCACCTCACTGTTTACCCTCTTTTCCAGATCATTTATGAATATGTTGAATAGGACTGGTCCCAGTACAGACCAGACTGCTTTCTGGGAAGGCATCCCATGGTGCAGTGTTCTGCAGTCAGGCTCGTGCATTCTGGGATTGTTCTCATGGCAGCACACTGTCTGCAGCTATGTACATCCTTACTTGTAAAATCATCTCAAGAACAAACATTGTGGAATTTCCAAAACAGTTGCTGAGGAATGAAGGGATTTCTGAGCTTCAGTGGGGAGTAGGGAGGGGTCTAATTCAGAGCATGTGGCTCTGATGAAAGCGGGATTTCAGGCCGTTTTCCCCATTTTTCCACTCTGTGTCACTCACAACAACTCCCTGGAGCTTAAAATGGAAATCTCTTCCCGAGCTGAAATAATTTTTTCTCCATTGCATGTAATGATTTGTGATTGTATGGTTATGCAAGAGTGCTGGGCTGCACACACTGGTTTGTTATCCTAGGGTTGCTCAGAAGCGCTGAGCTACATGCGGACTGGTTTGTTATTCTTGGAGTGCAGGGCAGCACATGCTGGTTTGTTATTGTAGGGCTACGCAAAAGCAGTGGGCTCCATGCACTGGTTTGTTATTGCAGGGCTGCTCAGGAGCGCTGGGCTACATGCACTGGTTTGTTATCGTAGGGTTGATCCTGAGCAATAGGTGAATCACATGAGCTGGATCAAAGTGGGGAAGCAGAAATGGAAGGAGGAGGATTCTCCAATGAAATCCAAGAAGTAGCAGGGAAAATAAAAGGAACTGCTTCCCCTACCTCCCTTTTGGGATAGGACAGAAGAAATATACACAGGGCACCTGTTAATTAGCATTGCCCCAGTTGTCTATGCTGAGGTCCTCCCAACTTAACTTCTTGGGCTGGGTGGAGCTCATACTTCATGCAATATGGCAAGCTCCAAGCCACCAGGCAGTCCTGTCTCAGAGCCTATTTTACAATGGATCTTTTCTCCTCCGTGACCTTGCTTCTCCGAGTATGTCAGGCATGCAGCATTCCTGAGCCTGCGGGAATATTTGAGATTTTTCGGCCACTCGGACCTCCTTCCCCAACGTGGTGTTGACTAGCAGAGTACAATTCTGTGTCAAGTCACAAACTCCTTGCACACTCGTTCTTGGGGGTGGGGGCGGGTTTACACTGATGCAGCCAAAACATGTGAAGCTAAATCTATGGCCCATAAAATGTCCATTATGTGTGTGGAGGTTTTGAGCAAATGATCCAAACTAGACACTGTAATCCTGCAAGCTTTGTTACAAGGCAGGAGAGCAGGAGTCTGGGGAACTATTCATGTTCTCGTTATGCCAGCGTTCACAATTAATGGTGTTCTTCTTAAACCCTCAGCTCCTGGAGCCAGGTCTTTAGAGAAGAAAGTCAGAAGAAATGAAAAGAAATTATGTTTCTAGTCCTTGTGATTGCAGAGAAAATCTTAAAGACATGAAGCAAGTGCATCCTAGAGAGGTTCAAACACCAGAAGGCAAACAAAAAGAACCCAATATTTATTATTAAAAAAAATCTCATGATTTTCATGCCAATCTCATTAATTCTTTTGGACCTGATCCATTATTTTTTATATGCTTGGGTTTGGCTGTACTGCATTCCCACCGAGCCCAGATTGCAAAACCAGTATTTGATTCTCAGCCTAGTACTAACGTGTCTTCAGATTAAGTCCCTAACTTAAATGGCTGGCTTCATGCTATCTAGCCATCTGCTGCCAGCTCTGGAGCTCATCTCTCAGCCAGAAACCTAGCTTTGTGGCATCCAAGCACCTAATAACTACACCTGGAGTTCTTCCAGCAAATAGATGAGCTTCCAGACACCTGCTGTGCTAATATCCCTGGAACTCATCTGCTCACCTGGGACCAGATCCATGGCATCAGGATACCTACAGCCAGGCAGGGTGATTCTATTCCAACCAGGGAGCTGAAGGCATTTCAGCCTGCTAGGCAACTAGAAAAATATACGAGCAAATATAAAAGGTCGGAAGTTGCCTGTTTATAAATCTCTTTCCTGCCCTTCTAGCACGGGTTGCGGTTGTGTGGGAACAAAGAGATATGATGAGCACCTCACAGCTCTTTCAGTGTTGCAAGACCCAAGACCATTGAAACAAGCAGGGCTTGAAAAATCCACCCCATCCAAGGCAAAAAATTCCTTGGGGGGTGCGGTGATCTTTGGAACATTAAGTTTCTAGCTGGAAGCAGAACCCCATTGAAGGCAGTGAAACAGTCCTGAATCAGGTCAATTCATGCTGCCACCACTGCCGAGGACTGGGGAGAGGGGGAGCTGGAAATGGCTGGTAGAGGAGCACAGACCCACTAGCACCTGTGCGGCAGACAGGAGGTTCTGGAGGGCGATTGGTGGAAAAGCCAGAGTACACTCCTCCTTCCTTCCGCCGGTCAGTGGGATTGGAAGGGTGGCTTCAGATTAATGAGCACTTCATTGACTGCGCTTTGGGAGCGTCCCCCTGAGATCAGAGAGCCACTCGCTTAGGAGGAATGTCCCCAAGCATGAGTGAAGACAGCGTTTGGTGATGGCACAGGATAGAGGAGAAAAGGAAGTAGAGTAGCTGTGAATCGGGCACTATCTGCCATAGGAGACAGCCTGACGAGAACTGGGGAGAGGAGGAGCTGGAAATGGCTGGTAGATGAAGCAGGCGCCATCTGCCATAGGAGACAGCCTGGTCCCATCAGACCAATGCATGTGGCTGGTCCAGAGACAAGCACTTACAGTAGCATTTTGTCTTCTGTGGTTGAGAATTGTCTATTTAGCTGTGAGATCTACAATAACCAGAGCTTGCCATTCTCCCGACAGGGACAATGGGTCCATCTACACCAGTAAATATATAAATCCCAGGGCTGCAACATGATTATAATGCAGCTTGGTCCTGTGCCCATAAGGAGATCATGGCACTATCATGTTTTAACACACAACCCCAGCAAGGTCCGTACGCTAGAGTTAAGTAGTTTTCTCTCCATGCATCTGAAGGAGTGGTTTTTTTACCCATGAAAGCTTATGCCCAAATAAATCTGTTAGTCTTTAAGATGCCACCAGACTCCTTGTTGTTCTAGAGTTAGGCCTCTAATTTACAGCCTATCCACACAGCTGCTGGACCTGGAAATATTTCAATTGACCCAAACTGATTTCCGCCCCCAAGATTTTAAGGTCATAAAAATTTTGAAGATTTTTGACTTTTGTCTCCATGCAGGATGGGAAAAAATGTTCAAATCTCAAATTTTTTTGCAGGATGAGAAAACTATTCTGGGGTCCCTGGTTCAATACCTGAGCACCTGGCGAAATAGCATCTGTCACAACAAGCACAAGGGTTATGCATCACCCTATTTTGCAGGCTTGACTGGGATTTAAGGGGTGTGAAGGCCTTCTACACCGGTGAATTTCAGCCTCCCTGACCAGCTGATGAATGGCTCTGATGAACCGTAGAAGATCAGGGTTGGAAGGGACCTCAGGAGGTCATCAAAGCAGGACCAATCCCCAATTTTTGCCCCAGATTCCTAAGTGGCCCCCTCAAGGAGTGAACTCAGAACCCTGGATTTAGCAGGCCAATGCTCAAACCACTGAGCTATCCCTCCCCACTCTGCTCTCCAAGTCAGGGTGTCTCTATGCTTAGGATTTTCTGAAATCGTCCCCCAATGATCTGGCAGCAGTGCGGTGCTACCTGTGTTATCAACGGTGGCTGAGCTATTCCACGCCAGCCATTGGTATCAGCTAAGTCTGGTACACCAGCAGCCAACCCAGGCTAGTGCTCCATCACTGCTAGCACTGGGACAGGTTGCATCAGCGCTAGACTAAAGGTGGGAGAATTTCAGAAGCTCCCCAGTATACATGTGACCCATGCTGATGACCAGTCAGTGGAAACGGGACTGATGGGGGGAATTATCAGTGAGTGGAGGTTGAAGGGGTGCCAGTCACAGAAAACCCTAGGGCTAGATCCAAAGTCCAGTGCAGCCAATGGAAACACGCTTGTTTGGATCCAAAGCCTTCTCCACTCCCAGCACTGACTGTGCAGCATGTATGTATCTCCGTCCACTGTCAAATGCCTTCCTCCACCAACAGACTCTACCCTAGCCTCTTGCTCCTCGTTACTCTTAGTTACAGCCCTTTTTATCTCCCTGAATAATCCCTCGGCATCCTTGGGATTTTTTTTTACCTGCTTCACATCCAGGGACTGTCTCTGTCTCTGGTTGGAAAGTGCCTGTCACATTTTTGGGTCGCTAATGTACTCTGTATAATACCCTTATTATTATATGTAGCATTCAGATGCCAGCGGGGAAGAGGAGGAGGTGGAGGTATTGGTCTGAGGTGTATAAGAAACCCTCTGCATTGCTTTTCTCTTCCGTGGGGTGGGGCTGGCAAGGGAGAGCTGGTTGGAAAATGTTTGGGCTTGCTGGGAGGGTTTTTGGGTGGAAATTTTTGACTTCTGGTCAAAAAAACCCAAAAGCCCCAAACTGAAAAAGTCTCAATTTTTGGCAACCAAACCTCACCAAATTTTGGCTGAAAATGCTGCCAACCAAACTGTTTCTTTTCTTTTCTTTTTTCTTTTGGCCAAAGCCTGTTGAAATTCAAAAAAAAAAATTTGTTGTTTGGTCCCAAATGTTCAGATTTTTGCATTTGCAGTGACACACCGAATTGGTTTGAGTAAAAACAGATGCTTTCTGCAGACATTTTTGTTTAATGGAAACCCCCCATTTTCCATCGAGAAAAAGTTCCAATGGCTAATTTTCAACCAGTCCTACGGGAAAGGCTCTTGTGTGCTGCGGAAGATCACTGAGTGCACGGGCCGGTAGATACGTCGTCAGGCAGGCAGCCCCTCACCTTCTTTTAGGAGCAAGAATGTGGGTGCAAGTGCAGTCTCTGCCTGTCTGCGGTGTCAGGTGATTTATGGGGGAATAAAGGAGAATTATTACAGTTGCCACTTCATTTTCTCTCCATTTCTTCATCTTCTGTTCCCCCTGGAGTGACAGCCAGGTTGATGGAATCTGGAATAAGGGACGATCGCACGTTATGATTGGAGGGGGTGGGGGGGTTGACAGCCTGAATGATGAGTGCTATAACTCTCAATCTCCTCTCCGTGTTTAATTGTCAGTGGTCTAACGACCTCTCTTTCCCCATCTCCTTTTGCTGCTGCTCTAGACACTGCTCCCTGCCGCAGGGCAGGTGCCAACCCCCAGCCAGCTGCACCAGTTTGGGAATCTACTGTGGCCCTAACCCTAACCCTGTGCAGTGCTGGCATCAGCGGTGTGTCCTCAGTGCTGATGTTACGCCACACGCAGGCTGAGCTTCCAGCCAGCATTGGAGCTGGAGAGGTGGCTAGGAAGGGCGTTACCGTTTGAGGGATGCCATGATTTTGGGAAGAGCTCTGCCATGAGAGAAAGCCAGCTGGCTGGAAGAGCCCAGGGCTCTGGGAGCAGTGTGGGCTGCAGGAAGAGACGGGCAGGTACGGAGGCAAGGAGACCCCAGAGAAGAGTGTGCAATTTATGCTGAGTTTCTCAGACGCTGCACGTGGAGGCCGGCTTGGGGTTCCACTCCTTAGCAAGAGGAAGGGGAGAATGGGGGCAAAGGGATGGGAAGTGACTGATGTAGGGAAGGGGGAGGGCAAGAGAGGGGGATCTACTTTGAGATGGGGGTAAAGGGGAAGCACAAGGATCCTCTGCCTAAGGCCCTGACATACCTAGGGCTAGCCCGGTGCCATGCCTGTAGCACAAGAGACAGGTTGGAGCCCATGCACCTGGTATGCCTAGCAGTGCTTCACGGCTGTCAAATCCCAGCCTATCAGCTCTTTGTTCAACCCACCTGCGCTCAGAATGGGGCTGATGAGGCCTGAACGCCTGCCCTCTGGCTCCTCCTTGCCATGGCCCAGGATGCAGTGCTCTATGAAACTCGGGTTGTAGTGCAGCGCCTCACATTTCCTGCAGAACAGGATCTCGCACTCGGAGCATGTGTTGCCTGGGGGCCTCTTCTTGTCCAGCAGGCAACAGATGGGCTCCTGCTGAGATGTCTTCCTAGATGGGAAAAGGGAGATGAGAGGAAGTCCTCATGGCTTCTGCTGTGTGGCTAGTCTCTCTCCCCAGCCCTGCAGGATGACACTGATTATAGCAACAGGTGTGGCAAGTTTAAGAGACGTCCATTTCAAGGTGATGAAATGAAACGTTTTTAAATGGCTGGCTAGTTTTCAGATGACTAATAACATTCATTATGCAAGCTAAGAAAATAAAACGTTAAACCTCCCTCAGGGGTGATAGCTGCTGACCTGCAAGACAAAGGAAGAAATGTTGCCTTTGGACAGCATGGTACAATTGATCAGACAATCACTTTCCTTGAAGCATCCGGTAATGGATACTTGGGGACAGGGCACTGGATTAGGTGGAGACAGATCAAGGGTCTAATCAATCCAGGAGGAAACCAGAGCTATCTAGGACAGGGGTCTGGCAAGTCTCACGTTCCTAGGTTAGGTTTCTGAACCCACATTTTGACCTGCTTGCTAAATTCTTACCCTCTGATCCAACTTCCTGCTCTGATGTTAAGACACGGATGCCTTCAGAACAAACCTCACCAGCTTTTTTAGGAAGCAAGGGAGAGCCGTGAACTGCCCAACAGCTAACCCTGTCTGCTGATGAAGGAATGCCATTGATATGCTGGGAAGGAAATCCTCCCCTACCTTCCTCCTCAAGAAGAATAGTGGCCTGAAGGGGCAGAGGAGTAAAGTGGGAGACAAACTAGGGGACTGGATGTGGTACATAGATTCAAAGGCCAGAAGGGGCCATTGTGATCATCAAGTCTGCCCTTCTGTATGACACAGGCCAGAGAACTGCCCCTAAATAATTCCTAGAGCAGAGCTTTTAGAAAACCAGCCCATCTCGATTTAAAATTTGTCAGTGATGGAGAATCCACCAAGAGGACCCTTGTTAAATTGTTCCAGTGGTTAATTACCCTCACTGTTATTGCCAGTCTGAATTTGTCTAGCTTCAACTTCCAGCCATGTTAGACCTTTCTCTGCTAGATTGAAGAGCCCATTATTAAATATCTGTTCCCCATGTAGCTACTAATAGACCGGAATCAAGTCACCCCTTAACTTTCTCTTTGCTATGGTAAATAGATTGAGCTCTTTGAGTCTATCACTGTAAGGCATGTTTGCTAATCCCTTAATCATTCTCATGGCTCTTCTCTGAACCATCTCCAATTTATCAACATCCTGCCTGAATTGTGAACACCAGAACTGGACACAATATTCCAGCCACGATCGCACCAGTGCCGGTCTGAAATCCAGCTCGGACTTGGCTTTCTGTGCACTGATTCTTTCTGCTGACATTTTGGGAGCTGCGCAGATGGTGATGTGCAGATGGTGCTCTCGTATGGAGACTTTTCTTTTGTTCTTTCTTGATTTGTTGTTTCCTTTAATATAACTAATTTAGGCTGAAAGTATAGTGTTGCTCTTTATATATGTTACACACACAACACTGGCAGGCTTTAGGGATCAGAACTGAAGTAACTGGAGGCTGACTGTTTCATCTCTAGGTCACCATTTTCAATCCAGTCCATGTTAGCAGTGATTGAAAGGCATTACCCATGTGACGGTTGTGATATGGTCTAAATGAAATGAGTTATTGCCAGTGTCAGGCCCACTTGTAGTGGATAGTTGTCCATAACATGAAAACTCTCACTACGGTATTCCAAAGTCACAGTTCGACAACATTTTTCTGCCAAAAAGTTCTTTGTCAAAAAATGCAGATTTGGGATGATTGAAACATTCTATGACTTTGGGTTAAATTTGTCAAATTGTTTCAGTTAACAAAAGAAAAGAAAAAAGGGGAAAAAATTCCTCCCAAATCAAAACATTTTATTTTGACATTTTTGAGTTAGAACAGTTAGATTTTTTTAATGCAAAATGTCTTTTTAAAAACATTTTACTGCAATTTTATATTTAACAAGTTTTTTTAAAAAAGCCCCAGAATGAAGTGAAACTGCTTTTTCGGGTTGCCCTGAAACAAACTGTTTTCCAGTGTTTTGGTTCAGCCACTGAACTGAAAAATTGTTTCTTTGCACAGCTCTAGTTCATCCCTATCATTTTAGAGAACTGGCATTGATAATGATCCGTCTCAGTAGATGGAGTAGGTCATGCAAACAGTCCCTCTGGAGCAGCCTGGCCACAACTGATGGCCCAGTGTGCGGGACACTTCCACTGGTGATGTGCATGAGCTGGGAACAGAGGACTTCAGCCTCCAGGGAATTTAGAAAATAGTGGCAGGTTGGAGTGATCCTCTGGGCTCACTAGAGGACTTGGAGGGACACCTCTCAAGCTGTCATGCCATTGTAGTAACATCTCCCCTACTGTTGGTGTGAGGCGCACCAGCACTGCTGCAGACTCCCCTCTTTTGCCCCAGGTGGGTCGCCCTCTGAAGAGCACGGCCAGCTCCCAGATTCCCAGTGCTGGTACCTGTCTGCCTCCTTGGTCAATCTGGAGAAGATGGAGAATGGCGACAGCCAGCCCCAGAACCAGTTCTCCTCTGCTTTGTTCAGCTCTTGGACCTGCTCTGTGCTGGACGTCTGAGGAGAAAGGGTGATGTAGGAGACTATGTTCTCTTCCTCTGTGTCCTCTTCTACCACTTCCAGCTCTTCGGCCTCCTCCTCTGGCATCTCCTCCTCCTCCTCCTTTTCTTTGCTCCACCAAGACATGGGAAGCTATCGAAATGCTGGGGGAGGGGCAAAAAGCAGCATAAAATGAAGTTGGGGCTAAGGCCCCGGTATGTTTATATCCTCTATGTCCTGCTGCTAGGACCAGTGACCTTGCTGACCAGCCAGGGCCCTTTCTTGCCTGACTCATGTGATGGTCATTCTCTGGGTTGACCATGTGGCTGAAGGCTTCTGGGCACTTACGTGAAACCACGGAACAAAATTGCCTTTTGTCTTATGGCCCTCACCCCATAGCACGAGGGGTGCTTTGGCTGGTGGTTGCTGGATCCAGATGCCTTGGGACTGGGCATTACCAGTGAGAGACCCCCAGCTCTGGACTCAGTTATCTGGTCCCACAGTCTGTTGCCTTCCAAAGCATGTTGAGGGGCTCATCTCGTCTCTCAAGCTGTAACCAGCTGGGGTAGGCCATAGGTAATGGTGGGTGTGGTTTGGGGAGGGGACCTGTTGTGTCTATAAACTTTGAAGTAAAATCCTTGCAATGCACTTTAAGCCATTGAACAAACTAAGGAAGCTACCACGTTGGGGGAATTTGTCATTGGCTGAATGGTCTTTGCATAAAGTTACATGGTATTGCCTAGCACCAGGGAGGATGCAATAAATCACATTAACACATATGTGCGTGCCACCAAAATCCAGCCACGCTCCACCTCGGCCGCTCGAGCCGTGTGGGTCTGGACTTGGTGGGTCTTATCAGGGCTCCGCCCCCCTTGCGAGCGAGTGGCATGCCAATCCCAGGAGCACTGCCTGGAGATGGCCAATCAACGCAGGGAGCAATGAGTGATCAAACCAGGGCTTGGAGTCACCCCCTTTCTTCCAGCAGGGGATGGGAAAGGGGACCACAGGAATTCGCCCTTCTCTCCAAGCACATGGCATTGCCACACTCCCAGAGGGAGCACTGAATGTTGGAATGGTGCAAAATCATTTCTTGCAGCATTTGCCTTGTGTCAATGCAGCTAGAGTGCCAGTAACTATGAGACGCTCCAGACAAAACCCGGTACAGTTCAGTGTTTGAAATCAAACTCCTGCTGGAACCACCGCTGAGCCTGGGGACAGCACAATGGAGCGCCCTGCATACTGCGATCACTGCCAGTGGGCAGGTCCAAGAGGAACGGAGCGTGGGATTGTATGAGGCATTCAGGGGACCAGCCGCAGTGATCCAGGAGGTGCCTTTCAGTCCTGAGTTCCTATGAAATCTATCATGGCTGGAGCTGAGGCAGTCCCTGCTTCTGCTGGGTCTGTCCATCTGATCTCTCTGGCATCAAGCGGCCCATGGAGTCCTTGCTAAGGTAATACACTCCCAGGGGAATATAAAATCTTTTGTCCCAATATTGGGCAGGGTTAGGAGATTA
This sequence comes from Dermochelys coriacea, assembly GCF_009764565.3. Lineage (NCBI taxonomy): Eukaryota > Metazoa > Chordata > Testudines > Dermochelyidae > Dermochelys > Dermochelys coriacea. The sequence goes on from NC_050084.1 coordinate 20,280,803, forward strand.
GACAGAGTCTGTTGCTGGGTTTTAAACAAGGTAGAGAAAGACCTGCCTGTCCTCCTTGTCTGGGCCCTTGTCATATTACACCAGGGTGATGGAGGAGGAGAAGGGACCTCGAGAGGTCACCTAGTCTAGCCCCCCATGCTGAGGCCGGATTCAATATCACAAGCCCCCAGCTGCCCACCTGCTCACTCAGCTTTAACATTTTAAATTCCTCCTGACGATTACATTTCAAGGGATTTCAGGAGAAAGCCTCTTAGCCGAGTCTCACCTGCCAAGGCCTCACTGCCACTTGCTGCAAAGCCACTCTCAGCTCCCTAGCCGCCAGCCGCTGGGCCGTGGCTCATTGTGACACCTTGGGGGTTCTCCAGGCAGGTTCTACACACATGCCAGTGGAAGGGAGTGACCTGATGGGTCACCCCAGTGTCATTGGGCATGAGGGCCCAGCTTTGCAGCAGGTCTAACCCTAAGGGCCCCATTTTCTTTTGAAACCAGTGAGAGGGGATTTCAGTGGGAGCAGTAGGCCAAGAATATCTGTCCATCCACTCATGCATACTCCCAGCTCTCTTTGCCCTTGCTGGGGTCCGTTCTACCTCCCATAGCTCCCACTGAAGAACCTCTCCTTGATATAATCTCGAACCACACCCTATAGCAGCCCCCTCACCCCTCCTCTGGATCTGTAACCCCCCCCTTGTAATGTGACCACATCTTTCTTCGGGCCCCAGTCAGGGAAATGTGGTTCGTTTACGGGGAAAGGCCTCATCAGTATATCTGCATCTTCTCCTCGGCTCTTCTCTCTGAACGTTCACTGACACATGAGCTCCACAGGCGGGTGGGGTAGCGCTGACCCCATGTTTTTTTGTTGCTGCCCAGCAGCCATCCATGTACACCTCCAGAGAGGTGCCCGCTTTCATCCAGGCGCTTAGGAGATCACTGATGCAGGGACCAGGCTGGAGCAGTGAATGACTTGGGCTGCCACGTTTGGAGGCATTAGGTGTGGCAAGACGTGGTGACATGGCTACTCTGACAGCTCAGCCTCACTCTGGGCCCATAGATCAGTTTCTTCATCAGGAGATGCACCATCAGCTCCCGATGCGCGGGGGCAGCACTGTGGGGCTCTGATGCAGGTGCTGCGACCACAGGGCGTGGCACCATGGAGTGATTGTTCAGTCCTGGAAAACAGACACCAAAATATGGTAGCCCTCCTGATCACGCCCAGTCGCCAGTTGGCATGTGATACTATAGACTGTTACACGGGTCGGATGAGCCCGGGCCCTGCAGTACCTGGCTTCAAAAGATCCTCAGCTGGTGTGAATGGACGCAGCTCTGTTGATGCCGGTGGAGGTGTTCTGAGTTACACCCCAGCTGACGATCTGGCACTCTGGTTTTCAATTGAGGCAGAGGGCCAAATTTTAACCTCAGTTGTGGCTCTCCGCTTTGACTAACTTCAGCAGGGCGGCACGGGTGGAGTGGGATTTGGCCGGGCGTGTTTAGCATTTTGAGCGGGAGATTGTGACTCCTGGGGGGGGGTCTGCCACTGACTTGCTGTGTGACCTTGACAAAGCCGCTTCCCCGTCACAGTGCCTCAGTTTGCCAATCTGTAAAATGGGGCAGACCTACAGTACTGCACAGAGCGGGCTGTGGGGGGGAGGAGGAACTGAGGATCAATTCATTAATGGTTGTAAAGTGCTTTGAGATATTTGGAGGAAACATGCCGTAGAGTCATATGATATTTCTAAACAAGCCCCCCCCCCAAACCAATGCTCCAGACCCAAATGCTCCCAAACTTTGGGGGAGTTCAGAGTTGTATTAAAATCTCCTGGTTTGGGATGATTGTTGCTTTAAAAAAAAAAAAAAAAGGAGTGAGGCCCATTGGTTGGGAAAGCAGGAGCCTAAGGGGTTAACGGGGAGTGTTTGTAGCAAGTCTGTGTCACCAAGGAGAAGAGAACAGCACTTGGGGAAGGAAACAAAACACTGGGCTGTCCAGGAGGGGTGATTTCCCGTTTAAATCGACTCCAGCTCCAAGCAACTGCTCGGGGGGGAAGGAGACAGGCTTCTGACATTCCCAAGGGGGTGAAGGGCAGGCAGCAGGAGCTCTGGGGGAAGGGGAAACGCCCCAGCTCCTTGTCGAAGAAAGAGGGAGAGCGTTCCAGGGTAAGGTCAGTTCCCAGCCTAGGAATGTGTGTCCCCTCGCAATGGGGCACGGCTGCAGGCAGGTTCCTCCAGGGGGATGGGGTAGCAAGGGCTCTGGGCCCTGGGCGCAGGAATGAGGCGTGAGGACAGCACCTTCCAGTGGAGGGCTTGGAGGAGCCGAGCATCTGCGTGTGGGGTGGATGGAGGAACTTGCTCTCCCTGAAGGAATGCAATTGTGATGGCTAGGGGATCTTACCCACGACTAGGGGACCAAGTCAGCTGTGCCACCAGTGAACTTGCCGCTCCTCAGGAGGGGAGAAATATTGCGACTTTTTCAGCCTAGATCTGCAGTTTGGCAAGTCATGGCGATGGGGGGTCCAGGGACAGGCCCATGAGAACCCACTCTGGGGGCAGAGAGGTGGAAACTCACCATACCTGGGTAAGTCTGGAACCAAACCAAGGGGTTGACGGTTCAGTGTCCCACATGGAAGTCTTTGACGCCCCTTCTCTGTCTCCCTTTAGCCCCGTGTCTCATGGCAAGATGGCTGGGATTCAGGGGGCCACAGTGCAGAGCATCCGGCCCTACAAGTCCAGTGAGCAGTATCTCTACGCCATGAAGGAGGACCTGGCCGAGTGGCTCAAGGAACTCTATGACTTGGATGTTAACGTTGGGTCCCTCCTGGAGGTGCTGGAGACGGGCTCTATGCTGTGCTACCATGCCAACAACATCACCCATGTGGCCAGAGAGTTCTCCCGGGACTATCTGGGCCTGGCCCACAACCTTCAGCTGCCCAGATATGGGGTGATCTGTAATGACTCTGCCCAACCAGGGACCTTCCAGGCCAGGGATAACGTGTCTAACTTCATCCAGTGGTGCAGGAAGGAGATGGATATTAAAGGTAAAGGGGATTCTGATCTTTCCCTCCAGTTTCTTTCCATTATTTTCTTTTCTGTTTATTTCTAACACCTTTTCCTGCCCCCTCACCCCATGGCAATTCTTTTTCTTCTCATTATTTATTTGTCTTGCTTTGGTGCCTAGGACCACAGTCATGCACCAGGACCCCATTGTGCTGGGCGCTGTACATTATTTATTAGGTGTATTATGGTAGCCTGTAGGAGCAACAGTGATGGACCAGACCCTAGATGCTAGATGCTGTACAAACACAGAACAAAAAGCCCCTGTCCCCCAAAAGCTGACAATCTAATATATTTCACTCTTTCCTAGCACCTTCTCTCTGAGGATCTCAAAGCACTTTGCAAACATTCAGTTAGTCCTGCCACCTCCATCTTTATCCTCCATTTATAGACAGGAGAAACTGCAGGGAAGCCGCTTGCTCAAGGTCACAAAGTGGCCCAGTTAGGGAGGCCCTGATCCCATCCAGAGCCTTGATCACAAGCGCATTCTCCCTCCCTTCTCATTAAACTTAGCCCAAACTGAGATGCTGTCTGGGGATTGAGCTCCGAGATGAAGCATCTTAAGGAAGGGCGTGTTGTCTAGTATCGTGTCCTAAGGCACTGGCCTAGATTCTGTTCCTGTTTCTGATACTCTACCACTGAGTAGCCATGTGAGCTCGGGCAATTCAGTTCATCCCTTTGGGCTTCACTTCCCCATCTGCAAAGGGGGCCAATATCCTTTGTTTCTCCCACCTTCTTGTGTGTCTTGTCTATTTCGCTTGTCAGCTCCTTGGGGCAGGGCTGGTCTCTCGCTGTGTGTATGTGCAGCGTCCAGCGCAAAGGGGCCCCGCTCTCAGTTGGGGCCTCCAGGTGCTACCACAATACAAATAATGAATAACAATAACAACAACGCATTGGGAGTCAGAACACTTTCCCCGCCCCCTAAAAAAGGAATTGCAAATCTGATTTAAGGTTAGCCCTGGCAACCCTACAATAACAACAAACTGCAGTACGGACAGGAGCTGGCAAAGGGACATAAGAGCGCTATGTGTCGGAGGTAGCTAGCAGATTGGATTGATTTGCATTGCCCCTTGAATATCTTCTTTCCAAAAGACACCCGAATCTTTGGCAGCCTGCGCTAAAGCCCCGTGCAGCAGCAGCTCCGAATGTCATTAATGCAGCACTGCCTTAATGCATTTCCGTATTTCCCCTCTGATTGGGGTTCAGTGCTGCACTGGCAGCTAGGGTCGGGGAGGGGGGTGTGCTCTAACAGCGTGTGAATCTCTGCCTCATTGACTGGCTGAGGTTGTGCCCACGTGGTTGTTTTAATTCCTTGGTCAAACTGGCAACACTTCTGCTGGCTGCTGAAGGGCTAATCCAGGCCTTGGTTCTCTTACACAGAACCCAGCCTCTACTCCTCAACTCCTTGAACAGCTGGCGCCAGGGGGGAGCCCAGATTCTGTTTAACTCTTCCCCAGTCAAAGCAGTGTCTGTGCTCATGGCCTCACTTTATCAAGACATTAGCATCCACTTCCAGAAAAGAGCTGGGCATGCTAGTGATTCATAGATCCAGAGGCTTTAAGACCAGTAGGGACCATTAGATCACCTAGTCTGACGTCCTGTATAACCCAGGCCAGAGAGCTTCCCCCAGTTACTCCTGTGTTGAGCTCAGTGATTTGTGTTTGGCTCAAGCATCTCTTCCAGAAAGGCCTTATCTGGAGATGTCAAGAGATTGAGAATCCATCCCTTCCCTTGGGATCTAGCTCCTACCGTTTATTTCTAACTTGAATTTGTTGACTCTAACTACCAGCCATTGGCTTTTATTCTACTTTTCTCCCTTAGATGTAATTAAAGAGCCAGTATGGTCTCCCCACAAAGCTACTTATACACTGTGATCAAGTCACCTCTAGGTCTTCCTTTTGATACACTAAGCAGAATAAGCCCCTTCACTCTCCCACTGTAAGGTGGGTCTGAATGCCCACTTGCCTGGCATCTCATGAGCAGGATACCCCATATTTATATCTAAGGAATCCCTAATGTATGTTCATGCAAGGATACTGACACCTCATATGTAGCTACACATTTGCCTGGTATATCAAGGATGTTCCACGCAAGTACCCCTTCACTTGGCCTATCAGGGCAGGGCATATCCAATATTTGTCCCACCACTTACTGTACCCCCTTAGGCCTGAAGAGGGTACATCTTCACCCATGTCTTCACAGTCTCCCTGCAGAATGTTAGTAGGTCAGGCTGGCTCTCACTCTATTGTCTCACCACACCAGGCCTTCCTTAGCTCTTCCTACATCAGACAGTCTCTGTGGCAGAGATTTGTGGCCACGCGATTAAATGCCCATCGTACATGCTGCATCCGTGGGACAATTCACCACCCTGGACACAACAGCGCTGCTGCTCTCATTAGCTCTGCCCTTGTCTCTCATTCCTTCTCTCCATGCTTCCTCTTCTTCTTCTCATGTTTCGCTCATTTGCTGTGCCTCAGAGGTGCTGATGTTTGAGACGGAGGACCTGGTGCTGAGGAAGAATGAGAAAAACTTTGTGCTGTGCCTGCTGGAGGTGGCCCGCCGGGCCTCTCGCTTCGGGATGAGTGCTCCCACCCTGATCCAAATGGAGGAGGAGATTGAGGAGGAGATCCGAGAGGAGATGGACCTCCCCCCTGAGGATACCCGGCTTCCCAAGCCTCAGAGGAAGCCTTGTGACTTCAAGAACCTGGACCAGATGGTAAGGGGTTCTGAGTTCCCTGATACTCATTGTTCTGTCCAGGCATGAACTTCATGAGGATCTGACTGGGAGCCTGTCTCAATGTGGGGGGAGGTTCTCTGTTATATGCAATCTACTTTGGGACCTTTCAGGGAGAAAGGTGCTACCTGAATGTGAGAGATTCTTATTCTTGGCTCATGGGTATTTAAAACCCAGCAGAGTTAACAGGAGTTCTGTGCCTCTGTTTCCAGCAGGCCAGACCCTTCGGTGGTTAATGGCACTAACTGGGATTAGAAGATAATAAGGGTCATATTACTGAATGGAATAGTGCAAAGGGAACCGATTTCTTCAATTGTTAGCTGGCCCCAGTTAGAAATCCCAAGGCCCAAATCAGCATGGCTTAAACTTCCTGGATCTTCGCATCGAGTGCTACGTGATCCTGACCTGGATCTCGTTAGAGGTTCAAGAATGTTCAGCTAATTTCCTCCCTCACCCCTGTTGGATTTTTTTATTTTTGTGGTGGCTTCTGTGCTCCCAGTTTCCAAATACAGCCCGAGCCAGAAGCCTGGTTTTCAGCGCCCAAGCACAAGAAGGCAGCAGCAGAAATCTTTTCGTGTGGGATTTCCAGTCTGTTTTTACAGGATCAAATAGCTTTGATGAGATTTGGATAAGCCCTGGCACCCCGTCTGTCTGACAGAGAATGGGCCTAAGGAGCGTAGCACCCCTCTCCCCAAAGCTATAAACTATCCAGGGTGCACAGGGAGTAGCACTTTCCTCATATTGACCGTGAATGGACTCCACAGGTCCAACACCTGGTGAGCCGGTGCATGTGCCCAGTCCAGTTCTCCATGATCAAGGTATCTGAAGGAAAATACCGCGTGGGCGATTCCAACACCCTTATTTTTGTCAGGGTAAGTCCAGGAGGGTGTGCTTTCCAGATGCTGTTATGTTGGTCTATATGATACCAGGAACTTCTAATCTATGCTAGGGGTAGGAGGGACACCTGCACTGCTGCTACCATCTGGGGCCGGGATGCTGAGTCTTTGGGGTGGGATTCACCAAACACGGGCTCTTCACCTCTCATTGTGCCTGGTCCCACTCCAAAAAATGGCATGTGTCGATATGGCAAGCAAGGCTGCCCGAGTCAGAGTAACCGAGCATCGTGACCATTCGCAAGGCAGAGATTTTCATACTATGCTGTGTTAGCACAGAGCAAAACGCATTCAGGCTGAATGGCCTTGAGGATTAGTAACGGGATCTGCATGTCTTCACCTTAAGTAGGATGGGACAGCTCAATGGTGACCCAACCCTGAAGCCCTTTGATGTCACTTGGTGAAATGAGTCACTCCACTCCCTAGTGGGACAGGGGACCACGTCTCAAAACCCCAGCACTCCAGCCAGCCCATTGGTTGAACTGGCTGGGCCATGGAGAGTGCGTTCCCCTTTCTCCCTGGAAGTGCTCTCTCTGGGTGAGAGCTGAATGGGGCTGCGGGAGGGAAGCTCGCCTTGGTACTGCCAGGGTCATACCAGCTATCCAGTGGATGAGTACGGGGCTCCAGCCTCCAGAGCAGTCAGCCTGATGCCTTTCACCAGAGCTGCATTCACTGTGGGGGGAAACATGGATAGGGTCATCTCTCCATCCTCCTCTGTATTCTCTTCAGTTGGCTTCTTTCAGGTCTCTAGGCCCCTTCATTAACTTTCCTGGGTGATAGCCTTATCAGTGATTGCAGTGAAAGTCATGTGCCCTGCAGGTTATGGTTGCCTGGAGAGAATCCTCAGATTTTCTTCTCTTTGTGGGGGTGGCCACCCATATTAACCCTCAAACCCCTCTCCTGCCGTCAGAGATGCCATCATGGTCTGACCTGCATGTACATCTCTCAATTAACTGAATAATCACTAGGTCCCCGAGGCATCCTGCTGGAGTAAGACATGGTGGTAGCAAGCTCTGTATTGGGTTGTGTGTGAGAACCTGAATATTTTCCATGGCAGGAATCATATGCAACTGCGCTCCTGGCTGCAGGTCTTCCACCCCTGCCGGTTCATCTGAGTGTATTCAAATCCTCTTTGGACTACATGGTATTTTTACACATTGTCCACATGTACCTGGGTAAGAGTGGTTATACATGTGTGTGCACACGCATATGCCACCATATGCATGGCTAGGTATGCATGCATAGGCGGGCATGTAAACCAAATGTATGCTTGTGTTTGCATGCGTGTATTGTAATGTACAAGCTTAACACCGGCTCCTGAGATGGGCTGAGCAATGGAGTCAGTGGAAGACTAGGATATTCTGCACCGATCAGGGTCAGTCCGTAGCGCTGGGATTTCCAGAAGAGCTCAGCACATTGAATGCGCACTGGCTGTGCTGTATTAACGCAACAGGTGCTGAGCTCTTTGGAAAATCTGGGGCGCCAAGCACTGCAAAATCTGGCCCTGATCTCTTTGGAAAACCTGGCTGCACATCTGTTTAAGGATGTTATCTAGTAGCTGGCCCACAGAGAGTATGAGGTTCTCCTTTAATTCAAGTGGTAGAGGCTGTTTTGGAAGCCAAAGGTCCTGGGTTCTCTCCCCACCTATGACCATGAAAACCACTATATGCTGTGGCACCTGGAATTATTATGTGCATCACATATACGTGTGCATGTAACTCTGTGTGCATCCACAGTCATGTGCCTGTGAAATACTGTATATACCTCACCGGAAAAAAACCAACAGGATGGTGATATCCATCTGTTGAGCTTTCACTCATTTCTAGCTCAGGATGCTGCAGGCCCAGGTGAGCCCCCGTTCATGGGTGCTCTGTTTGTTCCAGATCCTCCGGAATCATGTGATGGTGCGGGTTGGAGGTGGCTGGGACACGCTGGAGCATTATTTGGATAAGCATGACCCCTGCCGGTGCACCTCGCTGTGTAAGTCTCCTTGTGCTGCTTCAGTTGGCAGATTCTATGTGTGCAGCCTTGGGGAGGTCTGCATGGGAGGTGACTCTTCTCCTTGGATGAGGTTAGAATCTGGGGGGTGGGTGTCCTACGCTGTCATCAGGTCCTCAGTAGTAGAAGACTGTGTGGGTCACAGTGAAGAACAGCAAAGAAGCATAGCCAGGAGAAGCACATCCGATCTAAACAATTCCCTAGGCTTGCCCATGGCTACTGTGCTGGGTGGAAAGCAGCTCAGCCTTTATAAATCTCTGACAGGGTTACAGGAACTTTTTGGTAGGGGTCATTTCTTTCTGGGTTCTTGTAGCAAGAGGCAGGTGCCTCCTTACAGCATGGAGAAGGCTCCAGGGAAGCCGTTTGTCTCACATAGTGCCACTAGAGGTCAGGCTAGCACTTCAGAAGGGAGAGAGACTTATAACACCGCAGTCCTGCCTAGGGGTGTGTGTAGGAATTGCCCTTTGGGACTATTGTATTTAGGGTTGGTTTTTTTTGTATATTTCACAAGGTTTAAAATGCCTCAGGGAACCAGTTACGGTGGCAGAATAATGTGAGATCTGCTCTCACTGCATTTCAGCATCTGGACGATAGAAATGTCGTAAGACAATGAGATCTTGCTTTATTCCAGCTGAGTAAATTATTCCTAGAGGTTAAAGACCCATGTGAAATTCCTAGGTGTCCAGGGCCAACTTTCCAATCCATCATGAGTATTCACAAGGGATTTTCACCATGAGGCTTGGAGTGGGCTGGCATAAATTCTGGTCTACCCCAGTCTCCATGGCGAGTTAGAACATGCACAGTTGAATCGGAAGTGGTTGGTACTATCTGGCACTGCTTAGGTCTGGCACACCAGTACAGCCACCCCACAAGGTTAATCCACCGGAGTGTGGTGACCAGAGATACTGAGTCCCTGAATCTCTTCACAGCTCACAAGCAGGCTGTCAAGCTGACAAGCCCTCAAAGGCTGCAGGCAATACAGGTGCAGCATGAGATCAAGGTCTGCCCGACACCCAGGACAGACAACCCAAAGAAGCCCCAGCCCACGCTGATCGTGAGCAGGTCCCAAAGCCCACTGCCCCCAGTGGAGTGGAGGACCTACACCCCCCAGAGCCTCAGCACCAGCCGGAAGCTTCGTTCATCTCCATCGCCAGACAGCACCAGCAAGAAGGATTCCAGGCTCAGGCCCCCGCGGGAGCCGTCAGAACCCAGGAGGGTCCCTTCGGCCAGGTAATGAAAAGAAGTTTGCGAAAGGCCTTGGGCTTGGTTTCCCGGATGACTGCCATGGATGCTGTGCTGAGCAGTCGGTATAGTCACTGACACCGAAGAGCAGCTGGCATTGGACAAAGCTGGAGGATTACACAATGAATGGTACATTTTACTGCTAGCCAGACCTCCTTTGTGGTGCCTTCCAGCACTCCCAGTGCCCCCGTTGTTCCTGTTTGGTTCCCACCTCAAAAGACCTGTTTCAAGCTTGAGCATAGTTGGCCATGGTCTTCTTCAGTGCCCATCAGGTCATCTTGGGATCAGCTGGAGGGAGTCACTTAACTGCTATAGGGTTTCTGCTCAAGTGAGGCCCCAGGACTGGACTGAGGGTCATTGGCAGTGCTTGTGTGTGTTAGGGTCCAGGACTGGAACAACGGGGGGGACTGTAGGTCAGGATTGAGGCAGAGCTGTAGGACAAGGCCCGGAACTAGAAGAGGTAGGGCTGTTTCCAGATGCAGGCAGATTATTGGCAATCTGTGTGATGTCCCTGTGTTGATTGAGTGGGTGGTATGTCAGGATAGAGATGCACTGGCAGAGCTGTACTGGGGTGTCTGCCCGTGCTAACTCTGACTTCAGGCAGCGCACTCAGCCCCTCGAACTCAGCAGCACCAAAATGTAACTATTGTAACATTTGTAACCCAAATGTAATCCATGCCTGTGTTTCTTAGTGGAGTTGATGACATTATGGGGCCCTGTCTTGCTGACTTTGAGCTTGTCAGCACCTCCCAGAGGTGGTGGCCTGCACTGGCCTTTGTGCCGGCTTGTGAGTGCATCACAAGACCAATGATTACAGCCCCTAACGAGGGATGTATACACCCTCCCACTGCTTGTCAGCACAGAACCAGCTTCATGCCCGGAGCACTGCAGGTACCTGCCTCCCTAGGGCTAGAGGCGACTGACACACCAATCTGATGCTTTGTCTCTGTTATAGGGCAACCGAGCGGTCTGCTACTCCTTCACGGTGGCAGCAGTTTGCTGAAAAAAGATCTGCTACCCAACAGACCTCTTCTGCCCAGAGCCAGAGGGATGAGCTGTGTGTTTCTATGTCCTCCCTGACATCGCAACTGACTGGAAGCGAGGAGGATGGTTCTGGCGCCTCGGAAGCTCTCCCAGAGCCCCAGAGAGGGCGTCAGACAAGTAGAATCCCTGGGATGAATCAGAAGGACCCAGCTAGGCTTGTGCAAGCCAGATGTACAGAGTTCAGGCCCCAGATGACAGTGCCAAAAGACAGAACAGCTCAGCCATCAAGGAGTACCCAGTATGGAGTCAAACCCTTTCCACAGGCTCACAAGCCTCAGGAATCAGGGGTCAAGAGCTTTCCTGGGATGGTCCGTTCCTGCAGCCCAATGAAACCCCTTCATCTCTCCTCACAACAGGATTCCAAGGGAGCTGCACAGAGCCTCAACGCTGCATATGGCTGGGGGGATGCTGGGGTTTTGTTGCCATCCTCCCCAGTTAAACACATGGGCCAGACTCCAAAACAGGAAAGTAGCACTAAGATCCCAGTCAAAGCTGGCCCCACATTCAGCAAGCCCCCAACCCCTGTTCAGAGCCACCAGGGGGAGCCCCGCCTCCGAAATGGGTGGAAAGCCCCTGCCAGTGAAATGGCAAAAGCCCCAGCTCTCTCAAAGATCAAAGTCATGTCCAGGGCTGAGGAAGGCTCTCAGGGGCACAGACAATGCAGTGGGGCAGTCAAGCCAGAGACATTGTTGACCAACCTTCCCACAAGCCCAGAAGATAGACTCAGCCTGTCAGATCCAACAGGAAAGGACAAGGATCCAAACGCCAAACTGGGGCAGGAGGTAGAGCCAGGGAACACCAATAACAGCAGCAGCAGGAGTGGTGGCGATGCAATAGGCTGCTCAGAGGAGAGGGAATGCGTGTATACACCTTTGCCCATCAACCTGGCCCAGGAGCAAGCGCTGTACAGGAGCCTAGAAGATGAGATCTTATCCAACATAAAGGTTCTAGAGGCTGATTCGGATGAAAGCCACAGCCCTGAAGGGAACCAGCTGGGCGACTTCACCCTGGACTGCAGCCTAGCGAGTGTCACCACAGCCAGTGATGTAAGTTGGCTCAGGTCCTCCATGCCCTCCCTGTCTTCCTTTACAAGCGCCAGGCAGATCTTGCCCTGTGGCGAGGGTGTGCCCCGGAGTGGTGTCTATGTGCCCAGCGGAGGGGCAAAATGGCACCCAGCTGGATTCCGCTATGGTGATGTGATTGACGAACTCTCCCAGGGGCACAAGCCACTCCATCCAGTGGATGTGGAGAACTGGATCGCTAAAATCCCACCCAAGGGGACTGTGAGGGTTTCCTCTCAGTCAAGTTCGCTTCTGGTGAATGGAAACCAGGTGGAAAAGAAGCTTCTGGAGCCAGAAGGGGCTTTGTTCCAGGAGAACATGTCCAATGAAACCAAAGGCAACCAGTCAAGGAAGCAGCCACCTCACACAAGCCATGCAGAGTCTGCTGCAGTCAGTAGAAATAGCAAAGTTCCTCAGGCAGCCTCTGATGGCCCCAAAGCATCTATCAATTCTCCGGCCGCCGTGGACGGCCTTGAAAAGTCTAAACTGCCTCAAGGTAAGCCCAAAAGGTCCCTGAAGAAGCCCGAACGGGTGCCATCCATCTACAAGCTAAAGCTACGCCCCAAAATCCGCCCACGCAGGGACAACAGACCTGAGAAACGGCCATCCAAAATCCCCACTCCAGTGACCTACCGACAGGCACAGAAAGCAGCCAGTGCCAAAGCCCAAGAGAAGGCCCACAGCTTAAAGCATCAGATCTGGCCAACTCAGGACAGCCTGGATAGTACAAGGCAGAACAGCACAGAAAATGCTGGGTCCGAGGAAGAGGCTTGGCTTTCAGAACATAGTGGCTCCCCACAAGCTGGGAAGAAGACAGTCCTAGCAGATACCAAAGTGTGGCTCACAGAAGAAGATGAGGAATCCTGGGTCTGATGTCTTGCCTGCTGGTGCCAGTTTTGCCTCCCAGTTGTCAGTGTTTATAGCTCCACACTGAGCCACATTCTCCTCCAGCTGCATTGGAGAAACGGGGTTAGAGAGGAGACTCTGGCCCAACAGATGAGAAGACAGTGAACTGATGACATTGGGGATGAAGCTGAAGTTCTCCCACGTTCTCAGCTGAGTGGCTCAAAAAAGTGACCTGTTCATTTGGCCCAAAGAAACGCGACATTTATTTTGAAGGAAGAGAATCTAAGAGGCAGATTTTCAAAGAGGCCTCAACATGACCCTCAAAAACTGCAGGTACAATTTTGTGCTCTCTCCTGGTTTTTGAACATGCACTAACACCTCAAAGTGGAAAATTGAGTCTGCAATTTGGGATGAGGCATCTTTTGAAAACTTGGTCCCAAGTCTGGAACTAAGAACAGAATTTAGAACAAAGGGCGAAAACTGATAACTAATAGTGTGGTACAATGGAAGCCACATTTTTTCTTCACCAGCAGATGGAAATGTAAATATTTTTAGTGCAAAAGTACTATCAGCAGGGGGAGATGCCAGTGATATGTCCGATCATTTTCTCCTTGCCCCTGAGAGCCACACCAAATCCATTGTAATATTTTTCTTTGACAGATGTACTTCTAAATTCCCCTCTCAGTTCATCTGGTTTTCCAGGGATGGTATACTTGTGGAATTGGGAGGAGAATCTGGCCCATAAATTGCAAATATAGAGGCCAGTTTAGCTCATGCAGAGAGGAGAAAGAGCATGGTCTTGTTTTTAAAGCAGGACAACTGGATTCAAATAATTAAATCCCTCTGTGCCTCAGTTTCCCCATCTGTAAAATGGGGCTAATAATGCTCACCTCTTAAGGCACCTAGAAGCTTACTGAATATTTGTAAAGCACTTTGAGATCCTCAGGTGAAAGGCACAAGAGGAAGGCAAAGTATTATTATTATTGTCCTAGATCCATGGATGAATCTTGCATTGATCCCAGTGGGAATCCCAAGTGCACTTGTAAGGCAGTATTGAGCCCTGCTTTTGAAAAGATTCCCCCAAGATTGCTCTGCCTTTTATATGAAATGGGCAACATGCCAGCCTCATTCTGTTCACAAAATTCTCGTTGAATTCAAAGGGAGTTTTCTAAAACGCTGAAAGTGGAATAGCACACAAATTGTGTCAAAGTCCCTAATCACACCATTTCCCCCTTTTTCATGAAATTACCGGGGCCAAATACTCAGCTGATGTAAATTTGATTTACTTCAGCTCAGGATCTGGGCCACAGTTGCCTGCACGTATTTTAAGCTTGTCATTATTATTGTTAAACCAGTAGCCATCAATGCATTTGAAATGGGAAGTTACTTGAAATGGCAAGAGCTGAAAGAAATATAATAATAGATTCAGATGGTGGGCTTGTTTTTAACCAAGATGCTGGCACTAGAGATGCCCTGTGATATCAGGAAAGAGCCCTATAGAGACCACCCATAGTGTCTTGATACCCATGAATGCTCTGTGTAATTTATGTGTGAATTGTCTTTACTGTTATAACTCTTGGAAATAGTATTTGAGGTGACTATTAATAATGCTGCTTGTTCCAGTTATATATTGTATTCCTAAACCTTTGATCACTATACAACTCTCAGTGTTTGTGCAATAGAGACATTCCAAAAACTCTTCTGATTCAGTAACTCTTCTGTTTCAACGGGGATATGCAAAGATTGATCCATTGATAGCAATGATGCCTATAACCCAGGGATGATATAGCTTACTAGATGAACCCTTTGTTGCACTTTACATGGGAGAAATTGTTTCCAAAACAACCTATTTTTCCTTTGGGTCATTAGAAACCTATGGCTAGGCTTTCCAAGAGAGGATTAAATAGGAAACATGAGTTCATAAAGACAAGAATGCAAGAGTTTACATGGTCTTTGTTAATTAGAGCTGGTGGGAATTTTCACATTTTTAGAATGCTGATTTGCAAAAATTTGGAATTTTTTTGCAAAAAATTTTTCTGGATATTTAAATTTCTGTTCATTAAAGGAGGCCGCAGGAAATAGGACAGTCAGATCCAAGCAGTAGGACAAGTCTGGTCCAGATGTGGCCTGCTCCATATTTAAGATTGTGGACACAGGAGGGTGGGGGGATCAGGAATGGCAAATGGGGTCAGGAATGTAAACTGGAGTAATAGTAATAGGATGAAATTTAATAGTGAAAAGTCCAAGGTCATGCATTTAGGGATTAATAACAAGAATTTTTGTTATAAACTGGGGACGCATCACTTGGAAGTAACAGAGGAGGAGAAGGACCTTGGAGTATTGGTTGATCACAGGATGACTATGAGCTGCCAATGTGATATGGCCGTGAAAAAAGCTAATATGGTCTTGGGATGCATCAGGAGAGGTATTTCCAGTAGAGATAAGGAGGTCTTAGTACCATTATACAAGGCACTGGTGAGACCTCATCTGGAATATTGTGTGTAGTTCTGGTCTCCCATGTTTAAGAAGGATGAATTCAAACTGTAACAGGTACAGAGAAGGACTACTAGGATGATCTGAGGAATGGAAAACCTGTCTTACGAAAGGAAACTCAAAGAGCTTGACTTGTTTAGCCTAACCAAAAGAAGGCTGAGGGGAGATATGATTGCTCTCTATAAATATATCAGAGGGATAAATATCATGAAGGGAGAAGAATTATTTAAGCTCAATACCAATGTGGACACAAGAACAAATGGATATAAACTGGCCATCAGGAAGTTTAGACTTGAAATTAGATGAAGGTTTCTAACCATCAGAGAAATGAAGTTCTCGAATAGCCTTCCAAGGGAAGCAGTGGAGGCAAAAGACATATCTGACTTCAAGACTAAGCTTGATAAGTTTATGGAAGGGATGGTATGATGGGATAGCCTAATTATAGCAATTAAGTGATCTTCAACTATTAGCGGTAGATATGCCCAATGGCCTGTGATGGGATATTAGATGAGGTGGGATCTGAGTTACTACAGAGAATTCTTTCTAGGATGTCTGGCTGGTGAGTTTTGCCCACGAGCTCAGGGTTTAGCTGATCACCATATTTAGGGTCAGCAAGAAATTTTCCTCCAGAGCAGATTGGCAGAGGCCCTGGGGGTTTTTCGCCTTCTTCTGCAGCATGGGACATGGGTCACTTGCTGGAGGATTCTCTGCATCTTGAAGTCTTTAAACCACAATTTGAGGACTTCAAGAACTCAGACATAGGTTAGAGGTTTGTTACAGGAGTGGGTGAGATTCTGTGGCCTGCGTTGTGCAGGAGGTCAGACTAGATGATCATAATGGTCCCTTCTGACCTTAAAGTCTATGATTCTATGAATGCTGTTCAACCATTTGCTGAGTGATTTGATTGGACAGTTCACCCATGTTGTTTTTTCAGGTGGCCTCAGCAAGATCTAGATCTGAACTGTAATCAGTGAGGATGATAGGAATGTTAATAACTCTTTGCGCAGGTAATACTAGGTGGAGAAGTGCTTCCATCTCAATGGAATAGAGATTCAGTGAGAATTTCAGTACACCCTCTACAAGAGTCTTAAGGCTGCAGGGTTGAAACTGACTTGAGAGATGTGTAGAGGTCACCGTCTTCCACCCCAATTGCAATGGGTCAGTTTTGGGATATTTTACACTTTCCATTACCCACAAAGTTGCCACATATTCCATTTTCATTATGTTCTCTTGCTGTCATTAGAAACACATTAACAACCCCATTGTCGGTATGAGACGTGGTTTGGAATCACTGATTCTGAGAATTACAGCCCTGGGTTTTGTTGCTTCAGCTGTTGTTGAGTGCTTGATAGCCCAGCTCATTGTTTCCCTGCAAGATGGTGGGTCTAAGAACATTGATTAATTTATCCTTACAATACCCCAGTGAGCTATAGAAATATTATTACCCCCATTTTACCAGTGGGGAAAATGAGGTACAGGAAAATCAAGTGACTTATCTAAGATGACTCAAGGAGCTTATTGCATAGCTGGGAATTCAACTTTGAACCCCAGTACAGTACCATAACCACAAGACCATCCTTCTTTTCTTGCTGTCTTTCCCTCTGGAGTATGAAAACGTTTAACAACTTTGTCTTGTGCAGCAGCAGAGGTAATTGTAATAAGGAAGATCCTTGTTGCTGAATTCCTTTAAAAATTGGGGCTGGAAAAAGACACCAATTGAGCCATTCCCTCAAAGCTCCCTTTAAAATATCTAACCAAAATACAGGGCATACCTTCTTGGTGTTGGTGGAGGCAGCCAAAGAATGATACATTGCCCAGATAAAACAGAGGTACAGTATGAAATAGATCATAGAAATTAGAAATTGAAAATAGCCATTAATCTTCCCTGCCCCACTAATGAGGATACATTAATGAACAAAACAATATATACACAGAACGTGACTGCCGTGATGCTGCCCTTTGTGTGAGTGTCTTTATCACCCTGAAGCATTCCTAAGAAATGTCTACAATTTCCTACTTCTGACAGTGCGTCTTTATTGACGGCATGCTTTGAATTCTGTTTGCTTCCAATTTTGTCCCAGACTTAGCCATGAATTTTTCAGCGAAACTTACCAAGACAATCAGCACCCTGGAGAGACCTCAGAGTTTTAGCATATTCATGGAATATCCTCTTGGTATTGACACCTCCTCATCAATTATTGGGAGTGGACCACATCCACCCTGATCGAATTGGTCCTGTCAACACTGGTTCTCCACTTGTGAGGTAACTCCCTTCTCTTCATGTGTCAGTATATTTATGTCCGCATCTGTAACTTTCACTCCATGCATCTGAAGTATGAGGTTTTACCCACGAAAGCTTATGCCCAAATAAATCTGTTAGTCTTTAAGGTGCCACTGGGCTCCTCATTGTTTTCGTGTCACAAGTCTACTTGGCAAGAAGGATCTTTTAAGAATGAAATGAAATTATTTAGCTAATCAGCTAAACATTCACTTGAAGTGGTTTCTATTAGTTTATGACCAGGCCTTAAGAGATAGGCCTTACGAGATAGATACCTTGACAAACATAACCATGTTGAATGAGTGGACACAAGAACAAATGGGTATAAACTGGTCACCAGGAAGTTTAGACGGGAAATTAGATGAAGGTTTCTAACCATCAGAGGAGTGAAGTTTTGGAATAGCCTTCCAAGGGAAGCAGTGGGGACAAAAGATCTATCTGGCTTTAAGATTAAACTCAATAAGTTTATGGAGGAGATAATGTGATTTTGGTAATTAATTGATCTTTAAATATTCATGGTAAATAGGCCTAATCCCCTGAGATGGGATAGTAGATGGGTGGGATCTGAGTTACCAAGGAAAGAATTTTTTGTAGTATCTGGCTGGTGAATCTTGCTCATATGCTCAGGGTTTAGCTGATTGCCATATTTGGGGTCGGGAAGGAATTTTCCTCCAGGGCAGATTGGAGAGGCCCTGGAGGTTTTTCACCTTCCTCTGTAGCATGGGGCATGGGTCACTTGAGGGAGGATTCTCTGCTCCTTGAAGTCTTTAAATCACGATTTGAGGACTTCAATAGCTCAGACAGGTGAGGTTTTTCGCAGGAGTGGGTGGGTGAGATTCTGTGGCCTGGGCTGTGCAGGAGGTCGGACTAGATGATCAAAATGGCCCCTTCTGACCTTAGTATCTATGAATCTATGTATCTATGAGTGTCGTAAATATACAGAACCAACAAAAATGGAGAAGAGCCGTCACAGACTTGTGTTTAACTTAAATGCATTGGATACAGATTAATTTCCTTTGTTCAGAACTACAAGCTCCTTGATAAACAGTCTGAAAGTAGAGCTGATTGGAAAAGTCAGGGTGCTTTTCACAGAAAATGTTCAGGTTTTGGTAAAATATTTCTGCTGAGACCCACGACATTTTGATTGTGCAATGCATCTCCCATGACACACCACTGTCTCCCTTCTTGGAGAGGGTAGTTAGCACATCCTGGAAGTCACATGTTGGAGATGCATCATGGGAGATGAAGTCTGACTGGGGAGCCTGGCCTCTTGAGCAGTGGTTCCCAAACTTGTTCCGCTGCTTGTGCAGGGAAAGCCCCTGCTGGGCTGGGCTGGTTTGTTTACCTGCCGCGTCCGCAGGTTCGGCCGATCGCGGCTCCCAGTGGCTGCGGTTCGCTGCTCCAGGCCAATGGGAGCTGTTGGAAGTGACATGGACCGAGGGACGTACTGGCCACTGCTTCTATAATGTCTGTAGAAACATGGGTTTGAAACTTTTTACAAAAAGAAAAGGAGTACTTGTGGCACCTTAGAGACTATTTTCCTCCATGACTCATCACCAAGCACGCCCCTCGTCCTCTTTCAGGAAGGGTAAAACAGCTCTCTCTGCAGGGTTCATTATCAGGAGGCAATTTAGTGATTGTTTCAAGTGGCATGAGAATGAGGCAGTTGGAGATTAGGACCCCAGTCGGAAACAGGTGTCTGGAGAAAGGGTTGGAGATCTGTGTCTTATACCTGTTGGAAACTCATTTTTCTGGATTTAAAGCATGAAGACAAACTGCCCATGATACAGGGGGTCCTTCTTCAGGGCTCTGTGTCTGACAGGTTAGCTGGAGGGAGCATGGATCTGGGGAGGTGGGTTAATGTGGAAGTTATCAGGTAATACACAGCAACATTATCAGGTCCCACTTGTACCCAGGGGAAGAGGGTTTTAAAGGAGGTCAGGCCTCCTCTGTGTTCATAAGTCTCCATGCATTCA
The DNA here is from genome assembly GCF_009764565.3 of Dermochelys coriacea. Lineage (NCBI taxonomy): Eukaryota > Metazoa > Chordata > Testudines > Dermochelyidae > Dermochelys > Dermochelys coriacea. The sequence continues at coordinate 20,300,410 of NC_050084.1, forward strand.
GTGGTGGCTGGGTGCAGCTAAAGAGACCCATATGAACAGAGATAGCCCTCTGTAGAGCAGGAAGGCCAGCTGTGAATAGGGAGGGCAGGATAAGTGCAAAACCTGAAAGGAGGAATAGACAAACAGGGGATGACAATTCTTCGGCACGTTCTCTCATCTGCTCAGGTGCTGGATAATTGAGCATGGAAAGTCACTTGTAGAAAGAGATGGGGTGAGCTGTCTCCGAGAATGTTCTTGCCCTGATGGTGCCGTGGCCGTTGAGGGGGAGGCAACTGAGCTATCAGGTGGAACGTGGGGGCCCTGAAGTTTCCGTGGCAGTTGGCGGTAGTGATGATGGGGGGGGTAGGGGCAAAGGTAAGTCGCCAGATGGAACGTGGGGGCCCTGAAGTTTCCGTGGCAATTGGTGGTAGTGTTGATGTGGGAGAGGTGGGGGGGGGGGAATAGGGTTGCCAACTTTCTAATTGCTGAAAACCGTACGCCCCTGCCCCGCCCCTTCTCCCAAGGCCCCGACCCCTGGTCACTCCTCTTCCCCCTCCCTCCATTGCTCGCTCTCCAAACCCCCCCCCCACACTCCCTTCTCCTGGGACTCGCCTGCTGGAGCTGATGTGGAGCCTGCCGCCTGCCCAATCAGGGCACAGCGGGGCTCAGTCCCCAGAGCTAGGGGCCAGGGCAGGGAGGGTTTGTCCCCATAGCGAGGAGCTAGGACTGGGGCAATCAGGGTACGGTGGGGGTTGGTTTAAGGTTTCGTGGGGCCCTGGGCCAGAGCAAGTTTGGGGCCTCCTCCCCACACCTTCTGCCTGCAGCCCTACCCACGGCCCCACACTGTTCTGCTCCTTCCCCCCGTGACCGTGCCCCTGTTCCACCTATGGTCCCACCTCATTCTCCCCCCCCCCCCGCAGCCCAGGACCGCTGTCCCCCCACTCCTGCCAGGGCCCAGGGGATGCCGCAGGGGGTAAGAGCTCCCCAAGGCCATGGCAGGGCACCAGAGCTCCTCCAGTCCTAGGGCCGCAGTGGGGGTCCGGGCACTGTAGCTTCCTCTGCCTGCCCTGTTCTTCTATGGGGGACCAGGTTTGGGGCGCTGGGGTTTCTCTTGCCCCATCCGCCCGCCAGGTGCTGTTGCTGGGGAGCAGAGCATGATCAGGACGTGGAGGCTTCCCCTGCACAAGCCAGGGAAGGCACAGCTCTGCCCGGTGGAGGTAGGGAAGGTGCCAGCCCTTTTGTTTCCCGGGGGCTGGGTGGGAGGGGATTGCCCTGGGTGCCACCGGGGCTCCAGTAGTGGGCACCTTCTGCCCAGGGGGACCCTGCCCTGCAAGGGATGCTCTCCCCGCTACTCATCACCTGCAGTGCTCAGGTGAAGACCCATTCCTTGGGGCTGTGTCCTGTGCTCCATGGGGGGCTCCTGTCTCCTCACCCCCAACCCAGGGGTAGCACCGCCCAAGTTAGCTGGAACAAGATTTTGGGTGCTTGGCATTGCTCCAGGCTCCCCAGCCATCTGTGCATCTCCCACCCCAGGGGATACATGATTGTTCCTCCTGCCCCCAACCAAGGAGGGGTACCTTGGCCCAGTGCATCCCCTGGCCAAAGGGCAGGCATTGCTGTCTGCTGTGGCCAACTGGACTTTTCTGACTGGATGCTGCCAGGTTCCCTTTAGGACCAGATGTTCTGGTCGAAAACCAGACACCTGGCAATGGTAGTGGGGGATACGTTGTCAGGTGGAACGTGGGGGCCCTGCAGGTTCCATCATGGCAGTTAGGAAAGACAGTTGGGCAGTTCAATTAAGTGAGGTGATTAGAGTGAGTAGGGAAGGGATTGGGCATCACTGTGTTCTGAGCGCCAGCACCTACGGCTTAAGCCAAAACCCAATAAAGTAGATGGAAGTCTTCCCATTGACTTTGGATCAGAGCCATAGTGGCCTCTCCTAAATTGGCCAACTGAGGCTTACACCACCCAGCAAATTAAGAGGATCTTTCAGAAATTACTCTAAAAAAAATCTAAAATCAAATGACCTCCTTTTTCCCCCAACACTGGAGGATAGAATTCTCTATTAAATTCTATGGGATGTTCATTAAAAACCTACAGAAAGGTGGTTCATTCTCTTTTATATTCTAGAGGACTCGTCCCTACGTAGCAACACAGGATTACAGAGACATCACTGATCTTCCGTCACCCGTCATCTAGTGTCCCAACCTTGTAAGGGACTCACAATGGGGTCTTCAATACAACAGGGTCTTCAATCAGCTCAGGTGGTGAGGGAGCATTTCATGTAGGTGAAGGCCTGGGGTGGCATGGCCCAGGGACCCTCTGCCTCAATTAGTGCCAGTTATACCCAACTTGTAATGCATCTAACAATTGCTACTATTAACCAGGCCATCGTTCACAGGCTCCAGGCCTAGCTATTGGGAGATCTCGCCTGGTTGGGTTAAGGAGATAGGACCAGGCTGTGGTCTGGCTGGGGGAATTTTGTCCCCCTAGGTTTCCCTATCTTCATTTTAAAATTCTCTTCAGGAACCATCTTCCCTCAGGTTCTCCAGAGTGGAGCTGTGTGCTCGCTATTCCTGCATGTGATCATTGACTCCAGGCTGGGGGTTGTTACATAGCTAGTGTTTTCAAATTCTCGCAAGGCTACGCTTTGTGGTATGGAGGGGCATCACAGGGCAAAGGGCCCTTCACATCCAGCTGGAAATCAAGTCAAGACAAAAAACAGTGGGTCTGATTCCCCACCCCCCCATCTCATCCCATTTGCAGTTGTACACAGTTACTGCAAAACACCAGCAACAGCATCCCCTTATTCAGCTGCAAATGACCATCCAAGCTGGCTGTAGCAGTGCAGAATCAGGCTCAGACAGTGCTTTTGCCTTTACACACAATGTGTTTTTTGTGCTGCACGTCTAGTGGGTCAGCATGACCCTCACAGCCTATACAGCCTTCTTACGTGATTGTAGGTTTATGGCTTTTTGGGCAGCTCGTAAAGTGTTCTTAAATCCCAATTATCATTCACATTTTTCTGATTGAATTCTTCCTCCCAGCTGATCTGGCTCATAATTGTTTTCAGCTTTGTAAAACTGATCTTTTTAAGAGAGAGAGAGATAAATGTCAAGGTGTCAAGCCAGCTGTGCTTTACCAGGCAAAACTCCACTATCCTTCCTCTTGGGTATGACTGAAACCAGACAGAAATAATTTCTGCAGAGTAAATAAGGTACAGTCTTCATTCAATGTAAAACTATTCTTTTAAATCAGTTTCTCCTCCACACAGGGTATGTCTACAGTGCAAAGGGAAAAAAAAAGAACCGTTCTTAACTTGGGTTAGTTAGTTCAAGTTAAAATAGCAGTGATGATATGCTGTAAATTGCAATGCCTTTTAGTTTGATTGCAAGCCACTGCAGTTTCAATGTAACCAGCTAAAAGATCTGTGCTTTATTTTTAAATCTAACCTGGTGGATTCAACATTAGATTGATTACTGGTCAAAAGGAAAAAAACCACCAATATAATTAATTTGATTTAGTAAGAAATTGCTGAGATTGAGATTATTTAAAAGAAACACAAAGCTGTTGGAAGTTGCTGGGTTTTGGAAAGTTCATGAGAAGTTGATTGGATCTTTATAAGGGTATCAAACTAGCCAGAGTTAACATAATTAATGACACACAAAATGTGGGGAGGGATATTAAACCTCATGTATCAGGACTTAAGCCAACCTCAACTAGTAGAGACCAGGATCAGAGCTAATGCAAGGTGGGTGGAGGGGCAGATTATCCCACATCTGCTACTGCGGGGTTTATGCATCTTCTTCAGAAGCAACTGGTGCTGGCCACTGTCAGAGATAGGATATTAGACTAGCTGGACTTTGGCAATTCCTCCATTTCTAGAAGCAGAGCTGCTCATGCTGGTCACTTGGTGATGGTGAGGAGTGTGGATATAAGAAAGCAATCAGACATCGCAGGAAAACGACAGAGAAGTAGGTACAGAAGAAGGGGAAATGCACCTGATTTTAATCTGATTTCAATGGGGTTGTAGTGTGTTACAGGCTTTACAGACACTGGGAATCTCCAACAAGAAATCCAACGGGAAGTGGACAACCAAGTCCAAGAAACCCCCAAACTAAACAGATCAGATGAAGAACATCTGGGGGCAGAGATGGGAGGGAATAAGGAGAGACTCCTAATTAGAGGCTTTCAAGTCACTGTCTGTATATTCCTCCAATGTAGAACAATGAATAACAGGTACACAGTGCAGAGAGAAATGTGGCTCTCTTCCGAGCCCTCCCAGGGAAGACGCTCACCAGGAAGATTTGAGAACAATTTTCCTGCCAAGGAAGCACAGTTGTGTGTGTAAAAATATATATGGGGAAATGTTCCTTCTTAGAACCTTGTTTAAAGAAAGAGAACGGTAACACTTTGTATTAAGGGTATTTTTAGAAATAGGTTAATTCATAAATAATTATGTGATTATTACAATATTTATTAAGAGCTTAGTTATAAATGCTATTGTGCTTGTCATCTTCTCCCTCCTGTTTTGTGGCTTCACAGCCCAGTGCTGACACCAACCAATATTGCCTGGGGATCTGAGCATGGCCTTGGAAGCCTGGAATTCCTCAATTTGAATTCCATTTCTGCCACTAGCTCTTTCTGTTGCTTTAGGCAAATCACTTGAGCTTGCTACCTTATTTCCCCACCTGTAAAATAACGACACCCCACCGCACTAGTGCGAGGATTCAGTGTTTGTAGCTGTAGTTCACTCTGAAGCTGAAAAATGCTATATAAATGATGTCTTATTATTACTAATATAATTTTCTCTGAATCACTGTAGAATATAATAATTACATTTATAACGTTTTTCAAAATACTTAATCAGTGCTATAAAACCTATAACTAAGTGTGTTATAAACTGTTTGCAGTGTAGTAGTTGTGTTGGTCCCAGGCTATTAGAAAAACAAGGTGGGTGAGGTAATAACTTTTATTAGACCAATTTCTGTTATAAACTGCAGGGTACAGGGTTATAATAATCTATGTATTGTCTTAATACGTGATATTTTTACATTATAGCACATTTATAAATGCTTTATTATTGGCATTTACAAATGAGTTTTATTAAAAAAGTTTAAGGGATAAATCTGGCTAGAGAACAAGAATGTGGACATAACGTGTTAATAAGTACTAAATACCAAAGAGATGACATTAGAACCACCTGTAGCAAAGCATGTTATTACATTGTAGTACATGCAGCGTACAGGATAAATAACAAGCAACAGTTAATTCTAGAATTACAATTCCAGCAAAAGGTTCTACTGATGTCACAAACCATGACCAAGTCCTCCAAACATCTCAGTAGAATCATAAGCCTAGAATTTACAACTGACTATTCATAGAATAATGTATTGATTGCTGGGAATATGTACTACCGCCCTTTACTGGCTGGACTCAGCTGTGTCTCATAGACCCTATATTGATACTAGATTTGCCTTTAGCTCAAGTGATAGAGGCCTGTGTTTTTGAAGCAGGAGGAAAGTTACTGTGAAGTTCCAAGTGGCTATGGTGTAAGTACCTGGGTAGCCATAGATTTGTTTCAGTTCTCTCTCTAGCATTCCATTTTGCAAACCTAACTGTGCACGGCCCACAATTTCAGTACAGTGGACAATGACTTAGCGATGCTCTTCTCTTTAGTGGTGGTAATTAGACCGCTAAATCGCAGCCTCTCACATTGCAAAAGTGCTCTCAATATCGTTTGTATTCCAGCAAGTGACTTTGGTAATCATATAAACCCTGACAGCAAGATTCCAGGGATTTGGTCATAAAAATGAAACTTTAATTAAAGTTTATTTTTTTTATAAATGTCATCTTAATAAAAAGTGTCACCAAGATAGTAATAGCATCACTGTGAAATGGGACCTACCAGTGGGAAAGTATTGGGCTTTTTGTTTTATTATAGAGAAGGAAGGCTTCAACATTTTTTAACCTTAGAAGCGGTAGGTCTGGTTTTACTGGAGAGCTTGTTGGTCTCAAGTATGGATTGGGAGCTTCCTTCTCCCTTAAACTTTAACCAAAAAAATCTTTTCTCCCAAGTGTTTCTCATGTGTCTGAGCAAGTTAAACAAATTTTTGAGGGGAAAAACAGGGCAGACAAGACCTATATTTCTAAAGTATAAAACACAAGCAGAAAATAATTAAAAAAATGCAGACCTCTTTCATCAAGCATAAATTAGCCAAAAGAAAAAAGTGTGTGTGAAGGGAGGCACACCCCCAATTTCTCATTTCTTTGCAGATCTTTAAACAACTTGACTGCCTTGATATAATGTAATTCAAGAGTCTGCCGTTGGATGGCACCAGGGTTTCTGACATGCGTTATGTTTAGGGAAAGTATTGTCTAGGACAAAGTAATAGAAGAACCCAGAAAGTATAACAGTGTATAAAGTATCACAGCATCTCCTTCTAGTAAAGCCTGAACACAGAACTCTCCCTCTCAGGTTTCAGTTGTTCTATTACAACAGCCCCTGGCTATCCCATGGGGGGAGTTGGGGGAGGGAGGAAGAGAGAGAGAGTGTGTGTGTGTGAGACTAACAAATTTATTTGAGCACAAGTCTCTAAGGTGCCACAAGTCCTCCTTTTCTTTTTGTGAATACAGACTAACACGGCTGCTACTCTGAAACCTGTGTGTGAGAGTGACAGTGAGTGAGTGACTAAGCTGCTTTCAGTGGGAAGGAATGAAGCTGAGATCCACTGCAGCTACCAATCAGCCCTTTTAAACAGTTTAAGGAGATAGCCTTGCCTATTAGGAAACTGTACATACTTGCATATAAACTGAGACATTGACATCTGAAATGTCAGTTAATCTTTGCAAAGTAGCCTTAAGTCGGGGTGAATTTAGCAGGTCAATTATGGTAAAACAACTGTGGAAAATGGGCATTTCTAACTGAAGTTCATTGATCTCTCCTGTCATGACAGTGAGATGTAGGTGCGTTTGGGTCAGATCAATTTATAAACGGTCAGTCCTGATCCTTATTTATGCTTATGCCCCTTTACACAGAGGAGCATGAAAACCAGCGTGTTTATATTAGCTGTAGGATCTTTCTCAAACATTAGGTACACGGCTAGACAGTATTTTTGTTATTCTTCAAGGAGGCCATTGTCTAGTTTTGTTTCATTGATGATCATTTTTAAATCTGTACAAAACTGACAGTGGTCAGCTCCAGCAACAAGAGGTAGAACTCCAGTACCTGTCAAGCAATTCTGGTACAGTCAGATAGTTCCACTATCCCTGCCAGACTCCTAACACTAGAATTTCAGGATCATTTTGCTTTAAAACTAGTGCCAAAATGCCAGCTGGGGGAAAAAAATCCATTTAAAAGGAAGAACAAAAATGATACAGCTAACTGCCAAACCTGGGTGTCTTGTCAGCAGAAGGGGGGGGAGAGGCTATTCGTGCACACACATGTGAGAATGAACACACCGACAAGCACATGCCAAGAAAGGCAAGCCTCAGACATGTGCTCACGCTGTTGAGATATTTAAAAAAAAAAAAGGTTTGGAGCTTGTAGAAACACAACACAGGAAGGAAACGGGAGAGGAACGACTAGTTTTTGGGGTGGGGAAGTGATTTTTTTTTTTTTTTTTTTTTTTTGGAACCATCTGAAAATTCTGTCCTGAAATAAAAAAATAAAAAATTCCATTTCAGCCATGCCTCTTGCTATCAGGCTGCTCTGTCCCTGGAGGGAAGAAGCTCCAGATCCAATGGGCAAAACAAGGGAGGATTCAGCTTCGCTGATGCCATGTTACTCTCCTGGCACGAGGGCGAAGGACCTGTTGATTTAAGGCTCACTGGGTCTTTGTATCCCTGTTTGCAGTGAAGACATCTCTGGTTACCAAGGCAGCAGGGGATGCCACGCCACGCTTCGTGGTAGATAGTTGGCATTACAGAGGGCTACCCATACAAATCTGCCACTTGTCAAGTCTAGGTCATCGTCAGGTAATAACCAAATGGCAGCTTGATAGCAGCCTTGCCTTGCTCTAGGATGGCAGAAGACTCGCGCCCTCCCCCCACCCCAACTGCGTGGTAACCAGTGATACTTCACCCATCCCTGCTCTCTCTAAGGTGCCCCCTCCCTTCTTCGCTGGACACTGCATCGTCCAGTCCATGATCTAGTGCAGAGGCGGGAGGAGAGGAAGGTGCCTAGCAGCCTTTTGCAATTTGGAGCAAGATGCCTCCTCCTTGAATCTACAGGCCATGCCATCTATGTGCTGGGGACAGGCAGGGATGAAGGTGGCTCTCTGCGAGGCTTCATCCAGGAGAGCTGGGCATCCTCCCTGACACTGCTTCCTTTGTCAAGAGAGTTGCTCACGTCCTCCTGCGCCCATCTCTCGGCTTTACAAAAGGGTCTCTGGGGGCAGTTGTGGGAGCAGGGGGTGGAGAGAGGGGCCTCACATAATGGTGCATCGGTTCCTGCGCAGTGCTCCCTGGAAGCGGATGGTGGTGTGGACGTGCTTGCAGCGGGCGCAGCCCACGCTCTTGAGCAGCTCACTGAAGAGCAGTAGGATGTGCCAGTTGTACTTGGCGGAGCACTCGATGTAGCCGCACTTCCAGGTCTTCTTCACTAGGTTAGAGACGTTCCAGCGGGGAATCACTCGGCCCCTCTGCAGATCCCGCTTGTTGCCCACAATGATGATTGGGGTCTCTGTGGTGCCGATGACCCTGCAGAGAAGAAGGGCAGAGACAGAAACATGTCAATTTCTTTCATTGGCATGAAGGCCACAGTCCCTTAACCTCCAACCCATTACCCCCATACAAATTTCCTACGATAGCTCTTCTGCTTCCCACTAGCACACTAATTTTATCTTCCTACTAACATTTCTGTCTCCTGGGGATCCCTCCCCATCCTCAGGTCCTGGCTGGGCCTGTCCCAGTGGCAGAGGATGGCAATCCGGAGCCTCCCTTGTGTAACGTGGGGGGCACAGACTGGCGGCTCCTGCCGGGCTGTCAGCAGGGAACCTTGTTCTGCATGGAGGGGTATGGCCGATCCTGCTGTAGCAAACTGCCTTGTCACTCACCTATCTCGTCACAGCAAGCACACCTTACAAATACTGGTAAGAAACCCAACACTGCTTTGCCAATGACCAGACTTGGCCCCACTGTGGCTCTTAATATCTCATTGGCAGCTTGGAGAGCTCCTTTCTGAGCTGTTTGTTGCCCTTTTCTTTTCTATGATGCTTGAGTGAATTTAGTGCAGATGGAAGGTGCCTGGTTCTAGCCTGCACCTGTTGGAAGATTTCAGTCCCTAGGACTATCAGCACTGAAGGGAACGAGGAGACTCCTGGAGAGTGTTGAGCTCAGCCAGGGAGCTCCAGCTTACCCTCCATCTTCCTCTCTGCCCCCAATATATTCCCGGAGAGGATGCATAATGGATAGGTGACTTTAGCTTTGTGAGCGGGGCCTTTCCCCAGCTCAGCTGGACCCAGGCCAGGGGTAAGGCAAGCAGGCACTTACCTTGTTTCTAGGATCTGTTGGCGAATAGTTTTGATGTACTCAAAGCTGTCAAAGCAACAGATGTCATAGACTAGGATGTAGGCGTGGACACTCCGGAGCCCCCTGCAGCACACATCTGCCCACTCCTGCAACAGGCACACAGGAATCGGTCAAAGCTCAGGTGCAGAAAGCCCCACTGGAACACCCTAGGGGTGTCTCTCCAGCTTTTCTGCCATCTCATAGGCAAGGGCACTACTGTGACCAGGCCAGGCCTTCTGCTACTGGGGTCTATGCCCCAGCTGTGCTGGACTCGGGCACTGCTCCTAATGCCATATCACGCCTGCTTCTGCAAACATGGCTGATGGCCCAAAACCCCAGCACCATTGTACTCTTCTATTTCGAGCATCCCTGGGGCCTGCTGTACAAGTTAACGTGAGTCCAAATCTGCAGTTACCATTGCTTTGGGATGGGTGATATTACAGGCATAACACGTTTTCCCAGCAGCAGCCGCCTCACTAGACCCTGGTGGAATAAGCAGCAGATAATTATAGCAGGCACATGCTTTAGTGCTAATGCCCAAGCCTGGGACTCAAGGGATCGGGGATTTATTCCTGGTTCTGCTGCTGACTCACTGTGACAAGCAGGAGTCACCTAACTACTCTGTGACTGTGTTTCTCCTTCACCTGCCCCCTCAAGCTCATCTCATCCTGGTTCCTAACCTTCCCCACCACTCCCTTCTTTAACCTTTAACCAGTCTTCTCTGGCTTGCTCCCTTACAAATAAAAGCATGCTCTAGTCTAGGGGTTCTCAAACTGGGGGTCACAAGGTTATTGCATGGGGGGGTTGTGAGCTGTCAACCTCCACCCCAAACCCTGCTTTGCCTCAAGCATTTATAATGATGTTAAATATATTTAAAAGTGTTTTTAATGTATAAGGGGGGGGGGGGGGGGAGATTCACACTCAGAGGCTCTCTCTGAAAGGGATCACTAGTAAAAAAAGTTTGAGAGCCACTGCTCTAGTCCAAACAGGAATTAATTCCTATGACCTGTTGTTACACAGGAGGTCAGACTAAACGACATCAACACAACTCCTCTCCCCAGCATCTCCAGCTACCTCACCCTGGGTAAACCTCAGGATCAGGGCCTATCGCAGGATTAAGTCCTCTTTCACCTCTAGAGGATGGATTCAAAGCTGACTCAGTGGGAAGTGATCAAAGTTACTTATGTTCTTAGGCTGTTTGATGGGCTATATGACTTGCGATTGACATTGGAGGGCAAGGGGAGAAGCCTAGTTCCAAAAAGTTTGTTCCCCTTTATATCCACATTGGCAGGGCAATGTGGGAAAATCCTGCATGTGAAGGACCCCAGTCTCCAGGTCTGTTAATTAGGTACTTTCCAACAGCACTAAATTCATCTTGATTGCTAGATACTTGATGGCACTATTAGTGCATGATCTGTCCATGGTTCTGAATGAGCTTGTTTGCTAGATTTATAGTGCTTGCCTCTGCCTAATGAACTCACTGAACGTTTTTGTCAGTGAACATATTAAGCTTTCACCTCTGGCAATCTAGACTGTACACATTTTATTTGAACTAGAGTGAGATCAAATACATTACATTTCCTTTTCTGGTCTAGAGTGGCCATTCATCCACATTCCCAGCATGACTGGGCCAGGACAGCTCTTTGCCCAGGAAAGGCAAAGACTAGGATACCAGGTTTTGGTATCCAGAAGGCCTGAGGCATGTTGGCAGACCTGAGTGGCAGCCCAGAACTGGAATAGCCAGTGGTATTTCACATTAGAATAGAGCGTCATTGGCTGAGTTGAGTTTGGTTAGGGTTGGGAGGTCAGGACTGGAACAGCAGAAGGAGCTATAGATCGAGATTGGTGGTGCTTGTCATGGGGTAGTCCTAAGACTGGAGTATCAGGGCATGCCATAGATCAGCACTGGATGTATTGACAGAGCTGGGGGTGGTCCAGGATGATAATAGAAGGGGATGCTGCAAGTTAGGATTGAGATGCCCGGGCACAACCCCCAGCCCACACAATGTCAGGCCCTCATTCCATGGCTATGCATTCCTCCCTGCATTGTCTAGGTCTGTAGGGAACCAGTTCAGTATGGGTGATGCATGCTACATATACAGTTTAGGGTCATAAAATGTTAATCAAAAAAAGACATTTGTTGAACAGCTGGGGCTTTTTTTAAGAGCTTCCCCTACAGAACAGTCAGTGTTTTGTACATGATGCATGGGTGAAAATATGCCCTGCTTTTAAATGCCACCATTCAGCAGCCGCTAACACTGCATTTGTTCAAGAAAAAATTACCAGTGCCCAATCCAATCCCTAGTAAATGTTGTATCAGGGCTTCCAGAATGCTACTGCCCTGTACACAAGCGCAGCTCAAAGGTGACGCTAGAAATACAAGTTGCTGTCAAAGGATCGGCCAGAAGCAAGTCCCAGGAAACAAACAAAGGAGACATTCCATCTTTGCCTGCTGACGCAAGAATCCAATCCACGGCAGAACCACAAAGCTGTACAGACCTGATCGCTTGCAGCCTGGGCTCCTCTTATGAGCCATACAAACTGGCACCATTGGGCACCTCTCTCACTGCACAGGGATGCAACCCACAATGCCTAACAAAACAGGAATCACCCATGTTTACATGGCAGCTGCTCTAATGGACTAAGGAAGCAGGAGGTGTCCCTGAAACTGTGGAAATGGGTAGAGATTTAGGATTCCATACAATATGAACTATGTTATGATAGATAGATTGGGACAGCACTCTATGCAGGAGAAATTGGAAAATCTTGACTATAGAGTATAAAAATACAGTTAGAAGAAACTATAATAATTCTTCCTGTAGTGAGACATTTTCATACAATGAATCATCCCCTTTCACGGTTATGATATTTGGGAATAAAGCAAAAGGCACTAGGAATGGAGGAAATGGCAAAGGACACTTTTTTGGATCACTGCTTTGCAGACCACAAAGGTTTGAATGAATCACTGAAATTAGCGATGAAAGAAACCTATTTATTCATGGTGCCACCCCCACACCCCTGGGCAGTGCACGAAAATGACAGGGTGACTCTTCAGTGATTGTTACCAAAGAGATAAAGATGATTATAGTGGCAGCTTCTTATCTGTGGGTTAATGTCTTTATGGAAGAGTTCCAGTATGTCTGGGAGATCAGTATATTACAGCTTATTACATTGAGGCTGGGATGCAATTTGCTTGAATGCCATCATTCGAGTCTTTTTCAGCATTGTCCATCATGATTTCACTAGGCTGTTTTTATCTTATCTAGATTTTGCTTAAAGTCGCTTCGCCTAATGACACCTGCAGTTAAGTGGTGTAATGAAATTATTGGCAATACAAAAAACAAACAACCCAAGGACTGCTGATTAGTTCATTAATGATCAGTTGCTGTTTGCAGTAGCTTATTGATTAGGCGCTTGGATTAAGGGCTGATTTCTAATAGATAAATGAGCAATGGTAAATTGCACCACAAATACTACAGTGATGCAGAGAGAGAGAGAGAGAGAGAGAGAGAGGCTTTACAGTATAGGCTAGTGGTTGGAGCAGAGATTCTAGCAGGCCCTGAATTCTACTTTTTACCAGTGGCAATGCATCCTTGAGTGACTAGTTGGGCAAGACACAATGTGCCTCAGTTTCCCTGTCTAGAAAATGCATTTGACAATAATCTGCTGCTTCGAAGAGGAGTTGTGAAGCTTTATTCATGAAGGTTGGAGGTGAAAGGCACCAGAGAATTAAGAATTCCAAATAATCCTACATGATCGGGGAGGAGGAGATGTGCAATGCTGATGGAAGGAAAGTGAACATGTCTGATTGCCTACACCTGAGGCAAGTAGATATTGCTGGCAGGAAGGCTAAAAACCCCAACCACCAGAGACAAGACTTGAGAACACACCCAGGACACAGGAGCAGTTGGGCTGATGGGATGATGCAAAGTTGATGCAGGTTATAAAGGTTAAACGGTTTCTCTGATAGGGAGTCAATATATAATGGTGTAACTTCACTCCTCTAAGTTGGGTCCTACTAAGGATAAACTTGAATCTTTGAGCTTGATTCTCCACTACCATAGAGTAAACATCTGAAGCATCTGACACTGGCCATTCTTGGAGATAGGACACTAGAGTGAATGGACTTGGACATGAGCCTGTAGGACAATTTCTATGAGTAACTCCACTGAAGACAATGGATTTACTCTGGCGTAAGTGACAAGAGCACTACGCTGTTACAAGTCTTAATATCTTGACTGTTGAAAGGGTCCCTGTATCTGAAAGGGAGCTGAGCGAACTTGGAGCAAGGGTCTGTCGGTGCAGGTTCCACGCTGGCCAGTTCTTCCTCCCCAAGAGGATAGTCCAGAAAATGGGTTCCCACCAATTGTCAGAGCATTAGCATCCAGATTGCGCTCTCCCTTGTGACGCACGTGTGAAACTGAGCCTGGACACCCCAGTGGATCAGTTGTTTTCCCTTGTAGCATGAGTGTGAGAAAGTTCGCTGTGAATTAGCTCCATGTTGCTCTTTCTGTTCGAAAGCACTTAGCAAAAAGCGTGCGACTGTCAGGACCTGGGTGCCTGTCGGTCCTGTCACAAACGCCTGTGAAAGAGAAGCATGCATGCCCTCCCTTCCTTGCTACCCCCGAGTGGAGTGTCACCCATGGCTATAAAGCCTAGTGGATGGATGGACCATCCTGATCGGCTGCTGAGCATTCCAAAGGGGCAGGGATCGATCGGCCAGACAAAGCTGTGTGCTCTCAGCTGCCGAATCCATGTTCCTCCAGCACAGAGAGAGGGAGAGAGAGAGAGAGAGAGAGAGAGAGAGACGTAAATTTCTCTCACAATAGCGCCTTGTTCAGGCAACAATAAGGCTGTTCTGGCAGAAGCTGTTACCATCCCCTGCCTGAGGCATTAGTGGATAAGGGACCGTTCCTTCTGTCTGAGGATGCCCAGGGAGAGGGGCTTATCTCCTGCTAGCTTGCTCCCCACGCAGCCTCAGCCCTGCTGAATTATGCCTTGCCAGAAGCCCTATATTTTGTGTGATTATAAACACTGCATATTTACGGATTGCTGAGTATTGCTTTCCACTTGGTGATGTGGCAGCCTTGGCCCTGGTGCTCCCAAGTTCTGCTTCAGAGATGCAAGTGAAGCTATTTAAAGCAACTAGGGCAGGGCAACAGGATCCATGCCTGGTGTACATGGGCTCAGAGCTAATTCTATTTGCAGTGCATGTGAGGTACTGTGTGTGGGGCCCACCTACCGTCCTCCTTTCTTGGGATTGAGCTTTGCCCCCTTTATGCCCCCAAATGAATCCTGGGCAATCTCCTGCCTGAGTCCTTCCTACAGCTGGGGTGACCCCCTCCTTCACCTGTATATGAAGCTCTGTGATATCTAGCTAACCCCTAGCACAGACTGGGAAGCTAGGAGGTGAAGCTGAAGTGCAGTGTTCCAAGCAAGGAGCCAGGAAGGCCACATTGGCCCATAGGCAGGGAATAGGGGCTGCTGGTCTGACTAGCAGATAGGAGAGCATGACATGGGACTCATGGAAAAGCAGGCCCTTATGCAGCTTTCTATGGTGCTTTTATCTAAGGGTACCTCTCTTAGAAAGGCCTGGCCTCCAGCTAAGGTTCAGATTCACTTGCCACTCCATTGGCATCACACTACACAAATAACCTTTTGCACTAGTGGCAACCACACAGGCCTTAGTGGTACGATGGGAATGTGTTGGTGGGTTGTGATATGAACAAACACACCATGGGAGACAAAGTCTGCCTATCTGAGCTAGGAATCCCTTAAGGACAGCCTCTCTCTCATGGCCTCGGTCCTTTCAGTCGACCCCAGAGGAATACAAGGCAGAGCCCCTCGCTCCACGTTTTGGCATTTCAACTTCTGCCTCTGACCAGAGATGAGCCCAAGCCGTGAAGTTTGGCTCCAGGTCTAAACTTTCCCACAGTTACAGGAGGGTTGGATCAACCCATTTCAGAAGCACATTGCAGCGCTCCCAGGGAATCAGAGCTCGTTGGGGCGATGGACGTGGCCTGCTGAAAAGCATGTATTCTTTATCCCCAGAACCCACGCCAAGCTATTCATGCCCCTCAACCCTGCCCTGGAGGGACCCCTCCTCACTTAGTTCTCTGCCTTTCTTCTGAGACTACCAGGAAAGGTGCCAGTTCTGATGGGCGCACCTGTTCCTCTGGAAGGGTTCTTACCCACACCATGTTCTACTGATAGTCCCCAAGCAATGACTTCTGGTCAGTACTGAACTAGGGTGATCTAGAAGGAAAAGCCTTTGTAACCCATGACCAATCTCCTGAGCCATCCATTCTCCCTTCAACAGCCAGGCCTCTTCTTTCCCATTCAGGTGATGCAGTCCTACCCTCTCTACATTTATTCCTCCCCCCGCAGCTTCCTCCTTAGTGCAGCTAGGGTGAGCCAAGCCCCTGTGTGTCCCGCCTCCCTTCACTCCTTTGAGATCACTCCAGGGACCATTCTTCCTTCCCTGGAAATCTCCATCCGTTTGCACCGTCCGCCCTCTGTGGTGCATGCCGAGACGTGGAGTTAATTGAGTATGTTAGGCTTCGTCTGCCATGTCAATAAATTACCCTTTGCTTTTTCTCTCTGCCTCTCGCGCTGACCTTTTGTTCCCTTGTGCACAGTGTCTAATTCTTCTCCTCCTGCTTTCTTGTGCAGCCTCCCCTCCCGCTGCTCTGGGGGAATCCTTCCATTTTTATCCCTTTACTCTACTGACCTCCTTTTATCACCGCAATGCTCCTCCCAGCTAAAGGGGGGAGGCTAGTTGCAGCACCCCCTGAACCCCGCCCAGCTGAGGGGGATGAATGCAACACCCCCAAAACCCCCCAGCCGAACCCCATTTATATCTGTCTGGGTGCAGGGCACAGAAGGGATTTAACTGGGGCACTGACATTGTGCTTGGCCCTTGGCACACGCTTGAAGTTCAGAGTCTAAGGCCAGCAGGGACCACTGTAATCATTTACTCTGACCTCCAGGATAACACAGGCCAGAGAACTGCCTGGAATTAATTCCTGCTTGAACTAGAGCGCCTCTTCAAAACATCCACTCTTGATTTCTCCTCGGAGCTGCTCCAATTTTTTCATCAAAACGGTTTTACAACCAAATTAGAGCAGAAGTTTTCCATTTTGGTCAACATTTTTTAGTTTTTTTTCCAACCTCCCCCCCACCACCCACATGCCCCAGAAACTAAAAACCAAACAAATTTTTGGTTAACATTTTTGTTTGACTCTACAAAATTGGGGGGGCAGGGCCTTTCGCTGAGAACTGATTTTTTTTTTTAAAACCGAAATCAGCTTTTGAAAACCAAACCTGTTTTGTGGGAAATTTGGGGAGAAACAAAAAACAAAACAAACCACCCCCAGTTTTTTCCTAAATGGCCCTTAAAAAATAATTGGCATTTTTTCAACCAGCTGTTTCACTCGCAGTGCGGTGACAGGCACCTTTTAGGACCGCTTCCCTCTTCTATCAGTTAGGCCAATGTTTCTCAACCTTTTTGGATACCAGGGACCGGCTTGTTAACTGTGCCAGGGAGATCTCAGGGCCTGACGTCGGCCCACGGACCAATCACTGAGAAACACCAAGTTAGACTGCTCTACGTTCTCTTCTCCCCCTGGTTAGGGGTAGGGCTGTTCATGGTATATTAGCTCCTTAAGCCTCATCTACATACACATTTATACCTTTTGAAATATGCTGGTAGAGTCAAAGTGGTACAACTCCCTAATGTGAGCATAATTATATCGGTATGACTGTGTTCATGCAGATACAGCTTATTCCCATGTAGGAAGAGATATAAGCTATATTAGTATAAAGCAATTTTATACCACTATTCCTGCCTCCATTCTAGGGAGTGTACCAGCATCGCTACAGGTAGACATACCAGCCCAGATTTTTAAAGCTATTTTAGAAGCTGCTGCGCTCAGCGTTGCAACACCTAACTGATTTAGGAGCTGCAGTCTAATTTTCAAAAGGAATTAGGCACTTGGGTGGAAATGAGACGGGCTCCTAAATCAGTTAGGCATTACAAGAGTGAGCACATCCACATCTAAATGCCTTTAAAAAGCTGGGCCACTGTCCACACTGAACTCAGAGGTGTGGCTGCAGCATGGGTAGACATACTTGAGTTAGCTCAAATAGCAATAGACTGTAAAAGCCCTCGCCAGGACCCAGGGTACTTCCTCAGGTGACTAGCCTGTGCTGAAGTCCATGCTATTGTGTCTTTCTGGTGCCCAAGCTGGCTAGATTAAAGCTACCTCAGGTACGTCTACATGACCTGGAATCACGCCCCGTGATTGCAATGTAGACATGATGTGCTTGAAACAATTATTCTGGTCCAAAACGATCAGGCCTTAAATTTGGAAATTGCTTTTGCTCTAATCGACGTCATGTGCAGATATTACGGGGATGGGCTCTAGATAAATGTTTGGAATAAATAAAGAGCCAGCACTTCCTATCCTGGGACTAACTGGAGCCAGAGCCACTGGGAAATGAAGAAAAAGGTCACATGATGTTTTTTCACAACTCAGAACAGATTCAGTTCAAGTTTGGGGAGGGGACTGTTTGGATTTTACCCAGGCTATTTCTCCATGAAAAATTACGATCTCGTATCTTAATAGCAGAGAGCCTCATGTGTAATCCTTAGGCATATGCTCCTTTCAACCTACCCCTCCATTAGATTCTGCACAGCGTGGCCCATGGCACTCCAAAAGCAGCTCATCTGAAATTCAGCAGCCTTTAATTATCTCTATTTTGGTCCCATTTTGTGGCTTTCACAATCTGAATGAGATTCTGGTCACTCATGCTGAGATGCTTCCTCCCCACAGCCAGAGATTTCCATCAACTCTGTGGTGTTACACAAAAGTAAGTCAACAACGGCTCCTCCTCCTACACACTTGCTATCCACTCCCTTGGGCAAGTATCCCTCAGGACGGGATGCAGAGATAAAATCTCTAGACACCATAAATGGATGCTTCTTGGAGAAGTCTGTCCTGTAACCTAGAAGGAGTGAGGCAATTCTTGATTTAATCCTAAATGGAGCATAGGATCTGGTCCTAGAAGTGAATATCGCTCGGTAATAGCAACCATAATGTAATTTAATTACAACATCCTTGTGGGGGGGAAATGCCAAGAAACCCACCACGGTAGCATTTAACTTCAAGAAGGGGAACTACACTAAAATGAGGAAGCGAGTTCAACAGAAAACAACAGGAACAGTCATAAGGATGAAATGCCTGCAAACTGCATGGGAACTATTTAAAAACACCATAATAGAAGCTCAAACTAAATGTATACCCCAACTAAAAAACAGGAAGAGGACAAAAAAAATGCCACCATGGCTAAACAACAGACTAAGAAAGGTAGTTAAGGCAAAAAGACATCCTTTAAAAACTGGAAGTCAAATCCTACCGAGGAAAATAGAAAGGCACACAAGCTCTGGCAAGTCAAAGGTCAAAGAATGATAAGGCAGGCCAAGAAAGAATTTGAAGAGCAACTAGCTAAGATCACAAAAATTAACAGCAAAACTTTTTAAATACATAAGAAATAGGAAGCCTGCCAAACAGTCAGCAGAACCACTGAATGATTGAGGTGTTAAAGGAGCACTCAAGAAAGACAAGGCCATTGTGGAGCGGCTAAATGAATTCTTTGCATCAGTCTTCACTGCATAGGATGTGGGGGAGATCCGCACACCTGAGCCATTCTTTTTAGGTGACAAATCTGAGGAATTGTCTCAAACTGAGGTGTCAGTAGAGACAAACTGATAATTAAACAGTAATAAGTCACCAAGACCAGATGGGATTCGCCCAGGAGTTGTGAGGGAACTCAGAGATGAAATTGCATAACTACTAACTGGTATGTAATCTATTGCATAAATCAGTCTCTGTACCAGATGACTGGAGGATAGCTAATGTAATGCGGATTTTTTTTTAAAAGCTCCAGAGGCAATTCTGGCAATTAGAAGCCAGTAAATCTAACTTTAGTAGGACCAAGCAAATTGCTGGAAACAAGTCAGACGTTAGTGGCGACTTTACATTCTGCATCTGCTGGGAGATCAATGAAATTGTACTGCACAGTTTCAGCATGATGCCCTGGTACGCTACGAATTCTATCACTCCCTCAGACTGTCAGTTGGGATGCCATCCGTACAGCCTTTGATTTCGCCGGCTGATGTTGGAGGGCAGAATATCCCACTTAGGACTAATTTTCAACAGAACTGCCTGTTTCCGTTACAGCAGCCAAACGTCCCCAAAAGACGCCAGGTTTGTTTTACGTGAAGAACGGCAAAAGAAACGCACCATACCTGGCAGATCAAATACATACGACACATTGGGGAAGGTAGGAAGGGAAAGCAAGGGACTCAGGTCTAGATTCACACAGGGAGTTAGGTGCCCGGGAAAATCAAACCTACTTGTTCAGGAGCCTGACTTCAGAGATACAAGTCTGGCCAAATGTCACATGTTATTGGGCTGTTTTTATCCCACTCCAGGAGGGGTCTGAACTAGGGCAGGAGCTTCACTCTCCTAGGTCCCGTGTCAGCAAAGCATTTCTGCTTGTGCTTAACTCCCATTTAAGTCAGTGGCTTCATGTAAACTGCAGCTGGAGGTGGAATTTCCAGATCTAATAGATGTACAAGACCTTTGATCGAGCTAGGACACTAAAACCAACAGCACGGCCCCAGGGTCGGCAGGAGGAGCTAGCCACATGAGTATGTACCTAGGTTCGTAGACAGGATTGTACTAGCTCATACTGCCATGGTTACACTGCTATTTTTAGTGCGCTAGCTCAATCCAAGCCAGCGTGTGTTCCTCTGCCCTTGGAAATTACACCTCCAAGCTACAGTGTAGACATATCCAGTGAGATTTAAGCAAGTGTCTAAAGGAAAGCGCATGCTTTCGCTGAACAAGGATGGACCACTGAACATAGGCCACAATTCCTACGGTCACTCAAATGCCTAGGCTGCGTTAAGAAGACACCATCCTTTAAATAAAAATAAAATAATAATAATACTTAGCTCTTATGTAGATCTCAAAGTGCTTTACAAAAGGAGGTCAGGATCATTATCTCAATTTACAAAGGGGGAAACTGAGGCACAGAGAGGGGAAGTGACTTCAGAAAAATGTTCAGCTCTAAATGGGGGTTCAGGCCTGTGGGAGAGGGGCACATGCTCTGACAGGAGATGGTTTAGTTGGGGATTGATCTGGCTTTGAGCAGGGGGTTGGACTAGATGACCTCCTGAGGTCCCTTCCAACCCTGATATTCTATAATTCTATGGGGCTCAGCATGGAGCCACAGGTGGGCAGGTTGGTTATTTGGGGTTTGGCTAATCCGGTCACAATGCGTGTTCTGCATGTTTATGGGATTCCTAAAGTTCATTGCAATTCTCACGGAGACATAAACCCTCCAGCGCTGAAAGGCGTCAGTTCCCATGACACCGCCGATTGTGCCCTGCCGTATATGCTAACTATCATGAGAATTAGCCAAACTGCAATACGTTAGCATTCGAAGTGACACCTTCCCTGGTTTACCGCCTTCCAGTCAAGGGTCTCAAAGCAATTCATGAAATGGAGGCACCAAGAGTGGAGATGACTCACCGAGGCCATGATGCGATTCAGGGATTAGAACCCAGATGTCCTGATTCCCACTCCTAGGCTCAGAGCACTAGAACAAACCTTTCCTGAGCAGCCCCCTTCTTACACATTTGTTTACCAGGCAAATCTTACCCCAGACACATAAGACACAACCTGATCCTAAGAGGAAAACTACTGCAAAAATATCCCTAGGCTGCATCTTTGCAGGGCTGTGGATTAATGTCCTTAACGGAAACCCATCATATGCCGAGTCAAAGGGCAGGAGACTCATGGCAGTGGGTCTCTTCTGTTGATGAGTCAGAGCACGTGTGACCTCAGACTCAGAACCGACTCCCATTGTTACGAACAGGCCCATCTGCCTTTGGCTGGCGTTACCGGGTCAGCACCTGGCACACGTACCTGCAGCGTGTTAACTGGGAAAGACGTGATGGGTGGGAAGTCCATGATCTGTAGGTCGTGCACGTGGCCGTTCATGACCACGGCCGGCAGGTAGACATGCCGTGTCTTGGTGGGCGCACACGCCTCGCTGAACTCGTTGTAGAGGAACTGGCGGACGATGGCGCTCTTCCCGACCCCTTGAGCCCCAAGCACGGCGACCTTGAAAGTTGTCACCATGCCTCCCGGCCGTGGCCCCCCCACGCGACGTGGCGATCGGCTCCTTGGTGCAGCCCACTGCGTTTGCACTGCCAGGAAGGCCCCCGGGCTGCATATTCCAGCGGCTGCAGTTTCAGCCCCATTCAGGAAGCATTTCCTCCTCTGCCCAGCCTGTCACTGCAAGACCAAGAGCGACCCAGTCAAACAAGACACCTCCAAATATCCCTGGCAGCCTCACGCCAAACAAACACCACAGCCCTGCCTAGCTAGTTACGGCTCTTATCTGGCCCCACAGTATCCGAGCACCTCATAGTCTTTTAATGTAGTCGTCATCCCAGCCCAACTGTTATGCCCATTTTACAGGTGGGGAACTGAGCCACGGAGAGACTTGGTGACTTGTCCAGAACAGGGAATTGAACCTAGGTCTCCCAAATGCTAGATAAGTGCTCCAACCACTGGGTTACCCTTCCTCTTACCTCTGCCCCTTTCCTTCACCTGTGCTGACAAAGCCCTGGCTCTCTCCAGCCTCCCCAACTGACTGCCACCTGGGTAGCAGATTCTTAACTGTCCCGTTAGGGGATGATTTAAATGACACCAGCTGGCGCTGGTCCCCTAGGGATCACACTTCCATCACTCCCCTTGCCTACCTCTCCTTGCCCCGGTGCAGGGGGCTACAGGGAGGGAGGTTTAGGAGAGGGCTCCAGTCTTGGCTGGGCTATAGCCCCAGGAGAGGGCTTAGAGATGTTTCTGCAGCCCTAGTGGCTCAAAGGGAGCAGAATGAGCCAGAGAGTCTGGCAACTGGCTACACTGAAGGGAAATGAGACAGGATATTAAGTCACAACCCCCCTTTTTTTAAACAATTAAAAGGGAGACAGTAATGACCAGTTAAAGCACCTTGCAACGCACCCAACTGGACAAACTCACTACATTCATGGAAATGCAGCCACCTCTGGGGTGGAGGAAGCAGGCAGGCACATAATGCATCGGACAACAGGCTAGGGGTGGCGGGGCTGAGAATGGAACACTTTTGTCAAAGGGCAACAGTGCAACTTTTGTGCCAGGGTGCAACTCCTCCACAGAGAGCAGATATGTAACAACCACCCTAGTACTGCACATAGAAGACACACTGATTGTAACAAACCCAAACAATATGGGACTGATCCAGAGACCAGTATCCTACTTCTCTCCCATACCAGATCACTCTGTAGATCCATGTAGCCTACCATCCTCTGCTGGATCAATTCAGAGGCCCATCTAATCCAGACTCTTGGCCCCCTGGTTCCCATACTAGATGATATCATTGGTCTACCCAGTGCAATTTTCAGCTTCTGGCTGCAGACACATTATCCCGATGGGTCCTCCACTATTCCCATGGCCAATTGCGCAGTGCTACATGTGGTGGGGGCCCCATTCCTTCCTGACCCCTGCAGGCAACCAGCTTCTGCCATGAAGCATGAGATTCAATTAGCCTTACTTCATAAAGGCAGCACTGGAAGTCATGGCCGGGGCGGGCAAGGCAGCGCTAAGCACACATGTCCTGACAGCGCCTTCCCAATGCTAAGCTAGCAGCATCTTGGCTTGCACCGACAGCACAGCTCCTGATAAAGGAAGGGAGGCAGATGACCCCAAAAAAACCCTTTGATTTTTCTGTCCTAAGTGTAGTATTTTGCACTTACCTTTTGTGCAACCCCACCCAGGCTGGTGCCGGACACAAATTTGATAAGCATACTCCCCACTCCATTATCCATGTCATTAACGAAGATATTGAGTGGTGCTAGATCCAAGACTGACCCCTGTAGGACTCCACTAGACAGTTTGATAGAGAACCATTGATAATGACTCTTTGAGTACAGTCTTTCAACCAGTTTTGCACCCACTTTAGTAAGTTCAGCTAGACCACGTCCCTAGTTTGCTTACGAGAATGTCATGTGGGACTGCGTCAAAAGCCTTACTAAAATCAAAAACAGATGAACCTACCGCTTACACCTACCTGCTAAGCCAGTAACCCTGTCCAAGAATAGTGAGAGATGGTTGCTGCCCCAAATAGCTTACAATCTAAACAGTCAAAATAAAGGAAAGAGAGGGGACATGATTAGCCCAACGCTACCCACCAGCAGAGCTAGGAATAGAACCCAGGTGTCCTGAGCCTCAAACCAATGTCTGAGTCATGGGATCAATTTCTTGCAAGTTAATTCAAGGCCTTCCTACTAAACTGCGTAAGGGCATGTCCACATGAGGCTAGTTATTACTCCGCAATATTAATCTGAATTAACTAATGGCATGAAGTTAAAGTAGACTAGCTAAACCACATTAAAACCCTGTTTGCATGCTCTTATTCAGAATTCAAGTGGCACGAATTCAGTTTAGCTTAATTTACATGAATTAAACTAAATGGCATTCAGGCCACTTGAATTCTGAATAAGAGTGGCCACACAGGGACTTACTGCAATTTTTAACTAATCCACTTTAAACATTCATTCTGATTCACTTTCCTGAGTGTTCCCATGTAGACAAGCGCTGAACCTGGGCCCTGTTCTGGAGGCAAGCAGACCAAAATGGGGCAGCCCAAATGTGAAAGTGTTTGTTAGCTGCATATCCCAAGGGATTTGGCCCTGATGGAGAAACAGATACAAAGTGACCTGGTAGCAGCCCCCCCCCCCCCCCCCGAGAATCAAGTGTAGGCCTGGAATGAAAGAATTTTAGAGCATTTTGACATTTCATCTGAAAATTAAGCAAACTAAATAAAACACCTGAAAACAACCCCGAAGGAAATTAAAAACGAAACACACAAAACATTGGTTTGTGTCCCACAAAGTATTTTGTTCGATCTGAAATTATTTTTTTCTGTTTGTTTCAGCAAGAAAAAAACACAAAAAACACCACACCAAAATGTTTTATTTTGGTTTGAACTGAAATGATTCTCTCCCCACTCCGATTTTCCAGTTTGGCACCCAAACCAAACAAAATCAATTATTATCTCAGCTCTAGATGAGTGGCCACCATAAACTAGTACAGGCTGCTGGGGATGATGAAGAGGTGGGATTCACCAGCCACAGCTTATGGCATTCCTAAACTGACCCCTCCAGGAGCTGGGAAATCCATCTCGTGTTCACTTGGACAAGTGGAATCGCATTTAGCTGGGGCCATCACTCTGCTGCGTGAACAACTTAATGTTTAATTTCAGGGTTTGATCAGTTATGTGAGTCATGTGATGGAAGCTAATTTCTGAGCAGGCAGATCCACCGAGTACTACGGACGTGGACACACGTCGAGAGACGCACGCTCGTGTCTGGAGACAAATGTGAATACGCTCTCAGGGACACATACACGCTCTGCGACTCACGGAGACGTGGCTACACATTCACAACACAGAATGTGGCACATATAGACGTTCATCCACACACAACAGCCCAAACACACACATCAGCATTGCCCACAGACAAATGCACTTTGCCACGTTCACACAGACAGGCAAACAGCAATGCACACACAGCCGGACAGATGCATATGGAGACATGTTCATATGGCCGCACCCTGACTGAAATCCTGGCTGCTCTGAAGTCAACGATCAAACTTCCATTGACTTCAATGGGGCCACTGTCTGCAGAGGTCTGGTTGTATCCCAAGGTTTTCCATCAGGCACGTGCAGCTAAGAAATAAAAGGAGTTTCTTTATGTCTAGAAGAAGCAGAGGATTCAGAAAAGAAATAAACAGGGACCTCAGGGTGAGCTCAGTTCTGCTTGCTGACCCAGTCCCCTGACCCAGTCCCCGTGACAGTGCAGTGTTGACCAGCTGTGGCTAACAGCACCGTCCCCGATTATGTGGTAATAACTGTGTCATGAATATAGGGGAAGGCTAGCAATCTTTATGTATACAGTAGCATAAAATTCCACCACTGACACCATGTCAGGGTTCCCCCCTGTGAACTGTGGGGTACAGATGTGGGAAACCACATGGGTCTAGGACTTTGCCCCGATTGCGAGCTCCACTGTGAAAAATGGAGTAAAGTTGATAAAGTGTCACAATAGCCTACAATAATAGATGTTGATGGAAAAAAAGTGCAAAAAGGAGACAGATTGAATTAGTCCAAACCCAAAGGCCTCCTGCTATAACTAAAGAGTGTTAAAATCATACCTGGTAAGCAAGAAAATTGGGGGACTGGAAATCAATGAACCAAAATCTATGCATCTGAAATTCGGCCTAACTGGTGAACAAAGCAATGAGGGGACGGGCTGTTGTGTACAACTCATAAAAAATCCTTAGAGGAGAAAATAAACAGATGGACAGACGTGAATGCTGACTGACGGAAAGACAAGAAAGGGGGAAGGAGTGAACTTCACCAACGTCATGGCTGCCACCCACACCGTCCCCTTGGGCCCCAAGATACACTATGATACCGCTGTGCCTTCATTGCCCTGATTCTGAGAGATGTCCTGACCAAACCGGGCCAGACACAGGGACCCCAATGGCACTGCCACCTGCAGTGGCTCCGGCTAAATCCCTACCACTGCTTGGGATTGTGAAACTGTCACACCACCTTTCCATGTGTGTGTCCTCTTCCTTCCCCACCTTACGTCTTCTCTTTCCTCTCTCCTTTTTACCCACTGTCTAAGCCGAGACGGTATATTTTACAACACTGCTATAAGCCTGTGACCAGGGAGGCAGCTAAATCCAGTGCCTGAAACAACCCTATGCTGGTAGGAGTTTGCTAGGTCTCAGTAGCTGTGCAATGCCTGTGGTTTTCCAGCAGCGAGGTTGCAAATGAAAGTCAACGCCAGACACAGAAGCTGCATTTTCAATCTTGACTGCTCTTTTCTCTCCCCTCTTGGGTGTGCGTGTCTTGTCTTAAAGGAAGCAGGATCAGACTTTAATAGCAGCAACATTTCCAGCCCATCTCAGCCAACATCTTCTCTTTTCCCCAAAATGACTAAGGCAGAGGATTGGGAGTCAGGTCTCCTGGGTTTTATTCCTGGCTCAGCTACTGACTTGATCTTGGACTAGCCCCTTCCCATTTCTGTGCCTCGGTTTCCCCCACCTGTAAGATGAGAATAATAATACAAACCAACCTCACAGGGGGCTGGGAGCCTTAATTAATGTTTGTAAAGCACTTGGTAATGCTCAAATGGAACGCACTATAGAGGGTCAAAATATTTCTCCTACTTCTGCATTTTCTTCCACCCACCCGGTTCACACATTCCTCCCAGCATCACTTTGTCTGATCTCTCATCAGGCTTGCAGTAGGTGCTTTTCCCCAAGTCATGCCTGGTTCATATTCCTGGGTCCCAGGTTGGAATTCAGCCACCAGAACCAGGGTGCTGGTCACCACCTGGAGAAAATATTGTCTCCTGGAACCAAGTCCTTGGCCAGACAGCTTCACACCATCATAGGCTGCCATGTTTCCATGCATGTCACACTGCCAGGTCACAACAAGCCATCCCCGCATCAGAAGCATCGCACGCACCCCACCCATCACATCACCACCGTGTCACGTGCAACATGAATGGAGCTAGGTCAGTCCAGGGCCGTGGGGTGGAGGATGTCGATGCATTTTAGGAAGATTTCAACCTTATGAAAATCAAGATGGGCCCTTGATAACCCAGAAGGGCGGCATGTGCAGGACCTAAGGCCCTACTTCTCTTTGGGCTACAGATCTGCAAGGATTATGGGAAACGCAGGAGTGTCCTTAACCAGGTATGATGCTTTCATCAAAGCTCCGACGATTAACCCTCGCCTTCCTTGCGTCGTCCAGGCAACAGCCGTGCTCGTTTTACAGTTTGGTGAGCCAAACTACTGCAGCCAGGGCACTGACTAGTCAAACAGATGACCCAGCGGCTTAGCAATAGCCAGAACAACAGAGGCTAGCCCTGACTTGGGCTGGATGGAAGGCAGGGCGCTGAACCCTTGGGAAGGTTGAATCTCACTTGGCCCAACAGCAACCCCTACCAACAGGGAACAGCAGGCTCACTCTTCCTTCGCTGGAAAGGTGTGGTTGAGATGCAGGACTAATGGAGAGAAAGCAGAGAAAACAGGGAGCTTTATGTTAACAGGACAATCAGGGGGGCTTAGAATGGGGGGCTGGTTGGGGCTTCAGAGTCCAAGCAACTGGTATAAGGAGTGTAGACGCAGCCTATGGCGAGAGAAGGGGTTTTTCCGTCACTGTAGGAACACCACTTCCCTAGGCCAATGGAAAGGTTCTTCTGCTGCCCTGGTTGTGTCTACACTAGGTCAGATTTTTCACACCCCTGAGCGACGAAGGTACATCAGCCCCAGTTTTAAGTGTAGACCAGGCCTCAGTGTTGGTAGCACAGCTGCTCTGCTAGATCTCTCCCGCACTCAGAGCCACAGGCCTGTGGCTGTGAACGATGCAGGAGAATCACCCTTAGCTAGCAGCAGTATTGAAGTTTTTATCCTCTTTGTGGGTCTCTCCCACCAGAGGGCAACATAATCACCAGCTCACGAGCCACCAAGCCAATTCCATACGAGAGGCAGGAAGATCCTTGTCGAGGGAGCT
Source organism: Dermochelys coriacea (assembly GCF_009764565.3). Taxonomy (NCBI): domain Eukaryota; kingdom Metazoa; phylum Chordata; order Testudines; family Dermochelyidae; genus Dermochelys; species Dermochelys coriacea. The sequence continues at coordinate 20,328,601 of NC_050084.1, forward strand.
GGGGGATGCAGCGGGAGGGCCGTGGTTTTGGCCAGCATTGGTAACCGCGTTCCATTGTGTGGTTTCTCCTCAGACAAAGTCCCACTCGCTTCTGAGAGGGGCCTTCGATGCGTTTAGGGGTGGCAGAGGATGTGTGGCAATGCCAGGCCCAGCCTCCTTTGCCCTTCCTTCCCAGGTATGTAGCCCCCTGGCCAGAGTTTGGGATGGGTACTGGGCTGTAGGAAGGAGTGGGGAGGTGGAGGACCAAGCCAGGAGTTGCCTTCCCACAAGGTCCTGCTTTCAGAGACAGTGAGGCAGCATGTTGATTCCTTCCCCAATTGGTCCCTGTTTCCAGAGGGAGACTGGGCCCTGAGTTGTAGATGTTGAGTCCAAAGCAGCGGCTTGTTTTGTTTGAGGACAAGGCCAGCGGTTCCTTGGCTCAGGGAATCCGAAAGGCCCAAACCATGCCTCTCCTCCTCCCTTCACGGCGGCCACAAGGAGCAATCTACACAGCTCTCACTCTCAGCACTAGGCCAATCTCCTGCTCTCCCAGCAAAGGAAACAGCCAGGTTATTGCTGCGAAACAAGAGGATTTCTAAAGGCGGAGCGAAACTGGAACTGTAATGAGATCGTCTGAACTCTCCTCGCCCCCTACATTTCCATGGTGCCTTCCATTCCTCCGGGGCTTCATAACCGATAAAGGCTCACCAGCCTCCTTTGACTGCTAGCCCTGCCCAACAGAGTAGGAAACTGAGGCACGGACGGGGAAGTGACTTGTCCAAGGTCACCCAGCAGGCCAATGGCAGAGCTGAGAATAGAATGTAGGTCTCCTGACTGCCCTGTGCTTTAACCATTAGGCAAAGCTCCCTCCTCTTCGCAGGAGGGGTGCCCCTAACAGTGCACGCTAAGGTGGGACCACATCTGCAGTCCTCAACGACTGCCGTGCCCTGAGCTAAAGGAGTGACTAGCTCAAACCAGCCGAGACTTTTATATCGGCCAAATTCCCACTGTGGTTAGACACCCTCTTACTGCCCCTTGCAGCCAAAGGTTTTATCTACAGGTTCACAGTCCGAGCGAGAGCTCCATGTCCATGGGGGAGTTTGGCAGTTGGAGCTTGCACATCAAGGGTGCATGTATGCCGTGAACGTGGGCACAGCGGCCCATGGGCGCACCTGCAGCGGGAGGGGCGCGGTGACATCAGCGTGTCAGCCTTTGTAGCGAGCCCTTGCACATCAGGTGCATGCAAGCGAGCGCCTGGACCTGTGCAGAACACGTGTGCACTTCAGCGTGTCCCCTGTGCCCCTGTAGCATGCACAGGTGAGCACGGGCAGACCGCGTGTGCCCTTCAGTGCATAGACGGGGAGCATGTGTCAGGATCTCGGCGTGTGAGTGTGCATGGCGGCGTTGGAAGAAAAATAAGTTGCTAAACCCCCCCGCCCCCCACGCGCCACAATATGCCGTAGGGAAAGTCAGCGATACCCCGATGGAACGTTAGCAACTAGCTCAGTGTAACGGGGAGCCCACGGGGAGCTTGGACGGGGTCATCCCTGGGCCTGGGGGTGGGAGTGGGTCTCTGGTGAAACTGACCAGCCCTGAATCCTAGAGGGAGGACTCCCCTGTGTGTCCGCCACAGAGGGTCTGGGAGAAGCTCACGGTTCAGATTTCAGCATCTCCTCAGCTCCAGGCTGACAAGCTCTCCCTTGAATTACAGGCCAAACAGCAGCAGGAGGGAGAGGGGGGCACTGGTGGGGGCTTGGCAGGAGAGAGAGGGGGCTCGGCAGGAGGCGGGGGGGGGGCTCGGCAGGAGGGGCTCGGCAGGAGGGAGAGGACACTGGTGGAAGCGGGGGGGCTCGGCAGGAGGGAGAGGGGGCACTGGTGGGAGCGGGGGGGCTCGGCAGGAGGGAGAGGGGGCACTGGTGGGAGCGGGGGGGCTCGGCAGGAGGGAGAGGACACTGGTGGAAGCGGGGGGGCTCGGCAGGAGGGAGAGGGGGCACTGGTGGGAGCGGGGGGGCTCGGCAGGAGGGAGAGGGGGCACTGGTGGGGGCGGGGGGGCTCGGCAGGAGGGAGAGGGGGCACTGGTGGGGGCGGGGGGGCTCGGCAGGAGGCGGGGGGCACTGGTGGGGGCGGGGGGGCTCGGCAGGAGGAAGGGGGCTCTGGTGGAGGCGGGGGGGCTCGGCAGGAGGGAGGGGGCAGTGGTGGGGGCGGGGGGCTCGGCAGGAGGCGGGGGGGCATGGTGGAGGCGGGGGGGCTCGGCAGGAGGGAGGGGGGCACTGGTGGAGGCAGGGGGGCTCGGCAGTGGGCGGGGGGCACTGGTGGAGGCGGGGGGGCTCGGCAGGAGGAAGGGGGGCACTGGTGGAGGTGGGGGGGCTCAGCAGTGGGCGGGGGGCACTGGTGGAGGCGGGGGGGCTCGGCAGGAGGAAGGGGGCACTGGTGGGGGCGAGGGGGCTCAGCAGTGGGCGGGGGGCACTGGGGGGGCGGGGGGGCTCGGCAGGAGGGAGGGGGCACTGGTGGAGGCGGGGGGGCTCAGCAGTGGGCGGGGGGCACTGGGGGGGCGGGGGGGCTCGGCAGGAGGAAGGGGGGCACTGGGGGGCTCGGCAGGAGGGAGGGGGGCACTGGTTGAGGCGGGGGGGCTCGGCAGTGGGCGGGGGGCACTGGGGGGGCGGGGGGGCTCGGCAGGAGGAAGGGGGGCACTGGTGGAGGCGGGGGGGCTCAGCAGTGGGCGGGGGGCACTGGGGGGCTCGGCAGGAGGGAGGGGGACACTGGTGGGGGCGGGGGGGCTCAGCAGTGGGCGGGGGGCACTGGTGGAGGCGGGGGGGCTCGGCAGGAGGAAGGGGGGCACTGGGGGGGGCCGGGCTCGACAGTCCAGGGGGTGGGGAGCCGGAAGGGGCCAGGTAGCCAGGCTGAGATAAAGTTCTTGCTGCGGGCCGGGGCAGCCTCCGTCCCCCCCCCGCGCGGGATCCCCCCGGGGAAGGCGCCCGCTGCTCCCAGGCCCTCCCGGTCCAGCCCGGCCCCTTCCCGCCGGGACCCTGGAGCCCCTGAAACGGTTCAAAGGGCTCCAGCCGCCGGGCCCCCCCGCGGTCTGCCCCACTTCTGGATGCAGCCGCCCGGGGGCGATGCAGCCCCGCCCGGAGCCTGTAACGCGGCCGGATCAGACTGTGCCGGGGGGGGGCACTGGATTCTGCCCCCGGCCCGGGGGGGCCTGGACTCGGCCGGCCTGGCTGCGCGGATTCCGGATTTGTTCCTTGCCTGGACCCCCCCCCCACCCGAGCCCCCCCCGCGGGGTCCTCACCTCGCCGCGGCGCGGATCCCAAGGGCGCGCTGCCCCCCGGCCCCAGCCCCGGCCGCCTGCCCGGATCCCCTGGAAGCGGGGCGGGGCGGGGCGGGGGGGCCGCTTTGCCATCCAGCCGCCCCAGCCCCCGGGGACTCCGCGCGGGGGCTGCCGCTGCTCCGGGGGGGGGCTGGGGGCGCGGCGCGGCGCGGCTCGGCTCGGCTCTTCGGGCAGCTCGCTCGCTGCGCCGGCCCGGCTGCCCCCTTCTCCAGCTCCCTGCGGGAGGGCACCCGCCTCGCCTTGCAGCGGCTCCGCGGGGTCGCAGCGCCGGCCGTGTTCCCGCAGTCGGGGGGGGGCGGATATTTTTAGCGGCAGGCTGCTCCAGGCCGGGGAAGGGCGTCGGCAGCGCTGGGAGGCTGCAGCCGGGCAGGGGAGCCCGCTGGGCTCTGGGGACAGAAGGGCCACGAGGAGCCCCCCCAAAGCAGCCCCTTCCCCCAGCAAAGGGGGATGCCCCAGCTGCATGGCCCACCCTGAGCACGAGCAACAGCCTCCGAGGGGTGGAGCTGCCCGGAGCCCGGCCCCTCATGCCTGGGGGCCAGGCTAGCCCTAGAGAGCGCTGAGCGCCATTCCTAGCCTCTGCCACTGCCCCCCCCGTGTGTCCTCGGAAAAATCACTTCATCTCTCAGGCCCAGATCCTCCAAGGGATTTAGCGTCCTCACATCCATTGATTCCTATACCTTTGGAGGAGTTGTACCTCAGTTCTCCACCCGTCCAACGGGTCACAGTTTCTCCCTGGCGTCCTGATGCTGAATTGGGCATGGTTCTGGGGGAAGATGTAGTTGGGGTTGGTCCTGCTTTGAGCAGGGGGTTGGACTAGATGACTCCTGAGGTCTCTTCCAACCCTAATCTTCCATGGTTCTATTTCTTAATGGCATGAGATGGTTTGGGCCTGATTTTCGGGGAGGGACTCACGCTGGGCTCTGCTGGTGCGTCCTGTGCCGTGCATGCCCTTTGGCACATGCAATGCTGCAGGAGTTTGCATCTGTGCACAAATGCATTTGGCACTGACCAGCAGTAGGCAAGGGGGTTAATGCCCCAAAGGCGTGTCCGCTGAAGGGCGCCGGGGCAAAGCTATGAGTGCACATATGGGGTTGGGGGGAACTTGAAATCAGGCCCTTAAAGCCACATTTTCAGAGGACGGAGCCAAAGCACCAGGTGAAATACACACAGCCTTGTTGTTTTCACAACCCCTTACATTTGTACATACAAACCTCTGGTAACTGCTAGCCCAGCCTGTCTTCTGCATAGGGGTGTAGCTAGGAAAACGGGGTGCAGGGTTGGGACCTCCCTGTGCCCAGCTACCCCACAGCCGTTGTGGAACATAGAGCAGATTCATGTTGCTTTATGTCACAGCTGGGATCAGGCAGCTGTGGTACTGGGATCGGGGCCGTGAACAGTGCTATAAAGGCACCTTTGTCCCACATCCCATCTAGACTGTCATTTGTCCCACATCCCATCTAGACTAACATTTGGCTAATTCCCAAAGCTGTTGTGAAACTTAATTGATCAGGGCGAGCTCCTCAGATGACAGCTCTATAGAGGTCTGATCCAACGTCTGCTGACATCTGTAGGGGCTGGACTGGCCCCAGCAGCGTATCGTAGCTGTTCTCCTGCATCTTATATATTCTGTTATCCTTGTATATTCCCCAAGCACGGCGCCCACAGCTTTTCAATGTATCAAACTCCATCCCCCATGTCAGTACCCTGCAGTATGAGTGGGTCGGGGCTGGTCAATGGTCATCTTTGCATGCTAGCTCATATAAACTTTTCTGATGCTTACCAGGAAAATTCAGGTTCCATTCCTGTCTGCACTGGGGATCCAAGTCTATTTTTGGAGGCTTTAAAAATACTCACAGAGAGGTTGTCCACTTGCAGCATTTTTCTTTATAAAATAAATTTTAACACGGGGAGGGGGAAGGAAAGACGTGGATTCCCCTTATTTCCAGTTGCCTGGGAATTCTCTTCCTAACCCCACTGAAACAGGACACTGAAACAAAGTCAGCTGCAAGGAACTCCTGGCACCAGGTCTTCTCCAGAAAGAAAAGGGAAGGTCCTGGCCTTGGACTCAGCTTTTGGCTTTGCCCCAGACTCCTTGAGCAAGTCATTTAATCTCTCTCTGCATCAGACCCGTGCATTTCAGCAAGAGGCTGGCACTCTTTACAGATTCCTGTGTCCATCAGGGCACAGGGCAAAATTTCCAGGGAGGTTTTCCACCTTCTCTTCCAAAAGAAGGAGGGAGCAAGAGGGAGAGATGGGGCAAGAGCTAGAAGTTGTTGCCTGAGCTCAAGGAATTGAAAGGAAGGGAGAGTGCTGCAGCTGTTAAAGTCAAGGGCATCCTACGCCCACCACCAGGTGCCAGACAGACTCCTCTAAGCTCATTTCGTGCCTACGTGAAATAGCTCCACAGAAGTGTAGTAGGAAGGCAGTTGCATTAAGGGCCCTATCAGGGGCCTTGTGCTTTCATTTCAGTGTGTTGCTGTAGCTCCTAGAGGCTCCGAAGTAGATCGGGGCTCGCTGTGCTAGGTGATGTACACACACGTAGTAACAGACAGGTCTGCTCTGAAGAACTCACCCGCCTAACAAAGGGTGGGAGGGGGAACAGAGGTACAGGGAAGGGATGTGTCTTGTCCCAGGTCACCAGCAGAGCAGCGTAGACCCCCAGGTCTCCTGACCCCCAGCCCCATGCCCAGGGCCATGCTGCCTGCACCTGCCACGAGTGTGTCAACCCTCCCCCGCCATGGCCAGCAGAGCCCTTCACCAACTGTGTCATGCTTGCCATGTGGGTGACGGCTCTTCATGGCCCCCTGAGGACTGAGGCACTGGGCCTTAGTATTGTCACGGCCCCTCAGGCCCCAGGGGGGCACCAGGACCCTGCTGTGCTAGGCACTGTACAAACAGAACTAACAGCTGGGCCTTGCTCCAAAGAGCTTGCACATGCCCACCTCTTGGAGCACGCTCTGCCAGGGCTGCCAGCTGGAAAGGGGGATGCCTGGTGATAGGCCATCCAGCTGCAATGGACCTGCATGGCCTCACCTTGCCCCCATTCCTCGCCCCAAGGGTCCTCCTCCTTCCAGACACAGAGAGGAGCGTGGGTGCTCAGCACCTCTGGAAACCAGGCCCTGTTTCCTCAGCAATAGGGCGATCTGCCCCAGCCCCATGGCAAGGCGACCCTTGTCTTGCCCAGCATGGGGCCGGTTTACCTCTGAACTTGCTAGCCAGTCATCGTGCTGTCCCTGCCCCGAGCCACGTAACTTTGGGGCAGAGGAAGACGGAGGCAGGATGAACTGGCCTCCCAGGTGGATGAGCCAGTGCGTTAGTCAAATGGGAACATGCCGGTCCCACGCAGAAGGTCTCTTCCTCCCCACAGGGGCAAGCTTGTGATAGACCTATGGAGAGTCGGAGCGGCCTTTGGTTCCGCCCGCTGCAAACCAAGTCAGAGCGGCCCTGCTAGCAGTGATAGAAAAGCCTGCTTCAGGCCTCACCCAGAGGGAGGGGTGGCACATCACACTTGCCTTATGGCTCAGCCTCTCCCCCTGAGAGCGCCTTGATTAGCACCTGGAGCTTTGGCTCATCAGCATCCGTTGCCCTGACCCCCCTCCCCGCAGTGCTTCACCACAGCGAGTCCCGGCACACACAACCACGTTCGCTTTGTTGTGGCGTGTGAGCGAAAGCGGGGATGCAAGCTCCAGCCACCAGGCTTCTGATTTTCCATCATGCTTCCCCAAGGGCTTCTGCACAAGGAACCAGTTTGTCTTTCTCCCGTGATCATCCTGTGTAATCAGCCTCTGCCTTCCTACCATGCGCTGGTTGCGGCCACCAGAAGGCTAAACAGCAGGGGCAGCATGGGGACTCCCCGGGTGCTGCCATCCCATTGCCTGCTCCCTTCCCTGAGCCTGTCTGGAAACCCAGCCCGTGAGAAGGAAACAGAGTGGTTTGCAACAATCAGTGCTCCACCTATACTGGAGGCTGCTCTAAATTCTCTTCTAAGGGCGGTTCAGTCCCAGTGGCGTCTGAAAACTCAGCCCCCCAGGATCCTGAGCGTCCTCTAGGCCTGCCGGTGTCTTTTCTCAAGTGCGCTGTGTATTTTCCATCATTTAAGAGGACCCCAAAAACCATTAGCCTTTGTACAGAGCACGAGTGGCCCTTGGCGCCGCAAGTAAAGCTACAGTCCCTGCCCCCAGGAGCTTACAATCTGCTCTGACACACTGGGGAGGTCAGGCCAGGCAGCTAGAGGAAGGAAGTCACAGAATCAAGTCACAAGGCTGCTTGCATAGCAAGAGACAGCAGAGACCCAGCTAACTCACTGTTTGGATCAAGCTAGGGTCTGAGGCATCAGAGAGGGAATGGCACACAAGGCACTACCAGGCCAGCTCAGAGGCCCATCTAGTCCACCATCCCCTCTCAGACACTAGCCAGTGCCAATAGCTTCAGGGAACCCTTTGGACAGTTATGGGATCACCTGACCAGTCTCTCCCTAACCACTAGCAGTTAGAGGTTGAAGTGTGAGGATTTACCTCTCCAATACATCTTTTCGTTTGTCTCATGTCACCGGGGCCTTCGTGTCCTCCACAGAAATGTCCAAGCCTTTTTTTTTTTTTTAAATCCTGCTACGCTCTTTGCTTCCAGGACATCTTGGAGCAGTGAGTTCCACCGGTTAAACACGTGCTGTGCATAAAAGAGTTTTTCCTTTTATCCATCTAGGCATGTATGTATCACACACCCAGCATCCCTGTGAGGGAGGGTATAGATAAGGAGCTGAGGCATAGAGATTAAGTGATGTGCCCACCTGCTAAAACCTTATGGGGCTTCATCTCCACCGGTGTATAGCAGCCGCAGCACCCAATTGACTTCAGTAGCAGCAACCACTGCTCGGCACCTCTAAGAACCGGGCTGTTTGGCTTTGTACAGCTACAATGCACCGTTTGCCTCAGCCTAGCGGGCCCCCCCACTTCCTGCGTCTGTGTCTGAAAAACCCAGAGGCACCAGCTCACAGCAGAGCTAAAAATAGAAGCGCTCAGCTCCCAGCTGTGCGGGGCAATCACACACACCTGCTCCTACCCCCCCTCCGCTCGCAGCAAAAGCCAGCCTTCGGTGCCAGGCTGTGGGGAAGGATCCAACAGATGGGCTGGCTTGGATTTCTGCTTCTCCTTTGTTTTCCCTTCAGCCTGTACATCTGGGTGCAGCTGGCAGCCAGCGCATAAGGGTGGAATTATAGAATCATAGGACTGGAGGGGAACTTGAGACATCATCTAGACCAGCCCCCTGCACTGAGTCAGGACAAAGCATTATCTAGACCGTCCTTGACAGGTGTTTGTCTAACCTGCTCTTAAAAAATCTCCAGTGATGGAGAATCCACAGCCTCTCTTGGTAACTTGTTCCAGGGCTTAACTACCCTAATGTCTAACTTGAATCTCCCTTGTTGCAATTTAAGCCCATTGCTTCTTGCCCTGTAATCAGGGGAGAACACTTTATCACCCTCCTCTTTATAATAACCTTTTACGTACCTGAAGACTTGTTATGTCCCCTCTCAGTCTTCTCTTATCCAGATTAAACAAACCCAGTTTTTCCAATCTTTCCTCATGTTTTCTAGACCTTTAATCATTTTTGTTGCTCTCCTCTGGACTGGCTCCAATTTCTTCACATCTTTCCTGAAATGTGCCGCCCAGAACTGGACACAATACTCCAGTTGAGGTCTTATCGGTGCTGAGCGGAAGAATTACTTCCTGTGTCTTGCTTACAAGGTTTTTTTTCAAGCATTACACTGTTGACTCATATTTAGCTTGTGATCCACTATGACCCCCGATCCCTTTCTGCAGTATTCCTTCCTAGGCAGTCATTTCCCATTTTGTATGTGTGCAAGAGATTGTTCCTTCCTAAATGGAGTACTTTGCATTTGTCCTTATTGAATTTCATCCTATTTACTTCAGATCATTTCTCCAGTTTGTCCAGATCATTTTGAATTTTAATCCTATCCTCCAAACCACTTGCAACCCTTCCCAGCTTGGTATCATCCGCAAACTTTATAAGTGTACTCTCTATGCCATTATCTAAATCACTGATGAAGATATTGAACAGAACTGGACCCAGAACTGATCCCTGTGGAACCCTACTTCTTATGCCCTTCCAGCTGGACTGTGAACCACTGATAACTACTCTCTGGGAACAGTTTTCCAATCAGTTATATACCCACCTTCTAGTAGCTCCATCTAGGTTGTATTTCCCTAGTTTTTTATGAGAAGATCATGTAAGACCATATCAAAAGGAAGTGAGCTGTAGCTCACGAAAGCTTATGCTCAAATAAATTTGTTAGCTCTAAGGTGCCACAAATACTCCTTTTCTTTTTACTAAAGTCAAGATATACCATGTCTACTGCTTCCTCCTTCTCCACTAGGTTTGTTACCCTGTCAAAGAAAGCTATTAGGCTGGTTTGACAGGATTTGACCTTGAAGAGGACAGCGGTTTGATCAGTCAACAGTGAGGAAATGAACATTTGCTGCAAGTCTTGCAGCAGCTGGCCAGCCTCCGCACTGTCCCAGATCCATGCACCTGCATCAGAACCTGCTGCCTCTTCCCCGTGCCGTCAAGAGGGAAAGTGTGGAAGTGGCATGCTTTCCCTCGCAGGGATTTGGAGCAGAGGGGCGCTGCTGGATCAATAGACGAGGGAACTCTTGGATCACATTGTGCTGATTCCTTTCACAGCCCCTTTGCTGCTGGGCTGCCCCAATGCGATGTGCTAAATATGCCTCGCTGATAACATCCGCATGGCTGGGTTAAGGGTGCAAGGAATGCACAGGGCAGCTCTGCTTGAGAGCAGGGGCCACATTGACTAACTGCTAGGCTGGCTCCTGTCCCCTATCGGCCAAGCTTTAGAATGCTGGAATATGGATGTGGAAGTGGGATGAGTCCAGCAGAGCCGTGGAAGGGAAAGGATGTGGGTTTGTGAGCTGTGCTGCAAAGCAGTTCACCCTGCTCTCTTCCATTGTCATGGGTGTGAAATAGAAGTAGTCGCCCTCCTTGCCTGATGCCTCTGTCCCGGAGGCAGAGCTCCAAGAGAACGTCTGTCAAGAGAGTGCAGGGGGCTTCCAGCTCATCACCCTGGCCAACAAAGAGCAGGTGAGACCAGAAGGGCAGGGAGATCGCACCTGCTGACACAGCAGGGCAGCGGCAAGGCTGCAGGGACTGTTCACTCTAGGCACTGCTCCCATGATCTCCCTGGTACGTGGAGCAATCGGACGAGGGCTGATCCCATAATGTTGAGTTCTTTCAGCCAAAGACCTCCCAGTACTCCCAACTAACTCTTGCTACCACCAAACCTTGTCTTATATCCATTAGGGAGCCCAGCCAAATGGCTAGAGTAGGGGGTGGAGCCAGAAGCCCTGTGCCCCTGAACCTATGACCTCAGCCAAGTCACTTAATCCATCTAACTCCATTTCCGTCTCTGTAAAATGGGACTGGCACCACGATCACGGAGGCTACTGAAGTCATGTGTCGATTGTATCCTAGACAAATACATAGACAGGATCCCATTTAATTTTATAATTGCGAGAAACATCTAATAATGAGAACGGGTCAAATGTTTCCATTTCCATTCCATTTCTGTTTCTTTTGACACAAAAATGCCTTTGTAAAAAACACTTGCATGGAAAATTTGTTATTTTTCCAAAGTTCCCCCCACCCCCCTTTTTTTTTTTTTTTTTTTTTGACAATAACTGATTTTTCCCCAGTCCTTCCCCAGAGATGCTAGTTTGCGGGGCATGAAGCTGGGAATGAGCAGCAGGGGATGGTTCACTTGATGATGATCTGTTCTGTTCATTCCCTTTGTGCACCTGGCACTGGCCACTGTCGGAAGACAGGATACTGGGCTAGATGGAGCTTTGGTCTGACCCAGTAGGGCCAGTCTTACGGTCTTATGAAAGAAAGGCAAAGCATTAGTATTTAGAGATGGAGCATGCTGAGGGGCAGATGCTAAGTGAGGTTAGGCCGGATGTCAAGTCAGTGGCCGAGCCAGGAACGACTCTGACCACTAGACAACGTGCCCAGCCCTCAATGGGAGTTAGAGGCCTAAATACCTTTGAGGATCTGGGCTCCTATGCTTATGAAAGAGAGAGCTGGAAAGTGCCACTTGAAAGCGCCGCTCGAAAGCAGGCTTTTCCAATATCATTTGTGACCCCTAACTATCTCTGCTATCCATTGGCCTCTCTGCGTTCAGCAGCAGCTAAGCAAGGGGAAGAGCTGTTCAAAGGTAGGGATCAAGGTGAAACCACTCAAAATTAGCCATTGGGTCTGAATAAATAGTGCATACGTGGGCTAATGGCTCCTGCCCACTGTGCCACTTCTTCCCCTCTCCCCAGTGCATGGTAAATGGAGGTAACCATCAGGATTAGCTAGAGCGGAGAGTGTCTATCTACCCTGCCTTCCCTCTGTGACCCCAGAAGGGTTGGCTCAGTTAAGAATTATTTGGCGTAAGTTACACACAAATAAAGCTGACCCCAGGCATGACCAATCAGTGCCCAATCACACCACGACGTGCACCTAGTAATAAAACACTGACTGAGCAGCCCGGAGCATCAGGAAGAGACTCCCTTGAGGGACACTTTCCTGATGACGGAAGAGTCATTCCCAGCCTTCATGTATTTCATCAGCCGTGCGACATGGAGAAATGGAGCCATTAAGCGTCATTTGGACACTTAGGGTTACTGCGAGAAACTGCCAAATGTCTGCACGATTTATTTTGATAAACTGCTTGGTGCCGCGGAGCGAGGAAGAGCTGGTGACAGGGAACTCATGAGCCTGTGCATCAGCTGTGTCTAATGAGGAACATGGTAGGGAGACAGCAGAGGTTGGTATGCTTCCCAGCTCTGCTACAGACTCCCTTGTGTGACCCTGGACAAATCACTTAATCTCTTTGGGGCTCGATTCTCTCTTACTATGGCTACGGAGCGAGGTGCTCCCACTCGGAAAGCATCGGTAACAACAGCTCACTGGTGGAAGGTGACAAAGCGTTTGAATATGCTTTGACCTGGTGGAAAGCAAGGCTGAAGGCAGATTTCAATGGAGCAGCTGCTACAGAAAGGAGCGAATGGAAGGGATTTTCGTTAGGCATGTCTCTGGGTAACAACCTGGCGCAAGAAAGGGTATGTCTACATTGCAAAACAAACCCTGTGATCGTAAACCTCAGAGCCTGGGTCAGCTGACTCAGGTCCATGCTACAGGGTTAAAAATAGCCGTGTCAATGCGGGCTGGAGCCCAGGCTCTGAAATCCAGGATGGGGGAGGGTTTCAGAGCCTGGGCTCCAGCCTGAGCTCCAACATCTACATGGGTATTTTTAGCCCTGTAGCGCAAACCTGAATCAGCTGCCTGGGCTCTGATATTTACTACCATGGGGTTTGTTTTGCAGCGTAGATGTACCCTTACTCAGCAGGGTTTCATATTACAGGGCTCAGGCTGCTGCAGCTAATCAAAGGGTGTGAATGGGCTCCACTCCCCCACCCCCCCATTGTTAGAATGGCTATTTTCAGCTTGCCCTATCTTAGCCTCCTCTCTGGGACTATTTAAATGTGCTTCAGACCAGCATGGAGGAGACAATCCAGGCACCCCCCTATTTACGAACACACAGTGCCCACAGGACCAAACCCTTCTCGGGTTCCTAGATCTCCCCCCCTCCCACAGCACTGGTCTGGTATTGGGCCCAAGTCTTCCTTTTACAGCCACCTTCCACACACCCACAACACACTGGCTGCTTTTCTATGGAGCTCTGTCTTCCTCTCCCAGGCTGCAGCTGACTTAGCATCAGGGCATGATAGAGGGGCCGCTCATTGACCAAACCAAGGTTCAAAGATTGAGTCATGCCTGCAAAAAGCCATGAATAAAAATCCGAACTTTTAAAAATAGTTGGGGGGCTTTTCTCTTCAGTTTCCTAGTTTTGGCTCCTTTAGGAGACATCCTGTTCAAGAGGCTTTTCCCATGTGGGCGAGGAACTTGGTCTTACTTTAAATGAAAGCTGTAATTCTCACATGACTCCAGAAACTGGGGCTTTTAAGAAAAACACCAACCGTCACCAGATCTGGCAATGCTGTGAGCTCAGCACAGTAACTTCCCAACTATAGGATCGGATCCATTCACGGTCAGTGCCTCCATCTGAACTGAGACTCTGATCTGCCGAGACTCCGATCTGCCGAGACTCCCAAAGGAAGAAGGGAAAGCCCACCAACCTCCACTTTCTTGAACCAGCTACGCACCTGAGGTTCCTTATTTTAACCTCTCCACCCTGCCCAGGTTCTGAGCCAGTGATTTAAGTGCAGAGCACCTGGAGCTGAAAGTGGCTGGGAGCCTCAAAGCCGCACACAAAATCAATAGTGTGTTGTAATTTACGTTCGCTGGCATGGGTGTTACGGAACATTAGCAGCCAGGGAACAGAGTAGGGTTTTATTTTGGGCGGCGGGGGAAATTATCACAAATAAATCTCTAGTCACATGGCACCTGGTCTGCTTCTGACCAGCTTGGGGCAGTCTGAGCACATTCAAGGTCAAAGAAGGACAGAAACGGGGGCCTCTGGTCCATGGGTCACTTGGCAAGGACACCAGTGCTTCTCAGTAGAGTTATCAGCTGCTCCAGCTGCATCCTACAGCCCCAAACCAGCTGTGCCCTGCCAGCCCCCCTTCCCGAACAGAAGCACACCACAGCTGGGCGTTAGTGTAAATGACAAGTTTATTGACAAGGAAAGAAGGTAATGCTTTACCAAAAAGTGAACACATCAGAGTGGATATGCAGTACAATGGAATGGCATCGACATTGAGCAATGCTCCTTGCCTGCCCTCCAGCTCCCCTTCTCACAGACCACGCTTCACGGCATGCACACACACACACACACACACACACACACACACAGAGCACAGGCCCAGAAGAGACGCACAGACACCGGGGAGGGGGAAGGAGTTCCGGGTAGGCGAGGTATTTGCTCAAGGTTTTGTTTAATTCTTTCCTGTGTTCAGGCTTTACAGAGGGTTTAACTGAGCAAGACTCGTGCCATTATTCCCAGGGACCCTCCACCGCCTCTCCCAGGTCAGTGCCCTAATCCGGTGCAGGCTCACTGAGCAGCAATCTCCATTAGCCAGCATCACAGCCAGGAGAATCTGGGGACTGCAGAATGTGCCGGCCCTTGGCAGAGAGAGAACAGGGATTTCCCCTGCTGCCCCTCCCACCCTGGCAGGACTCAGGCTTGCTCTGCCCCCTCCCAGGCACAAAGCTGAACTTCACGGTGGAAACTTATGAGAGGCCGGATGCTGCTTCACAGCTTGGCTCCGAGGGGAGAGAGGCGTGTGCCTCAGCGCACCCGGCACTTTATGAATTACTGTAATAATTATTTCCGCAGTGCTCGCAGCCCAGCTATCCTCAGGGCTTTAGACAACCAACCAAACAGCCAAGCTGGTGCATGCTCAAGTGCCTGGTTTCTACAACTCTGTCCCGCCTTCTGCTCAGCCAGGATTCATGCTGCCAAATGATCTCTGCACTGAGGACGCCGGCCAGCACATACACAAAGGATGCAGTTGCTCCCAATCTTCACTCGCTTCCCTGGCTGAGAACTGGCTTCGAGCTGAGTCTCCTCACCATGGAACCATGTTTCATCCTGCCCATGACCTGGCCTAACCTCACTGGCCTCATCCCTTTCCCCCTTATTCTCTTGGTCCACTGTTACAGTCCCGTTCTGTATCCCCAGATTCACATGCACCGAACAGGTGATCCCCGCCCAGTCTTGGGGTTCAAGAGCACAGGCTCAGTGTTGTATGTGGTCACATTAAGGGCATCACTTCACTCCTGGGGGAATTGCTGTGCCAAGCGTCAGCTGAGAGCAGCGGGGACTGCAGAAGCCGTTCTGGGGCTGGGTTGACACATTCAGCTATGTAGATGGATAGAGCCAAGCGAGCTACTATCCCCGCTTTTGTTTCACCTTTCATGGTGTCTATTCCAGCCCCGTGCCTGTGACAGGGAAACTCCCTGGCTGGCAGGAAGCAGCCACCCTCCACCCTGGGAGCCTGCTGTGTGAGCAGGAGCTGCGGCAGAGAGGAGTAAGGGAGCCTGTGTTCCCATGCCAGTGAGTTTCAGACACTAAGAACCCAAATGACTCTCAGTCTGTCGTCTTTGGCACAGAAAGCCCAGCTCTGGCGAATGGGAATGGAGGGAACGAGCCTGTGAGATCACCTCACGTACAGCACCCACTGGCCCCTGCAGCAGTAGGGTCATCTGGAGCCGAGGGTTTACAGGGCAGGAGATTGCACTCAAGACTCTCCCCCATCACGAAATATTTTGGGTGTCACAAGTGGGGGGGAGGTGAGCTGCGACTCCCAATCAGCTTCTCGGCGACTCTCCTTTGCACCCCTGGATAACGGGCGCTTGCTCCTCAGCAATTTTTGACGGCAAGCCTTCCAGGACTCTAGGAGAAAAGGCTCCCAAAGCCAGGGGCAACTTGCCCGGCAATGCCAGTGACCAGGGGCTCAGGGGGACGAGGAGTGGCTTGGACTCCTCCAGAGAATTTAACCCAAAGCGCACGGCCAGATGCTGCCGTGTCCTCCAGCTTTTGCACTCACATCTCAGCAGGAAAGTGCTCGAGGATGCTCCCATAGGCAAAGTGGCTGTGACCACCCTCTGCCGGGATTCAGATTTATCGCACAGGTCCTTCAGCCTGGACAGCATTCGGAGCTAGGCAGAACCCAACTCAGCTAGCTGAAGCTGACCCAGGGGGAAGAAGGCAGACAGACTGTCACAGGAAGACACAGGGAATGAGCGGGAAAGCGGGGGAAAAAAAGGCAATGACTGCACCCCATGCTCTGCCAAGAGCCTTGCATTCTGGGAGTCAGACCTGCTGTTTCCGTCCTCATTTTGCCATCTGCTGCCCCATTATCAAACCAGACCCTGCCAGCTCCTGCTTCCCCATGCAATGAAGACCCAATTCCAAACCCCAGGACTGCAACCAGGCAAAATAGCTGGGACACAGATTTTTTGGATGAGCATCGAGCCCCCCCCAGCACAAGTACGACCCAAAGCCCCATCCAACCCAAATAGATGCACCTTGGGTCCAAACTGGTGCTCTTCACACATCACTGGCTCTTCAAGGCTACTCTAGTCCTACCTCACCTGTGTTTCCTTGGATGTTTTCACTACTCCAAATCTTTTTTTTTTTTTTTTTCCTTTTTTCATCTGGTTACAATACAAAAAAACCCAAACGTATAAAAAATATAAAATAATAAAGTGCAGTTTGTGTTTCTATGATGCCTTTGCCTTGTTTTAATGAACAAGAGACGTATCTTTTTCAGGTTTTAAACGAGCCATATATTACAAAATATCAACTAAGCCTAACGCAGTTTAGAAAATGCTAAACATTGGCACAAGATGGAAAAGCCCACAAGAAAGAACGACAGAACAGTGGCGCTGGGGGGACATAGGAGTCGTTGAAGCAGTGGTTACAAAGTTTCCATAGACGCTAAAAATATCAAACAGTTGTTCCCTATATTATTATTAGCATGTGGATACTAATCGCTACCTTGGTTTCTCGGTGCGTTTGTCTGAAATCCTACACATGAATACAACTGCTTCCAGTTAGAGTTCTTTGCCTGCACCGATAACGGGAGTATCCAGAGTCTCCCCTCCTCCCTCTGCAGGGTGAGACATGGACCCATGATGTTAGTTTTTCAAAATGCCGTCATAGACCTGGTAGATGTACTGGGACACTTCAGGAGCCCGGCACTTCAGGGACAGCTAGGAGAGATGCAAAGCCAAAGTTAGCGCAAGAAGTCAGCAGATAACACACAGCCCATCTCTACTAGCCAGTCTGTTAATTCCTCAGGACCCATTTCACTGCATTGGATCCATACTCCACACAGCCTAATACACAGCGAGGCTGCCATGGTGCTTCACCCGCCCCACAAGGTGCCATGCACACCAAGGTGGTGCACACAGATGTCTAATAGAGAGCCAGTCTGGCCTAACGATTGTGCACCTTAAGCTGGAGACTGAACCCTGTGGATCTCAAAGCATGAGCCTCTACTAGTCGGGCTAAAAGACCATGTCCCTTAACTCTGCTGCAGCAGCAGACTCAAACCTCAAGCGGGTGACAAAGAGCCATACCATGTTAGCACAGGTTACCATTGTGTTTTCCAGGATACCATTTTTTTTCCCCTCCCTAATTTACATACAACTTCAAATATTTAGACCCAGTTACTCTCCCCAAAAGCTACTTACCACCAAAGCACTGAGTTCTGCAAAAGCGCACTCCCGCTCACGTATGGAAAGCTAGCCAATTTTGTGACCGAATTGGGGAAAGGACCTGTACACTTCTAGTAGTCCTATCCCCCAGAATTGGAATTCACACCACACTAAACCAAGATAATGGCAGTGGTATTCAGCTGGCATAGGTCAATAACCTTGAGAGGTGCTTTCCCTTAAGGGCAATGCTAACCACCAAGCTGCCAATTCCCCCAATCGCAGACCAGCTCGCAAATCAGAGCCCTGCTCGCACTACTGTATAACTAGGGAGCTTAATGCAAAGCCAAGCTCCCTTTTCAGTAGTATATTTTCAAGGATTTTAATTTTCTTTCCACACAAAGGGCCCCCCGGAGTGTGCCTTGAGATTCTCAAACCAGGAGAGAGACTCCAGCAGCAGTGAGGAGAATCTACAAGGATAAGCAGTAGGGAGGCAGGACAGCTAAAGGAAGTAGCTGCATGTGGCATGTGGGACAAGCAGTGCTCTTGCCTTTGAGTGGCTGCCACAGAGGCAAGGCCAAAGAAATCTCCAAAGTCTGGACAGCTGGTCTCTGCTTCAACAGTCAGCATGGCAGAAATC
The DNA here is from genome assembly GCF_009764565.3 of Dermochelys coriacea. Taxonomy (NCBI): domain Eukaryota; kingdom Metazoa; phylum Chordata; order Testudines; family Dermochelyidae; genus Dermochelys; species Dermochelys coriacea. The sequence goes on from NC_050084.1 coordinate 20,346,744, forward strand.
TAGTCTTGTCTACTAGAGGAGGAGGTGGAAAGGGGGGGGGTTGTGGAGAATTCTGGCAATGCTTTTGTGTTGATTTCTCTTGGCTAATTCTAGTGGTAACAATCTTGGCCAATAAAGGCCTGCTGCTGAGTCAGCATTAACCCAGCTCAGCGGGTCACTAACATAGCTATCATCAGTGGTTTCCCAACTCCTCCCAGCTCAGCAGGGATTTCCTTTGGCATTGAAATTAACAGGCCCTGCCCCAAACGAGCATGCTGGGAAGAAGCAGACTCAGATTTGAGATAGCTTGGGAAAGGATGTGTGGTGTCTCCTCTCCCTCCCCCCAAGAGCCGAAGGGTCTTACTGTGTAATTCGGGTTCCCAGGCTGAATACGTAGCTCAGCTAAGATCCAGATACCGTTGGTGAGCTTCAGAGACTGGTAGAGCATGTCCTGGCCTTCCACATTCCTCTTGGCAATGGTGTAAACATTATTGTTCTGCAGCTTACTGGAAACAGTGTCTTCAAATAGAAAAACACCTCTATTAAATCAAGGGTGCACACCAGACATACAGAGAAGAAAATACAGAACTATACCCCCGAATGTCATCTGTGTTATCCTAGAACCTAGAAGCTCTAGTCACGGACCATGGGCCCACTGTGCTAGGCAGTGTACAAACAGAACAAATGAGTGCACAGATGAGGAAAAACTGGCAACTGCATTAGACAGTGAGTCTATGGGGGAAGGTGCACACTGGAAAATGAGGTAAGAGCAGATTTGGTAATAAGTGCTCCATTTCCCCTGAGACCTCCCTTCGGATATGGGTCTCCCTGCTAATTTAGCATTTGCTTCTCCCGCAAGGGTCACACTCCCACCTCCATGATCACAGTACTCTAGGCAAGATGAGAGTTCAGCAAGGCCTGGGTCCCTTCCGTAAGTTGCAGATTCCTAGTTCCCCAAAAAAGCCCAGAACTTGGGCAAGCTGATTTTGGACATTGTGCCGTGCACTTCCGAGCCAGAGGATGCTGCTAAGTAAGAACAAATGAGATCACTGCTTAAATCTCAACTTTGGCTTCTCAGTCATTAACAATTCTCTGCACCCTGAATTCAAACGCTTTTCAGTGACTTAGCGGATGAGAGAAAACGCTTTTCCCTTCTGCCTCTCGGCAGTGGGGCTGTGATGAGGTTTTTAAACACTTTGCGACTGTAGCACTAGGAAGAGACACATAATTTTACCTGCACATAAATATACGGCTGTAACCATGACACCCATTTCTCAGGCATCTTACAGAGAAACAAGAGCAGCAGCAGGGATCCAGAACACACAGCATCCAAATCAATGGCCCACACTGATGGCCTGTGGAAGCCAAAACCCAACTTAAGGAGGGGATGGCTGTAGTCTTTCTGAGGCCAGAAGGAAAAAGACTCTGGGCCACATAGAGGCCAGGATATGAGCAGTACCCCTGTAAGTCTCATTCCTAAAGCCACACAACCTGCTGGTCTAGGAAAGCAAGTTCAGTACACAAGAACATAAGAATGGCCATACTGGGTCAAGACCATCGTCCATTCCTGCCCAGCATCTTCTCTCCAACAAGGGCCAATACTGGAGCTTCAGGGGCAGTGTCCAGAACAGGGAAAATCTGGAGTGATCCACCCTCCTCTTCCACTCCCAGCTTTTGATAGTCAGGGGATTCTTGAGATAACCACAAACATCCCTTGAGGTCCCAGCCACTCCTGGCTGTGGGCTACCGGAGTAATTTCCTGGCTTTCCAGGACGTTACTTATGGCGGTAAGTTCAGATGATGTTCTATCTACACGTTCACCAGGTGGTTTTTGTGTTCTAGCCAACTTCCAGTTGGCCTGAAGATGTTGGCACAAAGTGGGACTGAAACTCAAGCTACCCCAGGCTGACAGTCCTTTTGCTCCAATCACTAGACCACATGGTCACCCTTTTGTGTACTGGCTGAGGGCGCAATTATTCATAAGCTCAGGAAATTCAGAAAAGGGAGGAACAAGGATGTAGCCTGTATTCCCAGAATCGCCTTCCTGAGCAAAAGGGAGATAGAAGCTCCTCAAGCAATACATACTGGGGGAACCTTCTGATGTCCGTTTTGAAAACTCAGTTCCCTCCTTTGCTCCAAAATTGTTACAAGTGTTACCGCACAGGTGAGCTGAAGGCACTTGGCTGATTAGAGCACAGCATTTTCAACTCACCCACTAGAGAGAGCAGAAGGGAAGTTCAATACTGTCTATTTCCAACCTCACAAATTCAACAGCTCCCTTGTGCCAGTTCATCCTACAGCGGTGAGATGCGTGCGTGTGGAAACAAATGGGCTGGGCTGTGTCAAACCCTGGTCAGTAGCTTGTACTTTCCACAGCAACCAGGAAGATGGAGAGGAAAATGTAAACTTGGCTGCATGCAGCTGGACAGACCCAGTGTGCCCTTTGGAAACAGTGGCAAGTAAACCTCAAGGAAGGCTGCAGGCACTGGCCCAGAAAACCCACTACATGAAAAGGGATGGTGTGGTGGCAGGACAGTACAGCATCCACATAGGGAGTACTTGTGGCACCTTAGAGACTAACAAATTTATTTGAGCATAAGCTTTCGTGAGCTACAGCTCACTTCATCGGATGCATTATGATGCATTAATGCATCCGATGAAGTGAGCTGTAGCTCACGAAAGCTTATGCTCAAATAAATTTGTTAGTCTCTAAGGTGCCACAAGTACTCCTTTTCTTTTTGCGAATACAGACTAACACGGCTGCTACTCTGAAACACATAGGGAGTGTGTACCTGACCAGCCAGACTCCAGGCAGCACCTTCAATCGCCCATGTTCACGAATACTAAAATCCAGAGCACCACACAAAGGTTTTGTTTAAAGAATGGAAGTGATTAAGTCAGCACTGGAGCAGGGGGTCAAAGAAAGAGCATCTGAGTCTCAATCCATACAGCAGAGAGCAGGGAAGGGGTCTGACTTCTCACGTTCATGCTGCAATCTTGCCCTGGAGCAGCTGCCTTTCCTTCCTCCACTTACCCAGCAGATCAGGGCTGCAGCTGAGTTGCTGTAGAATCGATTATCCCTGAAGAGCAGAGAAGCTCTCGCCACAGCATGGGAACTTTGAGTTCAGGCTTTACTCAGTGAAGACCAGCAGCTGGACTAACCCTGCTGCCCCTGAAGGCTTTGGGACAGCGATTTGCAGAGGAGGGGCAGGGTTTATGCAGCTAACTACCCAGACAGAGTCAGGTTTGGGTTTTCCTCTCTTTCTTGGTTACTATGGAAACTAGGAGAGGCAAGTAACTAATGAATTCCTGAGCTAAAACCCCTCACTCCCCATTTCTCCTCCTCCCGCATACGAAGGGCCCACCTGGGTTAGGAAACGATGCAGGGCAGAACAGTCTGCTCCTAAGCTCAAATGGAGCCGGAACAGGCACAGAGTGGCTCCATTACAAGCCGTATCAGCTGACAATTGTGCTGGGCACAGACAAGCCCCAGATGGGGATCAGGATACAACCAACACATTTGTTTCTTGTGCAACCTAAGCAGATTGCCACACAGAAAAATCTGCAGAGGACCCGAAAGGCAAAGATCTACTAATGGTGGGGATGCTACATTGGGCAGTTGCTCCTGTCTGAAAGGAACATCAACCACAATAATAAGTTGCAACTTAAGGGTAGATTCGCTTCCCATGTGGAATGGAATGGGTCACGTTTAAACCCTTACATTGAGCAGCTGCTGCTCCCTGGCAGCATGCAGGTTCAAAGCGCACACAAAGGCAGAGTAACAGGTTTCAGAGTAGCAGCCGTGTTAGTCTGTATTCGCAAAAAGAAAAGGAGGACTTGTGGCACCTTAGAGACTAACAAATTTATTTGAGCATAAGCTTTCGTGAGCTACAGCTCACGGCTCTACAGCTTCCGATACTTTCACTCCAGTCACCTTAATGATGGTTGCTACCAATACATTACAGAGGGTGAGGCGCATCCTTGCACAGGATTGGCATCCTGACAGCCTGGATTCTGTTAGTGCAAACTAAAGGCTCAGACCCCTAGCAGGGGCACTGAATCAAATCACAATTGGAGCCTTTAAGTGTAAACTGGGGACCTGCTGAGAAGCATTTATTGGCCTCTTACTAGCAGCAAGCCTTGAAGATGTTAGAGAATTGCTAATTTGGCCAAGCATGTCATTTTCAACTGTTGTTCCCCAGACAGGGAAACTGGAGCTGAGCGGTCCAAGGTGATGCCTGTCCAAGATCACACAGGAAGACAGAGCTGGGGTTAGAACTCCCAGGCTCCTACTTTTGCTGTCTTGGAAGCTCATCATAAGATGACTGGACACAGAAGCCATCAGGTGACTCAACCACTTATAACAATCCAAAGACAAGTGTGCTGCGGCTTGGATTGTCATTTGAATCTTTCTGCCTCCGTCTCTATTAATACAGACTTCAGGATAAACACACACTGGAGAGCAAGTGTCATTTCCAGTTCCCTTCCATCCCCAGGTAGCAGCTCCAGTCACTTCTCTGTAAGCAAGTCTAAACCAATGTCAGTTTCTTCAAGATCGGGCAGTGTCGCTAGGCAACAGTGCCAGGCAGTGCCTTGCTCAAGCAGGACAGTTAATGCCATGCAACAGCGCTGCCTTTATAAACAGACATTTGCTGGGAGCTGTGAGATCAGCCTTGCTTTGAATTGTGCTGCATGTCTATCAGTGAGAGGAACTGCAACACACGGCAAAGCCTTGGTTAATGACCACACAGTATAAGCAGGTTTCAGAGTAGCAACCGTGTTAGTCTGTATCCGCAAAAAGAATAGGAGTACTTGTGGCACCTTAGAGACTAACAAATTTATTTGAGCATCAGCTTTCGTGGGCTACAAATGTGAGCTGTAGCTCACAAAAGCTTATGCTCAAATAAATCTTAGTCTCTAAAGTGCCACAAGTCCTCCTGTTCTTTTTGCAGGACAAGCAGAAGCTTGTAAACAGGCTATGCTGACTGCGCACAGATGCCCTTCTCTGCGCCTATGGGACCCGATGACAGTGCAAACCAATGCAAAGGATTCACGGTTCCTTTAGCAGCGCAGGATAAGCTGCATCCGTCCTCAATATGCAACTTCAAATAGGATTTTGTGAGGGGTTTTTTTTAAAAACATGTTTGTCTTCTATACAGAAAGGGTTATTTTTAATTGAATTTTTAAATTAAAAAGGTATGACAGAAGGAGTTTTCCTTCTGGGGAAACCTCTAGAATACATAACAGCCACAGCCACCACCCCTTCTCCCCATACTTTTTAATGACAAATTTAATGATTTTTGGGGGGGGGGGAGAGGAGGAGGGATGAGATGCTGGTTGCTAATTAAGGCCTCCATCCTGCAAAGACTTGCTTTACATTGAAAGCAGCTGCAATGGCTTCAATGGACCACTTGCTTGTGTAAAGCTAAGCACATGCGTAAGTCTTTGCAGAATCAAGGCTTAATTTTATAAAGGGAAAATAAGATTAATATACTATGCTCAAAAACATCAGAACTGTGCATTTTGTAACACAGGGAATTCACACACACACACTGAACCAGATGGCTACTCTCACCTAACTAGGTCCCAGATACAGGATCACATATATGAAGCTTTGCCACCTACTTATTGAGATAGGCCTTTTTCTGAGTTCAAAGCCCTCAATACTATTCAGCAGTGAACAGTTGAAATCAGCAAACAAAACCTAGTTATTTTTTCTGCAGTCAAGCAACCCTCAAATGCCTCCCTGTGCTTCTAGCGACATCTGACAGTCTGCGGATCCAGTAAAGAGATGGGTTCAAGCAGAAGGTGCATCTGCAAACCTTGCCTGATCCCATCGTGAAGAATCACAGTCATTTCCAAGTGATGTCAGAAGCACAGGGCTTTGACTTCTACTGCATGATCAAGGGGAAGCTGGGGTTTAATTCCGACATGGAGGAGCCCACCTTTAAGGTTGGGAGGGGGGAGAGGGTTTCCATACCCATTCAGGAACTGGCCTCTCTGCTCCAAGTGCCAGCAAAAGCACCAGTTGGACATTTGGTGGAGGTGGGGAGTTGGGTCTATAATGGGGACATCTGTCTGCCGGGAAATGGACTGTGACCCACCAATCCATTAGAGAGACCACTGAGCAGGCAGATGGTAACTACTGTCCATACCAATCTGGGCTGCCACTGAAATCAGAGCGCAAGGCGAAAAGTGCCCTGGGCCAGATTGTCAAGGGTCTTTAGGTAGCTAGAGATCAGATGGGAGCCTAGTAAGGTGTACAAAATGCCTGTGTGAGTTAGGCACCTAACCTGCTTCTCTAAATTCTAGTAGGTGCCCATCTACATTCTTAGGTGCCTAATCACCGTGGAAAATCTGGCCCCATGTCCCATGCACTGTCCAATCCCCCACTTGTCCCTCATTTGTATGGTGGGAGGTCAGGAGTCTGTGGAAGGAGAACAAAATGTCTGAGGCACTGACCTGCCATTTTCTGTACTCTGTTCTTATTGGATAAGAACTTGCTCTGAGACAGCTCAGCGTCTCCTCTTTGCCATTCATAATCCTGGGGAGGACCCCACTCTGTTGGCAAGGAACCGTGTGACTCCACAAATTTAGACAGCATAGGACCAAGGAATCAGGGTTGTGGAAGAGCAAGTCCTCAGTCAACTTGTACAAGCATCACCCACAACCGGCAAAAGGAGCTAAGACCAGTTATGGAACGTAGACCTATTTGTGCTGTAAAAATCCTGCTCGCGAGCCTCCTTTAGGAGGGAGACTGTATTTCACCCCACATATGGAGAACTAGGCCATATGTTCAGAATAGCCCAGTGCCCAGCTCCTCCCCTTGGAGAGCAATGGAAATCTGGTTGTTTTATTTAGGTGTGCCAATGGAAGCACTGGGGTGCTGAAATCTTTTGAAAATCTGTCCCGTCTTGTTCTTTGAACAGATTTATCACATCGACTCTGGTGTCAGAATTAGCTCCACTGTATTCAAACCTTTCTCAGAAGCAAAGGGGCTGGAGAGGACTCGGAAAGCCACTTTAGACAAAGGAACACAGTCTTCCCAGGACATTACATACAAAGCACAGAACTATGGTGACTAAGAGATCAAAAGCATTCTTTAGATTAAGCCCAAGTATTGAAGTGCAAACCAGTGAACGGTATCATTTGTATGTCAAGGGTCGGGCGAAGAGCAGCAAACAAAAGGCATGGATTGTATGGGAAAAGAATAGAAATGTACTAAGATCTTAATAAAAACTCATGCGACTGAAAATAACGGGACTGTCATTCCACCCCAGGGTTCTGGTGACACTGATAAAGAAGCAGGGCAAATAAGGTTATCAGAACTGCTCAACAGAATGACAACAAGATTACATACAGCCAGACTGGCATTATTCTTTAATTGTATGTGTGCATGTACACACACGGAGGTGGAATTCCCATTGTGGAAGGGTTTTAAAAACAGGTTGGCCAAACACCTGCCAGAGATGGTCTAGGTTTCCTTGGTCCTGCCTCAGCGTTGGGGGATGGACTAAATAACCTCTTGAGGTCCCTTTCACCCCTACATTTCTATGATTCTATGACACACCCACAGACAATACGGCTCCTGTTTTATTTGAATGGCTTGTCTGGACTAGGGTATAAGGTGCATTTTTAAAACATATTAGCTAAAATATGCAGGCAGTCAGACTAGATGATAATATATAGCCACTTTCAGCCTTAAAAATCTATTAACATCTTTTAAACTAAGATGTTTTAAGAAATTCTAGTGTGAAAAAGGAAAATTGTATTTTAACATGCATTAGTTAGTGGAGGACAATGTGTGTTTTGCAAAAAATTACCCAAGTTAAATACATTTATGAATTTGGTATCGCACATGCATGGCAGGAATGCTGACTGATGCTGGGAGCTATGAACCTGTTTAATAGCATATCCAAATGGCAGCTCCGCCATCTGACAAGTAAGAATTTCAGTGCAGAACAGGACCCTGTATTGAAATCTTTCTATGCCTGGGGAGTTCCTAAAACTTTGCCTCTCACTGCTTGGGAGGTCTCAGCTTTTTAAGCTCTTCTCACCCTTTAACTGGATTTTCCCTGCCTTCTCATGTGAGCAGAATCATCGAGGTACCAAAGTCTTAAATTAGCATAAAAGAGAGGACATGAGAAAATTGAAGTTGTACCTTTAATCTTAACTCTGACCCCTTGTGTGTATCCATGACAACAATCTTTAATTACATGATCACATGGTTTCTCCGCTAAAATATCATACAACTGTTTCCCTATGGCCTCAGATACATGTGCAGAGCCTGAATGTATTTAAAATATAAAATGCACCCATATGTATACCTTAAATAGGAGATGAGTCTATGTATTCACACTCTGGCCCAATCTGCACACGACTGTTAAGCAAGACCCACTGATTGCAATGGGACTCATGAGGGCACTGTAGTCACTTATGGGATTGGGGGCATAGGCCCAGATTTTTAAAGGTATTTAGACGTTGCTGCACTATGCATTGCAACACTTAACTGATTTAGGAGCCTAAATAACTTTTTGAAAATGAGGCATAGGCTCCTCAACCCACGAGGCGTTGCAGCGCTGAGTGCAGAATCACCTAAATACCTTTAAAAATTTGAGCCTGAATGTATAAAGTCATGCAAATTCAAGATTCAAGGGACAAAGTCACATCTAGCCCATCCTGGGGAGACAAGCGTAGGATTGCTCCTTCCAGTACATTTTGCCCACACAGATTCAGTAACATTTGAAATGTCTTCATTGATAGAAATGTTTGTGTTTCAATCTGCCTTTTATTTAAGGAAAGGATAAATAACCAGAGTTATTAGGCTAGAAGTGCTTTGAAATCTGCCTGCTGCCCAGTGACAGACACACAATCCTGGATGTACAGTAGCGCACAGCGCCATACAAGAAATTAGCAAGCTGCATCCCTGACTCTGTACAAAAATTGATCTCTGTTGTAAAGAGATTTATTTCTAATTTAAATGTCCCTTTACAGAAATCAGCATTCCTCACTCAGCTGGATGGCAGGCTTCTGGTATCATCTGTCTGGATTTTGTAAGATTTAAGCATTCACGAACATGGAAGTGAAGGGTCTTCACGGCAAGGAGAAAGGATGCCAGGCAGAGTGCATTGATGGAGGGAAGACTGTTTTGATTAGCCCCCACTTCAGCTCCTCAGGAGCTTATGCACAATTGTCGGTGTGTTCGCTCCATCTGTCAAAGGTCTGCTATAGTTCTGCTACTATATTTAAATAACCGGTTCTGCTGTGAATATGGCAGATCAGCTGGGAAATGGGGGTATTTCTAGCTCACAGCTCAATTTGTGTTGTTGAACCGGAAATCAGATAGACTGGAGAATGAATCTTGTCGTTAACAGAGTTCCTAAACCTAGAAGAGATCATACCACCATGTGGGCATGTGCTATTCAGGAATTATTTAAGTGGGTCTCATGGGATTCATATCGATTTACATTGACAAAGATGGCTTGGACATCTGTCGAAAACTAGCAGCTGTTGGAAGCAGTGATCTGTGCTGAAGAGCAGCATTGCAGCAAATTTTGAATCAGTCAACAGCCACTGAAATTCACAAGCGTTGTTCATGGCCACCGCTGCCCTGGCACAGCTGAAAGCTATGACTAGGTCCCTTGAGTATGTCTGTCCCCATCTATGCCAAGGGTATAAAAGTTACACAGCTGCACCATTCAGATTCCTCATAACAAACACGGGAGAGCTGAAATTTACAGTGAAAGCTTTAAACTGCTGCTGGTGTCTCTAGAGAGAAAAAGGCCATGATAACAGAGGTAGATTGTTTAATCCACACACCCAGGACAAGTACACACAGACTTCAGCATTTCAAGCCACTACCTCAGAGGGAAGATTGGATGATGGCCAGAGGTAGCCTACAGTAAGGCCTTGTCTACACTAGGTTTTTAGCTATGACCACCAGTGCAAACCCTTAGCGTAGACAAGATTTACACCAGTGCCGGGTGGTTTGCACTGGTGCAGCTTCCTCCAGTTTGAAACTGCAAGGGTACAAACTGTGCTTCACGTACATCAAGTCTGCACCAGTGTAGACACAGCCTAACACCTGTTATTTCCATGCCAGGCTCTCAGCCTTCCGCACCCACTAGCTCTCAGCCTGCTTGGCTCAACGATCCAGGTGATCAGTGCAGAAAATGGCTCCTGTAATTGCAGTAGGGACGAGGCATCAGCTCCGAAGACAAGAACAGAGGCGTCAGCTGATAAAAGCATTTGAAGTCCGTTTATCAGACACGACCCATTTTTCTCCCTAAACAAGCAGAGGAGGCCGATAGATTCTGCACACGCTGTCGCTTCCCTAGCGATGGATCACGCTCAAACGGGCACCGTGTCCAAAGTTCTCGCTAAAAGACTGACAGGAGCTTCCTCTCTCTGAGGCCTGGTGATGGCTGCAGATAACGCTGCAACAGAGCAATGTTATTACTCACATGGAGAGTGCAACCGTGCAGAAATCTAACGGGACAGGAGTGCTCCTGCGTGCCCCTCCGCTGAGAGCTGGGCTTCATTACAATTCCAAGCAAGCCCAGGCACAAGGTCTGGCACATGGCCGGTAAAGCAGCCAAACAGTGAAGGCTGCCAATTACTCTGCATCCTTTAATGACTCCCAGTAAAGGGGAGAAGGTGGGTAAAGTGGAGAAAGCACTGCAGTGTATAGGCTAATCACAACCAAGGGTCAGGCAGAAACCTTGACAGTAGAGTATCCTACAATTAGAGGCATTACAGCTTCCTTAGCATTGGCCAGTGTGATGGCTGCAAAATGGACCAGATGGCCCGTTGATGTATGTCAAGTAACCAGGAATTAAAACTACTTATTCCTCACAGCAGACAGATCCACTGCAGCTATGGTTTATGGAGGGTAGAAGAATTAGTTTCTGGAAGTCTTGTCAGAAATAAAGCCACCTGCTGAGACTGAACATTTAGAATCTAGGCCCAAGGGGATGGGGGAAGGACTTTAAAAACTGACAGATTGTCCATTACAAGAACGAAACCTTCCTTCTGTGCCACAGCGCCCAACAGACAGAGTGGCTAATGGATGATGGTGGAAGGAGAAGGGTATGATGGATTACAGGGCAGAACTTCCAATCAGGTGGAAATGTCTGCATGCCATTTGAGAGGCTGGAATAAAGGGAGCGCCGGAGAGGCTGCCCTCATCAGAACCCCAGGAACAGAATCAAGTCATAAGATCCAACGGCTGCTATTTGCGTCACATCTTTTGTGGTCCAAAACAGAAAAAAAATCATGGTTACAAAGGCAGACGGTTGTTTCTGCCTGTGACTGAAGTGAGAGGAGTGTTCTCCCTGCGTGACGGCAGACAGGAGAGAAAGAACCATGGGTTTGTAATCAAGAGGGACACACCTCTCTGTAAAACATACTAGCTTTAGTTACAAGCACTTGGATCCCATCCAGGCCTCTCAAATGGGAACAGTGCAGCTCTACTGGCCAAGTACTCCCTCATCCTTCAGTGGCAAAATGGTCTTCTGTACATGTGAGATGTTCATTGTCTAGTAGAGGCAAACAGCTGACTAAGCACTTGGCTCAAGTAGACCGGGTACAGTTGAAAGCCAGCAACATAACAATAAACAATAGCAATATATGACTGTGGCCTTACACCAGGCTTTTCATCTGCAGATAACACCTCCTAGCTCTCCTGTAGGGCTTTTCATCAGGAGAGCTCAAAGCACTTTACAAAGGAGCTCAGTATCATTATTCTCATTGTGCAGATGGGGAAACTGAAGTAATCTGTCCAAAGTCATGCAGGGAACAGAACTCAGGTCTCCCGAGTTCCAGTCCAGTGCTCTAATCACTAGGCCAGGTTATACCCACTTACTTGCGGATGGGGAAAGACACAGGAGGGACAAGTGGCTCATCCAAGGTGGCACAGCAAGTTAGTGGCAGATCTACATCCCACATTCCCTCACTCCTAGACTTGTTCTCAAGCCACTCAACCACAGCTGCCCCTACAGCTAACAAGCCTTAGGGATCCCAGCCTGACAGTGAAAAAAGACAACTTGGAACCAATATGAAATTTTTGTGATGTGGGTTAGGGTACAAACCACAGTAACTATCAGGAAGGATTTGAAATCAAGCCCAAAGCTCCCTGCTCAGAGACATCATGACAAGGAAGGCAAATAAACTGGAAAGGGAGAATGTAAGAACTATAACGGAAGGAAAAAGGGAACAAGTGAAATCCTAGGGAGGGAACCGTTTTCAGAGACATTCACTAGGGAAACCTCCTTTTATGGAATTCAGCTGAAAGTTTAGGTCAAACAAATCCTTGGGGCTAGAATTTGGAACTGCTCAGCCTGTACCTGCAATCCTGCTTTGTCAGTGTTGTCGATACACAATGCTAATGACCGGAAAAACTTGACTATCGTATCGTCACTCCTGTGCATTACAAAGGCTCGCTGCGGTCCAGAACAAAGTTAACTTACCAGCATTCAGGTGACACTCTTTAATCTGGAACTGGAGCTCGTTTTCATTTGGAATATCCTTCCACGTGGCAAGGAAGACCTGGCGTTCTACATACAGGAAAGACAACGGTCAGTGTCCCACCCTCCTGGTTCTCTGAACTACCCACAGTGCCATTCCCAAGAGTCACTGCAGAAGGACATGCTGCAGAGATAGAAGAGGCCTGCCGGGTCGCATCTAGTCCATCCCTCGGGGTCTAGTTCAAGAGTGTTCCCTACAACACGTTGGCTAGCAATTTGTCTAGCCTAGTTTTACTGAAAGCAGCAAAGTTTTGAAGACCATTTGGATCTGTTCCCAATGTCTTTGCTGCAGCAGACTTTCACGAGTCAGGAGCAGGTGGGGTTTGTTGGGAAGAGCCCACAGCTCAGAATACGAGAACCACGTCATGCAGGATCTCCCTTTCCCAGCAGCAAAAAGGCCAAACGTAGAACCCAGCTACGATTCCGTTTTCCAGGCACCTTCTCCACCTCTGATGTAAAAGCAGACTATTGAACAGGAGAGAACATGAAGAAGGGGTTACAGTGTAAGATTTATGGGCTAAACCCTGGTCCCACTGAAGTCAATGAACAACTTCCATGAGAGCAGGATTTGGCACAGCGTACCTATGCTTGGCAGGTATAGTCAGACCAGAGGAGGGATGTTCTGGAAATGCAACTGCTTTGAATAGCAACGGCAGGAGAGCAGGGACTGGCTAACTACGCTGCCCTGGCATTCCAGTACAGATGGGTCTCTGCTACAGACGGACTGGCATCAAGCTGTGCCTTGTCAGGACGCTGTACTCCGCCTGCCCGCGTGACTCTCCAAAGAGCAGAGGGATGCTGACCAAACAGTACTTACCCATTTTGCCGTCCTCCACGAAAAGCACGTTGAGAGGAATAAGGCAGCTGAAGTAGAAGACGTCGATGCTATTTTTCACAGCCACCTGGCAGGAAAAGAAACAGGAGAATTAGGGCATTTTCTGTAGCGTGCTGGGGATGGACAGGGACATTGTCCTCGGGAGTTCGTGCGTTTCTAGGGGTGGTGATCTTTAACGGCCCTGCCTGGAGGTGAAGGCCAGCTGTGCACACTGGGTACGTGGAGACGCTGCTAAGCCTGGAAGAATGTCTCTCAGCAGGTGCAAAGAGTGCACCCAGCCTACTCCTTCATCAGTTCTCACTCCCCTCCAGTGAGCACTTCACTGTGCCAGCCGCTGTGGGCTCACAGCTAGTGGCCTCATGCTCATTTCTTATTCCGCCCTCATTTCCCATTACTCCTACCCCCCCACGCTAATCTATTCTGGCTGCATGCAGGCACTCTGTCATTTCACGCCCCAGTCCGCAGATGGGCTTTTTAACCTTTTATTCATGTCCCCTCCCTCCTATTTGCAACCTGGCCCTTTCTGCACCCAACCTGTGTGTTCTACAATCTCAACTGGCTAGGCTCACACTCCCCTTTCCATCTCCCTGTCCTCCTCCTCCCCGCCACTCCCCTCCACACAGATTTCTTGGTTTCTCTTTTCTCAGTCTAGCCTCGCTCTGAATACTCCATAGCCTGAAGCCGGTCTCCTGTCTCCAACATCCCCTCTCCCTTTCTCCTGCATTGAATGTAATTTCTTTGTTGCAGCATGTAGGTGGAGTTTGGGCACAGACTCCATTTGCTGGTTCATAGTCGGACGGCCACTAACTCCGGACGCTCCCTTTTGCGCTGCATTTGGACGTGTCTCGGCAACACCTTGCTAACGCTGCTTAGCATGTATATTGCCACGTTTGTCAGATTACCTCGGTGTGCCTCACAAGGCTGCATTTTTCAAATCGGGACACTGAAGCCCAACGGCTAAGTGACTTGCCTGAGGTCACACAGCATGTAAGTGCCGGAATCAGGAATACAACCCAGATCCCCTACTCTCACCTCACTACCCCCATCTACCACACTTCCAGCTTCCTCTCCTTTTAACCCTTGACACCTCCTGTGCGTCACACGCACACAGAGAAGACCAATAGTGCAGTTTACTCCAGGGTAAGGGGGACATTTAACACACTTTTGCAGCAGTGCCTGAATTCCTTGGTGTTTAGCGGCTTTACCCTGGGGAAAGCTGTAAATGTCACTATGGTGGTAGCTGACTGAGTCAACAGCTCTGCACTGGGCTCAAAGGAACAGGATCTGCTTTATAGCAACTGGGGGAGGGCAATCAATGGGTGAAAAGTTTAATTGCCAACACCCCCTTAAATTCGCACAGCTGAAGAGAGGTACATGATTGCCTCTTAGCACTACCAAGAAGTCAGTCTGCATAGGACTGACTGCTTTTTGCTCACCAGGAGAGTGACCTCACTTGAGTTTTGCCTTGATGAGGCTTAAGGCAATAGTAGAGGCAAACCAAAGGTCCAGGAAAACGTATTGTCATAACTGAGGTCAGGAGTGTTGCCTTTTATTTCTCCCTCTCCCACTCTCTGCCCACACCACACAATGTCACTGGAACAGAGTTTAGCAGATATCTGCAATTCCTTGGAATATGTGAATCCTAATCCAGGCATTGGATAGACGGTATTGAATGGAAAATGCATACCATCTCGTTATGGGCTGTGGCTGGGATATGTAAAGACGCTTGAATGTCAACAGGAATTGAAAAGGAGGACTTGTGGCACCTTCGAGACTAACAAATTTATTTGAGCATAAGCTTTCGTGAACTACAGCTCACTTCATCACCTCACTCCCTGAAGATCCTGGGGAAACCAGATTAATCTGTGGATTAATCTGGTTCACCCACTGTGTTTGTATTTCAGTTAGGTGACCAGTTAGAGGATTCATAGCCAGTGGTGAACCAGATTAATCCACAGATTCAAAATTAAAGACCTCTGTGTTTTGTCTGCAGAATAAAATTCCCATGTATTCTGTAGGGCCTATTTAGAAATAAAACTAATCCCAGTAGAAATAGCTGTTGATAAAGGAGAGGAGGGGGTGATGGGAAATCTGAACACACCAATCAGTTGGTTTGGAATACATGCAAGGAAATAAGGTCAGCGTTCTGAACAACTGAAAATTATTTTGGAGCACTTGGGAGTGTCCCTGGAAAGCAGAGAAAACCAGGAGATTTGCATGTGACAGAACTTGTTTTTTCCACATCTTTTGTTGTTGTTGTTGTTGATGATGAAAAAGGGTGTATATTTAATTCACACAGTGAGAAAAGATCTTTTAAAAGCAGGGCTTAGTTAAAACCATTACACCTTGTCATACACCGATTGCTGACATCACATGCTGGCAGGTTCGAAGGTTGAGAGGCAGATGGAAGATTATATTCAGTTCTTGCCATCACTTTAGAGAGATCTAAACAAACTAGGTGGCTTTCAGAGAGGTGCAAATTAACTGGGACTGGAAGGAACGACTTATCCAAGCTAAACATGTGAGGTTTGGCTAAACGATCTGGGGGGTGGGAGGGGAGAGAGGTGTCTATAAATACAGGAAGAGTGTAGCCAGCCAGGAGGGAAATGGGGGTAACACTGGGTATAAACTAGGGAGTAATGGGATTGAACCGAAGCTGGAAAAAGTTTGGCTAAATGTCTGGGAAAACGACAGTGAAATCTATTAAGCGGCATGTTAATCTCCTGAGGAATAGGGCCGCTCCAATGCTCGAGGCATTTTAAATTGGTCTTGACTCTGCACTAGTAAGACGTACTATAGTGAGCAATGCTGCATGGCAGGGGGACTCTATCTTCCCTAGCTCTGATTTCTATGATTAACAGCAGTGTTTATTCTACAGTAACAGAGATTCATTAGTTTTTGTAGCTAACTGTTGCTGTTATACAACAGCAGCAGCTTACAACAGGGGCCGGGGAAAGAGCTTCCTTTCCCTCCAGGCACAGATCTAGAGGAACACACCAAATTAACATGCTGATCTTGGCTTCTGCAGTTACACAAGTGCTATAAAAAGGTATCTGTTGACCTCCCTCTCAACTCTGCGACGACGTGTACTGAGCCAGCCGTGCTTGCTGCACTCTGTTGAGCCCGATGATTCTGATGCAGCACAGTGCATTGGAGCACCATTTCCTCCTGACACCACACACAAGCAGCCCAGCGTGCTCTCTAGCCCAGCGTGCATCACAGGGTTCACTGATGACATCACTTGCAAAACCATTCAGCATCTCTAATGAAAACCTCTGCAATCAGCCTTCACAAGCAGCCTTTGCAAACCCGGAGCAGCGCTGACATGAGAGGGGTAATCCTGCTAGTGCTCAAGCTCCCAGTTGTGACACAATAAGTCCTGGTTTATTTTACAAGGTTTATGCTACATATCACCAGGCACTTCCTTCTGTAGGGCAAGGCTTCAAGAGAAAAATCTGTCAGAGCCTGGACCCATGATAGCCAATAAAAATCTCTCTCCCTTACCCTCCCACCCCCTTTTCCCTCGGAGGCTGTGGGTGGCTCAAGAGACTGGAGCAGTGATGTGGAGTTTCATGAGTGCTAGGTCATTTTGTCTGAGCTTCAGCCAGCTGGTTTGGAGCCTTCTGATGGCAGTTTGCGAGAGATGAGGCTGACAGTCTCAGTACAGGGCCTAGCGGGCAAGTGTCCACAGGCCAGAAACCAGAGGGAGGCCCAAGAACAGATTGCTCTCCTCTCTGATCCCAGAGAGAGAGGCTAGCCCTAAGAGGAACACATTGGGAGTGGGGAAGGGTTTGTGCTGTACCCATTCCATGGAGCAAGAACTTTACATTTCTGGAGATGTTACCCCAGCACCTTTCCCAAGTAGGACATTTAGACACAAACGGAACAGCTTCCCCATGCGGCTGTGCACCAGTCTTCAAGAATACTGCAAACCTTTGGTCTGGGAGCAGGTCTCAAGAGTGCCTGGGGATTTCTGATCTCTGGTCCCTGCTCTAGATGGCATCTGATGCACTTCTGTGTCAGTTGCGCAAACCACGCAAAGTTACAGGGGTTAGCTGCAGCTTGCTGCAGACAGCAGGGCTATCTACAAAGGAGGAAGGTTATTAAAAACAAGGCTCTGCGGGCCAGAGACCACAGCCCACATACCTGCCATTGCTCCCGTATTGCTGTATATGCTCAGCAGGGCAGTGTCTGACACATACCATCACACACACTATTACAAGCTCTTCCAAGAAAACTTGAATTCTCCTGGCCAGAATAGCCTCCTTTCTTCTGTTCTGAAAGGTTCTCTTAACTCCTCTTTTATCTAAGTTTTCCCCTGACAGGTATGGTGCTTTTACAAGCAAGGACGACTATGGGCTAGTCACCCGACAGGAAGTTCCCCAAACGACCTCAAAAAATTCTTCACAACCTGCTTCATTCAGCTGCCTCCCTGTAGCCTTGTATAACAGCACTTTGCTTGACACACTCAGAAGGAATTTCCATTCATCTTCAATAATCCCACTCATCCAGACAAACGTTCCACAGGAGCTTGTGGATCCAAATAGGGCTCACCCTTCAGAGAAATTTGCCTGCCTGTAGTGTGTAATTAAGAATGTACTAGCGCTTTCAGCCTCAACCTCTTCTGAGAGAGACCGCCTGGTACACCTTGGTTGAAGCTGGCTTTCCATTTGCAACCTGGTTTGAAAGGGGGGGGGGGGGGAGAAACACCCTCTCTTCTCTTTATAGTCTCTTGTTTGGCAGAATTCAAAGTCTTTTGCAAAAACAAAGGGGACAGGTTTCATTTGTTCAGACACAAATGGACAGTTTGTAATGGACACAAATCAGACATCAAGAATTATAACATTCAAAAACCAGTCAGAGAACACTTCAATCTCTCCGGTCACTCGATTACAGACCTGAGAGTGGCTATCCTTCAACAAAAAAACTTCAGAAACAGACTTCAGCGAGAGACTGCTGAATTGGAATTAATTTGCAAACTGGATACAATTAACTTAGGCTTGAATAGAGACTGGGAGTGGATGAGTCATTACACAAAGTAAGGTTTCAGAGTAGCAGCCGTGTTCGTTTCTTTTTGCGAATACAGACTGAGTACTTGTGGCACCTTAGAGACTAACAAATTTATTTGAGCATAAGCTTTCGTGAGCATCCGATGAAGTGAGCTGTAGCTCACGAAAGCTTATGCTCAAATAAATTTGTTAGTCTCTAAGGTGCCACAAGTACTCCGTTTCTTTTTGTTCAGACAGACGTTCCTGTGATGCTCTAACACTGAAAAGGTCTCACCTGGGCAAAACCTGTGCCAGGCACCCAACTGCTCAGAGCTTGCTGAGTTGTGCCCCTTTGGCACTTTGAGCTGTCGCCTGAAAGAGCATCCGCTGTAGAAACAAACCGTTGGGATTCGTGTTTGCTTGCTTTACTGTGTCTGAACTCTTTCACAGCAGGAGGACATCAGAACGCTGACAGCTGGCAGCTGCTGTTCTAGGGCGTGTAATGCTAATTTCTTAGACACCGTGGGTGTGCAATGCTTAAAAAACGAAATCAAACCCAAACTACATTAGGACTAAAACGAAGCTCTAAAGATGGGTGTGGAAGCACTCACCATGCCCTGTAATGCTGTGTACTCAGTAAAGAACGCACCCTGGGAATACCAAGGCTGAATTAAGGACTGTACACCTATGTCCAGTGATGAGCTGCCAAAAATCTTAATGGGTTCCCTCCTCACCCCATGAGGGGGTTGTTGCCCACCCCTGCCCCCCGGGACTCCTGCCCCATCCAACCCCCCCGCATTCTTTGACGCCCGCCCCCCCAGGACCCCGACCCATCCACCCCCCACCGGGTCCCCTGACTGCCCCTAGAACTGGGCAGGAGGGTCTTGTGGGCCACCGTAGTGAGTGCCCACCCCACCCCTAAGAGCCAGAGGCACCTGCCAGGGGGCAAGGTGGGGAGTCCCGGTGGTGCTTACCTGGGGCAGCTCCCAGGAAGCATCTGGCAGGTCCCTCTGGCTCCTAGGGGTGGGGAAGCGTAGCTGGGGGGGGGAGCAGGGGGAGTGGCCGCTCCCCCCACTGATCACATCAAAAGTGGCACCTTCGGCGCCAACTCCCTGGGTGCTCCAGGGCTGGAACCCCCATGGGGAAAATTGGTGGGTGCAGAGCCCCCACCGGCAGCTCCCCGCCCCATCCCTGGCCCCAGCTCACCTCCGTACCACCTCCGCCCCCGAATGCGCCGCCCCGCTCTGCTTTTCCGACCCCCTCCTTCCCGCCAATCAGTTGTTCGGCGGGAAGCCGGGGCGGGCTGAGAAGCAGGCAGCGGTTTCCTGCTCAGGCCCAGGGAGGCGGAGGTGAGCTGGGACGGGGAGCGGTTCCCCTGTGCCCCCCCCCCCGGGTTACCTGCTGAGGCACGGGCGACCCTCCCCCCCCAGCTCACCTCCGCCTCCCTGGGCCGGAGCGCGAAGCCGCCACCTGCTTCTCAGCCCGCCCCCGCTTCCCGCGCCAACAGCTGATTGGTGGGGAGCCTGGGGTGAGGGGCGGAGAAGCAGAGTGGGGCGGCACGTTCAGGGGAGGAGGCGGAGGGGAGGTGAGGTGAGCTGGGGACGGGGGTGGGGCAGGGAGCTGCCGGTGGGTGCTCTGCACCCACCAAATTTTCCCCTTGGGTGCTCCAGGGCTGGAGCGCCCGTGGAGTCGGTGCCTAAGGCGCCACTTTTGGCCGGTTAAATTTAGAAGCCCTTTCAGAACCGGTTCTCCCTCGCGGAACAACCGGTTCTAAAAGGGCTTCTAAATTTAATAGCCGGTTCTAGCGACCCAGTGCGAACCGGCTCCAGCTCACCGCTGCCTACGTCCTAGGATACATCTTCGCTGCAGCTGGCTCTGCGCTTCCCAGCCTAAGCAGACAGATACGTGTTTGCATGGGTCTGCCTACCCACGGCGGAAAGCACGCTCCCCCTTGCAGCGTAGATATACCCAGAGTTTGCATCAGAGCGCCTTACAGTCACGATGTCATCAAGGCGAGAACTTTCTTTTCCAGGACCTACATCACCTCTGCCAGCACAAGGCCACGGTTTATTTCCATGACCACGTCTGCAGCCAGAAACTTCACATGAATGCTCTCTACTTCCCCTCGTGTTATTTGATGGGTTCGGTTCACAGGATCCTACAGCATTTGACAGCCGCTGATTGCCGCCTGCTCTACCTAGAAGCAGGAATCCTGAGCTCAGGCAGCAGACTGGAGTGCCCGGAGCGCCCAGGCTGGATGCCATGCCCTTGGCTGCAGCTGTCATGTCCTGAAATACTGTTTGCGTCAATGTCAGGGAACAGTAAATCAGTGGAAGGAAGGTTAGGCTCTCATGTGCGTCTGGCTCTATTGTAACTTCCAAAGCACATTTTATTGTATCAAATGTGCTGCATCTCATATCAATGAGGACAGGTCTGGGAAACTGAGGGAACCTGCTGCAGACTCGAGTCTGTGCTCTGGGTGTTAACTACCCACAACGGACGCTTTCAGGGGTGATTTCTTCCCCTCCTCATTGGGCTATGGCTCTCACCGTAGGGAGCTAGAAAGGCCAAGGCAATGAAACTGATTAAGCACCTATCTCTTCAAGGCATGAAATAAAGCTGATGCTCAGCAGCAGGGTTTGGTTTTGACCTGGGTCTGAAGGTAAAAAAGGGTAATGAAGTGCAAGAGGGAGCACTTTTTACTTGCTTGACTCAACATAGCTGGAGATCATACCTGATTGTGGTTAAAACAATACATGGATCTGTGGTAGGTACTGGGAGAATTTGGGTTCTATTCCCAACTACCACTGACTCCCCACTGTGACCATGAGCAAATCCCCACCTCTGTGCCTCAGTTTCCCTTCTATAAAACAGTGGGGAACGGTACCCACCTAAACAAAGGACTTCAAAAAAGGATCCAGCTAACTAGCATTAGCAGCACATCTTTACTGATGGGCCCTGCCAATTTTCTCCCACAAAGGTCCTTCCTTTTCAGATATATAGACACAAAGGGACAGTTTAACCTACCACCAAAATATAGCCAGTTCTGGGGTGGAACATGACAGCTGTTTAACAGCACACAACATCAGACAACAGTTTAGGGCAGGAAGAGCAGAATACAGTACCCAGATGAAACCACTGGGGTCAACTGCAATTTGGCCAAGACAGGAGCTAACACATCTCTTGCAAAAAGTGCCACAAGCAGTCAATATTTTGGATACAAGACTAAGGCTGATCCAGAGAACACTCCCCTCCAGCAGCACAATGCCTCCTAACGTACTGAGGAACTGGGTCAGCCCCTAGTGGATCGTCATTACCCCTTTCTGTAGTGTTTGGGTTTCCCTAGATTTCTCTGCCAAGCTCCAACCAGGTTCAGCCCTGCTTGGCTTGTGAGATGTGACAAGATCACAGAGCCCTGCCTGGAACCTCCACCATGTGCTTGTCAGGACCTCTACCTTCATGTATGTCTTTCCAGGAGGGAGTCTTAGCGTCTCCTCCAACCCTCCGAGAAGGGTTAACAATTCCCCAAACCTGCCCCCTCCCCCCCGGCACCATGGAACTAACCTAACACACGCTCAACACTCAGTCAATTAGTCACTTAGAAGAGATATTTGTTTTTTCTGTCTCTCCTCTCAGAACTGAATCGGTTTGCTGAGGCTAAAGCAGTTTCCTTGCTTATGAAAGCACTCAATGCCTTCCCACATAACCTCCTCTCTTCATGTACTTGTACGGTCCCCTTTATCACAGCACCGGATCCCCTCACATGTTAATAAAATTATCTTCAACATCCCCATGAGGCAGGGAAGTATCCCCAAAGTGATTAGCCCATGGTTGTACAGGGAGTGCTGGGAACTAAACCCAGGTCTCCTGATCGCCAGTGGCTTACCTAGAAGGTTAGCCTTCTTCCAAGGAGAGTATTGCACCTTCGCTTGACCCTTGAACGGGAGGTTTCACTACACTCTTCAAATGCAAACGCAGTTTGGAGGAAACAACTGAAAATTGTTCTACATTTCACAGTGCTTTGCAGTATCACTATCCATGAAGAAATGCAGCAATTGGCAACACAATCACTACAAATGTGTGCCAGCCGAGTCAGAAGAATTTTAAAATATTGAAGTCGTGCGCTCGGCTGGTAGCTCACCAGCTGCGCTGAACAAGCCCCGGTGATTGATAGAAGGTAACGCCAAGGAATGGAACACATCCATGGTCGATGTAGAATCTTAAAATCCCAAGAGAACCCCAATGCTCCAGGCACAAGTAGGTACATTAAGGCTCTTTGATTTGTTCTAGCTTGTTTCTTATTAAATCATCCAGTGCAGGCAGTTACTGTTGGGATAGAGAGCTGCAAATCTCCAGGGTGGCAGCCGGGAGCCCGTAGCCTTTAGCACACAGCTGAGCTGGGGTGGACTAGATGACCTCCTGAGGTTTCTTCCAACTCTAACCTTCTATGATTCTAGGTCTATGTAGTAGCAAGTCAGACCTGGCAGTTTTCTGAAACTCTCCCCTACTATAGCATTTTGGGGTTACCAGGCTAGACTAGCCACCATCATTACTACCTCTGCATTGTCTAGACCAGTGGTTCTCAACCTATTTCTCAAAGTGCTAGCTGGGCCGCAGGTTGAGAACCACAGTGTCCTCCCCTCCACCCCCCAAACTCCTGTGCTCAGCATCCTCTGCCCAGAG